>NC_136758.1:22779575-24172700 GCF_936440315.1 Barbus barbus
ATGCTTGAGAGAAGATTGAGGAATGAATTATTTTTTCAGATTAAATTTATTGGATTTGTATTAGGTTGATTTGGTTAAAATTCATGAATCTGTTTTTGAAGTGCAGCTCACTGAAGCACTGATCTGGACCTAGTCATGGTTAACATGGTTAATGAATAACTTAATGCAACTAGAAGACTATCAGTGAAAACTTAGGTCTATAACTCAAACAAAAGTGTCATGCACTGACATCAGAAGACTTGGAATAGTGCACGTTGTGTAGAACACTTTTGAGATTAGGTACTTTTTGAAGCTTTACATTTATTTCATTACATTGAAAAATCGACCAGGACATTCTTTAAAATCATCAGATCTTCCCTGATGGTTAGGTTTAGGGCTGGACCGTCATGCTTATGTTTTTTTTTTTTTTTTTTTTTTTTAAATTGTATGTTTCTATTTAAATCACTTTTATATGAATTTATACAAAATTAGCACCACCTAAAAGAGTTTCTCATGAGATCGGGTTGGTATTTTGTTGTTTTGACCTAATGTAGAGAATTGTTAACCCACAGACAATTCATCTTTCACTTATGCAATGTCAAGCATTTCGGGTTAAAAGTATTTCTTCATGCACTTCCATGCGCCATCAATTTGATCAAAGCGAAGGTTTATCTTGCATAGTTGATCGCTGGTCACTCTCAGGCTGTTGTCTAAGTGGTTGAGCCAGGGTGCTGCCCACTATCACATTTTACCAACAACATCCTGCATAGAAAACAGCACATCTGGACTTGGTTTGTGTAGCATTTTTAGGGCCCATGCATATGGAATGTATTAATGTTGCTTTTCTACACCAAAAAAGTCCTTGTTAAAGCAGACTGCCCTCAGTGACCTCACAGCAGTTACATATGCATCGCTTGAATATGGTCCATGGTTCACAGATGGTATAACATGCAGTGTCATAGTGAAGAGTGCATTTGATAAGAAATTTCTAGAGGAAGGTTTTTGTCTTTCTTCAATGGGATTGGCTGATGTTTGCACCACCCCTGCAGTTTCTTAAATTGTTCTGAAGTTGTAAAGTGTCTCCCACAGAAAGACATTTGAAGTGTTGGAGGCAGAAAACAGTTTGGGTTTGAGTAAGGCAATGATGCATTTTCACATTTTTATATTTGGTGCTTGACTCATTGGTTAATACCCCAAGAAAAGGAAGCTGTTGGTACATAGTAAGTGCCTTAATGATGAAGGACCACGTAGATCTTACTTAATTGGTAAAGTCAAAGTATATTCATCTCCGGGTTATAAATGTGTTCCAGCTAGGGCTTCGGTCTAGATCTAGATCTTATAAGCCTTTTGGCATGCAATATTTATCACATTCTCAATGTTTTTCAGTAATACAGTAATAATTTTTCAGTAATACAACAGGAATCTAGTTTAAAATAATTCAGGTTTGGTTTTTACACTAACAGAACCCAAACCAATGCAACGATAAGTACCAATGTTTACTTGCATATATTTTACTAATTCACGAGTTCACACTTACATATATTTAGCACGAGTTACGTAATCCGTATTTGGCGAGTATGGTAATACGTAGTTGGCGTGCTGTCCTGGGGAAGGGCTCCGAGCTCGGGAATGGCCCGAACCCAGAGTATCCCCCCGTGGTATGGTGAGAACTTAGTGATATTGGTGGAGAAGGGGTGGTGGAGGGATGCTGATAGACCGTCAAATGAGTGGAGGTATGTCAGCTGTATTTATGTCCGTGAGTTGATTGACTTGATTGCGTACCACTTGTGTTTAATTAGGCTAAGTATCTGACGTGCTCCTCCCGAACTTTGTTAATAAAACATCATATCATTTTAATACATAAAATTGGTTAACATCACATTGGAGGTTAGGAATATCAGTGAATTACCTAAATGTAACTTGAGGACAATGAAAACTTAATTTTAATTTTGGTCTGTAACTCAGCACAAGACTTATCATATGGCATAAAAAGACTATAATGCACAAATCATGGGGACCGCTTTTATGATGAGTTTGAGTCTTGACATCTTTGTTGCAAATTAATTGTTGAAAAGATCAACAGCACATTCAAAATACAAGAAACTACTAATATATTCAGGTTTGTTTTTGAACTATTATAAAAAAAATGTATATGATAATTTTTATATACACCGGTATTACAACAAGCAGCAATGGTTACTCATATGTAAGTATCTTAATATATCACACACCTGTAAATATTTTTGGGTGATTATGCAAATAAATGTTATGTTTTTGGTCCTATTTCTGCACCATTTTATAAAACATTTGTCTTAGTGCTCAGTTACTCATGAGTCACATACACTGGTAAAGGAAGGAATGTGAAATTAGAGAATTATTATGATATTATTACAATGCATTAAATCATTATGTTCCTTATAGTTTATATTTTTGTTTTGGTCTCATGTCACATAAAACCATTCAAGATCACCGAGATGAGTGATATTGCTCAATTTACTGCATTTAAGCAGCTCAGTATGGTCTCTTTTCTATATTACCCATCATTACACTCCGTTGTCCCCTGCCCCCACTGGCTGGATGGATGCCCGTCTCTTATTTAAGCGATGGAGAACAAGCCAAATCCTCAGCAGCAGTAACATTACCCTTAACCAGAGCTCTGCTGGTTGACATCTTCACAATTTCAATGGGTTTCTATGGTTACTTATTGTATTCCAAGTGTTTATTTGCTTAGTGTGTAAGCAAGTTTGTGTTTAATTGAGTGTGTGACGGTGGCAGCGAGGCTGAAAGATGACTTCGGGGAGATGCTGATTTGATTTCCTGCTCTTTTCTGTCGGTGCCACCGTCATACGTGAGACCTTTCCGTGTGTTGTTCCTGTGCATTTGAAAGCGGCTGTTTGTTTAGGACGAGCCTGATGACAGTTCTCCTGTAACAGCTGCTGCCCTCAGGTTAGATTCAACAGAGACGGTCTGATGCTCAGATCAGCTGCAGCATTTACACAACACTGCATGCATATATAGTCTGCTCGGCTTCTGAAAAGCATGATGGTTAGTCGCCAAATGACCAGAATCTGTTTAAATATTAACAAAAGTTCTAGGAACCATGAGATAACATCGGAAAAGCTTGTTAAATCACCTTTATATACTATCAGTTTGTCAGGGGTGTTTGCATAACTATTATTATTATTGTTGCTCATGATCAATTTTGTAACAAACCTTTAGTCAAACTTCAGAAATGAAGGTGATTTCAAATAATGCAGATTTCTAAGTGATCTGATAACTGTGTAGAATAGATTTCTATCACATTTTGCCATCAAAATTAGGATGAAATAAGGAAAAATGTAAGTGTCATGTAAGTCATAATGTGGCAGGGAGTAAATAATTAAGAAAAACAAATGTTAAGTATACATAAAGAAATGAAATGGAGGCTTGTGGGCTTAATCAGTGCATTTATATTATATTATATTAATATATATTTAATAACATTTAAATAGTTAATTATATAAAGATTACCAATTTTTACACATTTAAGTAAATGTTATGGGACTTTTAATTTCTATTTTCAGATTTTATATAATAAAAATGGACAAACACTGCTCAGGTTTTTAGAAAATGTCAAAAAAAAGAGTTAGGATTTAGTTTTGTGAGACCTGATGGATGCACCTGTTGCTGAAGTGATAATTGATGCTTTCTGCCCTCTTGATTGCACAATGACTACACAGTAGTGGCAACAACGCATATGAGAGTCACATCTCAACAAGCCCCTGAAGCCCCGCCATCAGTTTGCCATGTTTCCACAGAAACCGTCCCTGAGATAGGCGGCCAGGAAATTAAAAAGCCCCACAAGAAAAGACAGTACATTTCCAAGAGATAAAACAGGATATGTTTGAACAATGATATGAGCTAAGAGAAATGACACAGGGCCACAACAGGAAGAGCGTACGGGGTGAAATATAATGATTTCATGATGTCATCAGGTGTCATATCTCTCACCTGACGATGACCAGTCTGATCTTCTTGATTTGTTGTTGTACCTGCAGATGTCCTGAATGACGCAATCTTTGATGAAGACCATGATGAGATGGTGATCGTGAAGGATATTGACATGTTTTCCATGTGTGAACACCATTTAGTTCCTATTTTTGGCCGGGTAAGACTGATCCTTTTTTGTCCTCAATTAACAGCAACATTTATGTTTCACCTTTGCAGTGCAGTTTTAATGACCATATTTAAGAGACGAAACCTCTATTGTTTAAATAAATTTTTCACAACACTACTCTGTTGTATAAGGGTTTAACAAAGTCTTTATTTATTTATTTTTCTTAATTAAAGTTTATTCATTTTTATTATTAATTTATTAAAATAAAATATTTTATAAATGTTATTTTTAAAGTAATAATTTTAAATTGTTTATATTTTTAAAATGCATGCATTTTTATATTATTACAGTTTTTTTTATTTTTTTTTATTTTATTTATCCAGGTCAAATTTCACCCCCAAATCAAAAGTACAATATGTTTACAAATTATAGAATGATATAAATTATTATTAAGACAAAGAAATATATTTTTTGCATTGAAACATTATTTTATGAAACCTATAGGAATGCCAAAAAAATCCATTCTCATTACTTAAATGTGGTATATTATTAAAATGTATATTTTTAAAGTATCGCTGCTCAAATAAGTAGTGTTTTAAGTCAACATATGCTGACTTTATTCAGGATGATTTTTATTAATTAATTACAAAAATGAGAATTTGGTGGCAAATGGTCAAGAAAATAAGATAAAAAAGACAAAGACAAAGTAAACATGTCTTCTGATTGTGGGGTGAAATATGCCCTGTACATTTATTTGTGAGATTCACTCACATAACTGCAGCTTCCTGTTTTCTGATGCACCTGAAAAAAAGAAAGTTGATATGTAATCTGTCAATAACCAAGTTAATTAGCTATAATTAAATCTAGAAGGTAACCAGGAAAAGTTGGAATATTGGGTCTGAGATCCACTCGAAAACAATGCCCACTCTCAATCCTCCAGATTTGACATTTAGTACCTCCCTCCAGCTCATAGCACTGCAGGTGTCTGCCATTTAAGACAAAAGAGACGCCGTCGATTTTGTCACGGCACAAATGGCTGCTGATGATAGACTGAGCCATTGATCAAGCGCACTGAATGTTTTTTCTGCCACTTGCAATTTTGTTTGTCAGATGTTGTTGGAGGGCCATCGTTTCCGCTGCATCCCCCGCTGATAGCTCCCTGTCGTCATCGGCGCGGCCCCTTATCCCTTCTCATCTATTTACCTCACCACTCGCCGCATCTGCAACAAGATAATGACTCACCCATTTCTTTCAGAGAGGCGTGCGCCCGTTTTCTTTCATTTTTGGCCCTCTTGTTTGCGCTTCAGCGTCCACCGTCTCAATGATTGTCCACACAACACTCTTAGTGTCCATCACAAACACCGAGCTGAACAGGTGCGCTTTCTTTTACACTTGAAACATAGCTTCCCTACAGCCACCGCATGTCTTACCTGTTGGTCGAAAATTGATTAAGTTGCAAAAAGCGCTTTGCTCATTTCCCAGGTGCTCTGTAGTTGTCTGTAAAGCTTGATTGATGCTTTTGAAGGACGCCGAGTGGAGTTTGGCGGCCCTGAAAGAAGGCCAAGAGGGTTCAGTGACGTGCAGGATTATCGCATCAGAACAGAGAGCAGAACAGGGAAAAAAGAAAATCCTCATATGTCTGTTGATGCTGCCCTTTCTCTAGGCTGTTTCATCAAATTGTTGGTGACATTTGAGTTGGACGGCGGAGAGGAGGTTAAGCTGGGGGGGCTGTCAGATGTGCAGTCACTTCCGAGCATACGCACAGATATGGTTCTCTGCATCTTTAACTTCCTGCCTAGTGCTTCGATTATGGCAAAAATCATAATTATGATTATTTTGGGTAATATAGTAATCGTGGTTATTTATTGTAATATGTTTAGGAGTGGGCAATATGCCGAAAATCTTATACGAGTTTATTTCCCAATAGTGATGCTTATTGTATTTTCTATAAATATGTATTAGTGCTGTCAAACGATTAATCGCGATTAATCGCATTCAAAATAAAAGTTTTTGTTTACGTAATATATGTGTGTATACTGTGTATATTAATTATGTATAAATACAAACACATGCATACATATTTAAGAAAAATATGTTGTTTATATACTAAATATACTTATATATAATACAAAATATAAGAATATAAATATATAAATGTATATAAATGTACACATGTAATTATTTTCAAAATTTATATATATATAATAAATATACACAATACACATACATTTTGGATGCGATTAATTGTGATTAACTGTTTGACAGCACTTATTTATATATATATATATATATATATATATATATATATATATATATATATATATATATATATATAGAGAGAGAGATATTGATATAGATATAGATTTTTTTTTTTTTTTTTTTTTTTATTTAACCATATAGTACTCAGCTAATAGCCTACTCCAGAATTTTTTTTTGTTGTTCTTTTTGATCACAGAAAGACATTTTTTTTGCAGTTTTGTATTTTAATTTTTTTTTTATATATCAAGCATGTTATGACAGTGACGTTACATGATTTGACTGATTTGGACATTGCGTTTGGGCTTTTAATGAGGCGTGAAAGCTCACTACTTTAAAGGAACGGAATGTAGCTCAATAACCATTTTATTTCAATTATCATGTTTTTGGAAGCCATCACTGGAATTATCATCATTGGAAGCCAAAAATCTAAAATATTCACAGCTCTCATGCCAGAAAATGTAGCTTGCTAGTGCAGGTGTCCAGTTTGTTGAAAACTAGTTGTGAAATTGTTGTGCATATAACTCTCATGTTTTGTTGTTGTGTCTTTCTGTTGTCAGTTAATGTGTTGTGTTTTTCACAGGTGCATATAGGTTACCTTCCAAACAAGAGGGTTCTTGGACTGAGTAAATTAGCAAGGTAGTCAAAATGCACCCAGGTTTCTCATATACATATGAAAGTGCAACCTATTTCAATGTTTTGTTTTTTTTCACGAACGGTGGCCCCAAAAAATATCTGGATACTTAAATCACTTCCATCTTTTCCCAGTCCATCTGAATGTCATTGTATTAGATATCAAAATACAGCCCTACATCATGTTAACTATGGACATGTTCTACTAACATTTGACCACCAGAAATAATTTTCTCTTTAATTTTTTTAACAGTACATTTTATAAACATTTTCAAATCATATTTTTCAATTTTTTTCCAGTTAAAAATTGTATATGGGGTCAGTATTCTTTTTTTAAAGGAATAAATTAATATATTTTTATTAAAAGACAAAGCTGTTTTTATAGTATAAAATGTTTTATAGTATTTGACAAAATTACTATTTTACTATATGTGATCAAATAAATGCATTTTTTTTTTCATTTGTAGAATCCTTTAAAATAAATTTTAGATTTTGTTAGGCTGTATAATGAGGTGAATTTATGTTTTTATGATGCAGTATTGAATCTTAATGGATTCCTTCATGAGCGTGCAAATTTATCCTGCCACAAAGCAGTAAAATCCGCAGCATTTGCTTGAGTAAAGGGCATTAATGGCTCTCTTCCCCTCAGGGTTGTTGTTGTGTGTGTGTGCGTGTGTGTGTGTGCGTGTGTGTGTGCGTGTGTGTGTGCGTGTGTGTGTGTGCGTGTGTGTGTGCGTGTGTGTGTGTGTGTGTGTGTGTGTGTGTGTGTGTGTGTGTGTGTGAAGCAGTGAGAGTGTAAGTGTCTGTAAGAGGATTAGACACAATGTGTGAGTGACAAAGAGAAGCTTGATCCAATCTGACCGCAATACCTGTGGCTTAGCCATTTCACTATGTACCAACCGTAACACTCCACTAATGAAGACATTACAACAGCAGTCATGTACTATAGCTCTCAGCAGTACCACACACAGGTGCATTTCTAATTTCTAAAATTTGTTACCGTTTCATTTTTTATGGCTTTAGTCATGACAAGGGACTGACTGCCGATCAAATGATCAGTCATGAAACACGGAGTGTGATATTAAGTTAAATTTGATGTTATGTCCCAGCAGTGAAAATGTTTTATTGTGTTTCTCATGAATATTGAATAGTTGAATAAATATACTATGAAAAAAATGGAATGTGAATGATAATCTAAGGAGATTCTTATGCACTTTAGTTTGCCATATCCCCACTCTGGAGTTTTAAATTTACATGCAATTTAATAAATGATTAATTAAAAATGACTTTATATATATATATATATATATATATATATATATATATATATATATATATACTACTATTTAAAAGTTTGGAGTTGGTAAGATTTTCTGTTTTCTCAAAAATGGCTGCATTTATTTTAAAAACTGTAATATTGTGAAATATTATTACAATCTAAAATCACCATTTTTATATATTTTAAAATATACATTTTCTCTGTGATAGAAGAGCTGAATTTCTTACTACGTATTTCTTCTCGATGTTGAAAACAGTTGTGCTGCTTAATATATTTTTGGAAATCGTTATTCTTTTTTTTAACATTCTTTGATAAATAGAAAGTTCAACAGAACAGCATTTTTAAATAGGAGTCTGTTTTATCACCATTAATGACTTTACTGTAAGCTTGAATTGATTGAATTAATTGGCTTAAAAATGTTTACTGACCCCAAACTTCAGAATGGAAGTGTATTTTAATTATTATATTACATTGATATATTTTCTATAAATACACATTATTAATTAAGAACTTAAATAAAAAATTTTCAGTTAGCAAGTGTCTTAATTGAAAGTGAGCTAATTGTTAGTTTACATTTGAGTGTTTTTGAATAAAATATAATTTTTTTACTAAACTTACTCCTGGCCCAGATAGCAATAAAAGTCTTATCAAACCACCCTCACACATCATGAAGGTATATTGTGTATAAATCTAGCTTAATTATTAACTGTTTTTTGATTTGCACCAGGATTGTTGAGATATACAGCAGGAGATTGCAAGGTAATGGTCTTTTTTTCCCTCAAACAAACAGTAGCATGTAATAATATTTATATTCCTTCAAAATCCTTATTTGTTTCATTGATAACTTCACATTGAAATGTTCTCAGTAGTTCTGGTCTGCTTGTCTTATTTCAGTTCAAGAGCGTCTAACCAAACAGATTGCAGTCGCCATCACTGAAGCTTTACAGCCTGCTGGTGTCGGGGTTGTCATTGAAGCAACGTATGTAAAAATTCAAATTAAACTATTAATTTACAATGTAATGACAGTAATAACCAAATCTGATCACAAGTGGAATTTTATACATATTTTCTTTTATTTTACACTGTAATGCTAAGAAAGACCAAATATTAAGATTTATTTATTTTCCTTACTGGTTTCCAGTCACAAGTGAAATTTTAGTTTTTTTATTTTATTTTACAATGTAATAAGTATGAACAGTCCTCAGGATTTATTTAGGGTCTTTTCTGTCCTCCAGTCACATGTGTATGGTTATGCGAGGCGTCCAGAAGATGAACAGCAAGACTGTGACCAGCACCATGCTGGGTGTTTTCCGCGAGGACCCCAAGACACGAGACGAGTTCCTGACTCTCCTCCGGAGCTGAGAGGGTTCGTGTTCGCTCTCCACTGCCAAAACACTCTGACCAGCCCTCTTCTCAAACGCCTCCCTGGATCGAAGACAAGGACGAGGCACTGCTGCTGTGTAACATAGTGTCCCACCTGCCTCTGGGATGGTCACATCGGTAACACTGTCTCTTCTGTATCACGTGTGTGTGTGTGTGTGTGTGTGTGTGTGTTTTGTGCACGTTTAGTCAGTAGAGCTGTGGGAGCCTCTATTGACGGGACTGTGGCTATTACTGTTACATGGAAGCATTGTGTTTTGAAGGATGTCCTAGATTAGCATCATTTGACCTCACTAAACTGACAAGCATCATACCCATCGAAATTTGTTTACATCTCTTTCCAGTTGGGCCACATTTGCACCCTATTAAACACAATTGAGCTACTTGAGAGAACGCAACCAAGCAGTTTTATTTTCACGCTTCTGAACAGGGAGGTACGTGTCATTCGGAGTATTCAATTTTACCGTTTTAACCTACATAAAAGTACTAACGAGCTACTGAATATAACCACTAAATGATTACCAATATTCATACACCTTGATATTTACAAGGTACTTCAAAGATGATCATGGTATTATAATGGTACATGTCCAGAAACTTACATTACAAAGCACCACGTTTTATAAGTGAATACATCCAGACTGGTTTGATTGTTGTTTTACTATGTGCTTAAAATGTATTATGGCTGTGCTGTCTTAAAATGTAATATTTAATATAATGTGTCCTGTGCATCAGTCAATAATTGTGCCCAGACCCAAAATATCATCTGCTTAAAAGGATAGTTCACCCAAAAATGAAACGTGCCCATATTTATTCACCCTCATGCTGTCCAAACATGTTTGCCTTAACCCTGACATGAAATAATAGTCCGAAAAATCTCTATATATTTTTAAGGAATCATTTATTCAAGCTTAGGTTTATATATATATATTTTTATATTTGATACATCAGGCTTTTATGGCTCATATAGTATGATATAGGTAAAAAGATAAGTAAATAAATAAAAAAGCCTGATGATGATCCCTCAAAAAGGCTGATGGAATTACATCACATTACGATGGAATTAATAATCACATCACATTTTAAGATTATTGTGTGTGTGTGTGTGTGTGTGTGTGTGTGTGTGTGTGTGTATATATATATATATATATATATATATATATATATATATATATATTAGTGCTGTTAATGATTAATCGCATCCAAAATAAAAGTTTTTGTTTACGTAATATGTGTGTGTGCTATATAATTATGTATATATAAATATACACACACACGCATGTATATATTTAAGAAAAATATGTTACTCTTATATATTAAATATATTTTATCATTTATATGAATATAAATATATACATGCAAAAAACGTAAATATTTTCAAAATATATGCTGTATGTGTGTTTTTATACATGCATAATAAATATACACAGTACACACATATATTATTTAAACAAAAACTTATTTTGGATGCGATTAATCATTTGACGGCACTAACACACACACATATATATATATATACACAGACACACACACAAATAAATGATCTCAAGGACATAAACAACCATTAGGGTGAGTAAATGATGACTGTATTGGCATTTTGGGTGAACTGTCCCTTTAAGTGTTAATTTGAGCTGATTATTGACTATTTACATGTTTTGCACAACTCTTATTATTTTATGTTTAAAATCAGCTGTTGAGTCTGATATGTGTTGGTTCTGTGATGAAGTGATAACCAGCTCCAGCCTTCTGAATGTCCTGTCTGTATGGCCATAGATGTTGTTTACACTTTTATTTGTCATCTTTTATTTGTTAGAAAAAAGACCAAAAGTGAAAGGTGCAGGCGAGGTCAACTTAGTATCTGGTTTTGCACATTGTGGGATTTGCTTACAGTATGAAGAATACAGAACACAGCTGTACTGATAAATATGATCTTTGTAATTAAAATAGGATTTAAAAAGATTGAAACCAACTAAAAGATATTTTAAGACTACAGTTGTAGATCATATTTTGTACATTTCCTATGGCGCCTATTTACCTGTGCTTGGGTATCTGCTTTTGAGTTACAATTTAAAGTATATGTATCATTGCAGAAAATTAGATTAACCTCAAAAACGACAGATACTGTGGATTTACCGATGCTGACAGTTGTATTGCCTGTGTATTGACTTTTTTAATTATGAAACATTGTTTGAGTGATGTTTTGCATTCATGAGTTCAGCTGAAACTCTTGAGCCAGATGGTATCTGAGATGTTCAATGTCACAATCACGTCACATCAGTGTATTCATTAAGAAAATGAGCACTTGATATTGAGAACTGAGTGTTATTCATGTGGCCTTCTTTAAACAAGACACAAAGAGCCTTTTAAATACTTCACTATTGATGTTCATCATCATTTTCAGCATAAAATAATAATCTTACGTAGAATACATAGAATGCTCTTGTTATTCTTAAGTTTTTTTTTTTTAAATGTATTTTTTGTTGAGGGGGCTAGTAAGCAAAAGACAAGAAACATTAAAGGGTGGATCACAATGTCATATTTTACATCAAATTCAAAAGAAAAACAAATTGAATGAATGAATGATGCATTTATATAGTGCTTTATTGTGTATTGCTGTACACCCAAAGCGCTTTACAATCGTGGTGGGGGGGGGGTCTCTCCTCAACCGCCATCAGTGGTTGAGGTGGTGGTGGTTTACAATAATGACAATAATTCTCATTATTGTAACGTTTAAAAAAATCTCATTATTGTAAGACACTAGTTAAATGTTTTTAAATGATTTACAATATAAACATAGGGTATTTTTTTATTTTCTTGAATGAAATATTGAAATCTGAGGAGGGAATATATACATATTGTGAAATTACTGCATAATAAATAAATAAATGTGAAAAATAGCTTCTTTCCTTTCTTGTGTGATGTTTTCTTCAATCATGAAAGTAGTTTAGTCAAGCAGCAGAAGTCCAATTTTTTTTTTTTTTGTTCAAACGTATTTTCATGGTGAAATCCTACTTTTTAAAGATCTTTATTTCACTCCCACAAAAAAATCACTTCCTAATTCTTTCCCATATTCTCATAAAACTGAGTTGAGAGCGACTCCGCATTTCTCTCTCTCTTTTAACAGAAAGCCCCGCCTCTTGGCAATAAAAATCTGTCTCTCTCTCTCTGATTGGTTGAAACCGAGAGGAGGCAGTAAATTCCTCTCAGACTCATGTGGTTAGTTACTCTGAATATATAAGCAAAGCTTCCTCAATACCATTCAATTGCTGCTTTGAAAATGAAAGAAACACACAGCATCCTTTTCAAAAGTTACTCTTTAATACTTTTCGTCTGTGGTTATTACAAAGATGTCAAGCATTTAACACAGACCCAATGAAACAGACAAAAACACATTCAGTTGGCGGACAGAACATCACACACACACACACACACACAATATAATCTCCCACTAATGCACAAAAACACATACTCACAAGGCCACGAACCAAAGAGGGAAAGAGATTACAGAATCCCTCTCTTTATTGACTAAAGTCATGTTTATTTCATTAAAGATGTTTGTAAGATGAGCAGAGAGATGTGACGCCTCACAGGTAACAGGAAGTGGAAAAACAGCCTCTGATGAAACCATGATGCAACTAATAAAGAATATATACAAAAATTACAAGACAATCCGGTTTCTCACCTGGATACACGTACAGTGTCACACTCGCACACATACAAACAAAAAATATATACACATCTCTGTGTTGTACAGACAGATAAAATCATAACTTCATAACAGCACTGAAGTACCTAAAGCATACAGATTCCCTTGCTCCTTCCGAGCAAACGCTTCAGAATCAGCTCGTATGGACTCTGTATGATTTGAAGTTTCGACCATCAATGCATCTGGCTTATCTCTATATTTTAGAGCCATATAAAATCATTTACATTTGGGGTAAATGTCTGAATACAAAAGAAAAAAAAAGGCACTGCCATTTGTTATTCTAGATATGACTTCCCAGCCTCTTGCATGCATCTCTAAATATAAATTAGTTTTTTTCCCCCCGTGTTTTGTTTTATTTTTTTTTCACGGTTTTTATTTGGTTTCATTGTTTCATAAACATAAGATTCTTTTAAAATATATATTTTATATATGTATATGTACGTCAGCCTGCAGTCAATACAGGACATCGGCTCTTGAAAACAACACGAAAAAATAAAATAAAATACAAAACTAAAAGAACGTAGTAAAACAAGACCCTTCAGAATAGAGGGAAACAAACAAACAAATGAAATGGAAAAATAAAATTGATCAGCATTAGAGTTCCGATATGCTAACACGCAAAACCTTTTACAAAACAATGTAACCAAAAAATATATATCGTCAACGCTAAAACGCTAGTTTTATTTTTCGGAATACCAAGGCAGCATGTAAATGTTAACACTGTTACAGCATTGTATTTTGCTGCATGTTTGCAGTCGAGTGCATTTGGACAAAAACAAACTTGTTCGCAATGAAAAACCAGAGCTGAATACGCATCATTCTTCTTTATCCAATCACAAGCGAGCACTGAGCATCATTCTTTATCCAATCACATGCGAGCACTGAGCATCATTCTTCTTTATCCAATCACAAGCGAGCACTGAGCATAATTCTTCTTTATCCAATCACAAGCGAGCACTGAGCATAATTCTTCTTTATCCAATCACAAGCGAGCACTGAGCAGCATTCTTCGTAAAGAACTACGCAATGACGCTACGCCGTAAGTATTTGGCATCAAACACCGTAACAGCTGAGGTGAAAAACAGCGAAATCGCGAAAAAAACAAACAAACAAACAAAAAACACTGGCTCTTTGTTTAAAACGTGTGACGATATATATATAAATCCTTAAACTTTACAATACACAATCCGGGCAGAGTTAGCAAAATATAAGCTTTTATAGATATAAGAAAGAATGTAAAACAGCAATATTAAAACAACATAAAAAACTGATATGTCATCAGGTGCGTTTTTTTTGTTTTTTTTTAGATAAAGAATGCAAAAACGTCAAAAAAAACTAACTAGGTTGTTATTTGAGATGTACTTATGGTTACCAGCCATAGCAAAAAGTTAATACACAAGGTATCTTAAATAATACATCTAATGAATACAATAACCTCTGCATCAATAATAGAAAAGAATAAATAATCATTTGAATCTGCTAATTGTTTTCAAATGGCAGTGATGAGTGGCTTAATACACACAAATAAATGCACCTCTAGAAACAAGATGCACAAGATGCCACATGATGGTTTGCTAACACGCTTATAAAACACCGGCTACCATTCCGTTTAAGGCATTTCATGCACTTTAAAAGCACTAGTTTGGAGGCACCAACTGCATAGTCAACATTCTTTCTTTTAGGCAGCTTGAACTGCCACTCAACAGATGCGAAAGTGCCTCTTTACTGTCCGTTTAATCATGACTGGTTTCTTTGGATGAGCCAAAAAGCATAAAACACTTGAGGTGTGGGAAGGTACGTCAAGTTGTAGGCCGGCGAATATGGGAATTGTGGGAGATTTGGAGGAGAGGGCGGGGTTTGTTAGTCCAGTTCCTCTTTCCAGGATCCCCAGTTCCCCCTCAGTCATATTATTCACACCGTGTTGCTGATGAAGAGTCTATTGCACGTTATTGCAAATTCACTTTTGATGGTTTCAGCAAGGATTCACAGCACCACGGGCAGGAAAAGCAAAGTTATTATGGGAAAAACTCTAAATGAGATACATTAACAATCACTGAACACCCTCATAAAGGGACTTTAATGTCCCAGATTAAAACAATTAAAGCAAAAACAAAAAACCTTTCAGACCCTTCCCATGCAGAAAATCAGATCTTCATCTTCTTTTAGTCCAAAACTAAAAGCTCATTTCTTATTGTAAACGTTCTACTTTTTATACCTGGCATGATTAACTAATGGCTGATATTAAGACAATACTGTAAAAAAACTAAAAAAACAAGACAACTCTAGCCTCACTTATTGGTAACTATTGCACAGTTTCACCAGATGATGGCGCTCTGTACTAGAAACTGGTGCATAAGTGTTTTCCTCAAGTGACAAACTGTATATTTCTCCCTGTTGCTCCAACAGTTTACTGACACAGTGTACCACGCATGTGATATCCCAAATACACAGAAACCAGCTGAAAACATCCATACGACACCTGCAATTTTCCCCAAATCGCTAAACGATCAATCTACGGCTGTGCATTTACAGATTAAAAAATTACATGCATAAAAAAATATTTGTGTATCTGAATGAACATCATTCATGAAGTTGTGCACGTCTCCCAAGCATGTTTATCCTTTCAGATACAAATAAAAGGTCTAACACATTTTACCAAGTTTACCACAAATTCTCCACTAAAAATAGTTAACATATAATTTTTTTTTTCAATTTATTTAATTTTAATTTCATTTAAATATATTTTTTATATTTTATTTATATTTTAATTAAATTGATTAAAATATAAATAAAATATCAAAAATGATATGCAAATGAAAAATATAGGAGATATAAAAAATATTATAAATATTTTTTTAAATATTACTATATGTATATATATATATATATATATATATCTGCACATTCTGTCTGGATCTGCGCACCTCACCTCTGACCTCCATGTTCACCTGCTCTTCTTCAACCTTTCCATCTACTTGCATTTGCTGGCATTTCTCCTGTATTCCACTTCTCTGACCTCCTGATCTCCCTCACGTCAGAATCCATGTACGACATTCCTCGCTCCCTCTACAGACCCTTCCACTGACATCACTTCCTGTTTCCTTTCCCATCGCTGCTATCACGTTCCCTCTCTTTCTTCTGAGTACCATCCGTAGCTCTGACTGTTATTGTAGTGTTGTAAATCAGCTTTCCTGCTGGCACAAACGAAAACTAGAACAACAAAACAGTACATACAAACACAATTGTAAACTAAGAAGCCATTTAGGAACCTAAAGCTGTACACCGTCCTCGGATTTTGACAACGCTCGCACCTGAAAAAAATGACTTCGGATTTTGTTGACAGTATTACGTGTAAACATGCTATAACGTAATATTTTTAGCATCTGCACAGAGGCACAGAAATCCAATCTGCAACTACGTCATGATCTGGTTTCGTCTGCTGGTTGGTTTGGATTTCGTGACGTCCCAGACAGCCACCTCAACGCTTTGAGTTGTCTCCGTTGCATTACGGACCCCCTCTAATGGCCTGTCGACACGTAGACCCTTTGCGGCGTTCTTCTAACGAAGTGTTGAAGATGTGATTTTCTCCCAAACTCGAATGTAAACACGCTGAAGTAGTCATGGTGACAGAACTTGCTTGTGTTAAGCCTTTCAGAATATGGTGAATGGCACTGTGTAGACCACGCCCCACCTCTCCTATTGGCTATTTGGCATTGGCAGGTGGAGGTGATACAGGCAGAGGGTCTCGTGACCTCGTGATGACCTTTCACCCTGCTGCCAGGCACGCCGTCTCCCTGTGCTCTCTCTCTTTTCTTCTCTCAGATAGTTGAAGTTCGATCAACACCATCTATGGAAACAAGTGACATCGTGACATCGACACGATCAAGTGCAACTCTGGAACACTTCGGGAACCTTTCACCCTAAAATGAACATTTTGTCATCTATTCTTTCAGACGTGCACCACTGTCAAAAGTTTGGGCCGGTAACATTTGTAACGTTTTTTAAAGCCTCTTATGCTGACCAAGGCTGGATTTATGTGATCAAAAAGAGAACAGTAATATTGCGAAACTATTTAAGACTATTTTTGTGTGTACTATTTAGGAAAACTGTTTTCTATTTGAATATATTTTAAAATGCAATTTATTCCTGTGATATCAAAGCTGAATTATCAGCATCATTACTCCAATCTTCAGTGTCACATGATCCTGCAGAAATAATTCTAATATGCTGATTTGGTGCTTAATAAGCATTTCTTATTATTATCAATGTTGAAAACTATGGAAGCCTGTTTCTGCCACTACACAAAAAAAAAAAAGGTAACTGCGACTTTCAGTTTTTTTCTCGCAACTGCAAGTTTATATCACGCAATTTTTAAGTCAGAATTGTGATACAAATTGCCATTTATGACTTTTTTTTCACAGAATTGCAAGTTCAAGTCAGAATTGTAAGATATAAACTCGCAATTCTGAGAGCATAGTCTTTTTTCTCCTCAGAATTGGACTTTATTTCTCGCAACTGCAAGTTTATATCTCGTAATTCTGACTTTAGAAGCTGCAATTCTGAGAAAAAAGTCAGAATTGTTAGATAAAAAGTCACAATTACCTTTTTTTTATTCAGTGGGCTTCCATTGAAAACAGTTATGTCACTTTTTATCAATTTAATGCACCCTTGCTGAACAAATGTATTAATTTCTTTAAACAAATATGTACTGAGCTGAAACCTTTGAACAGTACTGTAACTTTACAATATTTAAAATATTAAAATGAAAATATCAAGCAATTATCCCAGCTGAATAAGTGTTAATTTTTCAGACAAAAAAAGAAAGAAAATATTAAGCACTTAACGAGTTCTAGAAAAAAGTATTCATTAAATAAAAGTATGAATTTCTTTCAAAACAAAAACAAAACAAACCAACATTTTCTGACCCTACGCTTTTGAATGGTAGTGTAACTTAGATAACTTACTAGAAAATATCGCTCAAGACTTCTGGGAAGGCTCTGAGTGACTCAAAAAAACTCAATGAATCGTGTATTTTTTTTTTTTTTTTTGCTTCTGGTTCATTTAAAATGAATTGGACTTCCCGACCGCACAGTTTCACAGAGCAAGTTGTCTCATTTTGCGTAATGAGGGCACACAAAACTCCCAGGCAGGCTGCTGACCAGAGGAGGTGGAGGTCCCGAGGGGGGAAAGTCTAGGGGTACGCTGCCATAAGAACACTACGGGCTCTGTTGGCAGCTGTGGAGTGAGCGGGGCATTCCTTAGCTCACCGCAGAGCTGCCCACTGCTTCTGCCCGTCTCTCTGATTCAGCCTGTCTGCCTGCCTCTCTCCTGTCTGTCTCCCTGCACTCCCACAACACAAAGCTGTGCTTGTCCAGCGCCGAGCCCACTGCACTAAAAGCCTCTGTGTCAGCCCTGAGATAAAAAACACTCTTTATGCAAAGAAAACCCCCACTTCACATGGGAATGCTCACTGCATTGATCCCGCGACGTGTGGATACAAAGTAACACTCCTTTTGGTCTGAAACTGATAGTCACAATATTTTCTCTGTTGAAGATTGTTGTGTCTGAAGCGTCGTCGAAAGCTCCCACCACAGAAACACCCCAAAAAGTTCAATTAAAATGTTGTGGAGAAGAAAAAAATGTCTTCCCTTGAACATTTTCAAAGGATAAGGACTTCAAAAAGCTTTTTGACCTTTTGAACAAGTATCAGACGGGATGCTGCTAACAAAAACTGTCCTGTGGGGGTTTCATGATCCTGCCATGGTCAGCATAGATCCAAACCATTTCCTCAAATTCCGTTCTCAAGGATTGGGCATAAAATCAGAGGAGTTTGCCGCACAGATTGATAAACAAACATTACGCAATCCTAAAAACATCCTTATTCATCAGCTCGTACAAAAGACGAGTACTGAATATTCAGATATTAAAATGTGTAAATATCTATATATAACAGTGACAGACTGCTTAACTACTACTAGACAAGCAGTTTCTGTTTTCAGTGATCAACATGTTAATATCTTTACATAATGTGAATTATTTTTTGAAAGAAGTTTCTTATGCTTGCCAAGGGTGCATTTATTTGATACAAATAAAACTGTAATATTGTGAAATATTACAGTTTAAAACAACTGTCGCGGTTATTGTAAGAAATATTAAAATGCAATTTATTCCTGTGAGGGCAAAGCTGAATTTTCAGCAGTCATTACTCTATTCGTCAGTGTCACATTATCCTTCAGAAATATTTCTAATATGCTGATTCGTTGCTCAAGAAACATTTTTTATTATTATCAATGTTTAAAACAGTTGTGCTGCTTAGTATTTTTGAGGAAAATTTTATGCAATTCTTGATGAATAGAAAGTACCATAAATGTCTTTACTGTTACTTTTGACCAACTTAATGCATCCCTCCTGAATAGAAGTATTAATTTTCTTCAAAAAAAAAAAAAAATTCTTACTGACCCCAAACTTAAGTTGATGGCATTTTCATTTTTGGGTGAACTAATCTTTTAAGTGCAGTATTTATAAACTGAGCAAGAAGTGGACACATACCTCCCAGAGCGTGTTCAGTCATGCTGAGACACAGAGACTCCAAACGGTTATTGATGTCAGGCTCAGTCACAGGCACTTGTAAATCTGCAAAATGACAAACAAACTGAGTCAACTTCAACAAGCTATGACTATACACAACACATAACAAGCCAAGTGAGGGCTACATGACACTGACTGATGTCTTGATATAATAAACAGAAAGAAAGTGGTTATTTGTGGTTGCCTCACAGAAACAGTAGATAACGGGGATGGTGATGGCGCAGTGGATAAGACACATGCCTTTGGTGTGATAGACCCGGGTTCGAATCCACTGTGAGACACCAATGTGTCCCTGAGCAAGACACTTAACCCCTAGTTGCTCCAGAGGCGTGCGACCTCTGACATATATAGCAATTGTAAGTCGCTTTGGATAAAAGCGTCAGCTAAATGAATAAATGTAAATGTAAATAACAACAGCAAATCTGTAAATGGGAACAGCACAAAATGCAGGCCAGATTTGAACCTGGATCTATGATCTATCTTTTTATCAGATCGTTCCCCCAAAAAATTTAATTTGCTTAAACTTTACTCCCACTCGGGTCATCCAAGATGTAGATGAGTTTGTTTCTTCATGGGAACAGATTTGGAGAAATGTAGCATTACATCACTTTCTCACCAATGGCAGTGAATGGGTGCCGGCGGAATGAGAGCCCAAACAGCTGATAAAAACATCACAATAATCCACAAATAATCCACACCCCTCCAACACATCAATTCATGTCTTGTGAAGCTAAAGCCGTGTGTGTGTGTGAAAAACAAATCCATCATTAAGACCTTTTATTGACGGCACCCATTCACTGCAAAGGATCCATTGGTGATGTAATGCTAAATTTCTCTAAATCTGTTCAGAAGAACAAACAAACGCATCTTCATCTTGGATGGCCTAAATTAAATTGAATGTAAATTTTAATTTTTTGGTGTCTATTACTTTAAATGAGGCATTCCCTTGGAGCAATCAGGTGTTTTTCTCAGAAGCAAAATAGATACAGATCACCCTTGCTTGGTTTAAACCATTAACCTTAACAATTACTAGCCCAGACCTTATAAATTTAATTTCATCCTCTTTTGACCATTAACCCACTCAGACCTTGACCAGCAAGAGAAAAAGGCAAACAAAGATTAATTTCAAACCTCTCAGAGTGTCTCATTCACATCCTAGTCAATATACTACAATTAGTTCAAAATTGCGACCTCAATTTTCAAAATTCACAGCCATTATTCTAGCAAATTGCACTGAACCGATTGTGAACATAGATCCCTCAGTAGTTAGTACACTGGCCTACAGTGTGAGCTCTGTTCTAAAGAGTAGCTTCAGTCTCAATGGGGCAGAGTCTGACTGTTCAAGGCTCCTGCAGCGCTGCTCGGGCTGGGCCCGCCCTTACTGTGCTCGTCTTTAGCTGAGTCAACAGCAAACGGGCCTTTGAAAATCCCTTGTGGGAAGGAAGGGCTGAGTTAGGCAACCACGGGCTGGATGGACCAGACAACCCGCTATTCTTAAGCAGCAAATCCTGTAAGGCCCATCAAGTCTCACTCTCACAGTGCTCCCTCTTTGTTGCCGTTGAATTAATCAAGGCATTAATGTGAACACATTCGGATGGGTGGCAATGAGAACACAAGGGGCAACGAGTCGGAGAAGAAAGTGGCAGGCATGCTGCACAAAGAAAGTCATTGTAACATGCAACCTAGCACACAAAAACACTGTACACACTCTTGTGCACAGCCTCTCAGTGAGTTTCAGCTGCATTCAGAGTGGAGCCACAGACAGAGAGGAACATCTGTCTGCTCTGAATGTGTGTCAGTGGAGCACGCAGAACAGAGAAGCCGGAAAAGATTTGCTTTAAATGTATGACACTCTTTCAAGTCAGAAAAATGTCTGTCTGACCACTAAGACATATTTTGTTTTTTTTTTGGTTTTTTGACAAAAGTCATTTTCTAAGCTTCATTAGTGTTTTATTTTAAAATCTTTATAATGCAAAATAATCAGGAAAAGCTGTCCTCACACTTCAGACATCCACATAGGTCTATCAAAAATATATCTTTTATTGTTTTTTATGACATTTTCTATTCAAAGACGGTTTAAAGGGAAATATGTTTTTATATGGTGGTTAGTACAAAAGTCTAGTTTAGGAAAAAAATGTGCATTTACAAATATTTTTTAATGCAGCACAATGAACTGCACACTCAAACATTTATTACTGATTTTCATGCACCGCAATAAATAAATAAATAAATAAACACTGTCCAATTGAAGAGACAAAGTTTAAAGTCATTAACAAGCATTTTTACCACCAAGCTCCGACCTTAATCGTAAGGAATTTTTTTCAAACTGTTGCCTCTTAAGTCATCTGGGGGGTTTGTGTCAGAGATGATGGTACTTCTGCTTTGCCTGAGCAGACTGTGAGTTACACATGATCAGAGTGTTTGAGTTCTTGTCTCTTACCTGTTTGCTGGAACATGGCCATGGTGTGTGGGTTGGTGTGGACGGGTAGCGATCGAGTCCTCTGAACGGAGCTGTGGGTGCGGCTGGGCATGCTGTTACTGCCCCCTGGATTGGCAAACCACAAACCCTACCACAAAAACACACACGTCAGCCAAATTACAATAACATCATACTACAATCTGTGCTCATGTTCATTAAACTAATGGATAATACATGGAAAACAGTTTCACCTGATTATGAAGCCTTGTATTGTTCTAAACATTAAATGACTAGTAATGAAAACACATCCTTTCTCATTCATTCAGTGTTAAACGTATGACTTTTCTTCTACAAAACTCTTCTATATACAAATTAATCTAACTAAAACGTCCATGTCACATTTCACCATAAAATTAGATTTTAAATTTTATTTTATTTTGATATTTTTACATTAAATATAATTTTATTATATTTTTGTACCATTATGGGGTTCTTTTTGCTACTGTAACATTATCTTTATGACAATTAAGAATATTTACTGTAATTTGCTTCAGTTTACATAATTGCCATTATTCTCATTATTTGTAATACAAAATTTTTTTTTTTTACTTTATATGCATAAATTTAATTATTTGTGTAACTGTGCAAGTGATTTATTACTGTAATACAATTTTTTTTATTTTTAAAATGTCATACACATACATTTACTTTGCCTTATGGTAATGAGAAATTTGTGCCGGGGCAATATTTTCAATTGATGTTTTTTGTTTTTTTTAGGGTGATGTATCACTCGAACATGTAACTGATCATTTAGTACGATTCATCCATTCATGTAGTGATCTGATAATCTGTTAAATTCTTCTAATCTGCATATCCGACTTTCATTCACTCTCTCTCTCACTCCCTTCATTTGACTCCCTCTCCCCCTTTCCTGGCCCTCCCGTACAGAGGAGCAGGGAAAAACAGGAAATGCCTGTGCACTGTTCTCACTGCCTCTGACTAGCTCCCTCTCTCTCTCTCACTCTCTCTTTCTTTCTCTCCTCTTCTTCTCTCCCCTCCCCTCTCTCTCTCCTCCCTCCAGTCGCACTTCTCCCCACATATGACTCATCGGCTGTTTCGCGCACCTAACCCCACCATCCACAGACTCTGAACCAGGGAGGCAGTTGGAACTTCCTCCCATTGTAAGAGTGCCTAGAAAAATGTTTGAGCAGACACGCAAGAATGCCAGGTTATCACTGTGCTTCCAAAACCCTATCCTCAGTTGTTCCATTCAACAGTGATGTAGGATTTCTGTAATGCTGTAAATTGCCTCCAGCTCCATCCACTTCAAAAACTAGAGCTCCCTTCATTTTGAAGTGGTAATAGAGTCATTTAGGCTTCGGGTTGGGTGTTGTTGAAAGCCATCATGAGAAATGACAGACCTGTCTTCCCTGTTTCAGGCCGGTAGGGGTGCTGCTGCCGCTTCGGGGGGTTGGTCCGAACAGGCCGGTGGTACCCAAAAGGATGGGTCTGACACCAGGCAAACTCCTCATCTGATACTGGCGCAGGTTCCTCCGGGTGGGAACGCCACTGCCTACGCATCCTGTGGTTGGGAGGGAGTTGGACTGACCGTAACGACTGCTGAAATGAAAAAAAAAGAAGACAGTGTCAAAAAATACCACTCAGATGCTATTACAGAAAGAGAAAGCAACTTCAAACATTTTTATCAAATGTATTATTATTAATATATTATATAAATAAAAAAAGTATTATTTATATATTAAAATATAATACAGCATAATATATATGCAGAATTACATAATTTTTATACATGATTATTATATAGTGTGAGATATATATATATAAATATATATATATATTTATTAATGCCTTACATAATATAATGCATCCCAAATAATTAATACACACACACACACACACGGTGTATTCCTTTCAAAGAAATTTACTCATATTATGTTTTCTTAAAAAAAAAAAGACTTGACAGCCCTAGTATCTATTAAAAAGCTGAGAACAAACTCATATTTTTGGTATGATTTTGGCAGCAGTAAAAAAATGAGAGTCTGTGTAGGTGTCACGGGTTGCCGGGGGAAGAAGCTCGAAAGAGGCAGATAGTCAAATGAACAGAGAAATCCACATTGAAAAATAAGAGAACACAACCTCTTTACACAACGTAGACAGGACAAAGAAACTGAGGAAAGGCAGGGCAATATGTCCTAACTCAAACGATGGACTAATGAGTGAATTAACAAGACACAGGTGAACAAAATGACATAATCAGGAAACTAGGTCACAGGCCAACTGAAATCACAATGAAAACTAGGACAACAACCAAACATAACCCTAACAGTAGGAGGGCCTTTTTCTATTGACTTTCACAATGGGGGACATTAAAGTTAAAAAGTTTGAGAACCACTGATGTAGAAGTGCATCATGCCTCATACTGTGCTATAAAATAGGAGATTCCTGTTGAGTATCATATGCTCTATTTTCGGGCCGTGATGTAATCCAGTAGGGAGTGACGGCAAAGCGTGACTCATGGTCCTAAACACATCTGTGTTGTCTGTGGTTTTTGATCATCATTAAAGTATTAGTCCAATAAATAAAAACACAGATGGCAATAATTCTGCCCTAAACCAATCAACGTATCTGACAGAGTAAACCTCAAAAAGACCCTTGGCTAATGTCTGTTCTCAGTCCACTGCATGACGTAATTCGGTAAAGCTTGAGCAACAAACCTGGTTTTGTCAGGAAACACTGCTCTGCTAATCAGACGACAGCTGTCATAGTGAATAACTTCCACTGAATTTTACTCAATCATTTAGAAATATGTGAAGAATAATGTACAGTCACATATCATTTTTACAATAGCAATTTATTTTGAAATAATGATTATCTGACTGCACATTATACCACCTAATGCACATCTAACTACCACATTAAATTGACTAAATTATTTTTTAGGTGAAAAGACTATAGAGTGATAGATTTCTGGTCTTCACAAAAAGTACCAATACTGGCCAGTCAAAATCAAGTACTCCAGAATGTCATATAATAATTTGAAGAATATTACTATTTACAAGAAATGTTCATATCAAGTCCATACTTTTTTTCAAAAGTCCTCCATAGTGTCTCAGGTAGGCATTTAAACATCAATAAATGCACCAGATTTTGACAAGCTAAAATTCTCTGATAGATGTAGAAGCACCATTTTTATTGTATTTTTAATGCATGTTTTCAACATGTTTTGGTTGATGTCAAACTAACCACAAATATAATCTAATGGACAACAATGGATTTTTTTAAAAGTGAATGTGCATTTTTAGATAAAACAGAGGGTTAACTCTTCAATAATATCGACACAAGGGTTTAAAAGCAGAGCAACGTGTTAAAAAATATTACGTAATTTTGGAATTACATTTATAGCATCATATCCTCATCATGGGAACCTCTACAGAATCTAAACAGAACAAGGTTAAATTGTGCTTTGGTTCTAACCACGAGCTCCAAAATCCACTTTACCTTCTTCTCTGTCCTGTTAGGTCCAGGAGAGTTTTCCGTGAAATTGACCGGAACTGCACCTGCACCTGCTGCTTCCAAGACAACAACCTCTTCTTCTGTGTCTCTGTGAAGACCTGTGAGAGGTGGGAGACATCAGAGCATTGAGAGACTCAGGATTTCCATTCCAGCTCAACATACTTCACACCTCATAACTGATCCAGAACTCAAGAACAGTGTCTAATGGGACTATGTCTGCTTATTCTTAAATTTAGTGTGTAATTTGTTCAGAAGTTTCAATAATAAGGATAATACAAACCAGAAAAGGGAACTGTACGCTCGCCATCTGCTGACCTCAACAGTCTCACATGAGAAACTAAAACACTTTTTGTAATGTTTAAGGCATTTGTTAGATGCTACAAAATCAAATGAATGTTTAGTGAATTTAAGTCTAATTTCTCAGAGACACTCTTAAAAATGTGGAGTCTTCCTGATGAGAAGATGGTAAATATATTATTATATATATATATATATAATTTTATAGTATTTATTCATATTTTCAATTATAATTTATTTTTATATGATCAGTTATTGTTATTATTATTTTCTTGTGCTTTCATTTTTAATATTTCCATTTAGCTTTATTTTATTTTTATTTATGCTTCAGTTTTAGTCATTTTAATGTTTCGACTTAAACTTGTGACAGTTGGCTGCCAAGGCAACATTTCTAATTTTCGTTGAAGTTATTTCAGCTTTACTTTAATTACCGAAAAATGATTTAAAATAGTTTTAGTTTTGTTTAACAATAACAACACTGGTTCACTAACCATTTTACTTCCATTATTTGACACGTTTCTGAGTGGAACAGGATATTCAATAAATAAGGACATGATTGTATCCAATGGGAATTATAAAAAGCGGATGATTTTTTCACAAAAAGACCAAGAATCTTTCATGTATTAAGAAATGATTAAAGGATACTTCAAGTTGATGAACACTCACCTCATGGATTAGGCACTTATCAATGAGCTGTAGGTAGGAACTAATGTTCTCCTCATCCGACCCGGAGACAAGGAGCTGTGTGCAAACTGTCACAAAAACAGAAAGAAAGAGTTAAAGTCACATACAGTATTTATAAAAAACAACTTCTTACACAATGCCTCATAGTTATGGAAAACTCAGCAAAGAGCTGAGGGAAGTAAATAACATAATCTCTGTTTGACATCTTCTGACCCATTTTTCTGTCCGTAAATGGAAATTTGTGACCTAAACATTGCTAAAAGCCTCAAATGATTCTTATTTGATGGAAAGAACTACGTATGAACCTTTGCCCATGACGCGAGTGAACTGAGCGGGGATGTCTCCCTCGGCTATGACCGTGGAGCTGCCCTCCGTCTCGCCTCCGCCCAGGTGGGAACTGGCGATGCTGCTCTTCCCCTCTGCGCTCAGCAGGTGGCGCTGTGAAGACTCCTCTGTGCTGCAGGCTTTAATGGGCGTCTGGATGATCTGGTGGAGCTCCTGCAAAGGAGCACGTAGATTCCCTCCCTCCAAAATGTCCTGAAAGAGAGAGAGATGACGAATGGATGCGAGTGTAGCTGTTATATTCAAGGTTGCGGTGCAGCATTATTTTGGACGCTTCCATAAATTCAATACGGGCAACTGTCAGGTGTCGGGATATTTAAGACATGTAATGAGGTGGAAAATGGCATGTGAGGACAAAATAAAGGTCTACCAAAAATACGAGCATGTTTGTTTCCCCGTCGCACGGTGCGACTCTTAACAGGGCCGACACATGCGGGACATTAAAACTTTAAATGGATCCAACTATCAGGAGGAGGTGTCTGATTTCTGATGCTACAAATGCATCGAGATGGAAAGCTTGATGAAAAGGTTGCTCTGTAATTAGACATCCGGCTCATGTCTCTTGTTGTTTCAAATATTGTGTCCTTGAATTAATTAGATGACATTTAATAATGAACACATACAAATTGCATGTGAAAATGATAATGGCAAAGGTTTGGGCTTCAGAGGCTGGAAACTGAAAGGTTGAAGGTTCAAACCCAAATCTGAAACAGTGGAAAAAATTATCCACAGTATGAATGACTGCAAATGTAAAGTTTAATAGGACTGTTCACAAAAATAAAGACTATGGGTTGAAATAAATTGCGAGGCTCTGACCTTCTCCAAACAACGCAGCAGGTTTTGTCTGTCTTTCAGCTTCTGAATACTGATGATGATCTTGTGTCGTGCCCCTTTGGTGACTTGCTATATCAGAGAAAAATATAGGTACATGCTATATGACATAACAACAGATCTCATAATATGCAAAGCTGCTACAATATATAAAATGTAAAAATCTATAAATGTACATACATGATGGAGACAATATATATGATTCCCACACAATAATAGCCACATTTCACACATAAAAACACACAAATTGCCATAAAATGAACTTTTCCAATGAGGCCATTGATTTCCAACCCTTGCAGCAAACAAATAGCTAGAAGAGTCATTAAATAATTGAGTCTTTTGATTGGCTCGTACTCTCACATGAGCATGTCTGTATCTTGTACATGCTAGAACCTCCCTTTAATCATTTTTACACTGGAGATCTGCAAAACTGATTTTCTTGATCAGTATTTTTGACTGAGCTTTGCCATGAACAAAATGATTTAACTAAAACGAGTGAGCAAATTAATAATTATGGTTACACTTTAAGGTGTCCTTGTTACAGTGTAATTATATATTTAAGTACCGAGTAATATTAATTAACTACATCTACTTGGCATGAAATTACTTATGCATAATTTATTGTTGTTATAATAGTAAGTACATGTAACCTGCAACAAGGACAGTGTAAAATAAAGTGTTACCTAGTGTGTTACCTACCTATGTTTTATTAATTCATACTCTCGTTTTCATTCAATCTCTGCCATGATTTACTAATTAGTTTCCTTGTTTTAATTCAATTCAATCATAGCTACAATTTACCTAAAATGAGGAAACAAATGAATAAGTCATGGGAACAAATTCTTAATTTTTGGCTAATATGTCTTTTCGAACTGATTAAAAATGGGGTGTCAACGGGGTGAGAAATATAAATGTATTACAATATATAAATGTATGTTTTAATCACAAAAGCTTCAAATTTTTTAATTGATTTCTCTAAATACAAGACTTATTATCTTACACTAGCTTGTAAAAATATCTTAAAGTAAATGTATCTTATTTTACATATGTTTAATTATTTATACTGGAATGCAAGACAAAACTATTGAGTAAGAAAGTCATTTTTGCAGCCTAGCAATGAAACGTATTAAATCAGCAACCTGAGCTTCCAGCTGCTGCTCCGTCAGCGACATCATCTCATCATAGGTCATGGTGGAGAAGAGTCCAGCGTACTTATGGAGACGGAGACTCTTCAGCCACGCCGGCACATCTGAGAGGGACAACACATTGTTCCAGATGAAGAGCAATGCAGGATCATTTTTCTTGTAAGTGACCTAGTTCTTAAAGCCCTGGGCTCATCATGACTAATTAGACCAATTAATTAGTTGTTTACTTGTCGTAAAAAACAGTCTACATAAACGCTTCTGTGGCTCACCCCTCATCCCACTGCCCTCCTCATGGAATGTACTTCGGACAGCGGCGTGTTCCTCCAGGTGCTCGCTGCCGCCGCTGCCCGAGGACGCCACGCTGCTCTGAGGAGAGATAGGGGCGTGATCGGGGGCCGGCCCGCGGGGACGCAGGTCCTCCTGGGAGAGCCATCCGTGCCCCAGAGGCTGGTTAGATCCGCCGCTCATCGGAGGGGTCAGAGACACCGAACGCCGCAGAGGACTGTGCTGTCCACCCAACAGAACTGCGAGAAAAGAGACACGTGCCGTGAGTTAGGGCCACAGCGATCATCATAAACACAAGCAAGTCAAATGTACAAGCTACGATTAGTAGCTCTGTTGTCACTAAGCAGACATATGGGTGAACTTTTTAAAACATACTATTTTCTGTCTAGTCAGTGTGGACAATCATGGGGTCGAGTAGTATAGTCTAGTAGCCAGCCCATAGAGCCCCATTATGAACCCGGAAATGTTGAGTACACCAAAGTTTTATTGCAGAAATGTGAAGTATGGGTCCCCAGCATACAGAAACTGCCGGATGCTAATTTGCATATGTTGAGCAATTTGGATAATTAGCATAATTAGCATTATTAGCTTAATCGTCCATTTTGGCCACATATTTTGCACTGTATGGCGAATTTCTACAATATGTGAGTGGTTTTAGAGGATGCTGATTTCATTTCTGGCACTTTCAGACTTCAAAATGGTAATTCTATAACAAATTTGGATAAATTTAGACACATTTTTTATTAATTTCGGACAAAATTTTAGGTTATTTTCATGGTAAACACAATATTCTCACATTTCAGAATCACAAGAACTCTTGCTCTTTGATGTGAATGTTGATAACCTCAATTTGTTTACATTTCTTGAGGTCCGGTCATGTTTTTATGCAAATAAGCTGTAGCAGTGAGCTGTTGTAGTTATAGTCTAGATTTAAAGTCAAAATTCACCTTGCAAATATTTTTATATTCTTATATCGCCTTAATATTCGTACAAAAGTCAGTCAAGGGATTTAATGTTGACATTTTAATGTTGGCATTACTTATGTTTTCACATTAAGATAAAAGGTGGACAGAGTTATAATGACAGTATTGTTCAGTACATTGTGAATTTCTATTCAGATCCATTTTGTGGGTGAATCTGGTGTTCTAAAATTAGTTACCATAATTTAAAATTGTTGTATTCTTCTTTGTTTAAAATTCACTTCTTGCGATTTCCAGTCTGCAATCCCCAGCCACCAGATGTTGTCATCGTGGATGCACCCCAGATCATTTATCACGTGGTTTGGCCATCGTCTGGGACAGTGGCAGATCTTGCAGCCAGCATGGGACGTCAGCTTAATTGTTACGATACCCACACTTTTGTCATCTTTGACAGATATTTGCAGGTGTCTGCCAAGGACCATGAGAGACATAGAAGAGCAGGAGAGAGCTCCACAGAGTACAAGCTCTCATTGACTACACCTCTACCTAGTCGAGACAAAGTCTTGAAAAACAAGCACAACAAACAAAGGCTGAGCGAACTCCTGTATACTTTCAATGTAGGAAGTAAGATCATGATGGTCAGTAAAGCTGACAGCATTGACACTCATGATGAGGCCGATATATCACTTATATCTTACATGTTAGATGCTGTCAGACATGGGGCTTCAACTGTTCACATTCTCAGTGATGACACAGATGTCTTTGTGCTTATGGTTTATTGGTGTTGGAAGGCTGGTATCACAACTAACCTACAGATGGAAAAATGAAATGGCACTGTTCTCAGCATAAATGCAACTGCAGAGAATCTGGGTGACCAATGTGGTTCCATTCTGGCCATGCATGCTCTTTCGGGATGTGATACCACCTCATATCCTGTCGGGAAGGGGAAGGTGTCTGCACTCAAGGCCATGAGAGTCGTACCTGGTAAGCTTCTCCACTGTATTGGAGAGGCAGAAGCCACAGATTTACAGATCACAAAAGCAACAAGGGCTTTCTTTCTGGCTCTGTACAATCAGAGGAACTCTGTAACCTTGGATGGGGCCCGGTATGAAATTTACTAAAAGCGCAAAAGGCCCCCAGCACTGAAGGCACTACCTCCTACAGAGCGCAAGAGGGCTGGTCACGCTAGACTTTAAGCATTATTTTGGACTGCAATGAATATGAGCAACAGGGTATGATTTCATATTCCAGGGCTATTTTGAATAATAAACAATAATGTATTCAAAATGTTATACCATTTAACATACCACTTACTCTACTCCATTTCTTACATTAATCAATTAGTGATTACAATACACTAGCTCTATTAATGATTTTTTTTATATTTTTTTTATATTTTTTTTCATTTCCATTTATTTCATTTATAGTTTTACTAAGTTTAGTACTTTAAATTTATTTTATTTTATTTTAATTAACATAAGAGTTTTAGATTTAGTTACAGTGGTTTACACAATTTAAAAAAAAACAATCTTTTTATAGACCCATAAAACTATATATTATATTAATATACTAAATAAAAAAGTAGCTATTTATTTGATTTATTCTGCTATTTTTTATAACACAATGGACAAACCTAATGTGTAACTTTAACATGCTGTCAGATGAAAATGCAGTCAGTAACAAATTTATAAGCTCCATGTTTTTTGGCTCACTGACTAGAACAGACTCGTGTGTTTGGGATCTGACTATGCTTTCGATTCACTAAAATGAACTGACTCAAGAGTCATTTGTTTGTGAATCAGACTACACTGCTAAAGCTGCACAGTAAGTTTTTGATTCACTACAAGGAAAACTAAAAAGAACCACTCAAGAGTCTGAATGATTTAGAACCAGTTGTGAATAAAAGTTCCTGGTTCCAATCCCAAATGACAAGCAAATGATACATTATCAATACCAGCTCATCTCAAATATGAACTGTACCCCATATCCTCATTTTCAAGCAGACTCGTGTGTGGTTGGAATTTTGAACAACTTTCATGGCAAACATCTGAGACTAGTCTGACTAACAGCTTCTGTAGCTCTAAACTGCTTTAGCCAGCACAAGCAACACAAGTTTATTTGTTTCCAGTAAGCGGGGAAAACCTGGCAAACCAAACAAGCTGCGAGTCTTTTCCATTGCGCCTAAACAGGTGAGCCTGTCTTCCTCTTCTGGAACATTCAACCCCGTCACGGATGAGGGGAAAGAGGAAACAAACAGAACGAGATGGAGAAGATACGTTGTGGGCCGTGTGGAGAGCCTTCTCTCCTCCTATATGCGGCTGTAAATGTTAGGACTATGTATAGGTCTTCACGGGCTAGTTTAAAATAGGTGCCCAGCTAACATTACAAGGTCCAGTCCCTAAATATTAGCCATTTTCCCTAAATACAAACCCCCACAAAGGATACCTTACAAGGGAAGAGCAGGGATGGTATGTGGTGCTTAGTTGGGGAGGTGAGAGGGTGTTTGTGTGGGTAAAGAAAGAAGGACACAGGATGCTGCCCTAATTCAATTTACAAATGTTCATTGGTGAGTATGTGGAAAAAATTTAAAAGATGGTCTTATATATTATTAGATTTTATTCTCCTCTGTCAAGGAGACAAATAAGTTTTTTTATTGTCTAACCAATCATGATTAAAAATTTGCTGTAAAGAAGTAAATTTACACCTACCGTGATACCGTGAATGGACCAAAACTACAACGAACTGAATCCTTCATTTTAGTGTTATTAATATATTAATGTATTTACAGAAAATAAATTAACGAATTAAAAAAAAAAAACATATAAAGAAGCTGGCGCCAATTTCACCTTTCACCTGATACAATACATGGATATAAAATGTAATGTACGCATATTATAATTTATAGTATTTAATTTGGATAAATTAATGCATTATTTAAAAATTATATATACCATCTACTCTTATTTTAAATAGAAGACATTTAATACATTAATTCATCAGTGATTACAATCCACTATATCCATGCTTTTCTCACAGGCTTTGAGAAAAAAATGACTGGAAAATTATTGCTATTAATAAGATAATTTTACTACAAAATAATTTATTTTTTTATTGTTAAACTAATGTACCTTTTTTATTGTTTACAGTGGTGCTGTTTTAGTATTATTTATAAACTATTAAAGTATTATTACATTTAATAAGTTTACTTTGTAGTAATTTTGTCATGTAATTTAGTATTTTTTATTAGTTTAATTTGTATTGTTTTAATTAAATAACAGTAAAATTACATTACAGTTTTACAAAGGAAATGCAATGTTAGTGTTGTATTTGGTTTCACTAATTATTCTGCTAAATAGAAATAACAATAGTGTAGGCCATGTTGTTAATTTTTTAGCATGTTAGAAGGTAGTTTTTAGTTTTTTTTGGTAAATGCCCAAATTAATCAAATCAAAATTGCAATTAAAAATAAACGAAAGCTTGTGAATCTGAATCAAACTAAATTCAGGAAATCCGTATCAATAAGCAGCCTTAGCTTACATGATACCGAGGATTAAACTAAACCATTTAGCACAATAAGTCAAAGGGAACAGCAGTATTTGTCCAGTGGACAGATAAGATAATATTTTTAAAGCCTACATCCTGATTCCTGAGGCTGCTGGAGGTGAGCTGTGAAACCAGTCCTTTGTGCTGTTAAGTACTCTAAGCAGTCAAAAATAAAGAGGATCTGGTGGAGCAGTGCTTTAAATGTGCCCTTATTTATATCCTCAGCTGTCTCCATCAGAAAAAAAGACCCTTGCATTCTTAGCTGGAAATATCATGCTCTGACCACAGATATGTTCAATCTGAATATCTTTGTTACGCCCACAGCACAGTAGTGCTGCATACACACGTTTTTTCCTCTAGTTTCATGGGCTATCGTACTTCTGAATGCTCCTACATGTGAGAGATAAACTTGAAGTCATTAGTACAACACCTGAACTGTCCAGGAGGAAATTAATGGGGATTTGTTGAAAGATTTGACATCTCGCTAGTCTGCATCTGCAGCTGTTTTAATCGCAATTGCCAAAGACAAAATAGCAGCTATCTTATATGAAACACCTGTGGTTATGGACAGACTAAGCAATGGAAGACAGACGGCGTCCCACGTTAAGCCGAAAGTGAAGAATGGCCCACTCACTTGTGTTGGTCCCACTGCCTGTACCTACAGCATTGATAGTGGAGGGCACGGAGGATGATGGGTACAGTGAGAGGTGCCCATTTTCACAGCCCTGTTGCTGCTGCTGCCAACTTCCTAACCCAGAGTCCCTCGAGCTCTGCCAGCCATTGAGATGGTCGTCTGACCCGTAGCGCTGGTGATGGGGGTAGAGGTGCGGAGGCTGGCCGTGGTGAGAGGAAGGCGCGCGCTCAAGGGAGTCTCCGGCTCCTCGGGCGGCTGCCCGCTCCTCCAGGTGGTTGAGCCAGAGGGCGAGGTTCCCTCGGTCCTCGAGGGAGGTTGCGGGGTGGATGAGGGCGTAGGACAGAAGCTGCCTGCTTTCCTCTAAGTGCCGGCCATGTTCGATGGTGTGGCCCAAGATCTTCGGCAGGAGACTCATGTACTCCACCTTGGCCTCGACGTTGCCGGGTTTGAGGAGAGGCAGATGGGTCAGAACCAGAGAGATGACCCGTTCTTTCGGCTCACTCTGCCACTGACTGATCACCACTGCAAAATAAGAAAAAGGAGAATTAACATAGGATTACAGAAGTTTACAGAAAAGGGCATCTTAAAAATAAAATAAAATATAATAAAAATTATATATATATAATAATATATAACAAATATATAATTAAAAATAACTTCAAAGTTTCATAAAGAACATCTTAAAATAAAATAAAAAGTTTAGCACATATTTTCACAGAAAAGGTTACCTTAAAATAAAATAATAAAATAAAATAAATGGGATTCAAAGTTTAGCATAAGTTTACAGAAAGAGCACCTTAATAAAACAGAAAAAAAATAAATAAATAGAATTGTAGGTTTGGCATAAATTCTCAGAAAAAGGCGCATTAAAATAAAATATGAATTTAACATGGTATAGATATGGTTTATCGCATTGTGCATGGAAGGTACACAGTGATATATGCCTGGATGAAATAACATGAGCAAGTCATCCCTGTTTTTACTCTTCCTTTAAAATAACTGCTGCATTTTAAGCATTTGGTGAGGACACTATTCATAACCAGGGTCATGCAACCTATTGTAACATGCCTCAAAAATGAACTATAGGAACTATAGATACTTTGAGGTCCCGGCAGATGCTTTGTCCACCACCAATAATAGAGAATGCCGGCCACAGAAGAGTGAATTCTGGCCACCTCTAGATCACGTCTATGACTCATTTTTTCTCTGGGTCTGTCTTTACTTTGGACATGGAGGCACAAGTGGCATCCAAAAATGACTTTTTGTAGGCCTAATGATACATGATCATAATCTCATGAAAGCTGTCAACAACATGTCCAGGTCATATTTCACCCCAAAATCGAAAGAAAGATATTGTTTTCCTAAATAAATTGATTATTTTTAGGAATTAAAGTTTTTTTATATGAGCTTACAATGAAAAGAAAAATTTAATTTTCAATAACATATGCAAAAATAATTATATATTATTTAAAGGATAAAATATGTATACATCATTGTAGTATGTTCAGTCCTGCTGAACATATAAAGTGTCATTTTCTTTTGATTTGGGGATAAAATGTGTCCCCGACATGTTTTCACCAGTTTACAAACACAGAAAAGAGACAAGATCAAGAGACATGTTTTGCAGTTTATTGTAGCTTTAACGAAACAGGATCATAAATGTTTCATCGGTGTGTGTATAAGTAGAGATGTTTCAGCGGTCTTCCGTCATGTTTAGCATGAAGCTATGCTTGTTTAGACCTCATACCAGTGTCATGCCAAAGACAGACACACAGACTTGAGGACGACTGTGGACTGATGATTAAGTGTCTCTCTGGGAGTCTTTTTCAGGCACTTCCATTTTTACTGATGGGCCACCGGGATTCTAGAGGGCAAGCAGACAAACCCAGTCCACACCCCCTGGTGGTCCTTTATCTATGAGGCTATTCAAATCCACAACTTTTCAGTTACTTACCCAGACTTTAAATCAACATCCATTTATTACAAAGCGCAATAAAATACTGTTCATTTGATCAAGTTCATATTCACAGTCAGTACTAACTAAGACCATGTGTGTGCAACCACAATCACAAACCACTTAAAAACATGTCGTGTTAAAAGGAATAGTTTACCCAAAAATGAAAATTTGCAGAAAATTGTCTTACTCTCAGGCCATTCAAGATGTAGATAAATTTGTTTCTATATCAGAGCAGATTTGGAGAAATTTAGCATTACATCACTTGTGAATGGGTGCCGTCAGAATGCGAGTCCAAACATCTGATAAAAACATCACAGCAATCCACAAGTAATAAATATGACTCCAGACCACCAATTGAATTAACATCTTGTGAAGTGAAAAGTTGTGTTTTGCAATAAACAAATTCACATCAGTGTTTTTAACTTCAAACCATTGCTTCTGCTCAAAATATAAGTCCTCTATCCATAAAATAGTTTTTTCCAGTAAAAAAAAAAGTAATCTCATCTAAATCAGGAGAGAAATATTATGCACAGACGAAACACCATTTAAAAGTGAAAACGGTTCAAAACAAATATGAGGTTGGATTTTGATGTAAGAAGTAGTGCTGTCAAACAATTAATTGCGATTAATCGCATACAAAATAAAAGTTTTTGTTTACATAATATATGTGTGTGTACTGTGTATATTTATTATGTATATATAAATACACACACATGCATGTATATATTTTGAAAATATTTACATGTATTCTCATGCATATATTTATATTCATATAATTTATATTTTTCTTAATATATAAATGCATGTGTGTGTATTTATTATACATAATAAATATACACAGTACACACACATATATTATGTAAACAAAAACACTAGTAAGAAGGCAACAGGGGATAGACTTTTTCACTGGAGAAAGTGTTATTATAGATTATGGACTGGTATTTTGGCCAGAAGTGATGGTTTAAGTTAAAATGCATTAATGATGGATTTGTTTATTTAAAAACATGCAGCTTTTTGCTTCACGAGACATTAATTGATGAAGTGGAGTGTGGATTACTTGTAGATTATTGTGATGATTTTATAAGATGTTTGGACTCTCATTCTGACGGCACCCATTCACTGCAGAGGATCCATTGGTGAGGAAGTGACGTAATGCTACATTTCTCCAAATTTGTTCTGATATAGAAACAAACTTATCTACATCTTGGATAGACCGAGGGTGTCAGTCCTTGTCTTGTGTTTCCCCTCCTCCCGTGCCCATATTTGGCCTTCCTGTTCCTGTCCTCGTTTGTCTTCATTAGTTTAATTAGTCCCTAGCCCTGTGTTTGATTAGTCCACACCTGTTCCTTGTTTTCCTAGTGTTTATAAGCCCTGTGTTTCCTAGCCCCTGTGTCCGGTCTTATCATCAGTGATGTTCGTCTCTCCCCATGCTCCTCGTTTCATTGTGTGTTCAATAAACGGCTTATTGATACCTCCACGTCTCCGCGCTCCTTGTATCCCAAGAGGGAACGTGACAGAGGGTGAGTAATTTTCATTTTTGGCTGAACTAAATAAACTAATCTTCCTTCAAAATGTTTAGAAATATCTAAGAGAAAGTAAAAAAAAAAATTAAAGTGCTTAGTCAGAAACAAGAGAATTCTTCATAAATTACATCCAATGAGTGATGAGAGAAGGTTACACGTCCACCACTATGTGTCACCACTCAGCGCAGTTCAGTTGTGCTTTGCCAAAGGTTGTGATGAGTTTATCTGGTAATATAGTCCTCATGACCCCCAGTAACACTCCACTACTAAAATTAGAGCCCAGCATTCAACTTGGCCAGCGTCCTGCTCTACCTCAGCGGTTGCCAGCTCCTCTATGGCTCCCACACTCCTCCATCATTACACAGTTCTTCTTCCTTCGCTCCACCCATCCAGCTGGATATAGAGGGAGTGCTGCTGCTAAAACAATGCAGCTTACTCATCTCAATGATTCTGACTTCCTCTGCCACCATCCCCCCATTCACTTCCTTCAGGATCCGATCGTAGAGCTTCCAGAGAGACGTCGGACCTTTCTCACACTATCACTTTCCTATGTGGCTCATCACTGTATCCTACATCTGATATCTCGCAAGAACTGACCCACCAGATATTACAAATCTCATGTGTCAGCCACGCATGTAAATTTTATTTTTTGTGTACTTGCATTCTGACACATTTCTGAACATAGCAAAACTCATTTTGAGATGCACTAATATTAAACTGCTGGCAACTCACTGATTAACAACCAATAAATGGCAGATATTCAAATTCTATATTATGACATCTAAACAGTGTTATTTTAGTATTATTTATCAAATATTATACTATTTTATATTAGTGTTTATTTTTATATTTCCAGTTTTCATTTTAGTTTAACTTTTAGTAATTATGTTATGTGCTTTTGTCATTTGTTGTTGATCTTAAGAAATATTACTATAGTTTACATTTATTTTTTATATCAGTTTTAGTAATTTTAGCACTACAACCTAAACTTATTTTAGTTAGTTGACAAGGCAACAATTCTAATTTATAATTTCTTTTGTCTAAAACTTGTATTTTCTTTGAGCTTTACTTAAATTACCCACAACTATTTTTAATAGTTTTTAATAACAATAGGAACTGTTTCTGAATAAAATAAAATACTAAAAACAAAACAAATAAATAAACAAAAACACTAAAATAAACAGACATTTGGTTTTTGTTTACATAATATATGTAGCCTATATGTACTGTGTTTATTTACAATGTACACACACATACAGTATATTTGGAAAATATTTACGTTTATACATTTATATTTTATATTATATATAAATATATTTAACATATAAACATAACATATTCTTCTTAAATATATACATGCATGTGTTTGTATTTATATATACATAATAAATATACACAGTACACACTCATATATTATGTAAACAAAAAGCTTTTATTTTGGATGTGATTAATTGCGATCAATCGTTTGACAGCACTAATATATATATATATTTCCAACACAGATAAATTAATAAAAAAAATGTAATATGTTGTGAATATCTAATTATAAATATAAGAGACAAACCATGAGCTCTGAGGCCGTTGAAGAAAAGTAAAAGCCAAAGTCATATGATTAGACTGGTTTAAACTGGTTTATGATGGTCTTGCAGCACAAACAGCGTGGTTTAACTGGTTAGCAACATGGTCTTGTGAACTGTAAAGTTCCAAAAATGTAAATTAGTACATACTAATTCATATGTCATAGCCTAGCAGTCTACTCATAGACCCCCGGAGCTGGTGGAACGTGATCCTCACAGGAATATGTTTCTCTCCGTCTCTTCTTCTGTGCCCAAAACTCTCTCCTTCTTTGACTTATCCACCAAAACTGCCCTCCTTTTACAGTATGTAAAGTGCGTACAACTATTAATTAAATCACTGGAACGAAAAAATGTAGGGAAGAAGCCAGTGAGAGGAAGAAAGAGACAACATTCTGCAGGGAGTCTGTGAATCACAGTTGATTCACAGCGGTCAGTCTGAGGAAAGCCCTTCTTTAAGGCTCCACTGAGTCATTTTTAGACGGTAAAACATTGCGTTCTAGTGAACTCCACGTGGCGCCTGCTCTCAGCGAACAGAGCTTTCAAACATCTCAGCGTTCCGTCGTAATTTGTATTTCCTCCACTCCTTCCACTTAACCTTCCGATTGGCTTAAAATAGAAGCTGCTCTTCAACAGCACAATATTTGAGCGCACAAACTACTCCAGAGGAGCGAGGCCTGAGCAAAAACACTGAGAAACTATTCCTCCTGAGCCTCTTTTTGAGGGAGTCAATGAATTCAGTCAACTGATTCGTTCAAAAAACAGATTCATTCGGGGACAAAATAAGTGACTGGCTTAATTCAGAATATCACACCATCATTCTATTCTTACAACTGAGTATGCTAGCATGCTTTTTTTTATTTAGCCACTGTCTTTATGAGTCACATTCATTAAACTGATTCATTCAAAATCACTGATTCATTTATAAATTAAACTTTTTTTTTTATTAGTGTGTCACTGAATCATTGATTTTTTTTTTTCAATATTTTTATGTAATGTTTTGGAAACAGACAAAAAAAAAAGACACATTGAGAAAGCTGATAATTGATCATACTAATAATTGCTCATAATATAATTCCATATGTAAAAATGATATTTTAAAACATTTTGCTATATCTTATTGAAGGTCCAGTAAAACATGCCCACTTACACTACCATTCACAGTTTTGGGGTCTATTCCCACATCCTTCAATCCATCCATCCATCCATCTCATGTTAACAATACAGTAAACAGTAAAATACATCAAAATACAATAATACTGTGAAATATTTTTACACAGGAATGAAACAAATGACTAATACATGACTTTATTAGTGAGTTAATCAACTGATTCATTCAAAACACATATTCATTTAGAAACAAAATAAGTGACTGGCTGAATTGTGTAATTTTATGTCATTTTTACATATAAAGTTATGTCAGAAACACTAAGAATAATATAATATGCTAGTATGCTACTTCGAATTTAGCCACTGTCTTTTTTTTTTTTTTTTTTTTTTTTTTAAAACAAGTCATTGAATCATACAGATTAATTCAAAAAAATATTCTAAATGCAAACGTTTTAATGAGTGTGTCACTGATTTATTAAGTTAAGTATGGAACACAAGTATCCTTTTAGATCAACAGACCTTAAACAACCAGAAACACAGACAAACACGCTGTTCACCAGACACAGATGGGTGGTTAAACCCAAGCAGTGCACATTAGAGACTGTTCAGCCGTCCATACGCAGACAGACATTTTCCCCTTTTAATTAGATGAACTTTGAGTCACTTTTAATGAGAGACCAAACATAAACCCCTTCCAGACCACTGTAACAGCATCAGTGCCCCTCTTGACCCCGATACACGCCTTGATAACACTCAGCCCCCATCGTATGCCACCAGATGCTCCATTAACACCAGGGACACAATTGGCGGCTGATAAAAACACACGTACAGTCATACAAACAGTCACGCACACGCCCACGTCTGCATGGGAGGAGATGTGTTTGTCAGACAAATGATTCTCTCCTGCTAAAAATAGGATGGCCACAACACTGACTCCAAACACCAGTGGACTGGCGATAACACCCTATTTATATGAGACCACCAGAGACTGCATCAGCTGAACCACACACACCCTGTGCTGACACACTGCACACAGTAAGGTCAGCGAAAGACAAGGGATCAGAGGCTGCTTTTGCGACCTCGTTTTCACCTTTGCTCCTTTACAAAAAATACTGATATATCAGATAGTAATTCCATGTTACAGCTGCATTTATATGGTACTTTTTATATATTTCATATACATGGATTAAATTATACTGATTAAATTATACTTTAAATGACATATACATATATATATATATATATATATATATATCAACTTTTTATCTTTTTATTTTAAATAGTTCTGCAGTGTGATAAATGAAACAAAAATATTCCATGCAGCTTCCAAATTAATATGAGGTCATACAAACTACAAGCACAATTATAATATGAAAATGTGGTTTAAAATACTTTTCAATGGACTAAATCATGTCACCTATCATTTAAAACTAACTTTAAAATTCCCTTCAAATCTCTTACAAGATAAAGCTCAAAACAAAATAAGAGCGTCACATAAAAGTAGAGTAAAAACAGTAATATTTAAAATATTACTACAGTCTAAAATGACTTTTTATTTTAATAGATTTTAACTTATTCCAGTGGTTGCAAAGCTTAATTTTCAACAGCCATTACCTTCAGTGTTCAGTGTCATATTGGAAATGACTCTAATATGCTGATTTAGTGCTCAAGAAATATTTCTTATTATTATTAGTAACTGAAAACAGAAAACAGTGCTGCTTAATATTTTTGAGGAATCATGATTTTTCATATTCTTTGAGAAATCTTTTTGAGAAAACATTACAGGTATACATTTTTGTACTGTCACTTTTGATAAATTAAAAAAAAAAATCGCATTGACCCCAAACTTTTGAACGGTAGTTTACATATTAAAAGTACTTGAGCAGCACTAACAAAGCAGTGTTTTTTACAGTTGTGAAAACAACATTATGGTAATAACACGGTGTATCTTGCTAAAAGTTCATAATATGGCTGCATCCATGGTGATCCTGGGCTCAACCATTGTCCAACATTTGTCTTGTTAGCACAACAAACACCGCAAGAGTTGGTTTAGAATGGGATCATTTCTTTTTTATAGTTGTTGAGTCAACACAGTAAGGACACAGTGTGCTCCAAGGACGATGATGCACCACTTTTAAATCGCTTGAGAGGGAGACACACAACCTCAGCTCAGATCCACAAATAACGCCAATACGCACCAGACACAGGAACCAAACCTGCTGTATAACACATCAGAAGGTCTAAAAATGAGGTCTGTCTGTACTTTTTTCCACTTATGAGGGGAAAAAACAACACTGGAATTGGTCTGTGGACACAGTACGAACTTGCATCGAGAAGATTTTTCCAGGAGGGAAAGTTTGGAAAGGAAAAATGGCCTATTTGGAAAAAGTGGCTAGAGAGTGAGAAGAGAAAGAATGAGAGAGAGAGAGAGAGAGAGTGTGCGCGAGCGAGCGAGGATGCCCCACCCATCCCTCTGGCAGCTTGCTCCAGCTCAGCAGTGCGGAATGTGCTGGCATACCACAGGTCCAACAGAAGAATGCACAGTTTCCGACTGGGGTGCGTTGCATCCGAAACGACGCTGGTTAGACACATACCTTCTTTTTGAGTTCATCCCCCTCAACGCTACTTTAGCAAACATTTCCTTAAACGGGCTCCCCAAGATCTAATGCATTCAGCAGAGTAGTGGGTGGAGAGAAATACGGAGCATCAATGATATGGAGAAAGGACAGGGAGAGGAAGAGAATGAAAGAGAGGAGAATTACCATATGGCTAAACCAAACAGCATTCCACCTAATGACCAGTGGAAACGCTTCCACGTGAAGGACAGAGTCTGGAATAAGACACTCCTGTGAGTGGGAAGCTGAGAGAAAAGCCTCAGATGACACTCCAAGAAGTAACAGGAAAGAATGAAAAAATGACCCAATAGATGTGTGGTATCCTGAAATGACACCCACGGGGAGCGTGCGCGAAGCCTGGAGAGGCTGACGCTTTAGTTGGCAGAGAAAGAGAGAGAAGGAAAGAACGTAAGAAGCCCCTGTTGAACTTTACTGGCCCCACCTTTCCTCAACAGCAGCTTTAACGGGCGATGGCTCCGTCTCTACAGGTCTACACAGGCCCAGACCCCACCGGCACCCTGTCTGGGCCTTACAGTGCACTTGAAACTCAGGATGTACAGTAGCTGGGCCAGACCATACAGACGAGAATTTCAGTGATACCCCTTTTCATTCCCAAGATGAAGGTGCCCATATAGCATCATAGTCTCTGTTTACTAGTGTTATTTCTAGTTGAGAGCAAACCAACTAGCCCCATGTTTCCATCAAAGAAATTACGTTTTATGTAGTTTGAAAAAAATTATTATATATATATATATATATATATATATATATATATATAATTAATTAAAATATGAAAATTAATATCTATTAATATACAAAATTATAATGAAAGAATGTATGTATGCGTTTATGTATATACATTAAATATGAATAATTATGAAGCATACTATTTATTAAATTATTATAAAATATTAAAAATGTATGTGTATACAGTACACACATACACAGCGTATAATTAATTTGATATATAAAAATAAATATATATAAATGAAATTAATTATGAAGAACAATTTTTAGTTAGTTAAATTATTATTAAATGTTAAAAATGTGAATATGTACAGTATACACATACACCAAATTATTTTTATATACAAAACATTATATACACATACATATATGCTTTTATTTGTTAATTAATTTTAATTATTAACATATAAACTGATTCATAATAATTGTTCTATATAATTTAAAGCAGCATCAGCAAATTGATGCAGCATGTTTGTTTGTGGGCATGTTATGTTGTAACAGGCAGTTACGTCATTATTCGGCTCTCAGGCCAGTTAAATTTGTGGAGGTTTGCCACAGTACCAACTCTGGCACAAGCACCGTTTTGGTGGAAACAGAGTATGATCGTCTGCCTGTCTGACTCGAAGGCCCCGACCTTCTGACTCCTACACAGACAGAGTTGCCCTCGGTCAGCTGAATTAATTACCCAGAGGCTGTACGCATGCAGCAGCCTCAGTTCCTTTTCACACACAATCACCAAATGTTACGTCTGCTGTAGAAATTAGAGAATGAGGCCGACAGTTCTAATTTTGGCTTGGCAGGCGCTTTGTGCTGAGAGCTTGTCTGTGCTCGATCGTACACTTTCTTCCTCTCTTCCTTCGAGCCAGTGATATTTATGGCCGCTAATCCTGTTCGACGTTGGAAATAGCAGTGCAGGCTAACTATCCATTGAGCTCAGCTGGACAGACAACAAAGTGGGAAACACCTGCCTCTGTCAGTAGACACAGCAGTCACTGTGGCTCCGAGTCATCTGTGCGTGTGTCTATTGTTCGGTACGGATGATGAGCTCTCGCTCTCAAACGCAGGAAGCTCGTCACGGCCCACACGTGAACCCATTCAAGACTGACCCTGAAGCGTTTTCTCTATCTGATCTTTACAGCGTTAGATGAAAGCCCAGACGAGCTTTCAACCTGTGCAAATGAGCTCCGCCGCTTCCATCCTGACCCAAATGCACCGTAGCGCAAAAACAGGTTTGGCCTGATCCTGACAAAAAGAAGCATTCCAGTATTTTGATTATCTGTGATAATCTCTGAAACAACAACTGCAAAAATATGTCGACTATGTCGAACAATTCCACCGTAATTACAATAATAAACAGCCTAGTCATTGCATTTTTCTTTTGATATGATGGATTACGATTGTTATGCTAAAGAGTGCTAAAATTTCACCTCATCAGCAGTCAGTGAGGAAACTCTGAGGCCTCAGACTCTGGCCCCAAAAACCTGCTCCATTCATGCCCTCCAGACAAGACAACATTGGGCAGGAAGTGCCATTGTAACCTGACGACCGTAACAGCTGTCAAAGATGTGATGAAATGGAGTGGAAATTTAGTCTACCTGTGGAAGTCCAAAGGGTTGTGTGTATTTCACCACTTTTAATTAACTTTTTGATTTCACTAGTTCATTTCTGTGCTGTGACAAATGAATTATGAAGTAGCAGATTTATCAAATTTGATGCATTTAGATTTTTTATCATCACTGCAGCAAAACAAATTTGTCCTTAAAAACATGACTTTAAAATAATAAATTATTTAAAAATTTATTTATTTGTATCTGCTAGTATGATAAACCAATAATTATTTTTGTTGCTGATGAACTGGCCTATATTAAAATGCTAAAGTAAATTTTAAGTAAATTAAACTCATTGATTTAAATGCTACAACTGAATGTAGGTATCACAACATTATAATGTAACAGTATGAATAATGGACATTCATTTAATTACAGGTATTACCAGATTATGTTAAGCAGTGTTATTAAATTATTTGTGTTTTTAAAGATTTACTTTTAGTGAGCGATAGATGATGGCAAAGGAAATTTAGATAAAGGAAGTGAGCATGCGCGATTAAATATCCAATGTTAACTGATTTTGATCAATTTTAAAATACAATCTTAAATGTCAGGTGCTAATTGACCCTTCGCAAAAACCCGCCCCTTCCGTATTTTTGCTGTGTGCGTCAAGCCGTGGTGCACTCACGCCACACATCATGTTCTCATGCAGTGAAAAATACATCGCGAAGCAAAGAGGACATTGACAATGCACCAAGAAACAAGACAGAGCAGGTTACTTTAGGTATGAAACTAAGTCTCAGCTTTCAAATTGTGTCATTTTGTAAGAAATTCAAACAGTAAATACTGTTTGTGGCCCTTTGATGTGTTGTGACAGATCGCTGTAGCAGCACGTGAACCGATTCTCTCTTCCTCTTTAGTTACAGCGTGAAATAAACATGAATGAACATCAAAAGGTATCTTGTTTCACAGAAAGATGTCACACCATTTGTCAAGTTTAAGTCCACTGACGTTAATCTACTCTCCTGTCTGGTTTGTTTGTTGGACGAAAATGGTAAAATCTGTGTTATGATTGATCAGGTTGCCTGTCAATCAAACTTCCTGTGAAAGTCAATTGATAGAAATAAAATTATAGTTAAAAAAAAAGATCAAGTTAAAACTGAGATTTTTAAAAAAAATATTGGGGGGAGAGAACAACTTTTGATCAAGTCCTTAGTAAAAATTCAGTAAGTTCCCAGAAAAACTGAGCCTAAAAATCCGTCTTCTCAGATTTTCTTTCCTCAAGAAAACTTTGGGGATAATCTCTGGCATGAAATGCCATTGTAACTCGACGACTGTAACGTCTGTAAAAGCCTCGCTAGAATGGAACATCAATTTAGTCTACCTGTGGATGTTCCAGGGGTTATGTGTGTGTTCGAGTGGCGCAGAATGTCACAGCCGGAGCTATTCCTGGAATGTGAGCCTCAAGTCTGCGGATTTGAGCGCAGAGAGCTCTATTTAAGGAAATGTCTGGGCCCCTGTGCTACTTGAACCCCCTCCTCATTCACTGATCATTATTTTCCTATTCGGTAGAAATCTTTATTTCCGTACCTGGAGGAGAGACAGCAGAGATTCCTTTGCGGAGGTTATATAATTGCACAAAAATAAGGGTCGATCCGGGAAAAAAGGTCCCATTTAGGGCAAGTGGAAGAAACACATCCTCATACTTAAATACAAACCCACTCCTGCTTCATGACTGTCTGGAGAGGGAGCTGAGCGAACTGGTGGGAGGGGGAAAATCTCAGCCTGACCTCTTAAAAGCACAATCAGCACTTTTGAACAAAGTCCTACATTGTGGCACCATGATGCAGCTGCCTGCGCTATGCATTTACCAGCTGCAGAATAACGCATACTAAACAGTAGCTGCAAAGAGACACCAGAAAGACACACTCAAGACAGTAAAGCAAACAGAATTGTTGGGTATGTGAAGAGCGAGTGTGTCTTCTGACGCATTGTTCTGAGCTGCAGTCAAGCGTGCACTGACAGCTCACCCCTCGTATGGCGCGAGCTATAGAACCGGTCTGACGGCGTGGGAGACCATGAAACCATGAGCATGAGGCAGAACATGGGATGTGGAGAGGAGAAATTAATACTTTTGTTCTGCAAATATGCATACAATTAATCAAAAGTGACAGTGATGACGTTAATAAAGTTACAAAAGTTTCCAATTTTTTACTTTCTGTTCATCAAAGTATCCTGACAAAAGTCATGGTTTCCACAAAACTATTAAGCAGCACAACTGTTTTCAACATTGATAATGGTAAGAAATGTTTCTTGAGCACCACATCAACATATTAGAATGATTTCTGAAGGATCATGTGACACTGAAGACTGAAGTATTGACGCTGAAATTTTAGCTTTGCCATCAAAAGGTATAAATTACATTTGAAAACGTATTAAAATAGAAAACTGTAAACTGTAAAAACTGTATTTTACTGTATTGTGATCAAACTCTTGGTAAGCATTAGACATCTTTCAAAAACATACAAAATAAAAACATACCATCCCTGAACTTTTGAACAGTAGTATATATCACAATATACAATTTTTTATGGAAAAGTAATAAAAAAAAAGTAATTATTGTAGTAATAGAAGTAATAATAGTTATGACAATTTCCAAAATACTTTCACAAATTTTAGGCCTATATTTTTTTTTTAACTGAATAGCCATGTAGCCATAAAAATGTATTCTTAAATAAATTACTTGTTTTATCTTTATTTGCTAGCCATTTTTTTTTTATATAAAAGCAATGAGTCTTTTCTCTTTAACTGGCAAATTTCTACAGGTATATGTGGGAATAATGAAAATAATAATTGGGGTGTTTTACCATTATTTTTATCTGACTAAAATAAAAGCGGGACTGGACATTAATTCAAAGCAGTTTACAGGAAAGTCTTATTCAGCAAACTTCAACACACAAGCATTTTACGAACACTAAACAGCAACATGCATGAATATTGCATGCAATCAACATGAAGGAAGTTGAAACCACTGCTGTCTCAGCTAATCAAACCAATCTTCAGTTAAGCACAACAGTATAGAAAAGACCACAAAATAAACACAGGCTCGTTACTCAGTAAGGAGAAAGGGTGATATATCTTATGCCTTTCAAGTACCTGCATGTCATCTGTTCCTTTTTGCTGATATAAGCGTATTTTGCCATTCATTAAGATGAGAAACAGGTGATGAGTAAGTTATCACCCAGACTAACTCAAATGCTGATGTCATCCAAACTCAACCTTAACAAAGTACACGTCGACGCCAGGGTTTCAACAACTTCACTTGAGTGGGAAACAAATAGCAGTAAAAAGGTAAAGTGTGTCTGAGAGGGCAATGCTAATGCTGATTACACTACACTGTCCTTCTCTTGAAACTCTTTCAATTGAGTTTTGACATAGCCTAATATTCAAGGGATTCTGTATACAACAAAACATTCAAATATTAATAAAAATATATGTATTTTTGCCATTTAATTGACAAAGTCAGAACATGGAGACCAACAGTCGATGGATGGTCAAGGTTGGGTTAAAAGTATTTATGAATATTTAATAATTAATTGAGGTTGGTCAAGAGGAACAGGATGAAATAATCTATAGGCTATAAAAAGTGTATATTAGGATACTGATTATAAATTAAACTTATGTTATGAACAGCAATGTTTCAATATTTATTTAGGTTATAATATGAATATATAATAATATAATACATAATAAGATGGCAAATGGTTTAAACTGAGTATCATGATCAATACTGACACCGCTAGGACTTCATAAAGACTCAAACATATATTTCAAAATTCTTCTAAAATCATTTTATCACTTAAAACAAATAAAAAATCTATTAATGCCATAACTTGTAAACTGAGCATCACTTCACCTAAAATGAAAAATCATCATTTAAGGTCATTGCACACTTTGCGTCAATCACGTTTACACACTACCTCCGAAACTTTCGTCCGTTATCAAAAAATTCGGATCAAGTTCGATTTTCTGCGTTTTCACATCCGTAGCATGCATTTTGATAGGAAAGGATGACGAATACGAAAAAACTGAAAAACGCATGAGAAAATTTCGGACTCAGTGTGCAATGAACTTAACTCAGTAAGTTGGAATTAACTTAAAGTGGAAATTCTTTCAAAGTTTCGTTAAAAATATCTAACATATATATTTTTTAAGATGAACTAAAGGCTCTGAAACATCATGAGGGTGAGAAATTAATAAAATTTTCATTTCTGAATTTTCATTTTTGACTAACAACAAGCCATAAAGTCACTACAGCTAAAAAAAGACTTGCTGAACAAGAAGAAGAGGCTCTTCAGGTCTGGAGATTGGGAGAGATAAAGCAAGTATTGCTAAGAAGACAACTCTGTAAGGGGAAAAACACTCCAAAAGAACAACGTAAGACGGATAATATTGGTGATTTTGTCCACTTATCACAGAGGAAACTTCCTCCTAGTACAACCTGTGGGACAACTAGTGAATGATGGTTCAATTTTACCTACAGGGTTTGAACAATAACTCACAGCTGAGATCTTAAACACCGATATTCATCATACTGGGAGTATTTTATTGACTCCTAACTGGCTAGTAGCCTGGCAGTGCAGGAGAACTTAAATGGAAACTGCCCTACCCTTTCTGTTCATCACATGATGGACTGAACATCAGCTCACACAAAGTTCTCCAAATGTTCTGCAAGTCCTACCTATTAATGTCACCACTGGCCAGTGTTGTACTCAAGTGCTGTTACTGTAAAATGGCCAAGCCAACAGAGAAGACAAGGAAAGTCCTTTCAGACTGACTCCACTCATCTAATGCTTTCAGAAAGGGCTGACACAGTAAAAAGTTGAGTTTTTATTCAGAGCAAAAAGGAATATATTTGGCAGGTTCTCCATGGCTGTCCCTGGGGTTGTGTATGAGTTCACCGAACACAGCGAGGGCCAGAAATAAACTGTTTGCTCATGCGTGGGTGCGATGTAACAGTTCGACACACAAACCAGAAACAAGCACTCTTTCTGTTCCAAACAGCTCAGTGACGTTTCTATGAAAGGCAGAAGAGAGAAAAAACAAACCGACTGGACAGGACAAGGGTCTGATCACTGGTCACTAGGGGAGGTGTGTCTCAAGGCCAGTGGATGAAAGCAGTGAACTCTACACTGCAGTGAAGCACACAAACTTCATAACCAGAGTTACATAATTCAAAATGGAAAGTGACTTCTTAATGTAGTCTAATTACCGGCCCAGTTCTACAGGGGTGCTAAGCACCATCAAACGAAAGCAAGAGCACCCTCAGATGCAGCTGTAAAAATAGGGTATTGGCAAAACAGATTTGTCGAATGCTCCAGTGCATATTTGTGTTTGTGCTCAGGAGAGCATCAAATGTTTCTATTTACAATGTGTTTTTGCAGTGTTGAGCAATGCAGCCAATCCCAGATATATCTGTTGATTTCTTGAATGCAATGGCCAATCAGAGGTGTTTAAGAATCCACTCATAGCCCAAAACACAAGTGCCAACTAAATTATGGGACACTGAAAACCCTTGAATACTAAAGCCATGACATTTCAGGTCTAAGCTGTAGATTCACTATATACTATGGTTGTACAGTTTGACATGAAACTTACTATTTAGAAATATCAATATGTCAACACCAATACTCTCCTGTCACTTTACCTGTCACAACAGGGAGCATCAGTTCAGCGCAGCTGGTTTGGTTTAGATATATATGGGTGTTTGACATTTCTGAAGGTACATTTCAGTGCATCTCACACAGAGGCCTCCATGTTGGAAAAACAACTCTGAGAGCCTTCATCTCAAACACACACACAGATGGACACACACCGATGCATACACAGGTATGAAGTCAGTCATTCATAACAACAGTGCCCCTCCTGTCCGGACTCTGCTGCCTCTGGGCTGTGAGGTGGAGGGGCGGAAAAAGGGCCAAGGGTTAAACACCAGCTCAGACAGGAATAATATTCCAACAAATACATACCCTCTCTCCATTTACGCACATAGATACACATACACTCTCTGTTTTATATGACTGTCCATGCTGGATAGAACGGTTTAAAAATTCAAAAAACAACAAAACCAAGGCAGGGATTGTGTAACCTTGTGTGAGTTTTGGATTCACTTTCTTTATAGATTCACAATCACACAGATGCCAATTTAAACCATGGCACCAATGGTGGTTAAGACTAATATAACTAGATGAAGGCAGCACTGAGGAAATGTGAACTCTACCAAAGCAAAAATAGCCTTATTAGAGACAACGAAACTGAATACGATATACGCAATACTACCTGTGACTCAAATGAAAAACACACACATGCATTTTGTTACAAATGCTGATGCTGAGATGAGAGGCAAATAAGTTGCATCATTTGGGTCAGGGGAACAAGGCAGCTCCTTCACAGAGGGAAATAAGTAGGTCATTGTGGATTCCTCTCATTGGCGCAGTTCTTTCCAAATAGTTGCATCTTTCCACTCAACTTCTAGCTGCAAGTTAACTCTGTATACATCATTCTAATGAATGGGAATGTCTTCATCTGGTCATTTACTGGTTTGTAAAATAAAAAGAGTCTTTGATTTCAGAGGACAGATGTGAACATATGAATTATTTGATATACTTACTATATTATTTGGAAATAATATAGGCTATATTTTACATTTCTGCATAGTAAATATAGTTAAAATAGGTGAATAATTAATTACCCGTTTAAATTTGTACAGAAGCAGTCATTCTGCTAACTCGTCAACTTAATTATATTATTTTACAGTATACTATTACATTACACTATTTTCTCAGACTTTAGAAAAAAAAAAATCACCTAATAGCCTTAAACTTTCCTAGAAAGCCCTGAACTGGCTTCAAATACAAAACCACACCCAAGTCTAAAAATTTGAAAACTGTGTAAAATACCAGCGTAAGAGCGGTTACAAGTTTGCTGAGCAAAACAAGTCAAAACATAACCTTCACACGGGAAAACAACAACTAAAATGCCTGAAGTGAGTTCAGTTTAAGATACATAATGAGGGTCCAGGTTAAACCAGACATCTGCTTGAATGAAAGAAAATACGCTGATTAACCAAAGAATCCCTGCTGTCTGGTGAGTAATATGAATCCGACATTGCTCTGGCTGACATAGGCGTAACTGTGTAATACAGCCCGAGGTGAATCACACAGGTAAGCATGCACAGACAGACACACGCACACACACATTTCCAGTGGATTCATTCAAAAGGTCACCACCACATACAAGCATGCAAGTCCACCATCTGCAACAACAAACCAGCAACTCAGAGAAACAACGTATGAGTCCGATTCCGATAACAGAAATACACCAACCAGAAGAGTTTCACTGGGGCTGCACCCCGTCAGCTGGTTTTAATGTCAGTGGACACACCAGGGTGAGGAGGACCACTTTAAAAACTTCATGAGTTCTTCTTTGATGTCTTCATCTTGATGTTTTAGAATAACAATGACAGAGCTGCACTAAAATCCCTCATATAAAATACAACACGCACCACTGCAAGACACAAGGAGGCTCTTTATGAGTCCCAGCCCACTATAAACTTTGATGGGAATCCCATGTTCGGGTTTTAGACTGGGTATGTGTGCAATAGTTCTTTCTTACTGTACATTTATCTTTATGTATGAAATATCCACAGGCCCTCAGCTCAGCATGTTGGTTGTTTATTCCGGTGCATAAATAAATGTGCTTCTTCTTTATTGGTTTCCATGGTCACACGCCCACATTGAAGCGCTTTCTCAAATTTAGACCAACAATCTAAATGATCATATTCAGAGTAAATTTCTATTCCACAGCAAATAAACACTGAAGTAACTTATGGGTAAATTAAAGACATCCAGACACCTATACATTAGCCAAAAAAAGCTGGGTGCACCTGTTCTGGGTACACCTTAAATCCACCTGCTCACATATGGTTAGTACTTTCAGAAAAGGAGGTAGTCTCTGTACTGACCTGAATTATTGGCCTCCCTTTCCAGAACATGCAGCTCGGTGCATTCAGCCAAGGAATGCTCCAGACAGAGCTGAAGGAAGCGTGCTTGGGTCCGACTGACCCGCTTGAGGAGCGACAGTAACGCCACCGTCTGTTCACACTCGTTCCATCCCTTAAACCAGCCGGCGAGGACTCCCACCTGGTCACGAAACATCATGATCTGGTGGGCAGGCTCACGGTACCAAGACTTGGGTTCGTTGAGAGGGCGAGAGAGAGATGGCTACGACCCAATGATGATGCTTTGTAGCTCAATAGAGATTCACCACGCAGACGTATCCAAAAACACACTTGCTTTCACCTTTACTTGAGGTTTGACAGAAAACAGCCCTTTGAGATGTTATTTGCTAGTGGGTACCAATGTATTGCATCTTTGTTCTTGGGTTTTGGAGTTAGGCTTGGCGGTAGGGAATCCCTGTTTGAAGCTTTTGAGATGGTATTCGTTGGAGCTCTCCAACCCTCTGGCCACTTGGGGCTTACAAAACTTTCCTCAGCTTTCCTCCAGCATACAGTGACTGTCCAGCTTTAGTTTTGATGGCATTTTCCACAGAGAACATCTCCTTTCTGTGAAAGTAAAGAGTAGTGATTATACAGTCCATATTTTAGAAGAAATGCAAACACAAATGTCAAGCACTGGAGGAAATTTCATCTTAAAGGTGGCAATTGTGTTTTGGAAGCTGGTTTATGGTCCAGGTAGGTCATATAGCTGTTCAACCAGTTCCAAACAACAGGCTGACTACCTTAGGCTGGTTTGGCGAGCTGGTAGTCCACAAGCTATTAGACAACCAGCTAGGAGACTATCAGATGTATAATCTACATATTTTGAATCCCATTGCTGGTTTCGGAAGCTTTTGGAAAGGCGCCACAAGCTTTCCAAGTCTTCCAGATGAAAGCGACAAGTATGTGATATTTTTACAAAGAAACATGAAGAGGTTAACCATTTATAATGAGTTGGCAAATATCACATGGTCTCTGTGAAACACTTTCCTTTCATAAGAAGCCAGAGACAAAAAAAGTAGCTTCATCCAGTGGTGCTTCATTCGTGAATGAATCAGTGTTTTGAACGAATCGTTTAAGAGAATGATGATAATTTGTGTGCATATCTATGCATAGTTCACTAACTGACTATAGTATGAGCAAATTGCGTTAATTTATTAACTAAATAAAAAAAAACATCTAGTTTGCGAATGAACTGAATGAGCACATCCCATTCAGGAACGATCGACTAATCTTAATAGTTAATCTCGCATCTCAGATTTTGACTGAAGAATATGACGACAAACATTTTTTATGTAGATTAACATATACTGAATAATTGTTCAACCTAAGACTAGTAAGATACTAAGAACTAGTAAGCGCTAAAGAATAAAGTAGCGTAAACAATCAACTTTGATATAATGTGGATATCAAACTGACGATGTTAGTGAAAACTTGTTTCTGGCTTGATTTATTCATACAAAAAAGCCTGTCAGCCCAAAATTCGATTTCCGATTTTTGCAAATCCGTTTAGAGATGCACTTGTCGCCACCTACTGGCATAACGATGACTCGTGCAGAGTGAATCAGTGAACCGAATCTTTTTCTAAGCCGGATTCTCGAATCTGAGATGAGATGAATCAAATCCTAAATTTGTCTAGTTGACACATTAGCGGGCACTAGCGAGTTGGTAAGAATGCCTAAATGTTATCGAGCGATCTTCTTATAAAAGCGCGCGCTGACTTTATTCGCAGATGAACTGTTAACCGGGAACTAATGCAATCTCAATATCTTTTCTGAGTCTGGTAGGATGACCTAAATATACACTTACCTCCAAAAGCATCAGTTGTGAACAAATAAAAATAAACACAGGCTTTCAGTTTCTATTCGCGTCCATACATGCGGCACTCGAGCGATCGTCTCGTATAATATCCGAGAGGAATCGCAGACTGTCCAGAACATTCCCAAAAATTGTTGCTCGACTGTCCCTACTGTAAGTCAGCACACACTATTCAGTCTTCAATTTCACAACCCTTTACATATGAAGCAATTCCCCACTCTAAGTCAGCGGTTTGGTGGGTTACCCTGCCTAAATTAATCGAAATGCCCCGTTTATGAGTTATAATTAATAAACAACCCAAAACTTTTAATAGAACAGACGCCTACTGATTTCCATTTTTCATACTCGGAGTTCCCACAGAAAGCTACTGGTGTGGCAAAAAAAAAAAAAAAAGATGGTGCAACCCAGGTTTTTACTGTACAGGCTTAATATGCTCAGAAGTCACTCACCTAAAGGCGCAGTTGCATTGGTGCTGGTCGCGGGACAGGACTGGACGGGACGGGGAGCGGTGCCCCTTCACTCTGGGTCAGTGTGTTTGGCCATCTTGACGAGGTTTTTCTCCTCGCAGTCAGTCGCTCTTGTTTAAGCAGCAGAGGAGAGTCTCGGCATCGCTTCCCACATGCTAATAATTAACACGGAGCATTACGTCAGGGGCTTGGCAGCACAAAGAAGCGCAAAAATAGAGAATGGAGTTGGGGAGCAGATCGTATTGCCTATCCTACAGGAGACGACTGACCGGGGATCAGGGAATTGTTTTAGGGAGAAAAAGAGTCCAAGAGGTGTCCGAATCAAACTGGACGATGGAGTGGAAGTTTTGTTTGAACTGTTTAGAGGGGAGGGGATAGTTAAAAAACAAAACAAGAAAAAAAGTCCTGTCTATCGAAGTCTGAGGATGTTTGTATAAGAAGGGAATATTGTAATTTTGACCTACTGTGACGCGCTGAAAGTGGGCTACAAACTGTGGAAAAAGGAAACTAGGATACATTCGATCCCGCCCTTGATCTTCATCTGCTGCGAGGCGCGCTGTGCTGGCGGATTCCGTCCAAGAGATGGCGCTGATCTACCACAGATAGATAGATAGATAGATAGATAGATAGATAGATAGATAGATAGATAGATAGATAGATAGATAGATAGATAGATAGATAGATAGATGGATGGATGGATGGATGGATGGATGGATGGATGGATGGATGGATGGATGGATGGATGAATAGATCGATAGAATTAGAAAGTATAAGTACTGAAGCTGATAACTGTAAAGTGAATATACAGCGACTATTAATTGATTTATCTGTGTATTGCCATGTATTGTATATTTAGAACAAGAATAATTAGATTAGACTCTAATCTCTTTTCTTTTAGCATCCAAATTGTCAAAGTCAGCTCTCTCAGCTTCATCCTGGTTTGTGTGTGTCATCATCGAATGCAAGATTCAGAATACAGAAGTAATGGATATAACTGATACGACACATTCCCTGCTTTTAATATCTGAAGAATTAATGCAACAGGACACAGCTGATCACTTAGAAAGACCTGTGAGGCAACTGTTCCAATACTTATGCTCACATCAGATAGAGGGATGAAACTCTAAAACTGCTGAACTTCTTAGCTGGTAAAACATCTATGTGTTGAATCACCCAATAATAAAATGTGACATTCTGCAGTTTTGTCTCATATTCATCTTTTAATCATATTTGTAAATGTCTTGTCTCCACAGCCAACAGAGCAATTTTGTCTTTACTGTTCCAATATATATGTATATATATATATATATATATATATATATATTAAATAAACAAATTAAAAAATGTATATAGTACATTTACATTTAATCATTTAGCAGATGCTTTTATCCAAAGCAACTTACAAATTATGGTAATAGAAGCAATCAAAGGGCAATGATAAGTCTCTGTTGAATGTAAATGAATAAATATTAAATTATGAGAATAGATACAGCTGTGAAATTATAAATGATATATAATTGATTTCACACTCACTCACACGCATACACTAAAACATGTTGCTACATTACGCTTAAATGATAATTTCTAATTTTTAACAGTAGTGCGGTTCTTCCTATATAAAAGGAGAACAAAAGATCAGGTGAATATGATCATATATCACTAGGAACCTAAAAGAAAGGTGGATTTAAGCATACATATGAGAAAATAAGCGGCTGATGCAGTAGTCAGGCAGGACACTAGTGTTTGGCGACATCTAGCGGTGAACTGCATGCAGTGCAATTTTCATCCAAAACCGAAAGGAGTTCCTGGTTCAGTCTGATGACATTAGAAAGGCGAATTACATTTCAGCCTGACAGATTCACTGAGAATGTAATATGATATAGCATATTTAGTAACAAAATGCGTTGTGAATGCGCGTTAGGCTCAGTTATTCATTGTTGCGTGTGTCATATTTTAGCAGTAGTGGAGTCACGTCCCTCACGTAGCGGCTGATTGAATCGGAAGTGATCTGTGAGTGAACGTGTCATACAGCGACGTGCAGTTCACTACTACAGTTGTGTGAAGACAAGGGAAAGCATTCACTGAACAGACCCGTTTGTGTCGAACTCGGTTCATTGACAAACGAGAAAAGACAATGAAATCCTCCTTTCTGTTGGTGCTTTTACTCAGCAGCGTCCACGTGACCACAGCAGGATCCGCTGCGCACAGGTGCTTCTGCCAGGTGAGAACATCCGCATCACTAACATTGTTTCATCCGCTTAGAAACTCATTTTAATTCAGTATTACACATGAGCACACTGTGTTGTTTTTCATATGTCAATACCATGGTTTTAGAAATGCAGTATGTGCCGCGTTTTGATTTTAATTTTATTCCAAGTCTGTGTTTTGTACATTCGTTTTTTGTTTTACAATTATATCTATATAGTTTTTTTGTTGTTAATTAATTTATAAAGACAAATGCTGCCTTGGCAACTAGCTGAAATACAATACGTTTTTGTTTTATTTCAGTTAATGTTAATTTCTGATTATTTTAAGTAACAGATTTTTATGTTTTTAGTTATAATTTGCTTCTAGATATGCTCAGCTCAAATATTTCACCAGCTATTAATGTCTTTGTGTCTGTAATGTGATTAAATTTTTTTTTTTTTGACAAATCAAGTAATCCACAAATGATGAAAATGCATGGCAAAGTATTATAGAAATACCATCTGAAACCATCACTGTATCATAGTATCATCAATGGTGTTCTGAGACAGATTTTTAATGTCAGTTTGCAAATAAACGATACTTTTGATTGATTGGATTGTTATATTTGGGTCGTAGGTCACTGGGACTCTTGATGATTGTGCTTGTGATGTTGAGACCATCGACAGGTTCAACAACAAAGAAATCTTTCCCAAACTACAGAAACTACTATCATCTGATTATTTCCGGTTTTATAAGGTGAGTTCATTGTTGGTAATAGAGTTAAAATATCAGTTTCTTGTTTGTTCTTTCGTCTCTAATATTCAATATTATGCTCAGGTCAATCTGAACAACCCCTGCCCGTTCTGGACAGACCACAGTCAGTGTGGACTCAAATACTGTGCTGTGAAACCATGCACACCGGTGCGCTTTTCAAAGTTCATTCACTTGATTTTGTCTTGAGGGATTTTACTTGTAAAGTTAAAAGGCTCCTTGTGTCTTCCTGTGCAGGGTGAAGTACCAGAGGGCCTTAAATCCAGCAGTTATAAGGTAATAGAAAGTCATATACAGTCATGGCCATATTTTTGGCCATGACTGTAGTGTATATCACACATATTTAGTGTTGCTGGATGTTGATTATTTTTCCCCACAGTATTCAGAAGCAGCCAGTCAGGATATAGAGGAGTGTGAGAAGGCAGAGAAACTTGGAGCTGTCAATGGTTCTCTAAGGTATATTTTATTTTTGTGTCAGGTATACTCATAATTCTTTAGTTTTTGACCTTGTTTGTGCAAGTCCTCTCTCTCAATGTTTCCCCGTGTAGTGATGAGACACGTCAGGCTCTTCAGGAGTGGAAGAAACACGATGATGAATCAGACCGTTTCTGCATGTTGGACGGTAATCATAGTTTGATCAATTTTGCTTTTTATTTGAAGTGTCTGATTATTGGCAAATACATCTTGGGCTGTAGCCCAGTTTGCTTTAGTCCTCCTCCTCAGGCTTCATCAATGATTTTTTTCTTTTCTTAGATGAGGACTCGCCTGAATCACAGTATGTCGACCTCCTGTTCAACCCTGAGCGTTTCACCGGCTATAAAGGACCGGAGGCCTGGCGGATCTGGAACAGCATATATGAGGAGAACTGCTTCAAGTAAAGAGTCACAATCACATTTATTCTGACCTCTGTGGAAAAGTCCCCTTCATGGGGTCGACTTATAAAGAAACTTCTGTCAGTAAAATGATTTGATTTAGTTTCAAACGAGTGTCAGCAGCCTCAGAATAGTTAGCTAACCATCAACAATGTCTTGTTTTTTTACTTGTTGCGTTGATAACACATTATAAATAACTACCGCTTCTATTTGTGAGTATTCAGACTTTTTCATTGACTTTTCTTGAGCACCAAATTAGCATATTAGCATGTTTTCAGAAGGATCATTTGTCACTGAAGTCTGGAGTAATTGCTGCTGAAAATTCAGCATATTCATCACAGAAATAAATTAGTTTCAAATAGAACAGAAAACAGTTCAGCCTAAAACCCAACCCTAACCTGTCTTTAATATTTTATTCATTATCATTGAGTGCTCATAATGTTGCAACAACTTTTTTTGCTACGTTTTCAGACCGTATTCAGTTAAACGACCACTGAATCCTTTGGCGTCTAACAGTGGTGAGCAGTAATTAATGCTTTGTTTTATGTTTTCAACATTGATTATATCTGCAGTAGACCCATCATATCGTGATGCTTAAGACAGATAATCTTTGTAATCGTCTCTCTCATTCTTTTCCTCCACTTTAGGAGACGATGGTAAGGTTACGCTCTTCAAATCCATTTAACCAGTGATTTGATCAGCTGGAAATTGACAAGTCTGTTTTTCATTAAAGGGCAAGGCTTCTACCGCTGGCTAGAGGGTAAGTTTCTGCTTAAAGGTACCGGTTTTTATATGTATATTTTAATTTACATGTCCGTATTGTTGTTCCTTGAGGCTTGTGTGTGGAGAAACGAGCGTTCTTTAGGCTGATCTCAGGACTGCATGCCAGTATAAACGTACACTTGAGCGCCAGGTATCTACTAAACGGTAAGTCACAACCTGTTTTGTGTTTTTCATAGTAAGTTAAAAATGTAAAAAAAAAAATCTGGGTCTATTTAAATTTGAGTGTTTAATTGTCTGATTTGATTTGTTTGGTTAGAAAACTGGTTCCAAATGAAGTGGGGTCACAACGTCTCTGAGTTCCAGCTGAGGTTTGACAAGGAGCTGACAGAAGGGGAGGGGCCAAAGAGGCTACGCAACCTCTACTTCCTGTATCTCATTGAGCTGCGTGCTCTGGCAAAAATACTGCCTTATTTTGAACGTCCCACCTTCCATTTGTACACTGGCCAACCCACACAAGACAACAAGAACAAGAACCTGCTTCTAGAGCTCCTCCATGTGGCCAAGTAAGAGCATTCCAATGGTTGTGTCCAAAAACAACAACCCATTTAGAGTGTTTTTATTTTAATATTTCACAATATATTATTTTTTTATATATATTAATAGATTCTAATATATTTTAAATTTGCAGATCCTTTCCATTGCATTTTGATGAGACTGCTCTGTTTGCTGGAAATAAGAAGGAAGCCATGAAACTGAAAGTCAGTGACTCTTCCATGTTTGCTACAATAACAGTGTTATGTTTTTAAAGACGTAATTAATCATTTGCTCCTTCCCTGACTTTAGGAAGACTTCAAACTGACCTTTAAAAACATCTCACGCATCATGGACTGTGTTGAGTGTTTTAAATGCAGACTTTGGGGCAAATTGCAGGTAAGATGGTAAAGAGCATGACATATACCCAGATGATGTTATTTGTGTTGATACGTGATGTTCAGTGAATGTCTGTCATAGACTCAGGGCTTGGGAACTGCACTGAAAATCCTGTTCTCAGAAAGGCAAATAGAGGCAATGCCCAACACAAGCAACACCAATCCATCATTTCAGCTCAGCCGGCAGGAAATTGTGTCTTTGTTTAATGCTTTTGGAAGGTATGTCGATTATCTATTTTTGTCAGGATATCTTAATTGAAATGTCTTTTTCATGTGTCTTGTTTTGTTTCAGGATCTCCACAAGTGTCAGAGAGCTGGAAAACTTTCGGTCGCTGTTGTAAAATCTCAAACAGTGACTGTAAAAATCCCTCATTCAGCCACAGTCAAGAATCTGACATGCATAACACAGGACAGATCGTTTTGGGTTGTTAAATGACTGCTTTCAGAATGATTTATACCAGTTGTCTCTAAAAACAGTTTAACAGCGTTGCAGTTTTATTCCTTAAGAATTTAGTACCTTAGTCACAAAACTGTAATGTTAGGGATACATTTTACACTCTTATATGTCTCTTACAAAAATGTATTTCACGTTAAATGTAAAAAACAAAAAACAGAATAAGTGACCATAAAATAATGTAGCTTCTCGGGAATTAAACGGAAATACATATACTCCAAATGGTTTACAAGAGGGACATAAACCACCTGATTTGTGTATTTTGCATATATAAAGCCAAGTTTTCATTAGTTTATAGATGTAATATATTTTGAAAATATGAGTTAAATTAAGCGTGGTAGATTTGAATATGTGCCTCAGCTAGATTTTTTGAGCATATTGACTGAATTACAAAAAAAAGAACTTTTTTTTTTTTTTTTTGTGCTGGGCAACGATTAATCACATCCACAATAAAAGTTTTTGTTTATATAATATGTGTGTGTACTGTGTTTATTTATTATGCATATGTAAAGACACACAGTATATATTTTGAAAATATTTACGTGTATATATATATATATATAGAATTATATTTAATCTATAAACATTTTTCTTAAATATATACATGCATCAGTGTATTTATATATACACAATAAATATACACAGTACACACTCGTATATTATATACACAAAAACGTTTATTTTGCATGTGATTAATCGTTGCCCAACACCATTTTATTTATTTCTTAAATATATTTTGAATGTACTTTTTTCAGAAAGATAAATGTTGTTCTTTATTAGTAGCATTACATTTTCAAAAAGGGGTCACTTTTATTTTAAATGTCCTGTTTTTTGTTTTTGTTTCATAAATATTCCAGATGTCGTTTGTATTGAGTTGCACATAGGCTTTGCATTTATTTTGTGATGAATGTTCAAGTGTGTTGGGGAGGTTTACATGTAATTTTAGTTTTTTACATTTCTTCATACATTATTTTATGCATTGTTAATTTAACATTTCAGTGTATACATTTAATCAGTAAATGTGTTCCTTAAGAATCAAACACATGACATTGTTAGTTCCACCATCTCCCAATTGAGCTGTAGGGTGTAACTAACAAAGGTCTGACATAACCTACATTCAGCAATTATATGAATTAATAGCAATCAAAACGTTGAATGAACAGCTGACGGTTTTAGAGGTAGAAGCAACATTCACAGGCCATCCTGTCCTAATTTAAGCTGCTCCATGAGACTGTTAGATCCAACCACTACAAATTCAATTGTGGCCAGCAGTTCAGCCAAGAAACGAAAACACAGTTAGACAAGTTATCAAGAGAATGAACACTGGTATGTTGAAGGAAAAAAAAAAAAAAAAAAAAACTGTAGACAGACACACTGGGGTTGGAAAAAAAAAATACTTCTGTTGCTATCTGCATTAAACATTAATTTTCTGTAGTTTTCCTATAAATAACACCAAATGACAGACTCTGGTCAAAACAAAACTTGTTTTTAAAAGTGCAATAAACTTTATTTTTTTTAATGGTAGTGCTTGTGTACATTTTTAATGAACTATGAACATGGGTAAACGAGTTACATTCATTGGCCTCAAACAAAAAAACAAAGGCTTTGCTCTTTAGCGAGATTCAAGAGTTTATATAAATTTCACAGTAACATTTTTCAGACCAGACTCACATTTATAAATTAATAAAGATAAAAAATAAAATAAACAAACCAACCAACTCATACACAGCCTCATCCTGTTTGCGGTTTGTCAGGAAATGAACCCAATCAGCATTCGATCAAACGCATAACATTTCCACCAATTAACGCTCAAGTTCTCTCCAAACTGAAAAGCTTTGCTACACATTAGCTGGCAGAAAGCAAGGAAATAAGACACAAGGCCTACTTAAAATGTCCAAATCAATTAAAATCATCTGCTTTTGTTCATACAGCATACACAAAACCCTGCAAGACGCAATTTAAAACAAATTTTAAAAATAAATCCAATAACCGAGCAGGTGCATATGGATCCCACAGCTGCCCATTTATATTTACACCACAACTAATGATTGCTTCAGCCAAATGATTGTTGATATCTTGTACACAGCTCATAACATATGGAGCAGCAAATTAGGGGATTAAAAAAAAAAAAAAAAAAAAAGTTTTTTGCTATAAAACGATGACTTTTTTTTTAGGGAAATTGAAAGGGCCGTTTCATTTAAGATGGATACGGGACATCGATTGCTGACCAATCACGCTCCTGAAATACAGTTATACAGGAATGATGATATAAAGCTTATGAAACATGTTCAATACAAACATTAATTTTGTGCGACATGTTTTCGGCTAGGAAAATCATACGATGGCACCATTTATGATGATATACTAGATTTTGACTACTGATATAAGCCCAAAATGTCCTTCAAAAGCCAAGTGCTAAAATATTAAAGAGTGTAAGTAGAGTTAGTCTTCCTAGTCACGTATCACACAAGATCGCAGTCGTTGTTTCTGGGATTGTAGGAACTGGGTGTCTTTCTGTCTTTGGGAAGCGTGGAAATGTACTACCTTGGATTTAAGCATGGGCTCTTTGGCAACGTAATAAAGGAATTCAAGAAAGAGTCACATGTTAACATCAGTGCATGTTGGATCCTAGTACCGACGGATCCAGAATGCTCTTTCACTTGATCATCTTGGATGGACTCATGGTCTTGCTCTTTCTCCAAAACAGTGGAATATAAAAGCGTACTCTCCAAATATGGAAAAATTTTGCCACCACCAACACCACATTCTGGCCTACAACTACTCCAACTGATCCAAATATGAAACACAGGCCCACAATAAGTGCAAAAAGCACATCCCAACTCACAGAGGGGAGTCCATGAGCTAAAGGCTCTGGGGAGTTCATTGCGCCAATGTTGGGTGATGGGATGGATGGTTTTCAGAAATGAGAACATTGAAAAAGCTGGTCCATTTGGTCCAAATAAACCTCCCTCAATCACCTTATGGTCCCTTTAAATTCCTGCCGCAATCAATGTGGGCAGATAAATTGACTGAAGGGGAAGAGATCCATAAAGCGTTGCTCGATGTCCTGTCTGAGCCAAACCTCAGACTAGATCCTTCCACAGAAGGATCTACTTTAGTTCTGAGGGGTGGCATAGTGTGTTTGGGAGGTTGAGTAGTAGTTCTGGGGGGTGGAATAGTAATTGTGGTGTTGGTTGGTCTGAATGTTGCCGTAGGCAAAGAGAAGAGGGGCGGTTGATGTTTGGGGGCCGTTCAGCAGGTGAGGGATCGCCGTTAGGCTGCCGTTCCTCTGGATTGAGCCGTACCAACTTGGGCCCGTCTGCGGCGTGGACGACAGTATACTACTGGAAAACAGAACCCTCAGGCTTAGAGATATAATTTAACTCAGCGTTTCCCAATCCCAGTTCTCACGCCAGATAACTAGCTCGTTAGAAGAGAGCTACATGCATGAACTGTGTTCTGATTGATATGATCCCTACACAGTGTTTCATTACTTCCTACTCCCTGAGCAGGGGAAATCCATTGAAGATATCCACTTCGCAGGGCACTTACGGTCGAATAGAACAAACGTTGTACGTGATTAGAGACACATACGAAATATGCAGAGGCGAGCGAGGACTGGGATTGGGAAACGCTGATTTAACTGATATATCAATCATGTAAATTAAAGGGATAGTTCACAAAAAACATCTCTGGTTTTAGCTGAAGAAAAATGTCACAAGTTTGGGAAGAAATAAAAAAATCTGCGAGTGTGACAGGTGTGCCACCATTGTGTTTCACAAACTAATGACTAATGAACTGGTTCTTTTTAATGAGTCAGTTAGAAATTTCATGAAGCAGCATTGCTTGCGAGTTAAAGATTTAAATAAGACTTAGTCATTCAGAGCCATTACTGATTTCAGAAATGACTTGCTCACTTAACTGGTGTCATTTCGGTTACACTAAAGTTCAAAGGTTTGGGGTCAATAATGTTTGTTTTTTTAATTAATATTATTACTTTATTTCTGAAGAAATTTTGATTCAGCAAGGATGCATTAAATTAATCAAAAGTGACAGCAAAGACTTTTACATTATTACAAAAGTTAGTATTTTATAACTTCCTAACAAAAATATTAAGCAGTATAACTTTCACCACCGATAATAAGTGGAAATGTTTCTTGAGAATGACAATAATGCCCGCTGAAAATTCAGCTTGCCATCGAAAGGATTAAATTAAATTTTAAAATAGAAAACTTTAAATTATAATATTTTTTTACAATGTTACTTTACTGTATTTTGATCAATTAAATGCAGCCTAGATTAGACATTCAAAAACATTCCGTAAAATATTAGAATAATAATTTCCAATTTAATTAATTTTTTTTATTAAGTAACACTAATAATAATTCTGTAAAGCATCTGAAAATAGAAGTAATTTGGTTCCTAAATCTTTCATTTCAGGGGCCAATGGCTAGTCTTTTTTTTGGTCTGAAATTAAAATTCCTTTAAAAACTTCATAAATCTTTAACTAGAAGTAAATATAATGAGACGTTTGTGAGTAAACACTCCTGTTTTTACAAATGTGAGTACACACACCTGCATCTTTCTCCTCGGGAAGTCGTGTTTCTAGACAGATCGTCATCACTATCATAGCGGCGTGGGTTGTCAAAGAAATACGCCCTGGAACTAAAGCTGTGACTGTTGATCATGCCACCCGGTGTCTGTGGAAACAAGGTATACACAACATAAATAAAGTGGTATGACTGGTCCAACACAGACAGGCAAATACGTGACTAACACAGCAGCATGGGATGTTGTTTTCAGTGGGGCAGACATCTGAGTAATTAATTCTATCTGACAGGAAGACAACTCTCCGCTGGGGCTTAAAAAGCCGATCGCCAGCTCTCATCATTGAGTAAGTGTCCAGCTGTAAAATTGATGGACAGATTTAGAGGAGTGAGACAGTATTAGACTTTCACCAGGTTCTGATTGGGCCGCTGCACTCGGAAGAACAACACCACCAGACTGGTGGGCAGCAACTCCCAGAAGAACAGGATGATCCCAAAGACCACATAGGCTTCCCCATTGATCTTCTCTACATCCGCCTGGAAACACAAACACAATACAAGACAAAGTTAACATTGAGAACTTTCCACTTCTGAGCATATTGATGTATCGGTACACTGTAAAGGCCAATAGACCTTAGTCAGAGAAGACAGCAGAGTTGATCTTTTCTAAAGCCTAAAATAATCTAAATGTAAACTAAAAACCATTTAGAATTGTTTTTGTAAAATAAAATATTAAATGAAAAAATTTTCCTTGTGTAAAAAAGCTGAAGTACTAAAAATAAAAACTAGAACTGAAATAAATATAAATGAAAGCTAAATAGAAGCACTTGAGAAAAAAAAAAAGAAAAAAAAAGACAAAATTCCTTAATCATTACACTTTCAAATATTACTTGTCACATAGTCATGCATCATGCATGGTCATATTTAATTAGTTCAAGAAACAGCTGTGTGTCTAAATGGCGTGATTTGACGTGTGCAATCTGACTTATATTAAGATTTTACAAAAACCCAATGGTTTAAATTAAATGTATTGCAATTATACATTTGTACTTTATTTTTTCTTAAACATTCTATTTTTATTTTACAATAATAATATTTCCTATTTTGTTAAATGACTAATAAATTAATTATCATACTGATTTTATTTGTTCAATAAATTGTGCAGCCCTACAAACAAGCACAGCAAACCTGAAGCTTTTAAAAATACAATCAAATTGCAAAAAATAAATAAATAAAAAGAAATCCAATTTTTCCTCAAATCATGCAGCCATAGAGGAAAGTGGCCCTAAGAAGTAAACATACTATACTACCATTGAAAAGCACAAGACACGGTGGCCTCCAACAAACAAAAGCACTAACATCATGCACACGAATATCTACGAACCTGCAGACAATGCAGGATAAGAATGGATCTAAACAATCCCAGAATTAAATGCATCATCAAAACAGCGAGAAACAAATCCTCACAACAGCTTTTCATGAGACAAAGTAGCTTTATGAAGAATAAGTAAGCAAACGTCCACCCAAACATATGCAGCGGAGTCAGAGAAGGGAGCAGGCCGATCAGGGGAACCTCGGCTTCCTGTCGGCCCGTCTCAGAGGTGAACCCAAACTAGGTCACCACCAGGCAGCCAGCCAGCCATCCTTTCTGCACAGCAGCCTTGCCCGAGCTATTTATAGCAAAACAAAGACCTTTCCCCCACATAGCCCATATCATCTAAATCCCCTCAAATGGATTGTTTCTGTGGAGCACTGCGCAAAGCAGCGTAATCCATGTTGAATTACTTTATTTTGAATGAATGAAGCCGTCGACATCTCTTTTTATAAAACAACAAAGTACAGAAATACATGTGTAAATATGCAGCAAAAGGCATAATCTGTAATTTATTACACAGCCTCTATTATACTTTTTAATTGTACCACACACATAACAGCTCTTGAAGGATGCAGTGCTAAATCAGGGCACAGAAAAATGAGCTACTATGCAAATGAGAAGAATAAATACATAATCTCACATAAAGGTGAAAACAGCATTGATTATTAACTCAAACAGCTGTGCCACAATAACAGCAGTGAGCTTTCTGAGACTTGTTTATCTGGGACAGTGAAAGTTCAATGAGGGTTTACCAGCTTTATGCTTTCTACATAAACTATCTCTCAAGAGTTTGGGCTTTTGTATAGTAAATTTAGATTTTATACAGTAAAATCTGTAATATTGTGAAATATTATTACAATTTAAAACAGCTCTTTACTATTATATTTTAAAACGTAATTTATTCCTGTGATGCAGAGCTAAATTTCCAGTCTTCAGTGTCACATTATCCTTCAAAAATCATTCTAATATGCTATTAATCAGTTTTAAACTACTAACATTATATAGATGTTTTTCTGGATTCTTTGATTAAAAAAAAGAGTTCAAAATCATTTGTAACTTTATAAATCTTTGCAAGTCTGTACTGCCTTTTGATCAATTTAAAGTATCCTTGCTAAATATAAGTATTAATAAAGTATTTAAAAAAAAAAACATACTGAATCACATTTAGAATTAACATTAACAATATACAGAGTTATGATGAACTACCTGGTCCGATACATTGTACCAGCCATAATTAAACGGGCTGGGCCGATCTTCAGGAGAAAGAGCCACCACAACCAGGTTATAACAGGCTCTGGAAGTGTAGAGGAGGATAACTGCTGCCCCAATGGCTGTGGCCTGGCATACTGACGTCCCCTGGATCACAAGCACAAAGATCACCACAGTTACACCATACAATGCAATTAGTTGTTATCGCCCTGCCAAACTGAAAACGCTGTCATGTTCTGAATCCCAATTCGTAATCTCCAAATCCAACCGCATCCCTGTCCAGTTACCTTTGACTCCAGGTAGACGTTGGCAGAAGACATTTTAGCGATCTTGAAGATGCAGATGGCGAGTGAGATCGCACAGAGAACAAAGAGGCTGTCGTTAACCAGCACTCGTGCCAGAACAGCATCCTTCACCTGACTCTCACCCACATCTCCCTGAACCAGCATGGCACACGTCACATTCACCACCAGGAAAAAAACACTGGCCAGCAGAAATCCTAGACGCAGGGGCACCCTATTGAGAGTGGAGAGAAAAAATATTTCAGAGAAAGAAAAAAAATCATGAGTCATGGGTGAATTATAGGTGAACAAATTTAACATCTACATTTTAACATTCTAACTAAATATTCCTGACATGATTTTATACATGATTCAGTGCATTTTTTCTAAATAATAGAATATAATTTTTTACTGTGTTGTGTTAAATAAAATCAAGCTCAGTCACATACTATTTTGTGCTCAATATTTAGCTTCACTTTGAAATATATCATATTGAATAATTAAAAAGACATTGAACTGATGAGCACAGTCAAGCCATTGCTTAGTTCTGTCTGTGCCATGTGTCAATCCTCTCCTCTGCCCCCTTCCCCCTTCATTCCCTCCTCCCACTCATCCTGACTCAGACCAGACTGGGTGGGACTTGATCTCCAAGCTTTTCACCCAGCATCAGACTCTAATAACCTGATCAAAGCCCTATTTGTACAGATTGATGCTTCAAAAGGAGAAAAAAAAACTAACGAGTCTGTATTAAGTTGGCTCAAACTTCTTTAAAGTCTTTTGATATTTCAACCAAAGAAAAAAAAAAAAAAATCTAAATCCTTCTAAATTCACCCAAAAATAAAAATTCTCACTCTAATGTTGTTACAAAGCTGTATGATTTCTGTTTGTGTGTGGAACACAAAAGCAGATGAGTAAATGAGTACTGAGGCAGTCAAACTCTAAAAAACAATCTTGATGCATCGACTCAAATTTCGGCCTTTTCCTATATTGCTATAACTTCCATGGTGCTTTGTTCGTATTCTAAAACTTGACAGGCGCAGTATTTGTTCACTGTATGGAAAAGATCAGCATGAACAGGTTTTGAATAATGAAATCATTTTCATTTTTAGGTGAACCATCTCCTTTGTTACCGCTGTAAACAAAGATTATGAACAACTTCATACAGAGGCAAGATGAAAAGAATCTAGTACCATCTAAACTTTTCTAAGACCGCCTGATGTAGAGCACGCATGTGTTGATAATGGCGGAAGATGTGATTAGGAGGAGAAGAATTGTTGAATAAAGTCATTTTTGTTTTCTTTGCACACCAGAAGTATTCTCTTCGTAAAAGTGTGGATGAACCATTGATATCACATGACCTATTTTAACGATTTCCTTACTACACTTCTGGGTCTGGGAACATTTCAGTTGTATTGCTGTCTATGGAGGGTCAGAAAGCTCTTGGATTTCATCAAAAACATCTTAATTTGTGTTCTGAATATGAACGATGATCTTGTGGGTTTGAAATGACATGAGGGTGAGTAATTAATGACAGAATTTTCATTTTTGGGTGAGCATCCCTTTAATTAATTTAATTCATTGACAGCACTCACAGCGAAAGAAAATCTCTTACTTGTACTTGTTGAGTTCTGGGGAATATTTCGCTTTGGCTTTGAAAATCACCTGTGGAAGAGGACATAGAAAGATTTTTATTACTTACAAACATGGGTAGGACAAACTCTATCTCTTTGGTTATTTGAGTAGAGGTATTATCAGTACAGAAAAAAAAGGGTTTCGCCAAGAAACTTCTGCTATCTGTACTTCAAGCCTGCTCACAGGCCAAGTGATGACTAGCTTGTGCTAAAGCAAAGATAAGGATGACCAGGGACCAGGCTATCTGAGTTTGTTTAAACAGAAACATCTCCTGGTTAAGCAAACAGTCCAAGAGCTCAATAACCATTGTAAGTTATTGGTTATACCTAAGGCCTTTGCAACTCTAGCCCTAAGGTCAACACAAGCTTGCACAACCATCACTGATAAGCATTCACAGACTATTTTCACTCTGACATAGCCTTCATGTAGTTCACACAAAGTCCATAACATCCATTAGCAGGTAATGTACATTTGTAAATTTTATTAAACTGTTTTTTGTGTATTTTTGATCAAATAAATGCAGCCTTGGTGAACATAAGAGACTAAAAAAAATCTTCATTGGTAGTAGCATATGAACACATGCATGACCACAAACTTCAAAGTAACGATACTAGGCAATTAAGGGCTTTCTTTAAGCTCTGTCATGTTAAACTCTGTACAATATGAACCACAGCAGTACTGAAACAGGAACAGACCTCACCTGTAAGCTTTCTGCACCTACTTATTGAAACGTTTATAGGGTCTGAGTTTCACATGAAACTTATAGTGATTACTATATTCAACTTAAAAAAAAACATTTAGAGAGTCAAAATGTTATATGTACATCATTCCTTCATTCAAGTCTACCCCTGCTGTTTTATCCATCATGACAATTCATGACACTAAAAAAAAAAAAATAGTCGAATAGGCCTAGCTGACTAAACCATACTAGTCGGCATCTGAAATAGATATAGTTTCTCATTAAACTCTTTAAACATCTTATTTCACACATTTACAATTAGTTTTAAATCATTATAAACACTATGCTGAAGTTGGTGTCCTGCACACTTCTGTAAATTTGTGATACAAAACATAAGTACCATGATGAAATCGGACAGAACATAGAGAAATGTGTTATGAAATTGGAAAGAGCACAGTGAAAACAAATTTCCAATGAGGCAAGGGAATTTACTAGGTTCTTCATTTAAGAAACAGTGAAAACTCACACTTCATGTCTACATTCCTGATCGCACACATGCAGGATCCTAGTCCTATTCTTCTCTAGTTACATGGCTGATGACATGCAATGAAACACTCAAAGATTGTAGACCACAATGAGAAAAATCACTGAATCAAGTGATCTCTGTAAACACAGAATTATGATGACAAACCTGCAAAGGTTACAGGAAAAACTGTTGGTTTTTAAATGATGTCTGTGTAACTGAATCAGCATTGCTCATAATTAGCAAGAGGACTCAGGTGGAAAACAGCTGAACACACCAGGAGAGTGTGGACATTCACTTACTGGAGTACACCTGTCTGACAGCCTGTGCTTGACAGCCATCAGTGGCACATGTGCAACTGAGAACAGATGCCATGTTATTAGTATGCAGTAAGGGCAGAGCATATGCAGCGACTTAGAATTCAATTTGAAGGTTTCATGAAGAATTAATTAACTTCCTTGATGAATTCATGGTCACCTTTCAATGAATTCAATCATTACGTGAATAAAAATTCACAAATATCATTTTGCATCTGTTACTATGCAGTACTAAAAGTACTATGCAGACATACGCTAATGCTCACATTGCAAAGCTGTCTCTCCCTTCCAGCCATATCATTACTGAAAACATAGCATAAAAGGTCATCTAAAAATCATCATGGTATGACATGATCAAGATATGGACCTCCATATTTACATTAAATATAGATTTCCATTCACAGTTTTAGCAACTTTCTAATTTATTGCTAATGGAAAGCTACAGTAAAAACAGTGATAATTTTATAAATTTATTCCTGTGATACAAAGATGAAGTTTCAGCATCATTACTCCAGTCTTCAGTGTCATATGATCCTTCAGATATTATTTTTATATATGATGATTCGGTGCTCAAGAAGCATTTCTTGTTATTTTCAATGCTGCAAAAGTTGTGCAGCTTAATATTTTTATGAAAACCTTTTTTTTTTTTCAGGATTTTCTTTTCGTTGAATAGAAATATAAAAAAAAAAACCTTTTGCAACATTATAAATGTTTTTACGGTCACTTTTGATGAATTTATTGCATCCTTGCTGAATAAAAATATGAATTCCTTAAAAAAAAAAAAAAAAAAAAAAAAAAAGGAGCCATGAAAGTCGCTGATATTCTGACATATATAAGGCCATTTTTTATTAAAACTATTTATTTACTGATTTATTCACTTTTGAAACAAGTGAAAATAAGTTTGGCAAAAACATAATATAAAAAAAAGAAAAAAAATCACTTTTGATCACTGTATTGTGTCCTTCCAGATTAAAGTATTAATTCATAAGCAAAAACAGCCCGTTTAATTTTGAAGAATAAAGAGGGTGGAAAATCATCACAAAATATAGGGTGAACTATTCATTTAACATTATTACTGGCTTTCTGAGAAGACAAATCAAATGCTTAAAGCGCAAAATAGATCTAATTTAAAGAAACTAGTAGAGATAAAAGATGCAGCAGTCAATACTTGTGTTGTGAATCGTGCACGTTCATGTATGTGTCTCCCTGTCAGCAGATGCAGCGCAGACTCCACCGGGACACAGCACAGCATGATTCAGAGTTAAACAGAAGAAAGTCTCCAAAAATAAACACAGCAAACTGCACCTCACATTTGTCATCTCACGAGAGAGCGGTAGGCTCAAGGGACCCGTGTCGCCCTGAGCGCTATGCTTTCACTGAGAAAAGGCAGCGTTAAAAACTCCTATCTGCGCTCCGCTCCTCAAACCACACGGTTTTACAGGCAAAAACAAGGTCAGCACGCTCCACATTCAACACAGGTGCTGATATTACAGATATTACACGTTTTGTTAGTCACAAGCAGGAGAAAGATACAGATCAGATATGAAAAAAAGCTTTTTTTCTCTCTAAAAAAAAAAAAAAAAAAAAAAAGCTCACTGCAAAACTATAAGCGGATATTAATGATATTCTAGACATGTTATAAGGTCAATTTTCAATGGAAATTTTAATTTTTTTTATTTGTTTGTTGAAAACATTAAAAAAGATTTTGGCCAAAAAAAAAAGGTTTTAATAGAATTAAAAAGAACAAAGGAAACAAAAAAGTAAGAGCATAAATAAATATGGTTAAGCCTGTATTCTGAGCGAATTACAGACATGTTTTGGTTGGGATAAAATGTGAACTCATGACTTTTATAAGCACTAAGCTCACACACAAATGCCAGCTACTTTCGGCCAGTCACAGAAAAGGACAAAAAAAAAGGAAGCAGACAGCAGTCTTTTCAGAGGGGTGATATGCAAGCCCTTTCAGTGACCCAAATGCAGATTTTTGTCTCAGTTCCTTAAATGTATTTTTACCATGACACGTCCACACTGAGTCACGCTTTTGAAAGTGCATAACGCTGCAGTTCGGTGTCATGAGACTTTGTGAGACTAAGCTTCTTCCTCTTTTACTGATGGTGTGAAATGTTATTGCTATTCATGATGCTTAAACTCGTGCAAGATATTTTATTCCACTATTAAACAAACTTTTCATGATGTAACAGTCCACTAATGACTTTTATTATAAAATATTAAAGCCATAAAACCATTTCTGTTTTCTTGTAAGTCCTATATATTTGATAAACTATTATCTAACATAGACAAATAGCTTTTTTAAAAGTAATATTACTGTCGTCTTTTTAATTTGATACTTTAATTTGGATAATTATTTTGCAATATTTTAAGCAAAATTCAAAAATTGCAATTTTTGTTTTAATCAAAATAAATAAACATAAAACTTACTTTCCCTAACAAAAACCCAAACAGGTTTTGTCTACATGTTTGTAAAACATTTGTAAAGAACCAGAGATATGGCTCTAGCTTGCGTAGCCTGACAGGAGATCACATGCAACTGCTCAGTGCATATGACTGATTTACCAAACCAAAAAGAAGGAAAGCTTTAATCTGAACGGACACTGAGACCTTCTGACATGTTTACATGGTTGAACTCAACATTTCCTGTTTTCCTCCTTTGTAATCAGAACACACCCCTGCAAAGACACACTTTCCCCTTCAGTACCTCATGTCAAGAGGGCCCTGAGGAGGTTTAAAACCAATGATTCATCTACCTACACTGGGAAACAAAACTGGAACGCTTCCCTCTGGTCTGTTTAATACTGGTTTTTGTACAAGATTGTGTCTGAGAGACCTCACTGAACACATCTGAGTGATGGAGGTTCTGTATCCTGTGTGAAGTCAGAGCAGGTCAAAACAGAAATTAGGCCTACAAACTCCGACTCATTGGGATGATTAAGAGCCAAACTATTCTATACAGTTCCAACCATTTCCGAAAGACAGGCTGGATATGTTTTAATCATTCGAGGAAATAGTAGGTTTCTATGCTGCTACAAGGAGTGCTTTTGAAAAATAAGTAGCCATGTAAAGATATTCAGAAGCTTTATTTGAGACATTTAGCAACAATTAAATGTTCTGCTCTCAAAGTTCTGTCTAATTTCTATGGAAACGCATAAGAAACAAAAAGCTCTGGTAAATCATAATTATGACATTAGTTGAAATTATGGCATACGCCATAGTAACAAATAAAAAGGACAAAATTATGAGGTATCCTAAATCGTAATTATGACGAAGTCAAAATTAATACAAAAATAAAGATTAAATTATGAGTTAGTCATCATAAGATAAAAAGCTAAATTGACAAAAGGATGAAATTATGAGATACTAAATCAGTTACAAAATGTAAATATGAAATTATGAGAGTGAGTCATAGGAAATAGTCAAAATGATGACAAAAATATGAAATTATGAGTTAGTTATAATTATGATCAAAACAAACATGCCCCCCCCCAAAAAAAAAAATTATGAGGTAGTCATCATAAGATAAAAAGCTAAATTGACAAAGACAAAATTATGAGATACTAAGTCATAATTATGAAAAGTCAAAAGTAATCCCAAAAAATTAGATTATGAGATACGAAGTCATAAAAAGAGTCAAAATTATGACAAAAAGTTAGTATCAGGACTTTTTTTTTTTTGCAAAAAAGATTACATTATGAGATACTAAATCATAGCTATGAGATAAATGGCAAAATATGAAATAGTAAGTCATAAGAAAGAGTCAAAATTATGACAATTATGAGATATGATTTTCTTTCGTGTGTCAGACATGGGTTTCTATAAATTTTGGCTTTATCCATCTCTAAAAGGCATGTATAACAAAACTATAGTTGATAACTTTAAATGTCATATAGTCTTTACGTGGAAGCGGACTATGCTAGCAGTCAAACACACTCAGGACAACAGGAGTGCAAAACAGCAATGATTGACAGTTTTCAGGTCAAGGCATACCAACTTCATGCCCAAACTGCAGGCTTTACCAACTCACACCCACAATAAAAACAGCACCAAAACACTGTATGACCGCTACTCATAGGCCCAGGTAATAAATACAATCTATAGTTTTTTCAGCCGTCTTAAAGAAGCCTGTTTAGCAACCCTTGGCACACTCATTCCCACTATCCATTTGATTCTGATTAGCTTGCAGTCATTCAAGCGGGCAAGTGTGTGTTTGGGGAGCAGAAATGATTTATTCACAAAGCACATGCCAAATGAGTCATACCTTACATGTCCATGACACAAATGCTTGTATAAGGTCTGGAACCAGCAAACACAAACCACCACAAAAGTGTGAACAGGCTACTAAAGAGGAACATTAAGAAAAGTGTGAATAAACATGCTGTGATAACTCAAATCATAAGGGTTACACTTTCACGTGATGCCACACTAGCTTTGTCAACTCAAGACACTAGACCACGCGAAATCAAAACAGGAGTTTGTGGCTTGCAGTCCTTGAATAGCTTTTAGGCCATTAATTATGATCATGTATATTTTAACAGTTTAAAAATTATTTCTGAAGGATCCTGTGACATTAAATTACATTTTAAATTTACATTTTTTTATTTATTTTAAAACAGAAAACTTCACAATGTTATTTATTTGCTTAGATATTTATTATTTATTCATCAAATAAATGTAGCCTTGGTGAGCATAAGAGGCTGCTTTTTAAAAAAAAAAAAAAACATTAAACACTCTTACATATTCCAACAATAATAATAATACATAATTTAGATTTTCTTAAAGATACAGTGGCAAAAATAGTCAGTTTAGTCCTAAAGGAAAATGAGGATGGTAAATGGTCATGTAAAAAACGTTAACTATTTTTGGTGCAGACACCACGACTAACAAGTGGGCGTCAGGGAAAAACACTGCAAAAAAGAACACAACATGTCCCCTTTAAGATAGCGACATAGTATAGGAGTCAAATTCAACCCACAACAACTGTATTTACCAGGAACAAACAAGTGGCTAATTTAGGAAGCAGGAGGATTAAATGACTGTTTTCCTTCAATGCTCTTGTGGACCATCCTTGTTAACCACTTCTTCCCTTTACATGACAAGCAGGTCTACAGTACCTAGAGATCCCTGCCAAAGAACCTGTGGCCTAGTTACAGATTAACAACAGCTGTCCCGAACCTCTCCTGACACAACTGCTAAAATCATTAGCCCAAAACGTCTCCAAGTCAGCTGTCAAAGAGCGAAATGTGATTAATTCCAGTCAAGACCAGCCAATGAACATCTCAAACAGGTGCCTAAGTTTGTTAAACAAAATAGGCAGCACGTTTCTGTTACTGATCCCCATCATGTGACTTGGCCCCAAATTTGAGTTTACAAAAGCAAGCACTGGTTGAGTGTAAATAGCAGTGAGGACCAGGCATTCACCAAATGCCATAATGATATATACCAAACTTGCATATGGATGGTTAACACGGACAAAGAGGGCGAGTGTAGAATAAGAAAACAACATTCCAGTAAGCTGCGCGGGGGTGATGCCTCTGTTTGGCTGGCCATTAAAAAATTCCTCTGCAAACTGAATTAATAAGACTCTCCCGGCTGAAACGACTGCAGACACAAGCCATGACTCTGTGGTTTGACGTGCTAAATGTGAAGAAATGTCATGCTCAGCGACTTTTATGGTCAAGAGATGACCGATATTGCATTAGGCCTGACATTAGCAACATCAAGGACATGTAATTCTTTGAAAACTATATAAAACATTTAAATCAAATAAGCAAACTTACTCAAACGTATTACTACATAACTACTTTTCTGCTTTTTTGTAACTTAAATCTATGTACCCTTATTAATGGAATGTTCTGCATTCAAAATAAGTTAAGCTCTATTGAAAACATGGTTTGGATTCGTCATCGAGTTTGTAAAAAACAAGCAAAACTGCATATACATGAATGCATTTATAATGAATATATAAAATGTTCATAAATAAACATTAAAATACACGGTGTTATGAAAGCATAGCTTCTTGTCCTTAAACATGCAACACTACCGTTCAAATGTCAGTGATTATTACTACTACGTTTATACTATTCCACAAAAATATTCAGCAGCACAACAATTTTTAACATTGATAAGAAACTGAGCACCAAATCTGTATATTAAAATGATTTCTGCACGATCATGTGACACTGAAGCTTGGAGAAACAGCAGCTGAAATTGCAGCTTTGCACCACAGGAATAAACGACATTTTAAAATACATTCCAATAGAAAACATTTATTTTAAATTGTAATAATATTTCAAAATATTATTGTTTTGGTCTATTTTGATCAGCCATGGTGAGCATAAAAGACTTTCAAAAACATTAAAACATCTTAACACATATCTGTGCCAAGTTATAGCCAATTTTTCAACTCCTGTCATGACCACGTAGAGCTGATAAGATGCAACTTTTGCATGACATGCAAGACTTTTGGTAATGGTACTGGATTTTTGTAAACTGAGGCACAAGTCAAATTATAACTGACAGATGTCATTAAATATTTTGCATGTTTTGAACCTGGAACATTTTTTTATACAGGTAAAATTATGTTAAAAACAACATGCAGACAGCACCAAAAACTGCCGACAATGTGCCACCAACTGCATTAACAGCAGAAAACATACAAGAGTGAAAAATGGCCCATCTCTTTTCTATGCAGGGCTTTGCTGATGAGGTCTCATGTGACGCATTACACACACACACACAGACACACACACACACACCTACACGCAGAAGTCACATGTGATTCATGGGGGAGTTCTACTTCACGTAAACAGCTGGCGTTCACAGTACACGCGCTTTTAATGTGTTTCCTTCATGCACAAGAGTTGCTGAAAGTGTAATTTGAAAAATTAATTGGTCATCACTTTGGTGCCACCTCAGGGAACTGGAAGACCGAGGAAGAACAGATATGAAAACTGTGAACTACGACTCAACACTTGCAAAGAATAAAATACATTATTTACAGTGTTGCAATTTCATTTCCCTAAAGAGACCGAATTTCTGGCGGCAAAAGCAACAGCAGACATCGAGTTCCACGATGCATGTTTTTACATTTGACAAAAGAAAAAAGATATAATAATTATTATCATTTAACTTATTATATAATATTACTTTATATATTTATGTATTCTGTAAAGTATTTTATTACATAAACATTAAATATATATTTTAATTTAAGTATTTAAGTATTAAAATTAATAAAAATTACATATGTGTGTGTAGATGTAATTTTATGTATAATTTAACACTTATATTATATATTTATATTACTTTTAATAAAATGCATATATAATACATAAATATAATTAAATATTTAAAAATGTATATTATAGCAATATTAAAATTATTTATAATATATATTTTTTATTTAGCACAATAAATTATTTAAAAGATTGTTTATCAAATATAATATGTTTGTAGATGTGTGTGAAATGTTTACAGCAGAGATTTATATTATACATAATGCTGCATTTCCTATTCAAACTAGCTAGTAAACAACTGATGCGATCTTCCTATATGACACACAGCTAACCCGTTTCTGCAGCAACTAGCATGAAACATCCATCACTGCATCCAATTACCAAGGAAAATGAATGTGGGCCAAACAGCGGAGTTAAAATAGTGGTCATTAGGTTATTACTGAGTGGACAGAGCACTAGATCACAACACGGTGATCACGGCCACACAAATGACTCATTCGGATACGTACCCCATACGGGTACAGTACCCCACCGATGTGGTTTTGTTTTCCGCTGACATTTGGGAGTCGGGGTGCTCGGCGTCTTTGTCTGTGCGGTGGCTGTTCTCAGTACAGAATGCTGCACACCCCTTTTGTTGTGCCTGGAATAGTACAGGATTGAGCAGGGTGATGTAATGCTCTTGCAGCAGGTGCCTCTGATTGGCTCGCACCTTCAAATGCCAACTCGCGCTGTTCAGGCAGTGTCGGTACGATGCCCACATCTCAAATAGCTCCCGAGGAACATGCACAAACAAAGGCCAGCTCTCTCGAGCAACCCTCTGCAACTTAATGTGGGTGTAAGGGGAAAGGCTGCAGACAGGCATAAACGGTGGTTGCATAAAACAAAGCTGTCAATAAATCTAACAGGACTGCAGGGCCTGCCAGTCAGGTTTGATTGTGCCACGGCTCTATGTGCTGACTACGGGTGGAAAAAAATGCAATATAAGAAAGGTTAGATTAATATCAGAGCCGGGGTGATGTCAGACAGAACGGAAAGGGCAAAGCACACATTTGTTGAGTTTGGGACATGAATAATAATTAAATTAAATTTAGATTAAAACCAAATATTTCACCATAACAGTTATGGTGGCATTCAACCAAAGTAGTCAAACATTATATTTCTACCCTCTCATTAATTAGATATTTAAATTATTGTATTTTAAAGGAATAGTTATTGCTATTGAGAAACAAAAAAAGAGGAGTTTAGCAAAATAAAACTTCTGTTTTTCATAAAAATTAAATAAATGGTGACCAGGGGTTTTCAAGTTACCAAAATAATAATAAAAGCACCATAAATGTATTTAATACCGCTTGAATGCAGTTTGCACCTATTCAAATATGGCGCAAGACATCACATCCGACTTTGAATATAAGTGCATATTCAAATCCCAAAGGAGATTTTAGAGCTTCAGTATAATGCGACTTAAATTTTACATTTGTATTTATGTATTTGACAGACGTTTTCATCAAAAGCGACTTATAGTGCCCAAACCCATGACTTTGCTATTGATATACTCTACTTTTTGAAGTGCAGGAATGCCTGTAGCTTAACCATTTTTGTCAGTTTCTATCACAAAACCATTATCTACCTCCAATGACTTGGAATGCAGTGCAATATAGCTGCACTGACAATTATTATGTTACTTTTATGGTACTTTTTGGAGCTTGACAGCCCTTGGTCACTATTCTAGGGCCCTATGAAATCCGTTTTATTTTTTCCCAGAGACCAACATGCAGGATTCATATTTAAATTGGCTTTTGCGGCTTAATATTTATAGATACTAGTCCATATTTGATTTGGTTAATTCATCCAAACTTTGACAAATTCCGTGACATTCCACGTTAAATTGTAAATTCCGTTTTTATGACTGGATTCCGCGATTCTGTCCACGTTTTATGCATCACGGAAATCATAGGGCTATACTATTCACTTTCTCTGTAAGGAAAAGAGCGGCGTGGACATACTTCTAAACATTTTGTTTTGTGGTCTACAGAATAAAGAACATCAAACAGCTTTGGCCTGACATGAACATGTGTAAATAATAAAAATAAATGTCATTTTTGTGAACTAAGTAGTTGTTTCTTTTCCAGTAATCGAATAAGGGCCTGTAATGTTCTGTTCTCCAGTGCTTAAAGCTTTGGAGAGCAGATGAACAATATTTCATCCCCTGCATGATGAGGTTATGCATTCACAGACAGCCAAGACTTTACAAAAGGTGGAAGGATGGACCAAAAGTGGCAATAATAGTCCTCATTCAGACTATCCTGTGAACTGCACTGTTGTGGCCAAGCAGAGGGACTCGAACAGAAACTGATGACCTCCAGCTGTGCTCTTGTCCCATGATGGACATGATAAATGTCTCTAAATGTCTTAAACAACATAATTTGTCTGACGATGCTTTTAATCTCAATTACAGCATGAAGCTCCAAGTCAGTCATATGAAGTAAACACATTTGGTGGGAGGGACCACTTAGATGTGAGTTGCATAGAAATGGCACTCTAACTAAATGCAAAAGAGTTCATATTCTCTCTATATAACAAATTGCATTGATTTTGTATGTTAATTAGACCACCAAACATCATAAAGACGCATTTTGATGGTGTGCAAGACATTGCAAAACAAAAACAAAATTGGGGAAAGAGCAAAGTGGGCTTACCTGAGCAAAATAGAGGTTGAGTAGACACAGGGTGAAGAACTGTAGGCAGACTGGAAAACAATAAAGGAGCCAGAACGGCAAAGGCTGAAGCTGGTTTGCTTGAACAACATTTTTAAAGTAGAAAGAGAAGAGTGTCGTCCTCAAAGCCGACCAGAGCAAACACAGAAAGAGAAAAACACTCTGGTAGCTGAAGCGCTTGTGTCCGTAGTGCAGAATCAACCAGAGCTGCAGGTAAACAAACACGAAGAGCAGCGAATACAAAACCGTGTAGAGAACCGTGAGACCGAGCCGCACAGACGGAGGAACCGCAGCCTGGATCAGCTCGGCGGAGTCCGTCCAAACACTGACACTGACCTGGTTTTCTAGTAAAAACAACATATCGACGGGATGCTCGCTATCACGTCGACTTATCCAGAACGCTCTACCGTTTCCCTTCCCATGAAACTTTTCATGCAGACGTTTTGAAATCAGGAGAAACAGAATAACGTCAAACTTAATTACAAATGACATGAGCTGATAATGAAAAACTGCAGGCTGCGCTAAGTTGTTGTCGTGTGGAATAAACTTTAAAGTAAATTCTCGGATGTTTATAAGCAAGATGTGGAAAACAAACAATTAAAAAAATTGCAGAGTCCCCCAATCTCTGCAAGACAGCTACCTCCGAGCTAAGAAAAACCAACTCAAGCTCTAGAAAAAAAGAGATCAGCTGGCTAGCTTTGCTGCTCTGGCCCCGCCTACTGACCAATGGGAAAAGGCTGGAATCTGACGCGGTTCTGTCGCCATGTTGGCTCTTGATTGAATAGCGCTGAATGGAAAAATTCTGTTGCATTCGAGCCAAAATGAGAGGCTTTTCAAGTACGTTCGCCGCCTACTTTTTTTTGAGAAACCAATCATTTGTCTTTTGTGTGCCCTGCCTCTGGATCTCTACGTTTTTAATTTTCAGAGTATAGGCATTGTTGTTTTTAAATAATGCTTGGACGTTTCCGAATGTTGTTTTTGTAAGCTTGCAGTGGTTACATTTGTAAGATTTTATTTTTATAGCTAACATAACAGTGTGCAAAATAAATGGATAATTTATGTTTATTTTTATGTTGTACAAAGCTGTGGCTTATGCATGCAATGCAGGTTCTGTAAGTAAGGAATGGAAAACATAAAAGTTTAGGAAAAAATCCCTAAATCTCTGCAAGGCAGCTCCCTCCGAGCAAAGAAAAACAACTCTGTAAAAAAAAAAAAAAAAAAAGCGATTATCAAACGTAGGGAGCGATCACGCTCGGGTCCCACGTACTGGCCAATAGGACGAAGCTGGAAACCAATGCGCTTTAGTCGCCATATTGGCTCTCAGTTGAAATAGCGGTGGATAGAAACACGCCGTTGAATTGGAGCCAAAATGACAGGCATTTCAAACGACTGTCGCCGCTTAGCCATGAGCCCTCCCCCTACTTCATTCTCATTGGTTAACTAAGTGGATGCATTGTATTTAGCGTTCTGATTGGTGTTCAGCTCACCGTTAAACCCTCCCCACAAATTTAATTGGACAAGCGCATGTTGTTTTAGTGTTCGAGGATGTAGATTTTCCGTACTTACATTTATAACACTGACCGATAATCATTAACCTAGTGGATTTTGTATAGTCAAAATGACTATATTTTATATAGGTTTCCCTTAAAAATTTAATGTGTTAGGGGTATGACTGATGTAATGTTAGTAGCACAGCCCAGGCGAGTTGTTTTGATTGAATATGGATATATTCTTTGTGTACCAGTTTTTCCTGAGCTCATCTTTAATATGAACTAATGTAAATGAATGCAAGTTAAAGGTCTATAAAGCAGGCACCATGTGCATCGTCTATTTGATTGCGTTTTTATTTAGCCTAACATCAGAGCAATGTTCCTCCAAACTGATAGAAGATTCCAGCCAGAGCTTCATGGAGAGGATGCACTCAGGGAAGACGTCCTTTATATACTTTGGAAATCATGGTGAGACTTTGATAAATGTGTTGCAGATGATTGCTGAACCGTTATCATAATGTGCAAAGCTAAGCAAGAGTCATTAATCAGATCAGCACATCAGCTTATTTGCTGAATCAATGCATTTGAGGTGTCAAACACTTTTAAAGTTCATAGCCCATTACATATGCTATAGTTCTACTTGCAGTCAATCCCACCATCAAACTGTTCATGGAGCAGCTGGAGATGTCAGCTGATGCCCTGCAGGACTATGGAATATCTGTTGTAAAGGTGAGCAAAATCTCATATCAGGTCTCACCAGAATGTCAGAAGAAGGAGCTTTCTGGTATCTAGTTATGTAGTACATGATGGTTGACTGTATTGCAGTAATATCAACTTGAATAACTGACTGTTTTTACAGGTGAACTGTTCTAAAGATGCAATAGCAAACTACTGCACAGGAGAAAAGCTAATGACCAAGGCATACTTGTTCAGGTATAAGTTTATGGACTTTACCCTCACTTCATTATATACATAAAAAATGTTAACATTTAGCAGACGCTTTTATCCAAAGCAACTTATAAATGGAAGCAATCAAAATCAACAAAAGAGCAATGATATGCAAGTGCTACAAGATGTTTAGCCAAATGTTTATGTATATTTTATATATTTTTTGACAAATATAAAAATGATCCGTTGACTCCATATGGTCATACAGGTTTGGAACGACATGAACCCAAAAGCTTTTTTGTCTTTTATCATTCCAGAGGCTCTGAGGTCCTGAGGAGTTTCGACATCGATACCGTATTTGACGTCAATGCAATTGTTTCTCATGTCCTTTTGTGAGTTCCTCTATTTAAAACTTTTACAGTAGCTCCAACATTTAACGATGAGTATAGTTCGGCTGGTGGAACTACAGTGATGACCTTGACCTGTTGACCTCTGAATGTGTCTGTTATTTCCTCCATTCAGCTCTGTCCTCTTCAATGAGGTCCGTTATGTGCACACACCTGCTGAGCTGCTGCGCGTGGAGAGCGCAGCCAAACAAAACAGTGACATTGTGGTCGGTCACATACCAGTGCTTGGCCTTCCAGGTACAATCTCTATATTCTCTATAGTCCATTGTCTTGGTTGGAATGAAGCATTATTATATATCTCTTTTTTTTATTTTGTCTGTATAGAGCACCGAGCTTTGATGGAGGCAGCATTTGTGTATGGAACCAAATACCAGTTTGTCCAGACGACTGGCACTTTGGTCCTGAAACATATGGGGTAAGTTTTATATTACTCTAAGGAGAAATATAATTTCATTCCTTAAGGTACTCAAAGCATAAAATAAACAGATGTGATGCATGACATTTTTTATGTTGCCATAGACAACTATAATTATGAAAAAATGGCCACAAGGTGGTCCCAAAGTTGTTCTAAAGCTCTCTTCACCTGTTTGGATATCCTACAACCAGTGTTATTTTTGTATCATTGCTATTCCATTTTAGTTTTTGTTGATATTTTGTACTAATATTTCATTTTTTCACTTAAATTTTAGTTTAGATGAGTAATTTTGTCGTGTGATTTGCCGTTTTTAATTTTGGTTTTATTTTTAAATAGGTCTGTGTAGATTTTAATAATTTTTATTTATTAGTTTTAGTTTATTAAAATGATAAATGTTGCCTTGGTGAATATATTGGGGTCCGTGACAGGGTTATTATAGTTAATTAAGACCATAAAATTTGATCACATTTTACATTTGTAACCACATTTTTTGTTACTTGAAATAAAATATAACAAAAACCATATATTATATCAGTTTTAGTTTATTTTATCACGTAACAAAAAATGTGATTACAATAATGTGATATCTATCCTTCACAGGGTTGTCGATCTCTCTTCCTCAGAAGCACGACTGTGGTTTTTTCACTGTAAAGCCGTGTCCAGGCGGTCTGATCCATGTCCCAGCACTCCCATGAGGAAACCACTCAACACCATCAACATACACACCTTCCTGCAGCTGATGGAAGCACCTCTAGTGGTGAGAAAGCATCTTCAGCTTCCTGTCATTAATTCCAGATATAATAAAGGATTTTGAATTCTGATTCTCACTTCAGTTCCATATGTTATGTTTGATTCTGGACTTGTTTTCTGGCAGACAGAGGCAGTGCTGGACCCGTCTGAGGTAGATGTGGTTCATATGCACCTCGGTGTACCCGTGTTGTATGTGTTCTCTCAGCCCCAAACCCAGCACCTGGACCAGGCCACCGCTCAAACTCTCGCCCTGCAGCTCCGCGGGGAGGTCGGAGTAGTGCTCATTCACAGGTACTGATGACAACAACAAAAACAGCACTGCATTTTGTATATTCATGTAACAAGATTCCATGGGCAACACTTTACAATGGGCAATTAGCTAAAGCATTGGAGGTTGTGATATTCATCTGTTTTATTACTCTTTTTATTATTTATTTAGTTTTTTATAATTGTCTAGGTTAATGCTTATAATCGTTCACATTTTATATATGGCCTATATTATTTAATATATGTTATATTAAAATACAGTTTATAAAACCTTATATATACAATATAAGAAATATACTTTACTTAAAGTATATAAAACTAACTGGTCAGATACAATAAAAAAATATTGTAAACATCATTTATTCCTGTGATTAAAGCTGAATTTACTCCAGTCTTCAGTGTCACATGATCCTTCAGAAATTATTCTAGTATACTGATTAGCTGCTCAATAAATATTTCATATCATTATCAATGTTCATCAATATTTTATTAAGCTACGTAATATTATATTAAATAAAATTTTATTACACATACATTAATATATGTCCAAAAGGTTTTATATACCTACTACAATAAATATAACTAATTATAATTTATAAATTAATTGACAAATTACTTTACAACTGACTAATGTTCACATTTAAAATTTCTATGTTAACAAGGTTTCAGTGTAAAAAAAACTAAACACAGTGCAATATTAATAAAAACAAATGTATTCATTATTGTTAGACATGTTAATTATCATATTACTGTACCTACGTATGTTTATTGTCATTATTACCAAGTGAGTTAGGGTGGGTTTCTTGATTTTGATCTATCTGGAATTGATTTAGATAGGAGGAATTTGAGATTATTGGTATATTTCTTTTGCCATGCATCAGCTTAAAATTAAAATAATTTCTGAAGTATAGAAAGTTTTTACGGTGAACATCATGAAAAGTAATGTTTTTGGTCAAAGGATGCACAATAGGAGAAGGAACATTGTTCAAGAAAGTAAATTTGGTCAGTTTTGATATATCCATACAATATCCAATACACATCTCCAAACTCTCTTCCACAATCTTAATTTCTTAATTAGTTATCTTCATTTTCCAGGGACAGTCCGAGCGTGAAAACTCTGCTGAAATACAACGCTGCTTACAGACTCCCACAGGAGGTCAGTTTAACCTTTGAATGCGTTTGTGATTATTTGACAAATCTGTTTTTAACAAAAGCTTTTCTCAACAGGATGTGAAATACTTTACCCTGAATAGCGCCGAAGGGGTTGTGAAACTTTTCAAAGAACTTTTGCAAGAACACAAGTTAGAAGACGAAGAGGAAGATGAGGAACATTGGTCAGATCTTGGTAGGATGCCACCTATGCAGTCATTGCTAACTAGTATAATGGTTCCAATAGTTTTAAAGTGGTTCTAAAGATCTTGTTGAATTTATCCAGATATCCTCGATGACGAGGTGTCCGAGTCTGTGTACAGAGACCGTGATCTTATGCTGGATTTGGAGTCTGTTATTGAACTCACTTCAGACACTTTTCAAACAACTGTCACACAGAATGATATCACAGTTGTGCTGTTCTATTTTAAATGTGAGTTTTACTTTTTGTATTATTGTATTTGATGCATAAGATGAATCTACCCTGATATATCCACTTCTGTCCTCTAGGGGATGCTGTGTGTATGGCTTTCATTCAGTCGTATATAGAGGTGGCAGATGAACTTGAAGGTAAAAGCATTTCTGTGATGAACAAAATGTAGAAATTCTGTAAATCAAGTTACGTTGTGCCTTTTTTTCTTTATTGATTCATTTGATGGAATCCATTTTCAGGTAATATTAAAGAAAAGTCATTCTTGGTCTCTACATAATAAATAATTTTGCTTTTACACTGGCTTCAAAAAGTATTTGGATACTGAAGACATTGCATTAGTTAATAAAATAGAAAACTAAGTGGAATCTGCAAGCAAATGATTTTACTCCTGAAGCATGTTTGTAATGATTTTTAACAGACTGGTCTGAGATTTTTAGTTGATAAATGAAGTTATTTCCTCTATCCCTTATTTCCTCATCTTTCTTTAAATAATCAAATTTTTGCTCTGTCTTTCTTTATCATGTTCAGGTATGAATGGGGTAGAGTTGGCAGCAGTAAACTGTGGAGAATGGACTGACATTTGCAGTGATCAGAACGTCACTTCCTTCCCCACCGTTCTGATCTACCGGCCCATGGCTGCTGCTCAGCTCTATAGGGGGATGCTGGGAACCAAGAGCCTACACAGGTTCATACTACTGTGAGTATTATGTCCTCTTTCCCACACAAGGTCAGATCATCAGGGTGTGATTTGGTCTCCGTCACTCAGGATTAACCTGAAAGTGGGCCGTCTTCTTTAAATTAGAGGCCTGGTGATTGAAGAGCGCATTTGCAGTTTGTGCCTCCACACTGACCTTCTTTTATATGTTCTTATATGGCTGAGAGCTGATAAAGGCAAATGTAGTGTTTTATCTGTAGCGCACCATCAAAAGTCAATTAATAGATGCTCAACAGTGCAGTGATCGTAAATGCGCTGCCTAGATTCCCACAGAGAAAGCCAAGTCTTTAATCAAGATATCTCAGTTGAACATTTCACACCTAATGTTTATTAATGAGTTACTTTTGTTGTTGCAGGAGTCTGGTCTCCTGTCCTACCCATCTCTCCTCCTCTGCTGAGGTGAGGTCGTTCTTGGAGGGAGATTTGTACAGTAAACATGTATATCTGACCCCTGTCAGAGTGCTGGGCCTTTTCAGTTCAACACATGACATGGGTAAGCCAACTTTCCTAGGAATCACTGCTATGTGATAGATAGAGGATATATACATGTATAAACCTAAAAGGAGTAGTTCACTCAAAAATGATTGACTGTCATGTTAAAACCCCATATTGTGTTTTTCTTCTGAGACACTTTTTTTTTTTTTTTTAGAAAACAAATTTGTTTTTTTTAAGTATTACCAGGATTTTTTATTTTATTTTCATCAAATAGAAAATTGAAAGACCTTATATTCACTACCATTCGAAAGTTTGGATTCTTTTATTTAGCAAGGATCCATAAAATGACAGTAAAGACTTTCACATTGTTAAAATAGTTTTAATTGAACTTTTGACATTTCTATTCACCAAAGAATTATGAATAAATAAATACATAATTTCCACAAACAATTAAGCAGCACAACTGTTTTCAACGTTGACAATAATAAAAAATGTTTCTTGAGCACCAAATCATAAAATTAGAATGATTTCTGAAGGATTACGTGACACTGAAAACTAGAGTAAAGATGCTGAAAATTCAGCTTTGCATCAAATGAAAAAATTTTTTTTTAAATTGTAATAACATCTTGTAATATTACTGTTTTACTGTATTTTGTTTTTCCTTTTTTTACAGTAAATAAATGCAGTCTTGGTGAGAATAAGAGACTATTTAAAAAAAATCTTCCCAAACCTTTGAACAGTAGTGTAGTTTTTATTGTAATATTATAAGAAAATAATTCTACTTTAAGCTGGCTATAAAATAGCCTTTGGTTTTCTTGTGACACTAAAAATAAATAATTTTTCTGTGAAATGCACAATAACTGTTATGCAGAATGAGCCGAGCTTCTGTTTTCCATGAAGTGAAAGTGGATGTTGATTTAAATGGTGCTCACTTTGGTTTTGTGTAGCACCTGCTCTCTTTATAACCTTCTGAAAAATTTCAGCATTAGAAACAGTGACGGTTTATATAAAAATATTAAAAGGTAGTTCATCCAAAAATGAATATTCTGTCATTATTTACTCATCCTTATGTCATCCCACACATTCACGAATGTCCACCTTCTGTGGAACACAGAAGAAGATATTTTAAAGAAATTAAGTAAAATGGGTTTGGAATGACATGAGGGTGAGTAAATTTTTGGGTGAACTATCCCTTTAAAACCACAGCAGCCAGTTTAATTTTGATGGTCAGAAGGATGCAGCAAATGGACATGTAAATGCCAAATTACCACTGTTATTGACTTTGACATTGTAAGTGGACTGCAGGGAACAAATAAAATATACTACATGACCTCTTCAAATGTTATACCGCTTGTATAATCACATTCTTTTTTTATATTTTGGCAATCAAAATGTATTTTATGGGTGCAGCATGTATTGCATAACTTGTTACATATGCACAGGAACCTGTCAATCATGTGCTCCATGTCTTAGGTATAACTTCATTTGAAGAAGCTGCAAGACTCCTCAGAGGAGAGACTATTCTTGGGCTGTTTGCCCACAAAGAGGCAGAGCAATGGTATCTGACAGTTTCACCACAACTATTTTGATGATCAAATATACTTGAGATTATGTCTTGCATTCAAGGAAATTGTAAGTGTCTTAACAAGATGATACATGTGTGGACTTCAGTGTGATGTAACAAAGTGTTCCAGCTGACTTCTCTGTATTTGATCAGGGTGGAGGCCCTGTCAGTAAACCTGCCTGCTCTACTGGTGTCCCGTGGCCCTGGAGTTCCTTATGAGGTCTATTCTCTCCCGTCATCCTCACCAACCGACCTTGTCTCACTTATAAAGCAAGTGGAACTGGATCATTTTGTAAGTTGTTTTGAGAAAATAGTTGCAAATTTACCACATGCTTCACAGTTGCTCAATGGTACTTTATATTGGAATCACATGTGACTGGCTTTACACATTGATGTAGTTAAGCGTTGTTATTGTACACTAAAACAAACTATTAAATTTGTTTTCATTAATTGTAAAAAAAAATCACATAATTTGTTGAAAAACACTGAAATAAAATACATTTCATTTGAATGTCAAAAGTTATCTAAAACTGAAATAAAAATAAATTAAAGCTACATAAAAATTTGTATAATAATATTACAAATAAAAAAGCTAATAACAAAATTATTTAAAAAAAACTCAAATTAAAATGAAAACTTAAAATATAAAAATAAAACCTAATTTAAAATAAATAACATTACATAATCTAATAGTACATGTATATATAAAAAATACAAAAAATAAATAGGTAAGCTTAATTTATTTATATGAAATGTGATATGAAGGACTTATTTTTTTAGATGGACCCAGAAAAACGTTTACAATTTAAAGAATATCTTATAGACTTGTGTAAAAAATTTTATTTTATAAAAATATTTTTTTCTAAAAATTTGTATTTCTTGTAATTATTTATTTTACTGTTGAATGTTGAATATGTATCTGCCATGTAATCGCTTGTGAAGCTGATATGGCAATGCATTTAAATTTACAAAAACAACAACAACATGTAAAAAATAGGAAAGTGAAATAATTCATCCCTACATGCCCCTTCACACTTAAAATACGCTCCTTCTCAAAATGCCATCTTATTGCAATAAAAGTCGCCTTTTGTTCCTTTGCAAAAAACTGACTAATAAGATGAAAATATGTTGTGTTTTGCATTAAAGCCTGAACTGACTGTGGAGAATCTTCCATGGTATTTGGAGCTTGAGAAACCTTTGCTGCTGCTTTTTATCGGAAAGGAGGACAGTACAGAGAGCATGAAGGCTTTAGCTGAGATAAAGCGGCCACTGAGCTCTGGACAGTTGGATTCCTTCCTGCCATGTTGGATCCATCTGTGAGAAACATGATCTGTTAGACACATTAATCAAAATGCATTCACTTTAAGCAAAGCCTTTAATTGTCATCTATGGGGTGTTGTTGTTGTAGAGGTCGGACACCTGTTGGGAGGTCAATCCTGGAAAAGTATCTTGGCTTTGTACCTCCACTTCCTGTTTTGGTGATGTCATGGTTAAAAACTGGAGGAGAGGTATTCCTTTTCCCCCCAGAGCGCCCCCTAATGGCTAAGAACATCCTGCAGTGGGTTCACGATGTGGAAAACAGACAGGAACAACCAGCAGGTGAGTCCCTGTAGCTTTTAATTAGAGGCTCTCGATCCAAAAAACAACAGTTTGGTTCAGATTTCAGCCCTAACCAGGTTTTCAAGTTTTCGTCAACATAATTAACATTCGCAATGACCATATTCCAAATATCAAAACCAGTGGTCATCCTTCACAAAACTTAACATCTACCACAGTTTTATCATAGGTAGAATGCAACATGTTTCAATACCAGCATTTCAGTCAAATGTAATTTATGCAATATTTCAAACCTTTAACTCACCGGAAAAAAATCAAACCGCCGCAAAAGTTTAAAATTAGCCCAATTCCGTGCCAAAAACACGAGCTGCATCCGAAGTGATTTAAATAATCCGCAGATTGATAAAAGCTCCCTGATGCGCAAAAATTATATTCAATATTAGAATGTATTGAATATACAGTAATGAGAGCAGGCAGTAATGGTCAGAAATTAGGAGGGGGATTAAGAAAACAGTCCCACGCAGGGCTTTAATACAAAAACGCACATAATGAATGGTGACTGTAGAAAGCAAAAGCCAAATCCCGGACATTTTGGGAAATTTAGAAATCCAGGCCAGATGCATTTTTTAGGTCCCAAAAGAGGACATGTCCAGGGAAAAAAGTATGTATGATCATCACCCTAGATAACCTGACTTGCATGTTTGCGCTACATACTTGAAATATTGCACAAAATGTTCAGCTGGAGGTGAAATATGCTGCTTTTACTTCTGTCTGATGATAAATCAGGAAAATAAAAGACTTGGAGCCTTATTTAATGACAATAATATCTTAGATATTTGGGAATTTATTTAATTTAGTTATTTTATATTTTAACATATCAGCATTAAAATACTGCATTTTGTAAATATTTAATATTTTATTTTAGCATTAAAAATGTAGCATTGTCAAATTTCTTTTTTTATTTTTATCATGTTTAACATGAATATTTTTATTTTATAACTTAATTTCATTTTTATATCAGTTAATAGTATCTATATTTTTCTATTCACATTGTCTGCGATTTTGACAGATCATGACAGAAAAATTGCTTATAAACATGTTGGTTGGAAATTAGTTGGAAGCATGTTGGATTCCACCTGGTCGTGCCTTTTTAGCAAAGTATTATTGAGAATATTGTGTGGTAACTGTGTGAATGTCTTCAAACTGTACCTCCTCTTTAGCTACCTTTTTTAGTAGTTAGACATTTGAAGACATCAAATATGACCTTGTAATTGTTGGCAGCGTTTTGTTACATGCTTACAGTTCCAGGAATCCGTCATCGCACACCCCTGCCCTGTAAAAGCTGGAACAAAGTACTCCGACATGCACCAGTGTTTACAAGATCACACCCTATCCATTCAGAACCTCATCAACACTTTTCCCCTCATACAATCACTATTGTTGTCTGTGGTAAAAACAAGCCCAATCACTCAGATCCAGCACTCAATTCTGTTGATGCCTTTCCAAAATGCGCTCTCACTGCACGTCCCCAAAGACACGGCACTCCATTCCGCTGATGGTCTCCAAGCGGGTCTTGCTTTTGTCAGTGTCAAAACCTGAACTGGTTTTATACCAACTTCTCAGCATTTCCCATCTGCTTCCTATGAAGCTGAGAGGAAACTGTATCCCTTAATTGTGTCTGATTGTTACAAGTTATTTCCCTGAAACCTTCTGCTGGACTCCTGGGGCCGGCAACTTTTTTTTTGGCAGCTTTTTGCATTTCCGAAAAAGATGGCTTCATCCGTCTGTCGATTAAAATGTGTTTTATGAGGATGGATTAGGCACTTTATCCATCGCAAGATATTTATCAAATTTCATATGCCAGTGAGATACAGAGCAAATACAATTGTCTGCACATAATCTGAATTTTATCCATGAAGCATTAGTGTAATTATAATGAAATGTCCTTTGTATTGCTGTTAAAAGAGTCATAGTATACGTGCCTGTTTTATGACTCTTGGTGCAAGGAAAACACAATAGTTGTTTCCTTTCTGCTATATGGGCCCATAGATTTTATTAGGCTGTTTGCATATTGTCTCATGTATGACTGTATTGTTAGTGTTTTAGGCTATTTTTTGGTCCTGTGTGTGTAATGGGGCGGTAAGTGTAATCATTCCCATTACACATTCATGGGTTTGTCCTTCTCTTTTCTGGGTGACCAGAGAAAGGATTCAGTCTCTCAACACAAGAAAGATTCTACTTTTAATTTTGCATTTCAAAATGGAAACTTTGCACAATGAGTGGCAATATCCCTCTGTGTTGTCACCACATGGGAGCGATGAGTGACATTTTCATATCCTGTTACACCTTCGGAATTTCCTGACGTTATTTTATTTACCCTATCGATCACTTATGTAAGATTTCTGATGTATTCTGAGCGGTTGGATGATTGCTAAGTGGTTGTTTATTAGTTGAAAGAGTCTTTTATTCAGGTCTCTAGATATGGCTTGGGTCCCTTTGACATTTTTGCCTGTTTTATAGTCCTCCAGCAAAATCATATGCCAGATTGTTTGGAAAAGTACTGTACTATCACACATCTTGTCAACAAACCACACGATTTAACGATAAACCTCTTACTGTAAGTATGAGCACTAGTAATAGTGATGCTTGTCTTTCCAAAATAATTCCAAGGACCCAGATGTCCGCTTTTCCTGTAATTTGAGCAACCAGCATTGTTTGGTCAGTTACTATGCATTTCGTCAGAACTGATTAATCCCACCACACCACAGACATTAGACTCTGCACATCAGTGACTTATGAGAAGAATGCTAGTGATAGTCTAGCAATCTCTGTCTTCCAGTGTTTTACAGTAGATGGCACATCTTTTGATCCAGAGTGTGATATGAGCTGATGTTTTTGATCAAAACCTTGCACTTTAGCTTCAGTAGGGCGAGTGTCATTAAAGGGTTAGTCCACCCCAAAATGAAAATTTTGTCATAAATCACTTACCCCCATGTCGTTCCAAACCTGTAAAAGCTTCATTCGTCTTCGGAACACAATGACTCTTCAATATATGCTTTTTTTGAGGCATCAGGGGTGCACAGGTTTTTATCAGTGTGCTGGAAAAAATAGCATCTATATCCATGAAATAGCCTGCAATTATTTCTTTTGGATAAAAGGAAATTCTGAGAAGATCTACACTTATTTTCCACTGCTTCAGCGGTGTATTTATGCCTATTTCAGTGGAGACTGCGGAGCCAATATTTCATCTAGCACTTCTTCTGTGTGTCAGATTGCTGTAGTATTGATTTCCACAACAGTATACAACTATTTTGAATTTAATTATTTTTTGTGAATGCATGACTATTATTTAAGCAACGAAAACTGAATTCAATTCTCACTCCCATTCAAAAGTTCAACAAGGCTGCATTTATTTGAAAAACACAGTAGAAGCAGTAATATTATGAAATATTACAGTTTCAAATAACTTTTTTCTATTTGAATATATTTTAAAATATAATTTATTTCTGTGAATGCAAAGCAAAATTTTCACACAATCCTTCATAAATCATACTAATATGTTGCTTGAGTGCTCAAAATCTTAAATTATTGCTAGTGTGTCTATACTAATTATGTTTTTGTTTATTTAAAAGATAAAAGAAAGCTGATCACAAAAAAACACAACCTTACTGATCAAAAACGTTTAAACAGTAGTGTATTTTTGACCAATAGAAAGTCTAGAGATCCATTTTTGTCCATTTAATGCATTTGTTTTGACTGTGCATGATGAATTTAAAGTTGTTTTCAGATATATAAAATCAAGTATACTCAATATAAAAAGCAATATAATCAAATTAATGAGAATTTTAAAAAACAAAATGATTATAGCATGCAGCTATGTTGTCTGTGTGCACGATTCCTTGTGTTTTCACAGGAATTATAGTAGATCAGTTTACATAGTTTCCAAACCAAGACATCTGGAATCACTTTGTCACTGTCCATTAGTAAACTCCTCTACTTAAGATTTCCAGGTATCAAGCATCATTTACTCCCTAAGTGCTGTTTTGTTGTCATAAGTAGCATGTACACAAAATAATCAGTGTTTACGCAACAAGTTACGCTAGCTGTTCTTCAATCACCTTTGTGAAAAAATGAGTTTGACAGACGTCACGAACAACAACATTCTGTTTTTATTTCTTCTCTGTGTTCTTTTAGGCTTGATCCCAGATGGGAAATGGGGCCCTCCTGTGCCATTTTTTGACTTTCTGGCAATAATGGACCAAGAAGTGCCGACTTACGCAGCTCAGAGGGCTCCTAAAATGAAGACTGGGGGCAGGGAAGACCACAGAGAGCAGGAGCATGTGACCCCAAACCAAAGACAAACCCCACATCCATCACCAAACCCCCAAGCACCTCGCCAGCACTCTGAACTATAAACTCAAGTCCTCTCATGGCACAGAAGGTTATGTAAGCAATTCACATGACTGCTTGACATCTGTTAGATTTCACATTCCGTGTGACGTTAACGTCTTCAGTGCTATTTGCAGAAATGTGTGTATATCAGTACGTCGGTATCACACATTTTCCAGCTTATTTTTCATAAATCAAATGTACTTTTCCTAAATTAAATCAAGCTAGTTTACATTTTAGTGCTGTAACTTTATATACACAATGATATTTAAAACCTGAAAGAGATCTACAAGAATGTATTTATTTATCCAAAGCATGTGTGTAACCGTTTTTGAGATTCTGTATTATTCTGATTTACACAGCGCCTGTTTGGAAATGTTTTTTTTTACAAATACAGAGCTTCACATATGGATGAGATTTGTAAATTTGTGCACTGTCTGTTGTTTCAGTCATGGAAGAACAGCATCTTTTTTTCTTTTTTTTTACCATATCGTGCTGCTTTCATGATGGAAAGACTAACGTCAAACCTGAAAGAGGCAATGTCATTGGTTGGTTGCATTGTTAAAGTTAATTAGCGTCACATTTAACAAGGGAAGAACTACTTTTTAATTCAAACCAAAGTTACTAAGTGAGCCCTCGTCTTTTCTGTGCTGCCGGGATCTGTATTCAGTATTTAAACCCTAATTCAGATGTTTTCGGGAACTTTTTAAATACCTATTTTTTTGGCAATGAAATGCGATCCCAATACGTGGTTGGATGCATGTGCGTTTTCACATGAGCAGAGATGTTCATATATACACTAACCCATGTGAAGGTCATTATATAGGATAAGCCTGCATGGAAACTCCATAAGCATACAGTCCTAGACCTCTGTTTACAGTATCTGTGCTATGTCCTTTCATGAGATCTCTGACTTCTACAATGAACATCATGGTGCTTTAATGAAAAGTTGAGTCTCTCTTGAGTTTTTCTATTTTTCAAAACCTAGTAAGCCGCCTTGATGATGTTGTCTATGTAGGCAGCATGTAGCTAAGCTAACAGTGTGATATTCTAATAAGCTAAAACAAATACAATAAAAAGTATGCACAAATATTGCAATGTAAGTCGCTTTGGATAAAAGCGTCTGCTAAAATAAAAATAAAAAAATATTATTGAATTTAAATATTCCTTTCTTTTAAAATGTTCAAATCTGAAAAGCTGAATTTTCAGCATCATTACTCCAGTCTTTAGTGTCACATGGTCCTTTAGAAATCCTTCTAATATAATGATTTGCTTCCCAAGAAAAAACATTTCTTATTATTATCAATGTTGAAAACAGTGGTGCTGCTTAATGTGAAAACAGTGACACTTTTTTCCAGGATTCTTTGATTTCGACTGAATTAAAAAATGACCTCTTGAAATGTATTCTTAAAAAAGGAGTCGCTTTGTCTCTTTCTGGCTGTCCAGTTCTAGTCAAATCTTAAAAATTGAACTTGTTGCCTTCTCATCATGACATGACAATGGCCATTAGTGAAATTGGCTCGCAGCGTCTTGCAAGAAATGACTTCAGACGTTAGCTGGCAGTGCAGTTACTAAGGAAATACACTAGGGACCAATCATATCATTTTATTGATTTTGACTAGAAGCTCTTATGGTCCCATCGATCTTCAGACAAATTCTTGAGAACTTAGATGAAATCCACACTAACCAACTTATTATTAGATTTCCAGATAGTCCCAGATAGTCACATGGTCTAAATGTAATTTTGATTTAAAAAATCAATGCAAAGCTTTTATGTAAGGTCAAGCTGCCTGTTGGTTAGGATGTTTATGTTTTATTCATTTACCCATGCCTAGAACACATGTCCATTTTAAAGAGTATATTAGCTGTGGTGCATCTTTCTCTTCAATCTCCTGACAGAAAATGAACAAAAAGCATGTTTTTAAAATCGAAAAATGTAAAGGATGTGCTGAATTTCCTGGTAATATAGAGTAATGGGTCTGTAATGGTTTTTCTGTGGGTTACACTGTAAATTATGAAGCAGGTAGTTAAGTTTTTGAAGAGTACATTGATGATTGAGGCTTTTTGTCTGGAAGTTCGACTTGTGATTGGTCAGCTTTTAAGCATATTTACAGCTGGCAATTTTAGCTGTCATTCAGGACTGTGTATACAAAGATTTGCTCTGTCTAAAATGATGTACTGTAATAGTTTATACTGTGTTTTGTGAAGTGTTTCTTAAAACAACACATCTGCCATCTTGGCATTTACCTTAGACCCTTATGTTTTTTGAGCTGTAGCAAAAACCGCAGAGATTATTGACTGAATTTTGCTGAACCACAAAGAACAACATTCTCGGAACCTACTTTAGCCATTTCAAATCTGACTCCTCGGTTTTCTGTCCTGTTTAATAATGTAATAGGAGTGGCAGGGGTTCAATCCCAAATCTAATCACCCAGACCTTGACCCTCAAGGTGGTGATGGTGATATCTGTCATTTCACAAGCCAAGTAAATTATTCTCAGAAATGTTTTTGTTCAGCTGTATTATTGCACTAGCTTTAACAGACTATCTGACCCCAAAAGGTTGCAATCTTCCAGTCTAGCAAGTTGTTGCTGCAGATTGATTTCTACCAACAGAAGTAGATGGAGTTTTAGAATTTGTGGTGTGTGTGTGTGTGTGTGTGTTTATGTGGTTTATGAGGACACAAATTTGTATAATGACATGGGTATGACAGAGGTATTACAATATGAAGGTGGTTTATGAGGACACTGCCTATGTCCCCGTAATTCAAAAGGCTTAAAAAACATACTAAATGGTGTTTTTTTTTTTTTATCTAAAAATGCACAAAGTCTCCTGTGAAGGCTAAGTTTAGGTGTAGGGTTGGTGTAGGGCAATAGCACACACAGTTTGTTCAGTATAAAAACCATTACGCCTATGGAGAGTCCCCATAAACCACAAAAACCAACATGTGTGTGTCTGTGTGTGTGTTGAATGCAAATGTGCCTTTACATGGGCAACAACAAACAAAAACTTTTTATTCTGCATTTTTAAAGTCTCGTCGATTTCAACTTCTGCTATACAGTTTTGGAGCTCGCACACAAAAAGCCAGCTGTCAGATGTTGCATTGTGTGAGTATTAAAGGGATAGTTCAGAAAAAAATAAAAATTCTGTCATTTATTCACACTCCATTTGTTCCAAACCTGTATGAGGTTCTTTTTTCTGTTGAACATAAAAAAAGCTATTTATTTTGAAGAATATAAATACTATGAAAGTCAATAGCTACTTGCTTGGTTGGCTTATTGGCTCAACTGCTTGGTTACGAACATTTTTCAAAATATCTTCTGTTGTGTTTATTTTTTGGATGAACTATCACCAAGTTAACTCTTGAGTCAAATGTATTTGTCAAATACACATAAGACTGTCAAAAGTGCGCACGAAAAACACTAATGTTGGTTAAATCTGTGAATGTACACAGCTGGGGAAGCATGCCATGTCTTGGAAGGGAATTATTTAAATTTGGGATATTGTAACGCGTAAGTTGCTGGAAGAAAACGGGGGAAATGCAGTTATGGCATTTGAGGAAGTTTACAAACAGTGCTTACTAATACAGAGAATAACTCCCTTTGGAGTGGACTTTGTGCTTTGCAAATTTTTTCATGCTCAAACAGCAACATAATGCAATAAATGAAGTTATAAAAAATATAATAGTACCCATTTAAGAATTCGGATTCATTTTTGTTGGTTTCCAATGAATGATCAAACTGATCTTTTTTGTTTTTGTTTTGCAATGACTTCTGGAGAGAATATGGCATGAACTCACAGGTACAAGAAATTGATGATTGTACGATTGTAAGTGAGAACTAAGAATAAGAATTTGTTTTAGAAGCAACTTGTTTTGCTCATATTCATGTCATTGTTTTCATAAACATACACTAACGTTCAAAACTTTGGGGTTGATAAGATTTGCAAATATTTTTGAAAGAAGGGTCTTCTATGTGCACCGAGGCTACATTTATTTGATTTGAAAAAAGTAATAAAAAAAACAGTAATACTGTAAAATATTATTACAGCATAAAAAGCATATTTTAAAATGCATTTTAATCCAAGCTGAATTTTCAGCAACCATTTACTCTCAGTGTCACGTGATCCCTCAGAAGTCATTTAAAATAGCACATTTTATAACGTTAAATGTCTTTATTTAGTGAGTCCTATTTAAAAAAAACTTATATTTAAAAAAAGAGACTTTTTTTTTGTTTTTTATGCATTTTTTATAGATGGGACAGTAGAGAGAGATGACAGGAAAGCACTGGGTGGAGAGAGGGAGGCTATTGGCGCAGACCAAAAATACTCAAAACGTCTCTCTTTTTTATTTATTTAGTTGTTTAAGTATAAGATTGATGTCTGTTTTCATGATTTAGCAATCAAACGTGATGCTGACCCAATGAATACATTGCTATTTCCAAGCCACTTAATCTGAGTTCTGTTTTTCTAGATGCCTTTAGGCTCTGAAGAAATAAAGGATGACTGCTTTGAAGGCTGAAGGACAGACACAGTCATTTTATTGACAAAACAACCCTCTAAGCCTTTATAATGTATTTAACATTTAACATTTTGTAATTAACGCTCAGCGCTAATGCCTCAAGCAAATCCGTTTTAACATAATGTGTGTCATTGCTGCCACGTTTTCAACTAAATGAACAACCCTTTTTTTTAAATGGACATTCTACCACAGCATGAAATTTCCTCCATTCTCATGAGTTTAAGGTCTGATAATGTGGCTTATTTAAGCTAAAACCGATGACAGAAATGTGCAGTTATGAGTTGTCATATGCATGGCTTGTTTGGGGGGAAAGTCTGAAGCAGAAGTAGTTTTTTCTTTAATTTCGTTTGTTTTATTTTGCCGAAAGTCAAGCCAGCGGATTGCAAAATGTTATGAAATGTACAAGCTGCTACAAGAAAACCAGACAGACTAGTTTACACTTTCATTTAAACTTCATCGGAATAGTATTTTAGTACTGAAAGACCAAGAAGGGTCTCCTTTACTAAAGTTATTTAAACGATATACAGATGCTGAAGCATGAAGACTTTTCTGTATATAGAGCTCGGATGAACCAAAAGTGCATTATTTCATAAGGTCAAGGAAAGTACTTCACGTTAATAAGATGTCACGTGTGAAATTCATGCTCTTTGAGTCACAACAGAATGAGGATATTCTAAATCATGAAAACAGACAGGAATGAGGATATTCGCTCTTGCAACAGGATTCATGTGCAATACGGTGATTTTCATGGGCTATTGTGATTTAAAAGCCCAGTTCACCTAAAAAAAAAAAGTCTAATCTTGTATGATTTTTTTTGTCCGATTTTTTTTTCCATATGATGAAACTGAATAGGGTCTAAGTCATATAGCAGCATAATAATTTAAATTTCTGTCTTTTCCTTATGCAAAGCTATTGGATTCATGCATGGTTTCCATGTAGATGCAAGTAAAAACATGTTAGATGGACTCTCCTCTGACATTACTACACAGACACAGGTTTAACTAAAAAAATTTTTTCTTTAGATTACAGCCAGGTGTGTCTTCCACAATGAGAAAATCCCTTCATCTTTAAACCACATCTCCTTAGGAAGTTTGTCATCAATATTGAATTGATAATCACTAATTAAATTTGCGTGCTGATGATATTAAATAATGATACTTTGGACTAATATGATCAGAGAGGAAGGGTGAACAGCAGATGAGTAACAGAATGCCATAATCACTTCACAATAAATATAAATGCATGCTGGAAAATGCAGATGTGCAAATCAATAACAGTAATTTTATGTTATGTGATTTTGTGATAAGTTGCTGCAAAAAAAAATACAAATCATCACAGCTTGAGTAAGTATTATGTATTTATTCAGAGAAAATCTATAGTTTCTCATACACCTGAATTAATGGTGCATTGGCTGAAAATACTAAATAAAATGTATATAACAATTTGAGGAACTGAGGAAAGTGATTTTATTGGAACATTGCACATTAAATATTACACAAACGTGAGTAGCATGTGGGATTTATATTTTTCTACTTCTGAAAATGTTAAAATATAAGAAAAAGTTAAGCTTGTGTTCAGTGTGTACCTACAGTCACTGAATGACTTGTCGGAGAGAAATATTGATATTTTAATGATTCAGCTGGGAATAAACATCCCCACAACTCGGACATAAAACTGCATGTATGTCCTTGAGCAAAACTTTTTTTAATCTAGAGGATGAAATGCTATAAATCAGCCGTGGATAAATGAACTTGGCCCAATGCTTGATGCTTTAGATTGTATCTTGTGCTGAATGTTAGCCCACATCCATCACAGATGAAATGTAGGCCTGATATGCTGCCTAGGCATTAATGGGGAAGGTAGGCATTAATCTCTTGATCTTTTGCAAGTATAGACAGTTGAATAGACAAGCTGCAACACAATCCATTTCTTTGGTTAATATTCAATATCTCAGGTCACAGAAGGTTTAAATGTTCTAGTTATCATTAGTATTATTCTGTTTATTGTTTCTTTCTGAATCAAATCAATCTATTTAGTGGATTTAGTTACATATATTTATTTAGTTAAAATGTTGAGAATGTATTTTGGATCAGATTTACACAGTTTTAATTTATGTGAAATTACCTTTCTGCTTCAAGGAAGATTGACATCTTCAGTTGTAGTCAAAGACACTTTATCACAGAATTTATTATATAGTTTATTCACGAGTTGTTTATTCAGCGAGAGGAGCCAGATGAGGTGCCTCGGGCATCTGGCTAGGATGCCTCCTGGACGCCTCCCTGGGGAGGTGTTCCGGGCATGTCCCACCGGGAAGAGACCTCGGGGAAGACCCAGGACACGTTGGCGAGACTATGTCTCTCGGCTGGCCTGGGAACGCCTTGGGATCCCCCTGGAAGAGCTGGACGAAGTGGCGGGAGAGAGGGAAGTCTGGGTTTCTCTGCTTAGGCTGTTGCCCCCGCGACACGATTCCGGATAAGCAGGAGATAATGGATGGATGGACGAGTTGTTTAATGATTTATAATTTATGCATTTATTCATTTATTTACATACACACTACAATTCCAAAGTTTACTGTCGGTGTAAACTCTGAAGATTGAAAGAAGTCCCTTATGGTTACAAGGCTGCATTTATTTAAATAAAAATACAATTAAAACAGTAATATTGTGGAACTGTAATTAATTTCTGTGTTGGCAAAAATTAATTTTCAAGTCTTCAGAGTTACCTTTTGTGACTTTTGATCAATTTAAGGCATCTTTGCTGAATAAGTAGCATTTTATTATTATTATTATAATTATTTTTAGAAAATCTTACTAACCCTGAACTTTGAATGGCAGTAGTTTTAAATATATTTACTTAAATTTCTTCAAAGCTAAAAGATCTATATGTGACCCTGGACCACAAAAGCAGTTTTAAGTCGCTGGGGTATATTTGTAGCAATAGCCAAAAATACATTCAAAATGATAGATTTTTCTTTTATGCCAAAAATCATTAGGATATTATGTAAAGATCATGTTCCATGAAGATATTTTGTAAATTTCCTACTGTAAATATATCAAAACTCAATTTTTGATCAGTGATATGCATTGCTAAGGACTTTTTTCTCAGTATTTAGATTTTTTTTTTGCACCCGCAGATTCCAGATTTTCAAATAGTCGTATCTTGGCCAAATATTGTCATATCATAACAAACCATACATCAATGGAAAGCTTATTTATTCAGTTTCAGATGATGTATAAATCTCAGTTTCGAAAAATTGACCCTTATGACTGGTTTTGTGGTCCAGAATCACATATAAACAAATTAAAACTGCATAAACCCTATTCTGAATCTACCCACAAATCCTGTCAACGTGTTAAGGGAGTGATGTCTAACCTTTATGCCTATCTGGCATAAGCAAGCTTCAGGTGGTAGGTCCTTTTTCCGAATACAACAAACATCGTCTGGACCAATTTCGAAGTACTGGGTGATGAGTGACATCCGCTTCAGAGACCCCATGGGAAAAGAAAGCAGTTTCAAAGAATAAAACACTTCCTCCATGTGCAAGAAACTGACTGTTTGTGCTCGGTTGTTGACATCCCTGGAGACAGATGAAGATTGTAAGGGAGGTAGCCTGTTTACAAGGCACAAGAGACTACTCCTGATGTCTAAGTCAAATGTGAACCTTTTTCACATGGGAACTGTTGTGCCTTCTAAAGCTAACCAGTATAGAAGACAGTGACTTTTACTATTAGCTTTAACTCAAAGCACAAGCTAATAGTAAGTGGTACATCCCAATTCGTGTATTTATCATGCACATTATTCTATCTTGTTTTGTAGCATAAATAGTGCAAGTGGTGTGTTCAGACTAATAAATCCCAAAAGTAAAAGTGCACTTTAAACACCTGGATGATGCACTTAAAAAAACAAAAAAAACAAGTGTGGAATGTTGGACAAATGTGAAAAAGGTTCACATTTGACTTAGACATCAGGAGTAGTCTCTTGGGCCTTGTAAACAGGCTACCTCCCAGTACTCCGAAATTGGTCCAGATGATGTTTGGTGTTTGGTGATGAGTTTTTGGCTCAAGGTCTGCATTTAAAGTCACACCAGAGGTGTTCAGCTGGGATCTGAACTTGGCTTTCTGCAGACCAGTCAAGTTCTTCCACACTGACTAAATCAATCATGTCTTTTTGAATCGTGCCTTATACACAGAGGCACTGTCATGTTAGAATAGAAAAGGGTCCTGTCCAAACTGTTGCTATAAAATTAGAAGCACACAATTCCCTACAATATCATTATATGCTTAAACATTAAGATTTGTACTCATAGAAATTACTAAAGTAGTCAAACATGTTCATTAGAAGGGGGTGACCCAATACTTTTGGCAATATAGTGTATATGCGTGCAATTTGTTGTCTGCATAGCTATAATGTTCTAACACCACAATCGTTTCACACTGTACAAATTTGACACTACAATGTGGTGCTAACCCTGCTCCAGAGAAAGGTTTCATAACCCTCTGTGTAAAAAAAGCAGTGCTAACCCCATTCTAAATTCCAAGTGTGAAACATTAAGCGCTAGGTTTCTGTTAGCTACTTATAGTTGTAGGTTAATTCACCTTTAAGTGATCAGCTTTTGGTGACAGCTCGGCACACTGGATTCAGTTTCAGACATTCCCCGTTCATCCAGGAGCTTACATTTTATTCAGTGGCTGGTAGACACTTCAGACTTCAAGCCAATTGTGTACAGAGGCCAGTGTGTCATCAGGCCTTTAGGAGTTTTACCTCTTAGTCCAGTTCCATCTTACTGTAGAAAGGTCAGAGACTGTTAAAAATAACAATGGGTTGTGTATTATTACCAGACACAACACCAATAGGGACAGGGTAAGGGTCATCATCCATATGTTGTGCATAGTAACATTAGGAGTCTTGACGTATTGTTTAGCATCATATACAGTCACAAGACATGAGTAATGACAGTGACGGCAATGTTTAGATCTCTATGGAGAATCACTATACAGACAGTTGATGACGTGCCCAGCGGAAATTGAGCCGAAGTTGGTTCATTTTCTTGCATCTGTGATATAACAAGCATTAAGTGCACGAGCAAAAAGGACCTGTCTCTCTTGCATATGAGAGCGATTATAGTTAAATAAGCCAGGAAGGAAAACTAAAGTAATATATTACAATGTAAGAATGCAAAAAATCTCATGCGCTTTTAATTTTGGGAATATACAGTGACACCAATATAGTCAATTGAATTTCAATGCTAGTTCATTCCCTCATAAATGATTTCAGTGCACCCTTTTGTCCACTTTTCTTAATTCAATTTTATTTATTCATTTACTTTTTTGCTTCAGATTGAAGTTGACTTGGTTGATTTTCATCAGTCTTTTTGTTTTTAGGTTTATTTTAAATTAAATTAAAAGAATCCAAGGCCACTGAAAAATAGTGACAGTGATCTTTTCAATCTGTGTTGGAATGGACTGCACATGGAGAGGGGGTTATTTCAGCTCCACTCCTAGTGCTTCTGACTGTAAAAACAAATCAAGTTAATTTGTCCAAGCAGACTTAAAGTGCTTCCATCTTGAGTTAACAACAGTGCTGTTAGATTCATTGTTTTCATTACCTTTAGTTCTCCAGTCCTCTGATTACACAAGCAGATGCTGGCTGCAAATTATTTAAGGTGCAACTGTTGATAAAACCCTAGTTGTGTCAGCCAGGCCACTGAGTGAAAACTGTATGAGCATATAATTCTGAGAAAGATCATCTTTCAGAATCATTCTGTCACATAGTTCATGGTCTTCCGCCATTCGCGTCTCGCCAGAGTTCTCATGAACATTGATGCTGAGCTGTTCTCTCTTGAGGTTTATGCTTGTCGTTTTGGGCCCATTCCAGAGTTACTAAGTAGCTATCTGAATTATTTTTGGGCTGGGAAGTCCACACCATCGGTTGCATGCTTGGCCGGAGCCCTTTAGAAGTGAGCATGACCAGTGAGATGAGGTTATGCATTTTCCCGTATGCTCAACCCCTGGCATTCACTGCAGACAGGACATGAATGTTATACCTAATTAGTCCAGCCTCAGTTGAGCTAATCAAAAGCAGAAGGGCAAATAATCATCCAGTTGCATGAGCTGGTTAATAATTGGCTGTTCTGGGAGTTTTCTTCGTAATGGGAAACACAACGCCATTTTTGTGGCTCTTTCTCTGGCACAGGAGGTTGTGGGTTTATGACATGAATTTAAAGATGACGATCACTTTGCGGTTGCCGCCCAGACTTAAACAAAAAAGAATTAATTCTGCAAAGTGTTTTTTGGGGATTTCCCATTGGGACAAAGAGATCACATTAAGTCAAAACATTCTGTATGCATTCCTTGTCTAGACCTGTATATTATTCAATTTATTGGTCAGTAAGGCTAAAATCCATCAACAAAATCCTATTTTGAAATCTGCTTTCTGAAATATTGTTACTCATTTATAGAGATATCATATTAAATCCAAATTTGTATTTGTATGGACCATTGATATGCTAATGCACTTCAGATAGGCAAGTTTTAGCATGTATACAGTATGTTTAATATAATATAGTATGCATAAAGGTTTGGAAAGTGAGTGTAAATAATGGTAGAATTTTCATTTTTGGGTGAACTGTGAGGACCCCGCCACTTAGACAGCCATCGGGAAAGACCACTGGAACCAGTTGAGCCCTTACAATCTGACTGCTGCAGTTGGAGTTGAACTGCTGGTTCGTTTGGCCAGAGGAGAACTGGCCCCCCGACTGAGCCTGGTTTCTCCCAAGGTTTTTTTTTCTCCATTCTGTCACCGATGGAGTTTTGGTTCCTTGCTGCTGTCGTCTCTGGCTTGCTTAGTTGGGGACACTTCATTTCCAGCGATATCGTCGACCTGATTGCAAAGACACTATTTAAACTGAACTGAGCTGGATGATGACATCACTGAATTCAATAATGAAATGCCTTTAACTGAAAATCTTATTTTTAATCTTTTCATTTTACATTATTGACACACTATTTTCCTTTTTTGATATTGTGCAGTTGCTTTGACACAATTTACATTGTTAAAAGCGCTATATAAATAAAGGTGACTTGACTTGACTTGACTAAGGTCTAAGGTCATCATGGACCAATTCTGTTGAGCTCAGCATATTGCTTCATTTCACTCCACATTAAACTTCACAGAGTGCCAGATATGACTGCACAGATATTGACTTATTTTCCCTGGGTGAGAAATATGAGTGTTTGGGGAGATTGAGAAGAGAAAAGTGAGATGAAGCGGGATGGTAAATGTATGAGCAATGTTCATTACAGAGTCTTGTGTCAGTGTGTGCTTGTAATACATGATGATGGGTATTTACTGATGTGTGGCATCAGTTATCTCCCGAGAGACGAGCAGCTGTTTCCTGCTGTTTCCTGCTAGTCATCCGCTGGTGCTCTGGCTGGGGATCATAGATAACCTCACAGATCATTGCAGTCAACAGAGATGCATCCTCCCCTTGCGTCAGAAAACAAATAGAAGCATGTAAACACAGTTAGATTTGCTTTATGTGATTACAATGAAAACTTCCATGAGATTATAAAGGCCACTGCGGTGCACAATCCTTCATGAGTCTCCGCTCTTCATTACCATCGTTGACGCTAATTACAGTGGATAGCTTTCATTTGCACTGGTGTAATTGGGTAAATCTTATGACAACATTTCCATCTCATATTTCACCACAAAATCAAAAAAAAAAATGCATTTTGCATAATTAAATTAAGCTTATTTTTAGGACTAATGAGATTATTTTCAGGACCTTTTTTTGTGTTTTGTTTAATTATGATTGTGAATTGTGTTTTTTGATGAATCTCATCATACGTTATAATGTAAATAATATATATTTTCATCATCACATATATGGAGGGGAAGTCATGGCCTAATGGTTAGAGAGTCGGACTCATAATCCAAAGGTCATGGGTTTGAGTCTCGGGCCGGCAGGGATTGTAGGTGGGGGGAGTGAATGTACAGTGCTCTCTCCACCCTCAATACCACGACTGAGGTGCCCTTGAGCAAGGCACCGAACCCCAAACTGCTCCCTGGTTGCTTCAGCATAAATGGCTGCCCACTGCTCCGGGTGTATGTTCATGGTGTGTGTGTGTTCACTGCTGTGTGTGTGCACTTTGGATGGGTTAAATGCAGAGCACGAATTCTGAGTATATGCCACCATACTTGTCCGTATGTTTTGTCACTTTCATATATAAAATTTAATTTAATAATTATAATATACTAATTACAATATATAAATATTGCAATTTAAATACAATCAACTATAAATAAAACAATATAATTATAATAATACACTATAAAAAATATAATTCACTAACATATTTATTAATAACATTTTACATTTTTATTCTTTTTTTTTTATGAATTATCAGGTGTGCAAATAAGACATATAAGAGCCATATTCTTTTCAGCCGTACCAGTTTATTTCAGTGCCATATGGAATCTGATGATTAACATGCAATTACCTTGAAATACATGACAATTCTCACAGGAGCATGACCAGAAATTGTTGACTAGACAATGAAAAAGTATAGAAGCCAAAACGGCTCATAGCTATTTGAATGAGAACACAAATCTGTGAAAACACATACATCATTCTGAATCAATGGGCTGAATCAATAGACTTTCTGTACACACCACTGTAAAGCACCACACAGGCAAGAGACAAAGAATCAAGCATCATGGGAAACACTTAAAGGTACTTTACAACAAATCACTTTGACACCTCTTTGCCGTCGTATTCATAGAATTAAAAATCTCATCTGCGATGCATTAAATGTTTTGAACACCTTTATGAGTTTTCTGAAAGAACCTCATTAAGGTAATTCTAGCTCTCGAGACCTGAGCTCAACTGCATGCTGTGGTTTGGTACAGATATGTTACCATGATAACAGAGGTTTGCTTGAGCTGAAGTGAAGCCAGATCAAGATCTACTGTATGCCCTGTTATCTCAATATTCGCATGCTATGATATTTGCCTTTTAAAAAATACTCGAGTTCCCACAATCACATTCAAGCTAAGTGAGATTTCAACTTTCAGTAATGGCAACGATCTTTCTGATTTTTTGAGCGATGTGGGGTTGAACCTCGTATCTGCTGAATGGTTAATAATAGATGTCTGTAAATTACTAGTCTGCACAAACCCACAGTCCAGGTTAACCAGGCTCTATCTGCACTGGTACATCACTGCATATGTCAATTAGGCTTGGAATTTTTTTTCTTCTTCTGAGAAGTAAGTGCTATTGACCAGGTGCATCCAATGCTGCACTTTCACAGCCAACAGAATTATTATGCATTTTTTATGGCAGCTAAAACTTCAGTTTGTGCAATTAATTCAATTGTAAATTCCCACTATATCAAAAAATGCTTTGAATCCATTGATTTTAATGGGAATGGTGTGGCACAGAGGACAATGACATATGAGTTTAAGATTATTAAGATTATTATTCCATTATACCAGGGATATTCCTGGGACATTCTCAGTCTTTTTTGTCGGCTGAACTCCTTTGACCTAAAATATTTATTTGAAGTCCCCCTGAGATTTAAGTTAACATTTCAATAATTTAAAAACACATTAGCATGTTCTTGGTTCTGTGATGTTGGTTAATGGTTACATGACATGCAGGCAAGCAAATAAAATATTTAAAGCAATAGTTTGTTCTCATCCTCAGGCCATCCAAGATTTAGAAGAATGTGTTTCTTCATTGGAACTGATTTGGAGAAATGTAACATTACAAAACATTCTCACCAATGGATCCTCTGTAGTGAATGGGTGCCGTCAGAATGAGAGTCCAAACAGCTGATAAAAACATCACAAGAATCCACAAGTAATCACATGACTCCAGTCAGTTAATTAATGAAGTCTTATGAAGCGTAAAGCTGCATGTTTGTGAGAAACAGATCCATCATTAAGATGTTTTTAACTGTTTATTGCTTCTGGCTAAAATACAAGTCCAAAATATCAACAAAAAATTTTTTTTTTGCTTTCTTCAGAATAATAATGGAAAGAAATATGCACCGTTTACAAGCAAAGACAGTTTTAAACAAATATGTTGGGGGATGAGAGGACAACAGGAGGGTTATGGATCATGAACTGGTATTTTGCTGAGAATTGACGGGTTAAAAATCCCTAATGATGGATTTGTTTCTTACAAACACACAGCATTTTGTGTTACAAGACATTCATTTATAAACAGGAGTCATGTGGATTACGTAATTATTATTATTTTTATCAGCTGTTTGGACTCTCATTCTGACGGTGTTACGTGTTGGTTTCTGTTTTCCTGTTTGCCCTTATTTGATTTTATTTATTCCCTTTAAACTACAACCACAGATTGACGGCACCCATTCACTGCAGAGGATCCATCGGTGAGCAAGTGATGTAAGCCTGAAACAAACTCATCCACACCTTGAATAGCCTGAACTATTCCCTTAATCTTTTTAGTAATTTGTTAATTTTAATTTTATTTTAAAATTGTTAATGTACTTTAGTTTTACATTTTTATGATTTAATTATTTACTAGTTTTTCACTCATTGCAGTTCCTTCATAAATCTCCAGGGGTTTACATACTCGAGTTTGGGAAAACCTTTGTTATGTGACCAAATGCTGAGAAACTTTTTTTCTGCAACACGCACAGATGTACGTAGACCTCCGTTCACCAATAAAAAAGTGAGTGGAGTTGTGCTTGATTTCAAATTGACATGGCCTCTTTCACAACCTCAAACATTCCTGTCTATCAGGGATTACTTTACTGTGTAAAGCGCAAATGTTTCTTGCTTTTCATATTAACATATAATTACATTCCGAAAAGCTGTTTCCTTCTATGGTCAGTTGGCACTTTGAAGAAAATCTTGCTAAGAAAGTTAAAGTTTGTTAAACTGTCAACATGTTCAGGAACTAGTAACCAGAATAAAAACACGTGGTCACAAGTCCTGTGGTTTATGACGGCACTGTAATGCAAGAACAGTAAATATGTACAACAGGACCATGCTGTGCAAGCAATGCACTACTAGCCAATCATTTGAGTGTTTGCCTACTTATTAATGGCCTCAGGGAGTGTATGCATGCTTTCAAGCCAACACAAATTTTGTCTTGACAAACATTGCTTTTCTAGTCAACAATATTGAGTCATGGGTATGATTTATTTGTATCCATTTTAATTCTACTTACATTCAAACCCAAAATGCAGTCTGCATTCTGTTTGCTTTCAGAATTCAAATTCAGGAACTGAATTGGAATTTAAAATCATATACAATCCTGCTTCAGACTCTGATATCTTAGTTATTAGCTCCTTTTCGCAGTGCATTAGGACGGATATGATGTGATTATGTTTAACAGACAATTTCACAACATAAATTACATGCATAGACAACACGAGTCACATTATTTCACAAGTACATTCAAGAGCTTCAAAGGCGCCGTAAAACAAGTATCTTGACACAAAGAATAGGTCTGTAGCTATTGAACGGCACCATGCATGACGTCATGCTTATATGCTTATACTAATTTTGTACAATTATGTACAATTGGAATCTCTCAAATGAAAGAATTGACTAATTACTAGTGCTGTCAAACGATTAATCGCGTCCAAAATAAAAATAAAAATGTTTACATTATGTATGTTCTGTGCATATTTATTATGTATATATAAATACACACACATGCATGTATATATTTCATAAAAATAGGTTATGTTTAAATATTCAATATATTTATTTATAACATAAATTATATGAATATAAATATAGACATGTAAATACATGTAAATATTATCAAAATATATACTGTATGTGTGTGTATTTATATATACATAATAAATATACACAGAACACACACACATATTGTACGAACAAAAACTTTTATTTTGTATGCGATTAATCACGATTAATCGTTTGACAGCACTACTAATTACCACTGAATCATGTCAGCATACATATGTATGAATACACATATATGTCACTGACTTACAGTTGTATCAACATAAATTAAAGCGCAATAAATATGTTGATAATATAAATACAAGCAGGCAGCTTTTATATGTAACACTTGAAGAACTGCTTGACTTGACACACAGGAAACCTCGTCACATGATTCACTTGACAACAAAAGTGACATACCGCATGGGACAACATGCCATTTAACCTTTGACCTGTTTGAAAACACGACCCTCTTAAAAAGGAAACCAGGATGAGCAATGATTGTGGAATGGTAGCTTCAGGATGGTTCCTCTGTTTTCACACAGTCCAAACAGAGAATAACCTCTTCCAAACTGGAATATCCTCCATGACTGAATGCATGCTAAACATGCCTTGAACATTTTTCAAGTTCTTCTGGCGATCACAGTTGACAGGGCCCTCGGTCTCAAAATAATTATTGTAGTGGTTGAGGGAACATAACTTATCCCTTTGACCTCACAGTTGGCTTTATCTCACTCAGTTAAACGGCCTCAGGGGGTTTCTAAATCTGTTTTTAGATTAGTAAACAAACCAGATTGCCCTTTTTAATGGCAGACGGATCACTTAAGATGTTCTTAGATAGACAAAACCATAGATAGAGCGATAGAACGATAAAATGATGATAGATAGATAGATAGATAGATAGATAGATAGATAGATAGATAGATAGATAGATAGATAGATAGATAGATAGATAGATAGATAGATAGATAGATAGATAGATAGATAGATAGATAGATAATGCTATCAAAGAACTTAATCATAACCTTGTCTTCCAAAGCATATTGATTTTTAGATGGATCCGTCCAGTCCATAAATACTGTCCTCATCATGTCAGATCATCTGAATGGTTGGCTTGTTGAGGTGTGTGTTCTCCACGGAGGTGGAAGTGGGTTGGTGCAGCTCGATTTGGCCTGCTGGGTTTTTGGAAATGGACGTTCTGAACAGGGAGTTTCTGGAGGCTATGAAGCTGGTCTTGCACAGCGCCCCCCACAGGAAGCGCAGAACCGAGGGGCTGAGGATGATGAAGACCCAGGGGTCGATGATGGAGTTTACCGAGAGGAACCGCAGAGCTATGAGATCAGTCTTGTTGCTGCCTCTAGACTTTCCCATGGAGTTGATGTACACGCGGATCTAGAGAGAAGAAGGTAATTCAGAAGTGTCATACATCCATAACCACACATGGCACTTTGACAGATGATGCTGTCATAGGCACTGATTATTGCGAGCACAGTGATATTTACCAAAGAAAGCAGAGAAGCATGAAGACACATATCTGTTTTCAATAAATCATATATCAAATGTCAAGCTGGAAAAAAGGATATTTATTTTTCAGCACAAAATAGAAACAACTGCATGTGTGAACGCTGCTCAGTCTAGATGAATTAAGTTCACTTTAATAGAGAGAATGAACGACAGAGAGAGAGAAAGAAAGAGAAAGAGATAATGAATGAACGAACGAACGAACGATAGATAGATAGATAGATAGATAGATAGATAGATAGATAGATAGATAGATAGATAGATAGATAGATAGATAGATAGATAGATAGATAGATAGATAGATAGATAGATAGATAGATAGATAGATAGATAGATAGATAGCACTAACAGTAATGAAAGCATTGTGGTGAGATATCTGGAGCCTCTGTATACACTGTCTGGTCCAAAGTATAGTTTTGCATTAATGTTTTTAATAATTCATCTCCTTTTCCACATCCCACAAATTATATCTAATCGGTTAAGTGAGAAACCATTATAGTTGTTGATATGCTTCTATAAGACTCAGTGCTCATTAATCAATATTAATGACAGCATGGATGTGTTTCATCTCACGCACGAGATAATGTGCACAAATAGCATTACTCCTCATCAGCGAGTTAATACTCTAAAATTACAGATAAGGCTTTAAAAAGCAAGAGACTTGTCAGTCGTTTTCCCCATTGATTCCAATTTAAGGAGCTTTTGCTTTTAGTAAGATTTCAGCTATAACTGAATGAGACATTTAAGTGGGCACATAAGGTTTTGGGTGTGCATTGAACAACTCAAAAACATAAACAAACGTAACCACAACACAGTCTGACAAAGCTTAGGTTTGTGCTTTCTGTCAACCATGCAAGCAGAGATATATATAATTCGCTTTCTAGATGTCTTCATCTTCGACTTCCCATCAATGAGTCATAAGGTCATTTTAAAAACTTTAGATCATTTCTCAGTTTATCCTCATAAAAATAACAGACACATAACAGAGCAGAAATGATTCATATTATTTTCCTATTTTTCTAACTTACTTTACTTCTGCACATAATCTTTCATGACAAAAGTCTTGGTTTGGTTTTCCTCTATCAAACACAAAAGTGCAGATTTACTTATTTTCACTAATAGTTTTGTTTGGTCAGGAAAACAATTTTTGCAGACCATTAAGTATGATGAAAGTATTACGAAATTCTCATGCACTGCATTTCATCAAACTGGAATCTTAAAGCTAATGTGTGATCGTCTCTTTGCATGTTCAAAGAGACTACACGCAGAGACCACCGAAAGTCAGTCAAAAAGTTGAAACTTTTTCTAAACACTGATACTGAAACATGCTTTGAATTCTTTTTAATCAGTGCAAATATGCATTTTAAAAAATCCTAATCATTTCTGTTTTGTCAAGAAAATTATTTCTCACATAGCATCAAATCTTAAGGAAGTGAGTATTATTATGAAATCTGACGATTTTGATTATGCGTAACCTTTTGTCAGACTGGAGCCGTATATCATTGCATTTACCTACTACCCCATCTCACAAATTTAGTCAGAGGGCTGCTGGTATGTGAAATTATATTACTTGTAATTTATGCTGAAATTCAATTGTCCTTTATAAACTCAATTCAAACCAGTGAATCAGCAATACGTTTGCAATGAGCTCTGAGTCATAATGAGCCACTGTAATACTTTATTATTCTTTCACCTACTGTTAATTAGCATTTGTAAATAATTAACATGGGTAGCATTATTCCTGATCACTGAAGGGTGAAGGTGTTTGAGTCTGGTTTCAGCAAGACTATATAAAACAATATCAGTCTGTCAGCACCAAGAGTGTTTGTGTGTGATAACCACATTTTCACAAGAATTAATACACTCCAAGAAAAATAGACTGCAGCTATTTAAATCTCACACTGGAAGTTACTGTTTAAGCTCTGGGGAAGATTAAATGATTATGGAAGCATGTCACCAAGATCTTGGGTTTGTTGCACAGGAACACTAGATCTCAGTGAGCTGTAGTGTCTTTTCCAGAATGACAAATGCTTTCATGCACTGATAAAGTTCTTTGGCATTTGCTATCATGAATACCAGCTTCTCCAAGACGGGTCAAAACCGCTTCATTTTTATCACCATTCCTCTCTGACAATTAACTAAATATGTGGTTACTTAGAAACCATAACATCCCCATGCCCAGTGACATGAACTATAAAATGCAAGCATCCATCATATTCTTTACTTTGTCCAATTCTAGCCAGCTGGTTGTACATCTTGTTCTTTTAACAGGCTCAAGCGGCAAACTGTCCAAGCAGTTTAATATCTTTTTTTCTAAAACCTCAAATCAAAAGAAACAAATGATAAAATAAACAATAGTTCTACTTCAGAAAAATTCTTTACTTAAAAAATATTCTTCAGCTACAATTTTTCTTTTGAGCCAAAAATCTTTAGGATATTAAGTAAAGATCGTGTTCCAGGAAGATATTTTGAAAATTTCCAACTGTAAATATATCAAAACTTCATTTTTGATTAGCAATATGCATTGCTAAGAACTTCATTTGGACAACTTTAAAGGCGATTTTGTCAGTATTTTGATTTTTTTGCACCCTCAGATTCCAGATTTTCAAATACTTGTATCTCGGACAAATATTGTCCTATCATAACAAACCATACATCAATAAAAGGTGGATGATGTATAAATCTCAAATTGACCCTTATGACTGGTTTTGTGGTCCAGGGTCATAAATATATAAATAAAAATATCATTCTAGTGTAATTAATGCAGTTAAATGATATCTAATGTATTAACTGTTTTATTCAAGTCAACTATTCAATCAATTACTATTTAAAATAACTAAATGAACCTAAATACATTTTTATGGGATAGATCAAGTAGAAATAGCTCTTACTTGTGTAATTAATTAATATTAATATTAAATAGTTTAATCTGTTTTTTTATCTTTTACCTCTTTTTATATAATATGTTTTTAACAACATGTTTTTATTTATTTTTTTAATTACATTTTGCAAAGTTCAATAAATGCATCCTGGGCTTGTCAATAAAATCACTTTTCTTTATCCTAATAATATACTGTAAGTCTTACCATTAATGGCAGGGAACAAATGACGAATATGACTGTCATGAAGATCAGGAGAATGAGATGTTCCACCTCCTCTGCCCATGAGAAGTACCTCCTGTCCCTTTTACTCCGGGTCTGCACTGATCCTCGGTTCAATTTGCGCCTCCGGTACATTAACACCAGATGGTAAACTACAAAACAGTTGCATGCCACTATAACTATAACAATGAGCAGCATCATAGTGGCATAAACATTGGCATACACCCGGTCCTCAATCCCCTCTGGATTCATGGAGATAAAACACCATGTCCCGGGACAATATTGCACATATTTCCCAAAGCCTGCAAACGGCATTAAGCAAAATAAAAAGCAGACGAGATAAATGCAAGGGATGGTGATGTATCCGCAGCGTTTGGTGACGTGCCTCCCATAGTGGTACGGGTACCCGATGGAGAGGCACCTCTCCAGTGCCATGGCGAGGAGGATGGAGAGCGTTGCCAGACTGAAGAAAGTCATGGCAAATCCGAAATATTCACACACCGCACGAGTCTCGCTCAGCCCAACCAGTGTGGTGTTGGTTAAGTATGCAGTCTGCACCAGGGGACTGATCAAGCAGGTTCCCATTAGATCCGTAATGACCAGCGTGGTCACCAGCAAATGGAACAGAGACTGTCTCTGCCGGTTCTTCTCTTTCCTCCTGCGGAACTCCAGGAGAACCAGTGCAACCAGGTTCCCGAGAACTCCAGCTGCGAACATCATCGCGCTGATGGCCGGGCCACCGTTCTGCTCCACGCTCACACTTTCAGTACAGTTTTGTTTTTCTGTGCCCATTACTGCCAGAGATGTGCTGACACTCGTGTTGTAGATCTTCTTGGAACTTCTTCTCAAAGTTTTCCAAGCTTCCTTGAATTAGCTTAGTTTGGCATGATTGAAAGCAAACTCTACATTAGAAAAAACTTGTCTAGAATGGTTCACCAAAGTAAAGGAATGGAGTTTATCGGTGTAAGCATGGTGTGCTCCAAAAAACAGATCCATACAAGTATTTCAGTGCCTCTGGAGTCAGACAGACTTGCCTCTTTGCCTGCCCCATGCTCTCGAAGGCAAAGAGGCAGTGGGAGAATGTAGAGCCATGAGTTCCTCCGTTGAATGAGCAGTTGACTGGTGAAACAACGTCATTGTCTTGACCCCACCCTCCACACACACACACACACACACACACACACACACACATACAGATCCAGACACAGCAATGAGAAATTTGAGCTTCCTTAAAACCTTGTGTTCCGTTGAGACTTTATTTCCTGATTATTTGTGATCCCAAAGTGCTCTGTGCAGTGTGTGTACAAATAAATATTATTATTAAAATAGCTATTATAATACTAAAAAATGAGCTTTAATGAGTCTCTTAAAGGGTACATGTGATATAAGTAATTAAATTTGCCTTTATGAAAGAATGAGCTTTAAAATGCCCTCTGATTATACAATGACCACTAAATGACCAATAACTAAATAATTAATAAATACTCAAATAAACGTATTTGTTCTCCAAAATTTGGCACCCTTGAGTTCTCAAAAGAAATGAAAGAATCCTAAAAGTTATAGTGGTTTCCGTAAAAATGTTAGCTGCACAACTTTGTTTTCAACATCGTTAATCATAAGAAATGTTTCTTAAGCACCAAATCAGCATATGAGGATGATTTATACTTTAGCCACTTTTGAAAATGGCCCATGAAAGTTTATCTTCATACCCATCAGCTCAGTTGGCATCTTCCCAATTGATCATTTCTGCAGTCATCTTTTCTTTATATTTACATAATTAAACCTACTTCCTTTTGCTATAACAGACGTTTGTGAATGCTGAACGAGGTTAGAATTTTCCATGGCTTGAAGGTTGGGCATGAACATATCTGAGCTCACAACATGCTGCTACGCGTCTTGCCAGAAGGGAATTTTGTGCTTTTTTACTTTAGGCCTTCTTGGTCCTTTCTGTGCAACGTTTTATGATTTGATAAAACAGCATTTACACATTTACAATAACATTTTCTTCTATATACTGCCATGTTTTAAATGTTTTGTTCATATTATTAACTATGTAGGCATATTTCCGTCCAAGTAACTCTTTTTTTCCTTGATTGTGAAACCTCTGTTAGGCCTGCTGTGGCAGTGATGACTGTATTTGTAGAGGTCTCCTGAGTCCTGCATCATATTGTCTGATGTTAATAAGCATATACACTGACAAGCCAAACATGGTTATGAACATGTCGTGAAACTTGAAACGTCTGGATCAGATTCACTGAAATTGAAGGACATCACAGGAACATCAGGACAAGATCAAATTCCCATTACGTTAAGCAGACACATGACAAGGAAGCCTTTTCCTAGAATTCATGATTATAGGATGAATAAATGAACCAGACAAGCCACTTAAAATAAATACATTTGAACAGTAGAGGAGTGATAAGAAAAGTTTTATTTGCAGGTTTGGTGTTATTTGTTTTCATCTTGCGCCCTCTATATTTCAAATAAGGTACTGATCTATAACTATTTTGACCTTGATTCAACAATGATGCATTAAATTGATCGCAAATGACAGTAAATACATTTATAATGTTACAAAATATTAATATATTTATTTTTCAAATACATGCTGTTCTTCTGACCTTTCTAAATCCTGGAAGAAAAAAAAACGAAACAGCACAACTGTTTTTTATATATATATATGTAATAATAATAAGAAATGTTTTTTGAGCAAAAAATTCAACAAAGGATCACGTGACACTGAGGATTAGAGTAATGGCTGCTGAAAATTCAGCTTTGTTATCACAGGCATATTTTTATTGCATATAGAAACATTTTGTAATTGTAATGATGTTACAGTATTACGATTCTTACTGTATATTTGATCAAATAAATCTTACCAACCCAAACTTATGGACATTATTGGGTATTAAATCAAATGACCTCAAATGTGATATTTTGTCATTGCTTGAACTGTGGTGTTTGTTGTTATTCAGTGATCCGAAAGAAGATAAAATCCAAATGGCCTTAGGCGCCTTTTGCCCTGTTGGACACTAAACATCTTTTGTTAGTAGTCAAACAAGTGTCCTTGGATACTGTTTTAATTAATTTGCGTATGTATTAGGCTAAATAATTATTTCAGTGAGTAAGCATTACAAATTTACAAAGCAAATCTTTCAGACATTGTTTATTTCTTTTATGTAAATGTTTACATTTCTTTATTTTTTACTCTTGGCTTAAAGACTAACTTACCAAAATAAATAAATTTTTCAACATTTCAATGGTTTCATCAACTTTGACATACAAACTCTGACCTGTGCTACAGTACATGTTTCCAGTGAGTGATCATTTCTAATTCAAGATTTGATTCAGTTCCACTGATTAATGCTCAATTTTCATGCATTAACAGAAGAATTTGTTATAAGAGAAAAGTTTAAGCACAACTTAGAAATATAATTTTTTTTTCTAGACTTTATGATTTGTGTCATATGCCTCCAAACGTTATTTATTTATTTATTTAGTTAGTTACCCAATTTTCAAATTCGTTGTCCCTATTCCAATATTCATATAGAAATGGCCATTAGATGGCACCACAAACAAGAAAGAGATGGTCAATAGTTTTCAAGATGAATCAACAACAGCGAAATGTGTCAAAAATAATAAATCATTTACACAATATATGCCTCATACACAAAAGAAAGGAAGTAGGGCTATATATTATGCAGTATTCACAATGCAAATGCGATAGTAACTAAAACACGAGCAGTGTGAATATTCACAGTCTGAGCCTCAGCAGTGATTTGTGACACTCATCCATTTGTTATCCAGTATTCTTAAATTGACTAAAGACTGAATAATTGGATTAGTAATTGGATTAGCCTAAAGCAATCTTAAAGCTATTCTCAGCAAAAACAGGAAAAGTGATTATTAAAGGATATTTTATAACTACGTAAAACTTAAAATTAACATAACACCTACATTTTATGACATATTCATTAATTTAAATAGAATTCCTAATAAATTTCGCTATTAAATAAATTAAGACACCCCCCCCCCCCACCCTCTTATAAATGTAATGATATGCAGAGAGTGTTCCGTGTGTCACCCGTCAGCCAATCAGCGTCCGCGTGTCCTCCCCCCTCCCTCCCGTTCAATGCCTGGATCACAATCTTCCCAGCTTCATGCTCAACATCAGCGTGTACTCAACTCATTCAAACTGAGTGTGCCGCATGAATGCAAGCTGTATGTGTACCAACTGTTCATTAAAATGACCTGGGACAAATTAGCAGTCTTATTTTTACAACTTTCATGGACAGTTCAGCATGTCACAGCCATTCACAGACATGACATCTATCCATATGGGATGTTTTACGGCGATGTTGCTCTGCAAGAAGGGGACGATGAGACTTCTAAAGTGATCACGCTCACCAAACCCATGTTCTTCTATGAAGCGTCCTTCAATAACTTATATGTGAGTACATTGTTGTTGTTGCTGCTTTGCCTTTATTTGCCTTAAAAATATCATATCCCTCTGAGAATATGAATAAAACTGTAAAAAATGTCATTGCTATGTTTTATGAAATAAAAATTGTATTTAATGTCTGTATAATTTGTATTAAGAAAGTAAGAATGCCTGTCATTCCTTCTTATTTTTTTATTTATTTTCATCATTTAAAAGTTTTCTTTAAAAGTTTAAAAGGAATAATTCTTTTATCATTAAATTCAAAGTGGTTAAAAACCTTAAACGAGTTTATTGCTATAAGTTGTAACTCTGATTTGATACTAATTATAAGAATTTGACCCCAAAATTAGATCATTATAGACATTTCTCGTTCTGTTTTGTGTAAGGTGGCCACCAATGGAATCATCTCAACTCAGGATCTTCCCATGGAGAAGCAGTATGTAGATGACGGCTTCCCCACCGACTTCCCTGTCATCGCCCCCTTCCTGGCTGACATTGACACCAGCAAAGGAAAAGGATCCATCTTCTACCGGCAGACAGAGTCCCCTACTGTGCTGAAGCGGGCGGAAGCAGATGTCAAGAGAGGCTTTCCAGATGCCACGTTCATCCCAACCCATGCCTTTATCGCCACCTGGGAGAATGTGTCTGCTTATGAGGAGGTCACCCGCAGCTCCAGCCCATCCAATCGGGTAAGAGAACTTCTTAGAGCGGTACTAAATGTGACCTGGCTTGGGGTTATCAAAGCTGGTCATCTGTGGTCTGTCCTAATCTCAGGCCTAGAGGGTGTCTGAACGTACAAAAGTGTCTCCCACTTACCTGCTAATCTATCCCAAAGCTTTTCATTTAACCTGCCATTCACAGGAACAATTTGTGGGTTTTAAATTCCACCTAATTGTCCATGTCACCACAGTGATTAGTGATTAAGTCTTCTCAACACCTCACATACCACAGAAATGCTTGGGAAGGTTTTAGATGATTAAAGCCACAGCGGTTCTCAGGGGTCTGATGGGCTTTTTGAATCCAGTATAGTATTTTTTAGTCAGTGTTGTTTAAGCATCAAGCACATTACCTGAATTGCTTATTGTACAAGTGCAAATAAAAACATTTATTTCTATTAATATTGTCTATTAAATGTTGTAATATAATAAAGATTATATTTAATGATACAGTAAAATATAACAAATTAAATTAAAATAGTTTTTAGTGAAACATTTAAAAAAAATGGCAATCCTAGTTTATTTGCTGTGCCAATTATACATAATTATAAGGTGCATTTTATTTGCATTTAGCACTGATTTTCTCTGATGTCCATCAGAATAGCCCTGCAATCCGTTATGAGACATGTTCCACCAGTTGGAGTTGCTTTATAGTATTAGACACAAAATCTGATGGTAAATTGTGAAGTGAATACTAGTGCATAGATGTCTGAGGCCAGTAAGACTTTTTTTAAAAATAAATTAATATTTTTTATTCAGCAGGGACACATTAAATAATCAAAAGTGACAGTAAAGACATTTGAAATGTTAGAAAGATTTCTGTTTCAATGACATGCTGTCCTTTCGAACTTTCTATTCATTGAAGAATCCTAAAACAACCACTTTTTTAACCACTGCATAACAATATTTTATTATATAATTATGTAATAACAATATTTTACAGTATTGCTGTATTTTTGATTAAATAAATGCAGCCTTGGTGAGCATAAGAGATGCTTATACTAGTAGCTGTGTAACAGAGATGTCTGTTACACAGCTACTAGTACACTTAAGTACAATCTTGATACACTTTATTTTAGCTTATGCCTGTATAATATTCTGTAATTTTAATGTAATTAGAAATGTATTATATGTATTTTAGCTGTGTATTGATGGGTTAAATCAAACTAAGGTGCAGCTGGATAAGGTGAACAGTATAGATACACACGTAGGACACTTAAGTACAATCTTGATACACGTTATGTTAAGTAGCTTATACCTGTGTAATATTATGTAATTGTAATGTAATTAGAAATGCATTACATGTATTTTAGCTGTGTACTGGTGGGTTAAATCAAACTAAGGTGCAGCTGGATAAGGTGCACTGTATAGATACACATGTAGGACACTTAAGTACAATCTTGATACTCTTTATTTTAAGTAGCTTATGTCTGTGTACTTACATTTATAATTACGTTGTATAAAATCTGTAACACATATGTAACAATCTTTTGGTTAGATAAGTAGCTGTGTAACAGACGCTGTTACATATGTGTAACAGTAGCTGCCTATTACATCTACATAATTACAAACTGTAAGTACAGGCTGTACTTAGTTACATGGTAAATACATTTAGTTTCATGTAAGTACAACGGGTACTACTAAGTACTTAACTAGGTAATTACTCTGTATTATAATGGACACCTTAAAATAAAGTGTTACCCTTAAGTTTATTAGTTCAGCGATGTTACAGGGGTCTACCGTTGTTGGTGTGTAAGTGGAGTGATTTCAGCTGAGATGGAACTGAATTCTGATGTTTTTGGTGTATTCTTATGGGCATTAATGAATGGGTCATTCTTCAAGCCTCTAGTGCACATTCGGCTCTCTCGTTAAGACAGCTGAGCAGAAACAGCTGCACTGCTCATGAAGTATTATCATTTGTTATTCATTGGTTCCGGAAGCAGCATTTCTTCTCTTGTTTGGGTTGCATAAGGCCATGTTCATGTTTGTATTCTCAGAGCAATAAATATTATCAGGGTTTTCCCTCTATCTATCAGGAATATACTCTGTGGCACTGGCTCACAACTGGTAGATGTTCTGATAGAGTTGCAGAGAAAGAACAATGCTAAATGCAAATAATAAAAGCCAATATTACAGTAAGTGTTACGTTACAATATTTATCATTGCAGTCAAAGTTAAATGTCACATACTAAATACTAGTGTGGCACTTAAGCTGTCATGAAAATAGATACTCCACATTTAGATGTTTAATACTTGTGATAAATTGGCTCAATACTATTGGCCTCCTGCGGTTTGGCTCCTGCAGGGTTACAGAGTGCAAAGTCAAACCGCAGTCATCTTTCTTGACTAAAGAGTTGCATGCCTTCAGAACTGTTTACTATCTTAAGTAATGTTTGCTTACTAAATTTTACTTGATTGCAGTAGAAGAGCTTTAGGCCAAAGGGCTTGTTTGAAGAAAGCGCATCCTTGAGTTGATTTACTAGGTTTCCGTTTAGTCTCTCGACAGAGTTTGCTGAAGCTCAGGGGGTATAAATGCTGAAATCTCTGGATGATATCTTATGTTTGCCTTTGGGATCTAAACCACTTTGTCTAGTCTTGTGTCTCCTCCAGTCCACCACATGTCTGTCTGTTTGTAGACATCTCATGGATTGAAGAAGTAGGAGCTTATGGAACTGATACTCCGTGAATGGAGGACACATAGTACCGATTCAATTTTAAAGTATTCGATTTCGTTTTTCATTTAAAGTACTTTATTGGCACAATTCTATTTACATACAGTATTGCCAAAGAATTATGCACAAAACAAGTTATGAGATAAAAGATCCTGTCCTGTGTGAAATCACATGTTACTGAACTCAGCAAATCTCTACATGTATCAATACTACCACTCCCAGCCAGTTCAAATCGATTATAAAAGTTATTAAATTCATTTGCTTTTTCAAAATTAATTCTTTTGTTAAGCAAGGATGCATTACATTGATCAAAAGTGACAGTAAAGACATTTATAATGTTACAAAAGATTTAGATTTCAAAAAAATTCTGTTCTTTTGAACTTTCTAATCATCAAAGAATCCTGAAAGAAAATTATATTATGGTTTTCACAAAATATTAAGCAGCAAACAGCAGTTTTCAATGCTGATAATAACATGAACCGTTATTAATACAGTAAATGAGCACCAAATCAGCATATTAGAATAAAGCATTAAAAACTGAATTATTCTAAACTTAGTTTATTTATAATCTAAAATATACATTTATCAAGACGTTATGAAGAAAACAAATACTGTAATAATGTTGATAGTATTGTTGTTGTGATGGTGATGATTACTGTAATAGTATTGATGTAGGACCATCTCAAGTCCATAGACCCCTTCATTGTGGGGGTCCTAATTTTTCTTTTGGTACTTTAACATCTTTTAGCAATCGTGTTTATGGGTGTGTTTCTGCACTGCTTCGAGGCAGTGTGGTCCTGCAATTAGGAGTTTGAAGCTGAAGGCAGCAGGGTTGGGTGAGGGGATCCAGGAGGGATGCATGCTGGGGAATGAGGCAGCCCGAGGCTCTCTGAAAGCCAGATGCAGCATTGTCTCTCTGGAATTGGGGGGTTGTTTTGTGGAGGTGATGGCTCCTCTCGGGGACAGTTTGGATTACTAAACACAGGAGAGGAATTTCACACACATCCTCAGTGTGTGTACGTGAGAGACTGGAAAGGGGGAAGGGCTTCTTAATATCTGTGTTGAAACGTCATTAGGATGTCTTGCTAGAAAAGCTTATACTTAAAGGGATAGTCCACCCAAAAATGAAAATTCTGTCATCGTTTACTCACCCTCAAACCTGTATGAGTTTATATATTTTTCTACAAAACAAAAAAGAAGATATTTTGAAGAATGTGGGTAACCAAACAGTTTCGTTTCCCATTGACTTTTTGTCCATGCAGTGGTCAATCTTAAGTCAAATGGAACAAATTCAAACTGTTTGATTAACAATATTCTTTAGAATATTTTCTTTTATGTTCCACAAAAGAAAGAACATCATACAAGTATGGAACAACGTGAGCATGAGTGATGACAGAAGATTCATTTTTGGGTGTACTATCCCTTTAAATCAACATTAAATCCAATTAGACCCAGTTTATAGTCATAACAGACATTCCTTGTCTTGTTGGGGAACAGTGCATCATTAATATGAAGTTATTTAGAATGAAAAATTGACATCAAAATGTAATTGCCGCAAATGCACCAAGCCTCCTTATTTATAAATCGCATTTCACTTGGAAATATGTTAAATTGCGTTACATTACGATGTAAAATGGGTTGCAAACAGCCTTATGTTGATGGCAAGTTTTGCAATCACAGAAAAGGATAGTAGGGAACTTTAGTTAGAATCAGTGTTTTAATATTAGATGAAAAAATTACAAATGTTTCATTAGCAACTACCTAAAATAAAACATGTTTAAGGTGAAGTGCTAAAATTACTCAAATTAAACTGAAATAAAAATAAACTAAAACTAAGTAGAAATATTTAAATCTAAATAAAACTAATAGAAATGACAAAAGTGTAGCAAAATAACTTAAGCTATAATTCACATGAAAAAAATACATATTAACATACACACACACATACACACACACAGAGCGAGACACACACACACACACACACACACACATATATATATATACATATATATGCTAATTCAGAATACTAATAAATACTGCAATAGTATATTAATAATACTAAAGTAACATGAGTAATACTAAAATAACTTGACATGGCCAAGGGTGACTTTAGGCTCCTAAAATGTTTTTAGTGATTTGTTAAATGCAGTAAAACTAGGTGTGAACATCAACAAAAGGGGGCAAGAGGCACATTTGGTGGGCTTGTAAAATCAGTGAAGTTGTTAGAAACACCATATTTGGAATCTCTAGATGGTAGAGGTTTTCAGTACTGATTAAGATATACAGAAAACAAATCTCTTTTAGAGACCACTTTGTCCAAAAGTGAGGAGAAGGAAGTTAAGTAAACTATTTTAGATAGATTTACAGTATATAATGGAATATTTACAGGTGATATGTTTTGAAGGTTTTATTACCTTCTAAAGTGCTGCACAGATTCTGGAGTAATGGTCTTCTCTCTTCAAGGTAAACACATTCCAAGTGGTGCTTGCATACAATGAGAAGGATACTTATGCACTCTTCCTATATCCTGAGGATGGCCTGCAGTTTTTTGGGACACGGCCCAAAGAATCTTACAATGTCAAAATTGAGCTTCCAGCTCGTGTGGGCTTCACCAGAGGAGAGCTGTCCTTCCTCTTCTTTTCCCGGACAGAGGGGCCATACTACAGCGTCACCAGCGATGAGCAGTCCATCAAAAACCTTTACCAGTAAGCATCAGAGGAATTACCATTTTAAAATGGGGCTTTGTTCAAATAAAAACACTTTTTCTTTTAGAAATAATTCAGACAATTACAAAAAAATATATTATATTTGAAAGTTGAAAAAAATGCATTTATTTGAAATCTTTCGTAACATTAGAAGTATCTTTACTGTCACTTTTAACCAATTTAATGCATCCTTGCTGAAAAAAAACAAAAAACAATACAATCTTACAATAGTGTATGAACACAGAAAAACAGAACATTAAATGTTTATTTGATATACATTTATGAATTTATATTAATAATATTGCATATTTTATATTATATTGTAAATTTAGATATATTATACAATAAAAACTAATTTTAAATTTTTAAATAAATTTGAATTGCCATGATTAAAATGATAATTTTATAATTTAATATTATAACTCTCTTCAGAAAAGGAAACATAGGAGAGCGTGGAGTTTGGCTCTTCTACATTGGAAACAGATATTCCTTCCAGAATGTCGTTCCTGCACAGCATGAGGCTGTTTTCACCAAAGATCCGGCAGTCCAAGATGCTGTGTTCCCTGATGAAGACTATACAGACACAGATGAGGAAGAGTATGATCCCATCGATCCTGACTTCCAAGATCCCACCACAACAGAGTTTCTTGATCCAGAGGAAGACTCCTCAATACTGGAGCGTCTCAACCAGGAGGTGCCCCTTGGTCAGTCTCCCCCTCAGCCCTCAGAGTCTGGTCCAGGCGAGTTTCCTCAGCCGGATCCCCATAATCTTACCCCGGAGGACGTGACCCAGTCCCAGCCCCAGCGGCCATTACCAAAGCACGCAATTCTGCAGGTGTACCCAAACCGTGTGAAGGACGTCCCGCCTTCTGGTGGTCAAGTCTTCAGTGTTGAGGAGAAAGTGAACTTTGACTCTGGAGGTGAGAGTAGAATGATTGTGATCCATAACCAATACTGATATATATGGAATGAACCCTTGCTAAGCGCCGCCCTAAAAATGTTACTGACCAATCGTACTTTAGCAACTGTTGCCATCTGCCATCTCAGACAAACTTTTTCTTATTTATAATGTATGTTAATTTGTGTTTAGATACCAGTGTTATTATTGTTAACTAAAAGTAACAAATTTAAAAAATGTATTTTCTATAATTGAAATAAACCTAAATAAAACTAAATATAAATATTATATGAAAAACTTAAACAAAAAAAAAAAAAATGGAAAATGAAAAAAAGCTAAATAAAAAAGAACAAAAACTAACAAATGACAAAACATAAAAATAAAAATACTATAAAAATAAAAACAGTAAAAAAACGAAGTAAAAAAATTATTTATTTATTATTATTAATAATAATAATAATCTAAAAAGAAAAAATGATAACAAAATGTATAAAACTTAAAAACTGTACTGTAAAATTAAAATAAAACTGTACTGTAAAATAAAAATAAATATAAAAACTACTGTAAAAATAAAAAACTGTTAAAAAATTTAAAATATTAATAATAGTATATAAATAATACTGAAATAACACTGTTAGCAATTATCCAGTAGTATATCCATAATTATTATACACTGAATAATATTACATATGTTTTTGTCACTTAAGAACACTTTTAGCTTTGCAAATTAACATATACTTTAATATTTGCAAATGGACACATAATTTGCTGAGCATTTACACCAACAAAATTACACAATTTTATACAAAATTCATTTCTTCTTTTCTCTTCTCTCCAAAACACCATTAATGTCCAAAAAAATATCAGTTAAATACAAAAACCTTACAATTCCCATACATGAGCGTGCATGCAAGTATTATTATTATTATAAGTTTGTCATTTTTTTAAAACACCATTACTTAGATTCATATATGATTTGAGTCAGTATAGTGACTTCCTATTACTCAGTATTATCTATCTGAACAATCCAGAGAGAACTTAAGACTGTGTAGGAGTTAACCTATGACTTATGACTGAATTTGACTTTACTAGCCTATTTAAGAGCAATTTGTCTCTCTTTCCGCTCTTTCCTGCAGTCATCCATTACTCAACCGATAACAAAGAGACATGTGATCGCTTCCAGCAGCAGTGCAGTCAGAATGCACGCTGCACAGACTATTCCACCGGCTTCTGCTGTCAATGCAACTCAGGGTTCTACGGCAACGGCCACCACTGCCTGCCAAACGGTAAGACTGCTGTAAAAAGAGCCGTTGTAAAAGCTACACAAAACATGACCTTGTTCTGAAAGTATGAACAACATCTCTGGGGATATATTACCAGTGTTTTTCTTTCCAAAACACTATTTTAAGAGTAAAGATGTATATTTTTGTAACGCAAAGAAATTGTTGATAAAATTTTTATTTGGTATGCAAATTCCAAACAGCTATTTCCTGTCAAACTTGGTCTGTTACTTGGTCCTAGTGGCTGCAATTGTCTGTAATTGGCGAACGCTTGTGTTAACTGGTTGCGGTAATACTCACAGCTTATTCCACAGTCTTTTTATTAAGAGTTGTGGCTGCCACATCAATTTTGTGGGAGGTTTTATATCTGAAACACTTGATCTTTTGGAAAACCTGAGTGCATTTCCCTAGTGAATCATTCAGCAGCCCTCATGGGGCTTGAGGAACAGGATCTTTTCAAGACAATGACCTCACATTGGCCTTGTATGACTGTAATTTACCTGTGAACATCGACTCCATGCTTATGTGTGAAAGAAATCTTGAGCCCTGTTTCAAAGTCAAGTCTGGCTTGTGCTGAATGACAGACATTTGTGTCTGAGAGAAGATATTCAGTGGAAAAGCTTCCTCAGCTGTTGGATATGCATGTGTATACAGTAGGAGCTTTGTGTGGCCTGTGAGGGAGGTGGTGTAGAGGGAAAACTATCCACTCTGAAACAGCTGAGTAACTGGAGAAATTGTAGCTTTTGAGAGCAGTTTGTAGATTAAAGAAATAGTTCACCCCAAAAAAATAGTTCACCTTTTATCGTAACAAAACCTTGCCAAACCTCTACTCTCAAACCACACAAACACACAAAAAAAATCATACAACAAAATAGGGATGTAACAATGCACCCTGAGCTAGTTGAAAATCGATACAAATATGTGACAATTCAAATTGGTTGCGATGTTAAATTAATTGCGATACGGTTGGAGGAAGGAATTTCTATAAATGTGTCCCTGAGTGGAACTGACTGTCTTCAGAAAAGTTTAGATAATATTTTCCTTCATCTTGTCTCTGTATAATGCATATTAAAGTAGTGTTCATAAGTGCAGCTGCTTTGTTTACAGCTGCAAACAAGGAAACACTGTATCGCTACTGTTCCATAAGCGCCACCTACTGTCAGAGAGTGAATTTGCATTTTTTTTTTTGCCGTTATTGTTTCGCACAGATATTTTATGTAGTATAATTTCACAGAGCTAATCATTTAGATTAAAAACTTCTCATGCTGCATGTATGCAGCATCTTTGTTTGGATTGTAATTAAAGTACAGTGGTTGCCTCTTATTTGAAATGGAAGCTCCTAATGGCCAATGGATCTCATTTTGTTAAAAAAAAATTGTGTCAAAAAATCATATCATGAAATCAGTATCGGAAATCGTATCGCATTGTGAGTTGAGTGAATAATTACATCCCTACGGAAAAAGCATAGTTTGTTAATCTACCAATACTTATGCAATATTCCAAGTCTTCTAAAGCCATACGTTTTTTTTTATGTGAGAAAAGCCTTCCTGTAGCTCGCCCTTTTGCAAAATATTATAACTAAAACTTGTGGATTTCAAAATTTAAAAAAAATTACTTGTAGATTTAAAAGAATAGTTTATCCCAAAATTAAAATTTGCTGAAAATGTACTCATCCTCAGGCCATCCAAGATTATTGAGTTTATTTCTTCATCGTAACAGATTTGGAGAAATTTAGCATTAATCACTTGCTCACCAATGGATCCTCTGCAGTGAATGGGTGCCGTCAGAATGAGAGTCCAAACAGCTGATAAAAACCTAATCCACACGATTCCAGTCCATTAATTAGCATCTTGTGAAGCGTAAAGCTGTGTGCTTATACAAAACTAATCTTTCATTAAGGAGTTTTTAACTGTTGCTTCTGGCTAAAATACGAGTCCTAGGCCCGGTTTCACAGACAGGGTTTAGACTAAACCAGGATTAGGCCATAGTTCAATTAGGACATTTAAGTCATTTTTATAAACATGCTTAGAAAAAAAAACATTACTGGGATGCTGATATATTTGATGATCAGTCAGTGCAAGTTTATTTCAGTTGAAACAGCTCAGACTTATATTTTAGTCCAGGACTAGGCTTAAGCCTTGTCTGTGAAACCGGGGGCTAAAGTTGTGTTTATTTATGAAGATTATCTTGTAAGAATCATAAGCTTTTGTTGGTCACAAATCATATTTTCAGAAATAATCCAAAAGCCAAAGGAAAAATCCTATTGACTTGTTTGTCAAGGGAACCAGGGTGTTGCTAACGTCCGAACTAGCCTAAAAAATACTTAATCCCTTCAGCAATCTATTGGTTTTTTTAAATGAATTTCAGCACATTTAATCCTAAAGTTAGCTAAAGTTATTTAGCTATCAACATACTTGCAAACGATCATTATAAGTTAATATTTTTTATTTTATCTCCATCTTGTCCTCAGGTGCTCCTCATCGTGTGAATGGAAAGGTCAGAGGGACTGTACTGGTGGGTGGCACAACAGTGCAGCTGGACAGCATCGACCTGCACGCCTACATCGTGGTGGGTGACGGACGAGCGTACACTGCTATCAGTGAGGTCCCAGAGCCGGTGGGCTGGGCGCTCATGCCCGTGGCCCCCATTGGAGGTCTGTTTGGTTGGCTCTTCGCCCTGGAGCTACCAAACAGCCTTAATGGCTTCAGTATCACCGGTGAGGCCGTCATGTTCTCATCTTCTACTTTTTTTATGGTGTGGAATGTTTGTTAAACATATGGCCTCCTGCTGAGAGATTTTAGGCTTAGAGGTTTTGTTCTCGCTAATAGAGTCCCACAAGGGCTTTGCTCGTCTGATATGTACTCAACCATTTCACCCTAATTTAAATCAGGTGCTCCATTATATAATAATATGTTTTCACTTTGTATGAAAAGCCTGTTTTTTGTTTTTGAACAACACATGAATGTTCATCAAGCACCATTATAAGGGTCACAGCCCCCATCTGGATCTTATTTCGTGATATTTGTTTGCAGTAAAATGAGTGAGCAACAACACTGCTCTTTAACGACTTTTAATCATGTTGAAAACCAACATTTCTGTTTCGCAGGTGCCGAATTCACTCGCCGTGCTGATGTGACCTTCTATCCCGGTAACCAGCGTCTCAGCATCGTCCAGACAGCTACGGGTTTGGATACCCAGAACTACCTCAATGTGGACACTCATTTACAGGGCAGTGTTCCCTTCATCCCTCCTGGTGCCACGGTGCAGATGGAGCCATTTAAGGACACCTACCATTATTATCCTTCATGTAAGTTCTGGGGGAAGAATTTGGGGAATAAATATATCTGTACATCTTTGTTTCATGAGTGTTTTTCCCGATAGATTTTTTTTTAATATTCGGTTTTATATTTACCAGGGCCGTCAATAGATTAAACTTAAATGAATCTAATTAATTACACAATATGTATCCCAGGACCACAAAATCAGTCATAAGGATCTTTTTTTTTTTTAAATGGAAGCAAATCAAAGCTGAATAAATAAGCTTTCTAACGAACACATAATAATCCTAACAAACCATACATTGATGTATGGTTTGTTAGGATAGGACAATATTTGCCTGAGATACAACTATTTGAAAAACTGGAATATGAGGTTGCAAAAAAATAAATAAAATAAAGAAATATTGAGAAAACTGCCTTTAAAGTTGTCCAAATTAAGTCCTTAGCAATGCATATTACTAATCAAAAATTAAGTTTTAATATATATATACGGTAGGAATTTTACAAAATATCTTCATGGAACAAGATCTTTACTTAATATCCTAATGATTTTTGGCATAAAATAAAAATCGATAAATTTGACCCATACAATGTATTTTTGGCTATTGCTACAAATATACTCGTGCTACTTATGACTGGTTATGTGGTCCAGGGTCACACATAGCAACGAATTAAGGACAATTATTCAGCAGTTCAGGAGGGATCAGTAAATAAAGGCTAATGCTGTTCTTTTGAACTTGAAAAAAAGAATCCTAAAAATATTGTATCAGTTTCCTTAAAAATATTAAACAGCAAAACAGTTTTCAATATAGATAATAAGCATTGAGCACTGTTTCAGTGCAAATCGGCATATTTGAATAAATTCTGAAAGATCACGTGACACTAAAGATTATTTTAATAATGTTTTATAATATTACTATAGTTTCACTGTATTTTTGATCAAATAAATTTCTTGGCGTGCATTAAAAATGTTTCAAAAACAAAAAAAATGTTGTCAACCCCAAACTTTTAAATGGTATAAGTTATGGACTTGTGGAGAATGGATTAGTTATAAAAAAAAAAAGGGACGAGGAAAAGAAAATGTAAGCTAAAAAAAGAACGATCTTGTGACGTCTCCTGTCTCCTCTACTTCCTTTCAGAGGAAGCTGTGTCTGATCTTGATGCACCCTAAATAAAAGCTGTTCTCATGTTGCTGAACACGAGGTTGCTTAACAATCAAATCCTGTGGGATTTTGGGTCTAGAATTAAAGCCCAAAGTTTGCTTTCCTTTTAACTCTTGCCTTTTTTCCTGTTCTCAGTGATTACCTCCACATCCGTGCGTGAGTTTACAGTCGTATCAGCTGAAAACGGAGCAGAGACCCACATTTTCCAGGTCAAACAGAACATCACATACAGGGACTGCTCTCACGGGCCCCGCAACGCACTGGAGACACTGGAACTGCGAATGGAGCGCATATTTGTTATGTACGTCAAAGAAGAACGCATCCTTCGATACGCCATCACCAACAAGATCGGCCCTCTTGGAGGTAGGCTGCTGGTCAATATTTTACAGTATGTTGTTTTTGTCGTTTTTGATGTGAATGTGCTAATGTAGGATGAAATGAAAGTAGCGACAGATCATGCATTCAAGTGTAACAAATTCTAATAAAAAGAAAAAAATATAGGACAGGCATTTGTTTTTTGCATCAGTCGTTGATTGGATGTTGAGATGTGGGCGTGTATGTGAACTATAAGGGGCGGGGTTTAAGCAGACTAAATGTTTGGAGAAGTCATTTGTGCATGGATTAATTGTTTATAATAAGATCAAAAGCATGCATTTAGAAAATACATGGGGTAAATTTTGACTTTGTGTTTACTTTAACTAGCATAGTAAAATGTTCATGGCCAACCAGCTTCACCAACTATGCTGGCGAACACCATAATTATCCTGGTCCATCTGCTAGACCAGCACTTACCAATATAAACCAGTTTGGACATTTTTTTGCATTTGCATTTTTTAGCTTGGAAACATAAGTATGAGATTTCTAAAACAACATTTTTAATTTGACAGAATCAGTATTTTTGGTAATTTGTTGGTCATAAAAAACACTGGGTTCAGGATATATATATATATTTTTTAAAGAGTGTTAGTATATCTTTTAACCCTGGATTGCAAAGACAAAAGTATTTTGTTTAGCAGCAGACAACCAATTGTAAAGTGCCTCAATTCTTGCCTAATTAATTATTCATGAGCTTTGTGTTCATATGCTGAACTTGTGTTTTTGTTGTTGTTGTATTTGCTTTGTTTTTGAGTGTTTCAGAAGCTGATTTACATTGTGACACTTTCACCATTCGACAAGCAGTTATTTCAATTCAGAGTTTTTCAAACTCATTAATATGCAAATAAGAACATTAAGAAATAATTCTGAAACATTTTTCAGATTTTTTTAGGACCTGACTTTAGAAGTGAATTTTGAAACCTAACTACCCACGACTAATTATTATCCCAGGGTGAAATATGTGAAACATGTTACAAGATAAGCCCAGGATTATATAAACTCAGGGTTTGGAATTACACCAGCTTTACAGTTTCAAGTGTGGGAAAAGCCCATCTTTTGTTTATTTTGGTGTCGTCTTCTCAATTTTTGTGAAAAAAAATCTGCATAAAACCTTCCTCACTTATTCTCCCTATATATGGCCTCCTGCTCGTCCTTCGTTTAGACCGACCCTCATTTTTGGCATAGTTTCTTTATTAACATGCTGACTGATGTGTCAATGAGATGTCTGGCTCTCACACAGGACTTACATTGGCTTGAGTTCAGCTGCCTTCCCATCATGCAAAATAGGAGGTCTAAGATAACCACCCCGAACCACCTGCTGCTTTCTACCATGGCCCGGCATTAGACAGCAGACCCAGGGGCTGGAGAGAGAGGAGGACTGCACTTTAAATTAATTATGTCTGTGAAGTGAGCCTGTGGTATTTTACAAAGCTTTGTGTTTGCAGTTTGTAACAAATCCCTTTATCCAGCGAGTTCCCTTAAGAAATAAATCAAACGTTTCTTTTTTAGCCCCTTGATTTGTGACCTTGTAAGGCTGTGTAGTTCCCAAAAGAGGATTTAGTGGGATGACAGTGCTTTGAATGGCCCTCTGGTTCCTGGCTGGTGCTGTAGATGTTGACTTTAGGATGATAAGTGGGGCTGGGATGAGCATATCACCAGCTGTGTCGTATCTAGTCAGTGGGCCGAATATGATCCAGTTTCCTAGAGTTGCACAATCGTCAAAACCTAATGTGACCTTACTTTCATTCGCAATGGATTGCAAGTTTATATGTGAAGGTAGAGTATCCCTGCATTGCATCATAATGAATTTACTCTTCACCATTAGATGATAAACACATAAACTAAACCTCATTTAGAATAAAAAGTGATAAAAAATTATGCAAGAGTGTATTGTCTGAGGTAGAGATGTCCATTTTGGTCATTTTGGCTACTTTGAACCCTGCATTCAAATTGGACCGGCCAATATATCATCAAAACATTAGAAGTAAATTGTTTTCACTTGAAAACAAGCCTAAGTATTGTTTAAATTGGGTATGCATGTGTACTATTAATTCAAAATAACAATTTTGGATATTATTGGCCAATATTGGATATTATTCATTCTCATGTTTTTACATTTAGATTACCTTTATCATTATCTAATGCTCACTTGAAGTTAATCTTGTAATCTTTAGCAAATCTAAAAAATGAATAACTGTTTTCATGCTATACATTATAATGTTGTGATTGTCAGATTCCCTTGTGGCATTTAAAATGTGTGATTTTAATTTTTAGTGTTTTTAATCAATCAATCAATTAATTAATTAATGTTTTTTGAATTTTTTAATTGGATTATGGATAATAATGTCCATTATTTTATTGTATAGGAACAAGTTGCTGGATTTTATGGCAAATAATAAGATGAACTGTTGTTCGTCAACTAATATGTTGTTTCTTAGCCAGATCATCCGCACTTACAGTGTTTAGTATTTGTTGAGTAAAATCTCCTCTAGATGTTGATATATAGCCTATATAGTGAGGGTGATGAATCTCATACTGCTGTTATCATTATGTTCACTCAGACAAAGTATTCATAACGGGGTGGTGGGTAGAGGAATAGTTGCGGAGTGATGTTGTGGGAACAGAAGGACACCCCGGAATCCCTGTACCCAAGAGAGCCATGCATGGCCTCTGGCCGAGGCTGCAAAACACAGCTGCCTCTGTCTGTCCAGTGTGTCTGGCACAACTGACGTATAGTAATTAGATCAGTGCTGACACATCTAAGATATTAGATTAGACTGAGGTGGATTCACACGCTTGTATGTGACCGTATATCATGTCATTATGGTCCTGCTGACTGTGCATATGAAGAGCTAGATCTCAGTTCTCAGTCATTTCACAGCAGCTGTTAGTGTTTCATGTGGTTGATGATGTTTTTTCCCACAACCTGGGCTGATGGAAATCGTTCAGGGCAAAGTCAGTTCACTAGCTGGCCATCTTGGTAACACCCTAGAATCTTTTTTCTCATAATGCAAATACAGCTCTTATCTATGCCTTCCAAGTTTTACATTTGTATGCTTAAACTGACCAACAGTCAGTTTTAGTAGCATGAATAGATGTTGGTCTAGAAACATGTCTTACTTGTGTAAATCAAATTATACTTGAGTTTGGGGTTTGATTAGTTGAGTCTGTAGAACAATTAGGTCAGTCAATCGGATTCTGTTTCTTCTGGCACAAGTCCTAACACCTTTAATGGGCCTGAGCTCCAAAACCCCCCATCACACACTCTTGAGATAAGTATTGTTGTGTGAACTACACTAGGAGTGTTTCTCTCCAGTTTGGGACAGAAGTTTCCCACCTGGTCCCTCCACCCCCTTCGTTTTCCTCAAAGTCTTGTGTTAACCAGCGCTCCGCCCCGCTGGTGTGCCGCTGTCCCTTTAATTAGCACAAAGTTGAAAAGAACCCCCCCGACCCACTTTGCCAATGTTTGTCCTGTAGTTTCTCTCCACTTTTCCCCCTCCCCTGTGGAGTCACTTTAAATGGGACCGTCTTTCTCGTTCTCTCTCACTTCAAACAAAAGTCTTCCCGTCTGCCTTTGATAATTGGCCAAATTGGTCTCTGGCCCGGGGTGAGGAAATCAAGCTGTTTTTAATGTGAGATGAGTAGGCGTTGGGTGGGGGTGAAGGTGGTCCGTATGGCCCAAGGGTCCCAACAATGGGTCCCTGATGGTAGGCCGTATGGGTAAGAGCACAATGAAGTCCTTTTGTCTTGGAGTAAGAGGTTTGGTAATGTCACTTATAGTATGTGAACCACCCTGAGTTTTAAGACCCTTTTAAAGGTGTTGTGTTTTCCAGGTCAAGTACTTTGACCTCCAAGGTCAAATTTAAAGACCATTTGAAATCGTATAGGTTTGTCGGGAAGCAAAGTGTTCACACCTCTCCATATGTTAACACCTTTGAATGCACGTTTATCACAAAGACTCTTATTACTCAAGGTCTGTGGTTTTATAACATCACTCAGAATAGTCATGTCTGTTGAATTCCCTCTGGCTGTGATGGTTGTAGTAGTAAAGTTCCCTCAGTTTTTTTTTATTTAGTCATTTTTTAACAAAGCCTCCACTCAGGATACTGAATTTGGCTGGAGGTTTTAAAACATCTGCAGTGACTCACTCATCAGTGAGTCACATTTCCAGTGTATGTTCCCCATTGGTGAGTTCCCCATCAAGTTTAGTATCTTGAATAAACAGTAATGCAATCAATCAGAATTGTAAACGGGCACAAATCACTATACACAGAGATTCTAAAAGGGGATTTTTGCAGCGATGCCATTGGAGAACCTATTTTGGTTCCCTTTCGGTAAACAGTTGAAGGAATAGAGCAACCGAGTTTATTTCACGGGAACAGATTAGGAGAAATTTAGCATTTCATCAATTGCTCACCAATGGATGCTCTGCAGTGAATGGGTGCCGTCAGAATGAGAGTCCAAAAAACTGATAAAAACATCACAATAATCCACAAGTAACCCTCATGACTACAGTCCAGCAACATTTTTCTAACATTTATAACTTCGAATAGTTGCTTTCAGCTACAATGAGTCCTCTATCCATAATATTGCTTTTTATGTTTATATCTGGTTATGATCTGCTCAAGCTCTTTAAAGTTGGGTGTATTCTGATTGGCCGTTAGTGTTTTTATTGTTCATCAGCTGGAAAAATTTGTTCTGAAAATGATTCCAACAACATCGTTCCTCTGTGTCATTATCATTATCGATATGATGAGGACTTCCTTATTCTCATAGGATTAACAATTATTAAAAACTTTATTGTTATCATCCTTGGTGTGAACGTGCCTTAACTATTGAACTCTATTGCCCCCCTTTTATAGAAGTGTTTCCCTTTGCTTTGCTTTCTATGGGACTGATTCAGTTGAGGTCTATGGAGATTACATAAGAAGTTATTTGTAGTGACAATAGCTCAGTTTGTTGCATTGCTATTTATAATTTGCTTGCCTTCACATCTTTTCACAGCTGGAGACCCAGGGCCAGAAGATCTAAATCCCTGTTACTCTGGAAATCATGACTGTGACACAACCGCACAGTGCATGCCGGGCGAGGGACAGCTGTTTTTGTGCCAATGCGCCACAGGTTACAGAGGAGACGGTCGCAACTGTTATGGTAAGAGAAGTTATATGGAAACATCTCCCTGCACAAACACACACGCTTGAGCTGTAAATTCAATTCCAGGTCCTTGACACTCTGTTTAATCAGTCGAGGGTCTGGAATACTTAGGCAATAACCTTCGTCTTCCTTCATTAGAGCCATGCATCTGCGTAACATCAACATTGCAGGCCATTCAGAAGTGGGGTCATCACCACTGTAGTACATTAGCACGACCAGACGTTTCCTATCCAGTGAGTCAGTCGCAAAGTAGAGGAAACCCTCAGTGAATCATGAATGTGTCCAGGGGTCTTTCCCCCCGTCTGCTGTCTCTCATCTTCTTCCTCCCACTGTTACCAAGCCAAACAACAGAAAGACTAAACACTCTTTAGGTGGAATGTGGGAGATCTGTGAGCTTGCGGTGAGTCTGGGGAAGATTTGTAAGCGAAGACACATTTCTGTGGCATTTCTGTTTGAGCTGCGCACGCAGAGGCCACATCCTCAGCTTTAAGCTAGTTGGGGGCTCAGACCACCTGATATTTCCTCGTTTGAAGAGGGGGGAGAGCAAATCGCACCTAGCCTCCAGAAAACTCCCTATGTACTCATACAGAAGTGCGTTTTTTTTAATCTTGAGACCCTTATTCCAGATGATATTTGACATAGAGTGTAATGATGTCTGATTTGAGATCAGATTGTGTTTTTGAGTCGATTCTGATTTAGTGATTTGGTTGAACTGGTTCACAAAGCAAAAGAGAGCTTGTTGCTGTTGGGCTGCATAAATAGCTTTTGAAAGACTGATCATAAATAGAATGTACTGCCGTCTTATTAAAAATTAAGATGTCATATTTCTCACTTTACAGGGACTCTTGACTTGACAACTACAGCAGTGCATATTTGCATATTATCAGAAACGAGATGAACGATTCAAAATCATTTAAACAATATCTTAAAAAGTTGTCCATGCATTATTTTTTATAAAGCTTATTTGCATAAGCTTATTTTCTCAACATCACGTCGCTGAACACACCATTTTTAATAAAAAATGTTTTTTTACAAGTAAAATTGCAAGTTGGGAAGAATATGGTGGAGTAATTAATACTAATACTAAAATATTATTATTAATATTGGTAACTATTTTTTTGTTGTTGTTGTTAAAAATTACCCGATGCAACCTAATTGGAAACTGTGCTAAACAGCAATTTTACTACAAAAATTAAATTTTTTAATAAATTTTATTTGATTCAGTGAATTTTTCCTTTTAACTGGTTGTTTGTAACAAATTGATTGAACAATTGATGGAAAAAAAAATTTTTGCACTTAAAAATTAACATTCTGGATGAGAAAACGTTATGGAGCAGTGTATATTGCATATTAATACAAGTTTAAAAAAGACATTTTCTCTGCATATTTTTTATGTTTATAAAAAATTTGTATAAAGTTGCTTTTCTCAGCATTGGACATGCCCATAAAACAAAAAAACTATTATTTTCTTATTGGAAATGAATGGCTTATTGCTTTGTCTATGTAAATCAGTATATACTGTATGTGAACACCCCATAAGGGATAAAAAATTTTTTTACCAGTAAAACTAGAAACTTGGAAAGAATATTTCTCAATATTTTATATTAATGTAATTATTAATATTAATATTGGCAGCAATTGTTTATTTTGTAACCACATTCATTTTATTTGATTCAGTGAATCAGTTCTTTTAGAAGTGTTTCTTTTGAACAAAGCATCCTAACAAAGCGATTCATCAGAATGAATTGGATTTCCCAGTGTGGCAGTCTGCACTTGATTATGTGTGTGTGTGTGTGTGTGTGTGTGTTTTCTTGCATCATGTTCCTATTAGAGGATCATTTTATCACCTGTCTGAACTCTTCACTCTAGAGTAGATAATAAGGGGGTCAATGAAAGAGAGCAGAGAAAAATCAAGAGAGAGAGGTGGACCGTGTGTTCCTTACCCTCCCTGTAATTAGCAATGATCAAAACCAGATCTCCTGCTGACCAGCTCTTAACCCACCCAGAGCCTCAGGCCTGTTCCCACGCACTCCGACAGGGACGACATCCCTCGCTATCTTCCTCTGTCATCACAAACGGCAGGATCGAGGCTTGCTTTATCTCTCCAGCACCTGAATGCCATGTTTGAAGCACACCAAGGCACCCAGCGTCCAAAACAATTAATCTTGTAGTGTGATTGGTTAACATTAGAGTATTATGGGTTGTAATTGAGCAGTTATTCTCTCTCTGTAGATGTGGATGAGTGTGCAGAAGGTCTGAGCTCCTGTGGTGCTCATTCTTACTGTGTGAACCTGCCTGGAAGCCATCGCTGTCAGTGTGAGAGCGGATTTGAGTTTGGATTTGACGGTCGGACATGTCAGGGTAAGAAACATCTTCATTTCCTGTGCAGTCTGTGCAGTGGACACAACTCTACCAAACTTGTGTATTCCACATTGGCTATTCTTATTTATCATTCAGAGACAAATGTATATTTAATGCTTTACAGGTCATGTCATGTCATGCAATTATTCATATAAAATTACTGTATGAAAATTAAACTTCCAAAGAGCCAAAAGTAATCAATTCATTATTAAATTAAATTAAATTATTTTTTAACATTATTGAATTGTTTTTTTGTTTTTTTTATTGGCCCAAGCCTAAGGCCGAAAGTTATCTGTGTTTATATCTTAAATAAATATATAATATAATTATATATATAATATATAATATATATATATATATATATATAATAAGTATATAATACTATATATATATATATATATATATATATATATATATAATACAGTATTTATTCATATAATACCTATGTTATGTATATAATATACATAATATTTCTTGACTTATTATTTGTTTGGACTGACAGGATTTTTTAATTTAATATAAATTATTTAAATCTTTTAAACATTAATATTATCTAATTGAAATTATGCAAAAGACACTACCTTTCAAAAGTTTATAATCAGTATGATTTTCTTTTTTGAATGAATTTAATGCTTTTATTCAGCAACAATGCCTTCAGTTGATCGAAAGTGACAGTAAGGACATTTGTAATGTTACAAATGATTTCAAATAAATTCTGTTCTTTTGAACTTTCTATTCATCAAAAAGTGTTTTCAACACTGAAAATAATAAGACTGAAGTAATAGCTGTAGTAATTTACAAACAAAATTTTTATTTTAAAATATAAAACCGTTATTTTAAATTGTAATCATTTTTCACAATATTACTGTTTTCAGTGTATTTTTGTTAAAATTAATGCAGCCTTGGTGAGCAACACCAACCTTTTGAATGATAGTGCAACTTTTTTCCAATATAAAACTGGATGTTGCTTGTGGCATTAAACGTTCATAATGTGACAACAATTTGGCATCTTACTGTTTTGAATCTTTATTGCTATATATTCTACTGTCCACTATATTACATACTATATTGCACAGCATGCATCGTATTGATATTAGCTTCTAAGAACACGGTCAGCAGTTTATATGTGACTCAGTCTGAGTTGTGTGCTGTCAGTGGGATGTGATGTGTTGCAGAGGTTAAATGTTGGTAAAACACAGGCTCATTCTCTCAGCTGAATGCTGTAGGTGAAGGGTTTGCAGTGCAGAGAGAGCCATGTGTAACCAGAAACGCTGAGGAAGGGAGGGTATTTTGAAACAATGACCCAATGTCCTCGCTCAGGGAATGTGCGTAGGAGACGCGTAGCTGAAGAACACAAGGGGGTCAGAGGACAGTTAACTCTTCTTCTTCCTGTACAGCGCGCTCTGATTGGATTGTGGAAATTTGGAGCCTTCAGGCAACAGCTAGAATGACTCAGACCAACATCCGGAGAAATGCGGTTAATGTGCTGTTTGTTGTGTTCTAGAGTGAGTGTTGTGTTTTGTGGTTTGTGCAGATGTGGATGAGTGTCGTGACCAACCGTGCCACACCCAGGCCTTGTGCTCAAACAGTGCGGGATCTTTCCAGTGCCAGTGCCAACCGGGATACCATGGAGATGGTTTCCAGTGCCACCCTCAAAATGGTAGCTGTTTGTAGATACTTGGATTTTTAACATTGTTTTCTTCAAGTAAATTCCCAAATTCTGTAATATCTGGTTAATTTGCATTATAGGTCGCCCCAAGACCCAGTGTGAGCAGCACAGAGACAGACTTCAGAGCGGAAATGGTGGTGTTCGTCCTATAGGAGCCTTCATCCCTCAGTGTGATGAGGAGGGTCAGTACAGGCCGCAGCAGTGCCACGGGTCCACAGGTCACTGCTGGTGTGTGGACAGTAGAGGACAGGAGAGAGCGGGGACCAGAACTCCACCTGGAGCCCCAACAATAAACTGTGATGAGCCTGGTAAGAAATAGGCCTCTCTTAATAGGTCATCTGTCCTATTTTATATAATATTCCTTTTTTTATTAATTAATTGTCATGGGATCTGTTATAGAGCGGTAGCAGTTGCTCTTTTTGTTGGAGTATCTCAGAATCTCTAAATTCTAGATGATTCATAAATTTTAGATGTTGTTATTTGAATTTAATTTATATACTGTTATAGTAGATATTAAAATTGGGACAGTTTTATTTTTATATTTTCATTTAAAAAATGTTAGTGTAAGTTTTAGTCATTTTCTTTTGTGTATTTGTCATTTTTATAACATTTTTAATATATCCATTAATTTTTATTTCTTTTTTTAATTTAAGTTTTAGCAATTTTAGTACTTCAAATCAAACGTATTTTATTTTTGTTAGTGGCCAAAGCAACATTTCTGATTTTTATTTTTAAAAAATTTTAAGCGTACATTTTTCACTTGATTTTTTACAATTTATTTTAGTTAGAGGAGGTTGAATGTTGTCAGAACCACGAGGAACATTAATATTTATCAAAACCTCTGTAACTTTATTGAAGTAACTTTATGGCTGAGATTCTTGTACTGAGATGTGTGACGGGAGAATAACAAAAATATTTTTCTATCCCAAGTGCGTCCAGTGCGTCCCAAGACCCAGTGTGAGCAGCACAGAGACAGTCTTCGTAGCAGAGATGGTGACGCTCCTCTGACAGGAGCCTTCATCCCTCAGTGTGATGAGGAGGGTCAGTACAGGCCGCAGCAGTGCCACGGGTCCACAGGTCACTGCTGGTGTGTGGACAGTAGAGGACAGGAGAGAGCGGGGACCAGAAGTCCACCTGGAGCCCCAACAATAAACTGTGATGAGCCTGGTAAGAAATAGGCCTCTCTTAATAGGTCATCTGTCCTATTATATATAATATCTAAATTTTTTAAACAATTAATTTTCTCAATGTATCTTTTATAGATAGTTAGAAATTGTTCTTTATCGAAATATATCCTTAAATTCTAGATTCTACTTCACCAGTGTTATTTTATTATTATTTATGTACTTATATATTACTATTAACATATAATATAGTACTTATTCATATTTTATTATTTTGTTTTCAGTTTTAATTTTAATTATTTTAATTTAAGTTTTAGCAATTTTCTTATGTGCTTTTGTCTTTTTTCCTCTATTTCTATATAGCCTTAATTATATTTTATTTCAGTTCAAGTAATTTTAGTTTCCATTTTAGTTATGAATAACAACACTGTTCATTTCTAATAAAATACTTAAGGGGAGGTTGAAATTTGTCAGAACCACTGAGGAGTGTGATGGGAGAGTAACAAACTTCCTTTCTATCCCAAGTGCGTCCAGTGCGTCCCAAGACCCAGTGTGAGCAGCACAGAGACAGTCTTCGTAGCAGAGATGGTGACGCTCCTCTGACAGGAGCCTTCATCCCTCAGTGTGATGAGGAGGGTCAGTACAGGCCGCAGCAGTGCCACGGGTCCACAGGTCACTGCTGGTGTGTGGACAGTAGAGGACAGGAGAGAGCAGGGACCAGAACTCCACCTGGAGCCCCAACAATAAACTGTGATGAGCCTGGTAAGAAATAGTCTACATCAGAGGTGTCCAAACGTTTCACTATGAAGGGCCAAAAATCAAATTGAAAGTATATTTTGCATTATATTATATTTGTAAAATATTTATATTATATTTATATTTGCAACTATATTATTATTATTTTTTATTTAATTAATGTCTTCTATAATTAAATGCAAAACAAAATGCAACAAAACGTAAAAAGAAATAGAATAAAGATATGCTTCAATAGCATGTTTTCCCCTATTTTTCCACCTTCTTGAGGATCAACTTTGGCCTGTGGGTCCTTGTTTGGGCATCTCTGGTCTACAGGAACTTTTATTTTTGGGGAAATTTATTTTTGTCACAGTCTTCTCTCTCCAAGTCATTTAAATAATATTTCTGTTTATTTTTTATTAATTAATTGTCATGGAATTTGTTGCAATTACTCTTTTTGTTTGGAATAGACTGCCAGTTTGGGATGAATAAGATTTTAAATGGTTTTTGAAGAAGTCTTATATGCTTACCAAGGCTGCATTTATTTGATCGCAAATACAGTAAAAACAGTAAAATTGTGAAATATTATAACAATAACGGTTTAAAACAAATGTAAATGTAATTTACTCATGTGATGCAAAGCTGCATTTTTAGAATCATTACTCCAGTCTTCAGTGTCACATGATCCTTCAGATATCATTCTAATATGCTGAGTTTATGTTCAGGAAACATTTCTCATAATTATCCGTATTGAGAACAATTGCGCTGCTTAATATTTTTGTGGAAACTAGATTGTTTGATGAACAGAAAGTTCATAAGAACATCATTTACTTTAAATATTTGTTTTTGTAACAGTGTAAAAGCCTGCCACTTTTGATCAATTTCATGCATCCTTGCTCAATAAAAGTATTAATTTCTTAACAAAAAAAGAAAATCCTCAGTTCAAATTCGACATAGGCTAGCTGTCTGGGAAAACAGGCCCTTACCCTGAGTTTAAGAAAGATAGCATAAAAATATGGAGAGATGCACCTTTATTGGTGCAGACATATTGCATTCCTCTTTGGAAAAATGTAAGATTTTAGGGAAGGTCGAGGTTTGTTAAAACCACCTGTGTTTACATGGGCAATATTAACATTTGCAATATTATGATCAAAACAGATAATAACTTTATTGGAGTTTAGAGTTTGGCAACTCTTAAACTTGCACAAGCCCTTTCATTTCATATAAACAAAGGGTTGTGCAAAGGAGTGTAATGGAGGTATAACAATCCCTTGTGTATCTGTATCCAGTGCGTCCCAAGACCCAGTGTGAGCAGCACAGAGACAGTCTTCGTAGCAGAGATGGTGATGTTCCTCTGACAGGAGCCTTCATCCCTCAGTGTGATGAGGAGGGTCAGTACAGGCCACAGCAGTGCCACGGGTCCACAGGTCACTGCTGGTGTGTGGACAGTAGAGGACAGGAGAGAGCGGGGACCAGAACTCCACCTGGAGCCCCAACAATAAACTGTGATGAGCCTGGTAAGAAATAGGCCTCTCTTAATAGGTCATCTGTCCTATTATATATAATATCTCAATTTTTTAAACAATTAATTTTCTCATGGTATCTTTTATAGATAGTTAGAAATTGTTCTTTATCGAAATATATCCTTAAATTCTAGATTCTACTTCACCAGTGTTATTTTATTATTATTTATGTACTTATATATTATTATTAACATATAATATAGTACTTATTCATATTTTATTATTTTGTTTTCAGTTTTAATTTTAATTATTTTAATTTAAGTTTTAGCAATTTTCTTATGTGCTTTTGTCTTTTTTCCTCTATTTCTATATAGCCTTAATTATATTTTATTTCAGTTCAAGTAATTTTAGTTTCCATTTTAGTTATGAATAACACTGTTCATTTCTAATAAAATACTTAAGGGGAGGTTGAAATTAGTCAGAACCACTGAGGGGTGTGATGGGAGAGTAACAAACTTATTTTCTATCCCAAGTGCGTCCAGTGCGTCCCAAGACCCAGTGTGAGCAGCACAGAGACAGTCTTCGTAGCAGAGATGGTGACGCTCCTCTGACAGGAGCCTTCATCCCTCAGTGTGATGAGGAGGGTCAGTACAGGCCGCAGCAGTGCCACGGGTCCACAGGTCACTGCTGGTGTGTGGACAGTAGAGGACAGGAGAGAGCGGGGACCAGAACTCCACCTGGAGCCCCAACAATAAACTGTGATGAGCCTGGTAAGAAATAGGCCTCTCTTAATAGGTCATCTGTCCTATTTTATATAATATTCCTTTTTTTATTAATTAATTGTCATGGGATCTGTTATAGAGCGGTAGCAGTTGCTCTTTTTGTTGGAGTATCTCAGAATCTCTAAATTCTAGATGATTCAGAAATTTTAGATGTTGTTATTTGAATTTAATTTATATACTGTTATAGTAGATATTAAAATTGGGACAGTTTTATTTTTATATTTTCATTTAAAAAATGTTAGTGTAAGTTTTAGTAATTTTCTTTTGTGTATTTGTCATTTTTATAACATTTTTAATATATCTATTAATTTTTATTTCTTTTTTTTATTTAAGTTTTAGCAATTTTAGTACTTCAAATCAAACGTATTTTATTTTTGTTAGTGGCCAAAGCAACATTTCTGATTTTTATTTGTAAAAATTTTTAAGCGTACATTTTTCACTTGATTTTTTACAATTTATTTTAGTTAGAGGAGGTTGAATGTTGTCAGAACCACGACCAACATTAATATTTATCAAAACCTCTGTAACTTTATTGAAGTAACTTTATGGCTGAGATTCTTGTACTGAGATGTGTGACGGGAGAATAACAAAAATATTTTTCTATCCCAAGTGCGTCCAGTGCGTCCCAAGACCCAGTGTGAGCAGCACAGAGACAGTCTTCGTAGCAGAGATGGTGATGTTCCTCTGACAGGAGCCTTCATCCCTCAGTGTGATGAGGAGGGTCAGTACAGGCCGCAGCAGTGCCACGGGTCCACAGGTCACTGCTGGTGTGTGGACAGTAGAGGACAGGAGAGAGCGGGGACCAGAACTCCACCTGGAGCCCCAACAATAAACTGTGATGAGCCTGGTAAGAAATAGGCCTCTCTTAATAGGTCATCTGTCCTATTATATATAATATTTAAATTTTTTTAAACAATTAATTTTCTCATGGTATCTTTTATAGATAGTTAGAAATTGTTCTTTATCGAAATATATCCTTAAATTCTAGATTCTACTTCACCAGTGTTATTTTATTATTATTTATGTACTTATATATTATTATTAACATATAATATATTACTTATTCATATTTTATTATTTTGTTTTCAGTTTTAATTTTAATTATTTTAATTTAAGTTTTAGCAATTTTCTTATGTGCTTTTATCTTTTTTCCTCTATTTCTATATAGCCTTAATTATATTTTATTTCAGTTCAAGTAATTTTAGTTTCCATTTTAGTTATGAATAACAATGTTCATTTCTAATAAAATACTTAAGGGGAGGTTGAAATTTGTCAGAACCACTGAGGGGTGTGACGGGAGAATAACAAACTTCCTTTCTATCCCAAGTGCGTCCCAAGACCCAGTGTGAGCAGCACAGAGACAGTCTTCGTAGCAGAGATGGTGACGCTCCTCTGACAGGAGCCTTCATCCCTCAGTGTGATGAGGAGGGTCAGTACAGGCCGCAGCAGTGCCACGGGTCCACAGGTCACTGCTGGTGTGTGGACAGTAGAGGACAGGAGAGAGCGGGGACCAGAACTCCACCTGGAGCCCCAACAATAAACTGTGATGAGCCTGGTAAGAAATAGGCCTCTCTTAATAGGTCATCTGTCCTATTATATATAATATTTAAATTTTTTTAAACAATTAATTTTCTCATGGTATCTTTTATAGATAGTTAGAAATTGTTCTTTATCGAAATATATCCTTAAATTCTAGATTCTACTTCACCAGTGTTATTTTATTATTATTTATGTACTTATATATTATTATTAACATATAATATATTACTTATTCATATTTTATTATTTTGTTTTCAGTTTTAATTTTAATTATTTTAATTTAAGTTTTAGCAATTTTCTTATGTGCTTTTATCTTTTTTCCTCTATTTCTATATAGCCTTAATTATATTTTATTTCAGTTCAAGTAATTTTAGTTTCCATTTTAGTTATGAATAACAATGTTCATTTCTAATAAAATACTTAAGGGGAGGTTGAAATTTGTCAGAACCACTGAGGGGTGTGACGGGAGAATAACAAACTTCCTTTCTATCCCAAGTGCGTCCCAAGACCCAGTGTGAGCAGCACAGAGACAGTCTTCGTAGCAGAGATGGTGACGCTCCTCTGACAGGAGCCTTCATCCCTCAGTGTGATGAGGAGGGTCAGTACAGGCCGCAGCAGTGCCACGGGTCCACAGGTCACTGCTGGTGTGTGGACAGTAGAGGACAGGAGAGAGCGGGGACCAGAACTCCACCTGGAGCCCCAACAATAAACTGTGATGAGCCTGGTAAGAGAGCAATGCATAAAACAATACATAAAACAATACAATAATAGCTAAACTAATATATCTATGTGGAGTGGAATTTTGTTCTAATAGGATTTCGCTGTGGATGGGGCTGCCACTCTAAGCAATCAAACTTACAAAGTGGTATTGGTGAACGATAAAACAGCTAATAAAATCCCATAGCCATATATACAGCCATATACCTTACAGCCATATATACAGACCAGAATACTGTGGTACAATACCATTGTAGCACCAGCTTTCACATTGGGCAATTGGGCAACAAGTGTTTGAAATGGGCACCATGCTGTTGTTTGTCAATTATAGGCTTTCTAATTTGCTAAGTAGTTTCACATCATCTGTAAGTAATCACTCTAATTTGTAGCAGAGCTCACAAAGCCCAGTCTGCCCTGTGTTCATCCAGATTACAGAGCAGGAGGAAAATATGAGCAGCAAGTTTAGTCCCATGAATGTGTCCTCTTCACACCATAGTTAGAAATGCCTCCTATTTCATCTCTCTGTTTTGTAGCCAAAAATGAGACTGACAAAGAAGGAACTCTCATTAGATTATTTAATTAGATTATATGAATCAGAAAACATATAGAAAATACACTAGTATGTAGTTCTTAGTGGATTTTAGAGGTTCAAGTTTAGATTATTATTATTATTTTAGATTAGATTATTATTAATATATTTCTTAATAATATTATCAACATTAACAACAATCATTAAAATATTAGATTATTTATAAATTTAATTATAAAACTATTTTAATTAGTTTAAATTATTAAAAAATATATTTATTCATCATCATCAATTCAGTTAATATCTTTCAAATACTTTTTTCATGCTGGATTACTCATTAGCAGTTTTCATTGTTCACTTGATTAATCTCTTATTGGTTATGGATAAATATCCCCATATTGTGCAGTAATATGTTCCTGGTTTCCCCTCTGACACCCAGTGCCTCCAGTCCAGCGTCCAGAGACCGTCTGTGAGCGCTGGAGAGCCAGTCTGTTGCAGCAATATGGAGGCCAGCCAGATTCCCACCATTATCTACCTCAGTGTGACTCTGCCGGGGAGTTCAACCCAGTTCAGTGCTACGGAGACAGCAGCTACTGCTGGTGTGTGGACCAAAACGGGCGGGAAGTACCAGGAACCCGCTCACACGATGCTGTGAAACCTGCCTGTGAGTGTCGCTTGCTGTGAGACCCACAGTTTCCTCATGCAAAAAGCACTGGTTCAAATTACTGGTTTACTGATAATTTTCATTTTAAAAGTTTACTTTCCAATAACTGGTTAAATGGTTCAACTGTTGGACATTTTATTTTATTCTATTTTATTTTATTTTCAAATTTACATTCAGTATAAAGGCCAACAAAATGATTTGTTTTTCCAAGCTAAAATGATCTGATACCTTTTAGGTATACCTACTGTGGCCCCTCCCACTTTGCACCCTCTGCCACGCCCAGATGTGACCCCGCCTCCATCAGGCACGTCCCTGCTTTATGCCCAGGGCCAGCAGATTGGAGTATTGCCTCTCAATGGCACACAGATGGACAAGCAGAGATCTTCAGTGCTGCTTGCTTTACATGTGAGAATTGCACACTATTGATTGAAATACTGAAGTCTGCGGCTTTGAGAATAGTATACTAATTCTCTCCTGTTTACACTCTCAGGGGTCTATAGTGGTCGGCATTGATTACGACTGCAAAGAAAGGAAAGTTTATTGGACGGATCTGGCTGGACGGACAATCAATAGAGCCAGTCTGGAGCCAGGATCAGAACCTGAGATTATCATCAACACAGGTATGTTTATTTGTTTATTTTTATTTAATATAATATATAATATAATATAACATAATCTTTTTCAGCTGTGACGAGTCCAGAAGGTCTTGCTATAGATGTCGTCCGAAGGAGACTGTTTTGGGTGGACAGCACATCAGATAAGATCGAAACAGCGAACCTTGATGGAAGTGACCGGCGTGTTGTGTTTGACACAGACTTAGTAAATCCCAGAGCCATCGTCGTGGACTCCTCTACAGGGTATGTGCTTCAGATTGCTTAAAGATATCAAACACTATTGATGTGAACCATCTTGCCACCCATCTCAGTACCAAAACCAGTACCTGAAATAAAAAAAAGTTATGCATCTTATTTTATTTTATAAGATGCATTTAGCTTTGATTTGACTAATCTGATCAAAGCTGGTCAGTATTTGGTCATTTATGTGAGTTCTAGATTGTGTTGCATTTAAGGATAATGTGTATGAGTAGAAATTGAGTTTCTGATTGTGTACACACAGTATACATTATATACTATAATGTATAGTATAATTATTATATTTTATAATAAATAAACAAATAAAATTTTTTAATATATTGACCTCAGCAAATGTATAGAATAAAAACTGCTATATATAATGTCAGATCAGAATCTCGTATATTATTTTTTACATTTTATTATATTTATTTATATTTATAATAATAATAATAATACATACATACTGTACAAATATGTATACAAATATAAAATAATACATAGTGAATATTAAAATCTGTAAATATAAAATATAAACATATAATTTAATAATAAATATAGCTAATATATAGCTAATAAACAATTTATAGATTAATAGATTTAATAGATATAGCTAATATGCGTGTGTGTGTGTGTGTGTGTGTGTATACTGTATACACAGACCCCAAGCTGGTGTAATTTTATGTATTTTGCCTAGAGGTCAATCTGTGATGTTTATATCCTATTTATATACTGTATGGTTCTATTTTAATTTTTTTTACAAATAGAAGCTCTCGTATAGAGCATAACATCATATGCCTTTTCCCATGTTCATTGCAAGGTCTGAAGTAATGTTCCATGCTTAAGCCTAATGCATCTTAGTGTCTCAAATAGATGCCACCAATTCATCAATGTTTTTTTTTAATATTATTTTTTATAATAATTATTTATAACAATACTATACAATTTTTGTATCTTTTACACATTTTGATTATTTTTATTTTGAGCATACTATTAGAATTAGAACCCATTAGATGTAATACCATTAGAACCACAATTGAGACCATTAAAATAGGGCATCTTTGCTTAATTGATCCTGTAATTGGCAGCTTTAATGAACCCTCATTTCCCCTCCATCACAATTCCCATGCTTCCTTTACATGAACGCTTCAAAACCTAAAATCTGTTATCATTGTGAAGAGTGCGATTGAGGGGAAGTGAAAGAACAGTGCAAGACACGCAGAGAAGCGAGAGAGCGAGGAGGTTAGGATGTGTATGGGAGGCAGAGAAAATAAAAGGGCAAGGCTACAAATTGGCCCAGATGCTGGTGTTGCTTCAGTGTTTGGCCTGGCTTTTGGGTCTCAGGGGAGGGCAGTCAACGTGTGGGCCAGCAACTCCACAAACACAGCCATCTGCAACATCTGGAGCAACTGAACTAGGGTGGAGGACAGGAGATATAACACGAACCTCAATGGTCATGAGAATAGCCGTTAATGTGTGTTTGTGTTTGTCGGTGCTGCGATTTGTGCTACGTGCTAGATTGCTTTTGCCGTCACGCATAAATGTATGCATGCATGAAGCCATCTGGGTTGAAGTCTGATCCATTAGTCAAGAATTTTACGAAACAATTATTTAATTATACAAGCAGTTGTGCAAAACTGCACTGTCAACTGATTTCCTGCACAACAGAGTTGGTGTGGTAAATATCTTTTACCTCAAATAGCCTGAAATTGTGATTTCATGCTTCTAAATCATCAGGGAGAGACAAAATAAACACAATTTATGGTTAGAAATCTTTTTTTTTTTTGTTCAGCGACTGATTCAGCTTAGCCATAGTGTAGGCTAGTTATATTTACCATTTCCTCAGGGACTGAGTTCCTCTCATAGGGCTTGCTTTAAAACATCTTGCTTAAATCAATGCTAAATAGAGCAGAGCAGTTTTGTGTGTTTCTAGATTTAGGAAAACATGAATTTCAAAACTTGCATGAAATTAAACTCTCCACCCATGTGAAAAGCCTTATATCTCAGTCTAATGCATCAAATGCACACCGCATGGAACGTCCAAAGTTTGGAATAACTATGATTTTCTTAATGTTTTTGAAAGAAGCGCTTTATGCTTATCAAGGCTGATTTATTTGATGAAAAATATGTAACAATGAAGACTGGATTAATGGCTGCTAAAAATTCAGCTTTGTCATCATAGGAATAAATTTATAAAATATATATATTTATAATAAAAATATAATTTTTTATTGTAATATTTGACAATATTACTGTTTTCACTGTATTTTTGATCAAATGCGGTCTCCATGTGCATAACATTAAATTAAAGTGAATTATAAAATACTATATTATTTATATAAATTTTAAATTTATTAAAATTTTAAAACATAACACATTCTAAATAGTACTATATTAATTATTATTATTATAAAATCTTTTTTTTTTAATCTCATTTTTTCACAGAACACTCTACTGGACTGACTGGAACCGAGAAGCTCCTAAAATCGAAAGCTCCTCTGTGGACGGACAAAACCGAAGAGTCCTGGTACAGGATGGGATTGGACTGCCCAATGCTTTGACCTACGACTCCACCACACGCCAGGTCTGCTGGGCCGATGCAGGTATGTGCTTCGCTCAAACCCAGACTATGAACTACCAGTTTTTGGGGCCCGTTTACAATGTAGGCTAGTTTATGCTTAGGCAAAGTATATTTGGTGCACTTTACAGCTTATTCTTACATTGTGTATCTGAATCGGACGATACCAAAATGAATGACCAGCACTCAAAAAGCTCATTAATAACCTCTTTTTTGTGTGATGGACAGGAACCAAGCGCCTGGAGTGTATATCACCTAATGGGACGGGAAGACGTGTGGTCCACAGTAACCTGAACTACCCCTTCAGCATGGTCACCTTCGCCAATCACTACTATTACACAGACTGGAGGAGGTAAAGCAGCATAGCACATGCATGTACAAAACCATATGTCCACCAGAATCATAGTCTCACGTAGACTGATGGCTGAAGGTCTGGAAGGCCTAATTCAACCAATCCGATGACGACTTCGAAACTCCTGAAGCGTTTCCACTTTTGTGTGCCATATGCATCAGATGTTCAGCCAACAGTCCGGAGTAGATAATGTATATTTATACATTAATAGTTTATGATGTGTTATTTAAAATGTTTTCAAAACAGAGCCCCAGGAGATTATTTATATTTGTTGTGAGGTCCAATTAAGGTTAAATATGACTGTGCCTTTATCAGTTGAATTGCTAAAAAAAAAAAAAAAAAAAGGTACTTATTTTATATTTTCTTCCATGGTGTTTCAGGGATGGGGTCATCGCTCTCAATCGAGAGAACCAGTCAACAGATGAACACTTGCCTGATCAAAGGTCTCATTTGTATGGCATTACAGTTGCTCCTCCACACTGTTTATAAGGTACTTTGGTAAAGTATTTAACTCTTCCAAGTCTTTCTAGTATATGTGTTTATACACATATATACACTATATTGCCAAACGTAGTGGGTCACCCCCTTCTAATGAACATGTTTGACTACTTTAGTAATTTCCATGAGCAATTCATGGAAATTACTAAAGTAGTCAAACCTGTTCATTAGAAGGAGGTGACCCAATACTTTTGGCAATATAGTGTATATATAGACATATATACGTGTATATGTATATTTAATATATCTAAAATTCCTTTATTTCTTTTAGTAGTCTATGTAGCACTAAAAACATTTATAATGTTATGAACAAATTTTATTTCAAATAAATGCTGTTCTTTTGAACTTTATATTCATCAAAGAATCCTGAAAAAAAAGGAATCATGGTTTTCAATGAAATATTTTTAACATAGATGCTAATACAAAATATTTCTTAAAGACCAAATCAGTATTTCTGAAGGATCATGTGACATTGAAGACTGGAATAATGGCTGCTGAAAATTCAGCTTTGCATTACAGGATAAAAATTACAGTATATCTTAAAATATATTAAAATCGAAAACAGTTATTTAAATTGTAATAATATTTCAGCATAATACTGTTTTTACTGAATTTTTCTTCAAATAAATGCAGCCTTGGTGAACATAAGAGATTTCTTATTATGAAAAAACATAAAAAAAAAAAACCTTACTAACCTAAAACTTTTGAATGGTATATTTAAGTACTCTGTATTTGCTCCTAATGGACTCCTGCTAGTGTAGTTCATGATTAAAAAAAAATTGCATGAAACAGATTTGAAACAGTCTGTATTCGTACACCTGAAAGCACATCACATTTACCATGTAACAAATCGTGGGTGACCTCTTTTCAAGCAAATAACATATTTCAGACATGAGCTGTCAGCTACAGGCACTTAAGAGAAAAGTACAAGGCACCTGCTGCCAAATCACTGTAGTTCTAACAGAGGTGATGAAACACTGGTACTTCAAAGCCTGACGGCTCATTACAAACCAGAAAACAGTCAAACAAGATCCGAGTAAGTGTTTGTATATCTGGGCCAGCATATGAAAGCAGGCATTTTCCCCAGTAGAAAATTAAATGTTGTTGTGTTTGCCCAAACGCGGCTTTCTAAGAATTTCTGACAAATTGTGTTATAGGGAGACGCTAATGACAGAGCCAGCGTTACATGGTGCTATTTTGGGCGAGTGTTTGGAGAGCTTGTGATGTGGGAATGGCGACGGAGACGTGGACTCAGAAGAGAGCCAATCACAGAACCCGCAAGTCTCGACGAACATCACAGTCAATGCCAAAGTGCAAATTTACAAACATGAATGCGTGAATATTTCCTCAAAATAGTTTTGTAAATTTGTTTTATACCTCATTTTTCTTTCTACTGTACTTTTGTAAGTGACTTTTTGTTAAAAAACCTAACAAATGAAAAAAAAAAAAGTTTAGTTGTGTAATTTGTATGTTTTTAAATACTCAAACAGTATTTTGCAGAAAAAAGGTTAACATTTTTAAGTGAAATTGCTTGGAACACCAAAAGTGGTCTTTTACTAACCGTCATTTTTTAATCCTTTTTTATCTTTTGTAAGATGTGATATTTATAACAATAAAATGTGATTGACAACTTTAATATGTCTGCTCGCATTGTTTCAGATTTTCTAATATTTTTGGCTCTGCAGTGATTATTTTCTTAAATTTACAGTATGCACAGATGGAGGTATAAAGCAGAACAGGTTGAATTTCTTGCTCAAGGGTAAAACAAACCCAGCCATAAAACTTTTCTGCGTTGCATTAAGGTTTATTATACAACAAAAACATAGTCCAACTTTTTAATGGTAACCCATGTAACTTTTCATAAGTGCCTCCACATAAGGCTACAATGAAATTACATTTTGTAATAAATCTTCACTTTTTTTTTTATTACAGGGCAAAGCAAATGAATGATAAAGAGAAACAAAAACACAGTCCAGTTTTGCATTCCCACAAAAATGTCTCGAATTTAAACAAAATACCTGTGGTGTGGTTAATGAAAACAAGCATACTTCACAGAGCACGTCTTGTGGTCTCTGCAGCAAGGTCCAGGCAGATATTTTTATCTGCCCACCTTTCCGAGGCGGTGATCTGTCTTGGGATCGGCGATGATGGCCTGAACTGCTACGATGGCCTCGTTGATCTTGGTTTGTAACTCTCTGAGCTCCTCGATGTGAAGCAAGCGAAGAACCCTGGCTGCTTCGTTCAGAGCTGCGTCTGGAATAAACAAATTTTTCTGCTTACAATCTAAATTCTAAATTTAACAACATATAAACTGCAGAATATGAACATGATGATGCACTTATTGCATCATAAAGAAACATGAAAAAACAATAGGCAAATGTGGAAAACTCCAAAACAGTTTGCAAATGCAAACCTACCTCCGGTATCAAATCCTAAAATATGCTTGTCGAGAGCGACTGGTAAACCCTATGAAAGAATAAAAAGTTTTATTTTTTAAAATTGAGCACCAAATCAGCATATTTGAAAGGTTTCTGAAAGATCATGTGACACTGAAGACTGGAGAAGACGGCTGAAAATTCTAATTTACCATCACAGAAATAATTCAAATTACAAATCAGTTATTTGAATTTGTAATAATATTTCACAATATTACCGTTTTTGTTTGTTAAATAACTTACCTCTTTTGCTTGACTGGCCTTTGCAATAGCATCAGGGGTAAGACGTTCCTGTATCAGGAATCTAATGGCCTGTGATGACAAAACAAACTTGTTTAAATGCACTGGATTTAGATTTATTTCTCATACTATTGTCACATTGAACCATACTTACTTTAAGCATTACCAAATAGTCATCATGTCGCTGGATTTTGAGTAGATTAGCAAGCGCCAAGACACCAGCCTTAAAATCAGGATTGTTACCTAAAGAGAGAAATCAATTCATTTCAGTCCAACACATACTTTAAAACATTTTTTTTCCCAATGCAATACTGTTGTTCAACCAACCAATGAACTGGTTTAATTGCTGATGACAAAAAGAAAGCCTATGAAGGCCTGTTTCCACAATGGAATTTTAAAAAAGGCTAAAAAAAAAAATAAAGATCCTTTTCCTTGTAATTCTGATTTTATATCACAATTTTGAGTTTTATTCTTACAATTCTGAGAAAACAGCAATTCGTGGGCAGAGATATTAATTCACAGCTGCAAGAAAAAAGTCAGAATTGGGAGATAAAGTTGCAAATATATAAAAAAAAATTCCGTGGTGGCAAAAACTGAATTCCGAGATGCAAACTCAGAATCTGGAAAAAAAAATAAAAAGTGAGATTAACTCAGAATTATTAGATGTAAACTAGGAATATCTCGAAATTTTGACCTTTTTTCAGAATTGCGAAATTAATAGTCGCTATTACTTATTCAATTTTTTAATTTGTGGTGAAAACATGATTCTATACAAACCAACTACTTAGACCAAGACTGTAATAAAGAAAAAACAACAACAGCGGAGCCCAATATTTTCTGTTCAGTGAACCCTGTCCTCCCTGTGTGTCATCATTCAGTTGACATCTGGAGCGTTCTTCCAGCTGTGGGTCACTGGCTCGGTTCAGCCCACTCATTTTGGGTTGTGAAGAGAGGTGGGTGTATAAACAGTTTGTTCGGACATGCTTGGAAAGCCACTTTAGTGCTCAAGCTGGTTTCTTTAATCAGCTTCCTCCGTCTCATAACAACAGGACTGGAGACTGGAAAAATGGTCGGGGGATGGAATACTCACAGTCCAGATTAATTAATGGGTCTGCAGACTTTTGAACATCATTGGCCTCTGTTACAGGTTTGCAGATTCGATATTTCTCCACTGTAGGAGGAAAAATAGCATAAGCGGTCAGTGCAATGCAAACAAGGGGTTTCAAGTTGTCAAACTTATTTGGTAGGAAATCTAGGAACATCTTGCACTAAGCATTTCTGAGAATAAATGGAATCAAGATTGTGCAATCAAATGTGTGGGACAGCTGCAAGAGTTACATGATGCCGCAAACTTTGCAAATACTGCCATCTAGTGATATGGGATAAAGCCGGGGTAGGCAACATCGGTCCTGGAGTGCCGATGTCCTGCAGGGTTTAGCTCCAACCCGGAAAAGAAGAAAAAAAAAAACCTCACCTACCTGTAGCCCTAGTAATTCTTTAGACCTTGATTAGCTTGGTTAGGTGTGTTTGATTAGGGTTGGAGCTAAACGCTACAGGACAGCCGCAATCCAGGACCGACGTTGCCTACCCCTGGGATAAAGTCTCCGCAATAAAAGGAAAGAACAGGCATGTTATAATTAGTTACTGATCAATGCATCAACCAGGTTAATAAGGTGCCCAATACCTAATTAAATAATTAACATAAGTTAATTTTTGTTTTTTAAGAGTAGTGCGTAAGTGTTCATCTAATTTTCTTATTGATACACTACCGTTCAAAAGTTAAGTATTAGTAAGAATTTTTGAATGTTTTTGACAAGTTCTTATGCTCACCAAGCCTCCAAAAACAGTTAGTTAGTGAATAAACTAATGTTTTCTATTTGAATACATTTTACATTATATTTTATTCCTGTGATGGCACAGTTGAATTTTCATTTCATGTCTAATGCCATACTACTATACTGATTTGGTGGACAAGAAACATTTCTTATTATCATCAATGATAAAAACAGTTGTATAATATTGTTCAGGATTTTTTGACGAGTAGAGTTCAAAAGATCAATCTTTAATGGATACAGAAATCTTCTGTAAGATTATAAATGTTATTACTGGCACTTTTGATCCAATGTATTGTGTGTGCTCTCAGCCTACTCTCTGAATGTTGTATCAGCTATTAAAAGAGCTATAGTAGAGTATAACCACTGGTTAATAATAATAAATAATAATCATACCATTGTCTCCATACTCAAAACGAACAGCAAGACCCAGCAGCCAGTCAACAGTCTCCTGTCTTTCCAGGGCGCTGAATGGACAGTTCACATCTTGAAGGTACTGTAAACATATGTATTACAACAAAGGACATGATGAACTTGAGGGTATTAGTTTCTTTAGGAATACAAATAGTCATATACACATGAAGATAAATCTGTCTCACCTTTTCAAAATGTTTAGGCCAGTCTGAGCTGGGAATATTCCTGAGATTTCCTCGGTCTTCAATTTTGTAGTGTCTGATTTTTTGATCTTCCAGCCAAACTATGAAATTTCTGAATTCAGTTTCATCTGGGTAAAGTAAAGAGCACATACGATATTAATCATATATTTTACATATGGATTAAGCCCTAATTTCCATCATCAGCACTTGATAGTAATACAACACTTAAAGCAATATGACAGACTAAATGCCCTATGATACAGAGTGACTATTTCAGACAGTCAACCCTAAATTAGTGAGATGCTTAATTATTATTATCGTGAATACACGTTATCAATATTAGGAGCATGAGGTGGCAACACGTTACACACATTCCTACCTTTACAGTCAAATCCAGTTGGGTTGTGATATTCTAAGGCCGTAAGCTTTCTACGAAACATCCCTTTCAACTGAAAAACCTATTTTAAGAAGCTAACAGATAATAATTTTACTTGTAAAGCCACAGCCTTCGAATGGCAGGGGAATAGCGGAAGTAGAATAATCTATGTTCGGTTTTCAAAATAAAGGTCCGTATTTCACCATTTTACAAGTACTCCAGAGTGCAGTCTGGATGATGGGGCGGGGCGACATATTGGGCGCCCACCCCCAAGGGTGCAATAAGGCAAACCTTATTGGTGTAGACCCGAGCATGCGCATTCCTTTGTGTAAAATTGATTTGGACATACTACAGAAATATGTGCTAACTCTAGAATCATAGGCTTTAATTATTATCTGTTTAGTAACCATAGTAATTTTAGTAATTTCAGATGAAGTCATTATTTAAAAATAAACTTTTGATGACAGCACCTCCGGGTTCTTCAGGTTAGCGCTTCATTCATATTTCCTTGAGGATCGGAAGGCCACGGATCAGCACTAAATTGGGATTTTATACGCAAATGGTGATAATTTACTGTATTTTAGACATGGACAAACACGAATATAATTTGCTATATAACGTGAATATGTTTTAAATTATATGTTTTAAAGCACAACCGTTTTTTTTTGTTATTTATATAGATGAGTTAGCCTATGTTGCTCAATGTGTCACAAACTTGTAGGTTATAAAGTGCAAATAAATATTTTCATGAGAAGCTCAATGTTTCCTTGTTTATATCTCAATAAAATATTTGAACATATATCGATTCTCTTACAGTTTTTTTAAAGTTTCCTATCTTATAGTAAATAAGTGTCCGTGACATCAAATATTAAAAATCCAATAATTTCTGTACCCACACCCTCATTGTGTGTGCGTGTTAATCTGTGTACGGGATGAATTTAGATTCAGTTATTAACACTCGATCATTGTAGCCATATAGACCAAATATCAAATATTAAATAACTCGGCGCTGTGAATCTGTGCAAAAGGTGCGTGAGCACTTTTAATAAAAGACCTTCTCTGTGATTAATATTTTTATTTATTTATTAAAGACTATATAGCTACTAAAAATTTAACATCTGTAGGCCTAATATAGTACAGTGATTGGTTCTTTTTAAAGGATTGAGACACAAAACCAGTAATTTAATTTGTGCATATAATCTATATATAAAAGTATAAATAAAAATGTTGCAGGGAAAATATATGAACATGTATTGTTTAAATACGCACTAAAGCACATTAATAATAATAATATTTGCTGTAGGTCAGATTTAATAACAGCTCTTTTAGTAAACAAAACATTTAGGCCTATATGCAAATAAATAAATAAATAAATGAGTGTGTGTTTCAGCAAGGTTTTTATTCCCATTATCCACACATAAAACCCCAGTTCACGCTGATGGGCTATTTGGTATTATTTGTCACCGCATTGTTGTTCTTTAAATTAAAACCATTTGCGGGTTTGTCCTATGTCTTCCTGAACTACAATGAAAGAAGTTTGTGCTTATCCATCGATCCTAAAATAAAGAATATAGGCTACATGTAAATATTAATTATACAAAACAGCTAAATCTCAAACAGTGGATCATTTTTATCAGCATCGCCCAGCTAAAACTGCTCAATGTTTAAGTATGTCTGCTTCGTGTACTGTGAAAAGTGCAATAATATATGAGTTAATTTAACGTGCCATTAGGACTATATCATGGCCACGAATTAAGAATTTGTTCTGAAGATTTAATTCGTGAGCCGCTCATATTAAACAGCTCTGTTCTGCCTGAATACTCGGAGATGCCGCCACCAAGCGTTTGATAGGAACTTACTCTAACTAATTCGTCATAAGTAAAAAATAAAAATAAAACACATTTGCTAATTGATTCTAACTAAAATCGCTGTTGTTAGCACTTAATATTTCTGTAGTACAGCCAAACAGCGTAGAATAGATCATACATAAAAACATGAGCAAACGTCTACACCAATGAGCTCTGCTGTATCATAAGCCAATGAAATTGGGGGTGGGCGGAGCAACACGTGTCGCCCCGCCCCTTCGTCCAAGGTGCACTCTGGGGTTACTCCCATTTTAGGGCTTTGATATTTGTAAAATATTTACTTACTTACTTACTTTTGTCATTTAGCAGACGCTTTTGTCCAAAGCGACTTACAAATAAGAAAAAGTAACTAAAACTAAAAAGTTACAACTCTATAAATACTATCTACCCACATATTTAAGAAAATAAAGAAATTAAATCAAATTAACACATGCATATAACAACAACATTTCAATAATAAACATAGCAATGAAAAAATTAAATAAAAAGCTACTACTATCCCTTGCCGGTGTCCCTGCCCGGTGGAGTCGCACGGTAGAGTCGATGGTCTTTACACTAAGAGGGCTTCACACGACGACTGCCGCGACCGCTGCCGCGGTATAATAACCTTTATTATACCAATCTAACAAATGATCATTTCAATTCAGCTGGACCCACTTTCCTGTTTATCAACTACAAATGGCCAAGCAAGTGCACACACTGACAAGATTTAATCGCTTATCATCATCTTCTTTTTTATTCTTCCTCTCCCTTAATGTGAGGGAACATTTCTCCTAAAATGTAATTATGATATCAGTAAATACACTTGAATTGCTACTCTGCTGTTTCCTTGCATCTAACTTTTTTTTTCTTCCATAAATGGATGGAAAACGGCATTATATTTGCTCTTATATTGAATGAGAAATCTTTGTTCTGGTATATATAGATTTTCTAAATTAATTGTTGCTAAATAACACACAACACTGTTTCACACACTGTTTGCACTGAAAAAAATATATTAATATTTTTATATTATATTATCATTTAATAGTTATTTCTTATATTTTTATCTTCCCACATTGTTTTTCCTTTCCACAGTAGTCACGAACGTAAAATAACTGTTTATTCTCCCGTTGTAAATTATTGCTTAATGCCACGGCAGCTTTATACAAAAATACATTTATTATAATTTATTATTTATAATATTATACATATTTGCTATTTAAAAAAAAACTGCACATGAATAATTCCCATTGTGTTTTGTATTGTGTTCATGGCCCTGTGTTTTCCCTCCTGGACACGTGGGTGCAGCAGAACATCTCGAGCTTGTTGGGAAGCAGCAGGAGCTCGATTCGCGTTGTTGCTTTTGGCGAAAGGCTTTGTACGTACAATACAACAGTGAAGATCGAAAGACGTTTAAAACATCAAGAGAGCGCATGAACCCCCCCGTTTGACAGCTGATATTTATCTCTTCGTAAGTATATATTTACAGCTCTGTTTCAATGTAAAGCATCATTTCCTCTCATATGTAGCCTGCTAGCACGCTCGCGAATGCATAACGCGGGTCTTTGAGTACGATGCTGAAGATCAGTGGTTTCTTCCTGAAATCTTATGGTAAAAAACATTATTACGCGCTTATGAGCACACTAGATAGCCTTTTTTTATATATATATTAGTTAGCATTATTAACATGGCGGAACAATGCAGCAGGCATCTCTCAATGCAGATTCACGCACATCGCGTGCACGTGTGGGCAATGCTGGTGACACTAATATTGAAATAAATGGGCGCATACACACCGATTAGGTTCATTTATTTTATTTTGAGATGTAGCTGTAGACCTGCACGCTCAGTTCTATGTGACGTCACCGGAAATACGTCATTTGCTGCGTTAGCCCCGCCCCTGTCACTGAAGAATGTGGCTGTGTTCGAAATGCCATACTATCATACTACTTAAAAATTAAGTAAATATTTGAAAAGTGGATATTAAACACCTCATTAATAATACAGTGTGCTTCGCTGTTAGTAGTTTTTTGTCCCAATAAAGTGGCGTTCATCAAATACAATTTATGATAATTTACACTAAAATGTTGTTGTCTAATATGTTATTGCATATTGTTTTATAATGTACTACAGTATAAATATCTGCCACCTAACTACTATTTACACACCTGTTGCTAAAGAAAATGCTGCTATTTTATTGTAAACATAATTTATCATTATATGCACTTAGTGTAATTAGATTATATCACTTTTTTCCACTTAGTGTAACTGCCAAAAATATTGTTCAGTTAAAGACTGCTCATTCAGTTCAGTCTATAGCTTATGTAAAGTTATTCAATTATGAAATGAGTTCAATTGGCCAATATTGTTTACTAGTATGAAGCCTTAATAACAAGCCTTTGTAAAAAGAATAGTTAGCACATTTGTTTGTAAGGTAACAACCTTCACAGCTGTGCTGAATTAATGTTTGTGTTTGTCATGTGACAATTAAGCATACTACTCTGAAATATTTGTTGCTATCTGTATACTGTTTCACACACTATTCTTTAAAACATAGTAGGCAGTATACACTGTGTACTGGGCATTAAGCAGTATGCAGTAAGCAAGTATGCCATTTCGAACACAGCCTTTGACTCCTACCTGGGGCCTGTACCATGATGGTGGCTAAACAAACTCAGGGTTACAGGATTAGTTTTGAGTTGACAAAACCAAACCAGTTCAATCCGGCTTTGTTGGTACCATGAAGCTGATCATCAACTTTCTCTGTCAACTCAGGCTTGATCCTGAGTTAATGGAGCTCGTGCACATGAAAGTGTGACATCAGTAATGAGCAGCCAATCACATGCCTTGAAACTGGGATTCACTTCTCGTGAGAGAGTCAGTGCGAATTCACTACCAAAGATTAAAAGATTGAACAATATGAAGAATTTAAACACATTTACACAGCAAAATGAAACAATCGATCCATTAAAGCGGAAAACTTATCTTACCATATAAGTGCAAGTAAAATTTGTAAAGTTTATAATATTTATAGATATAACAACACTTAAAAATTGAAACTCATATGTAGTGATGTTTACAGCTATTGATTCTAAAACGTATTTATATTGCATATTATCTATGTTTATATTAATTTAAAATAAAAGCTTAATAATTACTATTAAATTAAGCTGTCTTGTGTAATGGATTAAGGGTATACTAATTATATAAATAATAAAAAATAATCATGTCTAAAAATCACATGATTTTATCTTTAAAAATGTTTTATGTAGCGTCCTTTAATTTGGAGTAAGAGAAACTGGAGGAGTGGCTTTATTGCGTCAGAGATGTGTCACTTTGCTTGAAGCTGATTGGTGAAATTTCAGATTGAGATCTCTAAACCAGAACATAACCTGCCCCGGAGCAGGTTAGCCGTGCAGCGTAAGATACCATGGCGACGAACACCGATTAAAGCCGAGCTACTTTCATAGTACCTAAAACCCAGGGTTGGCGGAAACTAAGATGAAACATAGCTGGCTAGCCACCTAATCCGGCTTCATGGTACAGGCCCCTGGTCCTTACCTGGGTGTAAGCCGAGCACTTCCGATTGTGTTTGAACTTCCGGCTGATGTGGCCAAACACCGGAAGTCGTTTAGTAGAAAGTTTAATGTGAATACATTTCAGCCATGTCAGGTATTGTATGTTAAGTTAGAGGTTGCCATAATAATTGTTATGAATGTACTGAATGTACTTGTGGAGCCTGCATCCACCTCCAAGGGAGGGTGGAGCTCTCAGACTTTGGTTGAAGGCTTTGAACCTGAAAAATACACCCAAACGTCCTTTTGTATGTTCCTTCCACTTTGTGGATAGAAAACCAACAAAAGAGCATCCCTACCCGGAGAAGTGGCTTGGCTATGATGCTCCGTTGATGAAGCCACGTCAGGTGTGTCAAATTATCTGTTATCAGCCTCCTCTTTTTACACTGGCTTGATATAAATTGTGTAAAATTTGTAGCGACATTAACTGTAATAATAGCTCAAAGCAAATTCTGTATCATTTATATACACTACCAGTCAAAAGTTTTAAGATTTTTAATGTTTTTTTAAAGAAGTCTCTTCTGCTCACCAAGCCTGCATTTATTTGATCCAAAGTACAGGAAAACAGTAAAATATTTTTATTATTTAAAATAACTGTTTTCTATTTGATTATATTCTAAAATGTAATTTATTCCTGTGATTTCAAAGCTGAATTTTTAGCATCATTACTCCAGTCACACGATCCTTCAGAAATCATTCTAATATTCTGATTTTCTTTTTTATTATTATTATGGTGTTGAAAACGGCAGAGTAGTTTTTTTTTCTCAGGTTTCTTTGATGAATAGAAGGTTCAGAAGAACAGCATTTATCTGAAATAGAAATCATTTTGTAACATTATAAATGTATTTATCACTTTTGATCAATTCAAAGCATCCTTGTTAAGTAAAAGTATTAATTTCCATAATCCCCCCCCCCCCCCAAAAAAAAAACAATATATATATGTATATATATATATACTAACTCAAAAAGTGGTATAAGAATGGTGTAGTGTATAATGTTACAAAAGCTTTTTATTTCAGATAAATGCTGATCTTTGGATCTTTCTATTCATCAAAGAATCCTGAAAAAAATTTACTCAACTGTTTTAAATATTGATGATAATAATAATAGAAAATCAACATATAAGAATGATATCTGCATGATTATGTGACACTGAAGACTGGAGTAATGATGCTGAAAACTTAGCTTTGATCACAGAAATAAATGACATTTGAAAATATATTAAAATGATAAGCAGTTATTTTAAATGGTAAAAATATTTCACAATATTACTACTTTTGCTGTATTTTGGATCTCATAAATGCAGGCTTGGTGAACATTAAAAATCTTACTGTTCAAAAACTTTTGACTGGTAGTGTACCTTGCCTTACTAAGAACTGTATTTAACTACTAAATTGTGAATTTTATTGACACATACTGGATCCATCATACTTGATAAATTGTTACAATATTCAAAAATTCACAATGAATCTGTAGAAGCAACAGATATTTTCTTTCATATTGTGACATAGTTCCAAGTGTAACAGATTATTGAAAAATAAAAAGAATGTGTCCGGCCTACTTTGGTCCTGGAAGTGTTTTTCTCATAGGGATTTTTAAAAAGTCTTTGTTAAAGAGTTATAAGCCATGAACCAAACTAACCAGTTGAATCACAACATTACAAGCTTTGGTTTGAAGCAAAAAAGTATTTGAAAATCAGACAAAAAGACAAAGATAGAAGACTGTGTACTAAACCGTTTTAGCGATGAAAAGAACTGCAATCCCATAAAGCATTGCAAATGACAACCAGATTAAAAGCAGTGTAGAAATATGTATAATTTAGATTTAATGCTAGTTAATGTAAAACTACTTTCAGTTGACCTCAGTAAAAATGGCTTGCACAAACTATTTGCTTTTGACATTAACCACTGTCAACAAGTCTTTAGTTTTATACAAATTAGCATTGCTTTTCCTTTTTTATGTGCTGTTTACAGATCTGCAGCTACGTCGGTGTAATTTACCATGCAGAAAAACGGCACATTTCCATTTTTGTAATAAAACTTGACTTAGAAGATTTGTAATAGAAGCTCATCTGCAATTCTATATAAACCCTTGCAGCTTCATTCTTCTTAACTAGTAAAATAATTACTTTTGTTAGTTTTACATTCAGTTTATTCAAAATCTATTCTCAGTAGTGTGTTCTTGTCATTTTCAAGCTGTTTTGCGGTGCTAAATAATGACTACAGCGTATTTTCGGTTCCAGCAGTGAACCCACGTAATGTCACAGAGATCTAAGCGTGAACATGAGGCTGAGAGTGCAGGTTTGCTGTCAGGTTCATCTGGATCTCTGGTTTCCATATGGCATGGGAATGAATCAGCTAGGCTTCAATATAAAACTAAATATGAATAGGACTCAATCATTGAATGGATGGAAAAGTTTGAGCAGTGGCCTGGTAATGCGAGTACTCCAGCATGTGTTACTGTGGTATTTCTGCGGTGTGCAGATATATTATTTCCTATGTTTTCTGTCACCGTCCTAGTCAATAAATGACCAAAAATGACTATTATTAAGAAAAATTAAAAGTCATAAGCTGCCTGTATGCTAGTGTAGTCCTACAAGTTGGCAGAATTCAACTCTAGCCGGCTGACACCTTTAAAATGTACAGTCTTTGTCTAAATATTGATGATTCATCTCACACTTAATCCAGTAAAACAGTCTACTCTCCGTTCCATGAGACACCACCTTATTTCTGACCTCTTAAACAGCACAAGCTGCTATTTTGTTGATATTCTTTTTCAATATCAAAGCTTGTGATCTATTTAATGTGCTTTTGTTTTAAAAAGCTGGGCAGTTCACATGTAACATGCAACTTCTTATTGTAAAACAATCTATCATCTTTGACAATTAAATGCATACTTTTTATGTTTGACCAAATTACTTAAAAATAAATATTTAAGTAAACTGTGAAATACTTGATTAAATTAATAAAACATAAAAATAATTAAATTGAGGAATTTTCATTATGAATTCAAATATGCATAATGTAAAGACGTCCTTTACATTATGCATATTGCATGCAAAGAATGTAAAGGATTTCAAATTTTAAATTGGGATCCTTAACAAAGAGAAGCATGCAACTTTCATGAACAAGATTTAAGAGAAGGATACATTTGACCCCTTATTAAAATAAAGATGTCACTGTTTGTGAAAACTGTCAAAGTAGATTAAAAGACAAGTTAGACATTTTATTTATTTGATTTCCCAAAAGATAATAGTGGCACAGAAATTAAATACTTCAACTCTAAATAATAAAATGTATCCCATTAGAAATGTCTGTTAAAAAAAGCAGTTTTTCAGTCAGTTAGCCTGAAACGTGAGTAGTAGAGTAAGAATAAAGAGATACAGAGAGAGAATTAACACCGCTCAATAGAGGGAAATTCTGAAAAAGAGATGAAAACGTGGTGATGATACATATAGATGCAGTTCATATGGCCTTGACACTTGAAATTAACTTATTAAAATATCATAGGTCATACTATAAAGGAAGGGACATGTCGTGTAGCCAAGTATGGTGTCCCATACTCAGAATTTGTGCTCTGCATTTCACCCATCCAAGTGCGCGCACACACACACACACACACACACACACACACACACACACACACTGTGAACACACACCCGGAGCAGTGGGCAAAGCAAAGAACATTCTTTTTAACTTTGTGCATCAAAGAAAGAACAGAGCACACTGATTTCAGCATAATGATAATAATGAGAAATGTTTCTTGAACACCAAAAAAAACACAAAGTTGAAGATGAAAAAGTTTAGCTGTAATTTCTTAACCATCTCTATGGGGCAGTCGTGGCCTAATGGATAGAGAGTTGGACTTGTAACCCGAAGGTCATGGGTTTGAGTCTCGGGTCCAGCAGGGATTGTAGGTGGGGGAGTGAATAACCATCACTCTCTCCACCCTCAATGCCACGGCTGAGGTGAGACCCTTGAGCAAGGCACCGAACTGCTCCCCGGGCGCTGCAGCATTGGCTGCCCACTGCTCCGGGTGTATGTTCACTACTGTGTGGACACTTGGATGGGTTAAATGCAGAGCACAAACTCTGAGTATGGGTCACCATACTTGGCCACACACCCTTACAAAAAAAAAAAAAAAAACAGAGGCTATTGTACAAGAAAAATAAGTTGGAGAAAGAAAGGCGTGTATGAAGATCATTTACATGTTTGTGAATTAATGTGCTAACATTTCGCCAATCTTTTTGACTTTCAGGCTTGCATGTTCTGAATAGGTGGCCAGAAGACTTGCACTTGCAAACATAAGTTTCACTCATTCCATGTTTGTTGCCAGCTCTAATTTTGTTTTGCTATTTATTTGACACAAATGAAAGTTTAATGTAAATGTAACTGGTACGTTTCACAGGTATATGTATGAAACAGCCAGTTTCAGTTTGATTTAAATGTTTTTAACCTTTAATCTTGACATGTTTATTTTATTTCAGTTGTCTTGACAACTCAATGTGTTACTCCTCTTTTTGTGAATGTAGCATACCTTGAATTACTATTCTGTATGAAATGTGTTTTGTAAATAAATACAGCTTGTAAGGGAATTAAAGTCTGCATTTTTCTGCATGATAATGTTTCATGCTGCAGTCACAATGAAAGAAGGTTTGTGTTATGTCTCAACTGCCCTTTTGTTTCTTACATTTTATTTGCTTTTTCCAGTATGTTGATACCAAAACTAAAAATGTCACTCTTCCCGTGTGTTTTGAATTCTAGAAAGTCATCACTCTGTTAGCGGATCTGGCCAGATGGACCAGTCATCAGGTAAGAAACCAAATACCTAATTTTTACTTCAGTTTACTCCGCTTGAACTCCATTTGGTGTTTCTATTTGTCAGTTTTTATTAGTTTCATCTCACATGTTGGTGTATTAAACCATCTTTGTTTTTTCTATATCCTTTAGAGCTTGAAGTCCAAACATCTGCTGATCAGGGTGAGAGCAGCAGTGGTCTGCCAGTGGATGATGAGCTCGACGGACTTCCAGTCTTTGGAACAGATGAAGATGATTGGGAAATAGACAGTAGTTTTGCTCAGAAGGCTTTGGAACAGATGGAAAAGAATTGCGATGATAAAAATGAAAGTCAAGATGGATTGCCAACTAGTGGTGCAGATGCAGGCGAGTTTGAAAATGAATTTACTAGGCAAACAGTCATATGCTAAAAGGTTTTCTGCAGTGAGATTGGGTCTGATTGACTAAGCATGTGTAGACACTAATTTGTGCGTGAAATATAATTATGCAGTAAATCATTATTTGTTTTTTAAAGGAAATAGTTCTTTATTGTGAGTTAGCGATAAATCAGAATGTAGTTGAACTTTTCTGGACTCTTTTAAAATTGGGATCCTTTTTGACTACAGAAGAGAACGGCTCCTCTATCAATGGATCTTTAGAAATGGATGAGGAAAGAGCGAAGGTTTCTGAGGACACCCCCGTGACCCCTTTATCAGACACTATTATAGGTAAAACATGAAATTATGCTAAATACAATTTATTTTCAGTAATTCTGCTGCTTTTTTCCCCTGAATAATTTACTCTGGTATAAGTTTACTGGTTTTGTGATGAGCTGGATGCCATGTTAAGAGAATTTCAAAATGCTACTTTTGTCCTCCTGTGTCAGATATCCAAGACGTACAGTCTGAACTTAGGATCGAGTCATCGCGAAGTGATGCTATTGTAAGTATAGGTGAAAAAACAGTGACAAGGTGTTAATAGAAACGTGCACTCAGTGGCCACTTTATTAGTTCTAAAATATTGACTCACTTTTGCTCCCATAACATTTTAAAGGAGTAGTTCACCCAAAAAATGAAAATTTGCTGAAAATGTATTCACCATCATGCCATGCAAGATGTAGATGAGTTTGTTTCTTCTTAGGAACAGATTTGAAAAAATGTAGCATTCCATCACTTGCTCACCAGTGGATCCCCTGCAGTGAATGGGTGCCGTCAGAATGAGAGTCTAAACAGCTGATTAAAACATCACAAGTAATCCACACAACTCCATATCATCAATTCATGTCTTGTGAAGTGAAAAGCTTAAAAAGTGTAAAAAAAATATATATTAGTAAGACATTTTTTTTTATTTCACCCATTGTTTCTGGCTAAAATATGAGTCCATAATATCACTTTTTCCAGTGAAAAAGTAATCTAATCTGAATCAGGAGAGAAATATTCACAGACCAAGCACCATTTACACATTTAAATGGTTCTAAACAAATATGTTGGTTTTTAAAGTTAAAACGCCTTCATGATTGATCCATCAAGATTTAGCTTCAAAAGACATTAATTGATGAACTGGAGTCATGTTTATTATTGTGATGTTTTTATCAGCTGTTTGGACTCTCATTCTGACGGCACCCATTCACTGCAGAAGATCCATTGGAGAGTGAATGATGTAATGCTAAACTCTACATTTTGGATGGCCAGAGAGATGAGTAAATTTCAAGCAAATGTTCCATTTTGGGTGGAAAAATGGAAAATTAATTAACTATTCCTTTAAATTCTGCACAGCAGGGTGCTGATATGTACATATGTACAGGTTGGCTCAATGAAGTGGCCGCTGAGTTTATGAGGTTGAAGGAGAAAGATTGTTTTAGTCCTATTTCACAAATTTGGCTGCTCAATAATGCTGTTCCAGTATTAAATAGGACTGTGATGTTTGATTATAGTGTTTTTTTTCGCAGCCTGAGCCTGCTTCTGAAAACGCAGACAGAGAAACACGTTTCTCACCTGTAATACAAATTAAGGATGAGCCTATTGATGAAGAATATGATAAAGCATTAATGCCATCCGATATGAGCCGTATTAAACAGGAGCTTGACAGTTCTGAAAATAATGAGAATGAGGTAAGATTTGCTCTTGTTCTGAGTTGTTCAATCTCTTGTGAAAACATTTATTATTGCATAGGTAATAAATGACTTTTGAATCATTTCAGGCCTCCTCTGCATCAGATGAACTGAGGATTAGCTCTGTTTTCTCTGTTAGTGGAAACAGCAGTGATGCAGTTTCTGGTGAGTGCATAAAGATTTCACTTTTGTCACATCACTGTTTATCATCAGCTTTACTGTTACCCTCCGTAATAACTGTGACACATAAGGTCTGGGTGATATAGCAGTCATTTTCAGCTTTTTGATGATGGTTGATAAAGATCTCAATATTTATGTGTTTTGCTTCAAAATGGCTTTTTTCCATTTTAGAAACCTTAATTTCACCAACCAGCCATTAAAGCAAAATAGATTAATATCTAAAGCAAGTGTTTAATGAAACAACTTTCAAGACGCAAGTAAAATGTTCAAAAAAAAAATCATGTATTAATCAATAATATATACCTATACTGTTAAAGTAAACAAAAATAATACTTTTATTCAGCAAGGATGTATTAAATTGATCAAAAGTGACAGTGATGGTATTTATAATGTTACAAAATTTGATGTCTATTACAAATAAATGCTGTTCTTTCTATTCATCAAAGAATTCTGAAAAAAATGTATCATGGTTTTCCACAAAAATATTAAGCAGCAAAGCAGTTTTCAGCCATGATAATAAGAAATGTTACTTGAAGGATCATGTGAAACTAAAGAATGATTGCCAAAAATTACGTCGAATTAATTAAATATAGCATACATTTTAAAATTGTAACAATATTACTGTTTTTACTACATTTTTGATCAATTAAATGCAGCTTTAGGAATTAAGAGATAAATAAGAAACAGTCTCTTATTTAAAAAATATACTCACCCTAATCTTCCCAAAAATAGTGTGCGTATTCTTTCTAAAGCATTTCAGTTCATCAGTTTTGAATCAGTTTTATGAAACTGATTCACAGAAATGAATCAAACTTAAGTTTTGTTCTTTCACACAGCATCTATGGCACCCTCCCATCCATCTTCATTCTCAGTGATGTCTCAGAACACTGCCTCACTCAGAGGAACCACTATACTTCTGCCAGCCCAAACCCAAACTCAGCTTCAGCTCCGGGTGCAGCCCAGGACCCAGATGCATCCTCAAATCCAGACTCACCCGCGAATGCAGCCGCCGATGATGCCACAAACCCACCTACAGCCTCCTGCCCAGCCGCCCCAGGTCCATGCTCCTCCACCCACAGTGAGGATCTGCTGCTCAGGCTGTTCTAAAGTCCTCCAGAAAGGTCAAACAGCATTCCAGCGAAAAGGCTCCAACCAGCTGTTTTGCTCCACCGTGTGTCTAACTAGTTTCAGTTTACCCTCAGTTCAGTTTACCCCCATTATTGCCCCTAAGAAGACCTGCAACCTCTGCCTTAAGTGAGTTCTGATTATTTATATACTTTGTTGTTTACTTTATAATAAATCCATCTTATGTCACTTGATTAATTGTATCGATAACTGAAGGAATAGTTTACCCCTAAATTGTTATTTGTTTGTTACTCACCCTCATGTTGTTCCGAACACAAAGATGATCATCAAAAAAATCTAAGGTGCTATTTTCCATATCATGAAAACATAAAGGGACAGATTTACTAAACGGGGCAAATTAAATGTCCAAATTCCATAAAAGTGCCAATGGGACTGGAAAGTTCTGCAGGTGACCTTCTGACAATGTGCAAATTAATAAACACAGCCAGCTCATTTTCATGACCAAAGCCTTTTTCACTGTGTGTCTTTAGTAAATCGAGAGTTTGCAATCACTCAAGCTGACCCATAGTGACCCATAGTCATTTTTGGAGGTTGTTTTGTATGGAATACAACTGCTGAGAAAATCTAAACAATTACTACTATGTTCCAAGGAAGAAAAATGTACATTTGGAATAACAAAATTGTGAATATATAGTGATATAAGTTTTTGGATGAATAGCTACCCATAAAAATGTGTAAATCAATTATATAACCTTGATAATGGTTCAGATATTTTCATAATTTAATGTGATCGTTTTTTTTATCTTTATTGTTTCAAAGGGTCATTGTCAATCTAAAGGACTTGATAACCATCCCAGTGGGCCCTATGAACACACTAAAGGAGTTCTGCAGCCTAGCTTGTCTAAATATTTATAAAGACAGATATGAAGATGCACCTCCAGATCTATATACACAATGTGGCGTGTGTAAGTTGGTCAAAGAGGTAAAGCTTAAATTATACACGTGATGTAAATTTAGATGAAACAAGCATTTTGTTGCTTTGCTTTTTGCATAATTTGTTGCTCCCTTATGAGTTGAATTGTTTTTGATAAATGCAGATTGTGAAGTAGGTTATTTGTAAGTACAGTATGATGAAATGCATTCGCTTTTCCAAATAAAGAGTACAAGATGTCATGTTCACAAACAACTAGAACAGACATGGGTGAATTACGGCCCTCAACATGGTGTAATCCTGCTTGAGGGTGCAATTATCTTGAAAACGCATTTTTGGTGCTGTTATCTTGCATTATGAGCTAATGAGCACAATTTGATAAGTTAAAGAGTTTTTTAAATTTACCATATTAACAATCATAAATGTACTGAGTATGTTGATTTGAAAAAGAATATAATCGGGGAAGTGCAAATAAATCATAGAACGTAAAATAAGCCGTAATAATTGTCCTCAGAATTTCAAGTGACAGGCTATCTTAAAAACTCAACGCTTATGATGTGCAATGTAGTAATCTGTCACACAATTCTTGTGTAAACATCTCTTCAGCCCACTGCAAGGTCATAGAATGTCAATGCAACTTGGAATCCATTCAGTTAAATGCTGTGTTTAAGACATGCACTGTTTTTCTTTGCTTTACAGATTCAGCATGAAGTGACTCATCTGGGTTCCGTGCACAAACTGTGCAGTGATGAATGCTTCGCACGCTTCAGATCCTCCAGAAACCTATACATGAGCTACTGTGAGAACTGTGGCAACTGTACAGCCTCAGGAAACTATCACCTGGTTCAGATAGAAGATAGTATTAAAAAGTTCTGCTGCACCGAATGCATCTCCAATTACAAACAGGTACCCCACCGATACACGAATGAACTTGCTGTCCTCTGCTCAAGCTGTGTTTGTTATTCATGGTCTGATTCATCCATTTTTACATCCTGTGGAATATGCAGATTTCAATATGAATTGTTTCCCGATCCCATTTCCTCTCTGCTATAACTTTGCAATCAATAAAAGTGAAAAGCCCAAAAATATGTTTTAAAAACTAAATTATTTTGTGTATTTAAAGCTGTTGTCTTTCTCACTGTGTTGCAGAAAAGTGGCAAGAGGCTTCACTGTCCCTACTGCCAAGATATCAAAAATATTGAACAAATGATGGAAGGGACCAACATACAGGGTGTCACAGAATTCTTCTGCTCTCAAAGATGTGTGGCCCTGAGTCAAGCATCTCCCAGTCTGACAGGTAAGTGTTGTGTGGTAACAGACCATGACAAATATCCTCTGTGTGTCCAGGTCACATTTTACCCCAAAATCAAAAGAGGGAAAAAAACATTTAAAAATAAATAATTGAGATTTTTTTTGGTCTATTTGCTTTGATGACAATTAAGCATATTTTTACTGTAATATGAAAAAAGTCATTTTTATTATGGCGTTTTACTTCTACTTTTTTGTAATTTTCATTAGTGATTTTGTATTATTATTATAATAACGGCTTTGTTTTAGTACATTCTTTATTTTATTTTACTACAACAAAGCGTGATATGACTTTAAATTATGCCAGACTTAAATTTTTAAATAAGTTTGGAATCTAATTTATTTTATATCTTATTTAAAAAACAAAAAAAATATTCTCAATCCGTTTTCTTCAAGTTTTAAATACTTTGTTTTAATAAAACTACAAATTATTCAAAAACAGTTTCATAACTTATTTCAAAGTTACCTTAACTATTTTTAAAATCAAATTATTTAAAATTTCATTGTGTTCAGTATGTGACCCATTCTTGAGATTTTGAGGTTCAGATCTTGGCTTGATCTTAGGTTTCATGAGATTCTTGCTCTGCTCTTTAGGCACCTCTTTTCCATGCACAACTTGCAAGAAGGTAGCCGTTCCTCAGTATCACCTTGCCATTTCTGATGGGTCCATCAGGAATTTCTGCTCGTTAGATTGTGTGGGCAAATTCCAGGTATTGCATTCTGTCTTTATTACCAGTATTTTTTTTAAATAATTTTTATAAATGTGTTGAGATGGATATTAGTTCTATCCAAATTATTTATATATCCTTCTATAAGTATACTTCTGTTCCTTTGTAATTAAAAGAATTATTAGATTATAATAGTTTGTGCTCTCTTTCCTCCACACAATTATATTGGTTTTAGTAAATCAGATGAGAATTTTTCTTTTTTTAATCTGTAGGAGAAACTGAATGCATCTGTACCTCATAACCAGATGAACGGAAACTCACATGGACCTCAGCCTCAGAGCGCTGCACCACCTCGACCCACCACCGATCATCTCCAGCCCACTCAAACTTCATCCAGTGTTCCTGCCCCAAACCACATCCCTCCCCCACCTTTTGTACCACCATCCAATCAAAATCCGGTTTCGACTTATGTGCCGGCTCCTGGTGTGGTAAACTCACAAGACAGCCAGCAGCAATGGCCAAACAAGCCTCCCTCGGCCTCTGACACAGTACGGCTGACATGCAAGCATTGCCAGAATCAGTTCAGCTCAAAGCCTGAGGTTTTCCAGTTCAAGGTACGGCTTCCAAAAACAAGAGCAATGACAGAATCGGTGGCTGAATCACAGCCGTGTTGATATTCAGAACAACAGCGCAATTGCATATGTGATGTTGCTTTTTATACAGCACCTCTATAAGCTTCAGACAGTATTGGTCTGCTCATTATTTTGTGAAATTATTCTTTGTCGTTCTTCAAAAACATTGTTAAATAAACTTTTTCTCTTTTTTAGGGTCATGCAGGGTTGTTCTGTTCTCGAGCATGTTGCGAAACATATAAGAGGGAAAGCAATGCGAAAGCTTTATGCGAATACTGCAAAATAGAGAAAGTGGTCAAAGACATCATCACATATGAAAAGCAGCCGAGACCTTTCTGCTGTGAAGGTTTGTGAAACCTCTTTACTTCATTCTTATATCAGTGGTTCTTTATGGAGCCCCCACACATGACGTGGGGAAAAAAGAATTGTTTATCAATACAATTTCAATAATATCTATTATTGAAATGTTGTTGTTATATGCATGTGTTAATTTGATTTAATTTCTTTATTTTCTTAAATATGTGGGTAGATAGTATTTATAGAGTTGTAACTTTTTAGTTTTAGTTACTTTTTCTTATTTGTAAGTCGCTTTGGACAAAAGCGTCTGCTAAATGACAAAAGTAAAGTAAGTAAGTATCATGGCCAAAAATTAAGAACTGCTTCTTTAATTTACTTGTTTGTTCCCTCGTTTTTGTAAATTGTGGCCACAATTTGCTCATTTTTTCCATCATTTTAGTTCAAAAAAAGGGAATGAATTGGTAAATTGTGGTAACGTTTTACTACAGTGTGGGAAAGAATTAGTAAATTGGGGCCTTAATTGAACAAAAATGAGGGAATGAATTCGTAAATTATGAATAAACAAGTTGTGGGAACTTAATTAAATGTCTAGGATGGCCAATTGGTATATAATATAAAATCGTCAAGGACTTTTCTAAATAATGGTTGGTGTTTATGCCTCACTTTTCCACATACATTAATGTGCCTTTCATTCATTCTTCTTTTATAGGCTGTAAACTGCTTTTTAAACATGACCTTGCCAAACGACATGGAGGTCAATGCAGGGTTTGTGCTTACTGTCAAAACATGACCCACAAAACCATTCATAACTTCTTTGGGGGCAAACTTGAGGAGTTTTGCACAGAGGAGTGCATGTCTCTCTACACGGTGCTCTTTTATGAGGTTAGAGATCATTTTGGGGGCTTTTAGCTGTAGCTGTTCTTTTCTTCAAAAAAGCCTTACAATAATCTCTTTAAAAAATGTAATTATATTGCGAACTGATCGTAGGTGTTTGCTTTTGTATGAAATATACAGTGCCCTCCATAAGTATTGGAACAGTAAAGACAAAATTGCTCTGTTGGCTGTGGAGTCAAGACATTTGCAAATATGATTAAAAGATGAATATGAGACAACTACAGAATGTCACATTTTATTATTAGCCGTTTCAACACATACATGTTTTACCAAATAAAAAGAACAGCACTTTTAGAGTTCATCCCACTCATTGATGTGAGCATAAGTATTGGGACAGTTGAACATAAGGCAGATATAAAAGATTAAAAGCTATTATTTAGTTGTAGATCCCTTGCGCACAATCACAGCAGTGAGTCTGTGACCCATAGACATCACCAGACTCTTGGTCTCATCCTTTGAAATACTTTTCTCAGCCTTTAATGCAGCCAATTCCAATTGTTTCTGCCTTTACTCTCCTCTTCAGCTGGTGAAATTCATGTTCAATCGGATTTAAATCTGGAGATTGACTTGGGCGATCTAAGACTTCCCATTTCTTTGCCCTTATAAATTCCTTGACTGAACTGGCAGGGTGTTTTTGGTCATTGTCCTGATGCAATATGAAGCACTTCCCAATGAACCTGGTGGCATTTTCTTGAATATTGGTAGGCAAGATGGATTTGTACCCTTCCAAATTCATTCTGCTACTGTCATCATACATTAAGTCATCAGTAAAGTTGAGAGGGCCTGTTCCAGAGACAGCCATGCTTGCCCATGCCACGACACCACCTCCACCATGCTTTACATGAGGCTGTATGCTTGGGATCATTGCAGTTCCCTTTGTTTCTCCACATTTTTGCTTTCCCATCACTTAGATAAAGGTTCATCTTTGTCTCATCGGTCCATAAACACAGTTCCAAAACTCTTCTGGCTCACCTTTGTGCTTTTTTGCAAACTCTAATCTTGCCTTTCTATTTTTGGTGCTGGTCAGAGGTTTGCATCTTGCTGCGTAGCATCTGTAATTCTGTGTCAAAGTCTCCTGAGGACAGTAGATTGTCAGAGCATCACCCCAGCTTTCTGGATGTTGTTGGTGATTTTACAGACGCGTCGTTTATGGTTAATTTTCACAGCTTTTATGATTTGTCTGTCATCAACTACTGATGTTTTCTCAACTTATCAGGTAGTTGTTGGTTGCTGGTGTCGCTGGTGGTTTCCAAACTCTTGATTTCTCCACGCCCTTTGTTTTTGCTATAGCTCTAATTGACTTCCTCTTTTCTTTTAACATCGAAATTGCTTGCTTTTTTTCTCAAAGTCAGCTCCCTCATCTTCATCCTGGTTTGTGTGTGTCATCATCGAATGCAAGATTCAGAATACAGAAGTAATGGATATAACTGATACAACACATTCCCTGCTTTTAATATCTGAAGAATTAATGCAACAGGACACAGCTGATCACTTAGAAAGACCTGCGAGGCAACTGCTCCAATACTTATGCTCACATCAGACAGGGATGAAACTCTAAAAGTGCTGATTTTATTAGCTGGTAAAACATCTATGTGTTGAATCACCCAATAATACAATTTGACATTCTGTAGTTTTGTCTCATATTCATCTTTTAATCATATTTGTAAATGTCTTGACTCCAAAACCAGCAGAGCAATTTTGTCTTTACTGTTCCAATACTTTTGGAGGGCACTGTATATGTATACACTGTTGAACTCTTTATAGCCTTTAATTGTTTCTCATTTCTGCATGAATTTATATCAGATGGGCAAGTGTCATGGTTGTAAGAATCAGGGCTCACTAAAGGAAAGCCTCGTCTGGGATGGAACAACAAGACACTTCTGTAACCTGACCTGTTTGCTGCAGTTCTGTTCAAAGTGCATTACCCCTCTTCAGCCGGCAAGCAACGGTACGTCACCATGCAGTTCTATATGTAAAACTGTATAGTAGAGCTACCAGCTGACATTGTGTTTAACATATTTATTTAGTGAAGTGAAACCTATTGATAAAGACCTGCAGTGCAGTGTTCCTACTGTAAAATTTAATTATCAAAACTGATTTTAGTATGAGAAGGACTCACACTTGTTGCTTCATGATTGAAGGTACTGTGTCTAACAACACTACAGTTCAAGCTCCATTATCTCTGTCGAAAGACATGCCTGTAATTGGTGGTGTGGTGTCGCTGGCCTCCACATTACCTGGAAATACTGCTCTCACAGGTATTCAGCTGTCATGTTTTTTCTTTGTGTCTTTAAATGGAATCAGACTGCAAAATCTTTCAATTTACGTTTTGATTTTGTTCATTTTCTTTGCAGGAGCTCTACCTACCTCAAATGCCAGCTCAAAAAACATTGGTGAAGTAAGCACTGATGCACACATACTTTGTGTTACAAAGGGTTGTATAAAGTACATGCTACTGTTTTTTTTTTTTTTGTATTACTTTTCGGCAAGTATGCATTCAATTTTATATATTGAGATATTTCTAAAGTTACAGAATGTATCAGTATCAACAATATTAAGCAGCACAACTGTCTAATTCATTTGTTACATTTATATGGCACTTTTCTCGAAACTCAATGCACTTTTCACATTTTTGAAGTAGAAAATCTCCACAAATTTTTATAACTATCATAACAAATGTTACCTGAGCAGCAAATCGGCGTATTAGACTGATCATGTGACACTGAATACTGGAGTAATGGTTGCTGAAAATTCAGCTTTGCCATCACAGGAGTAATTTCCAACTTAGTATATTTAAAGATGGAAAACAGTTATTTTGAATTGTAATGCCATCACTGAATTTTTGATTAAATATTAGAAGCTAGAAACACCCCAAAATGTTGAATGGTAGTGAATGTAAAAATGTATTTATCAAAGTTTAAAATTAAAGTAACGAAGGAGAAAAAAATGTACACTTACAGAATATATACAACAAAATTCAAATAAAGGTGTTTAATATATTAATTTTTTAAGTTCTATTGGCTTCATAAAAATCCTCCATAATGTGCTGCTTTTTGCCAAAATGTGATTTTTATTTTTATTTTTAGCCCTTATATGTAATGATTTTTCTAACAGGCCAGCACACAAACCGATGCTGCAGTGGCTGGTATTCCATATCGAAGAATGTTGAAGAACAAAGCTCTCATGTGCAGACCTATTACTGAAGAGCAAGGCATCCAGTGTCAGCCAGAGCCTCCAGTACCTCCAAATCTGTATGATACAGGTTGGCCTTTCTCACTTTTTCTATCACGCCTGCCAGAAGTCATTATGCAGTACAAAATATGTTGAAATGACATTGCATTTACACTTTCTCCATCCTCAGTGATTGATGAAAACGGAGAGAAGGTGAAGCTGGTGCCGGTGCCGGTGCCCATTCCAGTGCCAGTCTACATCCCAGTGCCAATGCATCTATACACCCAGTACACACCATTTCCATTGGGCCTTCCTCTACCGGTATGTCATCATTGTAATTATCTAAAATTATTCTGCGCTGTAGTTTAAAGCTCATCTTGAATTATTTTGACTGTTACCATCCAGGTGCCTGTTCCCATGGTCATCCCTGGATCTCAAGAAGCTGCCGAACAGAAAGACACTAAGTGTAGCCTGCCTGCTCAGAGCTCAGTAGAAGACGACGACGTGGAGAAGGGAAAAGACAAGCCTGCGTCACATGGTACATAAACATTTTATTACTATTGGACATTTTGCTTATCCAAATAAACTCCTTAAGCAATTCAGTATTTGATTGTATTGCACTTTTTGTCTTGCTCAGACCAGGGCAGCACTTACAGTGGTGATCTGGAGTCAGAGGCCAGATCAACACCCTTCAGCTGGGCAGATGCTGAGGATCCTGGAACCAACGTGAAGCCACTGGTGGCATCGACGGAACTAGAGGAGCCTGTAGCTGCTCCGACCACGTCTTTGTCATCAGAGCAGCCAGATCTGGAAATCGATTTTCCTCGCTGTAAGTTAAGATTTAAGAAATGTGTTCCTTGATTCAAATATTTAGTTGCAATTAATCTCAAATTCTTTTTTCTTTAGTTAAACATGCCAACATCTTTGTGCTTTTTGCTGATATTTCTTGAAACACATTGACTTAACTGGGTGTTGTTAACTTAATATAATTGAATTTGAACATTTCCAACATTTTTGCACATTAAATAATAAATACAACCTCATGTTCTGATGTTTACACACTGCCTCCGGAAGTCTTAGTACGTCTTAAATAATTTGGATCGTCTTCGATTTTCTGCATTTTTCGCAACTATAGCAAGCATTTTGATAGGTGTTTTAACAAATCAGAGCCACCATACAAGTGAACGCCAAAATCCAGTATCCAGTAAAGGTCCTTGTACACTGAATTCATAGAAATTAGTAGCTTTCTTTTTAATATGTACCTTCAGTGTCGCTAGCAAAGCATCAAACTGAGCCACTGACATCCTGAAGTAAACTTTGAATTGCCCGGGATAATCCTACAGCTCCTTAATAAGGAGGTGGAACTCTCCTTCCTCTCTACGCTATCTCAGGATTGGATGGACCCAATATTTCCTCTTTCTTTTTCTCTTTTTAAGAAGAGAGGACAACAAAATCATCCTCAACTGCTTGAAGACTCCATTTTGTATTGTTCTGTGAATTTTTTTGCAACAAATTATTCAATAAGCATTGGACTCGGTTTGCAAGGTTTGTGTGCGTGACAAATTTTTAGGATGAGGAATACGAAAATATCGGACTCATTGTGCAAGGACCTTTTAGCCGTAATTCATAGCATGTTCCGATGCCCTTTTTTATTCACGTTTAAACAAATGTGGTTAATATTTCATTCTTGATGAGTTATGATGATAATTAATTAAACAAGTGATGTTCTGGAATGCTACTAATACGTGACTCAATGACACATTTTTGATCTCTTGCGTTAAAACACAATTTTAACAGATTTTGTGCTTTTGTAATGTGTAAAATCTCTCAAAATTCTAACATGTTATGTCATTTCACAGCAACAGCTGACCCTGGATCAGCTAAAGAGAACAGACTGGTATTGACGCTGAAGAGACGTAAGAAGGGCAGAGACGGCCACCCTCCCAGAAAAAGGGTATGTAATCTGACAGAATCAGATTCCTGGCTTATTGGGGAGCCATTTGTCACGAGCGACAGAATGACAGAGAATCGGCCAGAGTCTTTTCACAGTTTGGAAGGTTGAAGTGTGAAGTCTGTTGAATTGGGTGGTTTCCCAACTTTTAGATGTATGATAAAGACTGAAGTGTTTCCAAAATCTCTTGTCCAGTTATGAAGTCTGCCAAATTAAAGGTTGAAAGTCTTAAATGTCTTGTTTTTCACTTGAATTGGTTATCATAATGTTTTTTTAAAGTGTGTGGTTTAGAAAAGACTCATGACAAATGACAAATTGATCAATATCAGCACATTGACTTCAGAGAGACCATTTCTCTCTACAAAGCTTAGTTTTTTTAAAAGATTTGTAACATTCAAGATCATTTGGCTGTATCTGTATCTTAATTGCTCCAAACATTTGTATCATTTCTTGAATTGTATTATATTGGTAGTTTGACTGGTCATTTTAAAAATGATTTATGCATGACAGATATAGGTACTGATGTTTTCCATTTGTCAATGGCAAATCACAAGGCTGTTTTGATGTTCTTTTATCAAGTTTATTTTGTTGTACATAGAGAAGTTGTGGAAAGTTATATAGTGATATGTACCTTTGGTTATACAAGACATTGTGCAATAAACTATTCAAGTTCACAAGGAGATGAACAAATGTAATTGCTGTTGTCGCAAAATGGGCTAATTTGTGGACTGTGGGCATGATCAAAAAAAGTTTCCCATTAAATTTCGAATGTTGTGGACCATTTAATAAATTATATCACTGTTATCCCTGGAAATAAGCAGTATTGTTCATGCCATATTGGCTGAAAAATGAATCAAAAAGCTCTGGTTTTGGATGTGCTATGAAAAAATGAAAGTTAAGTGAAAGTCTTCATTAAACTGACAGTTCACCATTCTGTCAGAAATGGCCTTTACTCTTTCATGTAATTCTCAACCTGTATGATTTCTTTCTTCTGTAAAACAGATGAACTCTTAACATTTCATTTGTAGGTGATCCATTCCTTCTAACACTTCTTCTTCAGATGTGTCGTGTGCTGAAATTACACACGTAGATGTCATAGTCCCATCATCCCCTACAGACTGTCGCTCATTACAGAGCTTTACTAGGTTACTGACAGAAATAAAACTCCTCCTTTTTCAAAGCTTAAAATACCGGCTCCAATTTCTGTGTGATCTTCGCTTAATCTATGAAGAATTGTTCATTTATTTTTTAATTCTCATTTCTTGGACTTACAAACTGAAAAAAATTAAAATGTGAAAGATTTGAGATATACCCCGAATTGGAAGATTTGATGATCTCTAGGAGGACTTTTGAAAAGGGTATTTTCAGAAAAGAAATGTGATGGAAAATGTGGTTCAAAAGTTGTAAATTTGAAGTGTCGGTGACGCTAGAGAGGAATTGATAGAGACCTCAAAACTGCCACCAGAAATCTTCAGGAATATTTTTATCCTGACAGGAAAGAAAAGAAAAGGGTGCAGTGACAAGTGTGATGCCGTCAGATGGCATTTGGAAGGTTTTTTTTTTTTTCCTCCAGAGGGAACCTGGCAAATAGGAACGGTCTAGCTTGTTTAAAGTGAGAAGCAGAGGCTGTTTAGAAAAGAACACTGAAAGACACCAAGAACTTTGTACATAACACCACGCAGCCAAATACAATGAGACTGAATGCAGGCCAGATGGGGAGAAGCAGCAGCTGAAAGTGAAGGAGATGATGATGGAGGAGCGGTTGCCATGGAGGCTGCTGCAGTTGAAGAAAGTCGCCATAAAAGGAGATGAATGTGTCGGCATCCGTCAAAATGTTTAACAGTCTGAAGTGTCTGCGCCTGCTTTACTTGCATTGAATGTTATCGTTTATGTTTTTACTTAGTGTCAGGCATTTTACTCAGGCTATTAAGTATTATGCCTCTTGAGGAATCATCTTTCTTTGGCTTCATTCATTCCTATACATTTGATGTATTTGTTTATATTTTTTATTTCTAGAGAGAACATAGTGCCTTTATTTATATTATCATCATTATAATTATATTATTATTTATGTTATCAATGTTGCATTCACATATTTGCCAGTAAAATTCTTGCTGCCACTGATGGGGGAAAAATTGTTTTCTTTCTTTCTTTCTTTTTTGAATAAATGAGAGTGAAATGTACAGTAATTAGGGGTCATTATATTAACCTGAAATGGTTTATTTTTCACGGTGCATTTATCCTGATTATTACATAACTACTTACCAATTAAGTAAATAAATAGATATGAAATATTGATTTGATTTGAGTTTTTGTCCTCTTGCTTGTAGATGAGCTTCCTAATCATCCTAATAACAAGATGCACACTAAAACAATTTTAAATCATAATATTACTATAATAGTTAGAAGATAATATGATAATGGAATAGAATAGAAGTTACATTTTCTATGCACAAGTCAGCAATCATTTTTATCTACAATATAATTTATCTGCTTTATTTTAAACAGATAGTTACAGTTTTATTTCAGTATTATAATATAATATTTGTTCATGTTTTGAATTAGCTTTTATTTTTATGTTTTCATTTAAGTTTTAGTAATTTAGTACTTTCTATTACTTTGTAATAATGTTATTCTATTTAGTTTTTTTCACTTTTAGTAATTTTAGCACTAAGACTTATTTTTTTTCCTATTCCAAAGAGCCATAAAACAGCATATTTTCCGATGTTGTATACTCCATTTGTTTTATTTGGTTTAATCTTTCAAAACGATTGTTTAGTAATGAAAATTGTGTTTTTGTGTCTCACTCAGGGTCGTAAGCGATCTGGCACCGATACGTCGGGCGGTGTTTGGCTCAGTACCTCCACCACAAAGCTCAACCAAATGTACGGAGTCAAAGCCTGGGCCAGCTGGGTGAGAATGAAAACAGGACAGAGCGAACATGAGCAGCAGTCCCGTAAGTTCACACATATGGGTCAGAACATAGAGTCGCTACCTCTCTCCGTCTGCTTCATGACTCATGCAGCATGTGTTGTTAGTAAAGGTCACCGTCACAGTTTGTGTGACATTGCACTGACCCACCATGTGTCTTAGCAACTTTTTCTTCTCCCACTGTTTCTTATTCAGAAGGCCCCATGACTATGAAGGAGGACGTGTTGCAGTGCACTTCTGCGGATCTCAGTTACGGTCTGTGCCGTTTCATCAAGGAGGTCCGCAGGCCAAACGGCGAGCCTTATGAACCCGATAGCATCTACTACCTGTGCCTGGGCATTCAGCAGGTTTGACCTAAAAATAAATAATTTGCCTTTAAATCCAGCTTGATCCTTTACTACACCTTTGCTTCAGATAAATGTAATTACATGTAATTATTTTATTTTAATAAGCATTTTCAATGACGTTCTGTTTTTCACTCGATTTTTAGTGCCTGCTTGAAAATGAGCGTCTTGAAAATATCTTCACGGATTCACTCTACAGTCAGTTCATCGCTGATATCACCACATTGCTGAAGGACTGGGGAAATTCATTGCCTCCTGGAGGTAAATGTCCTTTTCAGAATTTCCTCATTTTTGTTACATGCTAAAAAAAAATATAATTGATTATCAGATATATTGCTTATTCAAAAAAACCACACCCCCAAAGTTTAGACTAACCTTTGAGCTAATGTTAACAGCTCAATAAATTAAATGGCTGTTCTGGACACATCATCCAAAAGCTCCATCACCCAAGAGATATTTTCAGTATTTATAAGCACAGCCTTTACTTATTTGTATGCACGCTAGCATATGAGAGTCTGACTGTTTACATGTAAAGCTGAGTAGCTTAATACCTTGAAATGTCATGCAGTGCTAATAAAAATGTGTGAAATTGCATTTTTGTAATTGTATTGTCATGCACGGTTTGACATCACTTCAATTTAGAAACTACATGGAATATTTTTACTTTCAAAAAAATTTTTCTTTTTAAATACAACTGAACCAGTGTCATTGAGATGTTCTTTAACAATATATTGAGTTAGTTTTTTATTTTTAGTTTGTTAAATTGTTTTATTTCAGTTTTAGTTATTTTACTACATCAAATTAAACTAAATGAAAAATGTTTTCTTGGCAAAAGGCTGAAATTGAATGTAAGGTTTTTTTTTGTGTATCTATAATAACCCTGAAACTGACTCGTAAAAAATGTAAAAACTATGACTAGTTAAAATTTGTGAGAACTCTTCATTAAAAAACATACTCTTCCTACTTTTTTAAATTTATGAAAAGTGACAGTAAAGATATTTATCATCTAAAAACATTGATCTATTTCAAATAATGCTGTTCTTTATATTTATCAAAGAATTGAAAAAAAAACAAATGCATTACTGTTTCCACAAAAATGCTAATAGTTTTCAACATTGATGATAAGAAATGGTACTTGAGCATTTCAACATTGATTTCTGAAGTATCATGTGACAAGACTGGAGTAATAGATGCTGAACATTCAGCTTTGACATCACAGGAATAAATTACATTTTAAAATACATTAACATAGAAAAGAGTTGTTTTAAATTGTAATGATATTTCACAATATTACTGTTTTTACAGAATTTTTATCAAATAAATGCAGGCTTGAAAAACAGTTTAAAAGTCTACCCTACCCCAAACTTTTTTGTCTCCCTGGTACAAGATTTGTCTCCCTGGTACACTCTTGTTGCGAATAGGCTTTTAAGGCAATCGTGACATCTGTTTTTCTGTTCCTTCAGGATATATACACTCGCGGGTTGAGGAGGAGTACCTTTGGGAATGCAAGCAGCTGGGCGCTCTGTCTCCTATTGTTCTGCTCAACACGCTGTTGTTTTTTGGAGCCAAGTTGCTCAGCATAAAATCGATTGAAGAGCATCGACGCCTTGCGTTCTCCAATGTCTCCCACTGCTCAAAGACCACCAAAAATGGCACGACCGCTTATCTTCGCTTCAGACTATCTAGCAAGGAAGAGGAAAAGGACAAAAAAGGTGAGGGCTGTGTTGAAGATGCAATGACCACATGGTGTTTAAATCTTTACTGAGCTTCTAGTCACGAGAGTGTGCATCTGTGCTTATAATATTTTTAATATTTTGTTTGTTTTTAAAGCACTTAATGGTCAAGCCCCATCTTATCTCACAGATCATCTTACTCTACTTTCATCCTCCAGATCTCTAAGATCTTCTAACAGGTCTTTCTTAGCTGTTCACGCTTAAAACAAAGGGTGATAGAGCTTTTTCAATTGCTGCCCCCTGTCTTTGGAATCAACTGCCACTGGACATCCATCCGCCTTGCACCTTTTATTACATCTTTTAAAATGAAGTTGAAAACATATCTTTATTCCCAGGCATTTTAATTTGATTTTATCTGTTGTATTGTTTTACTGTATCATCTGTCTGTCTTGTTTTATGTTTATCTTTAACTTTGTTCAGCACTTTGGTCAGCTTTGCTGAGATAAATGTGCTATATAAATAAACGTTACTTACTTGATTTGTGTTAATTGAACATTAAGCACCAGCTGGTAAAAGGAGGAGAGAGGAAGAGACGGTGGAAGAGGAGTTTTTGGAGATGCCTGAGAATGTGGAGAACCCTTTACGCTGTCCTGTCAGACTCTACGAGTTTTATCTCTCGAAATGGTGAGTGTTATTTTAAAGGGTTAGTTCACTCAAAAATGAAAGTTGTCATGAATCACTTACCATTATGTCATTCCAACCTTGTATTTATGTTTTCAATGAAAGTGAAATGTTAGGCAGAACACATTCAGTGAAAGTGAATGGTCATTTTTACTGGCAAAACTGTTTCCTTCATCTGTGAAATTTTTTTTTGTTGAAAACTAAAGCTACTAAAAATTGTTTTCGTTAATTAAATATAAAACACATATTAGATGGAAAAAAAAGAATAAAAATAAATATAAAGAAATTAAAAAAACAAATAAAAATGACCGCTTATAACAAAATTACCAAGGCCCCGTTTACACTAGTGCGTTTTCGTTATAATACGCATAACTTTTGCTATGGTTATGCCTATTGTTTACACTACTCCGGCGTTTTCGAGGTTGAAAACGGAGACTTTTGAAAATGCTGCAGTCCCCATTTTAGTTTGAAAACTCCAGGGTTGCGTTTCAGTGTAAACGGACCAAAATGGAGACTTTTGAAAATGATGGTGTGGCTGCCCATATATATATATATATATATATATATATATATATATATATATATATATATATACGAAGATGCCTCATTAGCGACTGTTTCTATGGGCCGCGATACGGAAGCCGTCCGCCATTTTTGAACGGTATGCTAACCATAGATCTGTATAGATTCCCCATTCAACCCATGATTCGACCGCTCCAAGCGAGATATTCCTCACTGCAGAACACAAGATCCAGGGGGAGTGGTTGGATCTAGATTCAACTCCTCCCACCTTACATATACCTAAACCTACCCGTCTCCACCCCCTGATCCCTAAACCCACCCATCCCGACCCCTAAACCTACCATCTCCACCCCCTAGATGTGGATCCAACCCCGCCCCCTGGATCTTTGTTCTGCAGTGAGGGGCTACATCTAAAACAGCAAGTTATACGCATGTATAACTGCTAAAACTATTTTGGTTGTGTATGTGGTATAAGATATAATCTAAAATCTTAAATCACCCAAATTCATTCTCTAGAGTCTGTTTTGCAAACAGACATAGCCTTACCATGGAAAGTTGTTCGTCTCTAGTGATCATTTTTCTGTTTTAATTTGCATTGCACTATTTAGCAGTCAAATTCCTTCTCTAACCTTGACAAAAATACATCGTTGAAAAGATTTTAAGACTCAAGTGTTGCATCTTTGAATATTCATTGATTATTTTGGGGAGTGATGTCAAAAAAACGTTCCAAGATGGCAGCCTGGAGCGATCGAATAGGGCGTCTGTTATGGTCGCTGCCCACATTCGCATGTAAACAATAACATTATTCTCATTATTATACCCATAGATATGTATGGGTAGATTCCCGCTCCAAGCACGCAGACGGGTCCGCCATATAAATAATAGGGATCTACCTATACATATCTATGGTTGTACTTGCATGAATGGTCACGTGACATGCATTTTCGGTTGTGTAGTGTAAACGGAGATCGTTTCTGAAACGCAGTGGAAACGGGGATCGTTTTCATTCTAAAACACCGTTTTAAAATGAAAACACACTAGTGTTAAAGGGGCCTAAATCTAAAATAACTAAAAATGTAAAAATAAAATCTAATTCAAAATATTACTTAATACTATATTAATAATTAATAATATTAAAATAACACTGTTGCTAAAGCTTTTAAATTGCATATGCTGAATATGGTTTAGGTTGGACTTCATTATGTCTGGTTACAAAAAAATGTGAGAAATTAAGGCATTTAGTGCTAAATTAGCATATGTTTTAATCACATAATGTTGTATGGCTTCAGAAAAACTATAACGGCAAAAATATGGGCTACTTTTATTTTTACCGTACATTTTAGAGCTTCAAATTGTTAATCATCTTCCTTTTATTTATTTATTTATTTGTTTGTTTATTTTGCTTGGATTTTCTACCTTCCATCTCATTTTGTGTTTCACAGAGGAATGGCAATAACACTCATTTGAAATTTGGAGTGAACTATTACTGTAGTTTATTACTCTCTTCCTTCTTATATCACGTTTTTTTGTGAATTTTTGAGACTGGATTTGAATTATGCAGCTCCTTGAATGATGCAGCTTGAGTTTTGCACACAAAATGAGCTTCATTCAAATTGCTCTTGCTTGAAGAAGTGCACTTCTTCTGGTGCTTTTAGTTACAAGACTTTATAATGTTCCTTCTCTTGTATATCCACAGCTCAAACTCTGTGAAGCAGCGTCCAGATCTTTTCTACCTGCAGCCCGAGGCCTCCTGCCACCCCAGCAGCCCTGTCTGGTACTCAGCCCAGCCACTGGATAACACCATGATGGAGAGCATGCTCACACGTATCCTAGCTATACGGGACATTCACCTGGACTCTAAGCATCACCAAAAGTACCTGGACTCATCAGATGAAGAAAGCTCTTAATGAAAACCTACAAACTTTGAGACCTTGCTTTAAAAAAGAGCTCAAAAAAACCCATCATGAGACATTTAATGATCATATTACTTTTATTCAGGCGGGAATGGAATACAAACAGAAATGAACGAAACTGAAATTGTGCACAAGCTCAACAGACATTCCTTAAGTCATTTATTCTATCATGAATGTTACAGAAAATGCAATTTGGAGGGAATTGTTTGGTTTTTAGTCACAGTAGATATTGTTTCTCAGTATTTAGTATTATTTAGTGAACTCTTTTTAAGTTTAAACATTCATCATGTCATTGTTGGTAACCTTTGAAAATATATATGAATTCTCAGATGTATGACTGGTTTACTTCCGGTATGATTTATATGGGTTGCCCTTGATTTTAACCTGCATTTCTACACAATGGCTACTTTTGACATGAAAGGATTTGATTTGAGCAATTATCGCCAATGCTACAAATATAAAAACACTCCTCTATGAGAAGACAGAGTGTAAAGATAGAAATCCCATTTTGAAAATTGGTATATTCCCATGTGCATAAGATGCATGGAAGAAAACTACAATTTTGAATGTTCATATCTGCTGAAATATTTTTTTCTAGACCACAGATAAACAGGTACAGATGGCCTCAAAGCTCCAATTTTAATTTGACTTGGTCTTTAAGAAACAGATATTTAAAAAAGTACTCTTTCTGACAGTCAAGACCTTGCTTGGTTTCTGTAATTAGATGTCTTGCTTCTACAAAAGATTTTAATGCAACATTCATAAGTGTGATGCATTCATGGAGTCAAAGTGTCGTGTCTCAGTCAATAGAGGGCAGTCCTGCTTTGTTAGTTCAAGTGACAGGACCTTGATGGGGCAACAATAGGGAATCAAATCAGCAATGTTTAGCCACATGATTATGCTGATATTTGCACAGATAGATGCAGCGCCAGCCTACGATGTAAAGCCAATTGTCATTCGCTACCATGGTAACAGAGAAGAGCTGTTGCTTGTGCTTAGCACTGGATTCTGAATGTGCTGCTGCTGTTGAGAATCATGCAATTCAGATATGAAAAGCACTTATATATATGCATCAGCCTTTAGTAATCCAATTATTGTCTGATTTAACCTGAACGTCCCACATCGGGACCTTTAATTTAGCCTGCACCAACCTTCAGCATTGCCTGGCTAACAGAATGGGAGCAATATATAAGTGAGGCACCTGAACTATTTATAGCTACAGTTGTTGAAGGGCAAACGCTGTTTGCCTATATCTCCTACCAATTGTTTGTACATCTACAACTGGTCATGGTGGACATCTAAGGGACAGATCACGTTTATATTGCCTGTTCAAAAAGAGTGTGTGGGTGTGCTCCGGGCAGATGAGGTGTGATTTGAGAGGGTTCGAGAATGAGAGGAGAGTGTGTGGGAGAGAGAAGTACAACAAAGACAGACAATCTGGCAGTGCATGACTGAATCGTCGTTTGAAAAATGCACAAACAATGTCAAACTTTGCTTTTTTAAAAGCCATGCTGTTGGCGCAATTTGTGCTAACCATTTAATTTAAATGAGGTTTTTATTTACACACATAAGACAAGGATATTGGCAAATGCAGATAACGTCTGATCAAAATCTAAGCCATCTTATTAGAGGTCAAACCAAATTGAGATGAAAGTGACTGAAAGGTAATAAAATGAGCGATACAAAACAAGTCCTAAGCTCCTGATAAGTGCTAAAGCCCTGAAGCAGCCTCAAAACTTAGGGGAGGGAGCTGAGAGAGTGATAGTGAGGCAGTAAGAGAGAGGAGGGAGAGAAAGAGAGAAAGAGCTCCCGTTGGTGTTGAAATAAGAGGCTATTTATCAAACCAACTGTGTGACGAAGGACAAGAGTCTGAGAGCTGCAAGATAATGCTGGAATACAGACTGGATGCCTGGATTCCAGTACACTTTTCACACCTGGACCACCGGAGCACAAGGAACTTGGACCAACCATCTGTCATCCTGCGATGCTTTGATTGCTAGAGTTACGTCAGTGATTAACAACATGAAGAGGGGCAATGCAAAGAGACCATGGAGAAGTGTTATGTCACATTTGAATGAGGAAGAGAAGTGAGTTTTTGCTCTAATGTGCATTTTTGAAGTGTAAAGCTGCTGCCTCAGGAGAATGGGAGCTCTAAATTTGGAACAGAACTGCTTATATCTGTCTAAACGGAGGAGATAGACAAACATACATCATCTTTGTGAGTCTATGAATGAAAAGCTAATCTGTTTATGTAATGCTAACTGACTCACAAAGTTGCTTCCTTCCCACTTGATGTTGCCGTCAAACTATACGTTTAAGGGAAGCATGTTTTATTTTTTTAATATTTATTTCCAGTGGAGATACTGAAGCCATTCTTGAGCATCTAACCACATCTAACCAAGATCAGTTAGTTTTATAAATTATTTTCAGTTTTGGATTAAATCAAAAATGTCTGGCTCCAATCATTTCTAAGAAGATGTGGTACACATGCTCTGTCAACATCATGCTATAGACTTCTGGAGTATTGTATTGGAGGTTGTGTAGGAGGCCATCGTCAAGAAGTGACACAATGGGAAAGCCATTAAGTCGACCTGGCTGCTTACGGCAGAGCCCTTGTTGTTCGAAAAAAGGGGATGACAGAGAGGGCTACAATGAAGATGGGTACATCCCTCAACGCTCCATTTATGACACAATGTGCATCAACGAACAGATCGACCACAGTTCGGCACACAGCACTCTGGGTTCAAGAAGGGGTCGAGAAACTGACTTCTCCAGTAATGGTTCCCTGGGAGCAGGTGTAGACATGTTTGACACAAGGTCTTCTGTGCTAGTCAGCAGTGGCAGAAAACTGGATGAGAGGTTCATTTTTGATTCTCTGAAATTAGCAAATGATGAACTGAGCAAGTCACCAAGAGGGTTTGTGAGGTCAGCATCCCCAAGCGTATCCTGCAGCTCGGCTCCAAGCGGATCCGTGAACAAGAGGCATCATCACCAAGAAAGTGGCAAGAAGGACAACCTCTGCCGCCACTCCTGGAAGGTTTTGTCCCCACCAAAATTCCCAGAAACTTTCGAACTCTCCCCAGGGGATAAGACCTACTTAAACCCAGGAGTTGCCTTCTTTCCAAACAGCTTCACCTCCCCTCAGATTTCACCCTTCTCTGGGTCCCCTTTTTCCACAGGTACGCATACACCTTCTGTGTTCTTCTCTCCTTCTCCATTGCCCTACCATCAGCAGTTCAACAGGCAGTCTTTACCAATCCAACCATCTTCACCGAGACCACCTCTGTCAGAGTTATCAGTAAGTGCCCTGATGTGTGGTCAAGAAGACCAAGACAAACTAGAGATTGGCCAAGGTACGAGGGACAATGTGGGCATGGCAAAAGATAACCTGTTTTTGACTTTTAAACCCCAGAACATTGACCCCGAGAAAGAACCAACACCAACCACCCCAGAACCTGAAACGGACACTACGCCCCTTCTGCGCTCCCAAACGTCAAAAAGACCTGCCGTCTCCCCAACACCAATGGAGTCCACTTGGCCACGGCGACTTATTGGAAGGAGGAGGACGGTAAGACAAGGTGGTGCAGTTCATAACCTCCCGATTCTTCCCCCACTACCCTCTTTGCTAATCCGGAGTGTCTCTGACAAGAAGACCATTCCTCGTCTTTCACCGTTCCCCGAGCACCAGGGGAATGTGGATGGACAGCTCGGCAAGTCTACGTTAACAAGAGATTTGAAGGATTGCTCACTACAGGAATGGAAGCTCTTGCGAGAGCAAGAGGAATGTAAACCTGAAGCATCCAAAATTGAGAATGTGATTGAGGAAGCTTTAGAAGAAGAGAGCAAAATTGTGTTCATACAGGAGAGCGTTGAGCCAGGCACTGATGAAAATACCAATCCTGAATGTGAGGAAGAGAACTGGGAAGCTGTGTTAGAGATGGTTAATTCGCTTTGGGATGAGGCGTCGAATGAAGATTTGCAAAGCATTGGCTCTCTAAGGCGCTGGCCTCTTTTGCATCCTCCATCGGGGTTTGGTGGCTCACAAGCTCCGTCAGGTACAAGCTCAGAACTGGGTGCTGAAGATATGTTGGAGATTGAGAGAATGAACCGAGAGGTTGTGGAAAGCCAAGATGATGACGAACCACAATTTCAGCACAATTTACAAACATGCAAAGGTCAAAGTAATGTTATTGTGACTCAGCCAGGGAGCCTTAAACTTGCTCATGAAAAGGTCCCAACCAGTTTAGATCTCGCCATCATTGACGCCCAAATGGGAAACAAATACGGCCATAGCGGGTCACCAGATTCCAACCTGACGCTAGACTCAGATTCAAGTGGTGTCTACATGTCAAATCCCAGCCAAACCAGTAGAGAGGACATTACTATGTCAGATCTTGGAAGCATTACATCTCTTAGTCAAGGGGAAGAGGGAAAAGTCGACGTCAGAAAGACTGGGACATACTCTTCGATTCCAAAAGCAAATAAATTGGCAACTTTGAACCAAAAAGGTCCCTCTAGGCTGAGAGCTAATAGCATAGAGCTAGGAAGGCAAGCATTTTGTAAAGAGATTGCAATCAAAGCTACAGAAATACAAGCATGCTTGAAACCTGTGGACACAGGATCTCAAACCCTAGAGATTCATAACACTGTGAACACATCGAAGACTGATTTGCCTTTACCACTGTCCCCCTCCAAACATGAAGATAAAGAAACGCTATTAGTCAAGAGCAATGCAGATCCATTCATTGCCACAGATAGTTTTGTCTACCTGGCAGTGTCAGTGCTGCCCCCAACCACACAGGAAAGCGTGACCAAACCTGCACTGGAGGAGCCATTGCCTCCTACTTCCTTCGCCAAACCTTGCCCTTACCCTGATGAATGTGACTTCCTCTCTACAGATAGTTTTGTTTACCTGGCTGCTCCTGACTGCCACCTGCTGGTTACAGAGGGACGTTCGGTATATGACTTAAAAGATTCTGAATCAGAGGACAGCGGTTCTAAGGCAGACTTTGTTCTGGGTTCTGCTGTAGGAGGAGATAGCGACTGGGACTCAGACCTGACTGATTCTGAACCTGAGCCAAACTCTTCCAAGCCTGCGTGGGACTACTGGGAGGAGCTAGAGCAGGGGGTGCTGCAGGAGTTATTCGGCGAGGACCAATCGGATGCAGACAAACTGCTCCATGGCAACCAAACTCAGCAGATTTCCTGCCAGCCTGGGGAGTTGGCTGCTATTGTTGTACAGGAGAGAGCTGAGCTGGAAGAGGTGTCCTCACAGTACACACAGGGGGCAGAGACACACACTGAGGTGAAGTCTGTATCCTAACTCTTATTACTGCACTGGCAAACCAATTGTATTAGAGCCCATTTAAGAATTATTAACATCATAAACAGGTATTTTAGTTTTAGTTTCTTTCTTTCTCATTATGTACATATTATTTCCAAGTCATGACTCCAACATCCACAAGTATTCACAATAAATCTTGGATCTGTTCTTGATTGCGATTTTGTTGAAGCACAGTTTAAGTCTCTCTTTCTAGCTGCATCTTTGTTTGAAAGTTTATGTCATGGTGGACAGCTTTATGGATTTATTAAGTTGTTATTGATTTCAGTGTTATGTTGACCAGTAAGTATTTATGTTAACCGATAAGTCTGGCTATTAAATAGGTGATCGTGGATGCAATATGACTATCAGAGATCAAGCACATGAGCTTAAAATCTATTGCACACTTACATTATGTCAGTAATAGATACTCTATTTGCTATATGCTGTGTGCTCTGTATAACAATAATTAATGTTATATGTTCCCTATCAGTCAGTCACGTTCGACGTAACGTCAGTGTGACTGACTAATGGGAACTCGCTCGAGAGCCCAATCATCTTCGAGTGTTAACAAAACAAGCCAATGACAGTTGGCGTGCGTGTTTCGCCACGCGCACCCCGCCCCGCAGTGCGGGTATAAAAGGAGAGCGCGTGCAAACGCACATCAGCTTTTCGCTTCGGAGCCGAGCCTTTCAGCGAATCTCCGAGAGTGTGCTACAAGACAGCATTTGACGAGTGTTGGTGTTACGGCGCGTCAGCGGAGGTTGCGGTCCAGTGCTGCTGCTTCATCTCGGCGTGCTGCAGCTCTCATTCTGCGGTCGCGCTGCGACCTCTCCTGGGCGCTTCAACACTTTTTTTCTGAAAGAGAATTTCTTTTCAAAAAAGAGCAAATTCTAAAAGAGCTCCACGAGCGACGGGCGTCTTTTTAAAGATGGCTTCCCGCTCGTGTGTTTCTGGATGTGGCCGTTTCCTGGCTTCATCTGATGGTCACGATCGCTGTGTCTCGTGCTTGGGCTTTCAGCACGCTGAGGCAGCGCTCGTGGATGACTCATGTTCTCTGTGTGGGAACATGACCATCGCGATGCTGCGCTCCAGATACCTCCTCGTCAAGCGGGGGGGTATCCCCCTTGCCATGCCCCGTTCTAGTTCCTCCGGTTCTCGGAGGGCTACTTCGGCTCATGGTCAGGGTGACTTGAGGATCACAGTGAGAGCTTCCCCGTCGAGTGCGTCTCCGCGGGCCTCTCACTCCTCTAGCACATCGCACCGTCTGGGGTTTCCGGACGAGTTTGTGGAGTCCTCGGACAGGGCGGGGCCCAGCATCTCGTTCGGAGCTCCAGCAGATGACAGGATGTCGGTCACTGCATTGGGGGATGAGCTAGGTTCTGGAGATGATGATTCGGCTGCGCTGCCTCCATCAGGAAGAGTGGCGTTGACCGAGTCAGATCCAGAACTGACTGCTATGCTTTCCCGGGCCGCTGAGAGCATCGGGCTGCACTGGAGGCCTCCTCCTTCTCCCGAACGCTCAAGGCTGGACGATTGGTTCCTGGGGGCGCAGGCCGATCGCAGGCAACCGCCTCCGGTTCCATTCTTCCCGGAAGTGCATGAGGAGGTGACTAGGTCTTGGAGGGCACCTTTTTCTGCCCGAAACAGACCTAGTGCCTCCTCCGTCCTCACCACCCTCGACGGTGGGGCGGCCCAAGGGTATGTGGAGATCCCCCCAGTTGAGCGCGCCATTGCAATGCAGCTCTGCCCGCAGGGCGCTGCCGCCTGGAGGGGTAATCCACGCCTTCCGTCCAGGGCCTGTAAGTTCTCGTCCGCTCTGACGGCCAAGGCTTACAGTGCTGCTGGACAGGCCGCTTCCGCCCTGCACGCCATGGCCCTCCTGCAAGTCCACCAGGCCAAGGCGTTAAAGCAGTTGCACGAGGGTGGTGCTGACCCAGCCGGATTGCAGGAACTGCGCACAGCGACGGACCTTGCCCTACGGGCGACGAAAGTCACGGCGCGGGCCCTGGGTCAGACGATGTCCACGTTGGTGGTCCAGGAGCGCCACTTATGGCTGACCTTGGCGGATATGAGGGAGTCTGACAAACACCGTTTCTTAGACGCCCCGATCTCCCAGGCCGGCCTATTCGGCGAAGCGGTGGAGGGCTTTGCCCAACAGTTCTCCACCGCACAGCAGCAGACAGAGGCGTTTCGACACATCCTGCCCCGGCGGTCCGCTGCTGTCTCCACCCCACCGCCGGCTGCAGCCCCTCCGTCTGCTCGTCGCCGAGGGCGCCCTCCTGCGGCCTCCACCTCCGCTCCAGCTCGGCCCCAGCAGCAGCCTTCACAACGGCCGCAGCGGGGAGCTGGCCGCAGGAAAGCGGCGCAGCCCGTCTCTGCCCCTGCCAAATCTGCGAAGCGCCAGGGCAAGCGGCGGCCCTGAGACGGGCGACCCGGAGTCTCTGGATCCTGCTCTTCAGGAGATGGTGACTGCACCACTCCTTCCCCCGGAGGAGGGCCGGGTGGAGAATCTTTTGTTCCCTTTTTATTCTGTTCCGCCACTGGCTCTCCAGCCAGTGGTACCCAAAACCTCAAAAAAAGAGCAGTTTCCTTTTTCTCCGGGTCCCAAGAGGGCGAGGATGGCAGTGCACGAGACCCCGTCTCCACACTCCCGTCCCCCTCTCCTTTCGCCTATGAGCAGCAGGGTCCGGTCCGAGGACGCGATGCCTTCTCCCGCGCCCCCTGCTCAGCCTTGGAGCCAGGTAAGTGTCGCACTGCACACTCAGACCCCACTTCGGAACGCACTGCCTTCCGAGGCGGGCCCCTGTGCTCCACTTCGCTGCCCCGCCGCGGGTACGTCCGTGGCTCCCTTGGTCCCGCTTGTACGGTTTCTGGGGGCCTGGCTAGCGCTCCCCAGGCCGTCTCGCTGGCTCATGAGAACCATCAGACTTGGCTACGCGATTCAGTTCGCCCGGCGTCCCCCCAAGTTCAGGGGCGTTCGGTTCACCTCGGTGTTGAGCAAGGATGCCCCTCTCTTGCGTGCGGAAGTCGCGGTCCTGCTGGCGAAGGACGCGATAGAGCCGGTCCCTCCAGCCGAGATGAAGTCGGGGTTTTACAGCCCGTACTTCATTGTACCCAAGAAAGGCGGTGGGTTACGACCAATCTTGGACCTGCGCGTCCTGAACCGGGCCCTTCACAAGCTCCCGTTCAGGATGTTGACGCAAAGACGCATTTTTCAATGCATCCGTCCGTTCGATTGGTTCGCAGCGATCGACCTGAAGGACGCGTACTTTCATGTCTCAATCCTGCCTCGACACAGACCGTTTCTCCGCTTTGCGTTCGAAGGACGAGCATATCAGTACAAAGTCCTCCCCTTCGGGCTATCCCTGTCGCCTCGTGTCTTCACCAAGGTCGTGGAGGCAGCCCTTGTTCCATTAAGGGAAGCAGGCATTCGCGTTCTCAACTACCTCGACGACTGGCTCATACTGGCCCAGTCTCGAGCACTGTTGTGCGATCACAGGGACACGGTGCTTGGCCACCTCAGCCGGATGGGGCTTCGGGTCAACTGGGAAAAGAGCAAACTCTCCCCTGTGCAGAGGATCTCTTTTCTCGGTATGGAGTTGGACTCGGTCAACCTCACAGCACGTCTCTCAGTAGAGCGTGCTCAGTCGATGCTGAACTGCCTGGAGTCTTTCCAGCGCAAGACAGCGGCTCCACTGAAACACTTTCAGAGGCTCCTGGGGCATATGGCATCCGCAGCCGCTGTCACGCCGCTCGGGTTGCTTCATATGAGACCGCTTCAGCATTGGCTTCACGACCGGGTCCCGAGATGGGCATGGCGACGCGGCACTTACCGGGTCTCAGTTACCCCGTCCTGCCGTCAGACCTTCGGCCCGTGGTCGGATCTTGCTTTTCTTCGGGCAGGAGTTCCCCTAGTGCAAGTATCCAGGCACATTGTTGTCTCAACAGATGCCTCTGCCATGGGCTGGGGAGCCATGTGCAACGGGCATGCAGCTGCAGGGCTCTGGACAGGGTCCCGGTTGCAGTGGCATGTCAATTGCCTCGAGTTGCTAGCAGTATGGCTTGCGCTGCGCCGCTTCAAAGGGCTGTCGCAACTCGCTCGCCATCTTCTCCTTTGGAGTCAGAAGCATCTGAGGTCGCTTCGCGCCGTTCATATCCCTGGCGAGCTCAATCGTGCAGCCGACGAGCTCTCACGTCAGCCCGCCCTTCCGGGAGAATGGCGACTCCACCCCGAGGTAGTCCAGCTGATTTGGAGACACTTCGGGGACGCTCAGGTAGACCTGTTTGCCTCCCCGGACACGTCCCACTGCCAAATGTTTTACTCCCTGTCTGAGGGTACCCTCGGCACGGACGCGCTGGCACACAGCTGGCCTCGGGGCCTACGCAAATATGCGTTTCCCCCAGTGAGCCTTCTCGCGCAGACCCTGTGCAAAGTCAGGGAGGACGAGGAGCAGGTCCTCTTGGTGGCGCCGTACTGGCCCAGTCGGACTTGGTTCCCAGAACTCATGCTCCTCGCGACAGCCCCTCCTTGGCAAATTCCTCTGAGGAGGGATCTCCTTTCTCAGAGAGGGGGCACCCTCTGGCACCCGCGTCCAGACTTGTGGAATCTCCACGTATGGTCCTTGGACGGGACGCGGAGGTTCTAGGTGGGCTACCTCCATCGGTAGTAAACACAATCACTTCAGCTAGAGCCCCGTCTACAAGACACGCTTACAGGCTGAAGTGGAACCTGTTCGTCGATTGGTGTTCTTCCCGCCGGGAAGACCCCCGGGGATGCCCGATCGCGGTCGTGCTTTCTTTCCTGCAAGATGGGTTGGAGCGAAGGCTGTCTCCCTCCACCCTCAAAGTGTATGTCGCCGCTATTGCCGCACATCACGATGCAGTAGACGGTAAGTCTGTAGGGAAGCACGACTTGGTCGTCAGGTTCCTCAGAGGGGCGAGGAGGTTAAATCCTCCGCGCCCTCATCTGGTACCCTCTTGGGATCTCCCCTTGGTCCTGTTGGCCTTGAGGGAGGAGCCCTTTGAGCCTCTGCAGTTAGTAGAGCTTAAGTTTCTGTCGTTGAAGACAGCGCTCCTCACTGCATTGGCCTCGGTCAAGAGGGTAGGGGACCTGCAGGCATTTTCGGTCGACGATTCGTGCCTAGAATTCGGGCCGGATGACTCTCACGTTGTCCTGAGACCCCGGCCTGGTTACGTGCCCAAAGTTCCCACCACACCCTTCAGGGATCAGGTGGTGAACTTGCAAGCGCTGCCCCGGGAGGAGGCAGACCCAGCCATTGCTCTGCTTTGTCCCGTCCGCGCTTTGCGCACTTACGTGGACCGCACGCAGAGCTTCAGGACCTCAGACCAGCTCTTCGTCTGCTTCGGGGGACAGCAGAAGGGGAAGGCTGTCTCCAAACAAAGACTTGCCCACTGGATAGTCGAGGCTATAGTCTTGGCCTATCAGGCCCGGCGCTTACCGTGCCCCCTCGGTGTGAGAGCACACTCTACAAGAGCCATTGCTTCCTCTTGGGCGTTGGCGCGGGGCGCCTCGATAGCAGACATTTGTAGAGCTGCCGGCTGGGCGGCACCTAACACGTTTGCGAGATTTTATAATCTCCGTGTAGAGCCCGTGTCCTCCCGTGTACTTGGCTCAGACGGCCAGTAGCACTGGGACACTGCTCGGTGTCAATCCCGCTTGCTGCGCCATTCCCCTCTACGGACCGGATACGTGCGCTTTGTTGCTTCTCAGTTCAGTTCCCCATGGCGAACCCTGTTGAAGTTCCTCCCGCACCCTCGGCAGTCAGGCGTGGCGGAACGCCAGACGCCAGGTCCAGCACTCGTGTGTTTGCCCAAGGTCAGCCCTTGTGCTGGGCTAGGTGCCCGTGTGTAGTGATTCCCCTTCGGGTGGTCCCACATGTGTATTCTTCCACGGTACGGTTCCCCTCACGGTGAGCCCGTGTCTTTCCCTGGCAGAGACCTTCTGCCGTCTCTGCTGTGTTGTTATCTCACCCCAGGATGGCTGAGTCTACCTCAGAGACTTCCATATGTAGTACTGCCCTTGGTCAGTCCATATGTGTAATTGCCACGTGGTACCTCCTTACGCAGGATGTGGCTTCCGTAGCGTTCCTCTACTTGTGGTACGCTTTCCCAGTGTTATCCATAACCACTGTACGGAACAGCAGTGGCTGTCATCTCTGCCTAAGCCCTGTCCTATCTTCCACCCCAACTGGTGTGGGGGGACTTGCCGGCTTCCGCAGGGCACTGGAGGGGGTCAGCAATAGTGGCGTTTTCCAAGGGATCCCATTAGTCAGTCACACTGACGTTACGTCGAACGTGACTGACTGATAGGGAACGTCTCGGTTACGTATGTAACCCTCGTTCCCTGAAGGAGGGAACGGAGACGTAACGTCCCGTCGCCATAGTTGCTGTACCACCGCTGTACGGCCGGGGCACACAGTCTCGGCTCCTCAGCGAAAAACTGATGTGCGTTTGCACGCGCTCTCCTTTTATACCCGCACTGCGGGGCGGGGTGCGCGTGGCGAAACACGCACGCCAACTGTCATTGGCTTGTTTTGTTAACACTCGAAGATGATTGGGCTCTCGAGCGAGTTCCCATTAGTCAGTCACACTGACGTTACGTCTCCGTTCCCTCCTTCAGGGAACGAGGGTTACATACGTAACCGAGACGTTACTGAGGTAAGAACTGACTGTGATAAAGTACTGAGTGAAGAATAGTGAATAGCCTGATGTAGAAATTAATAAAGGAGCACAGTTTATAGCACAAATAATGCTTAATATGCAGTAAAAATGTGTGTGCTTAGCTCAGTTTATAAAGTTTAAATTCAGCAGGGAGAGTTGTTTTATCTGTTAACACATTGCAAAGGAAATGCGTTTTGCCTTGGTTGTCAATAAATGAAATGTGGAGGATCAAAGTCTTCATTTTGTCACTTAATTTCTTGTCATTCTTGGCTGTTTACTTAGCATGCTTTTGGATAGCCTTCTCAGGCTCCACCCCCCTTTAGCCTCCTTTCCATCTCTCCATCTGTCTCATGGCCTATATATATATATGATTTCTCATGTGAATTATTTGGGATCAGAGTGAAGGAGACTGAAATTCTGGTGGTGTTGTAGGGGCCAAATGGGCTATTTTTAGTTAAATTAATTAGATCAGTGTAAATGAGGCCAAACTGAATGCATTGTGTGCCAAGATAATGCATAAGTGGGTCGAGTGTCAGCGAACACACTATATCCTGGTGTCTATGCTGCTGGAGTGCAAGGGATTTTGCTGCCGCCCATCGTTGTTCCTCAGTAACCTACATTATGCCTGTTTTGTTCCATCTGTTATGCATAATATGCATCAAGAATCTCACTGTTGTTCCTGGGTCCAACCTGAATTTTTTGGCTTTGACCAAATATCCTGCAGCACAGCGCAATGATGTCTCTATTATGGTTTTCGAAACAGTTTCAAAATGGTTTCGAGAATTCTTAGCAAGCTCGGGCAAAATCACAATTTAAGAACTCTCCCTTTCATTTCATGAGTATGGAATACTACTCTATATATCTATATATTTATATGGCAGAAAAAGTATACTAATGTGCTATATAGCCATCTATTTTAAGTCAAGTCAGTCAAGTCACAGTTATTTATATAAGGCTTTATGCAATATTGCTTGTGTCAAAGCAGCTTTACAGTGTCAACAGGAAAATAATTAGTCAATAATGGGCTGGAGCCATTTATTTATTTTAAATAAACTGGCCCCACCCCAAAGTACAGTGAATAGGAATGACAGAAAAGGAAAATCAACATGTCACAGTTACACAACAACAAAATGGGCAAGAACAGAAAGTTGGTCTAAGCTGCTTGTAAACTTGTAAGCTTTGGGGATTGAAGATTTGGGGGTAAACTGAAGCATTCTCAGAAACGACGTGTTCTTCCACCAAGGTCAATGGACCGAATTATATATTGTTTATATAATGTGAAGTGACATATAACGTATGTTGTATAATTTATTAAGTTTTTACCGTTAAAAAAGTATGGTGTTGGTATGATTTTTTTTTATATATATTTTTGAAAATTATGCTCTCCAATGTAGAACTCATTTGATCAAAATTACAGTAAAACAGTGATACTGTGAAATATTATTACAAGTTAAACTATCTTCAGATATAAAATTTTTAATTAAATATAATTTATACCTGTGATAGCAAAGCTGAATTTTGAGTAGCATTTACTCTATACTGATTTGGTGCTCAAAAAACATTTCTTAATAGGCTACTATCTATGTTGAAAACAATTGGGCTGCTTAATATTTTTGTGGAAAGCATGATACATATTTTTCATGATTATTTTTATGAATATAACGTTCAAAAAAGCATGTATTTAAAATCTTAAAAATTAGACCTATTTGCAACAATGTAAAAGTCAATTTAAGGCATCCTTGCTAAAAAAAAAAAAAAAAAAAAATCAATTTCTATTTAAGAAAAAAAATCTGCATACAAATTTCTCTAGGAAACATTGGAATAATTTCATTTATTCATAATTCTTTGACTCTGTCGGCACCTGTAGCCCCGTGGGCATCATGCTAACATGTAACGCTGTTGCACTTTGGGCGTCCCGAGTTCGAGTCCCCGTTCGCAGACTAAAATCTAATGTTTCTGAAAATATCCCATATGTATTGTCAAAAAATCCAATGTAATACTATTTCCTTAAACAAAAATTACACTTGCAGTTCTGATTCTCTTTGCTACAATCCAGATTCAATTCAAATTCATTATATAGCAGTATAGAAGGAATACAGCTGAATGTGTTTGAGTCTGTGGTGGTATCTCTAAAAGTGTGTGTGAGCTGGTGTGCGTATGTGAGTGGGATGGATTGTTTGCTGTGTGCATTTGAGCCGAAGCCAGGGCACATGTGTAGGAGGAGCAGCGCAGAGTGAGTGAATCATACAGTAGGACATTTGCTTTATTCTTTCTGGTCAATGTGCTAAAGACTGAAAGATTATATACAGGTTAGTGACTTGCCAGTGCTTGGGATGATTTAAAATGCTTAGGATGAAAGAATCACGTTTTGTTCTCACGTTATCATTCAAATAAATATACACTAAATCATTTTTTTGTTGCCCTCGGTGTGCCGTGTGATATATTTGTGTGTGGTGTGAGTGACATAGAAAAGGTAGGAGGGATGTAATCATTGGTTGCTGAAGGCAAAAGATCAAGAGGTGCTTCTTATGTAACATGTAAATGAAAGTGCACTGGGCACTGTGTGCTAAAAGATTTTTATTTTTAAATGCATTCTAGGTACAAAAGCAGTGTAGGCTGACAGAAATAAGGACTGAAAAGATCCAGAGAGCATCAGAGGAATTATACTACTGAGAGTTCGCAACACTGTTAAGAGATTTGTTATAGCATATTTGGATTTAATGTAAGTCATTTTAAAGTAATTGTTCAAAGTATGCATTCTTTATTCAGTGGAACATAAAATGAGCTAAATATCAGAGCTGCTTTTTTCCATACAATGAAAGAGGGGGTGTCAAACTACAAAAAAAAAAAAAACTTCATAAAAGAGGTTGCATAAGAGCAGCTTGGACATTCTGCTATAAATATATATTTTTGTGTTAAAACTGAAGTCAGTAGGATAAGTATGACAGATTTCTGTGTGACTGATCCTTTTATTAAAATAATAATCTATTGCAACCTCTGTCAATTCCATAAAACCGATGAAACCAAGGCAAATCTGCATCTAAATTAATTTTTAATTGATATGTTTGATATGTATGTACACTGAATACAAATACAAAAAAGATATCATAACAAAAAAACTACTTTAAAATGCATGGTACTGTTGGAGACATGTAAATTTTGAGGTCGATAACACATTTGCATGAAGCCATCTGACATCGATTGCAAAGTATTTAGAGTCCAGCTCACCCCACCCAGATTTTTTCCCTATTTTCGAATACATTTAGCTTTTAAAGTTCATTCTAAAGTGCATACTCAAAAAAAAAAAAAAAAAGGTGAAAATTCTGGCTACCACATCTTAGACATGATAATGAAAACAAATATATTTTTTATTTATAAATATACATTTATTAATGTGTTTAAAAGCAACATGAGGTCTGTGCTATCTTTCTACTTTATTTGCATTTGCATTTGTTTGCTACACTTTTGGATGATGGAGAAAGATGGCTCTTTTATCCCGTATCCCGAACTCACTGAGGTTGTAAAAGTTTGGCGATACACTGCTGCCATTAAACAGTGGATTTGTCCATTGGGGTGTCTTTTAATTTTTGTGAACTCAAGTTTTGGCTGCTGGAAAGAGTCTGGTCTAATCTTTTAGATTGTTGCGGTGGTGCGTCTTGCATCGTACAGCATTTTAATATACGCTTTCCAATGAGATAAGTCATTTCGCAGATACACATGAAGATGCAGAGAGCAGAGGAGGCCACCATGAAGAGAGTGAAGATTTTCTTCTCCGTGGGACGGGAGATGAAACAATCCACCGTGTTTGGACAAGGATCCAGTGAGCACTTGATGAGGCGAGGGAGATCAAAACCTTTATACAAGTGATGAAGAATATAGAGAAAGGCAGTGTCAACTGTGGCTTTAAAGATCAAGCTTAACAGGTAGGTCCACCAAAGACCCCCACGCTTTTTCCCAGGGTTGGCGTATAAATGGTTGCCCTCGTGGAGGGCCGTGTACTTCTTGTCTTTTTCCTCTCTGTATTTGACGTGGGCTACGACCAAGAGTGACGGACATGTGACAAAGATGAGCTGCAAGGCCCACAGACGAATGTGAGAGATGGGGAACACGCTGTCGTAGCAGACGTTGTTGCAGCCAGGTTGCTTGGTGTTGCACACAAAGTCTTTGCTCTCGTCACCCCAAACGCGTTGAGCCGCCACCACAAACACCAGAACACGAAACACAAACACCACGGACAGCCAGACTCGACCAAACACAGTAGAATATTTATTGACCCCGCTAAGAAGGGTCTCCAGTCCTGACCAGTTCATCGCTGATCACAAACTATGTCCTGAAATAAACACAATTACATATGAAACTCAAAACGTTTGCACAAAGACAAGGATAGAATCACAGAAACAGGTCATTCTAGTTTGGGTCAGTGAATCTCCTGACAACTGGTGTCATGAAAGCATGCTCTAAATTTATCCAAAGACCTAATGGGTTTTCATCATGTCATTTTTTGTGTTGCTGATTATCTTTTTAATTAGCCAGTGGAGATTTTGTCTTCGATTAGTGTTTAAACTCCGGAGGCGTTCAGCCATGCATAACAGGTACTCCAGATTGTTTCTAAAGATCTCATCAAAAAGTTTGCGATATCTGATTCTGTTCCAAGTGCTTTAAATGGAAGTTATGACAAGTAACCTTATAATAAGGTGTTTGTGCAATCACAAGGGTGACACATTTAAATATAACAAGCCTGCTCATTATGAATCCTTGCTGTCTTTATTTTGCAGGCAGAATTATGGATTTGTCATGGTGGATCACACCTGGGTTTGTCACATGTCTCATAGTTGTCTCATAAGACATCCTACACGTTTTTAATTTTTTTTGTAAAAAAACAAAAACTATGTATAAACATAAAGTGTGTGTGTGTGTGTGTGAACATAAGAGACTTCTTTTAAAAATATAATATATGTATGTACAGTATGTATGTGTGTGTGTGCATATATATATATATATATATAAACACATACACACACATTAACAAACTATATATACTATATACTATATTGACCACAAAACCAGTCATAAGGGTCAATTTTTCAAATAATGATTTTTGCCATAAAAGAAAAACACTACTTTTGACACACACACACGCACACACACACACACACACACACACACACACACACATACATTATGTTTTTAAAAGAACTCTCTTATGCTCACTAAGACTTAATTTATATGTAGTAATAAAACAGTAATAATGTGAAATATTATTATTGTTTAAAATAACAGTTTTCTATTTTAATATATATTCAAATTCATTTATTTTTGGGATGTGATGTAAAGCTGTATTTTCAGCAGTCATTACTGCACTTTTCACTGTCACATAATCCTTCAGAAATCATTATGCAGTGGTGTTGCTTAATATTTTTGTCGATGATACATTGTTTTCAGGATTCTTTGATGAATATAAAAACAGTAAATGTAGGCTATATATTAACAAAATGATACATGCAATAAAATACTCAACATTTGTATTAGTTCACTTTGTGCTTCTAACCACATATACACATACTAACTAAAATGTAGCAAATTCGTGTTGTTTTGTATAATTGTTATTTTTTAATAAGACCTGTCTTTGTTTGGTAGGTACGCGGTAATAACTAATAAGTACTAAGCAATGAATAAAATCAGATCTTACCGTGTTTTGCCGCGAAACTGATTGCATTGACAGTGCAAGCACAAAAAAGAACAAATCAAAATGCACAATAAAGAGAGAATGGGCGAAACTACAGTAAAACCCCTTAAGACATCCTGTCCAACCTGATCTATGGCCTGGCCGCCATCATACCTGAGTGTGTGTGGTTTACTCGCATGTGATGGAGCTGCTTTAGGAGGGTGTGGTGCTGGAGTGTGCTTTCATGAGATATTATCTTACAGACACGGATTATAATGCGAGTTGGCCTACACGATACATTTTGAAGCCTTGGCTTGCAACCTCGTTTTGTGTCATCGCCATACCCAGCAATCTGCAAATATTATATAGTACATAAAAGCACATTACATTTTTCAGAAAGGTCATTTTTTATCCTTAATTTAATTTTATTTTTTTCTAAAGCAGATTCTAGGTATACATTGTTGTCGGTTTTTGCTACGAATAGAAAAAAGAATAATTCATGCTCTTTCTCACCATGAGATGGTGACATAACTTCATTTTTAAAATCTGTGATGTGAGTTTCTTGCCGACTGTAATTAATAAAATATTTTAAAAATATGTTTTAATGATATGTGTAACTATTTGATAGGGTTACACGGTTATTTTTCATTATGAAGACGTTTGCATTATTAACCTAATTTAATTAATGTAAAAAAAATCTATATTAATTCATGCTTATTTTATTTAAAGTAAATAATTTTATCTACTGCCGAAACTTTTTATATATGCCGTAATAATCGCAAACAACTATTCAAAATGTATAGTTGTTAGAAGAATTAACGTGATTGGTCGAGACCGATTAACTAATGAAAAAAGTAACATCTGTCCACTCGTTCAAATGTGAAAGGTGCGGTTTGTCGGCCACGTGACTGCGGCCAGCCAATCAGCGGTCTTCTGCGCGGACCGGAATTGTCGCCTGGTTACGGTAGCTCTTTGATCAGGGAGAGCTAGCCGGCTAGCAGCGTCTCTCAATCCTTTCTCTCTTTGTCACGGTATTCATATCTACCGTCAGCTCTTTGTAAGTATCTATACGATATCATATCTACCTTTTTGTGTCATTAATGAATATATAAATGGTCGAGGAATTGTGAAATTGTGCGTGTCTTTAAATATATACGCATTTAGCAGCTATAACAGGCTAGGCGGACAAGAGCGAACTAATCGCGTAAAACATTTTGGACTTTTTAACAATGATTTCCCATAGTAATGTAATTATAGTATATTGTATGTCGTATGAACGTGTATTAATGACCTGAACTGTCAGATAATACTGGTATTCATTGTAAATTACATCTGTTTTTATAATCTGCCTTAACATTCACACAATAAGGCAGTGGGTCTTATGAGCATGATGATTTACGTGTGGATATTAACAAATTTAATATTTTATGAATCTGAGTTTTTAATTAAATGGTTGTTTAATCGGTCCACCACAAATATAGATTAATGTGTGGTCAGCAAATGGATCCCATTGTGTGCCATGCATAGATATTATGCAGGTTTTTCTTTGTTTTAAAAGTATAGTTTATCTTTTTTTATTATTATTATTTTTTTATTTACTCCCTCTTATGTCGTTCCAGTCCAAAATGTGATTTTCTGTCTTCTGTGGAAAACAATACAAAGGGACAGAATGACATTCTCAGTCACCATTTGCTTTCATTGTATGGGAAAAAACATGTCATGAAAGTGAAAGATGACAGACTGTCTTTCTGCTTTACATCTCCCTTTGTTTTCCTGAGCAGAAAGAAAATTGTAGGGATTTGAAGGAATATGAAGGTGAGTAAATAACAGATTTTTCATTTGTGTGTGTGAACTGTCCCTTTAAGAATGAGTCAAAAATAGACAGTATATGGGCAGTGGATGTGGTGACTGATATATGTGTCATACAGTCATATATATGCATACATACACACACACACATGAATATCCACCTTTTTAAGATTGATCTGCGGGTGCATTAATATTTGAATGCAATTTCAAATGTTTAATGTGTGTTAAATGTTACATAAGATAAGCTTTTATAGCATAAGGCTGTACTAACACAAATGGACACATATCAGCTCTTTTAATTTTCCATTCTGGAATTCTTTCTTTAAAAACGAATAGTCTGAAATGAAGAAAAGTCTTGTTTATTGCGTGTTTTATTTCGGTTATCTTTTCTAGGTGCAAAGTAGAGACAGTCACGAATGGTGAAGATAGAATGCAGAGTTCTCAACTTGTTTTCTGTTCACTTATTGAAAGTAAGTGCATGATAGGAAATATATAAACCAATTGCAAAGTATTTTCCATGTGTACCGCCATGTTATGATGTTGTGCAAGGCCTGTATGATTTTATGATGAGAGCTCATAATCCATCCAATGGCCAAAGTCAATATCTGCAGTGGAATGAGGTCTGTCTTCGGCTGTGGGCTATATCCAGTAATCATTTGGTGTTAATGTGACATGTTTTGATTCACTGCACTTGCTGGTTGTGATGTGCCTTAGGATCCACTGCCCTGGTTATTTACTGGTCGCCGTCTTTTTCTTATTCCAGGCTGCACATTTATGGCGTTTGTCAGTGTGAGTGGAGACTTCTGCCAGGCACAGCACCTGGTCATTGTAGACAAGTGAACAGAGGGCCTGCCATATGAAGATTATACTACCTGACTGCCCGTCTTAAATTCTGCACTTTCGGGGAGCATCTTTTTTTTGTCCAGAGTTAAAGTGTATGAATCGTTTTGAGCCAATCCAGGTACTAGAGAGCGAATTGTTGTTCCTTCTCTCTAGTGCCAACTGATCATCTCTCCTCTCCTGAATGGGGTAATTATAAATTGCGAATCAGAAGGATAGTTCCCTTCTTTAGTTTTTATTTTAAAACCGTGGGAGCGTGAAAGTTGTTTCCTTCTCCTGTTTCCCCCCTTTTGTTTTTGAGCGATTTGCCTCAGTCAAATTGCTTAGATATTTTGAAATCATTATTTCTACCCCTGTAGAAGATTCAGAAGTTGTTGTTTTTTTCATCAAGTCCAATTAAATTTGAGTGTCAAAATGAATCGCCCTGCTCCTGTTGAGATCACCTACGAATGCATGAGGTTTCTCATCACCCACAATCCCACCAATTCACAGCTTGTCAAGTTTACAGAGGTAAGGATTAAGATGGGAGCAGTTCACATGAATAGCAATATTAAGAATCGGGTCAAAGCCGATATTGATGTCTTTTAGGAATTGAAGAGTTTTGGAGTGCAGACGCTTGTCCGGGTTTGTGATGCAACTTATGACAAAACACCAGTGGAAAAAGAAGGCATTGAAGTTTTGGTGAGATTTGTGATTAACCTCTTTAAATATCCCAAAGATTCTGATGGAATTTGGTATTTTGTGTGCGTTTATTGCAGAGGATTTAATGCAGAAATGTGTTTTCCTTTAGGATTGGCCTTTTGATGATGGTTGTTCGCCCCCTGACCAAATTGTTGATGACTGGTTGAACCTTCTCAAATGTAAATTTAAAGATGAACCAGGCTGTTGCATCGCAGTACATTGCGTTGCTGGATTGGGACGGTAAGTATTATCAGGCCAAATGTAATTCAGTCAGATTCACACACAGATATGAAATGTTGGTTTGTGGTTTTCTGATTGTTGCTCACTGAGATTTACACTGTGTCATGTTTGAGTTATCTTGGACCTGATGTGCAGAAACATGTCGTTCTTTCTGAACGTTTTGTGAACCTCAACATTTATCTAAATCAGTCAGGGAAATTCCTGGTTAATAACCAAGTGACCTGACTTTTAAATAGTTTTAAATGAGAACAGCTTTTTTTGTATTCAGAGCTCCTGTCTTGGTGGCCATAGCCTTAATCGAATGCGGGATGATGTACGAAGATGCTGTCCAGTATATTCGTCAGTAAGTCACACAATCAAGTTTCTTTTCTTTTGTGGGATATGATTTGTTTTGGTCATTTTGTGATGTGAATGATTTTTCGTTTTAGGAAAAGGCGTGGGGCTTTTAACGCTAAGCAACTTATGTACCTTGAAAAATACAAACCCAAGATGCGCCTGCGCTTCAAGGATGCCAATGGTCAAAACTGCTGCATTCAGTAAATAAACATTCATTCAAAGGATCTTTGGAAACTATTGACATAATTATTATTGTTAGTGTTGTTATGAGCTGTTTTTGTTTGATTACTATATTGGACCAGGATTTTGCTGTACTACAGTGCCAAGCACACAAACAGGTTACGCAGTATTAGTTCTTTTTTGACCAAACGGTCAAGCCAATATAGTAAACTCACAGGCAAATCGGGGTCTCACTAGTGATGTTTTTCATTGTGACAAACACATTGCTATAATGATTGACTGCAGTTGTTAGTGTTTTATGCCCTATGTAAAACTAGGTGTTCCCAGTTTTCTGGATTGTGTAACAACATCCTGCAGTGATCAGCATCCTGCAGTAAGTGAACTCACTTTGTTGGTGCTTCTCTTGAAGTCTGTCAGCTTCTCCAAAGTCACATGGGCACAACTACTGTATCTTAATGTTATAGATATTAAACATTCCAAGAGATTCACAGCACTGTTGGACACTATGGTCGTCAGTAAAAATGACAGATGAATGAAATCCTAGATAATCCAATCAACAAAACTTCCTCTCCAAACTGATTGTGAAACCAGTCAAATTCAAATAAAAATCAAATCATTTGAATTTTATTGTCATGTTTTTTCTCTTCACTTAATGCTGGTGAAAAACTTAAATTTTGGCATAAACGGACATCTGATACACTCTAATATGTGCAAGAAACATTGTATTAGATGTCAGATTGTAATAAAATAGAATGTATGTCATCATGGTTGTAAATATCTTTAGTATTCATGTGAGGTCTAAAGTTATCAAAATACCATGATATTGCCAAAGGACATGTTTAAAAACCATGGTACTTTTTTGTTGGAAAATAATATATGATGCTATATAGTATGATATGATATGATGTTATATTATAACAAATAATCGATTAAACTGCTTTGTTTTGTTTTGTTTTTTCTTTTTTGACGAACGTGCCATTTCTATTGTGTGAACTCTTTCGGTGGTGTTTTCTTTTCTTGACCACGAGTCGGTGCAATGCAGATTCACTGGACAGCTTATCAAATGGATTTTGTCTGAACGCGAATCATACAATGGTGAAGGCTTGGCTTATGAATATTAATTACGTTGCTTGACTGGACACTTTAGGACGTTTTGCCCAGCATGATATATTTAATATTCATAAGATAACCCTTTGCAGTAGTAGATTTCGTAATTCCGTTGTTCGGACTCTTTACGCCTATGGCAAGCCATATTAACATTAGCTCATTAAAAAAAAAAAACTTTTATGTTACTAATACGTTTACAATACAATCACACTTTTGATTATTATCTTGAACTTATTCATCACATGCTATTGCTATATCACTTACCCAGTGTATGTATTGCCATACCCTAGCCCAGTCAGATGTGCCTTGAAAAATTAACCAAACTTCATATCTCTCTATTATAATTATAATTCGTTATTATTTTAAATAAGAGGGTTTTAAAAAATATTTAACCAATGATAAGCATTAAAAAGAGCTTGTCAGTAAAACTTCGTAACGCCTCCATTCAGATTGATGCGCCGCGCACAGGCTGGAGGAGACAGATCTCTGCTTGCTGGCAATATAGGAGTAAATAAATAATTGATGTTTGAATAATACAGCGTTTTCTTTACTCAAACACTATGTCTGTAAAGGCTCATGTTTTGTGTGTTTGAAGAGCGGAGAAGTAGTAGGATATTTGCCCTTTAGCCAATATACTTTTGTTCGTTTGATATATCCTATGCACCCACAAATCCCCCAACCCCCACCATACCCTATGGTTTTGTGAAACGCAGCCACTGATCTATTCCAGTTTCCATACTACAAAACGAATGGACCAGTTTACAGACACTATTCTCATATAGCCGTACAATAATCTAATGGTCAGTTTGTAAATAGTAGTACTGTCAAATGATTGATCGCATCCAAAATAAAAGTTTTTGTGTACATAATATATGTGTGTGCTCTGTGTATATTTATTATGTATATATGAATACACACACATAGCTACAGCATACATTTTGAAAATATTTACGTGTATATATTTATATTCATATAATTTATATTATATATATCACTATGTTTAAAATATAAACATAACATATTTTTTTTTAAATATATACATGCATGTGTGTGTGTCTTTATATATACATAATACATATACAGAGTACACACATATATTATGTAAACAAAAACTTTTATTTTGGACGCGATTGTTCGCGATTAATTATTTGATAGCGCTAGTAAATAGTATGTAAATTAAAAATACGACTAAAATATGCAGATGCGCGTTAAAGACATAAATGTGAAAACGGCTTGCCATAAAAACCTGCACAAAACACCGAAGCCACTGGATTGGGACGCCGCTGTGACGTAAATGACCCAGTTCATCCTTTCACCACATTCACAGGACCTAACTCATAACGGGCAAAGGGCTTGAATAACAGAATTATTCATTTAACTTTTTGTTCACTCTCCTTTGGAAGTTAAAGTCTTATTTTTTTTTTTTTAGTTCAGGTCTTCCTGTTTGATCTCGCCATTCTGCAATCATGATGCCGGTAAGTTTGTAGCAGCTGATGATACTTTACTGCCACTGAGACTCAGAGCTGTCGGTCAGGAGCATGATTGACAGCTCTCACTCAACATCATTCATAAATTGTGTATGCATTGCGTTGGCATGCGGGATTCAGATACTATCATGAAGGAATGCGGTTCTTATGGCTTATCAGTCACAGTAAGGATCGAGTTAGAGAAACAATCATGCTGAAGAAATCACTGCATGTGCCAGATATAATAATCAAATGGGTGTAGTGTGGATTTTAATATTAAATTGTGGGTTGCCTGTTATGGGGGGTAAGTGACACAGCCTATATGCCAACAGCAGCCTGTGGTTTATCAGATTTTGGTTGAATGGAGTTAGCTTACTCCTGAGTGAATTACATGCACAATATGTATGATTTCTTTATATTTGCATACATTTATATTAATTATTTTTTAAGATTGTTTGAGTATGTTTTATTTCAGTGTTTCTACTAAGATTTGTTACTTGGCGTTTCATTTGATTGTGAAATTTACTGAGTGAAAATAATTTCTACACTTTTTTCACTAAACAGACCCTCTTATACATTTAATCCGCTCTTAAAATGTATGAATGTACAATTTTAATATGAAGCGCAACACAAGTGGACCAGTTACGTAATTCTAATAGTGATTTTTCTGACTTAGAAAAGTTCTGCACTTAGATTCTAGCATCACCTTGTTTTATTTTATACTTTGCATCAAATTATTTCTAAGTAAAAGTATGTATATACACATACTTGGTCAATATTGGTTTATTTTCCTTGTAGCTTTAAGGTTAGTCAGTAGCACATTAGAATTACAATAAGTAATTGTTCAATGTATTAATATTAGTCAAAGAAATTAGTAAATTTCAACATATACAATAAAAAAAATATATATATATATCAAACACTGTATTTATTAAAGTAGTAGTTCCTCCAAAAAAGAAGATTCTGTTGTAATTTACTAATCCTCAAGTTGATCATAACCCTTTCTTCTGTTGAAGATATTTTGAAAAATGTTGGTAATTATACAGCTGCCAGTAGCCATTGGCTTCCACAGTTTGGAGAAAATTTTGTATACCAACATTCTTCAAAATATCTTCTTTTGTGTTTAGCAGAAGAAATTCATACCGGTTTGTAGCAACTTTAGGTTAAAGTTACTATAGAATACTACAGAGTTTTCATGTTTTGGTGAACTATACCTTTAACTTTAATTAATGAACTGTGAAGTACCGTGATCAATCAGTGTACAGTTATAGTTTTACTAAGAAATATTAACAAAGATGAATAGCCTGCTAAAAAATATATTGTTTATTGTTAGTTCATGTTTGGTAATACATTTACTAATGTTAACCAATGAAACTGTGTTGTCAAGTGTTACCAGATTGTCTTGTTAACCCATTATTATTATAAAATGCTATGTATTTTTCATTCATTCCACTTTTACTGATATTTATTCTACATTCTGTTTGTGTTTGCGTTCCTCATCCTGTCAGATTTCTTGTTCTGTCATTGTTTCTGTGTGAGAGTGATGCAGTTTGTGGCTGTGCTGAATGAAACATTAGCCTGCTGGGAGTATTTTAAGGCGCTGTGCGGTGAGCTGTGGAAAGCTTGGGTCAGTTGTCAGAATTCCTGAATTGTGACACACTCAGGGTTGTGTGCTTTTAAATCCCTCACACCCCAAATCCTGGAGCACTTTTTTTCAGCAGTTCCAACAGAATACTGTTAGAGTAGAAACTGCCATCTTATTTTCCATCTCCATGAGGCAGAAGTGTCCCACAATAGGACGTATTAGAGCACAGATTACAAGGAGACCGCGATGGGGTCAAAGATCAAAGGTGAATGAAAGGAGCATCCACTGTACTGAAGTTAACCTTTCACCTTTGCACAGGCAGTCACATTTGGAGTTCAGACAGATTGGACTAATAGAGCTAATGGACTGCACACTTCCCCTGTGGAGAATTAGAAATTCCTTCACTTTTTCCACCTTTTGCCTTTGCAGGAATGATTCCATGACAAACTCCAACGCAGACATGTGCGATTAACCTCGGGACTTCAGACTGATAAAATTACTACAGCTTAGATGTCTTTAAATCCTGCTAGAGCTTGAGAATTGATCTGCCAAACAACCAACAGGCACAGATTAGTGATGGGAAGTCCGATTCTTCAGTGAACTGGTATACATAACCGATTGACCAGTTAGTTTATGTCACGTATACACAATTCAATTAAGGGGGTCATGAACTGCCATTGTTTTTGGTTTTGTACTGTTCTCTGAGGTCCTCTTATAATGTTACCAAGATTTTTATCTCAAAACATTATAATTTAGAAGTAATAGGCTATTTTCTATCTTGTTTTGACACCCTTCATCTTAACTCTCTGTTTGAATAGGCGTGGTGTATTGTAGAGTCAGAAGTAAATACCCACTGCTGTGATTGGCTAATAGTTGTGTATGTTTGACAGCTTACATCCTTCACAGATGGATGCTGCTGTGATTTAGGTTAAAAACGCATAAATACTCAGTACATATCAAACGATCTGTAATAACAGACAAAGCAATAGTGATTATGTAATAAAAACAGTTACTCGCACATGTGTGGTGCGACATCAGATCCAGTATAGTCAGCACAGCATCGTTTTTTGTTTCAATCTTTCTGAAAATCCTGTGTCGAATTGTGCCTTGTTCGTAAACAAATCCATGGTAAAATGAAGTGAACAAAGGATCAAGTTCTTACTGACGAGGTCTGGCATTTTATTAAAAATAAAGTTCCTCATATAAAGTTTAGACCTGCGTTCGCCCCTCTCTTTATGAATCAGTGGGTGGGGCTAAACAGGCAGCGATGTAGATCTTTTGTGGAGGTAGTGTTTATCCACACAATTACTTCATAAAGTGGCACATTCCACAACCTGTCGTTTTGGCATACTGGCTCCAATATTAGCTGTTTTTAGACTATCAATAAACTTTTGAGTTCTGAAACTTACAGGGCTGAGTTTCCTAAAATCATTGTTAGCCTAAGTTGATCGTAGCTCCATTGGTGGCAATGGGTCTATGATGTACTTAAGCTTATGATGCTTTTGGGAAATGCAGCCCAAAATGATTTTTATAGCACAATGACCTCTTATATATCAAAGGATCAAGGGAATTTTGATTTCTCAGTTCATTAGTCCTTAATAAAGCACCCTATAATGATAAGATATGAGGATGTTTTATGTGTATGTTCCTTTTTATCTCAAAAACTGCTGCCATTAACCGACTCTGCCATTGACTGCTGCCATCTGATCACTTTTGTATTTGTTATACTTTATCCTTTTCAGTAAAAGACATCAGAAGCATACTTTTTTTACACCCTCGGCAGACAGTTTGTAAGTTGGACTTGACCGCACACCTTCATAGGAGCACCGAATGAGTTGGGAAAAGTCGGCATGATAGGATCATATACTCTTGGATATTGGCTAATTTTGAGTCAGAGTGACTGTCGGGTGCATCTGAGAGTGAGTTTTGATTGAGTAACTTATAGAGTCGTGCTTGACTTGAGCTGCAAACTGTTTCAGACAATTCAGTCCAATTTGGTGAACTGATTCATCCAGTTTACTAAAAAGAACCGGTTAAAAAAACCGTTATGTTTGTGATCCTTACGTCACTAACCCAGATCAGTCTTTTATTTTCAGAGCTGGGGTTTATGTTGACTTACTGTGCATATGAATATTTATAACTCTAGAAGTGCTGGATGGGAAATGCACAAGTATTTTCTTCCTTTGGGACAAGATAAATAAAATATCAAATATGATAAGCAAGCAGTTCTTCATGTTAAGTTAATTAAAGTCTGGAGAATTATCAGAAGCTTGCCGCTTGCTATAAGCAAGAGTTAGTCTGTTTTGCTATGTAAAATCGCTCACAGCATTTTGACTATTCATAAACATCCATGTGTAAAGTCTATGACAGCTATAAGCTATGACAAGTGAGTTTACGTTTGCATATTGAAGCAGTAAATAGGAAGATGTGCTCTGTTTACCTCACAGCTTGTTCATTTCCTGTAGAACCGAGTATTAAAGTTTCTAGATGAACCATGACTGATTTTCATTTGCTGTGAGAAGATCAAGAAGAAGAATCTGTCTTTTCTTGTCAATTTCCAGTTATAGATTGAATAAATTGCGCCCTAGGTGAACGCACACACATTTCGACTGTCTCATCGTGTGTTTTTGCCTGTCCTTTACATTCTGGCAGGCAGTTTTTCTGGCTGTGAGATTACAACTTCATCTGCACTCAGAACAGAGAGTGTTGGCAGCTCAGGATCTTTAATACGTCCCACGTCGCTGTAGTAGGAAGCTGAGCCAGTGTGTGCTTTAGTTATTAGTCCTCACTAGTGTCGCTCACATCTCCCCATATAATCATTATTGAAATTGCGACCTCACAGTATTGCTGAATCTCTAAGTCTCTTGAGGGAATCGACTCCTGGGCTGCACCTTTGCAATAATGGTTACTTAGATTATTTTATGATTAGGTTTGTTTATATATCAATACGAGAGGGCAGTAAACCTATGAAGTTATGATATGATATCAGTGTCCTCTATGGGTGCAGCATATTAAGGTAAACATATGTCATAGATGTTACTATGTTGTGGATTTCAGCTCTGCTGAAATGCTGTATTGACGAATCAGAAACTAGGAAGAAAACTATACATTTTATAATTAATATCATTAGCACACATTATTACATGATATAGTGCTTGGCAGAACATTTATATACATATATAAATATCCGTATTATTATTATTAAAATAGAAAGTTTTGTAACATTAGAAATGCCTTTTGTGTCACTTTTGATAAATTTGATGTGTCCTTGCTGAATAAAAATATTAATTTATTTATAAAATATATGTTACTAACCTCAGACATTTGATGGGTAGTGTATATCAACCAACCTGCTCTCTGGATATATCGGCCATTAAAAATATATTAATTTCTTTCAGTAAACTCTAAAAATGGTAGTGTAAATATACAATGTAGTTCTATATATAGCTGTAGATTTCATTTTTGTGTAGTTGTAAATATTGTAACTATATAACTAAATCTATATATACTTCTCTATAGTTACAAATGTTTTCTGTCTAGATCTGTCTGTCTACATGTTAAAAAAAATAAAACTGATGATTATTGATTATGAGTAAGAGGCTGGAGAGTTATTTATGAATTCTTTCTTAGAATTCATGATGATTTATTCTCATTTTCCCTTATTTTTCATTTCAGTTTCCTTTTAGTCCTTTTCCATGCCATCAAACCCAAAACGTCCATTAAATGTGAAATCCAAACATACTCTGGTCTGTTTTCAAGCTCATTGGGTCCAGGTGTCAGACTCATGAGAGCGAGGAGCTGTCAGGGCTGTTAAATGCTCTGAGATTGAGTGTGCTGTTTACTGCAGTTAACTGCACTTAACTATGCAAGTCTTTGACCGGCAGTGAAGTGAGGGGAACTGACATGTTTCCGTGGATGCAGTCGTTGCTATGGATACCCTATTGACGGCTCAGTACAGTAAATCAGGTGAGCATTCACAGTGTCAACAATCCCACAATGCTTAAGCAGGGGCACATATCCCATCTGTATCAAATGAATTAAAAATGCTTCGAGTTATATGTTGAGACATTTGGGTGTAAAACAGTTGGATAGTATTATATGATGTTCACAGAAGTGTTTTGATGTCTTTTTTAGGATTTTTCATACAGAAGCTTCTAATTTAATGATATGTTGCAAACTAAAGGAAGCAATAACAGTTTTTATGGTGGAAACTGGGCAGCTTTACCCAGTCAGACGTGTCCCAGACAGAGCTCTATTTGTCAGGACGCCCAAGACCCACAGTGACAAGGCCTGCCTGTGTCCTGAGATTTATTATTGACAAAGCATTGAGTGCTGCGACTTCAGCTCCTTCTTTGGAATCAGAAAACCTTCTGTAGATACTGCGCAATCGTCATGGACAGAGATGAGTCCATATTGATTATTAGTGGTGCTAATGCTAAAGCATGCATCAATATTATTATTATCATACTTATAAATGTTAGGGTAATTTTTCCCAGAGCTTAGTTTTCAAAGCAATCAGATATTCAACCTTTTGACAATATTCATCTGGCAGACAAAACAACAAAAATCCAATAGACATAAAAGGAAACAAATGAACTGAAAAACATTCTGTCGTTAATTACTCACCGTCATGTCACCGTCATTCTAAACCCATAAGACTTTTGTTCAGCTTCAGAACACAAATTAAGATATTTTTGATGAAATCCGAGAGCTCTCTGACCCTCCATAGACAGCAATGCAACTGACATGTTTTATGGTCCGGAAACGAAGTAAGAACATCGTTAAAACGGTTCATGTGACATCAGTGGTTCAACTGTAATTTTATGATGCTACGAGAATACTTTTTGTGCGCAAAGAAAACAACAATGACTTTATTCAACAATTCTTCTCTTCCCTGTCAGTCAGCTCATGCATTCACGACAGTACCACGATGCATGCGTGTTTATTCCTCTGCTTGTAAAAAAGGCACAATGTGTCTGGGGTCTACATCAGAACTCAGGCACATGGACTATTTTAAGAATGTCCTTTTTCTGGGCTTTGAATGTAGTAGTTGCATTGCTGTCTATGGAGGATCAGAAAGCTCTCGGATTTCATCAAAAATATCTTAATTTGTGTTTGAAGATGAACAATGGTCTTATGGGTTTGGAACGACATGAGGGTGAGCAATTAATGACAGAATTTTCATTTTTGGTTGAGCTGTCCCTTTAAGGAGGGATTCAAGTCAAATCTAGAAACCAGAATATCTTGGTGGTAGGGGCACTTTTGACATGAGCAAGTAAGCAACCACCCAGAACATCCTAACAGCTGCTTAGCAGTGTTTTTGTAATCACTTACAACACCCTAGCAACCACCACCAATTCCTTTTCAACCTTCCAGACCATGCTAGAAACAGCCTAGAACCCACTAGTAACCGCTGCCAACTATACAGAATACCTTCGCAACCGTTTAGCAATGCAATGCAACATCTACAGTACATTACACTAGCAATTGCATAGCAATTCCATAGCAACCATCTAGAACACCCTAGCAACTGCTTGGCAACCATTCAGAACTCTTTATTGACCACTTAGCAATGCCTTGGCAACCACCCAGAACACCTTTGCAACCATTTAGCAACACTCTGTAAACATCTACAATAGAAAACCCTACCAATTGCTTAGCAAAGCTTTGGCAACCATTCAGAACATGCTAGAAACTGCCTAGAAAATGCTCTGGCAACAGCACTAGCAACCATTTTGTAATGCCTTGGTAAAATAAGGTTTGTATTTTAAATGTGAACCGGAAGTTGCTGCCAACTTTTCTTCAGTATTGTGACGTATTTCCAACTGAAACAGAAAACTGAATAGAGTGCAGGGTTTTATTTTTCCAGTTAAGGATTTTATGGCCAAGCCGTCAAACAATGTGCACTAACAAAGTAAATTTTGATTTCATAAAGACTTTAATCTGAATGGATGATCGGCAGGTTTTAAAGCCCTTGTATACATTAAGTGCACACTGTCTATCTGTTCTTCTTAATTCGATAACGTAAGTAGCATGAGTGTGACTTCCTATGGCGAAGTGTGCGTTTTAGTTTGAGTGAGCGTGGAGTTCGGTCCACTCTATCAGTGACATGTCACAGGATGGTCTGTGTATTGTCATCAGAAACTTCTTATCTTCCCCTGCCACCTCTGCTTGTCCCAGAGGGAATGCAGTTTGGGAAAGAGAGCTCGCCCACCCACGCCGGTCCCCCTCCCCTTCCCAAAATGCCCCCAAACCCCCTCCCCTTCCTTGACCAATCTATAGTATCTCCACTCACACACTCTCAGTCAGACAGACAGCCAGGCACCCAAAGAGAGAGAGAGAGAGAGACACACTCCAGTGGCAGCAGGCAGCTCCCCAGCGCCTGGACTGCCCGGCTCCTCCAATCCATCAACCCCAGCCTCAGAGCTCCATGAGGAGGTTCATCAGTATGGTGCTACGCAGCCTGGTCAGCGTTTCCAAAGCCAGGCCCTGGCTGCAAAAGAGAGTGCGGACGCAGGGGAAGGAAGACCGGAAGCTCAAGGTGCCACACGGGGTGACTAAGGTGAAAGTCCAGAGGGCTTAAGACAAGCGAGATAGGGGCAGACGAGGGGACGCTGAGGATAGAAGTTTAGGCATTTGTGTATGGCTTAAAATAGCGGGACATGTCTGGGGCATGGCGGATTTCAGAAGATTGACATTTGTTTTTAAGTGCATGTGTAAGTGAGGAGTGTTAAATGGAGTCTTGCTATAGTTGGAACGGATTGCGGATATGTTCAATCAAAGGGTGCTATTTCACACACATGTTTCTGGCATGCTGGAATAGGCTTGTTGTTTATTTCTTGCATGCAAACTTTTGTAGTTTGGAAAAGTTGTGGGACGCTGTTGATTAGGAGAAAATTCTCTCAATTTGTTAGATCTGTAAACGAAAAATCTTTTCGTTTACATTATTGACATACTATTTTCCTTTTTTGATATTGTGCTTTGACACAATTTACATTGTTAAAAGTGCTATATAAATAAAGCTGACTTGACTTAATGAAACCTTAAAGTAAAGTGTTACCTGTCAATCTGCTTTTTTCATTATTTAAAGGGATAGTTCACCAAGAAATTAAAAATTCTGTTTTCATTAAATCAACCCTCATGTCATTCCCATTTCCACTGTTTTTTCGGTGGAACACAGAAGATATTATGAGAAATGTCTGTTTTTGTTTTTTGTCTATACAATCAAAGTTGTCCAATGTAGTTTTAGACCACATTGACTTTTATTGTATGGACTAAAACAGTTCTTCAGAATGTCTCCTTTTATGTTCTTAAGAAAGAAAGGTTCACAGGTCATGAGGGTGAGTAAATGATGGCAGAATTTTCATTTTTGGATGAAGTATTCCTTTAATTCTAATTGATTTACAATGTTTGTCTTTGGTCAAGTAATTGAATTGTTCAGATGGAGTGTAAGCATGATTTGACTTTTTTTTTTTTTTGGTCCTGTGCTATTTTAATCTGAAGCCTTGTGACAATAAAATTCCAGGCAGCTGTCCAGATCGGGATTATTCGCTGTCTTCACAGATCACAGCAGCATTTCCCTTTCTGGATTTGTTTGGCTTCAGCCAGCGAAACAGTTTCCTTAGCTCTCTGTAGCCACACGCTCGCATGTTTGCCCCCCCGTCTAATCAGATTATTATAGCTCTGCCCTGTAATCCAACCCTCACAGAATTTCTCTTTCAATCTGCTGCTTGCTTGTTTGGAGGGATTGTATTACACTTTAGGAGTAAAGCCTGCCCCGGGTGGGAATTGAATTCAGATGGATTTATAAGATATACAGTATTTAAATTTGTAAGTGAAGTGAAGCGGGATGAAGGATACATCAATGTGTTTACATTTTATTGGTGACTGCTGTAATAAAATACATGCATTTCCTGGTGTATACCTAAAGATACCTGAAGAGATTTTTTTTTTTTTTTTTTTACAATCATTCTTACTGTACTCCGATGTTTATCCAAAATGACAGATTTATGTTTTTCAAATATTTTTTCAAAATATGATTTTATTTAAAAGGTGTTTAAAGGCATTTTATTTTATTTTATTATTTTTTATTTGATTTTAGAAGAGGTACTTTATTTTTATTTTTATTTAAAGTGGTGCGTAAAACCTTTATTCTATTATATTCTATTCTGTTTTGCCACTTGACATCTCACCGCAGAGACTTTTGCACAGGTGAGAACCACCCAAAATCTGACAAATGCCATTTGACCAAAAGTTTATTTTTTGTCTTGTTCTTCATCAATGTTTCTTTGGCCAATTCTTAATCCAATTTTCCTGACCATTAGTTTAATCCTCTTTGATAGAAACCCCACTGAATGATGGAGTATCATCTAATAATAATTAGATAAAATAACTTGTTTGACGTCTATGATGCAGACTTTGCTGTCCTTCTGGAAGGTTTCTTTCCTAAATCTCCTAGAAACCTTAGATATTTTCCATTTTGTGTGTGGTTAAAGTCTTTGCCAATATGTTTTGGTATGTGGGAGATAATAGATCAGGCATAATGATTACTTTTTCTTGGCAGTGTGTAGAAGAAACATGCAATTCCCTTGATTTCAGCTCAACTTTTGAATGTCTTTTATTTAGCTCTCATCTGTCTTTGCAATTGGCACTCATTTGATGAGACGGCGGGGAAAATGAACGTAAACAGTTCGAGAATTATGACAAGGCAAGAGAGATTAAGGAGAAGCCCACACAGTCAAAATGAGAGGCTGGAAGTGCACTCAAAGAAAGATGTTATTCTTTCCTCTTTACAGATGATTCTGACTGTATTCCTGAGTGATAATCAACAGTTGCTGACTGAGGTGCCCATTACCCCAGAGATGCTCTGCAAGGATGTGGTGGAATTCTGTAAGGAGGCTGGGGAGAGCGGCTGCCACCTCGCCGAGGTCTGGAGAGGAAAAGGTATGAGTCTGTTGGCACATTATATATAGCACTACTTGCACTACTTTTATAAAAAATGACAGTATAGACATTTATAATGTTACAAAATATTTATATTTCAAATAAATGCATTTTTCTTGATCAAAGAATCCTGAAGTTAAAAATGCATTACGGTTTCCACAAAAATATTAAACATTGCTGCTGATAATAATGAATGTTTCTTCAAATACATGCAGCGTTGGTGAGCATGAGAAACTTCTTTAAAAAACATTCAAACATCTTACCAACTCCAAACGGTAGTTTTAATGGTAGTATATTTTAATTTGCAAGTTGAAATATAAAAAGTCAATGTTGCTTTGGTTGAATTTAGACAATATAAACTCTTCAGTCTTACCTAGTATGGTTGACTTATTATTGTAGAACCAGATTTTTGATCTTTTCATCTTATTCTTTCCAAGAACCACTTTACTAGTGTGGAAACGAGTCATCTGAACAAGTCCCTTGTTTGTGTTAGTTAGTACATGTTAGCATCTGCCTAAATGAAATACATTAAAATGCATTCATCGAACTGAAAAATCTAAAGAGAACCATTGCATTGTGGGCCATGTTAGCTAAAAGAGTATGCATGAATCTGCAGAATTTAGTATACCATCTGGGCTCTTTTGGCTAATTTTATTTAATCTTCCATAAAATTTAGGATGGATAGTATGCAAATTTATATGTAGAGTCTGAAAATTTTTCAACAATTTGATGCTATAGTAACTATCCAGTGACTAGTCCTGTAAATTAATGGCTTAATTTTAGCAACATGGTTTTGTTTCCCTGATCTAAAAAAAAGAAAGAAAAAGAAGGCGTCTGAGTCTGAGACTAATGTTGATTCAACATCTTACTGTAAAATTATATAGTACATTCTAGTCTAGTCTCATGAATCACCTGTTCTTTAGGCAGTGAATACAGACACATGCCATATGTACAGTGCAGTCGGATTTCTTCATGCTCTGCTCAATATGGCTGACAGATACAGATGTATTGCTTAGCTCTGTTACATCACTGAATGGAAACGTTCATGGACCAGATCCCACAGAGAAAGCAACACTGTCCATCACACAACAATGACGTCCTTGTCAGAGTCTGTCCTAGACAGTGGGTGGTAGTGTGTGGGTCAGAACGTCTCAGGGCCTGGGCCGCAGCCTCTAGGTTTGTTTACATGGCTCCTGCGGGCCTGTTATTCTAGCGTCCCACACATGGCACGCGACCCGCACTGTCAAAGACAGTAAATATAGCCTTCAGCAAGGATAGCCAGACCTTTTTCATCTGGACGTGCCACCAGATGTGTTTTCCACGGGGCTATTGTGTAATAGAAAGGACATTTTCCTTTTTTAAGTTTTCATTCTATGTGGATTAGATTAAAATAGAGAAGTATTATAACAGTTTTGACATTCACATTCTCTGTGCTAAGCATAGAGTGAATGGTTTTATAGCCTGACTGTAACAAAGAGTGTCTGTGTTCTTATTCACAGAGAGAGCGATCCCTTTCGATCAGCTGATGTTCGAGCACCTACAGAAATGGGGTCAGAGGAGACAGGAAGTGAAGTTCTACCTGCGGCATGTGGAGTCTCCCATCGCAAACATTTCTCAAGGTGGGCAAAAGCTACACGAGATTGTTCACGTCCATGAAATTTTTTTTGTTTGTTTTTTTTTTTTGCATTTTTCCTTGACAGGACAGTAGAGATATGTCAGGAAGTGAGTGGGAGAGAGAGATGGGGGTGGGAACGGGAATGGTGGGATTCGATCTCGGGACACACTAAGCACAACTGCGCCTTACGTCGGTGCGCTGTCCACAAGTCCATGATGTTTTGCTAAAAAATATGGTAATAGGGCAGTTGTGGCCTAATGGTTAGAGAGTCGGACTCGTAATCCAAAGGTTGCGGGTTCGAGTCTCGGGCCGGCAGGGATTGTAGGTGGGGGGAATGAATGTCCAGCGCTCTCTCCACCCTCAATACCACGACTGCAGGTGCCCTTGAGCAAGGCACCGAACCCCCAACTGCTCCCCGGGTGCCGCAGCATAAATGGCTGCCCACTGCTCCGGGTGTGTGTTCACGGTGTGTGTGTGTGTTCACTGCTGTGTGTGTGCACGTTGGATGGGTTAAATGCAGAGCACGAATTCCGAGTATGGGTCACCATTCTTGGCAGTATGTCACTTCACTCACTCACTTATAATATTGTGAAATATTATTACAAGTTTTCTATTTTAATATATTCCTGTGATGGTAAAGCTGAATTTTCAGCAGCTTTTACTCCAGTCTTCAGTGTCACATGATCCTTCAGAAATCATTCAAAGTTGAAAACAGTTGTGCTGTGTAAAAGTGTTGTGTTTTCAGGATACTTTAGTGAATATTAAGTTCAAAGTAGTTGAGTTTTGTGATTTTCTATTAAATCTTTTCAGTTGTTTTAAGTGAGAGTCCTGTGAGCGTTGGGCTTTACAGAGTTTTTCTCTGCAGTTATGTAACTAATCCTCTTTGTGTGTAATTGGTCTCCCGCCTTCTTGCGCTCATATCTGCACCTGAGACAGACCATCAGACTAGAGGAGACGAGGAGCACTGATGCTTGTCTGACCTCCACTGAGAAATACAGACTCAGAATCTATCTATCTATCTATCTATCTATCTATCTATCTATCTATCTATCTATCTATCTATCTATCTATCTATCTATCTATCTATCTATCTATCTATCTAAAATATAAAATCAGTATTTATATTATACTGAATTATTTCAATTAATATTTATAGCAATATTTAAAATTGCTTCAATTTTTGATTTAGTTAATTATAATTATAACCATGAAAATTACAACACTAAAATTGTTCAACTATCAATACTTGATAATACTAATACTTCATTCTTAAACTATCAAGCTTATATTTATTTTATTTTAATTTTAGCATTTGCATAACAATGCATTAAAGCCACTCATAACACCTTAGCAGCCTCATAGTTGCACGGAAAGCAGCCCTGAAATGTGAAAATGTCAAATTCTAGTTCATCGTATCACTACATTCTAAATTAGTCTGAGAGGGCAGAGGGCGGTCAGTAGGATTGTGTACAGGCCGATCAGAGGCAGCGCGGTCCATGAAGGTCTTGGTATTTCCAGAGCCTCTGACAGGATTACACATAATAACACAGCCCTGGATTTAGAGAATTAAGCTCCTGCTTATTTATAGATGGCACAGTTGGGAGTGTTGGTGAAACAAAGGCATACAAAAGAGAAATGACTGGAGGTTGGTAAACGTTGTTAAACAACCCACTGTCTCGGCACAGACTAATCTGGGTAAATATGCCAGCCAAAATCCCACTGCTGGATCATATGCTCATTAGATTCAAAGGTACCCTTTTTCTTTCTCTTTTTCAGCCATACGTGTGACTGGTGTTTTATTATTTTATGTTTCGTCAATACAAAAACGCCGCTCTGTCCAGTAGCACTGATTATGTTCGCCCACAGTGACAGTTTTTAAGTTCTGCAACCATTTGGACATTGTTGGAGTGCAGGGGTGATGATGTAATCTTGTTTTATTTCCAGCAGGAAGTCAAACTTCAGAGCAGGCCGACAGGAAGAGCAAGGGGAACTCGGACAAGCCTTGCGAGAATGGGGTACGTTCACATTCACGCTGTTCTTAGTCACACTTTCCTTCTGGACTGTTTGAGACTCGTAATGAGGGCTGCTCACCGAGGCTTCACGTAATTACGGTGGAACTGTGTAGACAAAACACAAGTTCAGCACTTAACTGAGTAATGCTCTACTTTTCGTGCAATAAATGTGTGTATAGTTTCTATGTAGTGTAAATGTGTCAAGCCGTAAAGCACACTTTTGATGTACATCTGGGTTTGTTTTTCAAAAATGACTTGAAAAACTTAAAAACCTCTTTTATCTGTCAACCTTTTTTTTATTTTTGTGGCTTCTTTGGCCCACTTTTCCTTAATTTGAGCTTTAATTAAATTATCTTTGGGCATGTACACTTGACAACGTGATGAATTTTGGATGATCATCTGTTGTCATATTGTTCTTGATATTGAAAGTGCAGATAACTTAGAGTTAGGTATTTCTGTATACACTGTAATAGACTCTTGCCCTTTACACAACTCACACTCGTTACAAAATTAATATGTAATCCTCGTATGCTTGTTTGCTAAAAGAAAGCTTTCATGATTCTAGAGTCATCTACGAGAAAATTAGACTAAGTTTTTATTATTTTATATGATTTATATATATTTTATTATTAAATGTTATTATTTTATGTACTACTATAATTTGTATTAATATTTTGAATTAACCTTTCTTTTCATATTTTCATTTTCAGTTGAATTCAAATTATTTTCAATTTACTTCTAATTTTAGTAATTTAATTAAAATTACTTTCATTCTTTTTGATGTTCTTTTAGAATTTTTATTGTTGCTTTTTAAAACATAGATTTCTATTTAACTTGAATTTATTTTGATTACTGTTTTAGTTGTTTTTTTCGAATAAGCCCCATTTTTAATAGTTTTATCTTTAGTTAAATCGACACTGCTTCAGAAGACTTGGAATATAGTGTATAAAAGTCTTTTTGGTGCTTTTTTGTAAACTCTACACTCTTATCGTAAGAAAACTACATCTGTTCCACAGAAGTCAGAAAGTTCTACAAGTTTGAAACAGTTAAGTAAATGATGACAAAACTGACATTTTTGGGTGAACTGTTACTTTTAAGAATCAGTTCTGACTGTAGTTGCCATATAATTATGCTCCAGTTGGAAGTTAGAAGTGGGAAGCTTCGCAGCAGGGAGCTTGTGTGCAATGTGCTGATAAGCTCCAGTCCCCCACCAAAGTCATTTGCAGCGGATTGGTTCATGCGGCGGACACAGGAAGTTTTAGAGAAACAGAATACACAGGTTTCCCTGTTTCTCAAAAGATCACTCGACTACATAACGCTGCCTAGTTTCCGTGCACTTTCTATTCCGCTCCATATGTCTTTGATACCGATCATGCAGAAAAAAGGAGGTAGTGTTCTCTTTTTCCGAGCTCAGAAACGCACATCTACATTCCTCTGCCAGTATCCATGTTAGTATTTTAAGAAAAAGGAAATTGATGTCTGTAGGTATATATTCCAGATCTCCAGACTGATTAACATTCCCCAGGACTGTAATCATAAAACCCATAAAGCCGCACAGCTATTGAACAGATGGTCATTGGGACCTTCCCAGCGTCACCAGTTATGTTATAAATGAGTGACGCTCACTGCGGCATCCCGATATGCGGCCCTCCCCGCGTCCCATTATGCAGCTGTTATTACTGATAATCCAGGCAGCGGGGGCTTCTCTTTCAGGACGTATCATGTGATGATATTTCAATTACATCTGGCCAATAAACTTCAGGACTTCTGAACTCCTGCGCTGGCCTGATACTCTTACTCGAAAACTGTCAGCGTAATATGGAAGTCTGCAAGTGTGCTCCACTTTAAACCAGGTCAAAGGGCCAGAAGGCAAAATATTAGCTACATGTTCAGAACACCAAAAGTCTCCTCCTGCCCCTGATAATACAGCCAAGCAGCTGAGAATGACTGTGTACACTGAACATTTGACAGGCATGTATTATCTTTATATAGTATTTCAGAATACATCAGACTTTATTCAGGATGGTTTAAGCCATTATGCACGTCAGCATGTGTTATTCGCCCATCTGTGTGTATTTTTAAAGATGGATGTACGCTACCTTTCAAAAGGCTGTATTTATTTGACCAAAAATAAAGTAAAAACTGTAATACTGTGAAATATGATTACACTTTAAAATATTAGTAGTACAGTATTTTAAAATGTAATTCATTTCTGTGATGGGTAAGCAATTTTTAGCAGCCATAACTCATTATTATCAATGTTGAAAAGAGTTGTGCTGCTTAATGATTTTTGTAGAAACTGCAATGCATTTTTTTATTAATAGAATGTTCAAAAGAAATAGTATTTATTTGAAACAGAATTCTTTTTCAAAATATAAAATCTTCACTGTCACTTTTTATCAGTTGAATGCATCTTTGCTGAATAAAAGTATTCATTAATTAAAAGAAAAAAAAAATCTTACTAACCCCAAACTTTTGAATGGTAGTGTATGCTATTTGTTGATGTTAAGTCTCAAAAATGTCAGATTTTCCTTTAAATTATATGTTTAATTTATGCCTTTAACCCCCGGTTTCACAGACGAGGTTTAAACCTAATCCCAGACTAAAATCTAAATCTGAGGTGTTGCAACTGAATGAAACTTGCTCTGATTGATCTTAAAATATATCAATGCCCTTATTTTGTCTCGAAAAGCACACCAGTAATGTTTTTTCTAAGGCACGTTTATAAAAATGACTTAAATGTCCTAATTGAACTATGGCCTAATCCTGGTTTAGTCTAAGCCCTGTCTGTGAAACCAGGCCTATATGTTTAATTTCTATCATCTGATGCTTACTGCACAATAAAAATAGAAATACAGCAAGTGTTCGCTTTATGCAACTTTGCATCAAACAAATGAACAAATCAGAGTTTGTTTTGAGGCAGAAATTAGATATTATTTTTGGTCAGATATAAATCTATACACATTTTGTGCTTTTTATACCACTTTTACTGAGACCATTATTTACAACAGCACTATTAAAATACATGTTTAATGCACTTTAGTTTTAGATAAATCTATCCTTAAGTGGCATGTAAAAGCAAAACTAACTGTGGTTGGTGTCTTTACTGTAAGTCAGACTAAGTGGGCGATTCTTGGCCAGAATGAGCTGCAATCTGGACAAGACTTTTATGCTGTTAGTTAAAAGTCTGGCTATGCAATACTATAAAGAGATCTTTCATCAAGCATGTTGTTGGTTTTCAGGCCTGGTCTGTCTGCCAGCTTTGTCTCTGAGCTCTCTGACCTTGTCCCACTCTGACATCACTATCATTGACCTTCACTTTCTCTTTTTCTGCCTCTAGATGCTCCTGTAACTGTGATGATGCTTATAGCGTTACCATTTCGGTAGCGCTGCACCTCCTGCAGCTGGCAGATAAAACTTTATTAGATAATCAAAATTCACCGTAAAATGCGATTAGAAGCTCTGTGAGAATGCAAATGCTTCGTCCATAGAGATGAATACTTAGCCCTTGAAAGTTCCCAAAGATCTGTGCATGTTGTCCCTAAGGGCGCTTTGCATAGTCATGAAAGAGCAATGTGTTTCTGCCTAAATGCAGCCGGAAGAGGAAACAAATACTGTCAATTATAGTGTCATTGCATTTGAAGACAGCACTGTGAATTCTTCTAATTATCCTCTAGAACTTGTCCTGAAATTTAGTGATTTTCAACTGGTTTTCCTTTAGGACTTTAGATTTTATATTAGACATTGTGTTGTGACCAAAATCACAACAGAAATCGTCATTTTAAACAAAAATGTCCTTAAAATCAAATGTTTTAATTGTTTTAAGTACATGCACAATTATATGCTTTGTTGGATTTTATACTTTGCATTTAGAATTAGTGCTTTCCAAGACCAGTGTTATTTTAGCATTTATATACTGTTATAATTTAATATTTTTTAATGAGTTTTTATTTAATTTATTTAGTCATTTAGCAGACGCTTTTATCCAAAGCGACTTACAAATGAGGACATAAGAAGCATATTTGTATATGTTCTGTTTTCATTTGAAAGTTTTAGTGGTTTTATATTGTTTTTGTCATTTTTATTAGTTTTTAAAAATGTTTATATATAGATCATATTCATTCCATTTCAATAATTTATAAAAAAATATTTTTGTTAATTTAGTGCTATAAGTTCAACTAAATTTAAATGAGAAATGATGCCTTGGCAACTAGAAAAATAAATCAATTCAAATAAAATTTCAAAAGATTTTCTTTTTTTCAGTTAATTTTTATTTCATTTATTTATTTATTATATCAATAATAACCCTGCATTATATCAGAACAGACATTTTTTTTGGCATTAACTGCCAGTTGATAAATACTGATTTAGTGGAACGTCTGTTTTTTCGCCAAATCAAATCATTGTTATCTAATGCATATTGTCCAGTGTGTACACTGAAGTTGAGAGCACAGATTTTGCCCTGTGGCACTGGCTGTGTTTTTCAGCATATGGACATATGAAAGTCAGTCATGAGTGACTGTGGTCAGTACGAGGAGCTATTAAAATGAGGAGGGAGCTAAATGTCTGGCTCAGCGTTATTATAGCACTTATTGACTGTACCCATTTCTGTCCAAGATACCTCATCCAACTGGCACAAAAACAGTCTTGTTCAATTGCTCATCGCTGTTGGAATACTAATATGGATTAGCCCACATGAGCATCACATCATGAGCAAAGACATGCATTTCAAATTTGTGCATTTTAACTCCTTGTTGCTTACTTATTGAAATCTGACAGAATTTTAATTTATAATGGCAAAAACTTTAGCTATTAAAAACACACCTTATGACATTATATTGGCCATTGACTTTTTTTTTGGACTTGTATGGTATTAGCCTGTTTGAAGTATAGTAAACCTCTTTAGGGGAGTAGTAACATGGTGTCATGAAATAATCAATTTACAATGGTACTTTTTGTAAATGTTTTCTTGTTAAACATCAATTTCATGAGCCTCCTCTTGTGCACTGTAATGCATGGTGCATTTGAAAGCACGTGTATGCTGTAAGTTGTGTCGCAGAGCTGCAAACATTAAAGGCAGATTCTCTGGAGACCGTCACGCATCTGGGAGTAAGTGAGTGCGGGGCAGCTGTGGCGCAGCACGGGCAGTCTGACAGCGGCGCTCCCGGGAGAGGAGGGGTCTGTGTGTGCGTGCTCTAGTGATGTCCGATTCGCGAACGAATCATTTTTTTAACCGGATCATTTGAACCGATTTGCTTTGTTGTTGAAAATTACCTGAAAATATGATCAGTGGGCGTAGAAAACTGATGCATATGTCACGTTGAAATCATAAACTTGATTAGGCTATGTTGTTTTTTCCCGGTTGCAGCGATTACAGAAATTAATACAACCTTTTAAGCAATCAATTCGCTGAAATTAATGGGAAATTCAAGATATGGACTGTACGCCGCCAAGTCAATGAACTGTTAAATTGTTTTGCCATATTTTTAATGCTGTTTTAAAATACAGTTTTGTGATATATTGTCTTTACCTGCGTCACAGAATCGTCCACAAGATGCATGCCCGAGCTGCTCAAACGATAACATTTTCTAAGCTTTGTTTTCTACAGTGGATTGTCAGTAAAGTAGCTATCCATCCTCACTCCTCTTATTTGGTTTCTGTTTTTATAAAACATCCTGTTACAATTTTGGTGTGAGAAAACGATTCAGTGAACTGTCCAAATGAATCAAACTCGGCGATTAATGCCAGACCTTTTGCATCAGAAGAGTAATTGGGTGAGTCTGGCATCGCCAGTTCTGATTCTAAACAGCTGACACGACTTGTTTGCTTAAATATTATCAGAGAAACTTATTCTCAGGCCGGTTTACATCAATCTTAACGACAAACAAGGATTTATCAGTGATATTTTGTTAGGGCACAGCTGTATTTTAGAGACGCCGCTGAACTGAATAAGAGATTATTCTCAGTTATCCAGCCTTTTTTTATTTTATTTATTTGTTTTTTGACTCGTTAGCGATTCCAAGCTGGGAATGATTTACTCAGACTCTTAAATTAATCATTTATACTGGCGTTTTAGAACTTGTTCAACCGATTCTTTAATGAAGATCCGACTCCCACGAATGATTCGTTCAGGAATCGGACATCACTGCTGCAGTCTACTCTCTGGGCAGGAGAAGCGCGCGCACACATTAAGAGCGAGAGAAGTGCTTGCACGTCAAAATTGAGCCTGAAGGGAAAAAAAACTTACGCAGTCTCCATCATCACACATTCACGTTAACATTTTACAAAGGTCACGCGTTTCTATCCAAGTTACATTTTATTGTGTAATGTACTGTAATTGCTCATCAGAGTCACGAGACTAACTATGTAGTAAACAAAAACATGCAAAGTCAGTCGCGCAGAGTGGGGATGACAGCCTGACTCATCGCTAATGTGCTAGATGACTTCACTCATGCTTTTTGGAGAGGGGATTGCGGCTGTGAGTGTGACTCTGGGGTCTCATAACGAGCACACCACCGCAGATACTACAGCTGCACTGCATCCGTCCACACAGCACCACCGATGCTTTTCACATTAGAGACTCGGAAACACTGTTAGAAATGGAGTGGAACCACGTCGAGACTGTGCAGGAATTCACAGCCGAAGGACAATGCAGCAAAATTAAGGTCCGATCATGCAGAATAACCTGGGACTCTCACCAGGTAATTTTAGCGCTCATCTTTTAAGTGGATCCTTATCTGTAGCATTGATTTTTGAAGCACAGAACCGCTTTACTCGGATGTTCAGCCTGATCAATAGGAAGCAGGATTGACCAGTTGTTATAAGTGTCAAAGTGTTGGATCAGGTTACTTTGTTGTCTAGTTACATGAGCTGATAGATCACAGCTGTATGTACTGTATTGGGAAGGGATGCTGCCAGTTGACATGTAATATTTGGGTAGCTGACATGACATTTCAAGTAGTTCATCTGCAATTACTTAAAACAACATTTTTATATGTATAATCATTATACATGCAGATCTCAGTGGAGAGACTGCAATGGATATTGTGCTTTTAACCGTTTATGCGAGCTCCAAAAAGGTAAAAAAACACACGAGTGACTAGTCACAACACTTATTGTATTATTACACTTAAAATTATTGAAATATACATGATGACTCAACTGTCATTATTTTGCAATTGTAGCTCATTTATAATATCATAGCACATTATTACTGTTAGTTGACTAATGGTTACCCGAAAGCTGATATTATTGGGAAAATGCTTTTATTTTTAATAATTCATGAGCTATAGATTACATATTGTTTTATATTAAAAATGCACCAGTATGCTTGATATATTTGGATAAAATATAATACATTTGCTTTGACGTTAAATCATGTTACTTGCCACATATAAAATGTACTTTGGCATTCCTAAATAAGTTTGTTTCATAAAATCTGTATCATTTTTGAATTTCTTAATCACATACAGATAATGGGCTTATATGGTTATGTGATAGAAATTGTGCTCAGTTTACAATCTAAAATGTATTAAACCTCTCTCTCCCCTACATGTTATTTGTCAGCTACCCATTTACAGATGGGCCAGAATCAAGCAGGTTCTCCTTTCTATAAAATTGTGATACAATAAGTGTGATGAATTGGATCTCGGTGCAAACTGACATTTTTTTTCAGTAGCTGCCATGTCAGACCTCAAAAAGTGCATTTGTGAGACTTGTTCTTGTGACAGGGGGAACTAAAAGTACTCTAATTACGGCTCATTTGTCAGACAAGATATGAATAGCAGTGGCTGCGGGCAGGTGATGACCTAATGGACTATGTCATATGTGAAAAAGGGTGAAAAGGAGGGAGGTAACAAGAGAATTATGTCTCCTGTAGATAATACTGTAGTAGGCACTATTAGCTATAAATGTAAACACTTTAGTCAGATGCTGTAGTCATAGATTTACTCATTCTGCTGTAAAATATTTCAAAACATTTCTCACATGCTTCAGTTAATGCCATGTGGGTGCATAATGTAATGGCTGAGCGTGTTTAATACTTTGCATATGATCTCATTCTGAAAAGGGCCTGTTCCCTCAGAGCCACCAGGTGCTCACCAACACCATAACGGCCCCAGGGGTGACCTCATTTTCTGTGGCTAGAGCCACATTTCAGGCGAATCCTTCCAAAGAGTGAACATCCAAGGATACTAAGAACGGCACTCCCTGAAAGAGTTGAGATATTACCTTGTAAGAATGTGTGTTTTGTATGGCAGTGCAGGCCTTTGTTTTTTGGTGGTAAATTATCTGCAATGTAAACAGAATGGAACCAAATAATGTATGACGCATTGTTGGCTGACACGTGTTGTCTGACGCTTTGCTAAGTGTTTCCTTCCCAGTAGTGCTTTCCCAGGATTTCCTCATGTGTTCATGTCATGTCAGAAAGTTTGTATTTATGAATTGAACGCACACAACACAAGTCATGGTTTTGAGCAGGAAACTCTAAACTTTCTTTAAGCCCATAGTTTCTGTGTTGGGTACCTGTTGATGAGAAAACACATCAGATGCAGCATCTGTATTGACAATCAATTTGTTGAAATGAGTGATATTAGAATTTTTTATGTTTACAATAAGACTATCTAAATTTACGTTTACGTAATGATGCTCCTTGTTCACACAGATCCACGAAAACTACTAAAAACGCTGTTATGCATGCCAGTCCAGTAGTTGGCGATGTCGCATTGTAAAGAAACACTATATGCCTGTGCATATACCTATAATTAGCACTTTGAAACCCGTTTTTCACAAATTTGCATTTTCAGGACCCCAAAATGCCATTGTTGTGTAAACAAACAGCCAAACCGCATAAAAAGTTTTCTGTTTTTAGTTAAAAATTGTGTAGTGTAAACGACCCCTAAGTTGCATGTGCAAAATACCATATTATGGTACAATTATGATAGAGTTTATAAAACCATCATAAATTGAAGAAAAACATTAAAAAGCATAATTTTGCATAATTTTGTACAAGTAGAGTTAAAAAAATAAATAAATGGTACATCCTCATCTTGCTCAAACCAAGTGACTTGAATACATCTGCCAATTCCCAACTAGTACATTTGAACTTCCCATGAGGACTGTAATGTACCAGTATTCAATTAATCAAGTGATTCATTTAATTCATTGCCAGCAGAACAAAAATGGCTGATTTCATATGCCTGACTTCCTGCATTTGTCAGTCAGTCAACAGCCATTAGGATGAAATGAGCATATTAACACAGCTTTTTCCAGTTATTATAGACCTGACTGCAGTTATATTGACTAGAAAAATCTTTCAGAGTTGAGCATTTCTGCTTGATCTGACAGCACTGGCCAACCCCAATTTTAACATGGACTTGCCACATTGACTTTTCTTATAAAATCTCAGTGATGCCTCAATGAGATAATTTAGATAAATGTACCCTCCACACGAAAATGAGGTTTTTGCAGTCCTCTGACTCACTAGGGCCTGTCAGATGTGTTTTAGTCATTATAAGTATAACACGTGTGCAGTGAGCCAGTTACTGGAATTGAGAGAAGCCAATGATTCAGTTATTTTGAATGTGTGCCATACTGACACGTCAGACAGAAAAACAATATTGGATTTGTTTCTGAAAGTCAGGAATATTCTAATACATAGGCCACATTTTGCCCACTAACAAAGAAATGATCAGTATATAATTTTAATGGTAGGTTTATTTGAACACAGAGAGACAGAATAACAACAAACAAATCCAGAAAAACGCATTTCAAAAAAGTTATGAATTGATTTGCATTTTAATAGGTCAAATAAGTATTTGATCCCCTATCAATCAGCAAGATTTCTGGCTCCCAGGTGTCTTTTATACACAGGTAAGGAGCTGAGATTAGGAGCACTCTCTTAAAGGGACAGCTCTTAATCTTAGCTTGTTACCTGTATAAAAGACAACCTGTCCACAGATGCAATCAATCAATCAGATTCCAAACTCTCCACCATGGCCAAGACCAAAGAGCTGTCCAAGGATGTCAGGGACAAGATTGTAGACCTACACAAGGCTGGAATGGGCTATAAGACCATCGCCAAGCACCTTGGTGAGAAGGTGACAACAGTTGGTGCGATTATTCGTAAATCGAAGAAACACAAAATAGCTGTCAATCTCCCTCGGTCTGGGGCTCCATGAAAGATCTTACCTCATGGAGTTTTAGTGATCATGAGAACGGTGAGGAATCAGCCCAGAACTACATGGGAGGATCTTGTCAATGATCTCAAGGCAGCTGGGACCATAGTCACCAAGAAAACAATTGGTAACACACTATGCCGTGAAGGACTGAAATCCTGTAGCACCCGCAAGGTCCCCCTGCTCAAAAAAGCACATGTACAGCCCCGTCTGAAGTCTGCCAATGATTCTGGGTGAAAGTGTTGTCGTCAGATGAGACCAAAATCCAGCTCTTTGGCATCAACTCAACTCGTGTTTGGAGGAGGAGGAATGCTGCCTATGACCCCAAGAACACCATCCCCACCTTCAAACATGGAGGTGGAAACATTATGCTTTGGGGCTGTTTTTCTGCTAAGGGGACAGGACAACTGCACCGCATCAAAGGAATGATGGACGGGGCCATGTACTGTCAGGGCCAGGGCATTGAAGCCAAGGCATTTAAGGTCCTGGAGTGGCCTAACCAGTCTCCAGACCTTAATCCCATAGAAAATCTGTGGAGGGAGCCAAACATCAGCCTCAAAACCTTAAAGGATTAGTTCACTTTAAAAAAAAACTTTTGCTGATAATTTACTCACCCCCATGTCATCCAAGATGTCCATGTCTTTCTTTCTCCATATAATGGACTTCATTGGGACACAAACGGTTCAAGGTCCAAATGACAGTTTCAGTGCAGCTTCAAAGGGCTTTAAACGATACCAGACGATGAATAAGGGTCTTATCTAGCGAAACGATCGGTCATTTAAAAAAGAAATAAAAAAGTTTAAGTTTTATAAGCACAAATGCTCGCCTTGCTCTGTTCTGTGATGCGCGTTCATGACGTCACGTAATACGCAATGACGTTGAAAAGGTCACGGTTGACTTAGGCGGAAGTTTACAAATGTGCGGAAGGAGGACATATACACATTCAAATGTCTTTGTGTCAGTTTATCGTTTAAAATGCCCATTTCGTGTGCGTATCCTGGGTGTTTTAATATTAAAAAGCCTACTGACTCGGTACTTCCGCCTACCTCAACCGTGACCTTTTCCACGTAATTGCGTATTACGTGACGTCACGAACGCGCATCACAGAACAGAGCAAGGCGAGCATTTGTGCTTATAAAACTTTTTTATTTATTTTTGAAATGACCGATCGTTTCGCTAGATAAGACCCTTATTCATCGTCTGGTATCGTTTAAAGCCCTTTGAAGCTGCACTGAAACTGTCATTTGGACCTTGAACCGTTTGGGTCCCAATGAAGTCCATTATATGGAGAAATGTTTTCATCAAAAACCTTAATTTCTTTTCGACTGAAGAAAGAAAGACATGGACATCTTGGATGACATGGGGGTGAGTAAATTATCAGCAAAAGTGTTTTTTAAAAGTGAACTAATCCTTTAATGACTTGGAGAGGATCTGCAAAGAGGAGTGGGACAAAATCCCTCCTGAGATGTGTGCAAACCTGGTGGCCAACTACAAGAAACGTCTGACCTCTGTGATTGCCAACAAGGGTTTTGCTACCAAGTACTAAGTCATGTTTTGCAAAGGGGTTAAATACTTATTTGACTCATTAAAATGCAAATCAATTTATAACGTTTTTGAAATGAATTTTTTCTGCTTTTTTTGTTGTTATTCTGTCTCTCACTGTTAAAATAAACCTACCATTAAAATTATAGACTGATAATTTCTTTGTCAGTGGGCAAACGTACAAAATCAGCAGGGGATCAAATAATTTTTTTCCCCACTGTATATCGTTAAGTATGAGTGAATGTTATAGAATGTGTAGGTGATTTCAGGACATTGCATAAGTATACGCATCCTGTTCACTCTCTCTAGGCATTTCCTTGTGATTCTGTGGTGATTTCTAGACATTTCTTTTTGTTTGCCTGTACCTGTTGAATTGTTGTTTACTGCTGATATTTCTATTATCCAATGCCACACAGCGGTCCACTCTACTGGAAGCAACAGCTTGGACGATGGTGATCTGTTGCTGGCTTAAACTAGTTTGAAGATATAAAACATATAATGATCTTTTAAGAAGTTCACCACTGGCTGAACCAGCTTAGCTTGTCTAGGATGGAACCAGACATACAGTACCAGTATAAAATGTGTCTAAAAGTAAATTATGAAATTAACCTTCACAACTCTTTGATTATATTTTGAATACTGTCTGTTTGAAAATGAACACAAAATAGGTTGAATTTGACATGATCCAGTGATAAACCAATTTAACAACAATTAAGCGGCCAAAATTTGTCCTGTTTAAATATTATTAATATTTTTGTTTAAATATGTTACGTTTTTATTTCATTTCAGCAATTTTGTGTTTTGTCTCATATGACATCATTAATCTGCATTACACATATTGTTGGCATCGGCTATGTCTGTTGACTACTAGTTTGAAACTACCTTCATCACCATTTAATTCAAAAGATTTTTATTTTATTGTAACGATTTAATTAAATAATTGTACATTTGACATGATACTTTGCGTGTGTGTAGGTGGGGAATCCACGTGTGGAGTTAACGCTGTCAGAGCTGCAGGAGATGGCAACGCGACAGCAGCAGCAGATCGAAGTTCAGCAGCAGATGCTGATAGCTAAGGTAGGCGCTACCATATGAATCCTCATATCTCTTTATTTATTCATATGTCTTCAGATCTTTTTCCTCCTCTTATGTCTGAACTGTTCAGTTGAGAAGAAACTGTCAAATTCCAAAATGCCACTTTTATTTAGGCTAGGATATGCACCTTTCATTTTCAGATCTGTTAATGGTGCTCTGTTGGTCTGCTGACTTTAAAACTAAGACCCCCGTGGTCCTGCATAAGCAAGTGTACACACATGTATAAGGGGCATACTGTTCATGAACACATGGTTATATCATCTGGAGTGCATGAACTGTCATGTTTGATTAATTATACTAGCCTGGTTCCATGCGGTCATGTCAGGAATTTTCTAATACCTTTTAAATGATTTGCATTTTAAATTTGCAGCTAGTGCACTCAAGCTTGAAATTTGGTTATTCATCTCTTTTGATATTGTGTTTTGAGAACCATTTGTCTTTGTGATTAAGATATTGTCTTGAGGTCAGTGTGTGATAGTTGAGTATCACACTTAGGTCAGTGGCGGCGGGAACTGTGTGTGTTGCCTGGATGCAAAGTTCTTTTCCTTAAACAACAACAGGAAAGAGACTCCATTCACATAGGAAATGAGATCAGCATTGAACTGCAGCTGTCAGGAAGAGGGAGGACATTAAGACCACTGGAGATTGTGTGTTCACGTATGTGTGTTCACGAAGGTGTAGTCAGTTCCCGGGAAAAGTATCAGAATGCTCTGGAAATTGCAGACAAGCGACACAGGGCCTAGCTAAGATCTCTGAAGTATATGCGACTGTGTATTCCATGAATGAGTATCAAGAGGTCATCAATTCATCTGTTGTAAGGTAAAAAAAAAAAAAAAATGCATGTATGTTTAGAATTTTTCAGGTGCGTTTGTTGAAATGCTATTTGTGACCCTGGACCACAAAACCAGTCATAAGGGTCAATTTTTTGAAATTGAGATTTATACATCATCTGAAAGCTGAATAAATATGCTTTTCATTAATGTATGGTTTGTTAGGTTAGGAAAATCTGAAAAAAAAAAAAATCTAGAATCTGAGGGTGCAAAAAAATAAAAAAATCTAAATATTGAGAAAATAGCCTTTAAAGTTGTCCAAATTAAGTTCTTGACGATGTATATTACTAATCAAAAAATAGGTTTTGATATATTTACAGTAGGAAATTTACAAAATATCTTTATGGAACATTATCTTCTTTACTTAATATCCCAATGATTTTTGGCATAAAAAAGTTGATAATTTTGATCCATACAATGTATTGTTGGCTATTGCTACAAATATACCCGTGCTACTTATGACTGGTTTTGTAGTCCAGGGTCACATTTTATTAGGCTAATTTTAGTTTTATATTGCTAATACAGATTTTTTGTGTGTGTGTGGATAGATGACTATAGATTGTAGAGTGAAAAAAGGGAATATGAAGGAAAAAAAAGCATGCATATTTCTACAAACCTGTTCTACGTAGCTGTAAACATTGTAGCTCTGCAGTTAAAAACATGCTTTGTTCGTTCATCTGTTCATTTAACATTGGATTGTGTCGAGTCAACTCTGTGGAACTGTTAGGTCTGGCTTTGTATTTGCTCATTCTGAAGCAGACCTGAAAGTTGTAGTCAGCACGAACACCTGTGTTTCCCTCCACTTTCTATTTTAGTCTCATTCATCATACATTCACATTTTGGGTGTGTTATATTACAAAAATCTCAAATAACTGAAACTTTTATACAGTTGGAGTAATTACATTATTATTTGTGTTCCTTTTTATTAGTTCTCTTCTCTGCTAACAGAAAACTTTCGTGTTCATATTCTGTAACGGCTCTAAAATGAAGTTAATGTTCTTTTATTTCCTGTCTCTATCTTTCCTCTCTCTATTTTACCATCGCACCTGTCCTTATTGTTTCCATCCCATTCTCTCAGCTCTCCACTGTGCGTAGTGAGGTGTGTGAAAGGGCTTTTGTTGATTGGTGACGTGCTTGTTTTGATGATCTGCGGAGCATGTTCCCTCCCATTTTGAAATTGACCATTACCCTCTCCTGTCCTTTCCTCAATTTTCCTCTCTTCCATGTGTTTAGGAGCAACGAATGCGATATTTGAAGCAGCAGGACCCACGTCAGGGCCAGTCCGTGTCTGAGAGTGAGAAGCTCCAGAGGTTGAGGGAAAGAGTGGAAAGTCAAGAAGCCAAACTCAAGAAGGTCCATGCCATGAGGGGCCAAGTGGACTACAGCAAACTCATCAATGGCAACCTGTGTATGTACCGCCATGTTAACAGATTTCAATGCTTTAGAGATTACTCACTTTATAAATGAATTTAACTATATGTTGGTATATGATGTAGGGTGACCATACGTGCCATTTTTCCCAGACACATCCTTGCCATCCTACAAGCAAGTAGTTTGACCAATAACATGCAGGCATTGTACATAATGGACCAATCATGGTGTGTGTGAGAAGGTGGGATCTACAGTCAAAGTGATGCAATTACACGTACATATTACACACGTACTTAAAAGCGATCAGTGTTTCACATCAAAATACCTCGTGCAAACAAAGCCAAAACCTAGATATTTTAGGCAATATAGAAATCCTGGCCTGGAAAAATGGCACGTATGGTCACCCAAGGTATATGATGTTTTTTATTTGGATGACCAACTATACAACCAAGTACAATATCTGTTTTTTACTTAAGTATCGGATATGTCCATTAACCAAGGACTGTGTTAACATAAGTTGACATGAAATCAAAATTGAACATCCTTTCCCCCTCGCAATGATATCTCTTCTCTGATTACGAATATATATTGGCACAAGGGTTGGGCAAAAATTTGTCCAATGGCCAAAAAAGTTTAAACCTCTCCCTTCCAACAACTTATCAATCACATGACGAGCGCAGCAATTTGCAAATGACAAATGATGATTTTATCAATTCCCATTGGACAAAATCAAGTCTCGCCCTACATTTTTTACATTTACATTTATTCATTTAGCTGACGCTTTTATCCAAAGCGACTTACAATTGCTATATATGTCAGAGGTCGCACGCCTCTGGAGCAACTAGGGGTTAAGTGTCTTGCTCAGGGACACATCGGTGTCTCACAGTGGATTCGAACCCGGGTCTCTCACACCAACGGCATGTGTCTTATCCACTGCGCCATCACCACCCCATTTTTACTTGTCCAAGAAGACATTTCACTCACATATACGTCACAATAGGAAACAAAATTGGTCACAGATTCCTCATCATGCCATCTTTAAGTCTCAGGGTTGGATACTTGCTTGTTCAGACCCCACAAGTATTGAGTCACAAATCATCACTATTATGCCCTTAAGCAAGCATTACATTTTGTTAGGGGGATTGTCCCTGTAATATGTTCATATCACCATTCCAAGGCAACTTTGCTCAAGAAAGTTCCCCTAATGAAATCAAACCGCTAGTTCTGAAGCTAACAGTTTTTACTATTGTTAGACCACACAGTGGAATTTCATTCCTTGCTCCAGTTGCTTTTGTTATCCACTCCCTCTGTGTTCCTGGCAGTGGATCAGTCAGTAAGAACATCTCTGAACTTTAAAACGAGGAGTTCTGGCTGGGGTGTGGAAGAGCCTGGGGTGGGTTTCACCCCCTCGTGACATTCATGAGATACAAACAAAGATCACAATACCATTCCTCTCTGTTTAGAATTTGTCTTGACATTTGGACTTGGGGAGTGGACATCTGGCCAAGCAGCAATTTGCACTGGTCCTCACTCCTACACACTTGCTCGAACATACGCCCACTTGAAAAATCCAGACACATGTATGAAGTGTATCAACAATCGTGCACACAAAGATAGTATTTTTATAATAGGAATGCTTCATGTGTGTCTTTCAGCTGCAGAAATTGAGCATGTTAGCAGCCTGTTCCAGGAAAAGCAGGCAGAGCTGCAGTCAGCAATGGTAAAGGTGGACCAGCTCACGCAGCAGCTAGACGATCTGCGACGGGGGCGTCTCAATGGACTGCAGCCTCTGGGAGGACCGGTGACCAGCAATGCTGCACTAGAACTACGCAAGCTCTACGAGGAACTGCAGGTATGCACTTTCTGATAGACACTATTTGTTGGTGGTGATGTTGTTTGATGGTTTTGTTCAATTGCAGTCAACTCATGATAACTCTAATGACCACATACTAGCCACAGTTTTTCAGAAAAAAAAATTCAACTCAGTTTATCTTAAATATATTGGTCTCACTTGGGAAACATAATAGGAAATAAACTTTCTTTTAATCCATTAACGCTGTTTGATCATCAAAAACTATTTCATTCCCCAGTGAAGTTTTGAAAGACTTTGATTTTAATGCGCTTTCCTGTTTTGCCACACATTCTTTCCTCAGTCCTCTCTGAAGTTGTTTGTGGTACATTTTGCGCCCCACAGTGATAATGCATTAAATATTCAGATTATCAAGCGTGTTTTCAAACTCCCAACGATATTAGTTGCATAATCTTGTGACATTTGATTTGAGATGGTAAAATATTCTGATGCAAAATCATCGGTCGTGTGTATGACGCATGTATGTTTGTATTAACATTTAGATCCGGAACAAGCTAAATCAGGAACAGAACAGCAAGCTACAGCAACACAAGGATATGCTTAACAAGCGTAACATGGAGGTGACCATGATGGACAAGCGTATTGGGGACCTCAGAGAGCGTCTCTACAAGAAAAAAGCAGAGGTAAGTGAAACAGCCTGGAACTAAATTGCCACATACAGCACTAGATCTGTAATATTACATTGAGCTGGATTGTAAATCATTACTTAATTGTTTTTTAAAGATAACCTAGAATTGGTTAAACTCTGCAATTTAAGCACAAAGAATTTCAAAGCAAAACGTTTGACGCCGTTGTCTGTATGGGGATTAAATAATCCTCTTCCCTACAGCTTGGCCGAATGAGTGGTCCTCCCTCCCCTCAGCCCACCCCAGGCAGTTCCGGGCGAGTGGCAGCAGTCTGTCCCTACATCCAGGTCCCGGTGCCCGGGCGACAGGAAGGAGGCTACAGTTTACCGTCTGATCCCCTGAAGCCACAGTCTCTCTCCACCTCTGCTACAGTCAACCATGCTCGCTCCAAGTCAGGTCAGTCTTTTATTCTGTACTTTTGCATTTGCTGCTTTCCAGGACTGTAATAAAAAATACAGCAGGAATTCTAGAGATTTGTCCAAAGAATTCATCGTTGAGAACGCTCTTGGTACTCTCACACAGAAAACATACATACAAAAGCTCGCTGTGGTAAAAATGATGAGCATCAAATGGGTTTACAAGGTTCATGACCCCATTCAGGAAGATACTACTACATAAATGATGAAAGACGTATCAGATCTTTATGTTTGCATCTTGAAGGCTGTGTATATCTATCACTCGAGAGCAGAAAGCTGGCTCTGAAAATGAATCTTCTTTCTCACCACTGCTGTAAAATCATTCATTGAGATCAGTTCAGATTTCTTTCTATGCTTCTCTCATTTTCCTGATGTCACATTATGCAGTATCACTTTCCATCTAAAAGGGGCAGCTCCTGAACACCAAGTTTTTGAAACATATCTTTATTCAGATACTCCCATTAACGTCACACTAAAACATCTTTTTGTTTGTTTTTTCCAGCCTTTATTGCTAACATGCTTTTCCATTTTCTCATGTCTGTCACCTTTTCTACTCCTCCCCCTATTCGTTTGTCATGCTTTTGTGTCACATATGTGGGGGCGGCGGGACAGAGGAAGAGAGGGTGAGGATGCCTGCAGGCCCATGGAAGGTCTCAGACTTAGACATCATAGTGGACCCTCTGGTGCCATCCTCAGAGCCTAGAGAGGGGCCAGAGGCCCCCACAGACTCCGACTGTGCTTCTAGTGAGTTTTTGATCAGAATGCAAACTGTTTGCCATTTGAAAACAGTTTTAAAAGCATGTTTTATTTTCAGTTGTAGCTAAATAATATATAAAGACATTGTGAATTGATTTGATCATAAATTATTCATAAACACTGAGATAATCAATCTACACTCATGGGTCCTGACAAACCAAGTGCATAAAATGTGAATTTAAGGCCCACCCATTATTCATCTTAAAAAGCAGTACACTTGCTATAGCCTAGTAGTCACTGAAGCTGGATCCACAGGACTCCTAAAACCCTGAACTGAACTGGTGGAAAAAGTAGCAATTATGTAACGTTTATTTTTGTAAGTAGTCATGACGATGTAAGGCTGGCTTTGCAAATGCATAACAAAAGACTGTATTTATCCTTTAGCATATTTAATCACTAGAAGAATTTGACCTATTTAGAGAGAAGAAACCTCCATATTTGATATAGTTTAATCCTTTGCTTCACTGCATTTTTCCTTTGTGGCACTTGGCAGTCGACTTGCCAGTGAGTTTGATGGCATGTCTGTCAGACGAATGGGATAAACATGCGTCATCGCCCATGGCTTTGACAAGCAGAGCAGCGGACTTGGACACATAGGCTTAGTAATCCATTTAACCCAAACAGAGCTGTATCTGTGCAGAAGACAGGACAAAAATATTCTTCACTCAAACCCATGATTAGAAGTGTCCTGATGTCATAGGGGTCAGAGATGTGAGTGTAGTCCCATTTGAGACTCATCTCCTGCTTTAATGACCCATTGAGCAGGTCAGTCTGTGCCGTAATGAGACTGACAGGAGAAAGAGCATATACGTCTCTGTCTCTTTCCATCTAACTCATACTTCTGCGCTTCCTACAGCTAATGATGCAATCTGGCCCTCCTTCAGCAATAATAGGGTTCCTCTAAAACCTCCAGACTGGAAGGACACAAGTCAAGATCATACCAGCAAGATGGGTACCTCAGACAAGGTGAGATTAAACAGTCTCCTTAGTGCTTAAGCACAAGTGTTCTTGTGAAAGCAATCTTTGAGTCTTGTTCATGCTTAACTTGTGGTTTTGTCTCTTTACAGGAAGCCCCTAAGCTGTTAGGGACAGTAACAGCATTGTCTAAACAGCCTCCACCCATCTATGGAACCTATCCCAGTGCAGGCCATCACTCCACAGTCTGTGCCACCAGCTCTTTGCCTCGCTCTGCTCCTGGCACCTTAGGCTGGCAGAGAGCACCCCCTGCCTCTGGTTCCTCTTCACAGCAGATCCAACAGCGGATAACAGTGCCTCCCAGTCCTACCCCACACTCTGGGTCAGCCCTGTTCCCTCAGGGTGAGAGGACAGAGCCTCCTCTTGCTGTGGCAGTACGTCCCTTTATTCTGGACAGGGGGTCCCGGCCCCAGTCTCCAAGGAAGGGCCCTGCCACTATGAACTCCAGCTCAATCTACAATATGTACCTGCAGCAGCCTACAGCCAAAAACTACTCCTGCAGCAGCAGAGCTGCAGTTAAAGCAGGTAAGAAGTTGTTGCATTGGTTCCAGACATAGGTATAGCTTTGATTATGCATTTTACCCTGTTTTAAATTTTGTTTTTCTTCATTGGCCTCCAGTATATGGAAAACCAGTCCTACCAGGCTCCACCTCTCCTTCTCCAGTTCCACTCTACCAGCACTCCTCCACAGATGAGGTCGACAGAGAGGCGGCCCAAGAAAGCACTCCCTTACCTCCACCCAGTGTGGAGAACATCCCTCGCCCTCTCAGTCCTACTAAACTGACCCCTGTGGCCCACTCCCCTCTCCGTTACCAAAGTGACATTGACCTGGAGGTGCTGAGAAGGAAATTAGCCAATGCTCCCCGACCTTTAAAGAAGCGAAGCTCCATCACAGAACCAGAAGGTCCCAGTGGACCTAACATCCAGAAGCTACTATATCAGCGATTCAACACCCTTGCAGGAGGAATTGAGAGTGGAGTGGGTGGTACACCCTTCTACCAGCCTGACAGTCCTCTGAACTACATGGCCACAACTCTGGGCGATGTGGACTCTGCCAGTGGGAACCTGATGGAATCAAGTATCTTAGCTGAACCTTCAGCAGAGCCAAAAATCCCAATCCCTCCTCTCACCTCTTCCGTGTCACCGACAGCTGATGATAATGAGAACCAGCTGACACATCTCTCTAGTGACTCAGGGGGTGCCCAGTCTGCTGATGCCTCAGACCATTCTTTTAAGGACACCAATGAGGACAATCATAACAACAACCACACAAATGTTACAGACACACAACCTAGCACAGTACCAGAACCTCATTCCCCTACAGAGCAGGACACCACAGCACACCCAGGCACTCCTCCTGGTGTATCTATGGTGAGTTGGCACTAGCTTTTTGGCTAGGGTTATAGGGTCTAGATGTAACCTCTTATTCTGAAAAATTATTTACAAGCAAAATTCATATAAAGAGTCCTGCAGCAAGCCTAAACCCTAACCTTGGTAACATCTAGACAGTACTCTACTCTGCATATGAATGTATTCATTGTTTGACTATTTCTTCAAAATATGAAGGCTAATAGAATTTTTCACATTACAGCTCAAGCGTACCAACTTGAAGAAGCCCGGCTCTGAGAGGACAGGTCATGGCTTGAGGGTCAAGTTCAATCCTCTTGCACTGCTTTTGGATGCATCTTTGGAGGGCGAGTTTGATTTGGTCCAAAGGATTATTTATGAGGTACAATTCAGCTGCAATACGCCACTTACACTTACTTTGTATGCTTGAACTGGACTCAAGAAGGAATTTTTCTCCTCAACTTGTGTCTCCATCCTCAGGTGAACAATCCTAGTACTCCAAATGATGAAGGTATCACGCCTCTCCATAATGCAGTATGTGCAGGTCACCACCATATTGTGAAATTCCTGCTAGACTTTGGGGTCAATGTCAACGCAGCAGATAGTGATGGATGGTGAGGACTATCACTTTTGTCTGATGGTTTATCTCTTGACTTTTGTCTGCATTAGGGAATAACACCAATTCTTACTTATCAAGTGATGTTCGCACTTGCTAACTCTTTCTCACTTGTGATCAGGACGCCCCTGCACTGTGCAGCATCATGCAACAATGTTCATCTTTGCAAGTTGCTGGTGGAGTCTGGAGCTGCCATTTTTGCCACCACTATCAGTGACGTGGAGACTGCAGCAGACAAGTGCGAAGAGATGGAGGAGGGTTATGTCCAGTGCTCTCAGTTTCTATATGGTAATGTCAATAGCAATCACTGGTGTTGTCATTTTATTGTTAAGGGTGTGTTTCTCGAATAATGGCTGTAAATGATTCTGAAAGCCTACTCTGCTTTGTTTCCCTTCCAGGTGTGCAGGAAAAACTGGGTGTAATGAATAAAGGGACGGTATATACCCTATGGGACTATGAAGCTCAGAGTGCAGATGAGCTGTCCTTCCATGAGGGCGATGCTCTCACCATCATGAGCCGTAGGGATGACAGCGAGACAGAGTGGTGGCGGGCCAGACTTAATGACAAGGAAGGCTACGTACCACGCAACTTGTTAGGGGTAGGATATGTGTATAGGCGCATTTATTTTTAGACGGCACTGTTGTACATTAAAATATTTTGTTAAAATTTAAGCTGAAAAGTGAGAAAAATCAAACCCTGTAAATCTGTAATCTGTTGTCATTGTAGCTGTACCCAAGGATCAAACCCAGGCAACGTTCCCTGGCATAGGTGGCCAGAAGAGACAGCGCAAGCTCCTATAACAGCACTTGGCATGAAGCTACGGGATGGCGCTCTGCCCCGTCACCACAACACAGAGCCCACGGGGGTGGCAAGATGATGGAGCACGTCTGGTGTCAGACAAGATGGATTTAACCAACAGTGGGGAATTCAGTGGTCTTCTGTTTGCATCCCAGTTTTTATTCGTAACTTTGATGTGTTGTTTTGCAATGTCCCTCTTACCCATATCTCTGTTGAGGAACATGTTAGCTTTTCTATCCTCATCCACAGTGCAAACCTCCTGAGTATACGTGTGTGAGTGTTTCAGTGCGGGATGTGACTGTCAGAATGGGACGTGGATGTGATAAGAGATGGTGACAGAGAATGCAGTCTTGGATTCCAGTGTCTCGTGTTCTGTGGTTTTTATCAGGCAAAAAGGAAACCGAAGGGACTGATGTTTCGTTTCCCACGGTTAGGAAGTTGCTGATTCAGGGGAAAGGAAGGAAGGTGCTGGAAAGTGTTTAGAAGAGGCCTTGAGGCTGGTCAAGCTACTGATGGATAATAAGGAAGTGGCCTGGTCTGGAAACATGTATATGTTTATGTGTGGAGGATTATGTGGCTTGAGGAGGTGAAATTGTGTAGTCGTCTATGAGGAACTGCGTTTTAAAGAATGCGGAAAACTGATGCCATAAAAACTAATGCAGTGGCTGTTTTCCATCAAACAGGGGATATTGACAATATATCACAAACCTATATTCCTATGCTTAATTTAAGTCAGGCTTTATTTTTTTAATGCTACTTTTCCCTCTTTAAGGGATGTTTATTTAAAATAAATAAATTCTTTAAAACAGCTTGATATAGGCTTATATGATTGTAAAAACCGGCAGGATCTGCCTAGTGTTTGTGCAGCCATACAAGAGCCATTTATGCAACATGTCATGTATATGTGCACAATAAAATTTCCACATTGGGACAAAGTCACATGTTGTATTGACTGGATTTTTCACATTCTGTGTTCTATACAGGAATATGATGTGTACTGCACAGATTAAAAATTCACATTGACAAATATTAATAAACACAATACTGATGCCTTGTGAAGTTCGTTACATGAAAATCCTTAAATGTTTTAATGTGTACTGTATTGCTTTTATTTTATTTATATAAGTTTTATTTTGCTTAATTTTAGCTCGAAAATAAATGCTTATCATAAAAAAAATATAGCAAGTAGTTGTGTAGGTTCACAAAAATGTCTATATGGCATTTAATATTTTAGCCTGTCTTTTATTTATAAGTTTCTCACTTTCAGGATATCATTGCGCACTTTGTCTCATGAGTGAGTGAGTACCTTGCCCTAGTTTAACCTACATTACATAATTTTGCAAGCTGTCATGTATTATCTAACGGTCTTGAACATTAGTTCATTAGCGCTTGGTTACTTTATCGTCATTAAATGAACTTTGCACTTCCAGGCAATACTCGAAAAGAGTCATATAGCCTAACACCGCAACGCAATAGGTGAGTAGACTATAAAACGGCTTGTCTGTATATTTTATGTTTAAACTGAATATGATTGCCATTGCGCTTTGTGCATTACCCACCGTTGTCCACATATCCTTATCAACTGTATGCATTTCAGAAATTTTGGGAAAAATGTCAAAGCAAAGTGGATTTCATGTCGTCACCCCACTTATCGAAAGCACCGGCATGTCTAAGCGGATCGGGACCACCGTGTATCTGAAGATGGAGAGCTCACAACCCACCGGTTCCTTCAAAATCCGTGGAATAGGATACATGTGTCAAAATGTGAGGAAAAATATGGCTGCGTTTCTTAAAATGAACGAAGAACCATAATTATTTTTTATTAAATATATATAGCTCCTCAATGTTGTAACGCATTAAGTTGCATTTCAAAATGACCATGGATTGTTTATTGTATCAATTATTAAATCAAGTTTTAACAATACAAACGTTTACCTGCAGTACAGTATATTGTGCGTTCGCACTGACATCTAGCGCTCATTAAAGGAACAATTGCATAGGCCTATTACAATTAACATTTAAATGTATTTTTATTCCTTTATAAGGTTGCAAGTTCAAACAAGTCAAAAGGTGTCATTTGTTCTTCAGGTGAGTGAAATTGTAAACATTTAATTGTATTTCCATTAAATGTTTCTTAAGTACTGGCTCTTTTGACCATGGGGCCCTTTAGACAAATCTAAAATGCAATTTTCACACTCTCACCAGTTTGACATGGACATAACAAATTATTAATTGTGTTTAGCAGCATTCTGGGATTAAAATGACAATTTTTCTTACTATGTTTGTGTGTATAGGTGGTAATGCTGGTATGGCCACAGCATATGCAGCAAGAAAACTCAACCTGCCAGCCACCATTGTTTTGCCCTCGGCGACTCCCCAACTGGTAGCTCAGAAACTTAAGGACCAGGGTGCTACGGTCAAAGTTGTGGGCAAGGCAAGAGCAAAGTCCCACCACAGTTATCCTAAAAGCCTTTATTCTAGATATGACGCAGTTACGTTATCTTATCTGGGTCTATATCTTTATCTGATATTGTAGGTATGGGATGATGCAAATGCTGAGGCCCTACGTTTGGCTGAAAGTGAAGGTCTTACCGTAATACACCCATTCAACCATCCTCTTGTCTGGTGAATTTGTAGATATAGCACCTTAAAAACTGTACCACCTTAAATTTCTTTCATGGTTTTGGGCTTCACAAGAAACAAAAAGCTGTTCAAATCTTTTAGGAAAGGTCATTCCACTATTGTGCATGAACTCAAGGCCTCACTGCCATCCAAACCTGGAGCGATAGTGGTGTCCGTAGGAGGTGGAGGTCTGTTTTGTGGGATAATGGACGGTCTGGATGAGGTGGGCTGGGGAGATGTGCCTGTCCTGTGTATGGAGACCGTGGGTGCTGACTGTCTCAATGTTGCTCAGAAAGCCAGAGATCTGGTTACACTTCCTGACATTACAAGGTACGTATTAAGAAATCATCTTGAATCCATGAACAACTGGGACTAAATGTTTGAATGTTTCTGCATATCTCCGCTTGCTAGTGAAGCAACGTGTTTGGGAGCAAAAACGGCATGCCAGCAAGCGTTTGAGTACAGCAAACGGCCCAAAGTCATTTCAGAGGTGGTGACAGATCTACAGGCCCTGGAGGCAGTGGAACTGTTCCTGGGTAAGTTCATCACTGTGATTAAGGCCATCAAACAGCTCAATAGCAACAAAGCTAGCTTTGCAGTTGATCTCTGTGTACTGTATTCAGATGAGGAGCGTGTGTTGGTGGAGTTGGCCTGCGGAGCATCATTGGCTGCAGTGTACAGCGGTGTCATCCAGAGGCTACAGGAAGAGGGACGCCTTCCTAAAACGCTCGACTCGCTGGTAATGATCGTGTGTGGGGGTGGCAGCGTGAACCTGGCTCAGCTGCAGCATCTACAGGCAGTCATACGGAAATGACCACATCTGTAGATTCTCACATCTGAGATAAATGGTCAAAGCATCTGTTTTGAGTTGCGCTGACATGTTGTACTACGTAAATCAAAAGATAATATGGATAATCTACTGTATTTCAAACAGCTGAGAGCAAACTGTCTATCAGAGAAGTCTGTTTTGAGCAAACATCCAGAACTAGACAAAATCTTAAGATTTTCTGTAACACCTTGTTTTAGTGAAATGGTGTAATAAAGAATCTAAATCTCAGAATCTTTTCACTTATCACCTGTAACCAGCAAGTGGTGCTAATGTCTGTTGTTTTGATATTTGTGTCCTAGTGTTCACACTACAATAAGTAAACAGTAAAGTATGACCAATGTTTTTTAGGACAGTAGTAACTTTAAAATTAAATTTTTAACTGCAAGGAAAAATTAACTGTAATCTGGTCATTATCGCAACATAAATCAAATCTCTTGCAACTATCTTGCATGATAATTACGTGGCTACATAATAAAATAGATTACTTAGGCATTAAACTATTACCTGTGTGTAAAAGTGAAAGTGACATGCAGAAAATACTTTTCTCATGTTCGCTCGAGAACTTTCTTGTGCACATGCGAAGTCTTCAGATTAATGAAACTCATTTTAACCATAGAATTGAAAATAAATAAACAGACATTTGTGACTTATCTCATAATTCAGACTTTTTTCTTTCCATTCTAAGCTTATATCTTATCTTTATATATAAACTCTGAATTGTGAAAAATGTCTGATTTGTGAGATATTGCAAGAATAAAAAAAAAAAAAAAAAATGATTGGCGTAAACAATTCTCACAATGCTGTCTTTTTTTCTGGCAATTACACGTTCATATCTCATACTTCTGAGAAAAAAAAGTGGAATTGCGAGACTGAAAAAGTCTAAACTGTGAGATATAAACTCGCAATTGTGAGATTTGTTTATCTTTTTAATTTATTATTGCAAACAAGCTTGTTATAAACTTCTGGCAAGTTTTCTGGCAATTGTGAGTTGTGTCTCAATTCTGAGAAAAAAAAGTAGAATTGCAAGACGTAAACTAACAATTATGAGAAAAAAGGCAGAATTGTGAGATAAAGTCAGAATTGCGACAAAAAGTCATATTTGTGAGATAAAAAGGCACAATTACCATTTTTTTTATTTCGTGGCAGAAATAAGCTTCAGATTTTGGAACTAACAGAAAATTGCACATGCAACAGTAGAATGCCAACCGCCGGCTGTACCTCAGGAGCCGCTTTGTTTCCTAAGGCTGCTGTAAATGGACTTCATGATCCATGTTAATAGCGATGAAATTACCAAGTACTTTGTCATGTGATTGGAAAAAGGCAGGTAATTGTGAACAAAGACTGTGATTGTAGTAGCTACATTAAATGCTTTATGGTGCACTGGGAATGCCGGGCAGCATACAAGATACTTTACTGTGGTTAAGATATTGTTCTGTTTCTGACATGAGCAATGTTCTTTTTGCATTGATTGATGATTGCTTGAAATGACTGCTATATGAGAATGTTTATCTAGTTATACATTATTGAATAGCTTGAATAAGAGAACCTTTTAGGGAACCAGCTTTACAAGCTGAAAATCCTGGCTGCTCTTTTCCATATAATGAAAGTGAAGGATGAGACTGTCACAGCCTAAAAATTCACAGGAAAAGATGATGCATATAAACCCAGGTTTGATGTCAGATGCCATTTTTTCTTGCATGTCTCTTTGTTAATGGCACACTTGGTGTAACCTATTTTGATCTAAATTATTTCAGTGTGAACAGGCAAAGTTCATACTAAAGTTCAACAGGCATACCGTCTGTTCTTAACATAATGGCTTCAGAAGGCATAGAATACAGCGCACAAAATGTATAGATTTGCTTTATATCATTTTTGGAGCTCAACAGCCTCTTTTCACTTTCATTGAATGGAAAAGAGCAGCCTGGACATTCACCATTGCAATCACAGTAATAAATTACATTTTAAAACAGTTATTTTTTACAATATATTTTTACTGTATTTTTTGTCAAGTAAATGCAGCTTTTGTGACCATAAGAGATTTCTTTAAAAAATACACTGATCCAAAATGTCTCAGTATTTGTTGCAGTTTGCTGGGATTTTGTAACGAATTATGCTCAGAATCAGTAATTACAGTGTTAGTTTAAGGGTCAAACAGGCGTTATATAGATAAATCATGTAATCCAGACAGAATTAGGATTGAATCCTTCTGGTTTAAGCAGTTTGAAAGAGCAGTTTGTTTGGAGCTGCTTATAGAGAGCATAGACTTGTTCCCATTAGTTTCTGTGCAAGTAACGATATGCAGACCTGGGCTGCTTAAATATTTACACACCTCTAATGCTCTCGGCCTAGTCCTTAGAAGTGCTGCCCTAAACAGACTGTCCTTCCAACCATGACGGCTCTAGTCTGGCGTACTGACTCTGAGCTGAAGTGAAAGGAACAGCTTTGGCTTCTGAAAAGACATTTACTGACTGCCAAGACAATGAGGCACGTTGAAAGCCAAGTTACGTGTCCTTAGTGAGTTTTTAGGACTAAAGATCTGTTGCCAAAATAGCTGAAAGAGAGATAGTGATTATGTACAGTTGTAGCAGGGAGTGGAGACAGAAACAGTATGACACTTTTGTTTAAATAAAAATAGAAATAAAAGATGTGGAAAGTTTGCAAACACTTGTTTCTCTTACGCATTAGGTCTATAGACTTTGCTTTTCTATGAAATATGAGATATTTTTATGAAACTTGCAAGTTAATTGTATTATTACAATATTTACCCCAGATATAAGAACAACAACAATAATATATACACAGTGTATTAGCTATATAAGTCACCAGGACATATAGTAATAATAATAATAAATAACAATAACAATAAGACAACACTATAATTAAAAATAAAAATAAAACTCTCATGTTTAGAGAGGAACTCTGGTGAGTCCTAATTTTTTTCTACTAACATTGATTCCTAGAAACAAATTAGAGCAGGCAGTATTTCTGCTATTGTAGTTTTTGGGAATTAAATTTTGATCATGGGTTAGTGTGGCCCCATGTCCCAATCTCCATCACCAGCTGCACCATGTCTGTAATTCCACCAGACAGCCCACCATGTACAATCATTCCCATAATCCTCTGTAAGTCTGTCTGTGGCCTGCTTTTGCCTAAATGAATCCTATAGATCTCTTCCCTCGATTGCTTTTAAGTGCAATGAGTGCTACATTGAGCCTGACGGGATGTATACAAAGAGTTTTGGGATAGTCTATTAATGGGACATCAGTGTTCAATTGTTATTTCATGCATAAAAAAATAAAATTAATATTCTTCATTTGTATTGTTTTATGTGTTATGACGTTTACATCTTGACTCATTGCGCACCATGCTTCTGATCATCGCATTAGAATTTACATCTTATTGTAGGCTAATAATTTATGATTTGAGTAAGTTACTCATCGATCTTTTAATCTTTTATTTTACAATTAAAATAAATAAATAAAATAATAATTTACAGCTTGTCTATTTTTTTTTATCTATCTATGGGAATTGCATGTCAATAAATATTTTTTCATCGAGCTTTCGCTCATCTTCGTTTTCTAACTACATTTCCCATGTAAACATGCGCGCCATCGTTTGCGCATGCGCACTGACGCCAAGCCCCAATCCTAAATGGGATGACGTCACCCGCCTGTCGGATCGTGCTGTATTGTTGCACAGCGGAATGAGAGCGCACGAGCCCAGAGCGTTTGCGGGGAGGATGGGACTGTTTACAAGGTAACTTCTCAATCTCAGACCTCAAACTGACAGCTATATGACACGTCCAGAAAAACAAATAGTATAAATACTGCCGACTTTGGACTTCTTTTGAAGTGATTTGGCTTTAAAGGGTGGGCCATAGAGATGCATGCAAAATTGGAGGTCGAATTTATAATTTATAAAACAAATGTTTTCTTTTTCGATGCGTTTGTTTGTATCGAACCCCTGTCTGTTTGTGATTATTTGATCTAGTTCACTTCAGAAACTACACTTCATAGTGTTTTACTTTAGTCTACTTACCAACTCATGACAGTTTGATACAATGTTGCCATTTAAAACTCATTTACACGCTAGATTTACTTCAGTTTTACCAGATGTTTTACTACAGCTCATGAAGGACAAAGGGAAGTTAATGAGTAACCGAATGAAGATCTACTTTTCTTGCACGGCAGTAGAAATGCTTATTGAAAAAAAAAAAGAAATGTTTTACGAAGTGAAACCTAAAATATCAGGAGCAAGACGGTGTTTATTCTCAACAGAAGTTTAGTGCACTGGAGCACAGTGATTGTTAGTAACTTGTGGTCTTGATGATGGAGTATGCATTGGTTTTGGGCGCATTTGTTGTAGTTTTTCTCCTGGGTTGATTCTGTGGTTGTTGAGGACAAAACTGAGGCCATGGTGTTCTTTGGAATATGATCTGATCCATGAAGACCTTATGCCTTTTATGGCATTTGGACTTATAGATTTGAGGTCATGTAGTAATATGTTTGTGTTCTGCTAAAAAAAAAAAGTCAAAGTTCACATTTAGTAGATGCATGCATCTAATCTTTGTCTTTCTTTTTTGGAAAAAGGAGCAAACATATTTCTACTATCCAATTTTTTGTCCAGTAAAAGGAATTGTTTACCCAAAAATGAAAATTTGCTGAATTTATTCAACATCGGTCCATTCAAGATGTAGATGAATTAGTTTCTTCATCAGAACAAATTTGGTGAAATTATGCATTACATCATTCGCTCACAAGTAGATCCTCTGCAGTGAATGGGTGCCGTCAGAACAGCTGATAAAAATCCACACAATTTCAGGCCATCAGTTATCTTGTGAAGAGAAAAGCTGTGTGTTTGTAAGAAGCAAATCCATTATTAAGGTGTTTTAACTTTAAACTGTTGCTTCTGGCTAAAATATTATCATACTGACGGCACCCATTCACTGCAGAAGATCCATTGGTGAGCAAGTGATGTAATAATGTTCCAGTGAAGAAACAAACGTATCTACATCTTGGATGACGTGAAGGTGAGTGGACTTTCAGCAAAATTTCATTTCTGGGTTAACTATTACTTTAAATCTTCTCTCAGATTCAAACTTCCTTCCTTCAAAAGGAAATATGTCAATTTGACAAGAAAGACGGCTTGTCAAGCAATTTCATGGAGTCTTTTAAATGCCGTAGCTTCACCACAAAGATCATAGACTGATACTGAAGCTGTGTGGGGTCTGTTTCCTGATGGTTTGGAGGATTTAATTAATCCTCCTTGGAAATGTGTGATTATTTTCTCCTTTGTCATTAATTTCACTCAAAGGAGAACAATTATGCATTTGGTAACGTCTGCACGCAATCCACCTCAACATTTTAAATTATTGCAATAGCAAGTAGTTATAGCATTCTTCTATGATCAAGCTCACAAGCACAGACTTGCAGCGACAGTAAGTATTAAAGCAAAGAAGCATCTGACCGAAATTGCTTTGTTCGCTCATGGATCTAATGTAGGTTCATTCGCATCGAAAATCATTGCCACATTCCTTTATATCCTCGACTGCTCATCCAGGGCCGTTTGACCTTATTAATTTGTTGCACAGTGTTCAGCATCTCTTGTTTAGTCACACCTCTGTTTAGTGCTTAACATGCTGGGCAATAAGCCAAATCCCTCCAGCATGGCCCAGAATTGCATGCCTGCAGTATTTGTCTTTTAGTTTTTGGGAGAGGGTTGGTAGTTTATGTGAATGGTGTGTGTGTCGTGCACAGCAATGAGAGTTTGTTTTGCCTTATTGGGGAGGCTGGTAGAGATGCTGACATTAGACGTGTAGGAGATGTCTTTAATTACCGAGATGGGGTCACATTGACACATCTGCAGTGTCTCAGTGCTAGAGAATGCCAAAGTAGCGCCAAGACTTGATACCGGGACTTCTTTCAGAGTGCAACCGATACCAGACGCAAGACTCCACCCTCCGCATGGGCTCTGCCTCTGAGCTAATCTGGTTAAGTGTTTTTTTTAGGTTTTAAGTGGCGTTTGTGTAGTTTCTGTGTCTCCCGAGTGCATAATGTATGATGAAATATGTTGTAAATAGAAAGACACGTAATATGTCTGCTATTGTGGGGTTTGGAGCTGTTTTAGTTTTGCTGTGTGTACAGAATTGAAAGTAAGAGAAGGACGAGTCGGTTAGGATATTCTGGTCTAATTATCACATGCTCTTGTTGCTTTGATAAGATAAGAAACCATAATCTTGTTTCAAGTTTGAAGACAACACTCAAAACCCTCAAGCCCATGACAACTCCTCTGTTGTATCCATGGCAACAGAGATGTCTTTAAAGCACTGTGAAGGATGTCTCTAGTTTGTCTAAAGTGCTATGCTGTACACCTTTTATTGTTTTTTTGTGTTTTTTCCCAGTTTGATATTCTCTGTTTGTCACATCTACCCTAGGTCATTTTAAAAGATTTTGCATTGTGATATTTTCATATTTTCAATTAAGCACAATTTCCCCCTAAATTTCATTACATTAATGCAAAAAATATTTCTCATTACTATAATAGAATAAAAAATTGAAGTACTATAACCAGTAATCCATGATGGCTTTTAATAACATTATACAAATGACAATTTATACAATACAGTTACAATATTCTAATATTTCAATTTTATTAAATTTTTTGTAAAACAATATAATAGTGGAGGGGGGAAATATTGTATTTTAAAATATATATTATCCTAAATTATGATATAATATTTTATTATAAAACAATATATTCTAAAATATTCTATTAGAATATTATTGCATTATGCTGTATAAATCACCAATTATTATATTAAATGAAATCTGATGTAATCATTGGTGAATCTCTCCTGAATTTGAGAATTTTTGTAGATTGTATTAAAATATTTTATGATTTTATTAGCACTGTTGTTGTTACTTTTTGTATAGTTTTTGTATAGTGATTGTTTCTCAAGCAAACGTTATGTTATTGTAAATGATGTATTGAAACGATACTGTTCATGTTTCCATGAATATAGCAATTGTTGCTGATAAAGCGTTAAAACATAAATAAATAATTAAATTAACAAACAAACATTGATTTATACAGCATAATGCAATGATGATATTTTAATTAAATACATTTTTTTTTATTTCATATTAGAATTTAATATCATTTTTTTATATTCTATATTAGAATATATACATTACAATTACAATGTTGATATTTATTTATTTATTTATTAATTTATAAGAAAAAGGACTTAAAAATAATTAAATAAATGCAAATAAAATTTTTTTTTCTTTTGATTCAGTGGTTAAATATGACCCATATTTTAATTTCATTATGAGCAAACTTTATATATTGTCATTGTAAAGACACCCTCTATTTGTTTTCCTTTCCATCTGTTTTATCAGTGGTGTCTTGAACGTCGATTAGTGCTGGTGCCAGCCTCTTCTTCGTCAGGTGGTGTTTGACTTGTACTGCACTGCACAAGCCTGCAGAATTAGTCGACTAGTGTGTGTGCGTGTGTGTGGATGTGCCTCAGGGTTTGTGCGACTCGGATAAAGGAGGTGTTCTGGGAGGCCTATCCCAGCTCTGTCCAGTGTAGTGGAACAAAAGCCCAGTGTAGCTGTTTAAATTTGCCATTCTCTCCTGGATAAAACTCAGACAATGCTCTGATCTCATGTTATTCATGTTACAGTCTTGCTTGGCACCCCAGTGCTCCAACAAGCATTGGTAGGGGCTCTCAGGATCGGCGGGGGACACACATACCATTGAACCAATACGTCCTTTTTACAGGTTCCGGTAGTATCAAGCATTGTCACATCTCATGGCATCCTGTTGCAATCTACAACTGACACAAGAGCTAACATTCCTTAATGGAGATCAACTAAATGTCTGCCTTTGACGGTACAGTTTGTCTGGTATTCATGAAGGTTCCTTGCTGTATAAGTATTCCCGGATACAGTATGTAGACTTTGAGCTTGACGGAGAGTGGAATGGTGCCAGTTTAGATAAACAAAATCCAAAGCCATTTCCAAATTAGGCAAAAATGGCAAGGGCCAATCTAATATTTACACAGGACAGGTGTACAACATAACTTTTCAGAGCATGTAGTATTGATAGTTAGTTATATTTGATAAAATTCAACCATGAAACCATTCATTTTGCTTTTGTAAAAAATAAGTAGTCATTTAATACTGAATTGTTATCCTAAGCCAGGGGTTTTCAAGCTTTCTGATGCCAAAAACCCTCAGAGACGCATTGCATAAAGACCCATTGATACTGTTTATTTTATTTTCTTTTTCTTTTTCTTTTTTTTTTTGATTATTAGGGCAGCTGAGAGATTTTATTTTATTTTCTGTGGGAGCAGCCAAAAGTAAGTGAGGTTTAAAAAAAAAATGTAGCCTCTTTATTTCAATTTTTCCACTTTTCCACTTTTTTGATCCATTGTTAGGGCAGCTGAGATATTTTATTTCATTTTCATTTCATTTCATTTCTGCACTATTCTTCTTATCCAGTTAGAAAACCCCTGTCCTTTAGCATCAGTGACACATGGGGAAGTGTGACGTAGTTACGAAGTGGGTTTTAAGTAATGGATTCAGCAGATGGAGAAGGTGGCGGGCAACAGCCATTGTCCTTTGAATCCACATCAGAGGCTCGAGTAGTTTACCGAAGCAGCAGAAACGATGTAGCCTTGAACTCCACTTACACCAGGAAGACAATTAATACGCTTGGGGATTGAAACAAAGATGTTTTGGAGGTCATTGTATTCGAGAACTGAGGGCGCACTAGGTAGCTTTGCAGAAGGGAATGCCTGCGACCTGCCAGCATTAACTAAACATTTCAGTGGGCCATGAAATGTGTGCAAATGTGGGTTTAGCTTAAGTGGAGATGCAAGTTCTGAACAAGACCGCTGAGGGTGAAAATGCAATCAAGTCTGAAGGTCTCTAATTGGCTCTGGGTTGGTGCCGGCACATGCAGTAGGGCGTTTCCAAACAGTAGCCAGTGGCAGGGGGAATTTTATTGCCCTTTTTGTTACCAGGGTGAACCAGTATGCTGCTTCGGGTTTGGCAATGACTAGAAGCCCTTTGGGGCGCACATTAGAGCAATAATGGTGGGGAAAACTGACTACATTTGTCCTGCGGCATGGAAGAAAGGCCACAGAGCTCTCAGCTTCATCCCCTCGACTACGGACAAAAGTAAGACTGTTTGTGCTGCCATTCTTGCCAGAACTGTTTTTGAAAAAACTAACTATTTAGTCACTTTCTGCTGTATTTAATGAGGCCGATAATAGTTGCGGTAGGGTTAGGGAATGCTGGGTCATGTCTCTAACTTAATTATTTCCATGTTAGCTACCACTAGCTGTCAGACTTGATGGTTAAATGGTGCTTGTCAACACTGGCTGTCATATATAGCTATATGTTTAAATAAATCACAGGTTGTTTCTAAAGGGTGAGGTTCTGAGTTGTCACACCTTGAATTCATCCGCCTGTGTGTGGGACACACCTATAATGGGAAAAAATGTTTCCTTCATGGACCAAAACATTGACTATATTGTCCATAAAATATTAGACATTTGATTTGTAGGAAAAAAGGTGGGATTTATTTGAATGTAAGGCTCCGACTGCTTTGGATTAGAGTTGAATCACCGGTTTGGACTGGCTGCTGCGTTTTCAAGATCTTCCTGGCACGTTTTTTGGTTAGAATTTGACTTTTTCTGTTTGGACAGTGACTTTGTGCTTGTTTCTATTTTGAGGAAACAGAATATCCCTTCTTTTATGGCCGCAAAAGAGTTTTTTGCTGTGTAATGAGTGAGTGTGTTGATATGACACATCTGGCCTTTTGTAACCTTTTACTTTTCCAATTATGATTTATCCAAGCTTTTATCCATTCCATCATAAGAGATTTTTGGCCAAAGGGAATGGTGATATTTCTTCACTTTGTTCGAGTATTTTGAAAGGAGCAGGGAGGTTATTCTGGGATAATCTGGGGGAAGGTCGGTGGTGGAATAACCCTCTAATGTGTGGTCATGCTATAAACACTTTCCCATAGGCCCATGGGTCGTGATGCACATCCTGTCATCAGGCACACCCATTTCCCACACCCGTCTCTATACCTTATAGTCTGAGGGTGTGAGAAATCCCTCAGAGAGGACACGGCTGTATGTTTTCTCTCTGAAAGTTTACTCAAGACACACCTTACGCTTGAAGAATCAGATCAAGTTTGTGTGTTTGAATCTGGTCAAATGCTGTGCATTTTGCGATGCCCTGACAGAAGACAGAACATACAAACATTGAAATAGTTTCCCCTTGTCAAGGTGCAGGAGTTCAAGTATGTTGAGGGGTAATGAAAGGCTGGTCCTGTGCTGTGGAAGTGCAAAAGGTCAGCAATTTATTTTATTTTGCAATGAATAATAACATTTAATGCTGATATGACAGTAAAATAAATATAGTTAAATTACAGTGCTTGCATGGTAAGCATGTAAACAACTGGCAATTTTAAAATCTCATCTAAATTAAATTCATTTTATTTATTTTTTTAAATAAGCTCATAATGTTTCATTGTTATCAGATTTTTGTTGTACATTTAAATGCACAAAATTTGTGTTTAAAAAACTTTTATACTTTTTAAAAAATGTATTAAATTATGAATTTGCAACACTTGTTGCATTATTAGAATAATATATGATATTGTAATAATATTGCATTCTGAATTGCAATTGATATTTCTTACATGTTTTTGCATACAGAATGTCATCTACACTGCATAGGCATAAAAACCACATTATGTGTTGATAAACAGCTGATAGAGAAAGCGATGCGTCTCTGTGGCTTTTTAACCAGTGCATTAATGAGCATATTTTGTTGCTTTGACAGCACTGCTGTTTCCTTCAAGAAATGCGGTTGTAGAGAGATTCCAATATAGAACCAAGATATTACAAATAGATTGTTCTATTAAAAAAAATTAATGTTAACAAAATTGGCATAGATTCTGACCTCAGATGGCAGCGATTGTTGTGCTGATGCAGTGAAGTCAATCTATTTGTCTGCTCCACTGATGCAAAGGGAAAAGTTCATGATCAATAATTGCTGTCGACAGACATACATCACCATTAGCAGTGCTCACACTTCCTGACTATGACCCTAACCTGACCTCGGTGACCTCTGCTCAGCATAGAAGAGGAAAGAGCCAGATGCACTCTGGTTCGTGTCCTTTAAACACAGGAAATTTGATCTTCTCTTGAAAACCAAGGCTTTCATTATTTCTTCCAAGTAGTATTCTGGGAAAATAATGGCATTTCATATCTGAAACGGAGTGCTCTAGGAATGCAACCAGACATTGTGTACATGTTTTTGTGTGCGTCTGTGTGTAAGTACAGCTTATTGGATGATGGTGATCAATTGAATGACTTTAACTAGTGATTAATCAGTTGCTGAGTGATATGGCTGATGTTAACTGTGAATGATCAATCGGTGTTTGTTAAGATACAGTATGTGACCAGACATCATCTGTGCGAGTGTCAGTTTAAGTCAACATAAGTCACACATGTTCTTGGTCTTATTTTGGATTGTTAGCAGTGCATGCTATTAAGAAAAAAAATCTTTAAATAAAATTGAATAACTTGGTCAGGCTCTGAAACAACTTTCTTTTTCAGCTGGTGAAGGCTTACCAGTAGCTGTTCAATGTCTATAACCAATATTGACAGCATTCTCATCAAGGCCTAGCTCCATTTTGGTATGAAGTGACTTTCACACTTTAATCAGTCCATTTTTACTCAAAAACGCCATTACAGAATTTTTTATTGTTGTTGCAGATGCTGTATCTTGTCAAATTGAATGTGTTTGAAATCAGTACCAAAATGTTTGAATTATTTATTTGCCTGAAAAGGCCTATTTGCTTAAAACGCCTGAGAGCTTATAGTGCTTTGCTACAGAAGGTCAGAAATATTTCCAAAAAATTGAAATAATCACTAACATATCTGCAGTAAAGATGTTCTGTGACAGCTGTTCGGCTTTTTAATCGTCCTCTCCAGCTGTGTTTCTAAGCCAAAGCTTTGTAAACTGTTAATAGACAGAAGGCATTCAGAATTATGAGCATTTCAAATCAAGTCTTGCAAAATCTGCATTAACTTGTTTACTATCTTCACTGCACCCACTTTAACAAAAGCAAGCTTTATTTGTAGGCACGCAGAGAAAGCTAGTAAAGAAAACATCTTTATTTGTGGGGATTTGTACTTTGTTGACAGTGTAAGCTAGTTTATTAGGATTATAAATGGTTTAAGCAGTTTAAACGACATTTTTATGTTTTCTGAAGCATATGTGTGCTGCTTGTTTGCATTAAACTTGCCACCACGATGTGTGTTGCTATGTGGTTTCTAAGTTGTTCTGAATTTGTTTTGGCACATTGCTGTGTTCTGTCTGTCTTCCAATATCATATTGGAACAGTAAAGATAAAATTGCTCTGTTGGCTGTGGAGTCGACACATTTGCAAATATGATTAAAAGATGAATATGAGACAAAACTACAAAATGTCACATTTTATTATTAGCCGTTTCAACACATACATGTTTTACCAAATAAAAAGAACAGCACTTTTAGAGTTCATCCCACTCATTGATGTGAGCATAAGTATTGGGACAGTTGAACATAAGGCAGATATAAGAGATTAAAAGCTATTATTTAGTTGCAGATCCCTTGCACACAATCACAGCAGTGAGTCTGTGACCCATAGACATCACCAGACTCTTGCTCTCATCCTTTGAAATACTTTTCCCAGCCTTTAATGCAGCCAACTTAAATTGTTGCTTGTTTTGGGGAGTTTCTGCCTTTACTCTCCTCTTCAGCTGGTGAAATTCATGTTCAATCGGATTTAAATCTGGAGATTGACTTGGGCAATCTAAGACTTTCCATTTCTTTGCCCTTATAAATTCCTTGACTCAACTAGCAGGGTGTTTTGGGTCATTGTCCTGATGCAATCTGGTGGCATTTTCTTGAATATTGATAGGCAAGATGGTTTTGTACCCTTCCAAATTCATTCTGCTACTGTCATCATACATTAAGTCATCAGTAAAGTTGAGAGGGCCTGTTCCAGAGACAGCCATGCATGCCCATGCCATGAAACCACCTCCACCATGCTTTACAGATGAGGCTGTATGCTTGGGATCATTTGCAGTTCCCTTTTTTTCTCCATATTTTTGCTTTCCCGTCACTTAGATAAGGGTTCATCTTTGTCTCATCGGTCCATAAACACAGTTCTAAAACTCTTCTGAACTTCTTAGCTGGTAAAACTTCTATGCGTCGAATCACCCAATTAATAAAATGTGATATTCTGTAGTTTTATCTCCTATTCATCTTTTAATCATATTTGTAAATGTGTGGACTCCACAGCCAACAGAGCAATTTTTTCTTTACTGCTCCAATACTTTTGGAGGGCACTGTATATATATATATATATATATATACAGTATAGCTGTATTTCAAATAAAAATAATGCTAGACTGGTGATTTGTTCGGTAATCCATGTTATTGTTTTTCTTTTTGTTTTTGTTCACTCTAACATCAGATCTATTTGTTACTGTACACTTGTCAGCTCTCTGATTATGGGTGGAGTCAAACTCAATGCAATCTCTCTTATTTCCCTCCCATTGCACAGTGCAGAAAGGAGGTGTGGCATACAGGAAGAGGGCGGTCCCAGTCAGACCGGGAACATCTGTCTGAGTGCGTGTGTGTGGATGGTGCACTTATTCAGACGCTGAGCTCAGGCTTACAGTTGTAGTCATATATTAAAATATTCAGACTGCTTATACTGTAAATCCAGTGGAGAATTAAACCCGAGGCCGTGCTGTTTAGAAGACTCATTTTTTTGTGTTGATCTTGTGGAGTAGAGGGAGTTTCGCCTGCTATTTCAGGAGCAGATTTGATGGTGAGAGATGTATGAGCCGTTGCGGTCTGCGTGCTTCACACACCGCAGCGTTTAGGGCTGAGATCCACACAGCTCTCACTGCCTGGATTTCACGCGACGATGTTCTGTTGACGTGCCTTTCTGAGAGGTGAGCGTGCTGTCTTTTGATTTAGAGAAATCAAAATGTGAAGTCACTTTAACATTGATGTTTGAGGATGTTTGTCTCTGTTAGAGTTTGTTGTGTGGGTTGCCATGTGAAGATACATGGATCGCTGCCGATAAGCTTTATGCATACTTACCCTTTGGCCTCAGATGAACTGGTGTGTATGCTTTTGTCTTTTTTCATCCCAGGCCCCTAGCTAAGTGAGCTGGCTGACCTCATCTGAGGAAGTGTTATGAATGGAATGAGACTGGTGTGCATTTTTCCTGTGGGTGTGCCTAGTGACATAATTACATACATAATCAGCTATACATAAACAGCCTGTCTATGATTTATTCCTCTAATTTGTTACTGTCCTTTTTTATTTATGTGTGTCCATTTTGAATGTTCTGGGCCCGTATTCATGACACATTTTAGTGCTAAGAGTTGCTCCTAGTAAAAAATTCTAAGAAAATTCTTAGAAATGTGGGTGTTTCCTCTTAAAATTAAAGAAAAGATCCTAGTAAAGAAAAAAATGAAAGCATCTTAACCCTTAAAAGAGGTCTTAAGGTCCAAAATTGTTAGGAGTATGAACAAGGACTTTTAAGAGGCTTAAGAGTTTCTTTAGCAGTGGAGAAAATGGACGAAACATGAAGAGGGAGAAGAAATGTTGCACACAATGCATGACAGTGAGTTAATAAGACGCTACACATTAGCTTGTGCAGGGACCATGTTTGTGACCGATCTTATTAGAGACACACTAACAACTCTATAATATACCCTACTCAAGCGCTCTTTTATTTCCTTCTTGACAACCAACCAATCACAGCCTTCAAAAGAATGTGTCATTGCTAGCAACGGGGTCAGCCTTCTCACTAAGATAAAAGTTTTTGTCTTTTCCTCGCTCAGAGTTGCTCTCAGATTGGTCCTGAATCACTTTTAAGCTTAGACTCCTAGTTAGATATTTTTAAGCTAAATTAGGACCTCTCTAAAAGGATTCTTAGAATCTTTAGGAATACGGGCCCTGATCTGTTTTTGTTGGATGTAGGTCAGAGGTTAGACATCTATTTGTGTGTGTGTTTGTATACATGTTCACGTTTACTTCAATACTACACTCTTAAAAATAAAGTTTTTTTTATTGGCATGTTTGATTTGACACTCTTAAAAAGAAAGTTTTAAAAGGTGGGTTTTCACAGCGATGCCATGTGCACTTAAAAATAAAGGTTCTTTTTTTTGGCATTGATGGATCCATGAAGAACCTTTAACATCAATGAAACCATTAAAGATGCTTTATTGGGGGACAAGTTCTTTAGATTGTTAAAAAATGTTATTAACACTAAAAAATAGGTCTTTTATGAACTGTCAACTGAAAGTTTTTTTTGGAGGACCAAAAATTATTTTTTAATGGCATCACTGCAAAAAAAAAAAAAAAAAAAAAAAGAACCAAGATTTTGCTTCCCCACTAAGCCATTTTTTCAAAGTGTAAAGGACATTTTAAAACTCTCAAGAACCTTTTTCCATTATAAAGAACGTTTTGCTAAATGGAACGTTTCTATTGATGTTAAAGGTTCTGAACCATAAACACCAATAAAGAATGTTTATTTTTAAGAGTGCATGAACAACCTTTAGCATTCCTTTGGACAACAGGTACTTTATATTGGAAAAAGATTCTTTAGATTTTTCAAATCTTCTTGACATTTAAGAAGAAAAAATGGTTATTTTAAGAACTGCCCGAATGGTTCTATCAAAACCCCATTTGGAACCTTTACTTTTAAGAGTGTACGATAGTATTTTTGTCCTTTTTCAGTAGTGTGTTGCATTCTGATTACCACCATGTTGACATTTGGATGGTAGTTTACTTCCCGATAACCGCCGATACCTGTTGATGACCCTCCAGTAATAATTAATAACCAGTATCAGCATACGTGATTTGGTGTTTGCTCATCCAATCCCAGTTGAATTTGGGGAAGGTTGTTGTATACTCATCTTGACTGCTATCCCTAGTATTGTAGCCACGGGATAAGCACATGTAAAGCAGGCTGCCGAATCACAAACGCACCTGGCAACCGCAGACAGTATGCGTCTGCTGGATTATACTGGTTCTCTGGAGGAGTCTGACTCTGGGGAATCAGGCTTAAATGTGGCTTTGGAATGAAGTTAATGTGGGTCAGGGGTATGTGTTTTGACTCGTCTGCCTGATGGACAACATTTTTGCATATTTCCTCTCTAGTTGCCTTTCTTGTTTTCTCTAAATGCTCGGATCCCCTGAGGGGTGTGGTCTGTGACCCCTGTGGGACACCGTTGCTACTGTCCTGATGTTATTGATCACACATATAGTCCAGTTGAGCTTAAATGTGGCTATGCGGCATCCGGTATACACAACAAGGTTACTATTTATCTGACTTAACAGGAACATGGATAATGTTTACATGTGGGTGAATAATATGACTTGTTTTTGGCCATTTTTAGGTTATCTTACATGAATTTATTCATGCATAGATACGAGTCTTAATCTCTTTCTCTGTTAAATATTAAAAAACTTCCATAACAATTAAAACTTATATAATAATTTAAATCTGAATATACAAAACGTATACATTTGAAGGGGTAGTATTTATTTAATAATATTTTTTTTATGTTTTGTAAAATGAAAAATACAACTAAATATATGTAAACAGCTACACAACAAACAGTTACATTAGTTTTGTGTTTTATTGAATTTGATTTAATTTAAAATGGCTTTAAATGAATAAATATGAATTTTATGATAATTTAGACATTTAATCTTAATTTAACCAAGGAAATCGATATGACATATTTTGTAATTTGTCAGATCCAAATCAAACACTCGTGCACACACACATGCATGCACATGTTAAGTTTTGACATTTAATGACTTTTTTCCATTTGTGTTTGCGAATATCTTCCTTTACTGTTTTCTTGCTTCGTTTTACTTCATTTGTTCCATATATTTCATTTTGTTGTTACATAATGCAATTACTCTTTTCAAAACTATTTCTTTCAAAGCATTTGTTTACTAAAAGCTCTCATTAGCTTTTTCCATCTTGTTTACTTTCATGCTGGATGAATCTCGTGGTTGCACATGTCAATAACAGACTTAACATCACTTTGATTGGTTCAGCAGGGATCAATACTGTAACTTGCCATTAGGAACATTGGCTTGTGACAGCTGGATGACAGACCAAAGGCCAGAGTTTGTTTTCTAGACTGGCCTGAGAGCTGCACTGGATGACCTCCATTATGTAAACTCTAAAATGGAAACCCATTCGCTCTTCTGCAGGCCCACTGATCAAGGCTTCCAGAGTTATGGATTAGCTTTTAATGAGAGAGGCAGAAAATTACAGACAATGTCACAAGCCTGTGGAGCTGTTGGTTTAGTGGTAGTTTCATGACTGCGTTTGATATCAGAGCACTGATGATGATGGATTATTTTCCACGCAGATGACACGGGCACAAAATTAATGGCACTGCGGGAGAAAATGTCACAGAGGAAATAAGGAAAGACAGACTAACAGCCACACGCTCATTAGATTATTCAGTGAGGTCTGTTGAGGTCTGGTGTTGAAGTGCTGTTGTCTTCCTCAGGGAAAGAGCTCTTTAGGTCATATCCTGGAAGAGATATGACTGCTGGCTACATCATGGGACCTCAAAATCCTGCTTCATCTGTCCACACAATTGCTGTGCAATTATGTTGTTATGGAGCTCCAGTGCTTGAGTGATGTTTGCTCTGGGATGCATACATTAGTGTTGGTTTGGTTTAAAGGCACAGTGTCTTTGCAGGCCTTCACCGTGCTCTTTGCGATCAACTAGCATTAGTATGCACTTTTCAGAAGTTTGGGGTTGTAATATTTTGCAACATTAATACAATTTAAAATATCTATTCTAATAAGTATTAAAATGTTTTTTTTTATCTGATTTCAGAGCTGAATTTTAGCAGCCATTACTCCAGTCTTTGGAGTCATGATCCTTCAGAAACGCTGATTTGGTGTTAAAAAACAAAACAAAAACATTTGTTATTTTGATTGATATAACAATGCCTTTACTGTCACTGTCAATTTAATACATGCATGATGACTAAAATAATTAATTGAGATAAATATATATATATTGTTACTTTAACTGGTGCTGTTGTTTAATACGTAGGCCTACATATAAACATTTGTATACCTTCTTACAACCTAAAATATGATTTCTTACAGTTTTAAAAAATGCTGGGTAAAAACATCCCAGCAGTGGGTGAAATATGGACAAACACAGTGAACGGGTTGTTTTGACCCAGCGGTTAATTTTTAACCCAACCTTTTGAGTAGTTTTATTAAAAGGGACCTATTATGCCCCTTTTTACAAGATGTAAAATAAGTCTCTGATGTTCCCAGAGCCTATATGGGAAGTGTTAGCTTAAAATACCCCACAGATAAATTTTTATAGCTTGCTAAACATTGCCACTTTTAGGGTGTGAGCCAAAATGCGCTGATTTTGAGTATGTTGCTTTAAATGCAAATGATCTATTGCTCTTGGAGAAGAGGGCGGAGCTTCAAGAGCTCAAGCTCCTACATTAGCAGTGCTAGCCTTTACAAATAAACATTCCACTAGTAGTACAAGACTTTTATCTTTACAGAAAACATACTCTGTTTGGCGAGACTGTTAATGAAAGCGATTACAACTCTTTAGTTTGAGCACACAAAGCTGAAACAGGCACACTTGTCTTTCCATGTACTGTATTTGAAGAATGCACATATTTAATAATCATTAGCATACTTTGCTTGCAAGATATGCATGTCAGATTTGTTCATTCCATTGGCGATTGACCGATAAGCAAATAGTGATTCTGTCTTCACGTTCAGCTGTTTGCAGTTAAAACCAACAACACATTTTGTCGACAACTGAAGACAAAGCGCTCTGTGAATTGAAACGGTGGAAGTGTTCATGACCACAATTAACCAATATTTTGTGCAAGACTGGCAAAAATTTTAGTTGCTTCTTTTAGTTTATTTCTCCTAAGATCTGTATGTGGATTGAGGATAATAAGAACTTTCATTTTACAGCTCTTTAAGGCAAATCAAACCCTTCTGTCAGAGCGTATAAAAACAATTAACATCCTGCCAGTGTTCAAGTTCTAGTCACCAGATGTCCTGATTTGAATGACTGTTGGTATATAAGCCGCATGTGTAGTACTCCTGAAAAGAAGTTTATAAAGATGATTAAAGAAAAATGAAAAAGAGAGCGCTGCAGTGATGGCTTCTTTGATGGGGTATTTACTCTGAATGAAGCACATCATGGGCACGCCACCTACTGAAACGTGCAATGACGTCAAGATGCAGGTATGCCAAGTGAAAATAATGAATTCAATAAATGCACATAACACCTTTTAAAAACAAATAGGAAATTAAACACTATTTAGCAATATTAACAATATTAACAATTCTATAAAATGTATGTATGCATAAACTTAACTGGTATTCGCATATTCAGTATATCACATATGCAGCTCTACAGATGCTCACAACATGCCAACATGCTTTTCAGAGAAACAGAAAATGTACATTGGCCCCAAAAGGTCACTTTTGAACAGTGAAATCAGATTTAAAATGTCTGAATGTCATTGCATCAGATATCAAGGTAGTGTCAAACCAAGTGGCATCTACAAACAAATGCTGCTAGAGCTTTCCGTAGAAGTAACATCGCTTTTCAAAGTCATTTGCGATTAACTTTTAACCAAATGGTCTCAAGGTGATTTATAGCAAGTGTATAAAGTCAGATTATATATGGATGTTTGACCAAGCAGAATGTGTCCAAATAATTTCATCTTAATTTTGAACATTTATGTATTGTTTAATTAAAATATATTTTCACAAACTTCTTTTTGTGAAGTGTTTTGTATGAAAAGTATACTATTTGTATTTAAAACAAATGCTATATGCAAAGACATTTACATATTTTTAAGTGTGGCTTATTACATTTACATATTTAAAGTGTGGCTAATGTGTTCAGATATTTTTTTATCATGTTTGTTCTCAACTTTAATTCTTGAAGCCATTAATTTGATATGTGCTGAAGTGTAAACGTGCTTCAATGTATTTCCATAATGCACTGACTCATGATCCAGCATGAAAGGTGAATCACTTCCCGGCGCAGGATCAATAACACCGTTCATAAAGATTGAACTTTGCTTGCATAAAGAGGCCTGGCTACCTGGGTGGAGCACGGTGAGACGTGGGCTGGGCTCTTGTGGATTAACTCCACTGGTGTATGACACAGAGAGGTATTTCATAAGACAAGAGTGTTATGGAGGCATTTTCATGCCAGTTGCTGCACAGACATGCACATTACCTGAGATTTACCTTCCTTCAGGTGTTCCCTCCCACTTTTCCTCAATGTGCTTGTTGCCAGTATTCCCTTTTATACTCCGTATACACTTATAACCCTTGCGTGCATGTTTTTTGTAGCAAAATATCAGTCTTGTCATGGGTAAACCTTGATTTTAGTCTCCTGGGACTGACCTTTTAATAGAGACCGTACAAGGTTTGCAGAATTTGATACCATTCCCCTCCAACAATTTATCTGAATTGCTTTGGAAGAGTAGTCTGGGAGTATCTGGACTAGTACTTAATGCTAGGAGTGTGTGTTAACTATTTTCAAGGACAGTGTTATTTTATTTTTTATATGCTATTATGGTTAGTATTTGTTAATATTTTAAATAAGCTTTTATTTTTATATTTTTAGTTTCATTTTAATTTTAGTGTAAGATTTTGCCATTTTATGTGCTTTTTTTTATTTCTACTGTATATAACGAAAATTTTATTTGTTTTAGCAATTTTAGTACTTCTACTTATATTAGTTAGTTGCCAAGTTTTTCATCTTTATATTTTATTTCAATTAACAAAAACATTTTATCATTGGTTTTAGTTGGAGTTAACAACAACAACACTCTCAAGGATGCATGTCAAATTAAATTGACTTGAACAAAGGCAGTGCTGTAGTGGTCAGAATTTGTTGAACATGCTTTTTTCAGTTAACAGACGTCCATTCAGAAAAGACAAGCTTATGCATAAACAAACTGGCTGTTTTATGTGTTTTACAAGCACAGCGAGACTCTTATTTCATTTGGGCTTTGGGAAAGATGTCATTGTTTATTAGGGATAAAATGTTAAGCTCAGTTCATAGCACATGTTTGCTTTCATTTAGGCTAGCTGCTGATTCTTTTACTATTTTAGTTGTAAATATTTGAGTCACCTGTCTCGGTACAGACTGTGGTATCCCATGAGCATATGAGCTGAAAGATGAGGAGCAGACTGTCGTTTTTTTATACGTTTGCACATTTGTTGGTTTTGTAGTAATAACTTTCCTGCGCTAGTCTTTTTAAAAGATGTTTACATTTCAGGGGTTTCCCAGGATGTAAAGATTATTTAACTCCCAGGCGATCCCAGTGCTTCGTTTGGACAAGATGTGGATTTGGATTACCCGTTTTTATTTTGACATTTGTCAGATAAGATCCTGCATTGTATGCGGTTTGAATAAAGGAGGAGAATATTTGCTTAGCGGTGTTTGTGGGTCAGATGGATCAGACCTTGTGAACAAGGACACCGATTAAAATGTTCCGCTTGTGAATGATTTACTGGCACACTGTGAACTTGCATTATTCACTTCACAAAAAAATCACAAAAAAATACAAAAATAAAGAGGAAATGTTACCTGTTTTAGTGAAATTCACTCGTCTGCTAAATGAATAAATGGTAAAGTTGCTGAGAACATCTTCATTCTCAAATCCTGCTTTTATGCTACAAATTAAAAAAAGAGCAACCTACAACAAACCAAAATGCAGTTCATGTTGTCTTCTGTTCAAGTTAATCTAATAATAGACGTGGAATCCATTCTTATGGTGTGAAGTGTGTGGTCTCTGCCCATTGATCGTTGGACCAACTAGCCAGGCCGGAGCTATTTTCACACCATGATATAAACCCAGTGGTGAGAAAATTCCCAGCCTTGCTCAGGAGAACAGCTGTGTCTGCTCTGCTGGGTTATCGCTGCTAAATACGTGAGAATCGAGATTCTCTTCCGCGTTGGGAAAAAAATCACACAAGGCCGTGTTAGTGTGAACATTTGGATTGTTGACATGGCCGAGTGAATCATTCGTTTCAGAAAAAACACAGAAGAGTTTCCTCTGCAATTTTGCTTTCTCTTTGTCTTCCTTCTGTTTCCTTCCTTCCTTTCTTTTTTCTCTTTCTCATCTGGATGTGAGTCATAGTTCTACCTTTGAATTTAGTTTGAACTAAAGTTTACTTTCCTTCATAAAAGAGTTGAAGATTAACTAAACTAAAAGTTGCATCCATACTAATTTAACTACATTTTTTGGTAGTGTGACAGTCTCTCAGATGTTTTCTGCTGTAGATTTACCGGTATCTAGCCGCATTTTTTATCAAATGTGGTATAGATAGTGTAACAAAATGCTGACAAAACCCCATATCCTAATGAGAAAATAATTTCTTGATTTCAAAGTATTGGAAGGCTCGTTTGATTTTTAGCAAATAATTCTGAAGATTCCTCTTAAAGAACCAGTTCAACAGAAATGATTCACTGATTCAATTGAATTATCAAAGTGTTCACAGACTCCTTGTGACATTTGTAAATAAGCATGCAGTTAAATACGCTTGCGTATTGTTAAATTCAGATCGATAAATTGTTTTTGCATTTAGTTTCTTTAGTTGTGTTTAATGTAAATTTGTTGAGTTTGTGTCATTTGGGTCATTTTTTTAAATCCATCCCTTCTTTATCCTCACAATTTCTGTCAATTCTCTATCGTCTTCTGAATAAAATAGACAAAAGTCTCCAAAAATGACATAATATTTTGATTCTGATGTTTGTACAAGTACAAAGTAAACGAAGTGTAACTTTACATTTTCAGCATTTTCTTTTCTCAGACGAGCTGCAGACAAACATTCAGAGGTCAGATCATGTTGAGCATCACTGTTTAAGTGTGTGTTTGGGTATGATGGCACTATAAACCTGCTCTGCAGGGTCAAGTACACTGAACAGATTTTACACAAACACTCGTACTATAAACTCCAGCTTAATCCTCAAGCCATTGAAACCTTTACCGTCCCTGTTCTTCTAAAGGGAAACATCTGGTCACTTTGAGCGTCTGGGTCTGATCGTAAATTCAGAGTGAAGTTTATGTTTGACTTCTTCGGGGTCGTGATGGGCTTAGCACTGGAGCTCAGGCTGGTGTACTCATTAAAACAGAACTGGATGAAGATAAAGTTGGGCATGCTAACTTTCTTCGTTATTCCTAATATGGAGAAAGGGGAGATGATCACGGTTTAGTCTTTTGAGAGGTCAGGGCCAGTTCCATTGTGTGAGATCTGAGGATAAAGACTATAGACAGACATATCTGTATGTGTGTGTGTGTCTTTTGTTTTATGAAATCTGGGACATCTGGGGAAGCAGATCAAACAAAGTGATGTTGTGGCTGAGGCAGACGCTTTTATTATGAAGAGAAACAGATTACAAGGACAGTCCTTTGGAATAATCTGGGGGGGGGGGGGGGTTTCTCGCAAAAAATGTAGTTAGCATTTGCTCACACTTATGTTGTTGCACAATGTTTTGAAAAAGTTAATTCAGTCCAGAAAGGATATTAAAAAACACCATAAAGGTGGTTCATGCACTATATGTCAAGCCTTCTTATGACATACAATAGCTTTGTGTGAAGAACATACCATATATCTTGTGCAGAAGCTCAAATTTTACACTTCGTCTGTTCTTCATAGCTATCATGTGGCTTTAGAAGACCTACAGTGCTGCATTACCTTTATGGTGCTTTTTGTAGCATCTCGTGCCTTCATTAATTTGGTTTCACTGCATGTAAAGGAACTGTTTGAGCATTTGTTACTTTCTTCTTTCACATTGGTTATAGCTCATGGATTGGCCTTTTTGGTGTTTAAACCAACAACCCTTTGGTTCCCATCCTAGATCTGTTCCTACTACACCACCACACTTTGGTTTTTGTGTTTGAGTAAAAAGAAAAGTTCATCAGATTCTGATATTAGATTTTACTAATTTTGTTGCTTTAGCAGTATGGCTTAGTCCTTGTGAAGAGCATCTCTGTTTTTCCACTATTAAAATGCAATATTCCTTTGCAGTTGCCTTTCACTTATAGATACAGATCCACTAAAATATTGAATGATATTACTCGTAATGCACATTGCAAACAAGGTTTTGTTTTCTCTATGTAAAGTGATTCACATATAAACGAACCTAATAGTGTAATGTGATAGCTCGTTGCTTTTATGGCTGTTTTATGTCTGCATGACGATTTGCATGTTGAATCATGCCGTTGTGTATTGCTGGAGTTTATGAGGCTTATGAGTGTTGTAATGGGTTATAAGATCATACAGTGCTGGCATTATGAGTCTTACTGCACAAACACACATTGATAATCCCCCTTCTCATTTGGCGATTCACATTTTTTGAGAATAATTTTTTTATCCTTACTAAGGCTGCAGTTATTTGAAATATACATTAAAAACAATAATGTTGTGAAATTTTACTATAGTTTAAAATGACCTTTTTCTAAATATATTGTATTTTGTAAAATGTATTTTATTCCTGTGATGGCAAACCTGAATTTTCAGTAGGAATTATTCTTTAGTGTCACTAAAGAGTACATTTTATTTTATTTTTTATTTTTTTGTAACAGTGTAAAAGTTTTTACTGTTGTTTTTTTAAATCAATGTAATGCATCCTTGCTGGATAAAGGTTTTTATTTCTTTAAAAAAATAGTGAACCCAAACTTATGAGTGCTAGTGTAACTGTGCAAATCAAAACCTTGATTGTGATTGATTTCTGGGAGATTCTGTGCACCAGTACAGATACTTTGCATATTGCTACTGGTCTTCAGTGGGAGGTCCATTGTAACCTGTTAGTCAGGAGTGTACTTAATACATTAACATTTTAGTTTGAATACATCACGCATCTCATGTGAAATATGGCTGCACATAGCCCTGGGTGGTGGTATGATTTTCAGTTGTGTTGTCTTGTTGTTTTGCATTGAGCTCTGTCCCAGCATAGCCACCCACATTTTCACTGAACTAAGAAATGATTAACAGTGTGTAATTTTTTTATTTTTATTTGTAGCTTCTATGTCACCCATACTAATCGTCTCTTTTTGTTTTCTCTTGCACAGGGGGTCGTAGCTAAAGCGAGACTCATTTGACTGGCTGGGCCTCTGGCTATGATGGCCCCACGTAAGCGAGGAGGGCGGGGCCTGTCATTTCTCTGTTGCTGTCTAAAGAAGAGCGACCATCCCGAGATCACCTACCGCCTCCGCCATGACAGCAACTTCACATTGCCAACCATGGAGCCCTCCCTGCCCATGCCCCCCACTGAGGAACTGCATGCCATGTTCACTGAACTGGTGGTATGTGTTGTACCGTGACCTCCATACTCTTTCTTTTGTTTTCCTTTTTTTGTTTTATTTATTTCCCAAACTCTTAACTGGAAGTATGGATGGGTAGGTAGATGGATGGGGTAGATACTGTAGCTATATGACTGAATGAGCAGGTAGATGATGGATGGATAGTAGATAGACTGATATGTAGATGAAAGTGTAGGTAATTGGACGCATGAATAGATTGTGCATAGGTAGATGGTTAGACGGATGGATGGATGGGTATGTAAATGGTTAGATGGATAGATGAATACATAGATGGATGAATAGATAGGTAGGTAGATGGATGGGTAGGTATATAAATGGATGGTTGGGTATGTAGATGGTAAGAAGGATGGATGATAAATGGATGAATAGATGGATGGTAGGTATATAAATGGGTGTGTGGATGGATAGAAGGGTGGATGGTAGGGGGATGAATGGATGGATGGATATTCAGGTAGAGGAATAGATGGCTGAGTGGGCAGACGGACAGATGGATGGAAGGTTAGGTTGATAGGTAGGTGGGTGGATGCATGGGTATATAGAGCACTCATCGTAGTCTAATTTTCTTTTGGTTTATGTATTTTATTCAACTTTCTAGTTGCTGTAAAAGGAATAGTTGTTTCAACTTAAAAATTACAAGTGTTTTAAGTTGTCAACTCAAATATCCAATATCTTAGTACAACTTAACATTTCAAGTTGACTAAACTTAAAATTAAGGCAACACATACACTTTCTTTAAGTTGAAACAACCGTTTTTTTTTGTTACAGTGTAGATCTTTGGACACAAGCTACTTTGAAAGTCAAATCTGGTCTTTGGTTTTGTCAAACATTATATTGGCAGGCATGTTAAGGATAACTTATTAAAACAACACTTGTCTTTGTATCCTGTGAGTTTTCACCATTGCATTTTTTGCTAGGACAGAACATACAGAGTTCGTAAGCACGCAAGCCCACATGGCCAAAAATCACAAATGGAGCCTGTTAAGTGGGTTCATTCACAATAATCCCATCGGAATAGTTAGAAAAATGCTTGTTCTTCAGTTGAGCACTGCTTTGCTCTACCATTCCTCCATTTGTGGAGGGAATCAGTGCTTGTCTTGGACTCTGTAATAAGGGGAATCCAAGCATTCTCTGCTAATGGTCCAGTAAAGAGCGTTAGACAATGCATGTTCCCTCATTAGCTCTGCAGACTCCATTGAGTAGGAGAACGTCTGTATGTCTCATGCCCACCAGCGCGTGACCAGCAGGCATTAGGCACAGATGGGCTCATGGATGACTTGCATGCGCCAGACTCCGTCCCAAACGCAGCCTGTCCCCTGCCGAGTCTTTGAGGACTCACAGTGAGCTACAACCGAGACATCAATCAGTGTCATGTTGACTTGATTTAACAGGAAAATGCTTCTAGCAGGCTTTTGATCGTGTCGATTTGAGGTGAGAAAGCAGTCCTAATCATGAAGTTGAAAGATAGCTGCTTCCATCTAAATGGCTTTTAGTGAGTGTGAGGGATAGCAGAACAAAATATCAGGTTCAGGTTTTTCCTGCAGAGACATAAAGAGGGAGAAACTATGAGAGAACAGTCTGGACAAGATCAGATTTTGACCTGCCTGCTTCTGCAATAGATGTGGTGTCTGGATGTGATGTTCTCTCTATGGAATCTCTGCTCAAATATACATGATTACTTAAGAGTTGGATTATACGATTTTCCTGTATTTTTCATTCTTTTTATCCTCATTATTTCCTTATGCAGCCTGTTAAAGTGGTCTCGGGACCTGCTCATTGTATGTGTCTCTCACATGATGTTAATTAACTTGTGCCCGAACATCTGGACTGAATATGACCAACTCAGGCCAGAACTGCATCATGGGAATGCACGGAGGTCACAGGAGTGTACAGGCATTAATTGATGGTTTACATGACTATATCTTTTCTTTGCCGTGAGGAAACAAGGACTCTCTATCTCACACAGAACTGTGGGAAATTAACCCCCGCTTGAGGGTCAGTGATATCCAGAGGCTGATGTCAGAATTAAAGTCATGTTGGTTTTGTCAGGCCTTATAACTGACTGAATCGGATATTGTTATATATATTATTATATATTATATATTTTCTTTTGCGCAGTCAATGCAGTTCATTCATTCATTTTTCTCTGTCTATCTGTCTATCGTTCTGTCTGAAAAAAATTGTTCTATCTAAAAAATTGTGCAATTATAGTTTGTGAGGATTTGATTAATTATGTATTTATTTAATACCTTTATATATAAATATATTTGCAAAAGTATAATACATATTCATTACCACTATATTATATTATATATTATATTTATTATATTATAATGTTAGTATTTATATTGTATTATTATTATTGTATTAGTATTATATTCCAAATAGCAACCTAAAGTGTCAAATTAAACTTTTTTTTTTTTTTGGGGTGGGTGGGGGTTTGGTGTTAAAATGGTAAAGAATGCATTATTTTAAAACCTCTCATCTCCTTCTCTCACAGGATGAGCTGGATCTCACAGAAAAACATAGAGAGGCCATGTTTGCCCTTCCTGCTGAGAAGAAATGGCAAATCTACTGTAGCAAGAAAAAGGTAAGTAATTGGCACTAGATGGGACTGGGCAGGGACTCCCATCACAGATGCCTTTTCCATTTTCTGAAAGACCTGAACGTATAGCCTGGCATTGACCTAAAACAACTCTGTTTCCTGCGGAGACATTTCATCTGGCATGACTGTGGAGTTTGAAACTGAACAGCTAAATGTATGAACAGTCGTACTGTACATCCAAAAAAGGACCTAATGTAAACGCTGCTGCTCAAGCACAGGTTTGGCTTTGGGACAGAGAAGTGGTGTTGAGTGCAAGGGTTTATTTTCACAGTACGTGTGATTTGGGTCTGAGGAGTGAGAGGTAACAGAACCCAGGCTGTCCTGACACACTCTGTAAACCCTCGTTTATAGGAGGCATTTACACCAGTGGAACTAAAGAGCAAACCACGCAGCAGTGGTCTGAGGTTTCTCTAAAGCTGCTGGAGTGTATGACCAGTTACCTGGTCACGACCCACCAGGGGAGCGCTCTACAGCTGCTGACCTATTGTCCTCTAAAACACTTAAAAAAATATTACTGTCAATCATGATGTTAGGAATGAACTTTATTCCCATTCATATATTAAAGCAAACATTTATGTTGATGTTCTGTGTGATGGATCAAGGCTTTGTAAGCTTATACAATGGTAGAGATGGAATTCAGTTCAAATTTTTATAGCTTATGTCTGGCTTAAAGGGATAGTTCACCTCAAAAATGTAATATTCTGGCATCATTTACTCACCCTCATGTCCCTCCAAACCTGTATGATTATATAGGGGACTATATAGGGGACTTTTTGTGAAATTGACGTGTTTCCATTAGCCGTATTTTCAATTTTCAATTTCAATTTGTGCAATTTAGGGGTGGTCAAGTTGGCTGAAAAACTCAATTCTAATTTTGTACTAAAATATTATCAAAAAACAAGACTATCTTTGAAAAAAGTGCATAATGTTTAAAATAATGTTTATAAATCATATATAATTGATTACGTTGCTTAAACAATTAGAAACAACAAGCATCATGTAAGTATGTATAGTTTAATACCGAAAACCAATCACAAAGAGTAGCCTACTTTTCTCATTTAAAAACGTGAGATGTAGTGGGATGCAGAAAAACCGCCATAGAGTCTCGAGACATGTTTTTTAAAAGTTGAACTTACATTAATTTTACATGGCGAGTGCAACGGTGATAGATGTCCCTCTAGAAAATCAGTTTTGATGTAAGCAACATCTTCTCTTCATTGATGTTCTCATTTTCCGCTATATTTTGAATGAGCAGCACCACATCCAGTGCGTTCAACTGGATGAACTAAAAAAAGCATTAAAATGCAACGACATCTACTTCATCATCGCATCTTGTGTGCCACATATAAGGCTGCCTGACGCACATGTAAAATTCGAATGCAGCGTTTTTGCATTCGAATGTAGATTTTTATTTTAAATTCGAGGAATATTCGAAATTCAAAATGTTTTTTTTTTTTTGACAGCCCTAGTGCAATTTGAGGAGTAATGGAAACGTCGCTACTGCCAAATCATATTTTTAATGCAACAAATAAATAGTAAAAAAATGTTTTACTAAGTTTCATATACTTCTATGGAATCCAGTTTCAACCACAGAATAAAAAAAGGTAATTGCGACTTATTTCACTATTCTCTTTTCTCACAGTTGTGAGATTCTCTCACAATTTTGCCTTTGCGAGATATGAACTCACAATTCTGACTTTCTCATAATTTTGACTTTTTTTACTTGCAATTCAAAGTGTATCTCACAATTCAAACTTTTTTCTCAGATTTGACTTTCGCAGTTTTAAGCTTACAACTTACATAACTTACAATTGTGAGTGTATAATTCGAAATTGTGAGATATAAACTCACAAATCAGAGAAAAATGTTCACTCAAGTTTATAACATTTTATAACTATAAATTTTGAGTTATAAATTCAAAGTTCGGAGAAGAAAAGTCCTAATTTTGTGAGATCTATTTTGTGAAAGAAAAAGTCAGATTTGTGAGATAAAGTGGCAATTTCCTTTTTTGTTCCATGGTGGAAACAAACTTCCATAACTTTCACTGTATTTTATTTTATTATTTTTATTTGATTTTATTTTACACCCAACCTGTCTCAGAAAAACGAGTATGCTGCATTATCCCAGCTCCATAAAACACTGAATGCAGCGTGTCAGCCAACTACACCTGCGAGGCCTGAATCAAATCTCCTCCCAGTGGAGTTTTGGGGTCTGAGCAACATGTGGAACCAGCACCGTGCAATATAATGAGTGCTAAAACTACCGTCAAGATGTTGAGGCCAAAGTACATGTGAATGTCTGGTATGAAGTATTTGTGTTCATAATAACCATAATGAGATCTTTCTCACCTTGCGTTTTGGTTTGAAGCTATATTTTTTTATTAATCTTTAAACCCCTATGGTCCAAAATAGTTTAGTTAAATTGTATAATTGCAGACTGTGGTTATAAAACAATGGGTGGACTTGTTAAATAAGATTCCTGGAAGCTTGTCGGCTCATGTGGTGCGTGAAACCCCCCAAAACAACCCCAATTCCCAATTTCAGACTTACCCTGGCCAGCACAAGTCAATCTTAGCCTGAAAGAGCAAGCAGCTGCTATATTATAGACACTTGAGCATAGCACAAAACACTGTGGTATTGTTTCCCAACCCCAGGCTTTGTATTAAAAGCTTTAAAGAATCAGTTACTCTGGGAAAAGGCATGTTTTGGACTGAATTGTAGCCTTTTAACACTCTGCCAGTGTTTAACTCAACATTAGGAGTTGAGTAGTGCCGAAGCTCAGTGCCTTGTGTCTGTTTTCAGGTAACAAGAAGCATCTCAAGCAAGGTGTCAGCTGTGGACACACACATAAAACATATCAGTTCACAAGCGCTTTTGGATTGTTGGATGCGATTTTGTGGGAATTGCAGTGGTTAGATAAGCTAAGTTCTCACACATTGCGGCTGTGGAAGTACTTGAGAACCTGGCAGTACAAAGAGATCTGTTGGTGTGGAGGACAGGACAGTGACGTTTGTGTGTCAGACGCTTGCAGTTTTAAATCAGAATTCTCCCAATTAACTTTCTTGTTGTGAATGATTCATCTCCCTGTTATTCTAATTAAAAAATGGGTCTTAATCTTTTGTAAACCCTTCTTATTTTTTAATTCCTCCACTTCAACATCCACTCGCATATCGATCGATCGATCGTTCATTCGTTCTATCTATCTATCGTTCTATCTATCTATATATATATATATATATATATATATATATATATATATATATATATATATATATATATAGATATAGATTTATAGATATAGATTTACATTTACATATTTTAAAGTTGAACATTTCTATCTATGATTAGATAAATGTGTGTTTATATGATTTCAGTATCCAGGCTAAACTTTAGTATTTTTTTTATAGGAACAGGAAGAGAATAAGGGGGCGACCAGCTGGCCTGAATTCTACATCGATCAGATCAATTCTATGGCCGCTGTAAGTATGACCAAACAGTAAATAATGAACACTTCCCTGACCACACTCATTTCCGTCTATGTTGCCCTTAAGGACGTTGTTGGGGGGATGTAGGTGTTTATCGAGTGGTAAACAGCTATAAATATTTCATAGGGAAAAGAGTGCTGATCCTCAGATAAATGGTGAAACTATAAATTCATTCACATGTTATAGCACACTTTTCCTTTTGTATTACAGTTAAAACTTTTTTTGTGGTGATATTTTTTTTTTCAGTTTATATGCAGTTAGGTAATTTAACAAAACTCTTACCTGGCAAACTTTGGACAGTCCATTAAATATTTACCTCTGTTAAATATCACCACCAGAGGAAATCCCTGCTGGCCCTAGAGAAGGAGGATGAGGAGGAGAGGAATAAGACCATAGAGAGCTTGAAAACTGCTCTCCGCACACAGCCTATGAGGTACTGCCTTTAACACACACACACACAAATACACACACTCTATGGGTCATTCCATGACAGTATAATTATTTTTAATTACTCTTATTAAGCACATTGCCTTACACATGGAGCATCTCTTTTTCACTAAGTGCTTCATTAAATTGCATTAAGTGCATACTTTGCGTGCATGCTTTGTTTTTGCAGAGTATTAGATCTATTGCTCTATTCCTCTTGTGCTGAGACTGATTTGTTTATGCTCTTTGCATAATAATATGAAGTGTGTCTCACAAAAAATTCTGATATCACACCAAAGTCAGTAGGAAAAAAAAATCTAAAAACATTAATTTTCATTAATAGTCATTCATTTCTTTGTTTCTTCATTATTCAGTTATCTTTTTCCTTTCTTTTTCTTCAGTTTTTTTTTTATTTTGCACAAAATATTCAATTATCTTCTGGTGTTTCTGGTGATTAGCATATTTGTATGAAAATGCTTCAGCACTACAAATGTAAAATATTTGTCATTTCAATAGTAAAATTGAAATTTGAAATTTAAAAGAAGCTTGTACAAAAGGTGTTAATTTTGGACAACTTTTCAGCCTATTTTATTGAATTATTTAGATTAATTCCAAGTTTAGTAAAATGACATGTGCTTTTAAAGGCACCGTGACAGCTGCTAAAATTATTAAGAATTTGTATCGCTGTCCCCAAGAGACCAATTACAGGGTCAGCGACTTAATTTTGCTTGACCCTCCATCATGGTGGTAAAGGCCTCAGCAACATTTCTCATGCAACCGTCTCTGAAGCTACAGCAGAAATTGCTCTTAAAATTCAGGGCATTAAGTTAAAATTTTCCATGCGTCATAATGAGTCATAATGTGTTTTCATCTGCTTGGCCTGACCTCTGTGGTGCTCCTCTAGGTTTGTGACGCGCTTTATAGACCTCGATGGACTGACCTGCATCTTGAACTTCCTGAAAACGATGGACTACGAGACCACTGAATCTCAGATCCATACCTCGCTGATCGGCTGCATTAAAGCCCTGATGAACAACTCTCAGGGACGTGCCCATGTGCTCGCACATTCAGAAAGCATCAACATCATCGCTCAGAGCTTGGCCACCGAGAACATCAAGACCAAAGTGGCCGTTCTGGAGATCATGGGTGCTGTTTGCTTGGTGCCCGGAGGACACAAGAAAATCCTGGAAGCCATGTTGCACTATCAAAAGTTCGCCTGCGAAAGGACGCGATTTCAGGTGGGTGGAAAATTCGAGACTTGGTGGTTTCCTTCACTGGGCCTCATTCTTTAAACATAAATCATTCATAAAACCAGTTGTTCATAAATTGTTCCTTTGAAATGAATGCAACGATTTACACAGAAATTCGTTCTGCTTTTGTTTCACAAATAAGGCCATTGAGACTTATAAATGAAATATTAAGAGGTCTTTTGCCTTTGTTGTTCTCATTCTTTCTCCCCATCTTCTCGGTTTTCACACAGACCCTTCTAAATGACTTGGACAAGAGTACGGGCCACTACAGAGATGAGGTGAACCTCAAGACGGCAATCATGTCCTTCATCAACGCGGTCCTCAGTCAAGGAGCAGGGGAGGTAAGCGCTACTTTCTCTACATCTGCATCTCATTAGATTCAAATCATCCAAGAGTTTCTCCATGACTTCCAACATTTCATTTACAGACCAGTTTGGAGTTCAGAATTCATTTGCGGTATGAATTTCTAATGCTGGGCATCCAACCAGTGATTGATAAATTACGGTCCCATGAAAACTCCACGTTAGATCGGTAAGTGCTGTATTTTGAGACACATCATCCTCAAGTACTTGGCTGGATTTTGTTGAGCTTAACATGCAGTCGTTTTTTTTACTCTTCAGGCATTTGGAGTTCTTTGAGATGCTACGAAATGAAGATGAATTAGCTCTCGCTAAGCGGTTTGAAAATGTATGCTTGCTGTTTTAATTTGCCTGTAAATACAGGTGCTTTTTTTCAATATTAATTTCATTGTCTCTTTGTTTGGGTCAGGTTCATATAGACACTAAAAGTGCTACTCAGGTGTTTGACCTTATCCGGAAGAGGATAAACCACACGGACGCCTTCCCACACTTTATGTCCGTCTTACAGCACTGTCTTCATATGCCTTGTGAGTGATGTCACTTCCCTTGACCCCTCCATAACAGTGTAAACAAACAGACATCATATTACCGCATCGTAACTACTGCCACTAAAGAATACAAAATAATTCCATGGTATATAGTTTTGAACATGGCCCTATAGTAATACTATGTGTTTTGGACTTGGACAATGTTTTTTTTTTTTAATGAAAAAGTAATATTCAAATTTTTAGTTAGCATTAAATTTCATTGTACATTACCATTCAAAAGTTTGGGGTTAGTAAGAATTTTTTTTTATTATTATTGTTTTTTTTTAATGAATTTTATACTATTATTCAGCAGGAATGCATTAAATTGATGAGAGTAAAGACATTTATACAAAAGATTAATATTTTTTTCTGTTCATTAAAGAATCCTGAAAAAAAATCTGTTTCCACAAAGATATTAAGCAGCAGAACTGTTTTCAGCATTGATAAAAATAAGAAATATTTTTGAGCACCAAATCAGCACATTAGAATGATTTCTGAAGTATCATGTGACACTAAAATTCAGCTTTGATATCACAAGAATAAATTGCATTTTAAAATTTAATAAAATAGAAGTTAGTTATTTTATATTGTAATAATATTTCACAATACTGCAGTTTTTACGGTATTTTTGATCAAATAATTGCTCTTCTCTTTGCTCAGATAAAAGAAATGGAAATACTGTGCAGTATTGGCTCCTCCTCGACCGAATTGTCCAGCAGATTGTCCTACAGAATGACAAGGGTCACGACCCCGATGTGGCTCCCCTTGAGAACTTCGACGTGAAGAACGTAGTTCGAATGTGAGTGAGAGATGTCTTTACATATAACAAAACTGTACTCTGGTGTCCTCATTATTTCTCATTTATTAATATCCTGAGTTTTTAATACTCTCCAAAACTGCCTGTCATATATTTTTTTGATTTAAGTAATTCAGCTCAGAAAAATATAATCCCAAATCCATAATCCAGACCCAAAGTCATTTTAAGCAAGTAACCATTCACCTGTATCTAATCACATTTTAGGAAAGCGCCAGACCTCAGATTTTGTTGCTTGATGTTTATAAACCAAGACCCATCCAGAATATATTTGAACAGGACAGTCGCAGAACTGTGTGTACAGACTGAAAGTTGCTTCCTTTTGGTGGTACAAGAGTTAAAATAAACACATTTTTGTGTCATCTTTCTGCATGGGATTAATTAGAAGTGAGACACAACTTCACTCTAGTTCAAACAAGTCGAAAGCTGAGAGACGGTCTGGGACAGTTTCAGTCAAATAAAAACAAATATGCAGAATGCATATGGAAAACATTTGGTGGTTTGATCAAATGTTACAGGGCTGAAGTTTGACTCTCATTTTAAGGGGCATCTCTGATCGCTAAACATTTCCCACCGAGGTTCCTTGGTTTCCTGCTGGTCCTATCCGACTAATATGAAGTCATCTTTGTGCTGTTTATGAGTTATGAATGGCAAGTTTTGTGGTTTAGGGACACATAGAAAGTGATAGTTCACCCAAAAATGAAAATTGTGAAAAAGGAAACTTTTGCTCTCTCGTGTTGAAAAAAAAAACACTGACTTTCTTGTGTGCAACACAAATGTCTCCTTTTGTCTTCTGCTGAAAAAAGAATATCATATGGGTTTGTAATGATATGAAGCTGAGTTAATGATGACAGGATTTTCATTTTTATGTGAACTATCGCTTTTACCATTCAGAAGTGCCCAATACTGTTCTCTTGTTTGCTTTTACAGGTTGGTAAATGAGAATGAGGTCAAACAATGGAAAGAGCAAGCGGAAAAAATGAGAAAAGGTACATGCCTCTTCTATGAGCCGAATATTGATTTAAGTGACTGTTTACCCTCAGGAGGCCTTGAGTGTGTTTACATGTGTCTTCATCTGCATGGGAATCAGCGATGACATTGCTGATGTTGTCAAATACTAAAGCGTTTGTGCATTTTGATTTCAACTTTTTTTCTTTGTTTTTCTCTGGCTTGAATCGTAGAACATAATGAACTTCAGCAGAAGCTGGAGAAGAAAGAAAGGGAGTGTGATGCAAAAGCCCAAGAGAAGGAAGAAATGATGCAAACTCTCAATAAGATGAAAGAGAAGCTGGAGAAGGAAAGCAGTGAACATAAGCTTGTTAAGCAGCAAGTTGCTGACCTTTCTGCCCGGCTACATGAGATGAGTAATGTATGTTACATATGCACAATGTGCCTCTTTCAAAACCCAGTGAATTGTTTTCTCTCTACAGCAACCTAACTGAAATGGAAACTCGTAAGAGTTTGAACTGGAACTAGCACTCGGCTCCTTGCCGATTAAAAAAACCTGCTTAAACCAGCCTACGATGGTTAGCTGGCCTGTTTTGGCTTCTAGTTAGGCTGATCTGGTGTGAAAGAAGACCAGATAATCCAGCTGAACCCTAGCTTGGCCAGTTTGGGGGATCAGACAATTTTAAACCAACTAAGACCAGAAAACCACTATAGGATGGTTTCCTTTTTGTTTATTTTTTTAAATTGGTGTGAAATAGTTGATTTCTAATTAGTTTGAACTGTTTTTTCATACATTTTCTTTCTGAATAAAATATAGTTGCGTATGTATACAGTATATATATCATATCCAGAATAATCATGGTAGTTCCAGTAGTGCTTGTTTGTTTGTGGCAGCATAACTGAAACAGCCTAGTGTCTAGACTAGAGTCTGGCAACGCTTTTTCAGCAGGGCCTAAAAATGCATTGTCAACAGGGTTTTGGATCAGACCGAAATGTGGTTTTGCATTGTTTTCCTTCATATTCAAAGCCTCCCCACACTTTTGCTTCACAATCATATTGTGTCTTGTATTTTTAGAGGACAAATATCCCAGGAGGCCCCCCACTCGTCCCATTGGCCCCTGGTAGCATCCCACCTCCACCACCTGGTCTGGCTAGCATTCCTCCTCCACCACCTCCAGGCGGAGCACCTCCGCCACCACCCCCTCTCCCCGGTGGACCACCACCTCCACCAGGCATGCCTGGCTTTGGTGCTCCTCCTCCCCTTGGAGGACTTCTGGGCTCCATGCTTAAGAAAAAGAACATCCCTCAGCCGTCCAATCCTCTCAAGTCTTTCAACTGGACCAAACTTAGTGAAGTGAGTACATAAAGTTTATTGCTAAAGTCCTACACCCACAGAGTTCGAATCGAAACAATTGATTGAAACAATCTATTAAAAAAATAATAGTTTAATACTACGACACTGCAGTGTGTGTGAAATGCGTGTTTATTTACAGTGGCTTGCAAAAGTATTCGGCCCCCTTGAACTTTTCCACATTTTGTCACATTACAGCCACAAACATGAATCAATTTTATTGGAATTCCACGTGAAAGACCAATACAAAGTGGTGTACACGTGAGAAGTGGAACGAAAATCATACATGATTCCAAACATTTTTTACAAATAAATAACTGAAAAGTGGGGTGTGCGTAATTATTCAGCCCCCTGAGTCAATACTTTGTAGAACCACCTTTTGCTGCAATTACAGCTGCCAGTCTTTTAGAGTATGTCTCTACCAGCTTTGCACATCTAGAGACTGAACTCCTTGCCCATTCTTCTTTGCAAAACAGCTCCAGCTCAGTCAGATTAGATGGACAGCGTTTGTGAACAGCAGTTTTCAGATCTTGCCACAGATTCTCGATTGGATTTAGATCTGGACTTTGACTGGGCCATTCTAACACATGGATATGTTTTGTTTTAAACCATTCCATTGTTGCCCTGGCTTTATGTTTAGGGTCGTTGTCCTGCTGGAAGGTGAACCTCCGCCCCAGTCTCAAGTCTTTTGCAGACTCCAAGAGGTTTTCTTCCAAGATTGCCCTGTATTTGGCTCCATCCATCTTCCCATCAACTCTGACCAGCTTCCCTGTCCCTGCTGAAGAGAAGCACCCCCAGAGCATGATGCTGCCACCACCATATTTGACAGTGGGGATGGTGTGTTCAGAGTGATGTGCAGTGTTAGTTTTGCATTTTGGCCAAAAAGTACCATTTTGGTCTCATCTGACCAGAGCACCTTCTTCCACATGTTTGCTGTGTCCCCCACATGGCTTGTGGCAAACTGCAAACGGGACTTCTTATGGTTTTCTGTTAACAATGGCTTTCTTCTTGCCACTCTTCCATAAAGGCCAACTTTGTGCAGTGCACGACTAATAGTTGTCCTATGGACAGATTCCCCCACCTGAGCTGTAGATCTCTGCAGCTCGTCCAGAGTCACCATGGGCCTCTTGGCTGCATTTCTGATCAGTGCTCTCCTTGTTCGGCCTGTGAGTTTAGGCGGACGGCCTTGTCTTGGTAGGTTTACAGTTGTGCCATACTCCTTCCATTTCTGAATGATCGCTTGAACAGTGCTCCGTGGGATGTTCAAGGCTTTGGAAATCTTTTTGTAGCCTAAGCCTGCTTTAAATTTCTCAATAACTTTATCCCTGACCTGTCTGGTGTGTTCTTTGGACTTCATGGTGTTGTTGCTCCCAATATTCTCTTAGACAACCTCTGAGGCCGTCACAGAGCAGCTGTATTTCTACTGACATTAGATTACACACAGGTGCACTCTATTTAGTCATTAGCACTCATCAGGCAATGTCTATGGGCAACTGACTGCACTCAGACCAAAGGGGGCTGAATAATTACGCACACCCCACTTTTCAGTTATTTATTTGTTAAAAATGTTTGGAATCATGTATGATTTTCGTTCCACTTCTCACGTGTACACCACTTTGTATTGGTCTTTCACGTGGAATTCCAATAAAATTGATTCATGTTTGTGGCTGTAATGTGACAAAATGTGGAAAAGTTCAAGGGGGCCGAATACTTTTGCAAGCCACTGTATATATATATTTTTAAAACTTCTCCTTAATTGTAATTAGACTAATTATAATTAATTAATTAATTAAAAAAAAGTATTTAAATATATTCATTTTTATTCTATTTTGTTTAATTTTATTAAATATAGTTTATTCACTATTCATCTCTGTATCGCAGAATAAATTGGAAGGGACTGTGTGGCTGGACCTGGACGACCTCAAAGTTTTCAAACAATTGGACTTGGAGGATGTTGAGAAAACATTCTCTGCTTACCAGAGACAGCAGGTAACCAGTAACATAAAGGAATGATGAGAATCCTTACACGTCTGCTCCTTTATTATAAACGTCTCACACATTGTTCCAAATGCATTGTATGAGAAATACTGCGGTGTCAGGCAGTTTCTGTCCATCCCTCTGTATTGTATCACCCTTTTTTTTCTGCATGATGTTTACTCCTGCCCTTTTATATACTTCCTGATCTAACTAACACTTTCCTGCTTCTCGCTTGCCGTAAAGGACTCTCTGTTGAATATCTTTAGACGGGTAAGTGATCTTCGGACCTGACCCTTTAGTTGGTGATGATACCATGGTAATGCCATGTTTTTCGGACATGTAGTTACATGGTATTCTTAGAAGTACTTTGTAGTGACACATGAATGGTTGAATCTCACAAGTAAATTTTCTGGTCACGTTTCATCCCAAAATCAACAGAAAATAATTATGTTGCAGCATTGTGACATTATTGTAATGCAAAGTAAGCACATTTAGCGGTTCCAATTATTTTGGTGCTGATTATCATTACTCTTATATAGCCCTTGTTACTATTTTACATTAAAAAGCAATAATATAGTGATTTTTAATATTGGAATAAGCCACAAGAATTAGAAGTACCACAAATAGAAACAGTACAACAAATACTACAATGATGTACAAATCCCATTAAAATCATATTTGATATATTAAAGACTTTTGTTTTTTGTCACAATGTAAAAAATTTATTAATCTTAATTATTTTTCGATAGGTTTAATGATCTATTCTTTCATAATATAATTTCTTATTTTGGTTTTGAAATGAAATATGACATTTTCCTGCATTTTTGTGAGATTTACCCAAAATGCCATATATAAATATAGTAATCAGTAAGTAATTTGGTATTAAAGGACCATCTATTGCATAGTACTTTAATGTAATCTTAAGTGCATTCTTCATACAGATAATCACCAAATTGTTGCCTTTTGTAGCATAGCTTAAAACTCAATGAACTAAATGACCTATTTCAGTTTATTAGCGAGCATTTCAAGATGTCTTTGTTCGTAATTAGCCAAGTGGGTATGAGGCATGCGGTTGGTTTTGCATGCATCTGGAGTTTATGCAACAGTGAAGGAGACAGATTTCCATCAACTAAAAAACAAATATCCTCTTGTTTTTGGACACTTTCCCTTTCACCCTCTTCCTCCTCCAAATAAAACCCGACGTGTGATCATTTAAACACGCAATTTCTTGCTGTCTGCTCCCCAGCTGATGCTAAAGAGGAAAAGATGACTGTTTTCATCCTCTGTTGTTGTGGATGTCTGGTTGTGTCATGAGCATGTTGTCCTGTTTGGCGTTTACTTTTGAGACAGCAGGTTTCTTCACTTCACTTCACTTCACTTCACTTTCTTGTTGTTTTCGCATTCGGTGTTTTTTGCCAAACCTGCATTCGATTGTTTCTAATCACTATGGCTCTGCTTTTAGACTGTTATGGTGTTCTGAACCACGTTTTAATCTCTTTAAGTTTCACACCTGACAAGCACTCAAACCTTTTGACCGATTCGCACTAAAACCCTCAAGTGTGAAATCATCACTAGCTTGCTCTCTCAGTATTTTGCTCTTCATTTCAGTGTGATATTGACCTTCAATGCATTCCATTCTTTGCAGAAAGAATCAGAGGATGACACCGTCACTTCTAAAAAGGTCAGAGAATTGTCTGTCATCGATGGACGGCGTGCACAAAACTGCAACATTGTTCTCTCCAAGTGAGTCTGTAAATTAGGAACCCACAGCCACCATCTTTGACTATTTAAGATTCATTCACAGTAATAAACCTTCCTGCATGACTCACTATAGAACAATTCTTTGTTTACTTAAGCCATTTTGTTGACGGCTGACAATGTGTTTAAAACACAATTGCAGCCAAGCGTTTTATTCATAAGATGATCCTAGCCAGATTTTTATGTTGCATCACAAGTCGCCATAGCAGCGGCAATAAACAGAGATTATGATCTCTCCCATAAGCTCACTTTATGTGTTTGATTAAAATGTACAGATGTTAATAAAACCTGGAATTCAGCAATTTTAAACCTTTACTGCACCAAGAAACGTTAGTTCAGTTATTTCAGAAGATAGTTTTTTTGTGCATACTGCATTTGCTCATTTATTTTGGTTTATTATGTATGATTTCATTTGTTTTTATTTATTTAATTAATTAATTAATTTGTTTGTTTATTGGTGTATACAATTATATTTATATGTATATTTATAGTGGTGTATATTTTTATATTTATTGGTTGTGTATATTTTTTATTTTATTTGTTTGGCCTTTTTAGTTGTATGTATTTATTTATTTACTTTATTTATTTTATGTACTTTTTTATTCACTTTATTTTATTTACTGTTTTTTTATTTTTTTATTTTATTTACTTTGTTTGGCCTCATTTATTTATTTTGTTATTTTATTTGTTTTGAATTTATCTATCTATCTATCTATCTATCTATCTATCTATCTATCTATCTATCTATCTATCTATCTATCTATCTATCTATCTATCTATCTATCTATCTATCTATCTATCTATCTGTCTATCTGTCTATCTGTCATATGACGATATGGAAATATGACCAGATTATTTCTTTGTATGGTTCACTCAAAAATGAGGAAACCACATGCACTGATTCGCTCAAATGTTCTTATTGCAGGTTAAAACTCTCCAATGAGGAGATCAAGAGAGCCATACTGACCATGGATGAGCAGGAAGACCTACCTAAGGATATGCTGGAGCAGGTAAGATCCATCACCACATACTCCATCACTTAGCTCACACTTTAACTCATAACTCCAGGTGGCTTATGTCCAAAACAAACCTGTTTTACTGCAGTGGATTGACGTCAAATATTTCAGAACTGTGATTAGCTGATACAGCGTCTCCACAGGCTGCACGTTTAATTACATAAGCCTGACAGTCCTAGCCAGTGTGCAATTATTGTTTTGCAGAAGCAATTTTGGCAAGACACCATGTCATCTTTGCATTTTTGTCATTCTGACTGATGGTGAAATTTGCTGTAGTTTGTAAAAATATAAAACATACCAAAGCCTTTTAATATTGTACCAGCTTTTCACGTGTCTGAATAAAGTCAGTTGTGGGTATCCTGCGAGTGAAGCACATTAATTTAAAGGGCAGTCGTGGCCTAATGGATAGAGAGTTGGACTTGTAACCCGAAGGTCGTGGAGTGAATAACCAACACCTCAATACCATGACTGAGGTGAGACCCTTGAGCAAGGCACCGAACCCCCAGCTGCTCCCCGGGCGCTGCAGGTTTGGCTGCCCACTGCTCCAGGTGTATGTTCACTATTGTGTGTGCACTTGGATGGGTTAAATGCAGAGCACAAATTCCGAGTATGGGTCACCATACTTGGCCACACACCACTCCCCTTTCCCTTTAATGTGGCTTTTTGTAGTTTAATTAAAACCTGATCTAGCCATGTAGCTATATTGGTAATAAAATGCAGCTTTGTATACCTCGCCCTGTTTAAACTTAAGCAAATCACCAAATAAGAGCAGCACGTAAATGTTTGTAACATTTTCCAAATGGACTTTAATATATATAATGGCAATCAGATTTTATAACTCCTCTGATTGCTGTTGTTTTAGTCTTAACAGTATCAAACAGTTTAATCAAACAGTTATTGTAGTGTGACGAGGATGTGTGTTTCATTAATGGGGCCGCATTGCATTCAAATCACTTAAAAGGGCCAGGATATCTTTTTTTTTCTTTTCATAATTTATCCTTGAATTTTATTTTATGAAAAAACAGGCTGTTTTGGTACTGTACCTTTAAGACTTTTCTTTCAAAATGATTTCTGATTGGTTGGCCCAATTTAGTCATTAGTATGCTTGCTTGTTTTCTTCCCCTGCAGCTGTTGAAGTTCATGCCAGAAAAAAGTGATGTGGACCTTCTGGAGGAACACAAACATGAGTTGGAGCGGATGGCGAAGGCAGATCGCTTCCTTTATGAGATGAGCAGGTAACCATCATTTTAGGTCATGAAAAAAACACTTCGTTTGGAAGATAATAAATAGAGAGAACTATGTTCATCAGACTGGACAGAGCCATCAAAAAACTGAATATCTACTAAATGGTGTTTCTGCTAAAGGTGGTGTAGAGGTCAGTATGTGGAAAATAAACTGTTTTACAGAATGACGTTCTTATCTTGGTCTGTTTAGTTTCATGCATTATACATGTCGTCATTTTTTTGATCTCTTCATTGTGTATTGTCATTAATCTCTGTAGAATGTCAGCCCACAAGGATATAAATATAAAAGCCATGAAGAATGGGCGGCTCCATTTATTAATAAAAAATAAACAAGTTGCAGGTGTTATTAGACTATTTTTTATTATTAATTTAATACGGCAAACAGGACCCGTGTCTCACGAACAGGCATGTTTTAACAGAGCAATGAAAAGCCACAGAAGAATATTTGGCTGTTAATGTTTCAGCTGTTTTCTAGCAATGCATTATGGGTACACCCCTTGTTAGTAAACTGACAGTCAGTTTTCTTTCAGTATGTATTGTACTTTATTATGTTTTATATTTTATATGAAATATTATTTGATATAAACTACCAGTCAATTGTTCGGACACATTTATTCCTTATTTTTCCACAATAAAAGTACAGTCATCAAAAGTAAGAAATAACAGAAATACTAATGTTTACTGAACTTATAGTTGATTTACTTTAAATGTATACACTTTATATTTGTCAGCAAAATTAATTTGAAGCATTTAAGCAGAAGTCTTTAGATCAAGAGGTTTCCTTAGGACACATTTGTACTTTTTTTATAACGATTTTCCACATGAAAGTCATTTAAAATAATGTTAACATAGCATTAGTACTAGAATTCAAATTTAGACCATTTGTATTTACCACCAAAACTAATTTCATAAGCAGAAACCTTTAGGTTTTAAGATCATAAGAAAGTTTAATTCAGCTGTATCCAGACTTTTGTCCTTATTATATAATTAGTGGTGTTTTATTTCAATCCTCTATTTAATCCACAGAATCAACCACTACCAGCAAAGACTGCAGTCTCTTTACTTCAAAAAGAAGTTTGCAGAAAGAATAGTAGAAATCAAGCCGAAAGTGGAAGGTAAATTTGTATACAGTTATGCTCTCTTCTAGACTTTTGTGAAATTAAGGTGTAGGTGTAATATAAAAAATGCTATTTTTCTCCTTCAGCTCTCAGTAAAGCCTCTAAGGAGGTTCTTCAGAGCAAGAATCTTCGACAGCTTCTGGAGGTGGTGCTGGCCTTCGGTAACTACATGAACAAAGGCCAGAGGGGCAATGCCTATGGCTTCAAAGTGTCCTCTCTCAACAAGATCGCTGACACCAAGTCCAGCATCGACAAGTAAGACGGGGCTTCAGTTTGTGTTAGTTCTGTATATTAAACTTCTACCAGCCATGCAGTTACACAGGCTGTGTGTTTCTCAATAGGAACGTCACTCTGCTGCACTACCTGATTACCATTCTTGAGCAGAAGTACCCGAAAGTCAGCCTGATTCATGACGATCTGCACAACGTGCCAGAAGCAGCCAAAGTCAAGTATGCGACAACATTTCACAATTACACCCACTCAAGAGTTTCTGTCTCCAAAAAGAGTGTATGTAATAGGAAAAACACTTTTAAAGGAGTATTCTGGGTTTAGTATAAGCTTAATCGACAAAACTTTGTGGCACAATGTTGATTAGCATACAAATTAATTTCCTAAATGACATAAACATTATGCAATATTAGCATAATTTTAATATGAAAAACTAAAGCTTTATCAAATTTGTAGTGACAATGGAATGCCTTAAACCCAAAAGCAACAGTAAAAAGATGATTTAAACAGCTTTAAAGCTTCAAATAATACACAGGTTTTAAGAGAAGAATTAATGTGAGTGCTTTTATAAAAATCATAGACTTCACATTTCTGCTTCTATTCATGGGATAAGTAATTATTTTTGTGGTAATCGGTGTTATACCACAAATGCTTCAACTTTTTTTTTAGAGAAATTAATACTTTTATTCAGCAAGGGCACGTTAAATTGATCAAAAGTGGCAGTGAAGTATTTATAATGTCAGGATACTGTAAAAAATGCGTCTTTAGTTTTCACAAAAATATTAAGTAACACAACGGTTTTCAACATTGATAAGAAGAAATGTTTTTTGAGCAGCAAGTCAGCATATTAGAATGATTTCTGAAGGATCATGTGACACTGAAGACTGGAGTAATGATGCTGAACATTCAGTTTTGCATCACAGAAATAGATTGCATTTTAAAATGTATAAAAAAAAAAGCTTATTATAATATTTCACAATATTATTGTTTTTATTTTTGTTCATATATTGAACCCTGTAATATTCCTTTAACAACCAATCAGATGTTAGGCATCGTGCTGAGAGCCTGAACAGTTTCAGCCTATCATTTCGCTCTCATTTTAGGGGTAGTTTATAGTTTGGGATGGGGTTAGTTGTTCCAGCACCAACAAAAGTTGTTGATCCAGGAACACGTCCTATTTGGCAAAACCATAGTCACTGTGTGAAGATACTGTTTGATGTGATCCATTCCTCTGCCATTCGAAATGAGATTAAAGGGTCTGCAAATTGTCCAGTGAAACATTATCTCTCATTATCTCTCTCTCCAACTTATTTTTCTTCCTTTTTTCCCAGCATGACTGAACTGGAGAAAGACATTAACAATCTGCGCACTGGCCTAAAAAGCGTGGAGACTGTAAGCGACATTCTCTCATTTTGTCTACAATTACAACAAGCTCTGCAGCTTGTGAGGTCATCCAGTGTAGCAAATATATCCATTTAAACAGTATCATTGGCTAAAACATTATTTATGGTTACAACACATGAAAACTAGAAAGAACTTTGAGATTTGAAGTTTGAAGCCCCTGCTAGGTTTCTAAGGTGTTTTCTTGAGATTCCTCTGAATTAAATGCACTTTTTCCTATTTAATATTTATTATTTAATTCTGTCTCTGTCTCAACAGGAGCTGGAGTACCAGAAGAGTCAGCCTCAGATCCACGGCGATAAGTTTGTGTCTGTTGTGAGTCAGTTCATCACTGTGGCTGGTTTCAGTTTCTCTGAGGCGGAAGACTCGCTTCAGGACGCCAAGGATTTGGTAAGAACGAAAGCGCACCACAGTTCACTGAGCCTGAGGAGCTAATAGATGTTAAAGGTTTATGAGAGGTTTGAACATAGCGAGGCTTGTCACTCTATCTGGTCATTTATATATGAGAGCTCAAATAAAGTTGCTCCGCTGCAGCTTTGAAGTAGCCGTTAAGCGTCTGAAATGCCAGATTTTTTCCCCGCTCCATGCTGGCACATGTAACTCAGCCTTGTAGATGTTAAATCACTGCTTTCACTGAAGTTTAATGGGCTTCTGTCCGTCTATGTGGACATTGGAACCGCTGGAAACATTGACCGTAATCTTTAACTGCCATAGGCTGAAGATCAGTTTCAAAGGCAGGTTCTTCCAGTCGGATCCTGCTCATGAAGCTGCACATTGGATGCGATTTGATGCTGCCGCAGTGCTTGAATGTTATGTTGGGATCTAGCTGGTTTTCTAAAGGGTGGGCAAAGGTATGATCTTTGTGAGAAATTAAGTATTTGTCAACCAAATCTGGATAACGGTCTCATTTCATTACATTCATACACTACCATTCAGAAGTTTGGGGTCAGTACGTTTTCTTTATATTTTTATTCAACAAGGATGCATTAAATTGATCAAGAGTGGCGTTAAAGACATTTATAATGTTAGAAAATATTTATATTTCAAATCAATTCTGTTCTTTTGAACTCTGTATTCATCAAAGAGTTCTGAAAAAAAATGTATCACAGTTTCCACTAAAATATTAAGCAGAGCAACATTGATAATTATAAGAAATGTTTCTTGTGCAGCAAATCAGCATTTTAGAATATTTCTGAAGGATCGTGTGACACTGAAGAATGATGAAAATTCTGCTTTGTCTTAAAATAAAAATATAATATAAATTATATAAAATAAATTAAAATAGAAAAATAGATTTAAAATTTTTATTATTTTGTAATGTTGTTTTTACTGTATTTTTGATCAAATAAAGGCAACATGAACAAAACAAATGTTCTTTGTTGAAAAACATGGGGAAAAAATTTTTACTGACTGCAAGCCTTTTACTGGTAGTGTATATGACAAGAAGATCACTAGTTCATTCTAGCAGCCTGGAGTTTTTGATGGCATTTTTTTTTTTTTACTCGCCGAATAAAAATAAGGATTATATGAGAGAGAATCACTGTCCTAAATGTCCTTGTCTTTCATTCTACACAGTTTGAGAAGTCTGTGAAGCACTTCGGTGAGGACGCCACACGCATGCAGCCCGATGAGTTCTTTGGCATCTTTGATCAGTTCCTACAGGCCTTCAGTGAAGCTAAACAGGACAATGAGAACATGCGACGACGCAAGGAGGAGGAAGAGCGCAGAGCCCGCATGGAGGCGCAGGTAATGTCAACAAGCATGCATTGTGTCCATCTCAAACACATCCACATGCATCCCCTTGCTAGATCCTCTCTAAATGTGTTGTACTAGCACACATCATTTCACAATATACAAATTTGGGGTCTGTAAGATTGAATGTTTTTAAAGAAGTATTTGATGCTCACCAGTGCTGCATTTATATGACCAAAAATACAGTAAAACAGTAATATTATTACAATTTAAATATTTTTGACATGTTTTAGAATGTAATTTATTCCTGTGATGGCAAAGCTGAATTTTCCAGCATCATTGCTCCAGTCTTCAGTGTCACATGATCCTTCAGAAATCATTCTAATATGCTGATTTGCTGCTCAAAAAACATTTCTTATTATTACAAGCAGCTGTGCTGCTTAAAAAAAATCTACTAGTCAGTACTTGTGATTACTTGCCTATGTACACCAAGTCGGATGGTCATCTTTAGCTATTCTGTCAAGCCAATAGCAAAAAAGAGTACATCTCCAAAATAACATTAAAATCTGAAGAGCACAAGAAAGTGTAATATGTAAACGGACCCTAAATATTTAAAAATTTACAAGACAAAATGCAGCTTTTTCCAGTAAAAATCCTTGTTCTTTAGCAATCTGAGAATTCATCCGAATAAAGGCATGCAACAGATTGAGAGGAGGGAGGTAATATTAAATAAGTCCCTCAAAATTACCAAAAAAAGTATGCTGCCTTTAATGTACACTGTGTAGTACGCATTGAGCAAACTAAACACCTCCCTGCAGCACAATGACAGACATTAAGAGAAAAGTAAAACTTACAGTTCTGATTCATCTAAATGAATATGTCTGTGAACAGCTCAAGGAACAGCGTGAGAAGGAAAGAAAAGCCCGGAAGGCCAAAGAGAACTGCGAGGAGGATGGAGAATTCGACGATCTGGTGTCTGCACTCCGATCTGGGGAGGTGTTTGACAAAGACCTCTCAAAGATGAAACACAACCGCAAGCGTCCCGTCAAGCAGAGCGCAGAGAGCAGCAGAGAGAGGCCCATCACCAAACTCAACTTCTGAGGAAGCTGCGCAAGCGAGTGCTGCCTTCTGATGGTAGAGCTGAGACATTACACACGTGTGCAACAGCTCTACCTCAGTTTAGATCTGGAGAGCATATCCAGGCCCTGTTTTGTGCTGACTGCCAAAATACTTCTTAAGGATTTATAAAGTCTTTTCTAAACATGTAAATCAGTTGTGTTTGTGCTGAAGATGACAGGAGTTTGTATGGTGCGTGTGCACCGTAGTTCAGAAATAATGAGCAGAAAGGGCTACAAACTGGTGCTGAAATACAGAAACACCCATTTTCACAGTTTTGCTTGCCTGGCAACCATAAACCCCATTTATTTCTGTCTGCTCAGATACCGCTTGTTGAGTTATTGTCGGTGTACACTGTGCACTTTCAAGAAACGGGCCTTGTTTTGCAATATGAGGTGTGCTAAACACTAAAAGTCAGTGTTTTGGAAGCAAAAGTGATTTTTGTCAAATTGTGGGACGCAGTGATACTTGAATATCATTGGACGATGTAATTGGTTTGTTTGTAATGAGTATTTCCTTTTGTTACACTTGTAACTCAGGCACAAGCGATTGTTTGTTAATAAACTGTTCATTCCAGACCTGTTAAAGCACGATGCACAAACCTAGAAAACAACATCTTGTATAAAATGTTATTGAAATCAAATAGTTTATTATAAATCTACAGATGCCATGTATTAAATGTACTGACAGTACAAAAAAATGCTAAGGTCAAACTTTGATTGCAAATATATTTTAGAGGATGACAGAAGGATGCAATATTTTAGCGGTTACCAAAAAGAACATTCATTAAAAACAGCTGTGGATGCAAAACCAAACTGTCTGCCGTGCATGTATATTCTTGTAATTTCTTCCGTTGTTGTATATATGTACATATACCCATTGTTAACTCTTCTGACCAAGGCTTTTTCTTAGTCCTTGACGCTACTATTTTCTGCTAATATTTTTTTTTCCTGTTGATCAGATGCCATTAAATCTTTTTCACTAATAGTTTTTTGTAATATTGTATTGTAATAGTTTCCTCTGTTGGCAAGATGTTTTGTTTTCTTTATTTAAGAATTAATTTGGATGTGAGATAAGTAATCAATAAATAAACCCTGAGGGTCCCTGCATTGGTGTTTGACTGCTGATTTGTTTTCAGTTTTGCGACCTGAAATTATTAAGGTGAGCAAAATGCTCCATAATTAGGCCCTGCACAACAATACTGCACTTAACTAGTTATAATGTCAGAGTGATTTGTGAATAGTAATCAAACATAAAGCATGCAATGGATAAAACATATTCAAACTTTATTTCAGGCAAACCGCTGTCAAAGATATGATGTATGGCTATGTTTATTTCATAATAGCTTGTTTCAAATCTGAAGTGTCTTTGATATAAAAAAAAAATGATTAATTTGAATATTTGAAAATAATGCATCTCTCTCCTATGACTGAAACCAACCAGGTAAAAACAAACAAACACATATTTAATAGGCCATTGACTCTTTTATGCCCGTCTCTAAAATACATCTGTTTCAAGGAAAGTTTCACATATAAAAGACCCTGTGCTTTTGTTAGTTTCTCTAGATCTCTAAAGCTGGTCTTGCATTTCTATAAATGCTGATGAATGTTTGCAGAAAAAGTCAATCCAAAGACGTTTTCATAAAATATGAAAGACTAAAAAGCACTGATATCTACATAAAACGAATAAATGGCAGTCTTACAGTCAAATAAATTCAGAATTTGATCAATTCTTGCTTAATAATGATATAGAAATTGTTTCAAATATTGAAATACTGATATTCTGTAAACCATGCTACATCCAACAATTAAGGCAGTTTGTTGTTTTAAGTTGCTCTTCCAAAATCTCAGTGAAAATATTTAATTTAGTTTTTCCCTCAAAAATATGAATTATTTGACAGAAATGTATGCTGTTTACAGATCAATTAAAGGACATTCTATTCTATTCCTATTTTATTTGACTTGTTTGTGTGATTTTGAGGTCTTTTTTATTACAGAGTAGCAGGTATATGGTTCTGTGAAGGCTCCAAACCTAAAGCTAAGACATTTTACAATGAAGAAACTATTTTTTTTTAGCCCTATTTCTTAAACGACCATGTCATTATGACCGATTGTTCAATTAAATAGTTATAAAATCCTCTCAACTCTCACCCGTTTCACTGTTAATATTCCAGGTCAGTGTAGATGATGAACAGCATGGATATGGTTTTAGGCTGTGAGAGAGATTTCTGTAAACCCTTCAGTTCATTCACAGTGTTGGAAAGCATTTGCATTAGGCTCAAGACTTTCATTTGCACACACAGACACACACTACACCTGCTGATTCATTACATTAATAAACTCATGCTTGGAGAGTTTGGTTTCAAATATAGGTTAATGTTATCAAAAGATTAAATGTAAAAAATACGGTAACACTTTATAATGACTTAATAATCATTAATAAAGAATACAATGCATAATAATGCATCTTAAATTCATTTACATTCAAACTTTGATATTTTTACTTATAGGCCTATTTATATTTAAAGCTGAAGAATGTAAAGTTTTAACAGTGTTATGAAAAGAGCGAGCCTAGTCCTACTGTACACTTCAATACTGACTCGACCAATGGCGTGTCATACTTCAGCTTTAAAAATACACACAAAATAATGCTTCTTTAAACATCATATAACATCATAATATTATAGGTAATGTACAATCAAATATTTGGAACTGACATGAAATTTTGATTAGTGTTCCAATTTATTTAAATGCATATGACTTACTGAAATCTGAAGGGAGGTACTACAGGTGAATTTTTACTTGCAAAAAATTAAACTGCTGTAATAAAATACATAAACAAATCGTTATAAAAAAAATTACAAAACGTAAAAAATAAATAAAAACATAAAAATAAAAATTAAATATAATTAAATATGTACATATTTGCATATTAGCTATATATAGCAAAAGTGAGACCCTACAGAAAAGATCATTTTTTATTTAATGTGATCAACAACCTAAAGGTTGGTGATTATCAGATCCTTTTATCAAAAGCGTAATTATTTAACAGAATATTTAATTAAACACTTTTGCTCTTCTAAGATATAATGGCCCAAGGAAATAAAGATAAAAAACAATAAAGTGCCAGCATAAATATCACTTAACAAGAAAATTATATTTAGGGTCTCTAATAAAATAGGCTATGTGTTTATTGTATGAGCAAAATATCAATAGGCTAAACAGTGAATGTCATAAAATCATTAAAAAAAATATATATAATATATATATATATATATATATATATATATATAGGCCTATAGGCTATGTCAAAATGAGTTTGAAAGTTTTAAATTAATTATGCTTACACTTTATGTATTAGTATCATTACATTAGAAAAGTTTGTGTTAAATGTTTAAACCTGATTTGACATTTTGTTATCCAATGCAATAAACGAAATGTTAAATTTTTAAGTGCGACCCAAGTCATTTTGGGTCCTACTGTACACCTGTAGCACCTCCCGTCGTCATCATAAAGTGTGACCGCGTTACAAACTGGTGTCAGCAGTCTCAACTTTGGGCACCGCTGGTTTAGTGATCGTATCCGGATGCGCGTCTCTACAGAAGAACACCGCCGGGTTTTTACAGGCCCACATGGCCACATCTCCGCCGTTGGCCGGGCTGGAGGAAGACAGGCGGCTGTTTGCGCCGTGGTGGCTCACGTACCGATCTCTAATCCGGTCCGCGCGGTTCCGGACCGCGTCCCTGCGCTGCGTCTGCGTGGACAGGTACGCGGCGATGTTTCTAGTCCTGTATCCCTCCTCTCTGCTCCGACCCAACAGCATGGATATGTTCGGATTCCTTATGGCGTAAATCAACGGGTTGATGGCACCGTTAGCCCACGCCATCCAGATTGCCACGGTATCCATAGCAGGACTGAAGGAGTAGCTCCCGAGCGCGGTGATGATGCCCATCAGGCAGTAGGGCCCCCAGCAGAAGATGACGAACACGATCATGATGAGCACGGTGGTGGCGGTGCGCATCTCGCTGTAGAAGCGCAACAGGTGCGCGTAAGTGGTCACCGGCCGCACCCTGATCTCCGACAGCCGGACGGTTTTGCAGATGTTGTAGTGGCAGAAGCACATGAGGGCGAAGGGAAGCAGGTAACACGCTACTATTAAAGCTACGCTGTATGCAGTGCCCATCCTGGAGGTGCCAGAGTGGAACACGTACATGCAATGGTAAAACCCCTGTTTGTGCACCACCAAGCGCCAGGAGGTCTCCATAAGCATGTGCCAAGGAAACGAGAAGACCACCGCGGAGACCCAAACGGCCGCCAGGAGCTGGATCGCTCTCCTCCGGCCGATTTTGGCTTGCGGCTGCCTTACGATGGCATAATAGCGGTCGAATGAGATGAGAGTCATGGTCAGGGTGGAGATGATGCCGAAGCAGGTGTTGAAGAAGCCGTTGGCGACGCAGAAGGGCTCCCCAAACAGCCACCTGCCATCCTTGCTGAAGAGCATCATGAAGGAGAAGGGTAAACAAAGAACGGCCGTGAGGAAGTCGGAGAGGGACAGGGACATGATGAACGCGTTAGTGACCGTTCTCAACTGCCTGTGTTTGATTATAACCACCACGACCGCTGAATTACCCAGACTGGACAGTAAGAAGATGGCCAGGAGCAGAAGCGCCTGCGCGGCCAGCGCGATGCCCTGAAGAACCGAGTTCCCCTCCGAACTCCTCACTGGGGTGTCGCTGGGCATCTCGCCCCCGGCTGTATAGTTGCTGGCCTGAGTGATCAGGCTGTTTACAACGGGTTTGATGGTCACAATCTCTAACATGAAGCCCGAGCCCGACATGTTGTCCGCGGTCGCGTTGCTGATGCCGGGGAGATCCATTGGACACGTTTAGGGCGCATCCACGGGGTGGAAGAGAATTCATCCCTTGTCAGTGTCTCCCGTGTCCGTATCACAGTAAAAATGAGTATGCGCTACGGTCTCACAGATGGCCCCTATGTAGTCCTTTGATGCCATACACTGTGCTTGGAGTAAAGAATGTCCCCCTGTTACAGATGACTGAGCGGACAATGCTGCTGGGTTACTGCTGCCACGAGACGAAACCTGGTTATTCCGCGAGGGGGCGCTTGGAGGCCCAGAAAGCCAATTCTCCATTGAGACGCATTTAGATTTCAAGACATTTTGTCTTGATTGGAGACACTTTCCAAATATGTTTGTCCTAATATGTTTAATGTTTTTTAAGTTTTATAATATAACGAAATAATACCGGAAATACAAATGGAAATATCCCATAGCTTAGTGCATAAATCGAGTTGCGCACCAGCGACTGTGATTGGTCCATTCTAACAAGCGCTGAGAAAAGTAACAGGTAGCTTCTGTTTGCTCGTACCTGAATGGATCAAATTCTCCGCTGAATCAAAAAAGTCGTTTTCAGATGAATTATCAAAGCTTATTAGCTATGACTATTGTTTCTGCCCCATAAACGTGTGCTATTCAGCCTAAGCGAATTCAAGTAGGCTACTACACACTCTGAAGAGTGCTGTAAAAACTAGCAGGTATCACGTGACTCAGCCGTCTCTATAGCGACCTCGATTTTTTTTTTTTTTGGCGAAATTTTAATAGCCAGTGAATTAAAATGTGTTTGTTTGTCAGCCCGTTTCAATGCAGTCGCCGCTCTACATGCTTATTTTATTTCTGTGATACAGATGCAGGCCCCTGCACCTCCCCGTGACGTGTGAAGCCGTTGCCATGACACCGGACCCGATGTTTTCCAGCTGAATTACGCACTTTCTTATGAAGATTGCGTTAATTTATTGTGCTTTGTGCCGCTGATGCAGACCTGCAAACTGCAAATCCATCCATCCATCCATCCATCCATCCATCCATCCATCCATCCATCCATCCATCCATCCATCCATCCATCCATCTATCTATCTATCTATCTATCTATCTATCTATCTATCTATCTATCTATCTATCTATCTATCTATCTATCTATCTATCTATCTATCTATCTATCTATCTATCTATCTATCTATCTATCTATCTATCTATCTATCTGCATATAAACAATAGTTTAGAATGATTAGAATAGAATGATTGTCATATTTGATGTATTTATATACCAGCAGAGAAGTAAATCTGGCCAGTGAGTGGCGCTGTGTGACTATTCACTTTTAGCAGCACGTCCCACATCACACGAAGAAGACGGAGGCGTTTGTTCTTCCGGTTTCTGTTGCGTCGTTTTGAGCATACAGCTTGAAATCAACTAATCCAATAAACTGAGCGATTGAATATTTTGTAATGCTGCATACGACATGGGTATGTTAAAACAATCATGAATAACTGCAGGCAGCTAATGACAATATATAATTCATCCATATTTGCGTCTTGCTGTTGATAAGAGTCGCCTGTTTACTGCCATGACAACACGATTCAAATGTTTTATATTGAATTTAAGGATGTTATTATGTTTAATGATGTTTTTTTGGGTGTAATGCAGCTGTAGCAATGAGCTCCACTTGTCCTGGGCTGTACTGTGGAAGGACCTTCATAAATGACTCTGTTGAAGGAGAATGTGGGGTAAGTGCATGAATCGGGCCAAATAACACACACATAGTTTAATGTATGATGATGTGTACTAATGCAAAAGGTTATATGAACAGCACGATCATGTACATATGCTCTGATGTGCATTTTACTAGTTCACAATTGTTTATTTCAATTTACATTGAGGTTATATTTGTTAACATTAGTTAACTAAATGCTTTAACACAAACTAATAAAGAACAATAGGTATGCAGTATTTATTTGACTTGGTTCATATTAATTAAAACTAATGTTTTGTTTTTTAAATCAAATGTTGAATCTGTTAACTTTAGTTAACGCACTACAGTTATAACAATTGAACTTATTGTAACAAATGAGACCTTTTATAAGTTTTATATGAGTTCTACACATATGTACATCTAAGAGAACTACTCAGTTACACTCTTTTAACATAAAGGCTTTTTATAGGTGTTTGATTCCATGTAGAAAAAGGTTCTTCAATAGCATTGTTGCAAACCCCCTTTTTTAAGAGTGTAATGCAGTAGTAATCGCCTGGTCATTCGAGAACAGGTCTGCTTGTTCTGATGTATGATTGGAGAGTTGGTGGTGTTTTGTGGACTGGATTTAATTTGATTAAATATTTTGAAGTTCTTTTGGTGTAATAACCTTCATCACTCTTATTATGAAGGTTTGTCCTCGTGGCCAGAGAACTAACTATGAAAAGATATGTGAGGAATGCAGCGGATCTCCTGAGCTGTATGACTGGCTGTACCTGGGCTTCATGGCGATGCTGCCTCTGGTCCTGCACTGGTTCTTTATTGAGTGGTATTCTGGGAAGAAAAGGTAGCCGGCAGAATTTCTTAATAGTAGGATATATGTGGCAATATTATTGTGCGGATCTGATTAGTTTGCGTTTTGTTTTGCAATATTAACCCTCAAAGTGATAGTTCACCCAAAAACAAAAACTGTGTCATCATTTACTCACCTTTCCACACCTTTATGCTTTTCTTTCTTTGGGGTTTCTGCAGATTTTATGAAGGTATATTTAAGACCAAGTAAAGAAAATTTAAGGAATAGGCCTAAATTGAATTGAACACAATACTATACATCAATATAGGTCTCTAAATGTAAATGTCTTGTAGCAATTCATTAGAATATGGAAATAACTTTTGATGCAAAAAAGTGATGTTCAGTATTTTCTGAAAAATTGAACAAAATGAAGCCTGAGATTCAAACAAGAACAAATATCTGCTAATGGGCTCATATAAGAATTAACTTAAGTTACAGGGAAAACAAGTTTTCACACCCTGTTGTCGTGTTTGTTCTTGTAGTAAGCATAAACTTGATTAATTTTGTTCAGTTTCTCAGAAAACAAGACTTCATCTCAAGCAAATGCATTTTTTAGATATTTGTATTGGAAAACAGAGCAAAAATACTGAGGAAGATTATTATTTTTTTATTTTATTGTAGTGCATGCAACATTTAATGCCATAACTTTATGAATTTAAACCCCGGTTTCAAAGACAAGGCTTAAGCCTAGTCCTGAACTAAAATGTAAGTCTGAGCTGTTTCAACTGAAAGAAACTTGCACTGATTGATCTTAAAATATATCAGTGCCTTTGTTTTGTCTCAAGATGCATACCAGTAATGTTTTTTCTAAGTACGTTTATAATAGTTACTTAAATGTCCTAATTGAACTATGGCCTAATCCTGGCTTAGTCTAAACCCTGTCTGTGAAACCGGGCCTAAGAGTTTCAGCTGTGACTTTTTATGCCTTAATTTGTGGAAGGGTGAATCGAGACTTACATAAATCATGTTTCTCTTGTGGTGCATGAGAAGCATGGTATGAATAATGTTTACAATCAAACAGTTTCTGTTCTTGTTGACTTCCTTTGCATTTTTTGTCCATACAATTGATGTCACAACTGTTTGGTTACCAACATTCTTCATAATATCTTCTTTTGTGTTTCCCGACTGAAAAATGGAGGGTCATACAGGTTTGGAATGACATGAGGATTTCCATTTTTTTGGTGGACTGTCCCTTTAAAGTTGAATTATGCATTTTTAAAGTGAGCTTCAAACTAACCTCTGCTCTCTTAATATCATCTCCAGTTCTAGTGCCCTTTTCCAGCATATTACCGCTCTGTTTGAGTGCACGGCTGCTGCCATAGTGACTCTGCTTCTCAACGATCCTGTCGGCCAGCTGTCTATTCGTTCCTGTGAGGTTAAGATGCTTTCTGACTGGTACACCATGTTGTACAACCCCAGTCCAGACTACGTCACCACTCTGCACTGCACGCAGGAGGCTGTGTTCCCTCTGTGAGTGGCCTTTTCAAAATGACATTTTATTTGATTTGAGACACCAGTTATTTCTGCTGCATTCTGATGACCTGTTCTTTTAGGTACACCATCGTGTTGATCTACTACGCCTTCTGTCTGGTTTTTATGATGCTTCTGCGGCCACTTCTGGTTAAAAAGATTGCGTGTGGATTAGGTAAGACCGATCGTTTCAAGAGCATCTACGCAGCGCTGTACTTCTTCCCGATCCTCACTGTCCTGCAGGCAGTTGGAGGAGGACTTCTTTGTGAGTGTCACACTTTTCTTTTTATAATGAACATTTGAAAGTCTACCTAGTTGACATCAGTATTATTTTACCATCACTGAGATACTAATATAGATTTTAATAATATCTTGATTCTTTTTTTTTTCTCTTTTTTTTCTGCTTTAATTTTCTGTTGATTTTAAAATTTTAGTAATTTTGTTTTTTATTTTTAAATGTCTGTATAGTTTGTCATTTTTATTTCAGTTTTAGTTATTTTAATAGATCATGTTAAACTAAATGAAAATCAGAAATGAGCTGAAATTAAAATCTGCATTATTTGTCTTAATAGTTTTATAAAATTTCAGTTTTTTAAAAATACATTTTATTTTTGTATTTTTATTGCTATTTTTATTTAAATTTATTGTCTTTTTAAGTAACGATTATTTTTATGGTTTTAGTTTAAGCTAATTCTAATATCTCTGGTCGACACTTATGGTTTTTGTATTTCTCTTTCTTATTTAATCAGATTATGCATTTCCATATATTATTTTGGTCTTATCGTTGGTCACGTTGGCAGTTTACATGTCAGCTTCAGAGATACAGGTAAATACATTGTGTACTGTTTTTTTTTTTTTTCCCATAATGCCTTTTATTTAATTTTCAGACGTTAAAACTGTTTGTGACTTATGTCCCACAGTCTTTCAAAAACCTTGTGGCTAAGAAGAAACGCCTCGTAGTTCTCTTCAGCCATTGGCTCCTCCATGCATATGGTATCATTTCCATATCCCGACTGGATAAACTGGGGCAGGATTTGCCGTTGTTGGCTCTGGTGCCCGGACCCGCACTCTTCTACCTGCTGACGGCCAGGTTCACAGAGCCAAACAGAATTCTGTCAGAGGGTGGGAATGGACACTGATGTCACTTCCTGTGTAGGAGAATCAGCTCCCTCAAACTCACGTTAAGAGACTTTTAATTTATCGACACCTTTGGCACGGACACCAAAGAGCCATAAAGTTTTCTTTTTTACGTCTATGAATATTATTTGTTGTTTGCATGTATTGAACAGAGATCAAAGGAAATACTTTATGAAGAATGTTCTTTTCCTAACGGTTTTTCTTTGAATCCTGAAAGCAAATTTTGGAAAGTAGTAGTCAATGTTTTTGTAAATATATGGCAACGTAAGTATATATGACTCATTTAGGTTTTGGTACTTTTTGTGATTTGTATCTTTTGTCAAGAATAGATACAAATCAACAATTTGTTGTAATGTACAATGTATTTTTTTGTGTGTTAAATATGAAACAGCTGGTCTGTGAATTTCCTGAGAGCCAATTATTAACCATTTATGACAAACTTTGTTGTGCCAAATATAATTGTATGTCTTTATGCTTTGTTTTCATGCATGGATAAAAGCGTAGCACTATAAAAGGTATGTTGTGACAAATTTGCATGTGGCATTGCATGATTGTTCTGCTGCTGAATATGTAACTCTGCATACACATTGTATTGTGAGAATAATGATGTAGTTTTCAGTGTTCTCAGACACTTATCCTTACTACTTGACTAAAGATTTCTCTTTTTAAGGATGTATATTTATAAGTTCTACAGTGATGTGTGGAATATAACAAACTGATTAGGGATATTAATGTTTTACAGTTTTATTCAATGTAGTATGTTATGTTATACATGGTGGTGATTTACATTCATGGCCATCAGATCTATGAAAATGAGTGTTTGTCAGCTGCGTTTGACTTGTTGAATAAACTGAGACCGATTTTTGCATAGTTGTGATATAATTAACAAAGATTAATACATGTAGAAAATATTTTGCTCTTTGTTAGTTCATGTATTCTAAAGCTAAAATGAAACCTTATTACCCTACTTTCTATAATCATAAATTTTAAATTACTATAAAATATTTAAAACCTACTCTTAATGATTGAAGTCTCTGTAAAATAGTTTTTGAATGTCAGAAGATATTGTTCCATAATAATGTAAAGTCTAAGTGTTTTTGAAGTTTGGCTTCTCTAACACAGAGCTCATCCCAGCTAACTCTTTGTCCAGTCTGTTGTTGATGTCGCTGATGTGATGTTTTCTTTCTTGAATCCTCACTATTAGATTGTATAAGTTCTCCACAATCTTTTGATCTTGATTTGCAGATTCCTAATATAAAAGAGTCTAGATTAGTTCATTTATTGTATAGTAACATCTGATAAAGTCCTTCAGCAAAACAAGTTAAGAAAAAGGTTTTAATAGCCACCTCAGAAAACATGCAATTACCATGGGAAATATTTCTGGCAACCCCCACTTTACAGGAAATCATAAAAGCAGGAAGCGCTTCCATTAGACGTCCTTTGTACGTGCATTACTCTACAAATATGTATTTGTATTTTGTTATATACTGAGTAATAATTGACAGCGTTCCACAAGTGCTATTGATTGAGATCATTTATATTGAACCAGGAACGTTCCTTAACTATTGTGTTTTGATGTTTTTTTGTACCTCAGTAAGCAACGTATTTGTATTCCAGGTGTCTGTAAGAGTCTCTAAGGAATGGAAAAGAGACATTATTTGTTTTGGATAATTATACTTAGAGCAGAATATTTTTAAATTGTTAAAAGTCATTGTCAAAAGACTCACTGAAGAGGGACTGCACTTCCTCGTTCATCCACTCTGCCTCCTGCATATATTTTTCCTCGTCTTTCTTTGCATCCAATATTTCCTCCTTCATTTGTTCAATGTGCTGTTGAAAAAAACCCCACTGTTGAAAACATCTCAAGCGGCATGCTAACAAGGGTATGTGTTTGTGTGCCGATTAGTGGGGGTTTTCACCACATGCAGGCGACTGTTTTCCATCGTAACTTGCTCCAGCATGACCTTATTCTCATAGATGCTTTTTTCGATTTCGCTGATCACTACAGTGTTAGCAGTTAACATCTCCATATGCTTGGCCCTCAAAGTCATTAACTCTCTTTTCAGATCTTCCTACAAACATATAAATGCACACTAAAGCCATCAAGTAAACTAGCACATGATTGGAAAAAGCTTAGTTAATGTTGACCTTTGGTTGTAGGAACGCAGCAGTCTGTTTTGTGGCCTCCTCAATGGAGATCTCAAGATGTTTTCTTTGGGTTACCAGCTCTGGTAAAAAAAGAAAAACACAAATTTCTTACAAAAACATCTAGAAGTTCAGTTATCCTACAACTGCCATTGCATTTGCTAATGCAAAACTGTCAAAAACATCCATTTACTGAGCAAAAGTCAATCTCTATTATTTCTCATTATTTGCAATTTGCAATTATAGAATGACCCAGTCTTCATCTTATAAAGAAGCAAATGCTAGCTGAGAAACAACAGGTGGCCAGTTCGTGACTCTATAGTTCAGGTATGGTGCAGTGTTGAGCTACATGAGGAGAATAGAAATGAAGTTTGTACTTGTTATTTGGTTTTTTAAAGTCTGATGTTTGAGGTGGTCAATGTCAAACTGAGACTCCACCGTCTCTAAAATCGACTCCTGGTCCTTGAGCTCCTGCTCTTTCTCCATATGATCTTGAGTGATTGATTCTACATCCCTCTTTTGAGACACAAGACATGCATTTTTAGTTTTCAGAAGCACGCTTAGCTAAACCACAGCCATCTTGAAATGTTTTATTGAGCCTATAATAAGTGTATGAATATGGATTCTCTCTTTTACTGTAAGCTGATGAATTTCTGCCTGGTAGTTCATTTCCATTTGTTTTCCCACTTCCTCTAAATTTGCAGACTCTTCTGCAAGATCCTTTATCACCAAATTCAATAATATATGGTTCTGGAGGTTCTTCTTCTACAAAAACAACAACATGCCTCAGATACAGTGACGTCTCTTTGCATTTCCACCACTACCGTCTAGTGTTTCTGTCAGACCTCATCAAGCAGCTCTCCGTGTCTCTGCTCTGTTTGTTCGATGGCTGCATTGATCTCCTTTACATAATCCTCGTGTTCCTCTTTAAGGGTTTTGCGAGATTGACCTATTTTCTCTCTCTCAGCTTTAACTGCTGCCCTGCATATAAAAATGTTAAATGTTCTCTCTAAAAAATTAAACTGCATTTTTGTCTTGTTAGCTAAATCGTGCATGATAATAAAAAATACGAATTAATTTATAAAGAAAAAAATGCCAATTGCTTAACAAAGAGAAGCTTTATTCAAGATAAAATGCTTGTTTTTCGTGTTTTCAGTACTATGTTTATTTGGGGTTTATGAATTTCGTTTATTCTTTTTATTATTGTGCACTATTTTGTTTCAAGTACAAGTCTCAAGTACATTTGACAGTTTAGTTCCCTGTAAAAGATATATAATAAAAGATTAAAATAAGATGTTGAACAGACCTGCTCATCTTGTGTTTGGCCAACTGACCTTCCAGTTCCTCCAGAGTTTTTTTGAACATATCTGCATTGATTCTGAGAGACAACCACACAGATAAAGGCATGAAACCATTTACTTGTAATGTAGTAAGACAAAGTCATAAAACAAAAGACAGGGTCATACATGTTAGCGTCGTGAAGCTGTCTCATCTCTTCTTTCATGTTTTTGATTTCAAATCTACATTTGGCAATGGATATAATGTCTTCATCGTGTCTCAGTTTATTCTCCTCTAGCCTAAAACAAAGCAACAGATTGATCACTTGAAATCTAAACATTTCAAGTTAGTCATCATGATAAAGCAAAGAAGAAAGTATTAAAGAGACGAATGTACCGTTTGGACAGACTGTGCAGTTCAGCAATCATGTCATCTTCCTCTTTCCTCTGAGCGCTAAAGATGTCTGACAGTTTAACGAGGGGCTCTGATAGAGCACTTTTCACTTTCTGTTCTTCCTTCATCTCATTTTCAATCTGAGAAGAAATCACGGCTCCTTACAGTGTTAGGGAATGGATTTAGACCCAGATTAAATTTCACCACGATCTCTCGGTGGAAACGAGCCATAAGGGATGGATTACATCACCCAAACTCAAAAGAATAAGATCTGTTACATTAAACATGATACAATGTTTAAATAATAAATTAATATTATATATAATATTAATGTAGGGTTTTCTTGCATGACAGTCAAGTACCTTCCACAAATGTCATTAAAATGTCAAATATATTGAAATTCAATACAATCAATACTACCCTGAAGTTTAAATAAACAGATAGATAATTGAATTTCTTTCTTTCTGAATAAATTAATGAGTTAATGAATAACATTTAAAAGTAAACTGAAAAAAAAAGTTAAATTAAGAGATAAAAGGTTTATCTCCAAACCTCTTACAACACCAGATATAGATAATTATTTTGAATTGAAACACCACTAGATTGTGGTGTTTTATTCATTGTAGTAATACATTTATTGTTTAAATAACTGAATGAGCTGCAAACTGTTTATTAGCCGACTATACCTTATTTAAGGCTAAGACACTTTTTATTAAGCAAGCTTCATTCATGTTTCCTCTTTTAACCAATATGTAATTTTGCACAGGTAACGGTGTTATTTAACATTGTTTATATACTATTCTACCATTTATTAATATTTTGAAATAGCTTGTATTTTCAGTTTCATTTTAATTTTATTATGTGTTCTTGTCATTTTTATTTATTTACATTCCTATTTGGCTTAATTTTTTTGTTTTATTTTCAGTAAATTCAGTACTTATAATATAGCTGGTCAACTAACATAATTTAAGTTTTTAAATAGTTTTGTTTTTTATTTAACAATAATAACACACTGACAGGCAATCGCCTCCTGTATCTTGTATACCAGCATCAATGTATATCGTCGGTAGCCTAGATAGATATATGGATAGACAGATGTTCATGTATCCAGACCAGGTGCACATCTATTGACTGCTTGAACTATCTAACATCTAAGGGCAGTCCAGCACTCAGCTGTATTAAAGGTCATCTATGCACATTGTGTCTTTGAAGGAAAGCATTTTAAAAGCTCAATGTGATGGCTGCTCAGCGGGACCGGCCAGAGGCAGGAAATCGATGCTTCAGATCTGACATCTAAAGACAGAGATTTGAGGGTTTTGATCCCGTCCGAAAAGAGTGTATTATGGAGCAGCCATTCGTTTAGTGTCAGGAGTTTCACAAAGATGTCCACCTCTACTTACCTCCACCATCTGCTCCTGAAGGACCTGAACTTTCTGCTCAATTGCTTCTGCCACTTCAAGAAGTTCACGCTCATGAGACTCCCTGTTGATTATGAATAACAAAAGCTGATTTCTGTTGACCAGAGGCGAAGGAAACAGAACTGATTTATGTTAAAACCAGTCACGGATTACTTCTGACGATCAAGTTCCTCTCTCTGACTTTTCTCCACATGAAGCCATTCTTTGTACATCATTTTAGATGCTGTCATTCTTGCAATGTTTTTCTCAATCTGGGATATATGCTGAAACCAGATGAATAAATCAAGCCATACCAATAGTTCTATGCCAACATTATTGTAATATTGTTTAGACACTACAAGTATGTAGATGCTTACTTTTTCACACTGTGTGATTGTCTCCTCCTTGTCTTGGAGTTCTGATGTAAAGATGTTCAGCTCCTTGCATGTTCCTGCATTGATTTTTCTTTGTTCTTTAATCTTGAGAGCAATTTCCTCTATCTAAAGAGGGAAAATATGAACTGAATCATAGCTTTCGAGTGAAAATATATCCTGTTTGAAAAAAAGAACCCCCCCCCCCCCCCCCCCCCCCCCCCCCCCAGCCCAGACTACCTCTGTTTCCACAGCATGTTTGCTTTCAGCAAATGTTTTACTCTTCTGAATCGCGTTTTCTTTTAGGTCCTGTTGGGCCGTTTTCACCTGGGCAATTTTGTCCTTCAATGACTGAATCTCATTCCGTTTTTCTGTTAACAACATCTGTATACTAGCTTTATCTGACAGCTGCTGATTCATCTGCTCAACATAATCTTCATAGTTTCCTTTAATGTTTTCTCTCTCCCGACTGAAATATAATTACAGGAAGAAGTACACATGTATTTTATCATATTTGTGTGTAATTTCTGTGGTATCAATCAAAATAATGCCTCTTTTCAAACAGGTTTCTCAAACACTCCCCTCAACTGCCATTGGTCAGAAAAAAAGATAGTCCCACCCTAAATTCTTTCAATTTCACTGATGTATGCACTTCAGATTTAATGAGTATGGGGGAAGTAAATGGTAGAAATAGCAATGTGAACTACATTTCCCATGACCCCCTTCAGTCAACATGTTTGAATACTCACAGCAGAGCAGCATTTTCTTGGTCAATGAGTTGTTGCTTCTCTTCCATGGATTGTATGTCATCTACTACAGTTTTCAGCTCAGACTGAAGTCGATTCATCTCTTCGGTATTGTCTTCTCTAGCTGCAGTGACACAAACTTCAACAACAACAAACAACTTTAAGAAGTTACCTGAGCGGTTTACCAATCACCATCATGCTGCAGGTGAGTTGCTGGCAGAGCTGGCCCAATATTTAGACTCCTGCTTCATGGATTCAACAGTTTTCCAAGGATTTGTTGAGGAACTCACCTGATATTTCACTTCTGATGTCATCTTCTAGGTTCACTGATCGATGTCGAAGCTTGCTCGTCTCAATAGTTTCAATTTCAAGTTTCTCACGTGCTAATTTTCTAGATGATTCCTAAATATGATTACCACAGTGAAATGAACACATAGCCATGGGTCATTCCAGTCAAGTAGTATTATTTGTATTTTGTAACGTGTACCGTTAGCAGGATAGAACATGATATTTAGGTTTGAGTGTTTATAAGTAAAAAAAATTAACTTAGAATTTTTTTTTTATTAGAGACAGGAATATAAAAAGAAACCTGAAATTACCAATTTATTTTATATGAGATGGATTGCACTCAAAATGGCAACATCTAGTCAAACACTGGTGGTGGTTGAGGAGAGACCCCCACATGATTGTAAAGCGCTTTGGGTGTACGACAATACACAATAAATGCGCTATATAAATGCATCATTCATTCATTCATTCATTCAAACTGAAGTTCACCCAATGTTGACTTAACTGTGACAAAAGAAACCATTTAATTTCATAATTTATACAATATATAACGTTAAAGGACTTGCTCAAAGGACATGAATGCGTAACAGAAATGACACATTGGATATATACGAAATATTCTGAATATTTTATCCTTTTTTTTGCAACCCACAATGTATAAATGAGTCATGTTTATGATTAAAGTTAAAAATATGTAAATGATTGAAAATACCAGCTCTTTAATGGCTTCAGCTGTCTCTCTCAGGTGGTGACTTGCTTCTTGACTAAATGAAACCCCTTCTTCCCTCAGTCGTTTATCTGTAAGTTGTCAAAGAATTTATCACTTCACAGACTAGCTAAATTAGAGGTCAAATTATATAATTAATATATAATGATAATGATGGCTTCATATTGAAACAGGTGTTCTTGAAGTAACGTTAGGCCTATTTGCCGCTAGTTGTATGAATTCGTACGTTCACAAAATGGGCTACAAAGACGGTTTCTTACCTAGCTCGCCCAAATGCTCTAAGGCAAACCTTACAGCTGGGAAATCCGGCACCAAACAAGCCGCCATATTATTAAATTATTTTATCTTCAAACGGGAAACAGACGACCTAACAAGCGATAGCCTGAAGTTCCGCGAGTTGAAAACACATCTGTGTACTAAACATGTTGGCATGACGACCGTCACAGCATCTTAATTGTATTTATTTTTTAAATTTTGTTATTCACGTTGAAAAAAAATCCTGTTATTATTGTGCCTTGGCAACCATAGTTTCCACCAAAATACTTTGTTGCTTTTGTAAAATCCATATATTTTTCTGTCCTTTTAACAACAAACATAGTGATTATTAATGTGGCTGAAACTATGGATGAATCAATAGTAATTATTATTATTTATTTTTTTTGTCAGTGATATGAATGTGGGAGCTGGTCATGCTATCAGGTATTGATATGATGGTTAATATCTTGTATTACAGCACTGAAGACAGGAAGTGCTTTGATGGATCACAGGAGCAGCCGAGGGCCTGTTTGAATCCGATACCCTTTTGTAATCTTCAGAGACAGTGAAAGAAGAGGAAGTAGTTTGATGTGGTTCACCAATTCTCGAGAGGGTGTCTTTTTTTTAAACGTCCTTTAGAGAGCGCTGTTGGTCCTCATTAAACAGCAGACAGTAGCCCGTGTTGCTATTGATTTCCTTACCACAGAAAATATTGTGTGGATTTTTTGTTTGTTTCTTTTTTTTTATGTGGAGTTTCTATCTCCGTGTTGGCTGTGGATATTGCAATTTGAGTCTTTGAGTTCATACGGTTAGGCCAGAATGCTATCAGGCAAAGTCTATTAAGCGTACACCTGGCTTTATAACTGATTTTTACCAGTTAATGTTTGTATTGGTGCTGTTATAACAATCCACAAGCTTCTACCATAGACTCTATAGTGAGAAAGGATGATATTTCTCCTCAGAGTAAATAATTTGTTTCTGAAAAGATGAGTGATTTGTAATGATCTTCACCTTTCAAACCTAAAAAAGAAGAAAGCTTGATAATGCTAGTCTGGCTGAATGAGATTGCACTCGTTTTCATCTTTCCCAGTCTGAACGTTAGAGCTCCCTGCCAATGCAGTTGAACTGGGAAGCGGTCCAAGCGGAGTGATTTTAATTGGACACCGGTTCGGTAGCCGACATACTAACTGATGTGGGCAGCAGAGTGAAAGGAAAGGGCCGAGGCTCATAGTTTAGGTTCTGATGGGAGCTGAGGTCTTGAGTAAAGCTCTTTAAAACACAGACTCGTACTAAAGCCTATCTGGTGGAACGTATCAACTCTTCCTTTTTGATTCTGACCTCAGCGGCCACAAAAAAATCTCTAAAGGGCCCCAGCCTATAATTTCTGACAGCTGCAACAGTGGCAAAATTGCAGTCCACATGCTTGTTCAGGTGTGTGTCCTTCCCTTCTGTCCTTGTAAACATCACTGGGGTGCCACATCCAGGCCAAAAGTGTTCGGTGTCACACATGGCTGTCTCCTGTGTTGTTTACAGACAGGCCTATTATGGGGCTTGATTGTGCATAATGGAACAGGTAGCTGTTATACTGTTAAAGCACTTGGCTTTGCTTCAGACTAGGGTCGCGTTACGGTTCACGTGCATAATTTATCTATGATTCAAGGTCAAAAGCTACTGCAATGGTATGACATCTAACATACCAGTACGTGAAGTGGGTTTAATGTTTCCCTTTCCAGAAGTGAGAGCAGAGGATTGTTTTCCAAAATTGCTGCACTTAATATTATTTTGTGTAAAATCAGCAGTTCCTGGTTGGAAGAGGAAATGGGGAAAATAGATTACAGTGTAATGGTTGCTTATAATGGGGCTTAATTCTCCGCCTAATAATGTAGCATGAGGATTAACTCGATGGTACAGTAGGCTGTATTAAAACACATGACTCATATTGCATAATCCTTTTATTCAGTATTGCATATTCTGTCTTTATAAAAGCATTTAGATATTGTTGAATCAGCATGCAAACGGTTGCATCTCCTGCGGAAGTGATTTAAGATTTTCTGTCATTTCTGATTAGAATGCTTTTAAATTCACAGAGTAAAAAGAATGCAGATTTGCAGTTTGTATATTTCATAGTATTTTAAAGTATATTACTTAATTTTATATCTATTGTTTTTGTCTATAAATGCAGTATTAACGTTTTAAATATAAAATTTTAATATTAAAATAAAATATATATTTCTTTTGAAATCACTTATGCTCACCAAAGATGCATTTATTTGACCAAAAACACAGTAAAAATGGTAATATTGTGAAGCATTGTTACAATTTAAAATAACTGTTTTATGTTTTAATATATTTTTTAATGTAACTTATTCCTGTGATGGCAAAGCTGAATTTTTATCAGTTATTACTCCAGTCTTCAGTGTCACATGATCCTTCAGAAATCATTCTAATATTTTAATTTGGTGCTCAAAAAACATTTATTTTTATCAATGTTGAAAACGGTGATGCTTAATATTTTTGTGGCGAAACAAAATGCAGTAATGCATTTTTTTTCAGGATTCTTTGAATTGGAAGTTTAAAAGAATTAGAATTATTTTAATTTGAAAATCTTTTGTAACATTTTGTCAGATTATAAGGTTTTATTGTCACTTTTGCTCAATTTGAATGTGTCCTAAATGAGTAAAAGTATTAATTTCTTTAAAAACACACACTTTTGAAAGTGGGTATACAGTATACCAAAACGGAACACCCAAGTTTGTTGTGTCTTTTTGAGTTGCAATTCACTCTCTTCCTCTTCCTGTCATTCTAATTCCATTCATATTCCAATTTGACCAATGGGGGCATTCGATTCACATTCATACTAATGGATTGAAACAAAGACGATTCTTAAATTCAGAATTTTGCCCAGCTCTATTATGCCCAGTGTGCTCAGGATTGTAGCTGACACTCTATTGTTTGTGACCGATGTGAATAAACGATTACAACACGACCACGTCTCTGATGCAGACAGTACAGAGAGCAGAGGCTATGCAGGGTTCTTGAGCTGTCATCGTTTCCCATCTGCTGTGCCAGGGCGCTGCAGGCAAATTAGAAAACCCTTACCTCTCTGTATAGACTTTCTATACAGCCATTCAAATGAGATACTTAATGAGATCGTAGGGAAGGGTTGGTTGTTGAAATCAGACTCTAGGTGAAAGGATGTGTGGAGAGGTTATGCGTATTAATTACGGAATCATTACGATAGGAATAATTACACAGAGCTATAGGATGTTTAACATACAAGGCTTGCAAGGATGTGTTGGGAACACAGAATTGTTTGCCAGTAAACTGTTTGCTTCAGTAATTTCTATTGCTCCACAGATGGGATCAAACAATTAGCATAAATGTCAGTGCAGCAGGTGAGCAGGTGTTTTCGTCACTGTGCTGTGTGTTTAAGACCTCCTATGGTTCTACAGCTCTCAGATGGCAGATTATTCTTAAGTGTTTTAAAAGCTGCTGAATGTTGTTGTTGTTTTTTTAACCATATTCATTAGACACTTAAAATGCATCTTTTATCAAGAACACACAGAAAACTTATTCATGCAGCATGTGTATCCACCATATGTTTGAATGTTGATGTTTTAATAGTGTCTGTCTGACAGTTCAACTTCCTTATTAATTAATTGTGCACCTGCATCCATCAGCATTTTTTCATCAACAAAGCTAAAAATGTTCGATAATATAGTTATATTTTTACATTTTCTACAATAATGTGAAAATGTATTGCATCAGGTTGTAGCTAATGGTTGCTAGCATGTTTAGGGTTGTTGCTACAGCATAGCTAAGAGGCTATTACAGTGATTTGGATGATGGTTGTTACTTACTCATCTAGTCTAAGTCAATATTGTATTGATATTATGGTCTCTAGATGCGGCTCTAGTCTGCCAGATAAAAGTCGTATCACTTTGTAAAGTAATAGCGCAGTTCGCTACTACAAGGCTGCAGGTATTATCTTTAGCACAAACAGTGTGAAACCACGATAAAGTTACAAGCAAAAAATGCTCTTCTAATCTGAGTTTTGTCTCAACCAGCCATGACTGCGGCAAGCAATGTGGTAGTTTATCAGTTTACTGGTTTCTTTTTCTGTAAAATCCATAGACTGTTCAAAATTGTGTGTTTTTTTGATAATTGTACTTTAAAAAACTTCTGATTGGCTGTGGTTGTCTTTTGGATTGCAACGATTGCTTGTTGCCGGAAACAGGCCTGGAGTGCGTTTCCCAAAAGCATTATTAGCTATGAATGCAAGTTCCATTGAACTCTATTGGTAATGACAGAATTTGACACAATAGTTGGTTTTAGGAAATACACCCCTGGTTAGGGCTTTGTTCAAATTCCTTAAAATTTGTCAGCATGAAAAGAAAATTTACCCCATCTACGACCGATTCATACTTGATTCACATTTCATTTGATCATATTTCGACCTTGTAATCCTTAATCAAAATTATATTTACTTGATCGTCCAATGAAACTGCAGACTTCTGCCTGGTGACGTAGGATTTCTCCAGTCATCTACCTCCATCCAATCAATAGCTTATGGATAGAAATCCGTCCCAACCCTACATTTCTTATTTTTCAGTAATTTCACTCTGACATAACAATATGGAAGAAAGGATCTATTGCTACTTGCATTTCATCGCAACTGAGTATGAGCAATAGCAATAAGTGTCACTTGCAGCCGTGGTAAAGAAAAATGAGAGTTTTATGTGTCTCAGACAGTGTGTGGCATGCATCAGTTAACATGTCAAATTGCTAATTTGTTTTTCATGATTGAACTACTTCATGTGAAACCATTGCACGGTTTGCTTGAGGCTTGATCTTGATTAGCATTTTTCTATCAGGATAGAGAGGTAACCCTTTTAGACTTGTTTATCTGCCTCTATTTCAGATGCATGCCGTGTGCAAATGTGATTCTGGGAAAGTTATACATACACAAGGGCGTCTTTATGACAGCAGACACTACAATACTCACGAGTTCCGCTTTCTAAACCGCATTCACCGGGAACGGCTACGCAGGCTGTGCCATGTGCTACCAGATATGCTGTTCACTTGATACATTATTGAGCCTCTTTCTAGAAATGGGGTCTGCATAATGCATGATGTAGTAATAAATACCACACTTCAATAAACTACAGTTTCCTTGCTGAAGAGACACTCTAGACTGGGGAACGGAGACTCATTTTGTTTGGTGAAAGGGAATGAGAGGTGATGATTGGAGAAAGAGTGGGGTGAGTGAGACAGCACGTGAATGAATGGACAGATTGGGGAGTGAGGGATTGACACAAAGCTTTGTGTGCATTTCAAAACGGCAGAAGCTTGAATGGAAAAGCCCCCTGCTGTCGAGAGACGCTCCGAAATTGTTATTGGTGCTGGAGGGGGTGTTGGAAATCTCTGCGAGCTCGCTGCCAATGGAACCCAAGCACCAGAGGTAATACATCATCATGTCTCTCGCTTGGGTAGCAGAGCTTATGCGTGTAAGAGCCTTTCGCCCGTCGTCCCTTTTGACCAGCTCTGGATCCGTCCCATCAGCCAAACCTGCACACACTTAAGTCCAACTTCACCCTCCTGGACACGATCGCAGAACTTTGATTGATGTATACCACAAAATCACAACTCAATTTCACTCTTAACGAGTTTGTTTGACGGCGCTTTTCGTCGCGGTGCACGGTCGAGATTTATGAAATGGCTTGTGTAAGTATGGAAGTTGCTGACATTGAGGTTTTGTCTACAGCAGCTAAATCAGACATGTTTTAGGACTTTTTCTGTCAGGTCACCCTGTCACCCAGAGGCACAATAAATGACCTGCTTTAGGAAAGAAAGAACAAAGTTGTCTTCCTTTTTAAGCACCTTTTATGTGCTCACCTTACCTTGACCACATCCTGCGCCGGTCTGATTTGCTGATGTTGGACTCTTTGGTGGCACCAGATGCACAAGCTCTCCTGTGCGAGTTCTCAAACCAACTATTCTGTTTTCCTTAGACTTCCTGTGCTGGGGAACTCCACAAATCATGGGAGTCTTTATTCTCGTCTTTTGTTTATATAGACAGCAAAATACACCAAACTTCAAGCGTCACGTTAATATTTCTTGTGGGTAATGATTTCCCTCTTTGGGAAGGAAGAAATAAAGTTGTTTTTCTGTTTGAACCCCCTTTAAGTGACCAAAGTTGTCTTCCTTTTTAAGCACCTTTTATGTGCTCACCTTACCTTGACCACATACTGCGCCGGTCTGATTTGCTGATGTTGGACTCTTCTGTGGCACCAGATGCACATTCATCACATTGCAGATGCCGTCCTGTACCTGTCCTCAAACCGAATGTTCTGTTGTCCTTAGACTTCCTGTCCTGGAGAAATCAAGGCAACCTTTACCCCCTGACTTTTGTTCATCTGCTTTAGTTTTTCTCCAGCCTTTTGATGGATGGCAAAGTACACCAAACTCCAAGCAGCATTTTAATGTCGGCTTGCAGGTAACGCAAAATCAGCCCCAATTGATTTTCTTTCCTTCTTATAGCAGCTCTCGAATACACCTGGTTGTCAGAGCTCAACTAACAATGGTCGAATGACTGGAGAGACAGCGCATGGGCCATAATCGATGTCTTACACTTCTGTGGCTGCACAACTGAAAGCCTGTTACAAGCAAACAATGGCGCTCTGAGGGAAACGCTCGGGCCGTCAAAAGTGAACTGTCAAGCTAGTTGTCCTCAGGAGCGTAGCCATAACAGTTCTGCCAAGTCTAATCCTGTTTGTGTTTACCTGTTATACAGCCAAATGTGCAGCTGCTGTCTGATTGCGCTAATAGCCTCACAGAATGACTGCGTAGCCTGAGAGACCGAAGGAGAATGAGAGAGTGATTGTGTTTGAGGGGGAGGCAGAGGGTTTAGAGGGAGGAAGAGAAAGCAGATCAAATCCTGTTCGTTTAAAGCCTCTGCACACGTTCTTTCTTTCGGTCCTCCGTGCGCTGTTAAAAATCGATCATCTACCTGATTCCAGCCCTACAAATCCGCCTAAAATTAATTCCTTTTGTCATTCTCAGAGTTGCCATTTTGTGTTGAAAAGAGATGAAGAAAATAATTGTTCACATATAGGGGTTTTCTGTGGGAGTTTCAACTGTGATGTGCTTGAAGTGAAAGGTTTAACAGAAGCTAATGGCCTTGATATGCCTCCCCATCGTTTTATTACATTTGTCGCTACGGTATGTGAAATGTAACTGTATGGGCCCATTTTCAAAGGAACAGGAACATTATTCTCCCCATGGTGGCTGAGTTGGTTAGTTGAGAAGATAACGCTTTGGCTTGGACTGTGTTTTGTTCAGAGTCAAAAATGTCATGTTTTTAAGATTTTTTTTACTTGATCAAAAGTGGCAGAATTTGCCACGTTTGATCAATTCAATGCTTCCTTGCTGAATAGAATCTTACTCTGACCTTAACTGTCCGTGTGTGTGTGTGTGTGTGTATTGTACTTCGTTTAAATTACATTTTAAAATACTCATAATCAGAGTATCAACAGTTACTTTTTATTGATTACTTGATCACATATATTCACACAATAGCCATAAATTATTCAGAATTTATTGATTCTCCCTAATTCTTTTTCATCTTTTACGTTTTTTCTTTCTAAAATGCCTATTGCCTACACAACATGCAGGTAAAAAAATATTTAATTTGTTTAGTAAGTGTTTTATTTTGATTGTTATTTGATTATGATTTTTTATTTTTTTTATTTTATTTGATATTTTTATGACTTAACTAGTAGTTAATTAGTAGCTTTTCGTTAAACTCACACACCCCAGCAGTTCTTTCATGAACCCGAGTTCGGGAAGCCTTGACATTATGTAATGCTTAATTGTTATTAATAACAACAAATGGAATATATTTTCTTTTTATTTTAATATCAGTATGTACAATATTATCCTATTTAAATCAATGTGATAAACGAGTTGCGTTAAAAGTCATTAAAAAGTAGTCTGATTTCCTAAAACGTGTAATGTAATGGATTACGGAACTAACATTTTTTTGTCATGTAATTTGGAATCAGTAACAGATTACAGTTTGTAAGTAATCTACCCAGCTCTATGTGTATACACATAATATTTTATTGTGCACCATAATTTGAATTATCTTCTCATTCTTGTTTAGGTGGGTCATTTCTTCAAGAATGAGCTTCAGATTGGACCAGACTTTATGCTGCAAGTCAATTATATATATAATTTTTTTTTTTTTTTTGCACTTTGTTACAATATATCTAATGTTCTTGCAATTACACAATCCAGATGTTTAATCAGATGGTTACTTGTAAAATCTGTACAGTTGCCCACCAGCTAAAATTGGCTGAGTAAATGAGATGAGTTTGCCTCTTCTAAGATTAATTAACCATCTTTCTTTATCACAGCTGATCCAGTGTGCAAAAATGAAATCAGAATTGCAGGTGTGCATGAGCATCAGCTGTTTTTGTAAACCTCTGCTTTGATGTTCTTAACAATCGTATTTGTTTTCTACAGTGTTTGCATGATGATCATCTGGTTGAAGTGTCTGCGGAGTCGCAAGATCTTGCATAAAGTAATATTTGTTGTAATTGGGCATATGCATTTTCAGATAGTTCTTCCTGAAACATTTCTCAAACCTGCTTAACTGAGTTTGTGTTGGCTGCTGTTTCCTCTCTTGGTTATGGAGCAGGGTTTTATTAGATTTTTCCCTCATAAGGTCCTCACCAGTGCAGTGTTAGATTTAAAACCTTTCTCTGAGTGTCTCCAAAGACCCAACTGGAGGAGAATGTGTCGATAGAAATGCTCAGTGCTGCCACTGCACACGAAATAAAGGATGTACTCTTAAAATCTTTTTGGCAGTGTATTCAACACCTCCAGGCAACTGTTTTCTATGTAGGTTTGGTCTTACAAGTACAGCTCCTACATACTTGAATGCAGAAAGGTGGAAATCTATAAAACGGTTTGTTGAGATCGTATTGTTATTCCCTATTGACTTGTTCTATTTTTATTCTTTTATTATCTGTGTTTTTGTTCGGTCGCTGTCATTCTGTTGCACTGTCTAGCTTCTGTCACGAAAACAAATTCCTTGTATGTGTAAACATGCCTGACAATAAAGCTAATTCTGATTCCTCATAAGCCTTAAACATGCAGACCTCTGTGGGACATTGAATCTGAGGTGGGTTTTATTTCTTATAAGAAGAAAAAATTATTAGAACCTTAAATCTGTGTAAAGTTTTTTTTTTTTCTTTTTTTTTTTTCCTTTGCTTCTCTCCAACCTTGCTGGGTTAAATCATCCTTTTCCCAGCATGAACAGAGTCATGCACTCCATGGTTAACCTGGAGAAACACTGGCCTCTCTGTTTACCCAACGATAACAATTCTATTTACAAAGGTGCCCGGGGTAATGTGAGCCAGTCCCCTTTTGGATTTAAAACATCTCAACTGTTTGTGCCAGACTGATGCTAGTGGACTTTGCGTTCTCAAGAACAGATTTGAATATGGTAATGCTAAGGATTTTTGGTGCTTGGTAGTTCCATAGTAGCCTTTTGAAGTATCATAATAATGTGGTAATTATTCAGTACCATACACATTTCAAAATATCTTCTGATGACGCCAATATTTAATATTTTTTTTTTTTTTTTTGTAACTGCCACTTGTACAGACTCTGACAGACAAAATGAGCTATTATTCATTACTCAAATTAAATATTTATTGATGGTTACATACGAAAGCATATTTATCACTGCCAGTGCAGTCTGTAACGACCCTCATCCATTAACTTCTTCAGGGTGTAGTTTCCTACATTGATTTAGAATACTGTTATTTATACAGTATGTAATGTGAGCTAACTCAGTTAAGAGGTATTTGTACCACATGGGGGCAGAAGAACATTAATTAATAGATTGTGTATGTGTGTGATGATGGTGGAAAGCATTAGGGATTATTTTTTTCTCTATGAGATCCAGTTTTCCAAAGAAGGGAAACCTCCATGTTTAGCGGCAGCACAGCATTATGGGATATTAGTAATTTTACATGTTTAATTTAACGGGAAAGACATTTGGAATATATTGCCCCTAAAAAAATGTGGCCTTTTAGTTTTAGTAACATTACCAAACTTTTTTTTTTTTTTTTTTTTTTTTTTTTTTTTATGCAATCATTATTTAATCAGGTTTGTGACAAATGTATATATCAATCAATCTGTATCTGTTGTGGTGCTTCAGGAGGTGCAATATAACAATCTTAAGAGTTGTGATTTTTTTTTTTTTTTTTTTTTTTTTTATGCATATGAACAAAACCGCTTTAGCATCTGCTAAGAAGATGTTTATCTATGTGTGAAGTTGACAGCAGCTTCAATTTTTGCTCTCGTCCTGTTGTCACGGACGATATGTGTTTTACACGTATGTAAAGTGACGTGGTACCATTTATAAGAATTGCTGACAGGGAGATCCATCAGGCCGCATGACATGATGGAAGCAGAAAGGTGTCACGGTCCATTTACAGATTGTGAGTCAGGGATGTAAAGGCTGTTAGTGTTCTTGAATGAGAATCCAGTAACCAGTACAAGCTAATCATGTTGTCTTCCACTGATTTATATAGTGGGTTATACTTCAGTATAGGGAACAATTCTCACTAGTAACTAGTTGCTTATTGGCATGCCTATTATTAACATATTGGCTGTTTTTAGCACATATTCTGCATGACCATATTCTACATCCCTAATCCTACCCAATAATTAAACTTAGCAACTACCTTACTGACTATTAATAAGCAGAAATTTAGGAGTTTAATGAGACAGAAATTGTAGTTAATGGTTTGTTAATAACGAGAATTAGTGCTTAAAGTGTGACCATGACTTTAATGTATAGGTTTAGATATGCCTTTTATGTTTATAATTAATGTTTACCGTTTTATTTTTACATTTATACTTAGATTTATTATATATATATATATATATATATATATTATACGTGTGTGTGTGTGTGTATATGTGTATATATATATATATATATTTCTTTTTTTTAACATTTGTTTTATAATTATTTTATTTAAATAAATACTTTTGTATTTTGCATTTTAATAAAATTTGTATTACATTTAGAGGTCTCAAACTTTTGGACCACACTGTACTTGACACAAAATAAAAAACATAAATAAAAAAACTTTCAATGTGCAATCAAATTTTACTGTGTGATTTATGTCTCTTTAATTCTCCAATAGCCATTTTTTTTTTTTTTTTTTTTTTTTAGCCTATTATATCATATTCTTTTTAATATATTTTTAAAAATGTTTAGTGTCTGTAAAAAATGTTTTTAAAAGAAGTCAATTATGGTCACCAAGGCGGTATTTAATCAATCAAAAATACAGTCTATTGTGAAATATTATTACAATTTAAAATAACAATGGATGGATCCTTTAAGAAATGTTCAGTAAATTCAGTATTGTTCATCCTTGTCATTGCACAAACAGTGCTATAGTTCAGATCTTAGTGTCTTCATTAAAGTTTTGTCTTTTACTTTGGGTTAAATGGTTTTTATGCTGCTCTGTGCTGATGTTCTTGCTGTAGTGATGCTGAGGTTACTCCAGTAGCTGACTTTTCATGTCATCTGAGTCCCTGAGCTTCACCTCCAGCTGTGCTGACGGGGGCCTGTGGTTAAAAGTCTGGCTGCCATTGCTGAATAATGAATAGGTAATATGGTGAGCTTCCTGTCAGCGAACACCTGTGTTTAGCCTGGGTGATGCCACCCTGTCACTCTGAGCAAGATGTCTGCTGGCCGGTATGATTTACTCTTACACTTATGGCTGTAGGATAGAAGTGGCTGTGTGTGTTTGTGTGTGAGGAGGACGCAAATTTTGACCATAACTGCCAACCTCCTGCTGGCTGAACATGTGACAAATGGTTCACCATTGCATCATATGCCTAGTAAGTTTATTTTATTAATAATTTAAGTAACACTTTAAATTAGGGATGAAGATATTTCCCTCAATAAACTCCCAGTTATTGCTTATTGATAGTAAGGTAGTTGTGAAGTTTAGGTATTGGATAGGAATAAGGGATCTAGAGTATGATTATGCATAATAAGGCATTAATATGTGCTTCATAACTACTAATAAACAGCCAATATGCTAGTAATATGCATGCTAATAAGCAACTAGCTAATAGTGAATAGTGTTCTTTAAAGTGATAGCTCACCCAAAAATGAAAATTCTGTCATTAATTACTCACCCTCATGTCGTTCCAAACTTGTAAGACCTTCGTTCATGAACACAAATTAAGATATTTTTGATTCATTCCGAGTAGGGCTGCACGAGTAATCATGTTGTTTACGTATGTGATACTCTCCAAAATGGCGGCAGGGTGACACGGCGGAGACAAATTGTTGAATAAAGTCTTTATTTTTGTTTTCTTTGTGTACAAAAAGTATTCTCGTAACTTTGTAAAATTACGGCTGAACCACTGATGTCACATGGATTATTTTACCAATGTCCTTACTATGTTTCTGGTCCTTGATCATGTTAGGATACTTGCTGTCTATGGGAGGGTCAGAGAGCTCTCGCAATTCATCAAAAATATTTTAATTTGTGTTCCAAAGATGAATGAAAGTCTTACAGGTTTGGAACGACATGAGGGTGAGTAAGTTCAAGTTCAAGTTTATTTGCATAGCGCTTTTTATGATACAAATCGTTGCAAAGCAGCTCTACAGGAAATTAAGTTTCCACAATATATTTATATATTGCAGAAACTTAATATATTTAACTTATGGCAAAATTTGGTAATTCTGTATGTTGTCTGAGCGTTAGCATCCTCTGAGGTCCTCTGAAGGGTTGGCATCATCTCTTCTCAGGTGTTTGGTCATCTCAGATCATTTAAGGGTTGGATCCAGACTGAAGCTTCTGTAATTCCTAGTTACCACGGGATGTTAATAGAGACATAATTAACGTAGCTGCTGTTCCATCTAAGCAAAAATGATTTGTTCAACCCAAGCTAAAGACTAATAATGCACATTTGATCAGATATAACTGCAGTACAAGATTATAAGATGCATTATGTGAATGCTTGGCTAAAGAGATGTGTCTTTAAACTAGATTTAAACAGAGAGAGTGTGTCTGAACCCCGAACGTTATCAGGAAGGCTATTCCAGAGTTTGGGAGCCAAATGTGAAAAAGCTCTACCTCCTTTAGTAGACAGAAGGACCAAAAAGTCCAGAGTTTTGCGACCTTAGGGAGAGGGTTGGATTGTAGCGTGGTAGAAGACAAGTTAGGTACGCAGGAGCTAAACCATTTAGGGCCTTATAGGCAAGTAATAATATTTTGTAAATGATACGGAATTTAATAGGTAGCCAGTGCAGAGACTGTAAAATTGGTGTAATATGATCATATTTTCTTGACCTGGGAAAGACTCTAGCCGCTGCATTTTGGACTATCTGTAGCTTGTTTATTGAAGATGCAGGACAACCACCTAGCAGTGCATTACAATAGTTCAGTCTAGAGGTCATGAATGCATAAACTAGCTTTTCTGCATCAGAAACAGGTAGCATGTTTCGAAGCTTGGCAATGTTTCTAAGATGGAAGAATGCTGTTTTTGTAACATGGGAAATATGATTTTCACTTACCATAACATGGATTTGAGCAAAGTTAGCAACTTAACAGGGAGGCAGAGAGAGGCCTAACAACCTGAAGTTGCTGACTCACAGAACTCTGGGGGGTGGAGAACTCAACTCTCAGGAGGAGAGGGAAACTCCAACACTCAAATGCTCAGAAACTCAGATGCTCAGAAGGGAGTAGCATGCTCATAGGCGACCCTCTATAGTGAGGGGAGCAATGCTAGCTCAACCAACAAGGAGAGCAACCTAACAGGGAGGCATAGAGAGACCTAACAACCTGAGGCTGCTGAACGACAGAGATCTAGAGAGCGGAGAACCTAACTCTCAGCATGAGAGGGAACTCAGAAGGGAGCGGCATGCTCATAGGTGACCCTCTATAATGAGGGGAGCAATGCTAGCTCGAACAACAAGGAGAGCAACCTAACAGGGAGGCATAGAGAGGCCTAACAACCTGAGGCTGATGAATGACAGAGCTCTGGAGAGCGGAGAACCTATCTCTCAGCATGAGAGGGAACTCAGACGCTCAGAAGGGAGCGGCATGCTCATAGGTGACCCTCTATGGTGAGGAGAGCAATGCTAACTCGACCAAAAAACAGCCTACCAGGGAGGCAGAAGGTAGCCCAACAACCTGGCTTGACTGCTAACCGGAGCCCTAGAGAGCGGCGGCCTAACTCTCTAAATAGGAGAGGGACTCAGACGCTTAGTTTTGGGAGCTGCGTGCTCATAGGTGACCCTCTAGGGTGAGGGGAGCACTGCTGAGCTCAACCAACAAGGACATCAACCTAACAGGGAGGCAGAGAGGGGCCTAACAACCTGGTACGGTTGCCTAGAGTTCTTGGGAGCGGCGCTCTCAGCCCTCGGGCTGAGGCGGTACCTACGACACAAACTGGGAACAGGAGGTGCATAGCTAGCCCTCGCCATGAGGGAAGCACACCCTAGCTCGGCCAGAAGGCAGTGCCAGATTAAAAGGACAGTCCAGCAGCACCCAAAGGGAGACTGTCATCTGTTAGTAGGGCGAACATAGTCCTACGCTCTCCAGCTTGATAGAGGGCATAGACCAACGGGAGCCAATAACCATACATGCCTGAAGAGCTAAAGCACTCAGGAAGGGTTTCCGCAGAAACACCTCTCACTCGTACCTCCGGGAAAGCGGTGTAACTCAAGCCAACTCCACGGAGGAGCGATTCACTGGTTCGACCGTAAAGGCAGTGCGACAGGGAGATGAAGATTTTTTTTCTACCATCTATCGAACTACAGAGTTAAGGAGTGAAGCTTCTCAATGCCTTACGAGAGGATCTCTAACTCAGAGAATGTGCATGATGCTTAAGTGGGTGAATCAAATCTCAGGAAGCCTCTCAGGACGTCAGGGAGCGCATCACGAAGCATTAATCTCCAAAAAAGCTCAGCCTGAATGGAGGACCTGCAAGTCCTGGGTTGCAGCACTATACTGGGGACCAGAAGGCCAAGGAGGCTCCTGCAGAAGCCTAGTGACTTGGCTGCATGATCCAGCAAGCATGAGGCCGAAGATGTAGGCTATCATCCAGGCTGGATCTAGTACTGACGGGTGAGACCATCACCACAATAAGTCGACAGATCGTACTCACCCACCACCGCTCCTGCGCAGGCCCAACATGAGAGACCGCAACGCAAGTGCAGGAGGGTCCTTGAAAGACAGAAATGGTGGTGGCTTCAGCAGGCATCGCGGAGGCTTACAAGCCAAAACTTGAGCACGGATAGTCGTGCAAACTTTGCAAAAAGAAGGGCTCCCGGAGTGCAGTATAATGGGTGAGAACATGTTATGAGGTGCTGCTGCTAGAGGTGGTGGGAGTGTTAGCAGCACGCTGTATACTTACCCTGGACTTGTGAGCGTCAGCCCGGGATGATACACCAGGTCGTGAATCTGCTTCTCCACGGCCTCCAACTCTAGTTGCACTGAACGCAGCTCGAATGTGTCCTCACCTGCACTCAAAGGTACACAAATCCACCATTTAAGCAAGTAACAGTGAAACAATGGTAATGTGTGTGAATAGAGTATTAGCAATGTAAGCGAGATTAGCGGCAGCCGTGCTGGCGATTCTAACAAGGCTGTAAGCTAATAGCAGACTCGGGAAATCAAAATAAAACTAGTGATAAGGCGCTCTGATTGGTTTTGTTGTAGAATGCTATAGGAGATATATTCACATGTTATAGAAACGAAAATTATAGTATATAAAATTGATTTTAAGATAGAAAATAGACAATAAAGAATCAACTTGATGGAGCTCAAACTCAAAACACGCAGTTCTAAACAAGCATGCAAAGTTTTTAGGGGATTAATTAATTAATGACATAACTTTCATTTTTGGGTGAACTATCCCTTTAATCTAAACTGTTAAAAGACTTTTAATTTTACTTCCCCTCCAGTATTGCTTTTGACTATATTTTTTATTACTTGTAACATGGCACATATACACTGGGCTCCAAAAGTCTTAGTCCACATTGATTGAAAATCTCATTTATACCTGGAAATAAACAGTTTTGGGTACAAAAAAACAAACAAACGTAAAATGAATGATATAATTATATAATAATACTACTACTAATAATTTGTATTTTAATTATTTAATTATTTGAAGAAACGTTTTGTTTATAATGAATATATTTGAATTTGCTTGTTTTTAATTTATTTTTCATTTTATATATTTTTTTGTTTTATATAGATTATTTTAATAAGACAATGTATTTTGCATTTTAATAAATACAATTTGTATTACAATTAACTTTTGAACAGCACTGTACTTGATACAAAAAAGTGTCTAAGTGCATTAGATTCGTCATTATGTGACCAAAACTAGATTTTCAACACTTGTTTTTTAGCTTATGATATCATATTCCATTTAATAGTTGAGCATTTTTGTTTTGTGTTTTGATCAGTAAATCCTGTGTATTGTTGACTACAATGGATCATAGCCTCCCTCTTGCATTTGTTTTCCCGTTGATGTTTGTTTGTGCTCGGCTCAGCTTGTGTAAGAGCGTAATGGTGTCGAGAAGCTATTTAGCCACAAATGAGTGTAGAAGCAAAACCAGTGTTGGAAATGTATGCCAAATGAAGCCACTGCTCTCATTGAGAGGACATGTATATCTATCAGGACTTAAATTGTTTATACAAAACCTGCTTGCGGCCTTTCAATCATGCCTCATGCAGAAGAGTGCTGCTTTGAAGCTCTCAGGGTTCAGGGACAGTAAAATCGATATCCACAGGCAGTACGACGTATTACAGGAAAAAGTCATAAAGCCTGTCGAATCCAAAGCAAAAGTTTGTGACTTCCATTTGATTTGTCAAGCCTCCCGTTTGGAAAAACAGCCTACATGATCTGTAGTCATCTATTTATCCATCTGTGGGAAGTGAGAGGTAGACTCATTAAATCCCACACGGCAGGATGTTCTAATTCCGTTCTCTCATTTACGTCGATGACTCAAATTTTGGACGGACTTCAAGAAAGTGTATCTGTAAATGTGGCAGTTGGGAGGCCATTAGTAATACAGCAGTAACAAGGCCGTGCAAACAATAGCCCTCAATTTTTCTTGTTTTAAAGAAACAAACATTAAAGCTTGATGCTCATTTTTATGCAGATTCACAATATCCATTAATTGAAAAAAATCTCACTGCTGTACACAAATGACTCCTCTTGGATTGTAATAAATGTATTTCAGGTGCAGTATATTGTGCTGCTCGCTTGTGCAATTACTTTAATATTTGTTCAGGTTGGATTGACGTATCTGTGGATGCATTGTTCTATCCCTAATCAGATATTTTTTAATGAAAAACTATATGAAGATACATAAAAACAAGGTAAATCTACCAAAACGGTATTAAGACTTGTTTTCAGAAAATGTGTCTTGAATAACTTATAAAAATAATTATATTTCATATTTTTTTTGTCATGTTTTTGAAAGAAATTTACATTTTAGTCGGTAAGAATGCAATGAATATACTGTATCTAAAGTGACAGTAAAGATAAGATTTCTGTTTGACATTTCTGTTTATCCTGAAAAAAAGTAAAAGTATAACAGTTTTCACAAAAATACTAAGCGGCAAAACTTGTCAGCATTGATAATATTAAGACATGTCTCTTGAGTAACAAATAAGCATATTAGAATGATTTCAGAATAATCATATGACGTCTGGAGTTATAATGCTGAAAATTCCGCTTTCATCACAGGAATAAATCACATTTTATTAATATATTCATATAGAAAAATTATTTTAAAATTACCTTTTTCCTTTTTTTTTTTTCTTTTTTTTAGTTTTACTGTATTTTTGATCAAATAAATAAGAGGCTTCTTTAAAATTTTATTTTTGTTAATTTTTTTGCTGTGCACAATTTGGATATAACATGCTTAGAAATGAGGCCATCCGTAAAGAGACATTAAGGAATCACAGCGAGTACAACCTGTACCATGCGCATGAGAAATGGCCATTCCCAAATATGACATGAAACCCATATGCATTTATTCTGACATATTGATTGCTGAAGTGTACAGTGCTTAAACTGCTCATAATAGTCTCTGAAGGATAACTGACTCCAAACATTTCCCTATTTGCAACTCTATTAATGAAAAATATCCCCAGTAGTGTTGAATGATATGAACTGTGTCCTCTTCGTAATGAAATAATGAGCTCTCCTGAGACCCAGGGGTCCCTGCCCTACTCGTTGGCTTTGTGTCTGAGGAACAATGCAGAGCAGTTCTTGGCCATACAGTCATTGAGAACGCTATCTGATCACCTCTTGATGGATGACTTTCTCTAGCCAAATCCTCAGGGGAGTTGAGAACATAATGTAGGGCCTGGATAGTCCATGTATCGCACTGTAGCTCATTGCTGCTTGACTGAGGATAGCCTGTCACTGACCTGAGAGAAAATGTCATAATGAGTAATGCAAATGTGTAAAAAAAGGTTTACCCTCATGTTGTTTCGTTCATTTTGGCCCCGAGAGGATTGTTAATGCTTGTTAATGTTATCGCATTGGACTAAAACTTACTGGCTTAGCTCATACAGCTTTTAGCCCCCCAGAAAAGGTGATCATTTTTGTACTTTAATTTTTTTCCTCTGCCTTGTTACAAATACTCAAAAAAAAAAAAATCATAAATTCTTATCTTGTTATTGCTAAGTACTAGATTCGATCATTTTGTCATCTTGATTTCTTTCAATTAGCAAAGGTTTTGTATTTTTTTTGGAACTAAATGATCGAAGGCATCATTGATCTGAGCTCATACACCTCATTTTTTTAAGTGATGATTGCCAAAATTATCCACAAATAATTCAAGATTTGGTGATATAGCATGAGAGATTTGCAAGCAATTTGGTTATTTTTGACCCAGAACACCAAACTAAGTAAAGGATTTTCAGCACAGCAGAAAGGTTAAAGGGATAGATCACCTAAAAAGTGTATTTTTTTTTTTTTTTTTTAAATCACTTTCTTTTCAAACTTTTTCACTTTGTTTCTTCTGTGGCTTTTTTATGGATTCCTTTTTTTTTCCATTTTAATTTTTCTAGACTCTGCTTGATTGGTGAAATTTTAAAAATAGTCTAATTAATTGAAATCATGAAACTTAAACAATTTAACAGCAATTTTATTAAAAGTTTAACAAATTACATTAAGGCCCTATGAAATCTGTTAGAATTTTTTTTTTCTCTCAAATTTTCAAGTTTTATTTTTTTTAGCAAATTCTGTTTCCATTAACTTTTGAGATTCCATTTTAATGGTTTCATTCATTTCAAAAGCATCACTAATTAATTGATTTGATAAAATAAATATTTATTATATTTCTTAAATACTGTGTTGTGTGTTTCCTTTTTTTCTGGTAAATACTTTTTCTGGTACATTTTCCTTAAAAAATACTGTTTTATTAATAATTTTATTAATAGTAGTAGTACTATCTGTAACAGAACTGTTTGTTTAGTTTCCTTTTTGTCCTTATTTGGTTCTTCCTGTTTTAGTTTGTGTCCTAGTTTTGTTAATTAATGATCGTCATCACCTGTGTTTAATTAATTACCTTGTTTCCTCGTTTGTTCCAGCCCCTTTATAAGTCCTCAGTTCTGCCTTTGTGTTTGTCTGATCTTAAGTTAACATATTGTCTTACGTGTGTTGAAGCTGTTTATTAAAAGATTCCTTTTTGTTTATACTTTCGTCGTGCGCCTTTTTGCCACAACCACCAGACCGTTACAGAAGATCAGACCGACACAGAAGATGGCGAGCTCGCGCAATTTTTTGAGCTGGCTCACGCCATCCAGGACCCAGCCAGCTTTGTGATGGCATTTGCGCCTCTCGCCCTCGCCAGCTCTCTTGAAGGAGGAACCCTCAAGATGCTGCTCCGGCTTGGGCTCACCTACCACCAACATCGAGAGCTCCCAGACACCTCCGACCTCGATTGGAGAGAAGCCATCATCCGGTGTCTGGAGAGCCTCCGACCCCGAGTCGGAGCCCTACCCACGGCGATGAATGTTCCGCCGGCGGCGAGGAGGATACCGCCGCAACAGGCGATGAACGTTACGCCGTTTACGGCGATGATGGTCCCGTCCAGCCCACCTGAGTTCCCGCTGGTCCCGTCCGGCCCGCCTGGGTTCCCGCTGGTCCCGTCCAGCCCCGCGCCTCCCGTGCGCCCTCTGAAGTCCGCGCTGCGGGAGCGCCCTCTGGTGTCCGCGCTGCAAGCGCGCCCTCTAATGTCCGCGCGGCAAGCGCGCCCTCTAATGTCCGCGCTGCAAGAGCGCCCTCTAATGTCCGCGTTACAAGAGCGCCCCTTTGAATCCGTGCTGCAAGAGCGGCCCCAAGTGTCCGCGCTGCAAGAGCACCCTCCTGCGTCTCCGCTGGTCCCGTCCAGCTCTCCTTCGTCTCCGCTGGTTCTATCCAGCTTCGCGCCTCCCGTGCGCCCTCACGAGTCTGCGCCGCAAGAGCGCCCTCACGAGTCTGCGCTGCAAGAGCGCCCTCCTGCGTCTCCGCTGGTCCCGTCCAGCTCTCCTTCGTCTCCGCTGGTCCCGTCCAGCTCCGCGCCTCCCGAGCGCCCCCAAGTGCCCGCTCCTCCCGAGCGCCCCCAAGTGCCCGCTCCTCCCGAGCGCCCCCAAGCGCCCGCTCCTCCCGAGCGGCCCCAAGAACCCGCTCCTTCAATGTGGCCCCCAGAGGGGAACTTTCCCAAAGAAATTTTGGGGGGGGGCCATATAGCCGCAGTTTGTGTGGCCAGGCCAAAGGCCAAGGCCACAAAGGACCCAGATCCATCATGGCCTCCCGAGGACCCCGATCCACCATGGCCGTCCGAGGATCCAGATCCGCCATGGTCGCCCGAGGACCCTGATCCGCCAAGGCCGCCCGAGGACCCCGACCCGCCAAGGCCGCCCGAGGACCCCGACCCGCCATGGTCGTCCAAGGACCCGGGTCCATCTTGGCCTTCCAAGGCCCCAGATCCGCCATGGCCTCCCGAATCTCCAGTCCTGCCATGGCCTCCTAAGGCTCCGGATCCACCAGGGATTCCCAAGTCTCCAGTTCCGCCATGGCCTCCCGAATCTCCAGTCCTGACATGGTCTCCCAAGGCTCCTGATCCGTCCTGGAGGCTTCACTGTCCTAGCCTGGTTCTGCTCCAGCCTCCAGGACGCCCGCCCCCCCTCCCCGATGTTACTGTTACGGTGCGGGACGCACCTTCCGGGAGGGGGGCGATATCTGTAACAGAAATGTTTGTTTAGTTTCCTTTTTGTCCTTATTTGGTTCTTCCTGTTTTAGTTTGTGTCCTAGTTTTGTTAATTAATGATCGTCATCACCTGTGTTTAATTAATTACCTTGTTTCCTCGTTTGTTCCAGCCCCTTTATAAGTCCTCAGTTCTGCCTTTGTGTTTGTCTGATCTTAAGTTAACATTGTCTTACGTGTGTTGAAGCTGTTTATTAAAAGATTCCTTTTTGTTTATACTTTTGTCGTGCGCCTTTTTGCCACAACCACCAGACCGTTACACTATCATTACATAAAGTAATATTTATGTTACAGTTTCTTCAAGTTAAACCAAACTTTTATTATGATGGGCTGCTGTGAAGACCTAAGTTTCTGTTTGTATATATGTTGATAGTTTTTCTCAAAAGAAAAAGTAAAATGCTCATGAAGTGACTCTCAGAGCAGTTCTAGAGGTTATGTTTATACACAGAAGATGCAGGATTCATATTTAAATAGTATTTTTACGGTTTAACATTCATGGACACTAGTCCATATCGCATTTTGATTTAAGTGTACTGACCTACTTTTGATTTATTCATCCAAAATTTGGCAAATTCCACATTATACATTAAATTCCAAATTTATGAATGGATTACGCAATTCTTGATAGTGAGTTGAATTTGAGTCATATTAGTTTGAATGATTCATTCATAAATGGTTAAATGCACCAAATCAACTGTGAATTTAAAGGATCTGACTTAGAGTTTGATGCATTCATGATACGTTTATCGTGTTTATTTGACATTCCTAGCTTGACATGCCTTGTTCTCTTTCACTTCCATTATAATAAAACAAGATTTTTAGACATTTTAGAAACGTTCCACAGGTGAAGGTAAGAATTTTTTTTAGTCTTTTGATAGATCTTAATTTGGTAATTATGGAAGGCACAAGGGTTACGGAGTAAAGTGAATCACAAATTCTGTGTAATTAAGGTTAAATGTATCTTTGTCTCTTTAAAATGAATGACTAACATTTTATGGACCAGGCACAGATGTGTGCTAGTTAAAGATAGCATTCTTTGAGTGATTCATTTTATGATTCACACTGTTTTAATGCCAGTTGTGATCCACCCACACGTTGCATTGCAGATTTAGATCTTCACACCTAACACTTGCAAAGATGCACACACCCATCATCATGGTGGTTACAAATCAGAGGCTGTTTTCTTACTCTATGCAATGAGTGGGCATACTCAAATATTATATCAAAGTATGAGTCATTTTATATCATGGTAATGTAGCAACGTGGCGTCACGCAACAAACAGTGGAGAGGCGACTACGCCACCCTAGGACTTGCACCCAGGGAAATACCACACACCCTCAGGTGCTACTCAAGGAAACACAGGTTCGAGTCTACTAAAGGAGCAAGAGACATGACTTGCCAAAATAACATTATTTTGCACAAAAATCATTGATTCGGCAACATTCTAAATAATGGTCTCGTCAACAGTTTACCAATTAAATACCCACAGTTTTACAAAGAGGCCATAATAAATCTAGCTTTACAGAAGGGATGAACCACACAGCAAATCAGTGCATAAATTACTAAAGCAAGTGACACCAAAAACTATACAAAAAAAGACAAATACACTCTTCCCTTCTGTTAAGCTTCAGTATCACAGCTCGTCGAACATTCACACTCATGTTCATAGCGGTCCAGCACCGTGATGGCCACACAGTCAGCTGCATGCACAGGGCAATGAAACCGTAGGATCTGACAGTATACGAAAACAGCCGTAGATGAAACCAGTGTAAGAAACAGCCGTAGATACAGGGTTATGAAACAACAGCTACCGCTCTCAGGCCGCACCTAAAATACAAATAAAAACACGAATAGACGTACACTTTAAACAACCCCCCCCTTTTCAAAAGAAAGGAAACCCACAATAAAGTTTCTTACCCCATTCTTAGACAACAGTAAGCTTTACGCTACCTGTGCTCGTCACTTCGGAAACACACACACATCCCTAATAACAAACACATATTTAAAAAGTGTAAAACTGCAAGGAGTAACAAATCAGGCGACTCACCAGGGGAAAGGGACCGGACATATAAACCCCTGGACCTTTACGGCACACAAAACAGGAACACAGAGCGGAATGACCATACCACGCTTAAGACTATAATACGCAAAGATTAAAACGGAAACTGATTCTAATGAATCCATAAACCATAATAAAACTAATTCGGTCACAGTAATGTTATATATCAAAGTGTAGTTATTTTCGCTTTTGGAAATTCAACAAAGATTTTATGTATTAAATAATCATACAGTAATAGAGCATATTTTTGGACAGTGCAGTGAATTTAATTGATTGATTGATTGTTATTGCTCAGTGGTGTAACACAGTTCTTGGGAGCTCTGCCCACAAGTAGTGATGACATGCAGAAGTGTTCAGTAAACTTCTTTGTTTTTTTTAGTTGAGGTCATTTTGCCTTCATTTTGCATTTATGCATTTGGTAGATGCTTTTATTCAAAGCGACTTAAATTGCATTTATATTTGCAAATATATTTTGCTATTTCTTTGCAGTCAAACCCGTGGCATTGGTGTTGCTATCGCTTCTGTGCATTTTAAAAAAAGTCTAGACGGCATTGATTTAGGCAAGATTAATTATAATTGTGTTGTATTCTTTCTGTAGATCCTCTGATAACTCAAAGTTAGTTTAGCAACATAGATTTTATTTTGTAGGTGAGTGTCATTTGAATAATAATAATAATAGCATCAGGCATGGGCTGAAAGGAAATTGTCATTGCAGTTCAATGCATAAACTGGACAGCACTGTTAATTATGGCCTTACCTTTTCTTGGTTATAGATCTCAAGATTTCAGTTTGTGACCATATTGATTTGATTATTTTCCTTTGCTGCAGTTCGCACAAAGTGTACTTTATGAATGTGATTACATAATACTGTTACTGTAATATTGCAGACAGTCAGTGCACTAGTTGGCAAAGGCAGCTTTACACCTCGGTGAATTTTCCCATGAGCCTCCAAACAATAGAGGATGAGTAGGAGGGACAAGCATTATAATGACGATGGTGCTAATCTAATTGTGCTGGCTGGCAGGATCACCAAACTAGCTCATTTTTCACAGTGTTTGCCCAGACAATGTCTGGAGTGGCTGTAGTAAAGAAATCTATGACTATGACACATTTAGAGACGAGAACAGAAGCTACATCATTTGGGTGTAGTGTAAACACTTTTTTATGCAGAAAAAGTAAAGCTAAATTTCTCAACTAATTACAAAGAAACATGCGTAACATTAAAATAAACATGATTGATTTTTTTAAAAGTAGAAAGAGTATGTTTCTTGTTAAACAATCTAATAATGTTTGTTTTATTTACAATTTAAGGTTTTTTTTAACTTAGCATTTAGAATTAATATAAAATAGAAAATGCTGTGTGAATTGTACACTTCGTAGAAGCTAGTTATGCAGATCCTCAAACCATGAGCAAACCTACATTATGTAAAAGAAAATATGTCTATACAAATATGGGTTAAAATTGCTACATAATTTCCAATGTAAAATCTCGCTTCTGAAGCAAAACCATTTGAGAACCACTGTGCTAGAACTTTAATCAAAAGTAGACTTTTTCTCTCTCTCTCTCTCTCTCTATCAAAAGGCTTTTCCTTCCATTGAGCAGGCTTCCTTTCTTTGTAAAAGTAGATGAGAGTCGCCAGTCTTTTGGAACCACAGTCAGGGCCACTCATTTGTTTGTGTGCCAGAGGAGAGAAAGGCATAATTTTACTATGTCTATGAGAAGAGGTTGCTTTTGATGATGTGACGCGTGTGGCGGCGAGAAGCCGAGGGACGGACGCATAATGTCGAAGATGAATAAGCAAATGCGTAAATCGATGAACTCGGGCCCCGATTCTCTTTATGAAGCTTGTCGTAAAGCCATCATTTAGGATTTGTGTCGGCATAAACAACCTGTCTTGGCTTTTTATGGGAGGTATGGAGGAATGGAAAGCGCCTATATTGCCGAGACAATTTTGCGGATGACCTTTAGTTTAGTGGTTGTCAATTTATCCTGCTGAGTGAAAAAGTAAAAGAAAAAAAATGTAAGAGCAAATGTGTTCTGACAAGACCAGTTTTCAGAGCAATCCAGAACGCGTTTAGAGATATCGGTCATTTAGCCGAAGTAACTGTTTCAGGTTGTTGCTGATGGACTGACCTCTCTCGACTTCGCCTTTTAAGACTATTCTCAGGAGGGACCAGCCACGTTATTACTACAAATTTAGGCAGCCTGGATAAAACACGAGTGGGGGAAAATGTCAGTGTTGCATCTATGTTGTTATTTTTGCTCCCCATCAGGTTTCTTTTCAGTTTTGCCATGGCGAAATAGGCTGATTGAGAGGGTGTGCACTTGTCCCGTAGCATAGCTGATGGAGAGCCAGACATTTATGGACCCCCAGGCCACTGTTAGGCTTGGGAATTATGAAACTCATAAAACCAGCTTGACTCCGGCAGCGAGGCAGACATAATGAAAGGAGGGCCTTGAGACAGAGAAATCACCAGTCCGAGTTTGGAAATGTCACCCAGACTTACGATATGATCAAGAGGACTGTCTCTGGTGCCCAAGGTGTCCTCTAAATTGAGCGCTCTGCATATAGAACGCCATGATAAGACAATGGCCGATAGAAGCATTTAACATTTCTATACGTGCTGCTACAGTTTTTGCGTAGTCATCAGAATAATTAACTTATACATTCTTTTATCATTTATTCATCTTCATGTTGTTTTGTATGACACTCATCCATGGATCATAGAGAGATTTGGTGACTGAAGGAATGTAATGCAATTATATTTATTTTCCATAATTTGGCGTTTCAAAAAGGATGCAAAGTAATAGTCATATGATAGCTTTGTGTGATGAACATCAAAATACTAGATTTTATTATTTATCTGAGATCTACCTCAGCTCTCCGTGGTTGCAATGAATGGTTTGATCTTTTGGGTCAGATCTTTTAACCAGATCAGTTAACAAGATCTGTTTCTGTGATTTATTCACGATTCAAACTGATCTGGTTCTCAGGTTCAATTCACTGACTCAATGTCCCAGCAGTTGAAGCTCACTATTATTAGTGAATTTTAGTGTGTTTCTCACAGAACCCTATTTTATGACTTCAGAAGACTTTGAATACAGCACACAGACTTTTTATGATAATTTTATGGTATTTTGGGTCCATTATGGAACTTGAAAGCTCCTGTCCTTATTCAGTATAATTGCTTTGATTCAAAAACGACCAGCACAGTCCTCAGTACCTTGAAAGTAAGGAAATCCTACTGGTTTGAAACAACATAAGGGTGAGCAAATGATCACAGACAGTGTAATTCTTCTGTAGCTTGACAGACGAATTACATTGTCCTAAATATGACATACAGGAACAGATCTTCAATTAGATTAGCACTCTTATTTTTAACAGAGGCTACTAAATAGTGATATAAAATACACACATTTATTATTATTGTTTTGACATTTATTATTGGAGGATTGTCATAACTGCTAGACAGGATGGTTAGATGTCAGTTGCCTGACAATGTATACCATTTGAGAAATGCACAAAAATACTGGAAAAGGAAGACACTTTGGAGCAATTTTTGAAATTCCATTTGGTAATGCTACTATTTTTATTATACTTTATTTTATTTTATTCATTGATATAGTGAAATGTTAATATTTTAATACATGAAAATATGTTAACATTAAAATATTATTTTGTTTTTAACCCAGGGTCTCCTTGCAAATGATTCTAGACTGCCACTGAAATAACTAGTGATTATTTTATGAAGAAATTGTGTTTACAAAATTGTGTTATGAGTATTACATTTAACACTACAAGGGAACACCGTGGTAGAAAATCTAGTACCTTTACCGGGCAGAAGTTGGCAGGAAAAGAGGTTTACATTAGAAATGTCCAATTAAAAGATAAAAGGTTTTGTGGATTTGATCGGCACAGAGAAAACAAAATTTATGCTTTTCATGTTGTAAGCGGAAATTGGTAACGGACAGATGGGCATTCCCATTGAAGTTGGGAAAGAGCACAGTTTTAGCGTATTAGAAGTTTTAATGACAGGTCCACGATCTTTGATCTGGAAGCCAGACCCTTGGAAGAGCAGGCCGAGGAGATTCAGAAAGAATCATTAAATCACCCAGCTGTTAACAGGATGGAACAGAAACGCCATCTCCAATAAAAGTCTGCCTTCTGACGCTTAACACTCATGTTTACACCTGGCCTAGCAGCAGGATGTAATGAAAGCTAAGTGTTGCGGCATATGTGTCAAACTCTGCTGTTTCCCCAGGTGTATTGTTGGAGAATAGGTTTTTAAAAATCCTCCTTCCTCTCCTGTGGACAGATCCAGCAGAAGATCAATTTTTAACTGATGCACTATAGTTCATCTTCAGCTTGCCATGAGGAACTACCTGAGCATAAAGTAGGTATTGGTGAAATCTTTATGAGCGTATCTGTCATTTGTGATTCGATAATTAGGACCCAAGCACCTAAAGTTTTCTTCTTATTTTCCTGCCTATTCCAACTAGCAGCCCCTAGAACCATATTGCAATCTAATTTGATCTCTAATGTTTGCTAACGTGCATCTTAACCAAATGTGTTCTTGAGGCAGTGCTGCATAATAGTTATTAAATATTTTTGATAAATATCATACAGTTTGCATGTAGCATCAACGAATAAACAATTACATGACATGAGTTCATATCTTTGCAATGCTTCATTGCATGTGTGATGGGTTACTGTCACTATGGCATAAAACATTATCAAAAAATCGTGCTGTAAATAAGGTCTAGATTCATGTTGTTGTGCTTGATGTGTGTTTAGAAATATGTAGAGTACTATAATACATTTTTAGAGTCACATTATGGTTATAAAAGTTAACTAAAACTTATATTTCCATTACTTGGAATAAAATTAAATAAAATATATAAAAAAGATAATTTATTTGATTTCGATTAGTTGCCAATAAAATGTTACTTGAGATAAAATAAACTTTAACTGATATATATATGCGATTAATCGCATCCAAAATAAACGTTTTTGTTTACATATGTGTGTGTACTGTGTATATTTATTATTTATATATAAAGACACACATACAGCATATATTTAATTTTTTTTGGACATATTTATATTCATATAAATTATATCATTATATAAATATATTTAATACATAAACGTAACATATTTAAAAAAATACAAAAGTACATTTATATATACATAATAAATGTACACAGTAAACACATATATTATGTAAACAAATGTGATTAATTGCGATTAAAATCATTTGACAACACTAATAAAAAATGATTAAAAAAACTATTAAAACGTTATTTGATTTCTTGCCAAGCTGACATATCTCGTTGTTTAGTTTACTTGATGTAATAAAAAAATAACTAAAACTGAATTCAAAGTTAATGAATAATATATATAAACAGCAAGCATTTATTATTGCTCAAAGCAGACAACTTTACTAGACACCAGTGCTTAATTTGTAAATTATGAGGTCCTGGAACAAGAGCACCCATTCAACAGTGCAAGTATGCAGTTTGACGGGATGCAACAAAACTAAATTGCTCCCTTTAAAGTCAATAAAGCTGTCTACATCATGAACTTTGTGCTCTTATGGCTCAGACAGCTTTTTGCTTTTTTTTTTATTATGGGAGCATGCCGATGCATCACTTGCAATGTGGATAATAGCGTGTAACAGGTGCACTTCCCAATCGTTAATATTGCATTACGGTAAATGAATGGCAATGATTCCTCTTAAGGCATATAAGGTACGGAATCCATTTAAATAGGTTCCTGATTCAGCTTGTTGACTGCTAGACATCTGGTAAACATCACTTCATTGCTGAAAGTCAAGATGATGTGGTCAGTACTACAACAGGCAAACATTAAGATGCACTTGGCATTTAAGCTGTAGTAGGTTTAATAGCTTCTCTAAAGTGTGATAGGTGAGTTTGATGTCCAGACTGCCATGTTTGAGGACATCTGAATGCTAAAGGCCATGTCTCTGAAGTGCTCTGTGCTTCTCTTATTTAGGCTCGATTCAGAAGAGTCATTAATGGATGAGTCATATGGCACAAAGAAACCAAGCTGTGTTTTTCGTGTCAAGCTTCAAAAGTGTTATTGTACAGCCAAAGCCTATTTTGTAATTTCAGTCTTATTTTTGTTGTGACTTCACAGAACATTTCCACAGTTTTTGCTCAAGACAAAAAGTAATTTAACTCATGTTGACCTTTTCTGCCCAGCTGTTGGGGCCTTTTGTTACAGTTGGAGCCATATGCTGTATGATATTTAATGGCTTTTCAGCTATAAGCAGTAAATTATTATTATTATTATTATTTATAACGTCGTTTAGCATTGCCTGTAATGTATCCTGGTGTTTTTTTCTTCTTTATTTGAGTTTCCAGCAAATATAGATATAAGGCTCAATTAATGTGTAAAAAAAAAAAAAAGTGTATTTGTATTTAATAACAATGTATTACTGGTATTTTATACAATAAGTGGTATAAACATATTGTTAATGGTTAGTTAATAATACCTAAAAACAAATGTAATCTTATTGTAAAGTGTTACCAAAATATGAAATTGTAATTTTAGTGCAGAGTATTATTTGCAGTATGGTATAGTATTTTTTTGTATTTTAAATTTCATTTTAATTTTAGTTTAAGTTTTAGTAATTTTATTTTTGTCATTTGCCTATAATAAAAATGGCAAAAACATAAAAGGACTAAAACTTAATTATTTTGAATTGTTCAATTATTATTATTTCAGTTATTTATTATTATTATTATTATTTTTTTTTTTTTTTCAGTTTTAGTAATTTCAGTACTTCAACTTATTTTATTTTAGTTAGTTGCCAAGACAACATTTCTAGTTTTTAAGTTGAAGTTTTCATCTAATATTTTATTTCAATAGTTTTGGAATTAGTTTACAATAACAGCACTGGTTTGTATGGAAGGCCATTTCTGCCACTAAATAAAAGGTAAAAAAGGCAATTGCGAGTTTATATCTCGCAATTCTGAGAAAAAAAGCCAATTGTGAAATGTAAACTTGTAATTACGAGGCAAAAGTCAGAATTGTGAGATTAAAAAAAATGTTTTTCAATTATTATTTTTTTTTTTTACATTGTACGTGTAAATGAGCCTCCATAGGTTTGAAGAATAAAATAAATTAAAAAGATTAAAATTAAATGAAAGTTTTTTTAAAGGTATTTGAAACCAGCATTTAAAATTACTGCTACAGAAAATGTTGTAACTGGACTGTTGACTCAAAACAATATATTTACTGACGCACAGCCCTTGTGACAACTTCCTGTGTGACAACTTGCCCCTGTCACCCATATAATAGGCCTCAGCCAAAGATTGATAATTTTTTTATTATAAATATCACGCTTAATTAAAGGAATCATTACAGTCAAGCTTGCATTCAGCTACTATAGTGCATTTTAAAATCATCAACGGCCAGAATTTTTAGCATATTCTTGTTTGTTCATGTCCTCCCCTGTGGCGTGTGGGAATGTAGATCCTGGTCACTCTGACAGATGAGTTGTGTTTTCCTTGCAGGCTGCCTGTGAATTCAAATACTACTGAATTACTTGCGGTATAGACAGACAAAGTGTCCTTTGATATAAGCTATCCACTCACCTCTCATTACAAGTACTCTCGAATGCTTATTAATTCAATACCTGGACCCTTAAAAGGGTAAAAGGGAGCTGAGATGCTTTGAGAACCAACTCCATTACTGCATTCACCCCATTTTTCTTCATGAAAGTGGTTTACAGGTTTGAAAAATGCATGCTTTTATTGCTGCGGAAAAGTGCATCTTTCTGTTAAAGGACAAAAAGCTGCAAAACAAAGGCTGAGTCTGAAAGAATGGCTTTGTTTCTATAAAAAGACATTAGGACGGAAAGGTTGATGACCCACTTTAGCAAGGGTTGGATGTCGTATGTTGGATATGAAGGTACCAACGGCCCCGTGAGATAGAGAGAGGGCACCAAGATGAATTGCTGTGATAAAACCGTCTCTCTTCTTAAGAAACGCAAACAGAGGAGGAGCTTTTAAAGCCTCTGATGGTGAGGATTTTCCTCACCGCTCTGAAATGAATGGTGTTGGCTAGAGATAAGCCAGACTGGCTTTTGATGGATATCTTTTGGCATGAAAAGGTAGAGAGGAGAGAGTTTCCAAAACCGATGTCAGTGACCTTTTTAAGTCACAATAGGTCAAGAGTAAAATGCTGCCGACTCAGATTCATCAGTGTGTTATATGAGACCTCATTTCATTGATCAATAGTCAATATAATTGTGGTTAGTACTACAGCAGGCCAACACCAAGACATACTTGACAGATAAGCTGTAGTAGTAGCTTCTCTAAAGTGTGATAGGTGAGTTTGATGTCCAGACTACCGTATTTGGGGACATGTGAGTGCTAAAGGCCATGGCATTAGGGTGTTTTTTGAGGCATGTCTTTCTGAAGTGTTCTGTGAGGTGGAAATCTCTTATTTAGAGTCCACGCAGAAAACAGAATGCGGGCCATTCATGGATTTGGGGTCGATTTATTTTTGGCTTTGTTCACACTGCACTAAATTTGTTCATGTTAACTTATCTTTTAAGGCTAATTGTTCAAAACTTCATTAAATCTATTTGTAGTAAAAATAAAATAAGTAAAAATAAAAACATTTCTTTACACATATTTCTTTTTTTATATATATGTGGCCGGCTTGCCGTCCTTATTATATGTTAAGGGAAAAGACAAAGCCAAGACATCTAGCAAAAGGATTCTTTTATTCTTGACTGAGCCTGAAAAAGGGACTCAGCATTAATGTTTTGTTGGGGGACAAGATTTGGAGATTCTAATCCAATTAGATGAGAAAAATTGTACAAAACAGAAACGAAAACAAAGACAAACACCCACTTTTCTACAATGGGTACAAGAAGTAAAATAGTAAGCAATAATATGAAAAAGTATTCTTCATGCAATCTCAAATAAAAAACTCCAATTCACAAGCCCCATTCAACTTAAACCAGTGCAAACCAGGTTACAAAACTTATAAAGGGTGTACAAAACAACGGCAGTGGCCTGTTTGTGCCTAATAAAACAAATAGAACACAGAATATGAGCAATCAGCACATTTCACAACATGAATGCACCACCTACTTTATACACAGTTCACGTTTATCTTCTTTTGAGCATATTAATCGGTAAATAAACTAAAGATAACAGTACACACTTTACACAGGGTACAATCCTTTTCATGCAATATACAGAAACACTTTAGAATAAAATGAACAAAACTCACTCTTATTAAGCCTCTGAAGCACACAGAAAAAGCTCACGTGGTAATTGGCACTTGTGTGATCTTACGTATCGTTTCTCTCCCCTCTAACACAGTATAAAGGACAAGAGTTACTGCATGTTCAGTTGATATATGAAATAAGCAGAGTTATTTAACATTTTAACAAATCTTACAACATATCTTAGGTTAACTCACGCTCAGTCTCTGTCAACGTGATCTGAATCCCCCCCCCCCCACGGGCGATCTCTCACGTGCAGGAACAGAATGCTTGTATGATCGGCAAACTAAACCATCCACTCAATAAAACCACACAACTGTAGTCACCACACACTCACAAGTTGAAATAAAGCTGGAAATTTCCTCTCTTTAACAGTTTTATCAACTATTTCTTCCTCTGTGCAACTCCTGCTTCTAACTTTGCTCTCTTCCAGTCTGACGTGCACTTCACTCTAGCGCATGCACGAACTCTTAAAGGGGACAGCGCACATAACTTAGTTAAAGCAACAAAGGTGAATTACTGTGAAACTTAACCAAGTATAAGGTGAATTTTGCCCCGGTCACATATATATAGTTTTTTTTTTTTAACTATTGAAAGTCAGGTCAGATTAAATAAGAAATATAGTGCAACACTGTCTCAGTATTTTTTCAATTAATTTTGTCCCTATATGAATTTAAAATAGACTTGAATAAGGAGCTATAAGATGTGAACCAAACAAACTCGCTACACGGTAAATCACAACTTTACAAACTTTGATTTTAATAAAAATATTACATAAAAATTAAAACACAGTATTTAAAAGTACTTGAATATATGTAACCTGGCTGTTGCACTCTAATTTAAAATATGTATTTAAATACTATAAGATATTGCTTCTGGTTCATTTGTTATGCAGTGCATTGAAGCTAAAGGTGAGTGCATTGTGGAATCTGTTACTCAGTTTAGTGTGTTGTTGCATACCAACCACACTGCTGTATTCACTAGTTTTAATAGTGTAGTTACATGCTGTTCTGAACTGTGCAGCTAAGCACATAAAGTGCACAAAATAGCATAAGTGACAGCATCACTGTTTTGGCTTCATTGTGCATGACATTAAATGGTGCACTGAACATTTATGCATTTCCAGAAATCAGATTATCTGTAAAAATTGGTTTTCACGTTTTATTTGCTGCTGAGACTACAAAGCAACTAAACAAATCTGAAAAACTGATTTGCCATATGCCATGAAATGAAATTTGGCTGTCTGTCTGAATTACAGCCATCATGAGCTTATAATGCTGCAGAAACAAAACGCATTTAATTAGTAAAAAGTTGCTGAGGTGATTATGTCCTTTGATGAGCAGTGTAAGTGCCCTTAACTAGCCTGCCTCTATTTTAAGTCTAGTTCTACCAAATGAGTAATGAAGCCTGTGCTGCAACTGGACATTGTGCTGTATTGTATGAGCTTCCCGTGTTCCTTTGGGGCCTCTGTGTTGTAATGGAAAGTTGCTCAGCCAGCACAAACCCAAGCCCGACTGCCTCACCTCTACGCCAGATGCCACTGTGCCCTGGAGGAACCGTGCTCAGCATCTTGGACAGTGCATCTTCATTCTCATCTACTTATGATTACACTGCTAAAAATCAAGATCGGCGATCGAAGAAGCAGAAAGGCCCACAAAACATCGATGTGGTGGTAATGCATCGCGTTATGGTGTTAAGATTGATCTAGCGTTTACGTACGTTGTTCAGGTCTGTCGGTACCAACACACGGCGTCCTTCATCTACTTTGATTGCTTTACCGCTTAATTGGCCGAGATGGGTTCTGATGGCTTTTTAAATGAACTGCAAAATATCTCCATCCTCGTTACCCCTGGAGGTTCAACATGACGAATGACAGAGGTCTTGAAGTGGAAGAAAGCACCCCCCAAACTGCAGTTTCATCCATCAGAACCGGCCCTGCTGGATTCTCTTCAAAAAATGGACAGCCGCAGTTGCTGCATTGATCTGTCTGTGTCTCCACTCAACACTTGTGTATCGATTGCAAGCAGAACAGCTGAGATATGAGTTTTCTTTGTACCGCTGCAATGCAAGAGCTGCTCAGCAGCATAAGCATGAAATCAAAGCCTGGGTTATTATATTTATCTGCACAGGGAGTATGGAGTCAGTAAATACAAAAGACTTATGTGGGCTATGATCTAAGTCAGGAGTTTTTAAGGCACTTTTGGTACTTTAGGTACTTTTGCCAAGGACCACCAATTATTATGATCCCCCTTTGAGGGACCCAATTCCTAATGTATATAATGTTTATAATATGTATTTGACATTTTCTACTCATCTATACATGTAGTAGTATGATATTGTGTAAAAGAAAAAATAAAAATAAAACAAATTCACAAAAGTTTATGCTCAGCAAGACTTTAAAAAAAAGTTTTATTAATATTAATACTTTTATTTAGCAAAGATGCATCAAAAATTGACTGTAAAGGCTGTAAATATTTCAATTATTACTGCTAAAAATTCTGATTTGCCATCACTATACTTAATTCATTTTAAAATATATTAAATAGAAAACAGTTATTGTAATACTACTGTTTAAACTTAATTTAAATACTAAAAAGAAAAAAAAAAAACAACAACCCCAAAATTTTCCCAGACTCAGTTTGAAAACTTCTGATCAATGTGACCGGCGAGAATGTGGAGGAAGTATAAAGTTTAGAGGCCAGCACTTTCAGTTAGACTTTGAGTACTCAAATGCCACCATTTCCTGTAGTCTAATATGAGAAAAGTGCACCGTGGACACAATTTATGGCAGTGTACTATGTACTTACTCAGGCAAGGACGTTCTCTAATTAACTATCCAGTTATGTAGCGGACGAACAGACAATTTATTATGTGGTGTCTGTATACTAGACTATATGACGACACCTCATGCTGTGCTATTCACAAGGATGATATTTCTTATAAATTAAGGTCATTCTTCTGCTGCTCCTCACTGCAGGTCTGGGCTAATGTGCTAAGAAAAGGCAAAAGGTTATTCATGAATCAGATATAGATCACTTCACGTCTAATTAAGATTAAAGAATGCTATCTCTTCCGATTGCAATGAAAAAATATTTACACTGCATTTTATGTTAGTTCCTTTGCATTATTCATGAGTATTATGGAGACATAAATTGATGCAATGAAAAAGTAATGACGTAGCAAGAGTATAGTGTTTTTTTTTTTTTAAAGCTGCTTTGATGTATTTTTGCAATTTTGCGCTGTATGTACACTACATAGTACAGTACAGTACTACTAGTCAGATAGCTGAGGACAAACTTGCATGTCTACTTGAAAGTGATTTGTGTCATTTTTCTTTTTGATGTTAAAATACTTTCTCTTGTCCCAGTCTAAAGATGCACTTTTGTGTAGATCAAATGTGATGCCATTTAAATGCATTATTTATACATTGGCATTAAATCAGCCATATGCTATGGATTTCATTTCACAGAATTAAAAAAAAAATAAAAAAAAAAAAATGTGAAGGTAATTTCTATTGCACATTTTTGACTTTTTCACAAAAAAATTGTGGATTGTGAGATACAAACTCATAATTGCAAGAATATAAACTCGTAATTCTGAAAAAAAAGAAGTCTGACTTTCTCATAATTCCAAGTTCATCTCGCAATTTTGAGTTTAAATCTTGCAATATGAGTTTATATCTTGCAAATTTTCCTCTCTGAATTCTGAGTTTATATAAAAATATAAAGGGTAATTATTATTTTATTTTTTTTTAAATCTCAGTTCTGACTGGCAACTGTGATTTTTATATCTCAGTTCTCACAAGAATTTTAAGTTTATATCTCGGAATTGCGAGTTAACATCTCTTAATTATCAGAATTGATCAGAATCAGAGTTTATATCACAAATTCTGACTTTATATCTTGGATTTTTTTTTTCTAAATTTTGTGATAAAAGGCAATTACCTTTTTTTTCCTCCTTTAAATCCCGTGGTGGAAACACGCTTTTAGGTCACACTTTATTTTAAGGTCCAAATCTTGCTATTGACATACCATTAACTATGACATTAGCCTCAATAAACTCCTAATTTGTTGTTTATTAATAGTTAGTAAGGTAGTTGTTAAGTTTAGGTATTGTGTAGGATTAGGGATGTAGAATATTTTCATGCAGAATATGTGCTTTATAAGTGCTAATAAACAGCTATTATGTTAATAATAGGCATGCTAATAAGCAACTACTGAGAAATGGTCCCTATGCTAAAGTGTTACCAGCTTTTATAATATATTATCCTCCTCTTTAGATATCTTTCAATAAAAATATTTAAAAAATTTTTTTGGAATTTAGTGAATGGTCAGTGTGCATGATTAATGATTTTTATTGCATAATCTTTTTGCACATATATATATCTCAACAGTACTAATATATATATATATATATATATATATATATATATATATATATATATATATATATATATATATAAATCAACAGTACTAATATATGACAGCATATTGCTCTGATTAGATCTGCTCTTTAGAAAGGCCCCCTGGACTTTAGTAAAATTATGAACAGCCAGCGGTCTCTGCATGCGGTTAATGTGTATTTGTGATCTAGAACTATTTGCTCTCCAGCGTGAGGTTTCTGTCCACGGTATTCAGTGCCAGTTTTTGATGTCAAAGCTCTGATGGACTTGGCCCTCATTTGAAGGCTTTGGTTTGAAATATTCATTTTATCCAGAGATCCTGGCTCTTTTAATGATGTTTGTCTCTTGGTTGGCCACACTTGCTAGTGACATTGAAGACACAGAGAGTGGAGGACAGAGAAACTGGGAAGAATAATGGATTTTAAATGAGTCCACTGCGAATAAACAAAGGCAAATTTCAAAAGGTCTTATTGTGATTTTTCCAGTAATGCCTTTGGAGAAATTACACACAGCCATGGAGAGCCAGTAATTGGCAGCGAGGATACAGAAGAAAACATTTGAATTACCTCAAAATACTTTGAACTCTCTTTTGATCCCTTGAGGGTTTCCTTTGTATGTCTTCTCATCAGTAGCATTAGATCTTTTGGGCTTGTGGACTGCAAATCAGACTAATATGTCTGGATGTTCTGAATGGCATTAATGAGTTATTCAAGATGAAATGCCTATACCGTTTGTGCATATGCGTATTTTAATATATTTTCAACTTAATATGTTCGTGTTCTAATATTCTATATAAAATATTTAACAGAAAAAATAAATCTTACCTTGAAACAAATTAAGTATGCAGATCATATTTCAATTTGTTTTGGCTTTTGTACTGTACAATGACAAAACAGAAAACAATTATTTCAAGTGATTTAGTGCAACATTTTTCCAAATCTGTACTGATGAAGAAATGAACTCATCTACATTCTGAATGGCCTGAGGGGGAGTAAAGTTCTCAGCAAACTTTAATTTTTAGGTGAACTATTCCTTTAATGGTTTTGGGTCGCTTGCAAGGATGCTGAAAGATAAAGGCTTTAGATGAAATCTAATAAAAAATCTAAGAAATGCCTTTTCCAAGCAGTAGAAATTTTTGCACATATTTATGTTTATGGTTCACATACGTAGATTTTAGTCTCTTATTTACATATCACACTAACAGTTTTGTTTTGATAGAAGTCGTTTGGTTATTTAAAAACTGTCAGATTGCAAATATTTGATGCTGGGCAGGCACACAGTGATAAATTAAGCTCTGAATGGGACAACACTGCAGTATTCAAATGAGTTTTATAGGGAGCCTGCTATCCAAGCCTGATATAAAAGAGTAGTGCTGCCAACTCAGTAGACCTCGAAATAATGCCCTAGATATGTTGCACTAAAACAAACAGATGCTGTAAAACAAGCATGCTTTTATGGAGCAGCTGCTTGGGCATATGAAAGCTTTTTTTTTCAGAGGGTATACCGTTTCCGAACCTTTTAAAGAATTGTAAACTGCAGTTTACTCTAAAATTACATCTTTGGCATTGATGTGTATGAATCAAATGGGATGAAATGTTTATAATTTTCTAGTAATAGGACTATGCGGTCTCTGCATAGTCCTGATGAAACTGCACAATGTATAGAAGATTTGTTACATTTTACCAAATTTTATCGTTTGCAATACAAATAATTTATTAAAAAGTGGAAAGGTATAAAGTGCCTCGCTTAGAACAATGCTTAGGGTAGGCCATGGTTATATCATGTTTTTATAGAAAAAAAGTTAAATATTTATGTATATGGATGGATGGATGAACATACAAACTGGCAGGCCTACAAACAGATAGATAAATAGATGTAGACAGACAAGTGTATAGATAGATAGATAGATTTTATGAGTAAATAAAATTGTTATCAGTAATTGTCTGAATTTTTTTTTGGTGTCAGGCATCTAAATTAGGATAATTTTAACAAATTTTATCCTACTTGAAATTCTAAACAATGGGACACATTAACATAACTGGATAATGATGGTAGATGTGAACTATAAAGTTGAAATTTGTTCTCTATATTTTCATTTTCCTTGAGAAAAAGTGTGACAACTAGCCCCGGTCACAGTGTTTTAATGCCTTGTATAGAATAGCGGCAACACTTCCTATGCTTTCCCTCCAGACTGCCACACTTCCCATCATGCCTATAGGGTGTCAGTCAGCCCTCTGGGCATGGATATCTTTTGTTTTTGGCATCTTGTCTTCTTTCTGCAGGTCTAAACCAAACATAGCATTTTAAGCAGGAAAATAAAGAGGTCTACGGTGGTCCCTGGCGGTTTACCATGCGTGTATGGCCAAAAAGAGGCAGAAATGTGATAGGATTTCTTTAGGACAGGTTATGCATGTTTTTTTCTCTTTGTGAAGGAAGGAATTTTAAATACTTACTATGTGGCTTTCTTATGGACCAGGAAATGGTCCAATGGTGTCTTCTCTATGGAATACCTCAATATTTTATTTTTACTGAAAATCACTTCACAAAGCTTTCACCTAACATATTAGCATTTATATATTCTTCACTCGATTTCACTTGTTGTATATGTATGTACAAGAAACGTAGACAACAGCAAGCTAGGGAGTCATCTGAATACTAACTCGTCTAAGACAGAACTAGCTGAAAGCCATGTTGACTATATTTACATTAAGCATGCTAGTTTACCACTGCAAGAAACGATTCTAGTGTTGCAGTTTCCAAAATCCATCACTTAAAAGCAGCTGGCATCTTGATGCTCCTCAGTCAGAATGTTTCCATGTGATCAGACAGCAGTGTTACAGCCGTATGTTTCAGAGAGGCCTCTTTGAACAGCCAGTTTGGAGAGAGGTGACTTTGATTGGCAAGTTTGTGTTAGAATTCAGTTCCACAGTGAGTGGAAGTTTCTGCCGAGCAGTGATAAATGAACATTCGATCTCAAGCCCACGCTCAAATTGATCAGATATGTCTTTATGCATCCAGGCAGCGCACCAGCCATCTGAGCCAGAGCAGGAGGCGTTGATGGTTCTTGATTCTGTTGCCTTCATTTGCTGTAAAACTTGTATACACTGTCAGAAAAAAAGCGCAAAAATTATACCTTGAGTTTTTCACTGGGGAAGTTGCCTCAACAGTATTTCACTGGGGAGGTTGCCTCAACAGTAGACTTTTGTACTTCATCTACCCCTGAAGGGTGCATTTGAACCATACTAAGTACTAATATGCTCCTTTAAGGGTTGTATAGTACAAAGGTTTTGAGATTGTTGTACACCTAAAGGTGCAATTTTACACTTTTGTATTTGTATTACGTTATCATGTGGAGCGAGAATGTGAGACTGCACCAGACTGACAGCACTGCCCGAATCCAGAAGCCCCCGGAACGGCTTTCCGTTCACCTTTACCTCCACTTCTGGAGCCCCAGCCGGTAGGTCGCGGTGTACAATGCAGCCTGCCAGCCATGTCCGTGTGGGAAGCGCGGGAGCCTCTGTTGGCATGGGCTCATCCCGCGGAGGGGAACCCGCCGGCCTGCTCAAAGGTTGCTGGGTGCCCTCCGGCGTGCGTCGCTCCTGAACCACCCTTCGGGGAAACGGCGGCGCTCGCTCCCCAGTGTCCCGACCTTGGGCTGCAACCGCCAGGTCTATGGCCTCCACGAGTTCCAGGGTGGTGGTTGGGTTCCTCATTCCAACTGCATGTCGATGGGAGCGGGGAAGGGCTCGAAGCAGACGATCTATCACCACGTGTTCCACCACCTGACTGGCTGATGATGCCCCCTCCAACAGCCAATGTTGCGCAAGTCGCGTGAGTTCGGAGGCCTGGGCACGGGCTGGCAGACGGGGCTTGTATTCCCACTCGTGGAAGTACTGAGCGGCACAGATAGGGGATAATCCCATGAGGGCGAGGATGTCCTTCTTAACCTCCGCATACTGGTCGGCGGAGGCGGTGGGAAGAGTGACGAACGTGCGCTGAGCTTCACCCGTCAGCAGGGGAGCCAACGCCTGTGCCCAGTCATCGGGATGCCACCCTTCAGAGGTTGTCGTTGTCTCAAACATTTGAAGGAAAGCTTCCACATCGTCATGCGGGGTCATTTTGGGGAGCAATTTCGTGGCTTGCACTCGGGGGTCCGGCAGCGGAAAGCGTTGAGCAGCGGCTTGCAAAGCCGCGAGACCTTGTTCCGTCTCTCCCTGACGGGTGAGACGATCTGTTGCTGGCGGATGCTAACCTCGGCGAGCCGCTGGAGGATTTCGTCCATGGTGAGGGGAGGAGCGCTCGCCTGAACAACAAAAAAAAAGGAAAAACAGACGGAAAAAAATATGAGGTCAGGGAAATCGCTTGTCGGTAATTCCTCACGAATCTGCCAGCATTCTCCAACAGTGTAACGGGGTGAGGAATCACACGACAGGGAAGGCAGGTTAAATGCCCTGAAGGGTGGCTTTATTGAGAGGGAGTGAAGTGCAACAAAGGGGGAAAAGGGTCCTTGTGGGTGCTCCAGTGCGGTGAGTGCTCTCTTCCTCCTTTCCCAGTGCAGTGTTCCAGTGGGGCTGGTCAGTCACACGCTGCTGTCTGTGGGAGAAATGAGAGGGCGAGTTAGTGCTTGGTCTCATGGAGTAGTCTCCCTGTGTGTGGGGCTTGCGTGGCTTATGTAGCAGCCGCCTGATGAGCCGCAGCTGTGACCGATCAGCCTGTGATGAGGATGGGCAGGTGTTCCTCGCTGGTTTCCAGGGCGACGCTGATGACACTTCGGGACGCTCGTCACAATATATATATATATATATATATATATATAAAATAAGAAATAACATGGCGACTTCAGTCTATTTTACCCCCCCTTTGTTTTTACTGTAAATTATACTGTAATTGATAGTTTTTGATTGCAGAAACAATTTTTACAGTAAAGAATGATATACAGTGGCAACAATTATGTATATTATGGCAAGCTTTACTTAGCCAGCAAATCCTTCTGTATGACGTGACCATTTTGTGTTTTTCCTCAAGAACTTGCATGCTTTATGCATACATATAAGTATGTCAGGGACATGAAAACAGGCTAACAGGAGAGGTGAATCCTCATGAGCAAATTAATGGCACTGAAGTGTTAGCCATGTGTGGAATGTCATATTCCATATATCTGCCATGACTGTACAACATCATTCCACCTCCCTCCTCTTTCCTTCAGATGTTCACTTGATGCATATTCATGTGTAGTCAGGGATTTTTCTTTGTCTGTCCATGAATATATTACCTTGACTGTGCGTGAATGGAATGACAAATGTGTTGATGAAGTGGGATACCAGCTGAGGTGTATTATACTCCTAAAGTGCTACTAATACAGATATTTCCTTGAGAAATTTCAAAGAATGACCGCTTTTGCCTATGTAATGTTGTATAAAAATATCAGTAAATGTTTTCTTCTGAAATATATTAATGATATTTTTTTATTTAACAAACGGTCAACAATAAGAATCTGATCTTTTTTATGCTAAAATACTTTATGCAGAGACAACTATAAGATTTCCCCCAAAATCTAACAAGTCGTGTGAGTTTGAGGTCGGGACTATCTGTCTGTGTAGCAAATGGCAGGCAGGGAGAGTTTTTTTGTGTGTGTGTTTTATTAAGTTACATGTCATTATTTTTGCAATGCCATTTAGTGAGATTATGAAAACCCAAACTATAAACGTATGATTTAAAGTAGTAATATGAAAAAAATAAAAAATAAAAATGTGGGATGTCGCATATGAAATAAATGAATAAATAAATAAATACAATTGTAATTAAAATTAAAAAGATTACTGGACGTTTATGTTTTTACTTAAATTAACTGTTACTTTCAATTTGTTAGATTTTTTTTTTTCTTAAATGTACTATTTCTGAGGGACAATTCTAAAGTTGCTGTAGTTATTTGGGGGGGGGGGTGTCACAAAATTATTTTCATTTTTAGGTTGTCTTTTGTACAGTTACTTGTCAAAGCAAAATTTCTCATGTTTTTTCATCTGATATTTATATTGTATTTTATTTAAGTTAGCTACAATAACAACACTTTAGTTGACAATAACAACAACCATTTCAGTTGTTTTCTCATGAGTTAAGAAACGCAACTGGATTGGATTTCATCAATTACAAACTATTGCACACAGTCAATCCTAAAGATTGGATTTGTGTGCAGTTTTGTTTTAAGCCAACCTTGATTCTTTTTAAAAGTTCTACCCTATCTATCCTTATTTAGAATAAAAATACTTTTTTATTAATCTGAATTGTGCGTTTACTCCAGTTTCTGTTTCCTAGTCTTGTGGCATTTCTCTAGGCATTTTGTTCTCATTTATCATAATTAGGCTTTCGAGTCTGATGCTTTAAAATAAACAGGGCCTGAAGGAGCCTCGGAATGCTGGTTAGGTGCACTGATTCTTAGCGGTTGTGAATTTTGAAAAAGGAGCAACGAAAGTTGTTTAATTTCAGCAAACTGCTGACACAGGATCTGTGCCTCTTACTGCTCTCCACAGATGGAATGACTCGGGTGTCTGGATAAGTTTTATTTAGAAAGTGAGAATGAGTTTGCAAGAGATCAAGTGGGCTTGAGCGAGAGGACGGGCGTGACAAAAAGTTCTCTCTGCTTTCTGCTTTGGTAATTTGTAGAAGAAGGCACTTTTGCGTTTGCCATTTGCAGCCTGACTGCCATTCACGATGCATTCTAATGACTTCTCAAAGGCACTGCTCTTACTGCCAGCATCACATGATTTCGCAGGATCAGAAACCGAACAAAATAACACATCAGAGCTGAACTCCACTGGAGAAGTGAAATGTGGGGAGCGAAGACTAACAACATCGTTATCGCTGAACGCCCTTTCTTTACCTCAGGGCCCTGTCTTAGATCCAGCAGCTTGGGTGAGAGAGCGGTCCATCTGTGTCGTTTTTCATTTTCAAAACATAAAGGTGTTGAGCACAGTCAGTCCTTTTTTCCTTTCACATCAAAAACCAGTTGTAAAGATTCTCATGATTAAGAGCTCAGGTGTAAAGGTTCTGTTGCTTCTTTGCTGCCAAACTCCCCTTTTTTCTTAGGAAAACTGGCTTGATTCGAATCATTGCGTGCTATAGACTCAATCACTCCAGTTGGTTCAGTGATTGAAGAAAAGTATATTTGAATATATTCATACATTTATTTAATGTAATCAAGGCTGGGCAGTTGAGCTGTATTAATACAAAAATAATGTACTCAAATATATCCAGCATTTTAACATAGATGTATACAAAATAGACTGAAATGTATTTTGATTATGATATATTATAATATTTATATATTATATATGAATATTATGTTTATATATAATTATTCTATTATAACATTAGATTATTTATTTTAATTAATTACAACAGGTGAGATAAACTATGTACAACCCAAATTCTGTAAATGTTGGGATGTTTTTTAAATTTGAATAAAATGAAAACTAAAAGAATTTCAAATCACATGAGCCAATATTTTATTCACAATAGAACATAGATAACATACATTTTTTAAACTGAGAAATTTTACAATTTTATGCACTAAATGAGCACATAACAAATTTGATGCCTGCTACAGGTCTCAAAATAGTTGGGACGGGGGCATGTTTACCATGATGTAGCATCTCCTCTTCTTTTCAAAACAGTTTGAAGACAGCTGGGCATCAAGGTTATGAGGTTCTGGAGTTTTGGTGTTGGAATTTGGTCCCATTCTTGCCTGATATATAGGTTTCCAGCTGCTGAAGAGTTTGTGGTCGTCTTTGACATATTTTTTTTCATTTAATGATGCGCCGAATGTCCTCTATAGGTGAAAGATCTGGACTGCAGGCAGGCCAATTCAGCACCGGGACTCTTCTACTACGAAGCCATGTTGTTGTAATAGCTGCAGTATGTGGTTTTGCATTGTCCTGCTGAAATAGACATCATCTGGAGGGGAGCATATGTTGCTCTAAAACCTTTATATACCTTTCAGCATTCATAGTGCCTTCCAAAACATGCAATTTCATCCGCATCAAAATATTTACAGATGGATGAATTAAACCTGTTGCTCATATCTTTTGTTTTTGCACTTGTTATAACGTCATAGATCACATGATAATGTAAACATGGCGGATCTCATTCATACTCAACGAGATTTGGCTGTAGAGTACATACTCTTTTAGCGCTCGTTAAGTAAATAAGTACCTACTCATTGAGTAGGCGGTTTCGGATGCAGCCCATGAGTTTTATCACTGAGGTGTTATGTAAATTAATTTTTACAGATGTCCATATGAGAAACAATTACAGTCCGAATTGGGCTTTATAGTTGTTTTTATTGAACTTAATAAAAAAAGTCCTTAAAAAAGAATAATAATATTTCAAATAAATAAATAAAATATATTCATATATTTAATCAATATAATATAAGTATTTTAATATAATATAATATGCACACATAGTATATATATTGTGTGTGTGTCTATGTGTGTAATAATACATATTATTTCTCATCTGCACAGCCTTCCATGAATAAATACAAATTTATTCAAACACACTTTTTAAACTAATTTTAATTATGCACACATCTATATTTAAAAATTGATATAAAATATTTTGAGCAATTTATTTTATTGTAATACAACCTGAATGTTGGGACGTTTTTTAAATTTGAATAAAATGAAAACTAAAAAAACTTTTAAATCACATGAGCCAATATTTTATTCACAATAAAACATAGATAACATAACAAATGTTTAAACTGAGAAATTTTACACTTTCTAACAATCATGTATTTACAGGCATTTTTTATTTACAAATTTATTCTTATTATTGTGTAAAATGTATTCTTATTATTCCAAGCATATTTTATAATGTATAATCCTATTTATTATTTTATTATTTAAATTTCCTGTTTAAAAAATAGGAAAATACACCCTATAGTTGTATATAATACATATACTATATATATCCGTTTATTATACACATTTTAAAATTGTACGACCTTGTTGTTTGTCAAAAAACAGTAGGTAATTTGGCCGGGGATTTTTACGGGGGTGGTGAGAGAAAAACACAGACATCTTGGATTCGGATGACATTAAAGTCACCAACTACCCCTGTAAATGGTGAAAATCACTTACGTCCCCCTGAGAAACAATTACCGTCCGAATCGGGCTTATGACACGTATGCTGTTTGGTGATTCCTGTCTGGAGTTCATTTATCTGTGGCTAAATCCAGTAGATATTTCATTTATTGCATTATTGTTAAAGTAACAATGAAGAACACAATTTTCTGTATGAATCACAATATTGATCTTGCAGTGATTCATACTTCTAGCCAATTAATATTTATTATCTATTGAAAAACTGGAATTGAGTGCAAATTCGTATAAACCCTTGCATTGTCTCTTTCATTTAAAGTACTGTGTCTCTGGAGATGCAGTGTTCGTTTGAACCTCAAAATGTGTCACATGGCATGTGGAGACTGTACTCCTCCATTATTCCACAGTCTTTTTCAGTGCAGCCATGGGGATAATGGGCTCAGAAGTGACATGTTAAGCGTATGTGGCGTATGGAAACAGAGGACTGGATTTTCTTGACAAGCTCAGCATGAGTGCAGCTGCACACTAAAGCTTCACCAAGCCGGTGAAAAAAAGGACATAGGGGAAAAGCCCTGTGGAAAACTGGTAATGTGGACCGCATGTTTGCCTCAAAGCTTTAAATCGGCTTGATAACTGGATTTCACCTTTGCTACAGGAAACCGAATCAAACATACATTAAAACAACAAAAGTAAATGCATCAAATAAATTATTCATATATTTTTATATAGCTTTCCACAAAGGGAAAAGAAATAATGAAGAAATAATTCACCCAAAATGAAAATGCTGAAAATATACTCACCCTCTGGGAATCCAAGATATAGATGAGTTTTTTTTTTGCTTTTTACACTGAAAAAGTTGTCTTGTCTGAATCAGGAGAGAAATATGCACAGATCAAGCACTGTTTGCAACAAAAGATTTTGTCCACAAGCAATGGTTTAAAGTTAAAACGTCTTAAATAATGGAGTTATTTCTTACAAACACACAGCTTTTCACTTCACAAGATGTTAATGTATGCACTGAAGATGTGTCAATCACTTGTGGATTATTATGTTTTTTTGGACGGCACCCATTCACTCAAATTCACTGAGCAATTGATGTAATGCTAAATTTGTTTCAATGAACAAACAAACTCATTTACATCTTGGATGGCCTGAGGGTGAGTAAACTTACGTTTTTGGGTGAACTATTCCTTTAAATTTATGTAAAGATCGCAGCTTAACTTGATTCCCATTAAAAGTTTTCTTTTTTCTTTTTATTGTATCTATTTGTTTGAACATCCTAATCACAGCAGCATTGACTTATCCAATGGTGTGATTTTGGGGCGTAACTGTATGTTTGGCTGACCAATAGCAGACAGGGGAAGTGTCTTTTATTATTTTTGCAGATTCGTGCTAGTGTCGCAAAATATTACACCATTCACCTTTAACTTAATTAACTTTAAAAGCAAATGATAACTTTTAATGAGGCATCAAACGTGCTTGTCCTAGAGGTACAACAGCAGAGGCTGCATTTGATCCCACTCAAATCACTGTATTAGCATGCTTTAATCTATAGTTGTTGCATTTAACTGAATGCTAATGAACATTTTAGAGCGCTGGGAATTTCAAACATCACTTTTTATGCGATACAGATACTTGCAGCAACAGTTCCGCCCTAGAAAAGATCAGAGGTCTGTGTTGTAGGTCGGACGAACTTTGAAAGGACACTTTATGACTTAGAGAAGGGAACATGAGCAGCTTATTAGCTGTGTATTTCTCATCTCTTGATTGAAAAGAGGAACTAAAAGGAACTTATCCTGAATTTTTACTCTGAAATGGAACAATAGATATGATTCTCTTCATACCTACACTATTGTTAAAAAATTTGTGGTTCGTATTATTATTATTCAATAGAAATGAATGTTTGAGCAAAGATGCATTAAATTGATTAAAAGTAACAGTAAATACATTTTTATTTAAAAATCCTGTTTTTAAAAAGTTCTATTCATCAAAGAATCATGAAAAAAGTAGGTTTTCATGAAATTAAACTGCATTGAGAATATGAACTAAATCAGCATATTTGAATGATTTCTGAAGGATCATGTGACACTGAAGCCTAGAGTAATGATGCTGAAAATTCAACTTTGCATCACAGGAATATATTACATTTTAATATATTAATATAGAAAACAGTTATTTTAAATTTTAATAGTATTTCACAATATTTGTTTGCAAAATACCCCTTTTTTTCTCTCTCTCTCTCTCTCTCTTTTTATCCATCATCAGAATTATCCCTCGTCTTCCAAGCCTCTTTCATATCATGATTGTTCACCTCGGGCCAACATTGTTCTCCTGTATTATGCAGTCAACATTCCAGGCCTGCATGACTTCTAATGGAGCTACATACAATTTAGACGCCTACCCATAATTCTCTGCTCAGATATGCTATGCAAATGACCTCATCTTTATGTAACTTTTGCCCATCATATGAGACTCTTATGTGAATAGCCCTTAAGAGGCTGAAGTACGAATGCACCGATGTTATATAATTGTACATAATTTTTACTCACCAATAAAAGGAAATATTGAACAGAAAGCTAGCAGTGTTTATTTTAAGAAAAAGCAGCCTCGGTTTGCACATTTTTTCTCTGTGTAAATGAATCGAGGTCATTGTATACGCATAAAGGTCATGCCTCTGATCAACAGCAGGATAAACACTACAAAATTATTCTCGCTTTCTATTTTCTGTGGCAGAAATACGCTTTCCTCTCTGCTTTTGAGCAGGACACAGCTGGAGCCTGTCAGTGCTCCCGTCTTTCTGCATTAAAATCAGATTTACAACAAAGACAGGTCATTATACTGTTGTTGAGGGAGAAGTGTTTAGTTTTGATATGGAGTTTAACTGTCAGCATGGTGCCAGTGTTGACTGGTTATCGATTTGGGACTGTTAGCACTCATTAATTTGAACTAATCAGACATTTAAAGCCTGTAACTCTGTGTAATATTGTTTTTTTTTTCCTCACCGAATGTCAGAGCCCTTATTAAAGTGGAATATTGTTTTGGCAGACTGTCATAGTTTTGCTTTAACAAACACCCAATCACCTGATGTAAAGTTCAACACTGTAGGTGGAGAAAAAGAAAACGGCTCTCATTTTCACTCAGGTGTGTCTGTGGTTGTCTCACTTCTTGTAATGGCTGCGTAAAGTGACCCAATTAATTGTTTTGTTTGCAGAGGGCCCGAAAGCGAGAGTGACTGAATTTTGTTGTCGCTGTCATTAAAATGTCAGATTTTGCACAGAAATGGCTTGTTGATCCTGCGATTTTCTCTTTTCGCTATTGTTTTCCTTTTTTTGTTTAATGTAAGCTATCTTGCCGGGTAAATATTGGTTGTGCTGGTGCTTGTCGTTCCTGTAACAAGTCATTTACAAGAGCAGGTAATGAGTGGATCACAAAATGAAAATTATGCGGAGTTTATCTGAACAGCCTGTTTACATACTTGGTTCATCTCTGCTTGACAAATTTGTTGAAATTATTATACTTATTAGTTTTCATGAATTCATATTAATAAATGATCAACTAACTATTAGCTATGAAATATTAGTACTTAAATTCATTTCTCAAGCCACAGAACCTTAAACTACTGAAATAGAAAAATGAATACTAGTGGAAAGTGATGAACATTTACAGCATGTGATTGGATAAATAGACAGACAGACAGATAGACAGATAGATAGACTGATAGAGAGACATATAGACAGACAGACAGACAGATAGATAGGTACTGATAGATAGACATATAGACAGAGAGACAGATAGATAGATAGATGCAAACATATATGCTTGTATGATTTATAAACTGTTTATCCTTTATGCAAATATACAATTTTCAACTTTTCAATTTTAATATTTAAACGCAATCTTTATGTCTACTACCAATATACTTTTTTTATCAAGACAGTAAGAAGGAAGAGAAAGGAAATAGACTGAAGGGACCGAAGGGGTAGGTTTGAGACCTTTCTGTCTAATCTGCTTTGATTTTGTAGGTTGAGTTTAGATCTGGTTGACATGTCATTTACACAGCAATCACAAGCACAGATGCACCTTGCCTCACAGCTTTGCCTTAATAGAATTAAAATTTCAATTTCCTGAGTAGAGATCGGGGCAGTGAGGGGAAGAGCTCACATGCCAGCACATGGCAGTGGAGAAAATCCCATTTCCTGGCTCTCTTCGCCCATTTCCCTGAATCTTTGGCCCCCACTGTGACACATTAACACACAGCAAGATTTGTTGAAAGGAATCTATGTGACCAGATTGGATTTCCTTCTCGGCGCAGGCTGGGATCTGATCAGAGTTGACTTTAATCTGGGTTTAGGGTTGAGCGCATTGATTCTGCACAGAAAATACAGCAATACTTTTTGACTGGCTCCAAGAACTGTTACCAGATGCCTGAACCTGACATCTTCACATTTTTATATATATAAAAAGCTGTATTATTTCCATGCATTACTGGATTTTGAATGTGTTAGATACTGAATAGCACATTGTAAGTGTCAAAGACAACTGAAAACAACAAGTTTGTCACGGAATGATTCACAATGAAGAATATGGTAAACAAGTTGCTATAAAGAATGCATAATTATCCTATATAACCATTGGTATTTCATTAAAAAGAAAACCATGTCCTTGTTCTTTATGAGAAGTGGTTTTATTTCATTTTAACATAAAGGCATGTTGTGTGTCACCGCAGTTACATCGGTGTCTATCATAATAAAACCTTAATATCAAACCTATATAATGAGTTTGGAAATTTTAGAGAAATGCTTAATAAATGCACTGTAACTAAACCCATTAGATTTTAGCCGACTAAATTTACTGTAGATTAAGTCGAATAAAATGTAGTGATATTTAGATCTTGTGCGCAAGGGATCTGCAACTTAATAATAGCTTTTAATCTTTTATATCTGTATATCTATGTTCAACTGTCCCAATACTTATGCTCACATCAGATAGGGGGATGAAACGCTAAAAGTGCTGTACTTTTTATTTGGTAAAACACGTATGTGTTGAATTATCCAATAATAAAATGTAACATTCTGTAGTTTTGTCTCATATTCATCTTTTAATCATATTTGTAAATGTCTTGACTCCACAGACAACAGACCAATTTTGTCTTTACTGTTCCAATACTTTTGGAGGGCACTGTATATGTATATATATCCACAGAAGAAAGTCAGTCATGCAACCCCAGACTTTATTTAATTCACCTCAGTGTGTGTATATTTATATAATGGCACACAGTATGAGATCTCTAGAGTTGTACCGCAGCGATGCAGGAATAGAGGTACACTCATATAAGTTGAGGTCCGGGAAGGGAAAGGCCATGTCTGGATTAATGGTCAGCTCAGCAAACACTCAGTATCCCAGAGAGTACTGCTGCAGCAATCAGGCGCAGGGTCCAGAAGACCGGTGAGATCACAGTGCCTCCATTTGTCCAGGCTCATGAGGTTAATGGCATTCTGGCTGAGACATCCTTACTTCTCTGGTTCTCTGACCTCTGAGGTGGAGGGAGGTCACCTGTGAGACAAACACATGCTGGTGAGGGATGATAACGGTCAAGGCTTGCTCAAGCAGTGGAAACTTTGAGGTGCTTGTTTAACGGTTGCATTTTTATGCTTTGATTTCATTAGTGCTGGCCTGTTTGCCGCCATTTGCCTGGTAGGTTGTTGTTAGGTGGAGTTTAGCTGTTTATGGTTACAAAATAATACAGCTTGCTTTAATATAACATTTATTGAATATATGGCCTGTGTATATTGAATGGTGTATATTTATATATGCATCAAATGTGGTTCAACATAGACAATTTTGGAGTGTTTGGTAGTCACAATGAATAATTCAAAATCAAGTTGAATGTATATGAAAGTATGCTGAAATTTCTATTTATTCTCAAAGCTCCAGATCAAGGTGTAACGTTCAATGGCTCAGTGAAAGTGATCAATGGTAAATCTGATTCAGCTGTTCAAAACTGATTGGTTAGAGGAGAGGTGGTAAACAAGGTTAGAGAAGTGAAAAAGAGACACCTAGAATCAGTGCCAGACCCTGCAGGCAAACAGTCCCACCTGGACCTCCATCCAGACTGGGACAAAACTGATGCTTTTTAACCAGTGCCAACCCTCTTTGGCAGCAGGAAACTCATGAAACCAAGAGACAGTGAAAAGTTGGCTGGGTGGCATCAGGAAAAGAAAGAAGCTGAGAGAAAGGCAGGATGGGTTTAGATAAAGTCATGGACACGGAGAAAAAAGTAGCCAATTTGCCCACACAGACCTGGATGTGCTAGTCCAGTGCTATAATGAAATGATGTCGCTCTATGGAAAGTATGTAATGACACTTTTTACCCTATTTTGCTGCATATTCTTTAAAACAACTTCTAAGTGATGAAAGTAGTGTGTTTGCTTGTATTATTTTGGATAATAGCCATATACACTAAAGCAATAATATTCAGAAGTTTGAGACCAAACTTTGGGGTAAAAGTTTTGGGTCATGTATTCTTAAATTTGATACTGAATTATCATCACTGATTTTCTATTGTTGAATATGATATTTTTTGACATTGTGTGTATTTTTGTGGTATAAGCTACTGGATACATTGAATTTCCTTTGGAAGTTCAGAAGGAAGAAAATTCGGAAAGAAGGAAGTTCAGAAGGAGGTTTGGAAGTAAGGAAGTTTAGAAATAAGGATATTTGGAGGAAGGAAGGAAGTTCAGAAGGAAGGAAAGAAGTTCAGAGGGAAGGATATTTGGCAGGAAGGAAGTTCTGAAGGAAGGAATTTCAGAAGGAATGAAGAAAGGTCAGAAGAAAGGCAGTTTAGAAGGAAGGTAATTCAGTAGGAAGAATGGAAGTTCAGAACGAAGAAAGTTTGGACGGAAGGAAGTTTTGTAAGAAGGAAGGACGTTTCGTAGGAAGGAAGTTTTGTAGGAAGTTCATAAGGAAGTAAGATCAGAAAGAAGAAAGTTCACAAGGACGGAAGTTTGAAAGGAAGTTCAGAAGGAAAGAAATTCTGAAGGAAGGGCGTTCTGAAGGATTGTGAATGAAAGAAAGGAAAAAAAGAAAGAAAAACAAAAAGAAAGAAAAGAATCAATGAATGAATCAATCAATTTCTCCAGTCATTTAGTCAGGTTAAACTCCGCTCTATTACAATCAACTAACCAAGATGACACCTACATAGTTCTGACCTTTCCTGGTACCATTTCAGTGACATTTACTATATTCGATATCATCACAAAATTATTGTTAGTTATAACCTGAATGAGGACAATATTCTCATAAACCATGTCTATGTATTAAGGTATTTGTTGAGCTAATAAGCAAGAAACCTAGCTAGATATGTTTTTCAGCAGTCGTTATTGTACTCGTTTCTTCATGACACTCAATGGAGTTTGGGGACCAGGCGGTCTCATCGGGATGCTGGGGAAGCTCTGGTGTTGCACTGCAGTTTGCTATATGGCAATTGGCCTTTAAAGGTTGCTTTGACCTGTATCTTTATTTCAGAGGGTTGAGAAGGTTATCTGCTATCTGGAGGGGCATCGAATGAAGCTCAAAGAGGGACTCTGGCGATCGATGTGTGAGTGGTTTTGGCCACTTATTACAGAGAGTAAAGCACTGTCATATAGACGAACACATGAATGTGCTTGTTTCATGTAGTGGCTTAGCTCATGAATATTGATTAGTTTAGCCATAAATAATGTAATATTTAATAACCGTGTTAGTATGACCCTCTAAAAAAGCCAGTTAGTGTTTTTTGTTGTTAGTTTGGGCATTTGTGGTGTTGCAGCTCTGCCACGAATTGAAGTATCAAGATATTAAGATATTACTATTTTTGTTAATAATTCTCTTGTACTGTATTTTTGATCAAATAATTGCAGCCTTGGTGAAAACAAAAAGTGTACAAAATTTAGCTAGTGCTTTATTTCTTTACAATAATTCCCAATTGGTATGATATAAATTTCATGTTTAATATGCACATAAAAATATATTATATTTTCAAGTGAGTCTTAAATGTCCAAATTGGTTTTGGGGCCATTATTTTACTTCATAACTGTGGGATCTGCAATTGTTGTATCAAACCTGTTTGTCTCACCATGGCTTCCTGAACTTTCTTTCTGGGTGTGGATGGAAAAAGGGAGAGATTTGGGGAGGAAAGGAGAAAGGAAAGGCGATGAGCCTAGTATGTGGCCTAGAGTAATGGTATAATATGTTTTCTAGTGCACACCCTGTCGAGGTCCACTCGATATGTCAACAAGATAAAACCATGCTAGGTAGGAAGCAGAGTCTGCAGTGGACAGATAAAAGACACTCCTGAGGTATTTCATCAGAGGATGCTTGCGTCCCATTGGCCGAATCGAGTATTGCCCCTCCCTTCCTTCTGGCTGGGCCTCAGTAGTCCAAACCCCCCACACAGGCTGAAACCAGAGTGCAGGCAAACCGAAGGGGTGTGTTTTCTTTTGCCTTCCGCTGCTGCAGACATCCCTCCATCCCTCCATTTTCTTTCTTCTTCTGAGGGAATGAGAGAAAGAGGCTTTAGTTGCTCTCTCCACACCAGAGTACATTTCAGTCAATGTCACTCAAATGCACTTCAAAGGAGACCATCCAGCCCCCAGAGAATCAGTGCAAGAGTTCCAGCTCAGCCGAGCTCCAGCTCTCCACACACCCCACTAACAGGTCTGTTTGGGTCTTGAGAGCTCGAGGGCTTGTGCCTGGACAAAAACAATTTGTTTTCAGGCTGTTTTCACATTGATTGGATTTCTTGCTCGAGACCAAAGTTCAGTTCAGTCCCCCTTCACTTGCCCTGAGGGTGTGCTTTCACACTGTATTATTTGGAGCATTCAGGCAAATTCAAAACTTAAGAACTGGCTCTCTTTCAGTTCATAGGCTTGCATTGAATTGATTTAGGCTTGTCCCACAAGATGCTGAATTAGACTGAGAGGAAGAGGAATTTCAAGTTTTTGTTTCATATTATACAATATATATATATATATATATATATATATATATATATATATATACACATCTTAATGATCTCAAGCTTTAGAACAGTAGTGTATAGAAATATGTCTTAATGAGTTAAGAAAAGAAATGACTGTATTCAGGAAACAAATAGGCATAATTATTTCATTTTTGTATATATATATATATATGTATTATTATCATGTATTATCATGTGTATATATGTATATGTATATATGTTTATGTATATGTATGTATATGTATTCAGGTTCACTATGTATGTGTTGTGTAATTTATAAAAAAATTACATTTTGACTTAAAAAAAAAATACACTTCTGTTTTATTTTAATTTTAATTTAATTTAATTTTTAACATTTGAATATGAATTCTGCATTCTTTACATCAGTCCAAATTAAAGTATTGAATAGGAATTTAAAAGGTTGAGTCCGGCATGGTGCCCTTTCCTGATTATTTGGCTTTGAACATCTTGTATTCTCTAGAGAGTCTATAGTGTACAGCATTGGTACAGAGGACAGTTTAGTATTCAGGAGAGGTTCTTGGGAACCTTGAGTTCTTTAGAATGAAGACTACGATAATAACTTGATGGTTCCTGGGAGCTGCCCACAATCTTACTCCAACAGTCTTAACACTACAAAATCTCTATTTGACACGCGTAGAGAATAACTAGTGCTGATAAAAATGTTTGTGAGCTGATGGGGAAAGAGCCCGCTATGGATAGCAGTCACAATGACAAGCTTTCCCAGCAGCAGAGTGTGCTGTGACATCTTCATTAGATGGTTATTAATGATGAGACGCCTCTGCCAAAAGACCTTGTAGGGATGGCAGCTGTGGACCCGCATTTTTGACTCTATTGATAAAATACAGTCAGACACAATGTGATTATAAAATATAGTGCAAAAACCATACAATAAATGTTATTCTGTCTATCTGTCTATCTATCTGTCTATCTATCAGTCTATCTGTCTGTCTATATTCTGTCTTTCTATCTATCCTTCTATCGTTCTGTCTTTCTATATATCCTTCCATCGATCTGTTGTTCTATCATTCTATCTATCTTTTACTCTTGCTTTTTGTCTGTATGTCATTCTTTATCTCTTTTGCTCTATCCGTTTGTTTTTCGATCCATTGATTTATGTACTGGTATATCAGTAGGACTTTTGATGTCATGATTGTTATTAAAGGAAGGTCAAAGAGGAAGACAAGGGGAAGGCTACTGAAGGGAAAGAATGCAGAATAGAAAAAAATTACAGTACTAACTCGTTAATCAAAGCTTATGGACTTTCAGACCATCCTGTTAGTGTGTCTTAGAGCTTAGCCATATACAACAAGATGATGCAAGCCTGTGACATATCATGATAAAAACGTGCTCTTTCTCTTCTGTCTATCAGTCAGTCACAATAAATCAATGATTTTTTTAACTGCTTAGCAAAACCTTCCCAGAAAGAAGACGATGTAGACACTTCTAAATCATTTTGGTTATTATCTTCTTCCTGTTAGCGGAAAATCCGTCTGTCCCTTTCTTTTCTGCACATCCATCATGTGGATGAAATATGGAGAGTGCATTTGTTTCCCTGTCAGAAGAGAAGATATCGTTTGCTTAGCCTTGGCGTGTTTGTATAAAAGCCACTGATTGCTTCATTGAAACATCCTTTGACTTTATGGGTGTAAATAGATTCACGGCTGTTTTATGCAGTGACAATGAAGTATATGAGTGTATGAATGCACGATATTTGTTGTCAAAACACTAATTTATATCCCATTTACTGTGACACTTCACCTGGCACTTGGCTTGGTACGGGAAATTTCAGGACAAACCATTGATTTTGTGCCTGCATGCATGCAGTTAAGATTATTTGCACTGCATCAGTGTGGCCACTTTTTAAAATACACTTCTTTTATCACATTTAATCAATTCACAGTTTTATTTGAATTAATTTGCATGATATGCTGATTAAACAAAATAATCACAATTAATTCCATCTTATGAGAAAAACCTACAAATGATGATAGTTCAAAAAAATTTCAAAGACATTATTTTGGCAGACCAGTGAAGAACTGAACAGACAAAATAAATGGCTCTGAAAGACGTACATACTGATTCTTTAATTACTGTATAGAAATAGATATCTATCACAGGCCTACAGACCGCAGGAATCCATTTAGCTGTTGTATATTTCTTCATAATTAGAATTGATTTTATTTTGAAATAAAATCTAAATGATTTTAATTAAGAATTGAATAACCTGTTTAAAATAATTATCAGTTCAAATGTATTGTATTGAAAGTACTATTTTATGTATCGAAATCCATTTAATTGAATTACCTCTAAATGTTCCAAAATATTAAATATTAGGACTACATTGTATATCTTCTGACTTTTTTTCTCATGTAGCTGAACGCTCAATATGTTTGCAATTAGAATGCTTTATTGACCCCTGTGCAAATATGGTTGTTTCAGTGATCTCATATTTATTTATATGATGCAGCAAAAAAGCTCTGGTTTGCAGTAGTGTACATTGCATAGAGTAGAAGTAAAAGTTTTCTGAGAATGTCTTAGACTTTGTGTTCACATTGATCTGCTGTAGGTTCAAGTCCGGTCAAGTCCTGAGTCCATTCCTCTATTTTCCTCCACTGTCTTCTCTATATCTATTTCCTGTACATTAGAAAGGCAAAAAAAGTCCCATAAATAATAATAATAATAAAAAAATGATTTATTTAGCAGCAGCTTTGACAGGTGCCATATGAGCAAATTATGTATAATGATCTCTGGGACCAAACTGCCAGCTTTCAAAAATACACTGTTGAGAAATATCCCAGCACTATACAGTAGTATTTAGTCCAACAACCATCCTCATTTGTTCACAGTTTATAGGATCACTAAGTTGTGTTCTAGGCCTTGTGGGTTTCGGCAGTACAAACCTCTTTATATAAGAGCTGTAAAATCATAAATGATGCGTCACATAGGAAAAGGTAAAATGATTTGGAGAGCCTTGTGGTCTTCAGAAAACTTTTGGTTCATTCGGGTCACTAAAATCCAGACTAAACTGAACTGAGCATTTGTAGAATAAATAAAAACAGGTTCTATGTAGAAGCCTGTTTCCCCTATGGATTTCACCACACAATTATGACCTTTTCCTTGTAATTATGAGTTTATATCTCACAATTTAGACAATTTTTCTTTGCAAATCCATTTTTCATACACAGGCAAAACCAAATTAAACCCTGTGGCTCGTGACGATACATTGAGGTGTAAAGACACGAAACAATCGGTCTGTGTAAGAAACTGAACAGTATTTATATCATTTTTTACCTCTGATCCACGACAATGTCCAACTGTCCTGAGCGCATTGACCACAATGTATCGTCACGAACCGCTGGGTTTAATTTGGTTTTGTCTGTGTATGTTTTTTTTTTTTTACTCTTAATGCTCTGTGTCCCATTGACTGCCATTATATGACTAACAGACTGCAACAGCTCGAGTTAAACACCTTCATTTGTGTTCTACTGAAGAAACAAAGTCACTTACATCTTGGATGCCTTGGGGGTAAGCAGATAAACATCAAATTTAAATTTTTGGGTGAACTATCCCTTTAAGCCAGTTGGACTACTTACAGCTTTTCTACTAATTCTGGATATTCTGACCTTTTTTTTTTTTGCCTGGATAGTTTTTTCAGACTTTGTTGATTTGCAATTGCAACTTTTGACCTATTGCCACAATAAACATGGCATAGACCGCTTTAATGAAAATGCGCTGTATTAAATATTGATTTGTTGCGAGTCCAAAAATAAATCTAGCCAAAAACTTTTATGATTGTGCATATTGCTTGCGTTTGGCAAGACTAAAACATTACTATTAGTTGAACTCTTAGATATGCCAGACACTTTTTACTTGTTTGTTGGCTGGTTGCCTGATATGGAAAAAACAAAAAAACATTTTTCCAGCTCTGCTAGTGCATTTTAATCGTTATGCGGTGCATTCTGAAATTGGCCAGAAACAGTGACTTGTTTGATGCTCCCATGCACGAAGAGTAATATGTCAGAGTGTTTTTTTCTGGTTTGATCACGTCTACTGAGACTTCTGGGAAAAGAGACCAGCCGCGGTTTCGTTTTCTCAGCCGGAAGGCTCCATTTTCCCTCCCCCGTCAGTCTTCTAAAGCTTGTTTTGGTATTCCTTGCACTGCGTCTCCACCAGGACCACAAGAAAATGTGAGCCAGAGCAGCATATGGTCCACTAAATAAGTGGAGAGGCATTTCATGCAGAAATGTGCTGTGCTGCCGATAAATATGACGTGGTTAACCATGTTCATTCTGACACAGTGCTTATCATGGTGTCTTTGGTGTGTGTTGGCAGCAGGGTTAGTCAGCAGTCTTATGTTGATGTAATAGATCCTTCTTATAATCATGTGTATTGTTAAGACATTGTTAAATAGGCTACAAGTGTTTGATACCTAGAGATGATGGCATTTGTCCTCATTGGGGTTGATTTAACATGTCAACAGTGTTTTGTTAGGTTGTCTTCAGTGCTTGCCATGTTGTGATGTATTTTAAACTGAGACATATTTGAACGGAACATAATTATCCATTGGGTATTAATTAGACTGTGAAAAGTATTTTATTTTGTGATTAAGCAATAATATTTATATAATTATAACATTGTTTACTAAATAGCTGTATTTATATTTATTTATTTTGTGATTATGACATTTATGCAGTTATAATATGGATACTGATTGCTTTTGTTTATTTTATATTCACGTTTTTGATTAGGAAATAATATGATGCGTATACAATTATAACATTATTTAATTAATTGTATTTATTTATTGTTTGAAGAATATTTGAAATGTATAGAGTTATAATATTTCTGATCATTATTTATTGATGTTGTTATTATTTTATTTATTTTGTGATAAGGCAGATATGATATTTATACAAATATAATATTATTAAAATATTATAACAGAAATATAACATTTATACTGTTAGACTATTATTGATTACTTATGGTTTTTGTTTGTTTTATAATTATTTTGGATTAGGCAATGATATTTAAACAATTATAACATTATTACTTTCCTTTAATAATTCAATTTATTTATTTGTTTGTTTGTTTATATATATTTTTGTGGTCTTGCTTATGTCAAAAGTCATTTGTCTATAGATAAATATGTAGCGATGAATTCTAAACAGCAATATTTTATACATTTTTGAAAGAAAGTAAATATGGTCAGTTTTGGTTTCACAATGTCTTTAAAGGGATAGTTCACCCCCAAAATTAGTATTCTATCAATATTTACTTGCCTTCATATTGTTCCAAACCAAAATTCCATTGAATAAAGAAAGATGTCTTCAAAATATAGCTTTGTTTGAGAAATGTTATTGGCTTAAAATCCTTCTCTACACCATACCTCAAATCCCATTTGAATTTGCCTATATTCACATATCAAAAGGCTTGGAATATAGCTACATATTGGTTTGTGTCGTCATATGGATTTAGAACAATATATATTTTCCTTTCACAATACTGAGAAAAGTGTTTGCTCTGATATAAAACAGTTTTTTCTATTTATTTGTTGCCTTGTTGCCCCTGCATTTGACCATGATGGTCATACCTGACCTGTGCTGATTCAGATCAGAGATTCACAGTCTGCAAAAATTGCAGCTCGGATACATTTTCAGCAAACCTTGCAACCAAGCGATGCAGCATGGCCAAATTGGCCATACCTCATTGGCTCGAGCATACGTTCGTGATATGATCTGTGTCTGTAAGAGTGGGCTATTAGGTCCACGGTGCACCCCGCTGACTCCGGGCACTGAACGCTGCTTATCTCGCCATCCATTTCAGCCTGCTTACTTCACTTTCACAGTCTGCCAAAGGAACCGTGATTGCATCTTAATCAGAAAGCAAAACTCGGGGATGGAGCAGGAATGACTGTTAGAGTGCCTTCGGCTATTCCCGGCACCCACATTATAAATGGCTGTGGAAAAATGTGTGCGTTTGCTCCCTCGCCAGCTCTGTTTACATTACATATCTCTAAGTCATCACTGTCTCAGTAATGGAGATATCAGAGCATCAGTATAAGCAGACTTTCCTCACTCGACACCGCATGCTAACATAGGCGCTCTGGTGCTCTGCTTCTAGCGGCGTGAGGGATGTGGAGAGAGAGAGAGAGAGGGAGAAGGAAGGGAAAAGGAAGTTGGCTCATTCAAACTCCTCACCAATTATTGAAAGCAAAGTCACTATAGTAAACCGCTAAAGGACACGGGATGTATATGAAATGGTTAGAGCTGGTGCAATGCTTCATCTCGGGGCAGTACTGATCCGTTTTGAACCCAATCCTTTAAAGCATTAGCTGGAATCTTTTTTTTTTTAACAGGCTAAGCTGCTGTCTTGCTAACAGAGCAATGTTTGCTCTCAAATGTGTGTTTGTGACAAAAAGGCAAGTAAGCATCAAGTTTAGATGAATCTGCTCTGGCTTTCTTTGACTAGCATAGCAATTAGCATGGGAACACTGAGAGGAAAGTACACAAAATTAAATTATTCTTTAAGGTCCATCTTGAAAACATCACCGATCAATCCTGTTTAGCTCACTAAAAACAACCTCTTAATGAGTAAAAAAAAATCATAGGTTCAATTTACTTAAGAAGAAATGCTGCATTATTAAGACTATAATGTTTTCACAGATTCTGTCTTGAATATAAGTGTAATTTGTCTTACTGCGCTGTCATATTTTTTCACATATTGTTTTTAATTTGTTTATACTTAAAGCAAGCATAAAAGTTGTCGGTGCCGTAAGATGAAATGTACCTTTAAATCTGAAAATGAGTCTTTATATCTTACTTGCAATGCAGCTGTTACCATTTTTCATTTTCTCAGCTCTTTTTCAAATATACAGGATCTGTGTGTTTGGAGAATTTTACAGAATGTTTATTTATATATAAATGTCAAATATGCCAAACAAACTCAGGCTTATTGGATAAATGTGCCTGTGGCAGAATTTATGCAAAATTATATCAGGTCACTTCTTGCATGTTTCGCAACACTTTTAAAGTGAAATATCCAGTGAGTGGTGCTAAAATCATGTTCAGTTTTGTCTGAAACAGATGAATGTAAATCAGACAAAGTTTATCTTTTGTACGCAGGCAGTTGGGAAATGTCTGGTTAGTGGCGCTCACAGGTTAATGCTTTATCATGTTTAAAAATAATGTACCACCATCACTAAATGACTTCCCTGAACCCAACTGATGTTAACAAAAGCAAAGTCTGCAATGCATGTGCAATTCTGTACCAGGTGCGCTACTGAGCAAGTTCTCTATGTCAGAAAAGCCATACATATGGACCTGATTATGTGGGTTTACATATCATGCACTCTGATGAAAGTGTTTTGAGGTCATAACATAGAATTGTGCAAGAATTTGAGCAACAATAAGTCTTTAATCTCTAATCTGTCCCGCTATTATAATTTGTGTTAATAAAAAAGTTGTTGGTGTTTTACTGCATGTTCATTTCAGCTGGAAATTGCAGTGAACTGTATATAGGTATGTTTTTGAGGTTTTGCAAAAATGTAGGCAGATTCGCTTTTTTTCACAATAAGTTGTGACACAAGGTACCAAGCACTGTTTTCCCTTTTACAAATTTAGAAATAAATCAAGAGAAGAAAATGCTGTAAATTAAACTACTTACTGTATATTTTCAAGTTACATTTACTTGAAGCAAAATGACTTAAGACATTAAGTATTCTTTTCTGAAATAAATTTATCATCATTAGTTTTTGCTCACAAAAAATCAACCTATCAAGTATGAAAAATAGTCTTGTTATGAAAGTATGAAAAATAATCTTATGAAAGTATGAAAAATAATCTCTCTCGCTCTTTTTTTTTGTTTTTTTTTGCAAATATTTATCTTGTTTGAAGCATAAGCTCATTTAATTTTGATTCTGTTTTGATTCTGACTTCTATTTAATTAAGTAATTTACCTTCTCAAGTAAATATATGTTAATTCAAGAATATTTAGATATTTCTACTGGAAAATGACTAAAAAGTTTTATATTTACTTTTTGAGTTAGCAATAATATCCAAAGGGAGTAGAGCATAGCATAGCTACAGTATATGGTAAATATGTTGCTACTTGAACTCACTAGTTAAGCAATAGGAATGACCTTTTTCCAGTCTGATTTCCTGCTTTTGGAGTTCATTTACATGCTTTATTCAGTTTCTTATAGCCAGACGCTTCTAATTTGACCTTCATGTTGGATAGGGCTCTCTAGAATTCATATGAAAGCAATCTCATATGAATTAATGGCCTCTTCTTTGCGTTCTCCAGTAATGCCTGACATTATCGTCATTGGGCTAAACTGAGCCTTTGGGGGCTGTATGGGTCATGGTGTATACGGTTTCCTGGTCCGGGATGAGAAGTGCAGGTACAGGCCTCACTCTAAGGAAATTTCAGGCATGAAGAGGCCTAGGGAACAAGAGCAGTAGATGGGAAAGACCACTAAATTTCAACCAGGTGTTGTTTCTATGTATAAAGTAGGAAGGATAGTGGTAAGAGGCCCATCACACCACCTAGAATTATTAATTTGGTGTCAGCGAGGCTCATTAGCACCATGCTAAATAGGTCATGCTGTGTAGAGGCCTCTGACCTTCCTTTGCCGATGCCGCCATGCTCTCTTACGATTCTGCTCTGAGGCTCTGAGGTCTTATATCACTGAGACAGTAAGGCTGAACTAGCATGTGAACTGATGAAGAGGTGATATAGCTAGATATAGTTCAAGCTAAGAGGAGGTCTTTCCCTTCACAATGATATAGACCTTAGTCAGAGTAGATGGCATATGTAATTTGATGTGAATGAAAGTAGGTCTGTGAGCCTATGTTGGTAATGCTGGCTTTAACTGGTCAAAGCCTGGTCTGTTGACTGGTTTTAGAGAGGTTTTGGATATTTTGTAGCTTGTCAGAGGACTAATTTAAACATGCTAAGATCAGGTTACAACAGTGGTTTAGACTGTTTTCAATATTATTTTCAATACTGAAAATAAGTGCTGTCTGTTCAAATTATGATGCTGTTGTGTACTAGGGCATAGATTTTTCAGATAAAATATCAGGATAAAGTTTTCACAACTTATTTCTGTAATGCCATCTCTGTGTGGGAGAAAAAAATAAATAAAATATATATATATATATATACTGATCGAATATATATATATATATATATATATATCAGTTTTGATGTAATGTTAGATACACTGCCCTCCGAAAGTTTAGAAACACCCCAACCTTCCTAAACCTTCCAACAAGACAATGACCCCAAGCACACTTTCAAGCTGTGCAAATCCTATTTGGAGAGGAAACAGTCAGCTGGCATCATGTCTGTCATGGAATGGCCTCCCCAATCACCCAACCTCAACCCAATTGAGCTACTATGGGAGGAACTGGACCGTGATGTCCGTAAGAAGTGTCCAACCAGTGTGAATCATCTTTGGGCAATCCTTCAGGAGGCTTGGAGTAATATACAGTATCAAGTCGATGTTTGAATAAACTGACAGCTCAGATGCCCAGATTATGCAGAGCTGTGATAGCTGCTAATGGTGGATATTTTGATGAATCAAAATTTTATTTTTTTTCTATGTATAAACTGTTTATGTAATAAAATATGTTTTCGTAGTTTGTGCTGTCCCTTATCAGTGCAAAATTATCACAAATTAAAAAGGATTCATGCCAATATTGTCCAAAACCACTTTTATAGGGCGTTTCCAAACTTTTGGAGGGCAGTGTATATATTATTGTATATATTATTATACAATAATATAGATCTATATGCACCGAATATATATTATATTATTCTTATTATTATTATTATTATGTGATTTGTAGGGATTCACCTCTGTGAACTTTTTCGTTGTTTTTGTTTAACTCAAGCAACCCAAAGACTTAGTTTTACTTGCGTGAATGTCAGAGAAATTCAACGGTAAGGGCTCAGTGTGGGCAAATATGATTTAGGACTCGGTTTACTTAAATTCAGTTTGCATTAGACTTGATATGATGCCCTTGAGATATGGTAAAATAGGCAATAACTTCAAAATTCATTACCCATAGTTCTCAGGGTTCTACAATCACTCTCGATTATTTCAGCAAACACTCAAGCCACGGCTGAAGAAGTACTGAAGTAAATGCCAGCGTGGGCAGTTCTGTCGAGTGTGTTTGAGTGTGTGTGTGTGCGTGTTTGAATGTGTATGGGTGTTCATACGTATTATTCTGACAGCTGACAGTGGATGCTGAGCTCTACACCCTCAGCAGAACGCTTGAAAGGCCTGAGCAGCTCCCACCATCCGAGTGCCAAAGCCCAGCTGTTATTAAGGAACTGCAGGCCCTGCTGTGGATTCCTGCTTACACTGTTTTCAGCGCTGCACTGTACTGCTGCTCAGCGATTTTCACTGAACTTTCCCGCTTCAGCCGTCTCTTTGCAGGCTCTCTCTTTTTCTTTTTTTCCTCCATCTCTGTGGCCTGTTTAAATCAGCAGTGAAGCACTCCAGGTTGGGCTGTTGGCCCCACTGGGACTCTTTCTTTCCCTGAAGAGAGGCAGTGCACATCAGCTCTCTGCAGTCAACTGGGTCGTGTACCCCATCCTGGAGACAGAGATACAATTATAACATAGTAACAGGGAGACTCCCTTAAAGATGCTTTAACCACAAGAGGATAGAACAGACAGAAAACCCAACTTGAACATAGAGGTTGCGTAAGAGAGGAAATCACATGAACTTTCTATTTCTATAGAACTTACACACTTTCCCTTAAAGAAACTCTTCACATTCTGTTCTCTGTAGTGCTGTAACTTTATTATTACTTTTATGTTTTACCCTAAAGTAATAAACTTCAGCACAGCCTATAACTTGTTCTGTTTCGCTTGTGTTATGGTCATGAACTTCAAATTGTGCATCTTAAAGAAAGCAAATTATTATTACTTTCTAAACAATCAGCCTTAGGATTTTCCAGGTGGAAAATTAAACGAGCCAAAAGATAAAATTAGATTAAAGGACAAACTCGTGAACATCATGGGTAAGGGCGAAACGGCCATCGCGAGCACAGAGACAATTCCCGATGGCCTGGCAGCTTGGACCCTCTGCCCTGTGTTGTATTTAATTTAATTTTTTAAATAAATTATTATTATTATTATTTTATACCCTACTATTTACGTCCCAATCTACCAAAGTGATCATTTCCGATTATGCCATTCGACAATAAACTGGTAATAAATCTTGGTTACACTTGACTGGCAACGGCTCACGTCTGTTCCCGCACTTCTGGTTTTGAGGAAGAAAAGGAAGTGGCCAGAAGAAGCAGTGAAATATATAGCAAAATTTGTTGAGAGCTTCAAATGCAGATCAGTTTAATCTGTAAATAGCCAGTAGTTTTGTCTTTATTAACTTATTTGAGTATTAAACTCCTAGCTGCTGTTCGGCTATCGGTAGCATTCCATTATCATCATCTGTCAGAATACTGTATGCTAAAGGACATCATTATTATCTATCATAAAGTTACATTGATAAATTCAAGCAGATATTCACATGGATTTATAGTTTAGGTATGGAAGGAGCTAGAGCCAACAGCAACCCGATATAAATAACCCGAGTCATAACCTAATAATATGTGTTCAGTAATAGGGTTTTTCAATAAAGATATTGTACTAATTTTGACGTTTAGGCACTTTAGAATTTTTTTTTAATATATTTGTATGAAAACAGGTTTGTTAAATCTTAGGTATTTAAGTAATTTTAAGATAAGTAACAGCATTTTGTGCAAAAAAAAATTACAATGAGGTGGTTGTTTTGCAACAAGGTGGACACAAGTCCTGTTCATATCAGTAGACCTGCTGGTGAAGAAGTGACAGGTACAAGAAAAAAAGACACACACACATACACAAGGGAGAGACAGAGATACTGAGAGAAATGAAGAATAGGAAAAGGGAAGTGAAGGTGCCATTAAATTATTTTGCACAGCCCAGCCTATGGATTTAGACCTTATTTATGTGATGTCCATACAAATAATTAGTGATCGACCGATACTGATTTTTTTTATAACCGATACCAATTATTTGCATGTTTATGTAACCGACAACCGATATGCAGAACCGATATTTATTTACTGTTATAAAGTAAATAAATTACTAAGTGAAGTAAGAACATACTTCACTTTGATTTTTCCTCTTTTCAGTCATCTTTTTTTTTTAAGTGTTGAAAATTTGCAGTCTTTCATGTTAAATGTAATCTTCATATTGCAACAATAAAAAACATTTTATTTATAAAAAGCATCAGCAGCAACAGCACTAATATTAACAATAAGAAAAATAAATGTAGAATGTCTAATGTTTTCAAATGGAGAAAATAAATAAAAGACAGGAGTCATATAAACCTCATTTTAAACTACAGTTTAATAGGCCTATAGAGTCAAGAATAATTCACTGGATAATGTTAATTCACTGGATAATATTCTCTGTAATATTGGAATATAACAAACTTTTTTTTAATAAATACATCGTATTTTATTGCATTTCTCAACTGGAATGTTATATCAGAATTATTAATGTTTTTGTCCTTCTAGATTATGAAATGCCTGCTGACAGTGCGGTTTATCTATGCATTTACAAAGAACTATACTCAAACTGCGATCCCTCGCAGAGAAAATAAATAATTAATTTTCATAGAGTTGTATTTATTTAGATGTTTATTAATGAAATAATGGTTATATACTAAATGTTGCTACAATTTAAGATGGTTTAAACAAGTGAATCTTATTAAAAGTTACATGCGGAGGCCGTGCTGGAGCATTTCCTGAGCATCAACCACATCAACCCGCTGAGTGAACAGCAATATGAAGCGCCTTCACGAGACTAATGATGAGCAAATATACAACAGAGAGAGGATTTAATTCAGCGCTTTTATTTCCAACATGTGCTCATTCGTGGCTGTGTATTATTTAATTCAGGCAAAGTTACGTCTTTATTGGGAAAGGTCTTAACGGATTATTTTATATGATTCCGTGAGTTGCTCTCTATTTCTTAGAGCCAAGCTGCATAAACTACATAACGGGCATTTATGAAATGCATCTAATTTGTGCATTAATGGCTGTTATGTTAAATAAAGTTTACTACCTACAGCAAATCAAGTACCTGCACGCCGTTGTTGTTGTTGTCCCGTCTCCCCTCAGACGCGCTGCAATAGCAATCCTGCGCGCAATTCTCAAAACACCCACAAGATGGTGGCATTTATCTGTGAATCCGATATTATAAAACCGATATCCGATTATGGTAAAATGCTTACATATCGGGAAAAATTTCGGTAAAGCGATATATATCGGTCGATCTCTAAAAATGAATGCAATTAAATATGCATTTCCCTTAATCTTATTGCTCTCTTTGAATGCATGTGTGGTTTAAACAGGATCAGTGCAGGAATAATAACATTTAACCTGTCAGTCAGATTCACTGGACACTGCACTGTTGTTTATCCATGCACTACCGATATGTTGCTCTGTGGGATGCATGAACTACATAAGTTTGTCTGCTGTGTATTCAGGTATATCACACTAAGCAAAGGCATTGATCTGATATTTACAATTTCTCAAGAAAAATACACCGTCCTCCAGAAGGAATAAACAGTCAGCACAGTCAATCTGAACCAACTTTTTTCCATCTTAATATCAATTCCTAGTCATCTTGTGCATGATCTTAAGGACCAGATTTGGTCTGTGTATGTACATTTTGCATATGACCTCTCCAACCGAACCATGAAGGTATGCACAAATGTGCACTTAAACATGTATCAAGAATGCAAAAGCACCACTGAAATCTTTTGACATTTGATCAATTTTAGATATTTTTGGCTAGTATGTGTTACCAAACAAAGCTAATGCAATGCAATGACAATACAGCTTAATTGCCATCTGCATTGTCATCATCATTCAGTTCAGCCTGAGAGATAAACAAAGCTGCTTGTGCAAGACATTTCTCTTCCTGTGTATATTCAGCCTTTACATGTGTGCGTTATACTCTCATTAATGATCTCATTAATTTTCTTGTGGTATTCTTTTTTTTTTTTCTGGTACTCTCAAAAAAGTAGTGGGAAAGTCTAACACAGCTTCAAGTGAAGACTCAAAGTGAAAACATCATAACGGCTGTCATTTTTACATGCATTCAGTTGCACAATCTTCATACTATTAATAAATGAATACTTTTATTCAGCAAGGATGCATTGAACTGATCAAAATTGAGAGTATTAATAATGTTACAAAAGATTTGTATTTCAAATAAATGCTGTTCTTTTGAACTTTCTATTCATCAAATAATCCTGGAGAAAAACAGTATCCCCCCAAAATATTAAGCAGCACAACTAATTGTTGATTATTATCAACATTAATAATAATAAGAAATGTTTCTTAAGCAGCAAATCAGCATATATGAATGATTTCTGAACTATCATGATGTGACACTTGAAGACTTGACTTATGATGCTGAAAATTCAGCTTTGCATCACAATCATTTAAAATATATTAAAATAGAAAGTAGCTCTTTTATATTGTAATAATGTCCCAATGTTTTACTGTTTCACTGCATTTTTGATCAAATAAATTCTGCCTAATATAAATGATGTATTTTAAATTAAAAAACAAGAAAAGGAAAAATAAATAATAGAAAAGAAAAAAGGGCTAAAAGTTAATTTTAACCAGTTGACTTTATGAAAGCATACATCAGGGGACAGACAGACAGCAGCAGCTTTTCTTTTCTTTCCCATCACCATATTACACATCTAAAAGGTCGGAAGGTCTTTATATTATCCTCAAATTACTTTTATAATGCCTTCATAATTCCAGCCACCTGTGTGTGTCCTTTGAAGGCGGACTGGTGGGATGAGGTTGATCCAGCCAAAGAATCAAGCTCTGATTGAACAGACTGGACAATTAGAGCATCTGTGGCACACACACACATACACACAGAGAGAGAGAGAGTGAGAGAGACTGTAGTACAGAGGGAAGTGCCGAGAATGTGCCCTGTGATTACTAATCAGGCAGCGGCTCAATGACTGACGATTGTGACCTTCCTCTTCAGAAAGCTTCTCCTCATCCTGGGACTGACTTCTCTGCTTAATGCTGAGCACACAGAGAGGAAATCTAATGGTCTCTGGCAGAGCTCCAGGACGGCATGTAAAACACAGTGGAGCTCCACATCCACAGCTGCTATTTGCCCACGTCCAACAAAAGACAGGCTTTTTGACAGCAGAGATACCGCAGCAACATGTCATTATCTAATTAAATCTCTTGTTGTCCCTGCTCACCATTTTTCCCCTCGCTCTTTCTCTCTCTATCTAGCTCTCCCTCCAAGCAGATGCAGAGTTGATTTTTCTTCTTTCTCTCCGGCTGAATAGCAGTGTATTGATGGACAGGGACACAATCTACACAGAAATGTCCTCGCATCATGGTTGATTGAGATGCAAATGCATTCATAAAGTCGGGAGCACACTGCATCAGCCTCATCTAAAATCATCACACTAGATCCACTTCTCATTTAAAGTTGGAGAGGGTGTTTGTTCAGTGGCAGCGTAAAATAAACTTTTGATAGTTAGAAAATAAAAAGGCTGGATCTAAAAATATTTGGAGTCATAAATCTCAGCAAAATGCAAATCCATAAGAGTAACGCTCAGCAACACTTTACTAGAGGTGTTTTACAGTATATATATAATCCACTCATTTTTAAGGCACTTCAAGCACTTAATGTATTCTCAGTATAAACAAACTATGATGCATAAAACATGATCTTCAAGTGTTTTTTTAATATATATGTGTGATTTTTGTAATATTATATTACATTAAGTTTGAAATGGTATGTATGTATGTTTGTACAGTATGTGTCTGTCTGTCTGTCTGTCTATCTATAATGAAGCCTCTCCATGACTACATTTACTTAAAAAAAGAAAAATAACAAAAACAACTATTTTCTATTTTAAAATATAAGTTATTTCTTTGATGCAAAGCTGCATTTTCATCATTACTCCAGTCTTAAGTGTTACATGATCATTCAGAAATCATTCTATATTGATTTGGTGCTCAAAAAAACATTTCTTATTATTTTCTTGTGGAAAACAGTTGTACCGCTTAATTTTTTTTTTTGGGGGGGGATGGGGCACCATAATGCATTTTTTTTCTAGGATTCTTTGATGAATAGAGAGTTCATAAGAACATGATTTTTTTTTTTTTTTTTAAGAATTTTTTTTTTTTAAATATATATATATATTTTTTTAAAGATTATAAATGTTTTCACTGATCAATTCAATATGTTCTTGCTAAATAAAAGTATTAATTTATTTTAATTGTATATATTTTTATATATTATTTATATATAATTTCATATTAATGTTTTTAAAATGTATTTAAATTCATTGCAATACTTACATTTTCTAGCAAAGTTCACAGCAAAACCTCTAAAAATTCTTTAATCACAGTCACTGTGCACAGCCTCAAATGAATTTGACCAAAGTTCAATAAAAATTTCCTTTAATAAGTAGTAATCAGAATGAACAACTCTTAATACATTCATTAGACTAACAAGATGGCTCATCAAATAGGAGTTTAAATTAAAATGATATAAACCGGGTTCAACTAAAGTGCTACTCAAATTCCAAAGCATCTCATGAAATGACCGCTATGTTAACGCAAGGAGACTCAGAGCCACAGGGTTTTGGCACCAAACACAACAAAACTCAAAATTAATTTATTTTCAAAAGGTTGTCATGGAGAAAGGGGAGGGTTTACTCATCTTCGGGTGAGTTCAACCCTGTACGGTCACACTGACACATTGTACATGAGGGTCAGAGCGGCTTCAACAGAGAAAGCGAGAGAGAGAGAGAAGATCAATGGAGTGTGAAAGTGATTAGAGGAAAGCATGCCACCCTGAGACAAGAGCAAAGAATGAGAACTAAAAGTAGGATAGGTGGAAGGATGGAATATAAAATTAGGGGCCATGAGGAATGAAAACAAAGACATGCCGTGAGAGCCAGAATGATGGATAGAAATAGGCACACTAAAAATGAACGGAAAATGAAAAGAGGAAAAAATAAGAAAATTGAAAGTTGCATTATGAATAGGGGAGAGGAGGAAATGAGACGAGCAGATGAGAAAAGGAAGAGGACGAGGACGATTTGAGAAATAAGAGATGAGGCGAAAGGAGAGCAGTATTAATGTAGGACAACCAGGGAGGAGAGAGCAATTTGAGGAGAACAGAGAAAGAAGGGGATCTAATATGGGGAAAAGGACAGAAAGGAGATCGGGAAGATATGAAAAAGCAGGAGGAGGAAGAAAAACTAAACAAATGGACATTATTAAATGTTTTACATTTTCATTTTAAACAAATTAAAAGGTGTTTATATGGTCACTTTTTTGCCATGTTGAGTAGAAATAAAACTCCCTTAAAGCACACCTTCACTAGTTTATGTAATTATTTACTAAAATGTTTATTTTAGGAAGTTTTAGGAAAAGCCTCATTTGTATCTTAAATAGACAAATAATTTTCTCACACTTATTGCATAGTTTGATGAAATACAGCATCAAAGAATAGGCATAATAATCTTTTTTTCACATACAATTCTGTTTATTTCTAACAGCTTTAACAAAATATTATTTTTCATATTTTATTATTGTAAGTTGATTTCTAGAATGATTTCTGAAGGATCTTGTAAGTAATGGAGTAATGGCTGCTTAAAATTCAGCTTTGCATCGCAGAAATAATTTTAAAATAATTTAAACTAATATTTCACAGTACTACTGTTGTATTGTTGTACTGTTGTTTCACCAAAAAATGTACAAAAAGAAAGTGTTTTTTCATCAAATAAATAAAGCATTTATTTAGCAGTAGAGACTTCTTTCTTCTAATTTAAATCTAATTCAATATAATTAAAAAAATTTAACCGTTCTATTAAGAAAGAGTACGAAAAATAAATAAATGAATGCATGGTAAAAAGTGATAAGGTGATCTTCAAATAAATTAATTCATTTTAAAACAAAAGCTGAAAATAAGTTGCATTGTAAATATGTCTTTCCAACAGTAATAAACAAAACAACATGTGGACAACAAATTTAGAAAAACGTATTGGAACTGTTTCACAAACATCCACCTTTGTTTGCATCAGATTAAATATGCCCTCTACCCTCAATAACGTCTTTGGAGCGAGAAAATAGCAGCGGTGAAGGAGATGCTGTGACTAGGAGAGATGTTGAGGCAGTTCTCTAGAGAGACACAGAGAGATAGAGAAGGGTAGAGGGCAGAAAGTGAGAGTGAAAATAAGAGAGAGAGTGTCTGAGAGGGAGAGAGATAGGAATGGCTCGAGGATGTTCTATACAACTCATTGACCTCTCAACATCAGCAGCACAAACACACGATTCCCTCTGTACAAGCACATATGATTGAGAACTAGCCCTGTAGTAGGACAAGAGGTTAGATAGAACTCAAATGTCAACCAAAATAATTTTTCCAGTACCAGAAGCAGACAGATCACTCGATTCTTTCCTTCATTATATCTGTTCCACCCTTGAGCAAGCTCTTCCTGCTATTCGTTATGATGGTTGGATCTTACTTTTGGGCAGTGTACATATGGTCAAGTACGTGATTAGATTAGGAAAAGTGAGAATCAAAAAATCCGGTGTAGAGTTTGACCTGGGTTGGTTACAAGATGTTTGAGCTCTGCAAGTTTTGATCCATGAACTAATCACCACTGTGTTTTCAAGCAAGATCCCAGGTTTCTCTATGGAGACTGACTTTGCAAGCTAACATAGGCTGTGTTTATTTTTTAACAAATTTATATTTAACAAACACAAAAAACTGCTAAAAGTCTAACTAAAATTAAAAAGCAAAAACAACAACAACAATAATAATATAAACTGATTCAAAACTATAATTGTATTTCAATGGTACTAAATAACACAGGCATACAGTATAGCAGTATGCCTTTTTATAACAATATCTTATTCTTAACTAAGCAAAATGAAAACAAACAGCCATTCTTTTATAATTTAAGGGTGACACCATAAACAAACACATTTGATTGCAGTTGATAGTTGTACTTCAAAAGACAGGAAATGCCAGTCTGATAATGACAACGATTACAGCACTTTGCTTTTAGCATGCTAGAGAATGTCTTTCATGATTAACCTCATGTGACTGTAAATTTGTAAATAAGAGAAAAAAACAGATGCCTGAACAGATGAAAGCTTTTAACACAAAGACTGAGGAGCGAACCAAAGGAATAACATGCCTAACCATGCTGAATGACACTTCAATCTTGCTGTTTTCTACAGCTCATTTTCTACATAAATAATGTGCATGTGATGGAAAGCAGTTCACACAGAAAGCGTACCCACACAGAGAACAAAGGCTTTCACATCAAAATAAGAGTTTGAAGCGGGATTACATGTTTTCCAAATAAAGGTGTTTGAAATACCTGTTTGGAAACAACCATTATGTTTGAAGTTATTTTGTTTGTAAAAAACAAAATTAACTTCAAAACTTCAATTACACATTTGGCCTTCAAGTCCTGGCAACAAAAACTGTCCACTGCCTCTTATTTATTTAATACATAATAAAATTGTAGAAGTGCAATAACTACTACGAAAGAAAAAATGATTTACTTTTAGTGAATCAAGATCAAGCAATTAAATACAGCCATAACTATGAGTCATTACTTCATATGAAACTTTATATGTAGTAATAATTCTAAGCTTTTAATCGATAAGAGGGTAACTAGGGATTTCAACGGCCCACAAAGGGCTATTTTTAATAAGAATTTCCATAAATGTGCATGTGTGATTGTATGCATGCCTGCATAATATTACCTTCTTCTTAAAGAAAGCGTACTGGATGTGATATTTGAGCTTTAGATAAGAAAGAAATACAGCTTAAATGTTTATCCTGACATTACAAGCATATTTTTACTTGAAATACAAATGCATTTGATGAAATAAACTCTTCTAAGATATATAGAGGAAACATAGGATAAACCTGAAAAGCCATTCAGCAGTCTTACAAGTACTGCAAAGCATGATAAATCTGGATAAATTGAAAGTGAATTAGCATTACAAAAACAGCTGTGTGGTCTGCCTGTCCAAATGTCTGCCGAGCTGGTGTTCACGGTTGGGTAGTTTGCCACTGTTTCATAGTCACAATAAAAAACCCTATTACATGTGAAATGTACAATATTTGGCCTTTAATTCGTTTTTCTGGCTCATTCGTAACAGCGGTTTGTCTCCAGGCTGCTGGGGGACTCTTTTAGGACATCACCTTAAATGTCTTCATGATTTATACACATCATCCTCCTTGAAATCTCTTTCCCACTCACCTTCACTAAACAAACCTAATAAAACATGCTACTTGATGTTGTTGGAATGTGTCTAGCTCACAATGATTTCAAAAACCATGAAACATATAAAACGGAAATAAATCACATGTGCTCAGTAAAGATAGAATTTACTACAAAGCAGAAAACTCTTTACTTTCCACTAGGATTTGCAGGTAAACATGTTACTATGAGTAATGAAAAAGTTCAGCCTAAATAAAGACATCATTAATTATTACGGACAAGGTGATCTTTGCTCCAAACATTAATCCACATAGTAACGCATGAAGAAATGGTGGTGGTGGTGGGGGGGGCATTTGCTCCCTTCCTGTTTTTCAAAATGTTTTGCATATTTGTCACACTTAAAAGATTCCGATAATCAAACAAATTTTAATGTTACGCAAAGATAATGCAAGTAAATACAAAATGCAGTTTTTAAATGATGATTTCGTTTATTAAGGGAAAAAATCTGTCCAAACATAAATTAATTGCCCCCTCCTGTTAAATCATGAAAGAATTGCAATTATCCACTTTAATTTAGAAATCTGAGTTAAATTTCACTAGCCACACCCAAGCCCGATTACTGCCTGACCTGTTGAATCAAGAAATCACTTAAATAGAAGCTGCCTGACAAAGTGAAATATTCTTAAAGAGCAACACAACATGCTGCAATCTAAAGAAATTCAAGAACAGATAAGAAACAAAATAGTTGACGTATCAGTCTGGAAAGGGATATAAAGCCATTTCTAAGCCTTTGGGACTCCAGCGAACCACGGTCAGAGCCATTATCCAAATTGAGAAAACTGAAGAGTGGCAAACCTTCCCAGGAGTGGCTGGCCTACCAAAATTACTTCAAGAGCGCAACGACGACTCATCCAGGATGTCATAAAATAACCCAGAACAACATCTAAAGAACTACAGGCCTCACTCACCTCAATTAAGGTCAGTGTTCATGATCCAACAATAAGAAAGTGACTGGGCAAAAACACCATCCATGGGAGAGTTCCAAGGCAAAAGCCACTGCTGACCAAAAAGAACACAAAGGCTCGTCTCACATTTGCCAAAAAATATCTTGATTATCCCCAAGACTTTTGGGCAAATATTCTGTGGACTGATGTGACAAAAGTTTAACTTTTTGGAAGGTGTGTGTCCCGTTACATCTGGTTTTAAAACTAACACAGCATTTCTTAAAAAGAACATCATAACATAAGTCAAACATGGTGGTGGTAGTGTGATGGTCTGGGGCTGCTTTGCAGCGTCAGGACCTGGATGACTTGCCATAATTGATGGAACCATGAATTCTGCACTCTATCAGAAAATACTGAAGGAGAATGTCCTGCCATCAGTTTGTGACCTCAAGCTCAAGCGCACTTGGGTTATGCAGCAGGACAATGATCCCAAACACACCAGCAAGGAATGGCTCAAGAAAAACAAAAAGTTTTGGAGTGGCCAAGTCAAAGTGCGGACTTAAATCCAATTGAGATGCTGTGTTTGATGATCTGAATCATTCAAGTGTGACAAATATGCAAAAAAATAAAAAACAGAAAACTTTTTCACACCACTGTATTTATACATCATAGGAGTACTTTGTTGATTATTGTACAAAAGCATAATTTCTTTCTAATACTGTAGTACAATATCCAATGACAACTACTGTTGAGAATAATATAAAGTAAAAGTTTAAAATGCATTATGATGATGAGAATTTGGGGTAAAATGTGATTAATTTCCATTAAAATAATTTTTGTATTTTCCCTCTTAAATCCTGGGTATACTGTGGTGAAGGCTTGTGAAAGTTACCCATATAGCTCAATAAAATCACATAGTTGTGAAAACAAAAGCCTTGTGGTAAAACCCTAGGAATACTGTAGCACCTAACAAAAAGCGAATCACCTCACAAAAGTACTTCACAAGCCCTTCCATACAACAAGACACACCCCTAAAAGATCACCTCTCTGCATCTTTGTTGCTTTCCGTGAAGCTTCCCAGCTCTACAAAACAAGTGACCAGTCCTGGCCATCTCTGTTGCCTGTTAACAAACTGTTGCGAACACCTGTTAGCTGCTAACAAGCATCTCCTTCACCTGTCTTCACCTTCCTTCTCTTTCCTGTCCCTACAGCCACTGCAAACAAATCCAGCCTGTCTCCAATCAAACTGCACATGCCGTAGTTTTCATCTATGAACTTTTCAAGCGTAAATCACATTTCACACATTGTGTATGTCAAGATTTAGCACCTTGACAGATGCCACAGCCGGAAATGAACATGCACTGTAATGATCTGGAAAGAGAGAAAACTATACTGAATGTATATTGTTATGCATTTACTTTAAACTAAATACACTTCTGTTTTTTTTAAATATATATTTAATGTAATAATTCTAATAAGGATGGAACTATCTGTGTGGTGTTACTTATACTGTTCCATAACGATTAGGATGCTACCTTATAAGACATCTGCCTATGTGTGAGGCAGCTCACTAGATTCTGAATAGAGCTAACATTTAAGCTTGTTCTCTTTAGAATAAGATAATAGTAACATCAATGTAGCTCATTTCAACCAATAAAGCCTAAAGGATTTTGTCATCTTAAAAAATTCCAAAGAAAAGTATTTCACTAGCTGTTTCTAATCATAACAAAAAGCACTCTTGTAGAGTTTCACTTGTGGGATTTACTGCTGATAAAAAAATCTTGAAAATCTGAGAAGCTAATAAACATCCTTGCCACATCTGAGACACATAGTACAACATTTGTCAGACCCACCTGCATTTGTTTTTTGTTTTGTCTGCAGATGTGCGTGTACAGAATAAACTCTTTGATGTCATTTATTCTGTTCTCCTTTATTCATTGTCAATTAATCACACATCAGTCACTGTTCTGGGTCTCGAGCAGGAACGTCTAGACAACATGAAAAGCACAGCAACAAAATATCTTTATTCGGCAATTAAGAAATGATAAGAACACCGTCTAAATGAGTTTTTTTACGGATTTTCTTTTCAGCAAAAATCTAATTAACAAAACACCCCTGATTATCTATTCAAACCGCTGTTTCTTTTCAAATTCTTTTCAAAATGTATGTGGAAATGTTTATTGACCTTCAGACATACAAAAATCTATGCTAGATTTCCACCCTTGTTATCCATTTCTTCCTGTACATGCACAGCCTCCCCGGACTATAATCAAGTCACATCAATAACTATGCATAAAGCTTTTATGAATCACAGTACTGTACTCTGAATACCCTATTAACATGGTAGAAACAAGACTTTTTATATTTCAGCTATGTTTATATTTATAGTTCTTTCAATTCCAAGAAATGTACTTTTGCAAACGAGAAATAATTAAAACATTTTATTGTGAATTCATTGTTACTTCACCAGATGTAAATAAGCCGAAAAATTAATTAATGCTTAAACAGCTTGAAGTTGAGGCTTTGGGTGGAATTGAATAATTATTCTGCTTCTTAATACTCTTGTCTAAACCTGGCCAGCGGTGACCAGAAAAACAAAGCTGCCACTCAGAAATGTCACCTAGTCTTGTGTCTCTCAGGCAAATTCATGGCCACATTATCTCAGCAGACCCAGCTTCAGCAGACCCTCTCCTGTCTCACAACCTGTTTTATTCTTGACATTTCTTCTTCACTTTGTTCCATGCTGCTTAATTTTTTTCGATTACAACAAAGGGTTTTAATGCTCCCTGTGGCTACAAGGCACTAAAAGAAACACGGATAGCTGTAGAATCTGCTCCAATAAAGCTAAAGAGAAAAAAACTCTGCAGTCATAATTTAAAACTCTGTGACCATCTCCTTCCTATTTATTTCTACCCATTATAAATACATTTTTAATGAATGAATGTTGCTCAAATGGTCCAACCAGCATCATTAAAGTTACAGGTTCAAATCCCAGAGAATGCATGAAATTAACAAATGTATATTTTGAATTTTATTTATTTTAATTAATTTTTTTATAGAAGTTTATTATGGTCACCAAGGCTGCATTTACTTGGTCAAAAATACAGTAAAACAAAAAATAAAAAGTGAAATATTATTTCAGTTTTAAATAACTGTTTACTATTTTAATATGTATTAGACTATAACTAACTATATAACTATTTTATATACTTATATAACTATAACTAATTTATTCCTGTGATGGAAAAGCTGAATTTCCAGCAGTTATCAATGTCACACGATGAAATCATTTTAATATGCTGATTTGCTCAAGAAACATTTCTTATAGTTTTTGAAAACAGTTGTGCTGCTTAATATTTTTGTGAAAACTATGATACATTTTTTAAAAAGATTCTTTAATAACTAGAACGTTCAAAAGAACAGCATTTATTTGACATAGAAATCTTTTGTAACATTATAAATGTCTTTACTGTCATTTTTTATTCATTGAACGCATCCTTGCTAATTAGATGTCATTTAAGTCTATTATAAATTAATATCTAAAGAATAAACTCACTACGAGATGTTGAATGGCTCCAAGCGTCATAGTTTATTGGTACACCTTCATACGGTTTTTCTTTAGAGCCCAATAGGGTTCAACAGTGCACCTTTATCCTAAGTGTCCTTTCAACCTGTGTGATGGTGTAATGACTATCCTATGTGTGTCTGAATCAGGTACACCTGTTATATCCAACATAAAGCATTGCTACAAAAGCATCTCGTTGGTTTTTATATTCATTCACATTCACTGACCCTGAGCTGAAGATATCTGTGAGAAGAGTTCTTCGAATACAGTTCACAGTACCACAGATCTATAGGGAAGAATCTCATGGTCATGAAAAAGATGATTTCTGCAGGTTTATGAAAGTATTGTGAAGGTCTTTTTCAGTAGTTCCTTAAATGTTTGTTCAGAAAGCAGTAAACACAACCTTTGCCCAAGAGCCCTGACTGTTAGACACAGAAGGTGAAAGCATTTATGATTCTGTTTATAGATTAATGTCTAAAAATCTTAAGTAATTCAGTTGCTGAATATATCCGTCATCCAGGGGTTCACAATGATACTCATATTTCATTCTGGTTATGCCTTGTTAAAATAGGGAGCATTTCAGAAGATGACCTTTTGGGTCATGCTAAACAGGATAAACAACAACAGAGCGTAGAGGTTAGAAAGGGCACCAGAATCACATTTAGAGTCAATCCAAGACAGTACTGGAGGTAATGTTATGTAATTTGAATATTTATTGCTTTCAAGTAATAAGTAATATAACATGATACTTTTCTCCATAATATCCTAAATTCTGCACATTACCATTTCATTTATTTCATGACAAACAAAGTACAGTATATTTAATGTGCACAAGCACTGTAGGTGTGAGGATGATGGTATTGCAGAGACACGATTTAATAGGTGCAATTCAGGAGCTAACAAAGGGTTTACTACCAAAGGGTTTACTGTGTGGTTTACTACCCTAACCCGCTGGGGTAAAAGCATTTGCTTGAGCATCATCAGAGCGATAAATTAGCCACAAGGCTTGCAAAGTACTCTGCTCCATCACACTTACACGAACTGGCCTCTTCTGCGGCATGCAGCCCCCTGTGCCCAAGCAACCCTCTTCCTCTAATTGCAGCAACACTTGAGCTTCTTTTTTCTCTCTCATTTTCTCCTAACCTGTCCCTCTCTCCTTCTGTCTCCCTCGTTCTCTTTGTTCCTATCTCTCGCTCCCTCCAGCTTTCATTCTATCTCCTCTGGCGGTGTCCTGGGCCGGCCCAAGGCATAAGCGAACTAAGCGGCTGCTTAGAGCCCTTGTGGCCCCCAGAGGGCCCCCAAGAGTAGCCTACATAAAATGACAGTTTATTTTATTTATTTTTTAAATTCGTGATATATTATGTCAATGGACAATGGTAATTATACGAAAGCGCAATATTAAATAATTAAATAATCTATACATATAATTTTATTATTTCCATAGGGACATGTCATGCAGGCACAATAATGACCATGTTGATAATATGCGCTGGACTGCCGTGTGGATCTGTCGGATTAACATCACATAAATTCACCCATTTCTTCCGAAATACATGAAAGTAAGTGGTCAGTGGGAAAGTCGTCCATTATTAATAATCCACGTGGACTATTATTGCCGCTTGCCATAGAAATCAGTGTGTATTTAACAAACTAAATGTATTTTTTACTTAACTGAAGTGTATTTAAATGTCTGAAACCTAAAATAAACTTTATTCGGTTGAAAACACTGAACAGTTATGAAATATGAAAAAAAAAATTCTGAGCTCGTCTTTCTCAGGCTCAGCGCCAAAGGGTTAAAATCCATCGTGTTTTGGAGGTGGAGGGGGGACAAATTCAACATGGGGGTTTTGTGGCACAAATCAGGGGTGTGTTTCTCAAAACCATCGTTAGCTAACTATGGTCGTTATTTCCATTAAACTCTATTGATAACAATAGAACTCGTGACCATATTGCTTTTGGGAAACACATCCCTGATCAGATCAGACCAGACCATTCTGTTCTGTAAATGCATTGTCTGCTGGTTTATTTAGCTACTTTTCAGCACACCACATTTCAAGTATGCCACTTAATAGCCTACTTTTTAAGACTTTGAATGTTAAAGTGTAAATTAACACCTGACCACTCTTGTAAGTTTGCAACTGTTACAATTAAAAATCACAGAACGGTAAAAACATGCCAGGCAGACAATGGTGTGATGTAAGCAACATGGCTACAGCAAACAAACTGATAATGGGTGTGTTAGATTTATAGTGTGTGAATAATCAAGCTTTGCCAATAACCAGTCATACTGGCGGCACCGATGGGCACCCAAATACAATTCTGCTTAGGGCCCCATAAAGGCTTGGGCCGACCCTGGCGGTGTCGCTCTGGGGTAATGCATTCCGCTGTGCTCTGACTCCAAGAAAACACTCATCTGTTTAGATTGAGTTCTGACACCTGACTCTCCATCTACATTAACACCTGCACTACTCCCAGCAGAGCCTGAGTGTACACGGCTACAGCGCAACAGCGACTCCAGCCCCGGCCTGAGCCTGCCCAACAGCAGGACAGCCATAGCGCAACAAAAACCCGTGCTTACATTAACACCTTGAGCCGCCCAAACAGCCCAGGCCTGTAATCGCCTCGCTGCTGTTATCTAATGTGGGTCATTAACTTCCTGCTGTCAGAAGAAACGAGGGAATTCACTCAACTACACACTGAGCTCCACATCTCATCTCCCCCCGAGTCAATCAGTCTTGGAGAAAGATGTAGATGAGAAAAAAAACTACAAATGACAGAAAAAGTAAAAGAACAAATACAGAAAAGATCCCACTTTTATGGGATTCACACAGAACACAAGCAACACAAAAGAAAAACAAAACAAAATAAAGTGATGAATGACTGACGAAAGAAAGTGAAAGAAAAAAACAAAAACAATGAAAAGAACAAAAACAATGAATGCCTCAAACATAAGAACTGAATTAAAAAAGAAAAAAACAAAACATCAACAATGAAACAAAACAAACAAAATAATAAATAAAAGGAGGAAGAAAGAAAAAGGAAAGAATCAAACAAACGAACAAACAAAAGAACAAATGAACGAAATGAAAGAACGAAAGACAGACGCGCACAAACAGACTAGAATGTGACAAAATAATGAAAGCAGAACAAAAAAATAAAATGAATGCTTCAAACAAAAATTAAACAAGAAAAATCAGAAGGATAGAAAGAAAGAAAAGAAAAATTTAAAAAGTAAAACAAGAACGACTTTCCAGGGAGGAAATGGTCCAAAAATTAAATCTTTAAGATTTGCAGCATGTTCTGTTTCATAAATAATAAATGAAAACTTGTCTTATTGATAAAACACTGATTTTTATAGGTTTAAGGGAAAAAATGATATTACAGAATCATTATTCTATTGAACACATCTCCCACAGCCAGCTTTACAGCCATTTCCACAGAATATGAGCTGAAACTGAAGTATTTCCGAACAGGACAGAGGTAATGGAGAAACATCCCACCTCAGAATAGCACATTTCACCTGCAGCTTAGACAGGAGGATCTGCCCCTTTCTTAATCGAACAGGCCTGACAACAGCATCTACTGCTTGGGTTTCTCCAGACCAGGGATTTCACACACCACAACACCTCCAGCGCTCATGTGGATGATTTAAGTGGCAGCTCCACCAGCAGATGCTGAGATAGATAATGGAGGTTGTGTGGCCGTGGCTGTGTGAATATCTCATGCACATGTGAAGCACATGTCTGATTCCCCCATATGGACTGGACTCAATGATCCTCCCTTGTGGGATTTCAACCCAAAACCCCCTTTAGAGCTTACAACAAACATATGGTGTTACCTTAGTATTTTCTGCTTTTATGCACAATGGGCTTAAACACAATCTGCTGGGTTCATTTTAGTTTCATTAAAGCAAACTGGGTAAACCGTGAATCCTGTTGTCAGGTGGCGTTATCTGACTGAGATCTAAGATTAACGGTGTTACAATAACAGCGTGTCACCTGATTCTCTTCCTTTTTAATAACGCTACATGCCTGTAATATTAATTTTTTAAATGCTGAAAATGCATACAGTGGGGCTTCTGTTTTAATGATCAAGATCCGAGCTGGTAACTAAAGCTTGTAAATTCAAACTCCATCATTATACGCATGTATATACATTTACATATGTATGTGTACAGTATGCATCTGTGTTTTATGTATAATAATGTACGTATATGTATACAATATACACTAAGATGAGATTTTGAATGTTTTTGAAACATAAAAACCAAGGCTTCATTTATTTAATCAAAAATACTGTAAAAGTCATTTATATTTTCTTATAATTTTTTTTTTTATATAAAATTTAATTTAAAATGAAATTTAATATAAAAACCTTATTCATTCATGTATTTTAATTTAATTTAATTACATTTTTTTATTTTTTTTTTATAATTTAATTCCAGATTGGAAATCCTTTTTTTAACCATTCAAACATTTTGTGTAAGTAATATTATCTACCATAAATATATCAAACTTGTCCAGATAACAATAAAACAATATTGCACAGTTTGCCTTAAAGGGGCAACACCGCTTATAACACTCTCATAATCGCTTTGCATAAAAACACCTAATAAAAAACAACTTGCAAAATTCACTGCTTTCATATGCTTCAACCTGTGGAGCTGTTGTTTCACCTAATAAGGGTAATCCATTAATTTATGAACTGCACAACTGTTGTCTGGAAGCACAAATCCCAGCACTATGCAGATCTAACCAGCAGCATGATCACCTCGCATACAAATCAAGCTTCCATTCAGGAAAACCACATGGCGATGTCCATTATAAGGGAAAGTCCATTACAGAAATAACCACATGAGCTATTTTTATACTACATTTAATGTAATCCACAAGCTACATTTCTAGTTGAACTCACAAATTGCTTAATACATCAACTAACAAGGAGCGCAAGCTACGCTCCCGCAGCGCAAAGCCATCGCTATCAAAGGCTTGTAAAAATAGCTCTTTAGCAATATTGCCTTGTTCCTCTGCCTCTCTCTATGGCTGGTTAAGCAAAAGCCGAGTAAATGAATGTATTTATCAATGAATAATTGATGACGTATCTCCCATTGCACCGAGCAAAGCAATCTAATGCGTTCCTCACATAGATGGTGCAAAGAGGAAACTGGTATTAAAAGCACTGTAGCAAGAGTGCGTCTTTTAAGTAACAACGGCTGAGTGCAGGTAAAATTGAGACGTGAGAACGTCACCATTCAACACTCCATAAAGCCTGTCTCCTGTAGCGCTCGCCAGATGCCCGCATCCACCGCCCGGGGTAGATGAGAGGAACGGGGAGTGATACCGGATCAGTAGTGGTTCTGTATTAGCGAAGGGTGACGACAAGCAGACAGCTCTCCTCCTATGAGCCCTCTGGGCCGCAGAACTCCGCAGCTGATTGGCCGCCGCAGCTGCGCACCATTTGAGAGGACACATGAAAGAAACGCTGTGATTAAAAACGAAGACTGCCACTTCTCACTGAAAGAGAGAAATAAGAGCTGAAAGAAAAAAATCAACTTTGATCTCGCAAGTCGGTTTCATTGAAATTCCTTGTCTTGTCTCCTCCACACCCTTGGTTTTCCTCGGTCAGGCTATTTTCCTCTGTCTTTTAGGAATAACAAGCTCATGCTGCTTGAAGTAACATGCCTCACAGACTACGGCGCCAATGCTGGGAATGGAACAGGAAGTGAGCGTTGAATGATAATGAGCATTCTGTTGACACCTTGGGGACACAACGCTGGACCACTCATGTGTGTCTCACGTCTTCTAATTGTTCTCTGGGCAGATATGAGAATGGCAAGAGACCCAGCCAGACTTAGGGCCCTTTTCCCGCCAGTTTAGCCATGGAATTTTTTTTTTTACATTCTCTCGTTCAACCTCTCGGTTTGTCTCTGTCTGCAATTATCTCTCTTGATCCCTCCCTCCCTCTACAGATGGCACGACCAGCATGGCTCCCGCTACCAAAGGAGCAGGAAGCACTAATGAGAAGTCTGCCCCTTAACAGGCCATGCTATAGAGACTCAGCTGTGTCACACCACAGGCGTCTGGCTCTCTGAATCCAGGCCATCAAGCGAAGAGCAGTTTTGTAACACATATATATTCAATCACGCCATTTAAACACGACCGAGCCCAAATGCGTCCACCGTTTCATTACCCACAATGCATCAGTGAAGCGAATGTGAGGTAATTTGGCTGAACCTGAGGGTTTATGCATCATTAGCGCAGGTGCTCGTGAAAGTTTTTATCCGAGGAACCTGACACCTTGATTTTACAAGAATGGAGAACGCATTTAAAGATTCAGGAGTTATCGGAGAATGACTTGGAAGTGGAGGAGAGTAGCAGCTGTTTGCTCATGAAAAATGTAGAAGGGACAGTTGGTTCATAATTGCAGCATTAAAAGGGACTGTAAAGAATTGATGTCAATTATTTTGTACTTCTCACATACTAAGGATCTCTGGCAAGTAGATGTGCATGTCCTTCCAAGAACAGCATGGCACTATGTTGAACCATCAGACATGGCAGGACATGACATCCCAGTTCAAAGCTGCAAGCACATTTGGAAATTCACAAGAGTTACAGATTTCAGATGGCGCATGACTGTTCAGAAACTTTTTCAAACCGAATATTTGTGGTCTTAAAAATTCTTATTTTGCATGCCAGTGAAGAAATACAACCTAAAATCATACACTTTCCCTTTTTATAACATACTGTACACTAAAAGCTCAAAACCCTGAAATAATACAAAAAAGAGAGAATTGTAGAATGTAGCGATAATTAATTCATACTATACATACTACTACTACTACTATTATTGTTAGTATTATTATTATTATTATAACCAAACTGAACTCATATATGAATAATATCAAGTCCTAACTTTTTTGCAATCAATCAGTTAATATTATTATTATTATTATTATCCATTGCCAAATTGAACCAGTTCCCTAACTATATGGATAAAATCTAAATACATGCTGTACATACATAATGTGGTAAAAATGAAAGAAGCAGATTATAAAGTAAATCAAACTACACTTATTATCTGATTCTAAATCTAATTAGAAATGCAACCCTTTTTATTATAAAATTAAATATGCTACTATAATTTGGTTCATATGGTGCATCAAATTTCAGTCGTACAGTAGACATAAAATAACTCTGAATAGTTAGAAATAAATATAAGTAAGAAGAGTGCACATTTTAAGCATATATCAAAAAGTGTAAAAAGTCAAGGACCAACTTAAGTCACCCATGATCGGGGCGGACTGGGACACAATTTGTGCCCAAGTATGGTGTCCCATACTTGGAATTTGTGCTCTGCATTTAACCCATCCAAGTGCACACACACAGCAGTGAGAAGTGAACACACAAACACACACTGTGAACACACTTCCAGAGCAGTGGGCAGTTAGTGCTGCCACACCAGGTGTTCGGTGCATTGCTCAAGGGTCTCACCTCAGTCATGGTATTGAGGATATGAGAGCGCTGGACATTCACTCCCCCCACCTTCAATCCCTGCCAGACCTGAGACTCGAACCCCGCAAACTCCGGGTTTCAAGTCAGACACTTTAACCGTTAGGCCACGACTGCCCCAGGCCAGGGAACCTCACTCTCATCCAGGCCATTCTTTACCCCTACAGCAAATCCTGAAACCAAAGACAACCCTATTAATAGACATGCTGTTGTATCTGTGGTTTCTATGAGGAAATGTGTGTAAGTGTTTGCGGTATGGAGATTTTGCATGTGCACAGCAAACATGTCTGCCTTGGGAGCTGATTTTTTTTTGTTGCTGTGTTATGGAAGGGTAATATATCAAAGTGTCCTGTATCCTATGTGCCAGACAGGTGCTGATTGTAGTTGAAACACAAGTCCCTGCAAGGCATTAAAAACAGCATGAAAATTCCTTCTGCATTATTCATGCAAGTATTTTAATGCTCTCGTCTGTTTTTCTCGTTTTCTTTCTCCCTACCTCATCTTTTTCTGTTCCTCTTTTTAGTCTCACTATTTTCCATTTTAGCAAGATATAAAGCTCTTACTTACAGAGTCTTTTCCCCCCATAATCAATGCTATCCTCTCCAGTCACAGTTATTGTAGGCCTAAGCATGCATTTATAGAAATAAACATGATCAGACCTGAAAAAATATTTATTTTATGCTGCAACACATTAGTAATTACCCTGCTGATATTGATTTAAACATATAAAAATATTATTTACGTACATATTATGCATGTTATGTATTCATTCATGGCTTTATAATTTCCATTCATTATTGCAAAATATAAATATAACCGTTGTTGTTATTATTATTATTATTATTATTATTGTTGTTATTTCAATGCAATTTCAAACTATATGTGGGTGTGTATATATTGCACAGCCAGATAGATAGATAGATAGATAGATCGATAGATAGATTTAATGCTTGCAGTAATGAATGGAAATGTATATGTGTACATTTTAAATATATATTTAAGTATAGATACATCTATAATATGTCTATATGTCTCGCATGACCTTCATCACTGATCTGTGATTATCATGATATTGTGAGAAGATCATAACCAGCTCTCATTTCCATAATTATCAGTTATGACCTCTGACCTGATGAGTTTTTATAACACAATGACGTGATGTTGAATTGAAACCTTTGATTGCTCATTCAGTGGTCTCCTCTGTGACGGATGATCCTCAAGGTCTCAGATACAGTTCACAGTGACTGACAGTCTCCTATATTCAATTATGTGCTCAGGTTTTCAATCCCTGCCATCTGTGACCCTTGTTAATCTTGTCCACAGAGACCAATTCCCCCATGGGATTTCATTCAGCGCAAGTTTGATAACGCGTTCTGTCACTGATTGGTTTCAGTTGTTCTGTTAGCAGATGAGAGAGAGCATAAATTAAGCTAATTTATACAGTTCATTTAATGGAAACACATCGGGCTTTCTTCTGACACCACAAGAAAAAGGCAAACAAGATGAAGCTGAAGCTGAAAGGGCTGTGATAGTCTAATCAGAAGGCCTTTTGTGCTTTTGTAGCGTTATAGTCACCCTGCTGTGGCCTTCCTGCCGAGAAAAGCCTTTAAAAACTATTTCAAACTGAAAATGAAAACGAATTAAATATATATATAAAGAAATTTACAATCTGGCGGCAAGGACAGCCCTTTAGCACGTTCGCAAAATGACCCTTTTGCACATATATCTGAAGGTAAAGCTGTATAATTAGAAGCGACTATAAGCTGACTACATACTGTACTCTAAAAGGTGTCTGCGCTTAAGGTACAATTTGATGTAGCAGATTATTTTTACCCGCTCGGGAAAGAACAGAACCAAAAGACCTCATTTAGCCTTACATAAGTTACCAGCGCTGAGCTGAAAGTACTGTGATTTCAACGAGAGGATGTGACAGGCAAGTTTCACACAGGGTGGATGGGAACCGCTGCGTGACACCACATTCCCACAGTCTTAAACTACAGGCTCTTAAACTTTGCCAAAAAGTCTGTTAGAGAACAGCCCTCGATATTGGTCCTCTGCAAGCCAATTTTACTCTCCTCGGCTTTCGTTTTTGTCAAAATGAATAGTGCTGCATTAATAAGAGGATAGCTATTGCTGCAGGGCCTATTGTCTGGCACAGAATATGCACGTTTATATTTAAATCTCTTGAGTTTTGTGTCATTTCAGTGGTACTGGGTTACTAGGAGCAGAAGTATGATGTAGATAGCTGGTCTGCATCGTCTGCATCGAAATGGTACTGTATATAATGTTCTTTTTCCATAATTTGATAAAATACTATTGCCATTATTACTAGAAAATATTCACAAACATTGTCTGCTTTGCACTGGCAGTGATAGAAATAACTTTTGTGATCAAGGTCTTTTCTATAATAAACTAATTTGCATGAAATTTGATGAAATTTGCATGAAATTTAATTAAACCTGAAATTTCTATTGAAATTCACAGATTTTTCTAATGTTTGAGATCCTATATGTGTAAAAATAATACTACTAATGCACATATTTAAATGCACATATTTTCCTTTCATATTCTGATACATTTGTGTGACCTAATCAAAATGCAGCAGTTTGATATTGAGTCTTTACCCGCCTGTTGTACTGTAAAGAGTGGATTAACTATTAAAAATCAAGAAATCAAGTATTATAATCAGGCAAATCAATTATTTAAATAGTAGGATTGTGCTTGTATGGTGTATAAAAATATTAGCATGATTATTCATTGCATTTGATTTTTGTTATTTTTATTTTATACCTGAGGTCTGTAGGAACAAACATTTTCATGAAGAATTATTGAAGTTTTTGTTTAAAAAGAGCAGGAAAAATCATGACGAATTCACTTTAGCTTCTAGCACTTGGTTCCAAATAAATGGGATATCCTTGAGCTCCAATCTATATATTATTGTGGTTTCATTGATTTCTTATACTCTGCTCAGCATGATTGTCCTCTTAACAAAGGTCTGTCTCTTCCTGTTTAAGTTGGCAATAGTCAGAGTAAGCTTTAATGCCAACTTATTTTTAAAATTGTTTATTTATTAGTGCTGTCAAATGATTAATTGCGAGTAATCGCATCCAAAATAAACATTTTTGTTTACATAATATATATGTGTGTGTACAGTGTATATTTATTACGTATGCATAAATAGACACACATACATGTATATATTTAAGAAAAATGTTATGTTTGTATATTAAATATATTTATATATAAATTAAATTATATAAATTGTAAATGTATACATGTAAATATTTTCTAAATATATACTGTATGTGTGTGTATTTATGTATACATAATAAATGTTGTGTTAACAAAAACTTATTTTGGATGCAATTAATCAGGATTAATTGTTTGACAGCACTATTATTTATTAATTTATTTTTATTGATTAGCAACATGCAGACTAGGACAGAGTAAAATTCAAGTCAGGTTAGGAATATTGTTCAGTTTCATTCTCTTGGTTTGGTCTGCATAGCAATGAAGCTCAGAATAAAATTTGGGGAAGGCTGAGCTTGAGTGACATGCCATTAACTGGAACTGAAAAGCTTTCATGTCTGACACACTTTGAAACAAAATTAAATGCTGAAATGAAGCATAATGACCGTAGTCAACCTGTCCAAAAGCTTTGCTTGGCTAACGACCAATTCACACAAATCAGGTTTAAATCTTTACATTTTAGAAGTTTCGTTTCATTTTAGTTACTGGCTGCAGTACCACCATTGGCTCTTTGCCATTTGTGTATCTATTCAATAACAAGAACACATGAATGAACGTCTCGGTTACGTATGTAACCCTCGTTCCCTGAAGGAGGGAACGGAGACGTAACGTCAGTGTGACTGACTAATGGGAACTCGCTCGAGAGCCCAATCATCTTCGAGTGTTAACAAAACAAGCCAATGACAGTTGGCGTGCGTGTTTCGCCACGCGCACCCCGCCCCGCAGTGCGGGTATAAAAGGAGAGCGCGTGCAAACGCACATCAGTTTTTCGCTGAGGAGCCGAGACTGTGTGCCCCGGCCGTACAGCGGTGGTACAGCAACTATGGCGACGGGACGTTACGTCTCCGTTCCCTCCTTCAGGGAACGAGGGTTACATACGTAACCGAGACGTTCCCTATCAGTCAGTCACGTTCGACGTAACGTCAGTGTGACTGACTAATGGGATCCCTTGGAAAACGCCACTATTGCTGACCCCCTCCAGTGCCCTGCGGAAGCCGGCAAGTCCCCCCACACCAGTTGGGGTGGAAGATAGGACAAGGCTTAGGCAGGGATGACAGCCACTGCTGTTCCGTACAGTGGGTATGGATAACACTGGGAAAGCGTACCACAAGTAGGGGAACGCTACGGAAGCCACATCCTGCGTAAGGAGGTACCACGTGGCAATTACACATATGGACTGACCAAGGGCAGTACTACATATGGAAGTCTCTGAGGTAGACTCAGCCAGCCTGGGGTGAGATAACAACACAGCAGAGACGGCAGAAGGTCTCTGCCAGGGAAAGACACGGGCTCACCGTGAGGGGAACCGTACCGTGGAAGAATACACATGTGGGACCACCCGAAGGGGAATCACTACACACGGGCACCTAGCCCAGCACAAGGGCTGACCTTGGGCAAACACACGAGTGCTGGACCTGGCGTCTGGCGTTCCGCCACGCCTGACTGCCGAGGGTGCGGGAGGAACTTCAACAGGGTTCGCCATGGGGAACTGAACTGAGAAGCAACAAAGCGCACGTATCCGGTCCGTAGAGGGGAATGGCGCAGCAAGCGGGATTGACACCGAGCAGTGTCCCAGTGCTACTGGCCGTCTGAGCCAAGTACACGGGAGGACACGGGCTCTACACGGAGATTATAAAATCTCGCAAACGTGTTAGGTGCCGCCCAGCCGGCAGCTCTACAAATGTCTGCTATCGAGGCGCCCCGCGCCAACGCCCAAGAGGAAGCAATGGCTCTTGTAGAGTGTGCTCTCACACCGAGGGGGCACGGTAAGCGCCGGGCCTGATAGGCCAAGACTATAGCCTCGACTATCCAATGGGCAAGTCTTTGTTTGGAGACAGCCTTCCCCTTCTGCTGTCCCCCGAAGCAGACGAAGAGCTGGTCTGAGGTCCTGAAGCTCTGCGTGCGGTCCACGTAAGTGCACAAAGCGCGGACGGGACAAAGCAGAGCAATGGCTGGGTCTGCCTCCTCCCGGGGCAGCGCTTGCAAGTTCACCACCTGATCCCTGAAGGGTGTGGTGGGAACTTTGGGCACATAACCAGGCCGGGGTCTCAGGACAACGTGAGAGTCATCCGGCCCGAATTCTAGGCACGAATCGTCGACCGAAAATGCCTGCAGGTCCCCTACCCTCTTGACCGAGGCCAATGCAGTGAGGAGTGCTGTCTTCAACGACAGAAACTTAAGCTCTACTAACTGCAGAGGCTCAAAGGGCTCCTCCCTCAAGGCCAACAGGACCAAGGGGAGATCCCAAGAGGGTACCAGATGAGGGCGCGGAGGATTTAACCTCCTCGCCCCTCTGAGGAACCTGACGACCAAGTCGTGCTTCCCTACAGACTTACCGTCTACTGCATCGTGATGTGCGGCAATAGCGGCGACATACACTTTGAGGGTGGAGGGAGACAGCCTTCGCTCCAACCCATCTTGCAGGAAAGAAAGCACGACCGCGATCGGGCATCCCCGGGGGTCTTCCCGGCGGGAAGAACACCAATCGACGAACAGGTTCCACTTCAGCCTGTAAGCGTGTCTTGTAGACGGGGCTCTAGCTGAAGTGATTGTGTTTACTACCGATGGAGGTAGCCCACCTAGAACCTCCGCGTCCCGTCCAAGGACCATACGTGGAGATTCCACAAGTCTGGACGCGGGTGCCAGAGGGTGCCCCCTCTCTGAGAAAGGAGATCCCTCCTCAGAGGAATTTGCCAAGGAGGGGCTGTCGCGAGGAGCATGAGTTCTGGGAACCAAGTCCGACTGGGCCAGTACGGCGCCACCAAGAGGACCTGCTCCTCGTCCTCCCTGACTTTGCACAGGGTCTGCGCGAGAAGGCTCACTGGGGGAAACGCATATTTGCGTAGGCCCCGAGGCCAGCTGTGTGCCAGCGCGTCCGTGCCGAGGGTACCCTCGGACAGGGAGTAAAACATTTGGCAGTGGGACGTGTCCGGGGAGGCAAACAGGTCTACCTGAGCGTCCCCGAAGTGTCTCCAAATCAGCTGGACTACCTCGGGGTGGAGTCGCCATTCTCCCGGAAGGGCGGGCTGACGTGAGAGCTCGTCGGCTGCACGATTGAGCTCGCCAGGGATATGAACGGCGCGAAGCGACCTCAGATGCTTCTGACTCCAAAGGAGAAGATGGCGAGCGAGTTGCGACAGGCGACGGGAGCGTAGACCACCCTGGTGGTTGATGTACGCAACGGTCGCAGTGTTGTCCGTACGGACCAGTACATGCTTGTCGTGTAGCAGCCCTTTGAAGCGGCGCAGCGCAAGCCATACTGCTAGCAACTCGAGGCAATTGACATGCCACTGCAACCGGGACCCTGTCCAGAGCCCTGCAGCTGCACGCCCGTTGCACATGGCTCCCCAGCCCATGGCAGAGGCATCTGTTGAGACAACAATGTGCCTGGATACTTGCACTAGGGGAACTCCTGCCCGAAGAAAAGCAAGATCCGACCACGGGCCGAAGGTCTGACGGCAGGACGGGGTAACTGAGACCCGGTAAGTGCCGTGTCGCCATGCCCATCTCGGGACCCGGTCGTGAAGCCAATGCTGAAGCGGTCTCATATGAAGCAACCCGAGCGGCGTGACAGCGGCTGCGGATGCCATATGCCCCAGGAGCCTCTGAAAGTGTTTCAGTGGAGCCGCTGTCTTGCGCTGGAAAGACTCCAGGCAGTTCAGCATCGACTGAGCACGCTCTACTGAGAGACGTGCTGTGAGGTTGACCGAGTCCAACTCCATACCGAGAAAAGAGATCCTCTGCACAGGGGAGAGTTTGCTCTTTTCCCAGTTGACCCGAAGCCCCATCCGGCTGAGGTGGCCAAGCACCGTGTCCCTGTGATCGCACAACAGTGCTCGAGACTGGGCCAGTATGAGCCAGTCGTCGAGGTAGTTGAGAACGCGAATGCCTGCTTCCCTTAATGGAACAAGGGCTGCCTCCACGACCTTGGTGAAGACACGAGGCGACAGGGATAGCCCGAAGGGGAGGACTTTGTACTGATATGCTCGTCCTTCGAACGCAAAGCGGAGAAACGGTCTGTGTCGAGGCAGGATTGAGACATGAAAGTACGCGTCCTTCAGGTCGATCGCTGCGAACCAATCGAACGGACGGATGCATTGAAAAATGCGTCTTTGCGTCAACATCCTGAACGGGAGCTTGTGAAGGGCCCGGTTCAGGACGCGCAGGTCCAAGATTGGTCGTAACCCACCGCCTTTCTTGGGTACAATGAAGTACGGGCTGTAAAACCCCGACTTCATCTCGGCTGGAGGGACCGGCTCTATCGCGTCCTTCGCCAGCAGGACCGCGACTTCCGCACGCAAGAGAGGGGCATCCTTGCTCAACACAGAGGTGAACCGAACGCCCCTGAACTTGGGGGGACGCCGGGCGAACTGAATCGCGTAGCCAAGTCTGATGGTTCTCATGAGCCAGCGAGACAGCCTGGGGAGCGCTAGCCAGGCCCCCAGAAACCGTACAAGCGGGACCAAGGGAGCCACGGACGTACCCACGGCGGGGCAGCGAAGTGGAGCGCAGGGGCCCGCCTCGGAAGGCAGTGCGTTCCGAAGTGGGGTCTGAGTGTGCAGTGCGACACTTACCTGGCTCCAAGGCTGAGCAGGGGGCGCGGGAGAAGGCATCGCGTCCTCGGACCGGACCCTGCTGCTCATAGGCGAAAGGAGAGGGGGACGGGAGTGTGGAGACGGGGTCTCGTGCACTGCCATCCTCGCCCTCTTGGGACCCGGAGAAAAAGGAAACTGCTCTTTTTTTGAGGTTTTGGGTACCACTGGCTGGAGAGCCAGTGGCGGAACAGAATAAAAAGGGAACAAAAGATTCTCCACCCGGCCCTCCTCCGGGGGAAGGAGTGGTGCAGTCACCATCTCCTGAAGAGCAGGATCCAGAGACTCCGGGTCGCCCGTCTCAGGGCCGCCGCTTGCCCTGGCGCTTCACAGATTTGGCAGGGGCAGAGACGGGCTGCGCCGCTTTCCTGCGGCCAGCTCCACGCTGCGGCCGTTGTGAAGGCTGCTGCTGGGGCCGAGCTGGAGCGGAGGTGGAGGCCGCAGGAGGGCGCCCTCGGCGACGAGCAGACGGAGGAGCTGCAGCCGGCGGTGGGGTGGAGACAGCAGCGGACCGCCGGGGCAGGATGTGTCGAAACGCCTCTGTCTGCTGCTGTGCGGCGGAGAACTGTTGGGCAAAGCCCTCCACCGCTTCGCCGAATAGGCCGGCCTGGGAGATCGGGGCGTCTAAGAAACGGTGTTTGTCAGACTCCCTCATATCCGCCAAGGTCAGCCATAAGTGGCGCTCCTGGACCACCAACGTGGACATCGTCTGACCCAGGGCCCGCGCCGTGACTTTCGTCGCCCGTAGGGCAAGGTCCGTCGCTGTGCGCAGTTCCTGCAATCCGGCTGGGTCAGCACCACCCTCGTGCAACTGCTTTAACGCCTTGGCCTGGTGGACTTGCAGGAGGGCCATGGCGTGCAGGGCGGAAGCGGCCTGTCCAGCAGCACTGTAAGCCTTGGCCGTCAGAGCGGACGAGAACTTACAGGCCCTGGACGGAAGGCGTGGATTACCCCTCCAGGCGGCAGCGCCCTGCGGGCAGAGCTGCATTGCAATGGCGCGCTCAACTGGGGGGATCTCCACATACCCTTGGGCCGCCCCACCGTCGAGGGTGGTGAGGACGGAGGAGGCACTAGGTCTGTTTCGGGCAGAAAAAGGTGCCCTCCAAGACCTAGTCACCTCCTCATGCACTTCCGGGAAGAATGGAACCGGAGGCGGTTGCCTGCGATCGGCCTGCGCCCCCAGGAACCAATCGTCCAGCCTTGAGCGTTCGGGAGAAGGAGGAGGCCTCCAGTGCAGCCCGATGCTCTCAGCGGCCCGGGAAAGCATAGCAGTCAGTTCTGGATCTGACTCGGTCAACGCCACTCTTCCTGATGGAGGCAGCGCAGCCGAATCATCATCTCCAGAACCTAGCTCATCCCCCGATGCAGTGACCGACATCCTGTCATCTGCTGGAGCTCCGAACGAGATGCTGGGCCCCGCCCTGTCCGAGGACTCCACAAACTCGTCCGGAAACCCCAGACGGTGCGATGCGCTAGAGGAGTGAGAGGCCCGCGGAGACGCACTCGACGGGGAAGCTCTCACTGTGATCCTCAAGTCACCCTGACCATGAGCCGAAGTAGCCCTCCGAGAACCGGAGGAACTAGAACGGGGCATGGCAAGGGGGATACCCCCCCGCTTGACGAGGAGGTATCTGGAGCGCAGCATCGCGATGGTCATGTTCCCACACAGAGAACATGAGTCATCCACGAGCGCTGCCTCAGCGTGCTGAAAGCCCAAGCACGAGACACAGCGATCGTGACCATCAGATGAAGCCAGGAAACGGCCACATCCAGAAACACACGAGCGGGAAGCCATCTTTAAAAAGACGCCCGTCGCTCGTGGAGCTCTTTCAGAATTTGCTCTTTTTTGAAAGAAATTCTCTTTTAGAAAAAGTGTTGAAGCGCCCAGGAGAGGTCGCAGCGCGACCGCAGAATGAGAGCTGCAGCACGCCGAGATGAAGCAGCAGCACTGGATCGCAACCTCCGCTGACGCGCCGTAACACCAACACTCGTCAAGCTGTCTTGTACACTCTCGGAGATTCGCAGCAAGGCTCGGCTCCGAAGCGAAAAGCTGATGTGCGTTTGCACGCGCTCTCCTTTTATACCCGCACTGCGGGGCGGGGTGCGCGTGGCGAAACACGCACGCCAACTGTCATTGGCTTGTTTTGTTAACACTCGAAGATGATTGGGCTCTCGAGCGAGTTCCCATTAGTCAGTCACACTGACGTTACGTCGAACGTGACTGACTGATAGGGAACTTACATCATCTGTTATGGTCTGTTTTGTCAGTGTTGGTAAAATGGCACAGAGATTTCAAGATCTTAACTTAATATCCTAATGATTTTTGGCATTAAAAAAATCGATAATTTTGACCCTTACAATGTATTTTTGGCTATTTCCACAAATATACCCCAGCGACTTAAGACTGGTTTTGTGGTCCAGGGTCACATATTTGTGCTTGTTCAAAATTCCCACCCATTGGCTTTTGATCTGGTCCCAATTAAACAAACAAACAAACAAACTTTTTTTTTTTTTCTTTTTTAACTCATTAAAAACCTTAGTTATTTATCTGCAAAAATAAAAAAAAATATTGATTGATTGATTTATACAGCATAGGACTGATTTGATGGCAGCTTTTATTTATTTATTTATTTTTGTATGTATGTTTCTGTAGTTCAAACTGTAAGACATGGTGTTACTGACACCAAGATCATTCCCATGGAAAATGAAAACCTCAAACGTAATATAAAACATCTGTAAACTGCACAATAGCGAATGTGATATGAGTCGGTGTAACTAATTTTCAATTTACAGATAGTCAAAGTAGCTTTAAAACAGGAGAATAGTGTGTCAATAATGCAAGAGGATAATTATAGTAAACAGTAAATTTTTCAGTTAAAGTCAGTTTTCATTTAAGGCCAAATTATTATTTTTTATTTTTCAAATTCAGTCAAGTGTACTTTTAACTGGTAGTGTGGAAGATATTATGTAATCAGTTCAAACTGCAGTTCATTAATTACAGGGGATGTTTCATTGGTGCACCCCAGGATGCACCAAGGAAATTAGAGATTTCTAGAGTCTACATATTGGTAAGAGGGGATATTAATAATTCTTCAGTCCACGGATTTAAGTGTGACCTGGTTAACCTTAATCACAAGGTCACATCTCACTACATAGCACGCCCACAGTAGTATTTATTTTGATAGGATCATATATCAATTTCAAGCTCAAGTATATTTGTATAGCGCTTTTTATGATACAAATCATTGCAAAGCAGCTCTACAGGAAATTAAGTTTCCACAATATATTTATATATTGCAGAACCTTAATATATATGTCAGTCCTCTGTCGTGTGTGTCATGTGTTCCTGCCTCTTGTATTCATATTTGGTTTGTTTCCTGTCCTTGTTAAATGAAATCATTAGTTAATTCTTGTCCAGATGTGTTTGTCTAATTGTCTATGATTATCCCTTGTATATTAGTCCTGTCTGTTCAGTTAGATTTCGTCTGGTCTACTCGTTACTCCCCGGTGTTCCTGTCTGTGTCTTGCCCTGCCTTGATGTCATCAGTAAAGACTATTATTTGAAGTTATATCCTCGTCTGCGTGTTCCTGTGTCCTCCCTCGTGTGTGCACCGTGACAATATATAGAGATACACAGGAAACAATGAAAAAGCAGAAAGGGGAACAAAACCAGGGAAACCAGGACTTGAACTCTGGTCGCCCGAGGTGCAAATGCACCGTATGTCAGATCTTTGCCCACAAGGCTATGGCTCTGACGCAGCAAAAACACTTTGATTGAATATTTGCCATGCTAAGCTTCGCCCAGGGCAGAATGTTATGTCAAACTAGTTCAGCACTAATTGTGTTTGTTCATATAAAAAATTCTAATTAGAATGAAATTATTCAGCACTTTACGATACTGCTCAGCTATCTTGTTTGGAGGTGAGACTCCACCACATTTTGATGCAACCTCGCATGACAGGTTTTTACAATGACGTCTCACACCCCTGCTGTTAGAATAATCAACTATACCGATGCAGTGTTCATTTCACACCAACCTGATGGGAAATGCAGAATAAACACAGTAAATCAACACAATATTCTGCTTGCAAAACATGGGGAAGCTGGTAGCATTTTTATGATGCTACAGGGTGTTTCTGTTTTATGATGGAAAGGATACCATAACTTGAGCACGGCTTTATTCTGCCAGTTTATTGTGCAGCAGGACTGTCTGTTACTTTTTACATTTGAGAAAGCGGCCTGCGTTGCCCATATTGTTCATATAGGCATGGTCAGAGAATTGATTTTTTTCTTTCTTCTGTCACCCCCCCCCCTTTTTTTTTTTGATCTCTCACTGCACATCACTCAAACTGTTGTCTCCGCCTGGCAGGAAACACCAGCTCTCCAAAAGTTTAGGCCTAATAGCACAACAAAGAAAGTTTTCACCGCCTACCCTTTTCTACAAAATAGGCAGGAGAGTAGGCTGAAGGTATTAACTGTCTGCTGCCTTTTTTTGTTGCATCGTGTGCCACAAACACACAGATGTTCTACAGCTAATGTTATGAAACCACATTATGCTGTTAAGTACTGGGAAATTGTGTTTAGCAGTTAAAATCTGTCAATATACAATAAGCAGTTTTTATTTGCTTATTTTGTTTTATTGCATATATATTTTAAATATAAATGTAAGCTTGTTGCCATTACTTTTTTGGTTATTTTTTTTATTTCCACGTGTATGTGTGTGTATTATTATTACTATTATTATTATAACAATTATTACATATTGTTATTTGTTTATTATTTATATTATAAATTATATTACATCAAAATTATTATATATTAGGGCTGTATACCTTGGAGAACCTGGCGATACGATACATACCTCGATACACAGGTCACGATTCGATACGTACCTCGATACAGAGCTGTCTCGATACGATTTGATACAATGTGACACGATTCGATACGATTCAATAAAAATACATGGGCCAGAGCCAATTAGTTAATGCTGAACACATTTACTCAACAAACAGAACTCTGCATTTTTCTTCAATTTATTGAAGACAAAAGTGCAGGGCTTGACGCTTACCTATTCCCCAAGGAGCACATGTGCTCCTAAGTCAAAAAATTTAGGAGCGCATTAAAAACATTTAGGGGCGCAATGCAAATTTTTCTAATTAGGTGTTTTAGCTTAATAAGGGGATACAAAGAGACATTTACAAGCACCATTATTTAATTTATCAGAATACAGAAAGTACACAAGGTTCTTAAATAATTTTACTTCAGACACTATTTAATAGGCTAATTATGTAATTAGTTATAATCCTATTAAACTGTGTCGGTATAAAATTTTCACAATAATCATTGAAGCTTTTGTCACGGTATATGTTTTTGTTTTTAAATCACAATATATAATTTCTAAGTGAAAAAAGTGTTGTCCTCCTAACAGGTTAAATAACTTTATTAAAGATAATTTACTAAAAGACTTTTATAAAAAATACATAAAAATATAAAGTAAACAAGTGTTTCAAGATTAGAGTGCAAAAGATTGTTCAAATGAACGAAAGAACAAAGTAAGTCCCATTTGTTAACATTAGTTAAAGCAGGTTAACATTAACTAAAAATGTGCAATAGCTAATTGTTGCAGTAGTTAATATTCTTTATTAATGTTGATTAATAAAAAATACAACTATGTTAGTTAATGTTAGCTCCATTGAATTATATTAAGACAACTTTTGATTTTATAATGTATTATTAAAAGTTGAAATTAAGATAGCATTATTAATAAATGCAGTCATTGTTTTTTTCATGTTAACTAATGGAACTTGTGTTACTGAACAATAATAACGAATCAGTCGTTGATATATAGATAGGCCTACTGTTCTCTATTATAGATCAGTGGATGGGCCATGTTTTAGCTTAGAAACAATGTTTGAAAATAAATAGCTCATTAAGTCTTTAAGTAAGAATTATTTGAGGCTATTGTGAAGATTAAAGCGAATATAAATATCTAAATGACTGTGAGTGTGAAACATTATTTACACAGTTTTAGGAAAGTAGCGCAGCTGATTTGTTTACTGGGTTACCGGGGTAACGGCAGCGCCCTCTAGTGGCGAATGTGCGTCATTCAGCGCGTCTTCACTTTAACTCGCTCCGCTTTTCTTCTCATCTGTGCTCATTTAAATTAAACCGTTGCCTTTTTAAAGTTCTAAAGTAATCATATGAGGCTGCATCGCAATTTTTCCATAAATAAACAGAATAAATTAATACGTTTGTTATAGGCTACTGTATAAGTTAGGCTGTTTTGTATTTTGTTTTGTATTCGCACTTGTGCTCCTAAATACATTTTCCAGTTCGCACACATCTATTTTTAGTCGCAAATGCGAGTGAAATGCTCGCACTGTCGAGCCCTGAAGTGCATTATAACAAGTGCATTTTGCTTAAATATTTGCAACTTTAAGTGCTCTGATTAATTGTACACAAATTGTATTAATCTGGAAATTACCACAAGTCAACATTTAACTTTCCAAGGGTACAGTCTGAGCTCACACAAGCACAAAATCTTCTTCTTATTATTCTTAACTTCTTATTAAATCTTCTTATAATTCTTTTTTGTGACACCATGTACTGCCATAACATATTTCACTATGAAATCGCTTAAATGCTACATCTTGCTTTAACATTTTCCATGAGTTTTTTGAAACTCGCGGGCGCCGCTGCGCTCCCTAATGGCTGGGCGGAGTATCGATACTAAGGGCTAGAATATCGATACTGTATCTTTTTTTATTATATCGGTATGTATCTAAGAATCGATATTTTAAGCACACCCCTATTATATATTATATACATGTGTGTGTGTGTGTGTACACACACATATAATTATACAGTATATATACAATAAAGAATAAAATAAATAAAATACAATAAAAAATAAAAACCATAAAAAAATACTTAAAAAGTAACATGAACAGAAATGTTATTATTTTCAAAATTACAAATTACAATGTTATAACAACGACAACAATTATTATTATTATTATTATTATTATATTTTTTGTTATTTGCATATGCATATATAAAGGCAAATCTATGAGGATCTATTTCTTATGTTGTTTATTTTGATTTTGGTGGGCAATTCTATTTAAAAATATAGAAGATATATACAGTAAATAGAATATAAATATAAAATATTTAATTTATTTTGACACTAAAGTTTTTTTTTCGTCTTTTAGAATATTTAGTCTTAGAGAAAAAGAAAAATCTTAAAAAACAAAATCACCTTCTCAACTTCCATGACCTTTTTAGGGGTTGTGCAATATATATGCAGTAATCAGCTAAATCTGTTTAGGATTTTAGTTGCTACTCACGTAAGTTAACTTAGTATTAACTTAGTAAGTTAAATGTAGTATTTAGTTGTGGTTGCGATATCAGGATTCATTTTACAATGCCTGCATTATCTCTTACCTTAATCCATGTTATTTGAAATATTTTGTTAATTGAGTAATTCTAAATAAAGCGGTTCAGATTCGATTATCTCCCTCTCTAACCATATATAACATCACCTATGTGCTCTAATTAACCATGTGTCATTTCTCAAACTGTAATCGCTCCTCAGTGCTTTAAGCAGTCCAATTAGTGTGGAAGAAAACACAGCTATTTATCCTTGCCTAAGAAGAACTAAATTATGTAGCTCAAAAGGAATTACATGAACATCTCTCAGAACAAACATAGCAACAACCTGGTTTCCATGGGAATGTTCCCATACAAAGCAGCTTGCGTTGTTCAGATGTTTTTCTTTGTCTCGTTTTATCTCGAACGCAATGCGAGCATATAAACAAACAAGCCAAAACAGGCAAAAGTTTCTGCCGCACTTAAAAGGTGTACTACATCACAAAAAGTATTGCAATAGATGCTGCAGATGCTATATTAAGCTACGTTCAGTGTTTTTAAAGGATCTCAAAGAGGAAAGAAAAGATGGTTAGATGTTTTCAACACACCTTCCTCGTTCTCACAACTCTATTTCACAGTTGTTTTGGCAGCATGCTGTTTGAAAGGGTGTTTTGTCTGGCCTGAAATTGGCAGTAAAATGGACTCTGACCAGTCAACTGAAGCTAACCGCTCAACCGCAGGTCTTTGCCTTCACAGCAGACAAACTACAAAACATTTCAAGTGTTTTTGTATTATTTCCTGAACTGAAAAATCCATTCAGATTGGCTGAATGGATTCAAAAACGGTAAAACTCAACTGTTTAACTGTTGCGGAGTTGTAAAATGAGCCTATTTCCAAAAAAAGTGGAGTGTTCCTTTAACTAATGGACTGGACTTGTAGATTATTGTGATGTTTTTATCTATTGTTTGAACTCTTATTCTGACGGCACCCATTCACTGCAGAGGATCCAATTGTGAGCAAGTAACAATTGTAATTTTAATTAAACTTTTTTATAAGTATTTGTTGCTAAAATCCGCTATTACGATGCCAACATTTAAATAAAAAAAAAAACTTTTGACTGCAAGAAATGTAATCACCAGATGCACAGAGGCATGACATACTGTACAGTGCAAAAAATCAACAATAAAATTCAGTCAAATGCTTTAAATAAAAATGTATGTTTTTAACATATTCCTTATCAGGATTTTGATGTTGGCGGCTAGCCTATCCAAACAAATTTTTTTTTTTGAATGAAAATACAGACAGATCTGGCAAATGACATTTATTGAATAATATTATCTCGCCGGCAGACATTGACGCTGTGAGAATGCGGATGTCGCAGTGACCTTACTCCTTCAGTGTCTGACTTTTTTTCAGTAGCTGTACAATACGCTTGAATTGGCAAGTTGTGTGGAAACTGCATTTTGAGAGTCTTACTAAGCAAAAGAGGCCTTGTATAATGCACAGTATAATTTTGTGAACTTATTTTTTGTGAAGTCATCAGTTAGCATGTTTATGCAGGGGCTGCTGTATCGAGGGACTAACAGTAGAAATTAATCAGAGGGAGTCTTGAAATCATGTAGTACAAGGCTCAGGCCACACGGATGCTGTTTTCACTGATGTTTAATTTTAGACACATTACTCTAATAAACGCTGCGGTTACAGCATCCGGCGCCGTCCTGGTCTGACAAATAAACAGCATCCCACACAATCATAAGCTCAATTGGAGGAACTACATTTTCTCTCCTGTGAGAATCATACCTTCGCTGCTTCAGAAAACTTATTGTGATATGCATTCGTGAGATTGGAGCAGTTGTGACACGGCCAGGCCTTACAGCATGACTCAACAGCATCTTGTGATATGAGAATGGTTTAAATCACAGGGTTAGTGGCCTCTCTCTCAGCGAGGCTCGCAGAAGTCAAGGCTAAGGTCAGTATTAGATTGTGTTATTGCGTGCACTCTTGCTCATTGGACGAAAAGGCCATATTCACCAGCAGAGAGAGAGAGACAGAGAGACTGGGTACTCACATCCAAGGTCCTGAAACAGAGAGCCATGAGATTTTTAAAGGGATAGTTCACACAAAAATGAAATTTCTGTCATCATTTACTCCCCCTCATGTCAAACCGGATTGCTTTCTGTATTGTTCTATCATTCTATCTATTATTTTATTTATATATTTCTGTCTATCTTTTTGTTTGTCCATATATTTTTGTTATTCTGTCTATTGTTCTTCCTGTCTCTGTCTATTTACAGCTCTATCTATCATTATATTGTTCTATCATTCTTTTATTTCTGTCTGTCAATAAGTCTGTCCATATCATTCTATTGTTCTGTCTCTCTGTCTTTCTATCATTCAGTTTATCACTCTTTTCGTCTGTCTTTCAGCCTGTTTGTCTATTGTTCTCTCTGTATCTATCTTTCTATTTTTCTGTCTGTCAGTCTATCATCCTGTCTGTCTCTCTATCAATCAGTCTGTCCATCTGTCATTCTGTTGTTCTTTATCTTTTTCTCTTTCTTTCTTTCTTTCTTTTCTTTCTTTCTTTCTTTCTTTCTTTCTTTCTTTCTTTCTTTCTTTCTTTCTTTCTTTCTTTCTTTCTTTCTTTCTTTCTTTCTTTCTTTCTTTCTTTCTTTCTTTCTTTCTTTCTTTCTTTCTTTGTCTGTTTATCTATCATTCTGTTCTTCTATCATTCTATCTGTTGTTCTATTTATCATTCTTTCTGTCTGTCTGTCTTTCATTCTATCGTTCTGTCTGTCTGTCTGTCAGCTCTATCTATCTTTCTTTCTGTTTGTCTGTCAATCAGTCTGTCCATCTATCATTCTGTTGTTCTTTATCTATCTATCCATCCGTCCGTCCGTCCATCCTTCCGTCTATCCGTCCTTCTATCAGTCTTTCTATCCTTCCATATATCTGTCATTCTATCATTGTTTCTTTCAGTCAGTCTGTCTGTCTTTTTGTCTATCTGTCGGCCTCTCTTTCTCTCATATAGACGTCATTTAATTGCTAGTATTCATGTATTTCTTCAAGCTTAAGACTTTCTGTTTTCTCCCTATCACAGTTCATGGCATTTGATTGCTATCTTCATCTTACAGTTGTATTAAAGCATATCTTCATTTTTTGCCTCTTTTCCCTCAAAGCTGCTATAATTTGTGATGATATATTCATACCCTTTCAGAGGAAGACATTGAATGAATGCGTTTGGCTAAAGGTGACATATTCTGCATGAATAAATACACGTCTAAGTATGACATTTGCAGACTAGATTCATATACTTCCTGACATAAATAGCAGGGCCCTCTTGCTCTACTGCCACTCACAAAGTTTTCTGTGGCAGAAGGTTATGGAACTCGCCTGTCAGTTTCACTCACAGACTTTTCCCCAACTGCACACGCTGTGTCCGTTCCTCCTGGCAAAGCATCCATGGCACATTTTGGGCATTGTTTACTGAGCAATTAGACAGGTGTTGTGGCTTTCAGGGGAATCCATGAATGTTAACTTCTGCAGTGCTATTGCTGGTTACCTGGATCTTTCCAGTGTGATTATTTACATACTTTTATAGTATTTGTTAAAATTTACAATAGTTTTCATTTTTACATTTTCAGTTTTCATTTTAATTTTAGTAATTTTATGTGCTTTTGTAACTTTTATTAGTTTTTGTTCATTTAGCTTTTATTTAGTTTATTATTATTTCAGTTTTCATTTTAGTCATTTTAATATTTCAGCTTAAAAATTTTATTTCAATTAACATTTCTAATTTTCATTAATTTTTATGTTTAAGTGTTTCATCTAATATTTATATTTTATTTGGTAAAATATAAATATCAAACAAACTTTTTTATATATATTTTCAGTTTTCAGTTAATTATAGTTTTAGTAATTTTAATTTAAATGTTCATCTATAATTTGTATTTTATTTTATGTCAGCTTTATTTCAGTTAATAAAAACAGTTTTTAGTGGTTTTAATTAACAATAACAACATTAGCTTCTTACCAGACTACTTTGGGGTGATAAAATCTAGAAGGTCTGGCAAACCAAGTAATTGAGGATTGTTAGTGGGTGGAGGAGGTGTAGTATAGTGCTTTGCCTCATTCCAAGGTTATTTGTTCAAATCACTATCTACATGGCCTGTTATTTTGCATCATGAGGTGTTGATGCGCTGGCCAGGCATTACATTTCCAACACTGACAAACACTTGCCAAGACCCACGCGGTTGGGCTGATTTACGATGGTGGAGAGGAAGTCCACAGCCGAAGAAAGCTAAGTAATTACCTCAACGCTGTGACTAATTAGCATGGCAGCAATCTCTCTCCTCGTACACCCGAGGAGGGCCCTAGTCACTCCATCATGTCATCTGATAATTGTGTAATCTGTATTCTACACGGTATTCCGCTATAAACCTGCACCTTTTTGGGGAAAGCAAAACAGAGTGGGTGTTTATCTGACCCTCGTGTTTGCTTCTGATTTAAGATCTCACCCAAGGTCATAATGAATATGCAGTGGAAGAGTCTTTTGTCTGTGGGAGTAGAAGCCACTGTTAACTGCAGTCTGGAGAGCGTTCCATATTACCCACAATGCTTCTGTGGTGACAGCTTCATGCTATTATCAGGCCAGAAATGGACACACTTGAATGTTTATTGAAACTCGGGAAATGGCATTCAGTTAATTTCTCATTTGGGACTCTTAAATACTGATATGGGGCTGATTGTAATGGTCATGAACTGGGAAATTTATATCTCTGTTTTGGTGTTTGTGAGTCCACTGTCATATGAAATGGCCTTGCAGTTTCCACACAGCTTAAGATAATATTTTATTGTATCTTGGATGAGATTTTGCTATAGGGGAACTGCTTTCCTAGCAAATTCTTATCCAAGTGAAGTAAAAATCTTTGGGAGGAAGAAAGAAAGAAAGAAAGAATTGTGTGGAATTTTTAGGCTAGCCTTAAATTAAAGTCCTTCAAATAAGTGAACTTGGTACGAAAAAACAAACAAACAAACAAAAACAGACAGGCCAGTAATAGTAATAGTCTGTATTACAAAAAGAAAAGAAAAGAAAAAGTATGTTTTCTAATGGGGTTGGGAGAAGTTTATTTATTTTTAAATGAATACTTTTATTCAGCAAGGATACATTAAATTGATCAAAAGTGTCAAAAATGTCTAATTCAACTAAATCCTATTAAAATAAATTAAACTGTCTATTCATCACATAATTCTATAAATAAATAAATACAAATAATTATTGAGTACCAAATAAGTATATATTCTGAAAAGTTAATGCTGAAAAAGCATTGCCATAAAAGGAATAAATAAAATGTTTAAATGAATAAAAATGTACTAAAATTTAAATATTTTTGACCCCAAACTTTTGAACAGTAATATATACTTTATTCCATATATGATGAAATAAAAATTGTAAATGAAATAAATAAATCAAATAAATCAGGAAAGCAGAATTAAAGTACCTTTAATATGATTGCCAAAATGAAATGATACATGTGTCACTCAGTTTGAAAGTGAAGTGACGTGTGGCCAAGTATAGTGACCCATACTCGGAATTTGTGCTCTGCATTTACCCATCCAAAGTGCACACACACACTGTGAACACACACCCGGAGCAGTGGGCAGCCAATGCTGGGGCGTCCTGGGAGCAGTTGGGGGTTCGGTGCCTTGCTCAAGGGCACCTCAGTCGTGGTATTGAGGGTGGAGAGAGCGCTGGACATTCACTCCCCCCACCTACAATTCCTGCCGGACCTGAGACTTGATCCTGCCGCGACCTTTGGGTCGCAAGTCCGACTCTCTATCCATTTGTATTTAGCATGCATGAATGGATTAGATAGATGAACAAATTGTCAATATACTGTATGTTTCTTTTTTGTTCTCGGTCTCTGTCTCCTATAGTGCTGTCTCTGCATTCAGTATACTACTGGAATCTATATATTAATCTGGTCTGTTTTGCTTGTTTTCGAGCCATTTAGTATACACTATACCAGTTTAGTCTTGTGAAGAAACCAATTAGACCAGCCAAGACCAACTATAAAACTGTGCCTGAGCAGATTTCTTCAATGCCACCATTTCACTCTTGCCTCAAACATTTCATAACATCACCACATTTGCTATTGCATGTCCCATGGTTTTGGTGTGTTTGGTTTAATGCGGTGTGCTTCTATCAACTGTCCAAATGATCAAACTGTGATTCACAACTTCCCGTGGCTTCATAGACTGAAAAGAAAACAAACAGATCCGGCAATGTGCAAACTAATGAACTGTACAAAAAGTGTGGAAAAGCAGAAGGGTACATCTGGGAATGCTGACACCAGAAAAGTGATCAGATCACCAGACGCAACTCAGCAGACACTATAGCTACTTAAATACTGCTCCCAAATCCCCTTTACTGTTGTGAGGCCTTGTTTAATGGATTTGATGAATAAAACATGGATGGAAATTCGTCTAAAGGGAGGGGGCTTAGCTCTGTATATCAAACTTACTAATCCCTTGAAGAGCAAACATTAAAGCTTCTTTTTGCCATTGCTCGGCATGATTGAATGCCTGCACGTCCCCTGAAAAAAAGTTTTATCTGTAAAAGCGCTACATTAAGCCAAGGTTATACGGATGCAGAGCTAGTCATTAAACGGCACAGGAAGCATGTTCCTTGCATTGGAGTAGCGCCTTAATTGCTGTCCGGAGGAAGGCCGTGGCAGTGCAGCATTGTGAATGGCAAACATGAGGAATTCAATATTTCTCATAGGATGAGGACTGTGGTGTAATTACAGCCTTTGTCACAACTCTGACTGCTCTGAAAACAGGTGCTGCTCAGGAATGGAAATCAACAAAATATCTTCATTTGAATATAAATGTGTCTTAGCAGTGTGTGGACACAACCACCCAACAATGATAAAAATTCACTCCTTTTTTTTAATCCCCAAAAACCTAAACAGTCTCAATTATCAAGCCATTTTGATTTTGGAGTGAATACCAGTACTCTCTTCCACCTTCAATACCACGACTGAGGTGAGACCCTTGAGCAAGGCACCAAAAAATGAAATTTGTAAAAAAGAAATGAAACCACATATTTAAACTTTTTGTCTCTTCATTTGAATATATATTAACATTTAACAAAAACATCAGTAATTTTTTTGACAAGACAATACGCCTGTTCACATTACAGATGATAACTATAACAATAAACATAAAAACAATATAGTTTTCAATGTAAAAGCAGAGTCCACACCACAACTATAATGACAATGGCAAAGTTGTGAAAGTGATTGTAACAATATCATTCCATTTTTTGAACAGTAAAAACACTGACAGCTAATCAGAATTAGTCCTGCTTTACAAAGCTTGAACATGCAAAACGGCATCTGACAGAACTGCAGAATGCACTAATTATAAACAGAACTTATTATTGTGCATTGTTGTGAATGCTAATGAAGTTTCAGTTGCCATCATAATTATCTTTATGGTTATTGTTCTTGGTGTGAACAGGCCTTAATGCTGCGATTACTGTTGTGTATGAATTTACATACTACAATTATTGTATACTACAATGACTACTTGTTATTCTTCATACTTTGATCGGATACATAATATTCCTATAACAACTCATTTGTTTTTTTTTAAACTTGCTTTAAGGCAAAAATGTACTAGTAATCAGTTTTCAAAGTCAACCAGCTGACATCAGAAAAGAAAGATGGCTGATATTTAGACTGACAACCTCATTATGCTGATTTCTTCAGAAAGGATACAGTCCCTCAAAGGATAACGTCACCATGAGTTTGAAGATTTGTGTTCAGATCTGTCTTTAGGCACTTCTGACTGCTGGCGCTGTGCTTGTAAACAGGACACTTAACCTCATGGTCTAGTGATGGCCTTTGAGTACTGTTTTGTTAGTGGTGACATAACCATTTAAGAAAAAAAAAAATAATAAAATAAAACTAAGAAGCCTAATTGAGGCAGTTAGGGGAGACCTGGGGCTGGTCAGCGACAGGGGTTGGTTGAGACAGAGTTTGTTTCTGGGTCACAATAAGGCTGAATGCCTGCTCTCAGATATTGAAGTTCTTATAAAATGTACAGGGAGAGAGTATAGTCTGGTTTGTAGCAGTGAAAGAGATCTGTAATACCTACAATGGCCCTTAGAGGCAGTAGAGGGTTAGTTCTGCTCATACACATACAGTAATGCATTCCCTCCATCTTTGTGCTGTATAACTGCAGCAGTGCTATGGTGTGTTTGAAACATCTTTGGAGTGAAAATGGTCCACAAAATCCTTGTTAATAGAAGGCCAAAAGTGCAAAGAGGGTGAGCAGATGGAGGGCAGGTCCATGCCACCGTATAGATACAGGTCTCAAGTCTTATTTGCAGCCAGAAACACAAAATCTGAAGCTGTTTTGCTGCAAAAATGTTTGCCTTTGTGCTGACATACATAGTAATATATAGTATTTATTGTGCATTTCATACATCTTTAAATACGATGAAAATTAACTATGCTTGTGTTAGCAAGCTAAAGGTCTGTCCACTACAGATGTCAACACTTCTGAGATTTCTCATAAGAGATATTTTATACTTAAGCATATTTAAATTCTGCCATATTAGAGTGCAAATGACATACCACCTGGAATTCAAAACTTGTGATGGACAAACAAGCTCCTTTGTCTCATTGAAAAGAGAGGAAGCTAATTGAGTCCCACAGTTTTTAATTTGAAAAAGTGAATCATTATAATAATTACCTATTTAAAATGATTGAATTATAAATCTAATAATATGCAGTGTAATAGGAGTCAAACGTGTCAGTATAGGGGGTCCCGTATTTTATCAGGTCAAAATTTCATTGTTGAGAGTAATAAAGATGAGCCACATTGGTGTATGTCACATTTTATTATTGATTTTAGAAATAATGTAAAATACTGGGAAAATAAGATGCAAAGTCCCCAAAAAAAGACATGTATTTTATTTATCCTCACTCCACAACAATTCCTTTAAATTTTATTTAGAACAGAACAAGAATGGGAAAAATCTCAGTATAAAACAAACATAAGGTATAGTGGCATTCATTATAAACATTTATTATAAAAGCTATAAGCTTAATTTATATAAAGCCTATACTGTATATTTAAAGCAAATCTGCCAATAGCATGCAGTAAATGTACTGTACAGATAAACTTGAGCTCAGGTACTTCTCTCATTCAAGACAAATCCAAATATTTATGCATTGCACATGTTTTGCATGCTTGATATAAACTGCATTTTTGCATCGCTTAAGAAATTCGGTAAAACCAGCTGTTTTGTGCAGCTGAAATAACTGGAAGCATTGCACATTTAAGTTAGAAACGACCGTAGCCTCTCTTATGTTAAACATAAATTGGATATTCTGGAAGAAAAAAATAGTATTTTGATGTGATGGGGCCATGTTGGGTTATGATAAAGATTTGGTGTGATTGTTTATGTAAATATAGGTTCATTATGTTTCTCAGAAATTTCTATATTCATTCATTAGTTCAGTCAAATGATAAAATCTGAAGATCGAGCCCAGGGATGAGCAAGGAGAACTGAACTATGTGTAAAGCCAAACCATGTGTGAAGTGCAAACCATTTTTTGGAAAATTAGATTGGCGTTTCACCAGTTATAAGCCCTACTCTCCGATCCCATTTGGTCCTATTAGCTGTGTATGGCTCGGATGTTTACAGCAATACCAGCTGGAATCCTCACTGACAGTGTCTGTCCGCTTTTCAGATGCCTTCTTCACTTCGGGCTATGTTTCCAAGGTAACGGAGCTGAAGTGTGTACATCAGTGTTCCAAGCCCTTCAGTGTGGAATAACCGGGGTTTCTGTGGGACAGCACAAATTGAGGAGAAGCATAAAGCAATTTATCACTGCTTAATAGAGTAATGTTCCTATTTACTAGCTCGCAGAAGAATCTGTGTCCCAGCAAATGTTTTCAGAGACTGAACAAACAAGTGTCATGATGCGTGATGGGATTTTTTTTTTTGTTCATTCTCGTCTGCTGTTGAGCAGAGGCCTGATATTTTGACAGGATTTTATGCAAATTATTTGTTTCCTTACGCCCATGCAAATGTTGCTGTCCGCAAGTTCTGTTTTGAGTATTGCTATCAAAATCGAGAAAATAAGCCAGTTCTGGTTTGGGTTTCATCAACACAGGTGCCTTGGAGTGTTTTAACTTCTCATCCATGTCCATCTCTGTTGAAGCGATCCATTGATCCAAATGTTCTGGGACACAATGCTGTTTGCACCTCAATTTTTATCTCAAATACAACTTCTGAATTGGGATCAGATTTTGAAATAAGTTTTTGAAAGAAGTCTCTTATTGTCTCTAAAGCAACCACGTCAGCTCATATTTGATCAATACAGCAATAAAGTAAAACTAGTAATATCATGAATATTACAGTTAAAAATAACTCTTTCCTATTTTAATATATGACAAAGCACACCACTCAACGTACTGTTTTTACATTTATTCTCAAATAACTCTAGGCAGTAACTTTTTAAAATATATATTTGTGAACTTATGTTTAGCTCTTCTGTTTGATATTTAACTTTTAACTATTTCTGAAGGGTCATCAGTTAGCAAAGCCTGAGTAAATATTGGTCATAGATGTGGCGATTTACTTTAAATTGTACCAAGCTGATTAGGCTACTCACTAAAATCTCCCACCGATCACGTTTTCATGCCATTTTAAGTATTATTTTGATGCAACAATGTATTGTTTACTTACTTTTTTGAATGAGTCTTCCCATAAACACCATTATAGTGTTCATTCAGACTGATTCGTAAATGTGCACGCACACAAGAGGCAGAATTTATTGCATGAAACAATCACAGCCAAAAATTATATCGCGATGGAGGCATTGCCTCCTCTCATGTGACTTTCCCCTATTAATTCTCAATTACCCCCCAGCAAGCACACGGCACGCTTTGGGATGCTTTGTGTGTTAAAAACTCTATGGGCTGAGGGGAGGCAAGAAGATGTGGACTTCTGCTGTAACTTTACTTGTTGGTGTCGCTGTTTTTGTAATATTTGTGTTATTTTATGTTTGTATTATTAATTTTTTTTTCTCATCCAATTTTTCGAGGAGGCACTGCCTCCCTTGCCTCTGAAACTCCCCTGAATATATATATATATATATATATATATATATATATATATATATATATATATATATATATATATACATTCATTAGTGCTTTCAAGGGATTATTAATCACATCCAAAATAAAAAATATTATATAATTATAATATATATCACATAATATAACATATTTTTCTGAAATATATACATGCATGTGTGTGTGTGTATATATCGCATTCTTTCAGGTTCTTCTTTCAAGAACAGCATTTATTTAAAACATAACTTTTTAGAGGATAATTACAATTCACTTAGCATTAAAGCAGTTAATCCTCATTGCATTTGATGACTAGTTAAGTTCATTACTTGTCCTTATTTTCCCTTTGTCCTTATTTCCCCTCAGGATGGTCTAATGCTTTATAGACATGTACAACTTTAATGAGATCTTAACATCTTTTTTTCCCCTCATTCTTCATGGATTGTGCATTATCTCTTGACCTCATAGTGTGTGGCTCAATCTCTGCGAGTTACCCAACCCTTCTGAGGCATCTTAAATGCCCTAATTCATAATTCATTTATGACATTGTTTGCTCATTAATAATGTAGAAGCCTTGGGCTTCACTTATCTCATTCCTGCAGTTCTGTGAACTCTTTTAGCATTCTGCACATTTGTTCAAGTATCCTCAAGATATTGGAAAACAAACGAGCATCTCTTAGCAGACTCATGAATGCATCTATATTTGGACTACACATGTCTATGAGGAAATTATACAATATTTATTGTAAAATCATGTGCTAGAGGGGTTCATGAACATTTAGAGAGGGTTGTGTGGTGTTAGTGTCCTCTGCAGTGACAGTTTTTTGTTTATATATCTAAAATACACTGCTACCTCACGTGCAGATCAGTTTGCGGCCCTCTAACCTCAGCAGAATGCTGTGTGCACTGCTGTTGACAGGCTGTCTATATGGTAGCACTTCTGCTTGAAATCTAATACACATGGATTTAAATGCTCAACTGTGGTGAAGAATAGTGAAAAGATGCCATGTACTTGTCAATTGCAAGATTTGAGAACTGTTTGCATGACAAAGTTTAGTACATTTGAAGTTTGAAATGTGGTAAGCTAGCATTTTGATGCTAGCACAACAATTAGTTAGTAAAATATTAACTAATCAGACTTTTAGATAATTAAGAAAATAAAAAAATATAGACCTATTTACGGTTGCTAGGAAAAGTACTGAATTGGAAGATTTGAGGTTTGTATGACAAAAAGTTTGGTTTTAACTACTTTTGAGGTTTGAAACCTGGCTAAGCTAGCATTTGGTCAAATATACAATTTTTTAACTAATTAATCACAATTTAAGTACTAAATATGAATATAGACCTTTTACAGTTGCAGGGGAAAAGTATGTGAACCCTTAGATGTTCTCAAATATCTGTATAAATCATGAAATACGAACATATCATTTACCAAGTCACATGCTTGCTTAAATAACACAATTTGTTTTCATGTTTTTATTGAACACACCTTTTTAAACATTCACGGTGCACAACAGAAAACCCTTGGCTTTAATAACCAGTTGACCTTCCTTTGGCAGCAATGACCTCGGTGCTTGTTTAAATACAGAATATAACCTGTGCTGCCCAGCGACCTCACATACATTTATAATCATCAGCTACAGTTTTCTCTGTCAAGATAGGAGAATTGTACTATGAATGTTTAAAATGGAAAACTTTTCTGATAAATCTCTTTGAATCTTTGCCCAGGGGCTCATTCTAAGACATGAAAGAGAAAATGGCAATTTAATGAAAGCAGCAACTCCAGAAAGCGCCATCCATGGCAAGATCATTTGCCGTGGCCTTTAGAGATAACAACAGGAAGAGATGTTACTTTTGCAGAATTAAGTGAAGCAGACCTTGGACCTGTTGTCTGTGGAGGATGTCACCTTAACTGCTATGGGAAATAAAGCGATGATGAAAGGCCAGAGTCTGTATGTCATCGCAAGCAAGAATGTCTCAACAATTCGTCAGTGGATTGCTTGCAGAGATAATTAGAACAGCTTTGTGTTACTTACCTTCTTCTGCTGGAGGTCAAAATGTCAAGGGCTCGTTTGCAAGGGAAGAAATGAAACAGTCAGACTTTTGCACGGTTTCTTTGACTGTGCACTGTTATCCTGACCATTAATTGCTACCGGGGCACTCAGAGATCTCTGACTCCACTTTTATCTCCATCCAGTCTACTCTTGTGGGAGAAGACGCTGTTTATCTTGTAAAATGTGGTCTAAACTACACCTTTAATCTGCAAAACTTGTATCTGCACTCTTAGAAATGATAAAAAATGTGTTCTAAAGGACGAAATGAAATTAATGCATGTTTAAACTTAAAGCTTCAGATCCTTTGTGTTTTTCAGAAATGCTGGAACAACAAAACAGACAACCAAACGTCCTTTGGGAAGCAGATCTGAATGAAGCCTGGAAGCAGATCACATTTGGATTGGGTTTTGTTCGGGCTTAGGTTAAAAACAACACAGTGTCATCAAGCACACTGCATCACGTCGCATTTAATACAATTACGGCCCACTCAATGCATTTCCTAATGAAATGTAAAATTTGTTTAGACATCTCCCACACAAACTCCCGGCCACTGTTTATGAAACCTTATTGAATATAACTGCTATATGCATTATTAAAACAATCCTTCACCTTTGTGTTAATGAGAAGGTAATTTTGTGTTCCTGGAAAGACAACGGAAGTGCTTCGGAACTTTCTAAAAGAGCAGTGGCGTGACCCGGGACTGGATCTGTATAATTAGTCTGTGATTAGAGTAGACAGAGGGAAATTCAATTAAAGTGCATTAGCTCTGTGTTTCCTAGGGAGAGGGGCTCTCAGAAATGGCCTGCGACCTGCTCCACTGATCCGCCCGTAGGGGGCTGGGGCTGGGGGCGAGCACGACCATCCCTCTCTCTCTTTCTCTGCTGGCACTTTGTGGTGTGATTCCTGCCAAGCGTCCGGGATTAAATACACCCTGTGACCTTATCAACAATTGCAGCTTTTCCTTACTTCCTGGCTGCAATTCGAACAGACTAAGCGAGAGTTGGACCATGCAGTCGAATGGCCTCTAATGAGCGGCACGGTTAATATTTATCTAATAATGCTGTGAACTTAATGATGACTTGAAAAACACAAATAGTGACTCTATTGGAAGTCGACATGAATGGAAATGGCCGCCTCATTTGTTAGTCATGCCTCTCAAGTGAACAACGCTAACGACTCTCAGAGGTGCCTCACATACTGTCCACAGCTGCAGTCAGCTGCTGTCTGTTCTAGAAGTCTTTTCCTCATTCTCTCTTTAAAATTTTATGTCCATTGAAGAAAACAAAGCAGTTATCGTAAAGACTTTTTGTGAGATTTAATTTTTTTTTTTTTATATATTATGTTAAGCATTCCAACCACCCACATAAACACTTCAGGCTTTCAGTGACTGAAACAGTTAGTTTTTCCTTTGCCAAAATGCATAAATTATACCTTTTAGCATGCCACCGAGGCAGTTTCCTCAAAAGTAAACTTGATCTACCCTTAAAGGGTGAATAATTATACCTTATCTAATATACATATATGCACACTTTAGGGGTAGATTAGGCATATATGTTTACTTTTGAGATGATTGTTGTCTTCTAAACAGTGTCCAGAATTAACTTTTTGCCACACCTGCCAATGATGAGTGAATATATCTTTTTTGGCTATAAATATTTTTTAACAGCCATGAATTTTTTTTTTTTTTTTTAATAAATGATATTTGTTAGTATATTTGTGACATACAATTGGTCACAAAATTGTATATAAGATCAGCCAATCTTTGTCTATAATATTATTATTATTTAATTACTATTGTAATATTATGTTATATTATTATAATTTAACACAAAATGCTCTATTTTGCAGATTTTTTTGATTCCGTATTATTAGCCCTTGCATATTATTAACATACAGCAAGTCACTGTATCTTCACATGATAAGACAGTCTCTCTCTAATATTTAATAATAATTACTGAACCCAGTTACATCAGGACACAAAAATATGTTTTACAATGTGTTACGACACCGTTCATATTAATGCAAGCCAGTTTTTAATTCTCATTTCGAGCCTGGCAAGTTTTTAATTGGCACCCTGGATCTAAATGGCCACATTTTTATGCTAATTTTTATGACAGTTAGAATGCTGTCTTTTTTTGTTTTTTTTTTGTTTTGTAACACAGCTTTTTTTCCCGACTGTATCTCTTTGAATTACCCTACCCCTCTATGGGACAAAGCCCTCAACTTCAATGCCTGCATTTGTAATTCACTTATAGCATTGTTTGGTCATTAATAATGTACAAGCTTTGTGTTCTGCTTATCTCGTTCCTGCAGCTCTGTCATCTCTCTTAGCATTCTTTTAGCAAGTATCCTCAGGATATTGCAGTTCAAGAGAGAAAAGAGAGCAACATCCATTCTTCTTTTTCCACAGTACACATGTACTAAGAAACACAGTTATTTCTCATGCTTGTGAGGGTTCAGAGCAGTGTGGTGTCGGCTCCTTCTGCAGCGAATAGATGTTTTTGTTGTTTATATATCTGAAACCTGCTGTCCGCTCCCTTGCAGATCGGCCCACGGCCCCCTAACCTTAGCAGAATGCTCTGCCGCTGACTGCCTGTCTGTGATGGTTAATGTTTCTGGTCTTCCGTTCATTTTGAGCCTCCCTGATTCCACAGTCTGTCATGGCACTGAGCCCAGGCAGGGCAACACTTGCATTTTATGTCTGCACACCCACATTTGCCTGTTCATCAAACGCAACCCACAGAAAGCAAACGGACCTCTCTGTGTGCCGCTTAGCAGGTAGCACAAGAGGATTACATGCTAAAACACCAAATGAATATTGTAGTGAGCATGTTTTTATGCCGCTTGCCGCTTTATTTGGTTATAATCAAATTTCCATGCTTCTTCGTTGTGCGTTAAGTCTATATGACAGTGGGCGAAACAGTCCGAATGTGATTGGATTGTTAAATGAGGTCATGTTGTTGGCCTGTGTGGGCGTTCGCAGCTCTGAACTAAAACACAATGTCCTTCTCAGTCTGTTTTCACAGTGAGGGTGAGAGAGATTTATAGAAATTAATGGAGCGTTTAATCGCAATCTGTCTCCGAGCGCTTGTCATGTAGAGTATGTGCTTTCGAGCTTGTGCGCGAGTGCAGATCCGTGGATGTGCGTCGAGGGTATGCGAGTTGATTTCTGAGTTGGGTGGGCTGTGTTAGATCAGTGGTTTTCAAATTATTCAGGCCAAGTACGGAGTATGATCTGACCAAACATCCAGGTAACACCTAGTCACAACAATATTTTTAAAATTTTTAACATTTTTGAAAACAGTGTAATGTTTTTTTTTTTAAGGAAGTCTCTTCTGCTCACCAAGGTTGCATTTATTTGATAAAAAATACTGTAATATTGTGAAATATTATTACAATTTTAAAATAATTGTTTCCTATTTTAATATATATTTTTAATTGTAATTTATTTCTGTGATGGCAAAGCTGAATTTTCAGCAGCCATTACTCCAGTTTTCAGAGTCACATAATCCTTCAAAAATCGTATTAGGCTAATTTTCTGATTTGGTTCTCAAGAAACATTTTTTTTTATTATCAATATTGAAAGAAGTTGTGATTAGGGTTGCAAAGGAGTGGAACATTTCCTGTAAATTTCTGGAAGCTTTCCAAAAATTCCTGAAAGATTCCAAAAAATCCTGGAAAGTTTCCGAAATTTACTGGAAATTTTCCACCTTTTTGCAACCCTAGTTGTGATACATTTTTCTTTTAAAATTTCAAAAGAACAGCATTTGTTTGCAATAGAAATCTTTTGTAATCTTTTGTATTTTAAATATATTAATAATGACAATAATTTGATCAGTGTAATGCATCCTTGCTGAATAATAATATTTATTTATTTATTTTACAAACCTAACAGCATTGCATTTATTTATTTATTTCCGATTATTTTACATTAAAAATACATTTATTATACATTTACGTCCTGGGCCTAAACTATGCCTTGCCCACAGAGGGCCCAGAGGCAGCCTTACAATATCTTACTCTTTTTAGCTTTATTATTATTATTATTATTATTATTATTATTTTCTCTCTATTATTAATATTATTATTATTTTGTTATTAATACTATGATTACTACTATTATTATTATTATTATTATTATTACTATTTTGTCCTCTTTCTAATCCTCCAACTTTCCCCACATTTATTTATTTATTTATTTTTTAATTAATTACTATCCTCTAATTTTTGTTATTAATGTTACTATTATTATTATTATTATTACTGTTATCATTACTGTTGTATTTTATTTTATTTTTTTGATTAATTTATTTAATTTTTTGATTATTTTGTTTAGTATACTTCCAAACCCAACACCCAGTCACACACACACACACACACACACACACACACACACACACACACACTCATACTCACACAAACCATGTTGGCTGTCATGTATGTTTTGTTGACCCTGGTTACTATTTATCTGATTTGTCACCTGTAAATAGCATGTTTGTTTGCATAATAAAAAAAAAAAAAAAAAAAATTATCTTAGTCTTTGGATTGACCCTGAACTTACTTTCAAGCCTCATATTGATTGATTACATTGTTAACAGAACATATGGTTGTTTGCGCTTACTTTATCGTTCAATTAATTGTTTAACGTGTCAAGTTAGGAAAATAATTATTTCTCAAGTTATATTACCTCTTATTGATTATGCTGATATAGTTTATCAAAATACCTCTGATACTTATTTGAAGCCTCTCAATGTGGTTTATAACTCTGTGTAGATTTATGTTAAGGTGTCCATATTGTACTCATCACTGTCATGTGTATGATATGCTTAATTGGTTACACCCTAAATCATAATAAATGTGTTTATTATGAAAGAAAAAAAAAAAAAAAAATACATTTATTTTGTATTTCATTGCAGTGTTTATTTTATTTTGAATTTATATTTCTCTTGTTTTTTTTGTTTTTTTTTTACTTTTGTAATAAACTTTTTTATTTGTTGTAATAATACAAAATATTAAAATAATGAATATAATATAATTATGTTCATCACTTTTATTTTTTATTTTTATCATTTTTAAGTTGAATTTTTTAAATATGTTGGTGGTGGTGAATCCAGTATTTCTCAGTCAGCCACTTTTCATGTAATCAAGCATCTAGATTATTTCCCAGAGTGCAAAAAAATAATAATTTCATAATTCCTCCTTTTTTTGTTGATCTGTAGCTTCTTTTTCTTGCTTTCTGTTCAGCACGTTGGATAAAACAGTGATGCACAGATCTACATGTGCTGCTTGTCAACACCTTTTCATTGTCTTCATCGCACAAGCACGAAAGCACTAGAGTCTTAAGTAAAACTATATTACATTTGCTAAATGTCAGAAATGATCAATTAAACATTGTAGAATACAGATATTCATAAAACAGTGTTTTACATTTTTCTAGTCAAGACATTTCCTCAGTTTGAGAACCACTGTATTAAATATCTCAAACAGACCTAAATATAATGTTGAACCCACTCAGTGAATGGACCTGATTCAAGGGGGCTCGTGGTGAACGCGTGCTGTTGCCTAAACCAAAAATCAGCATGTAATCACAGACTCATGTTTTCTTAATAGCCTCCTCTGGGAGCACACACAACGATTTTGTGGGGTCCACGATGGACCATTTGCAATATATCGAGATAGAACCCTAATTAGGATGTGTTGTATGCACTTGCTTTGGGAGCAACTGCACAACATGCCACCCACATCGCCGACCGTGTTTGTTGGCTAGATAACAACAACATACCTCAGGACCATGTAATTTACTAAGACTCATCATGGGGGCTGTTGTCAAAAGAAACGAGTCCAGTTGAAAATGCAGACCAAGTTCTCATCTCTACCCTAAAGCTAAAGAGCCCGAGGCCAAGTAATATCACGGTGGACTTAATAGAGGTCAGAAAAGAAATAGTCTATTTAGAAAAATCAGCCGCAAGCACAGACTCAGATAAAATACTGTGCTGGATTGAATTTATACAGCTATTTTACTGCTATGACCACCGTAAAAATGTTTCACTGCTTTTATTCATTAATTAGCATTGATAGTAGTTGAAATAGCACTGTTAGCGTCTATAGGGAGCGTGTGCAAAGTGACAGAATTTGATTTGTGGTTTGATCAACGACTACAGAAAGGTGTATTTTGAGGCTTTGTTTGGAATTGGTGGTCCATGCAGTTGTAAGAGTGTTTACTGTTGTTTTTTTTGTCTTTTCAGAAGCGCAAACTATTGATGTACCCAAAACAAAGTAAGAGACAGAAACTTAATGAAAACTGTCGGCAAGAACAGCTACAGCACAGCTGAACTGGTCTTGCCTGAAATATCTTGTGTTTGAGAAATGAATGTTCTTTTGCCAAGATTACAATATTTCAGACACTTCGAGTCTTGTGTTGCGCTTCTAATTAAGTTTGCATTTCAAACCTTATACACAATACTTTGAATTTAATAAGATCGTCTCATAACAGAAAATTATTCAGGGAGATACAAAGAAACAGTGACCTTCTACGAAAAGAACCCATGCATCATAATGAGCTGCAAAAGATCAGGTTATTATTTCACTGTGCGCTGTTCAGTATTGCTCTAATATACTAGACTAAATTGGTCAATATGATATTTACAAGATGCAATATATACACCTGCAGCATCAATGCATGAACTTTAACATTGGTTTCCTCTGCCTATATATATATATATATATATATATATATATATATATATATATATATATATATATATATTATACTTGAACATTCTGCTAATAATAGTTACAAGGTACCTTATGAAAACAAACAAATCTTTCATTATGCCAGATGTCAGTTCTGTCAAGCTATATGAGCTGTATGAATGGATATACCCAGCTCATTAGTCGTGCCTCTGAAATGAATAAGGCTAATGACTATCAAAGGTGGTTGATACGGGGTCCATTTACAGTCAGTCTGTATATTTCTTCTCTAGAAATTTCATTTTCCTGTTTTTATTTCCTTTGAAAAGATACAAAGTAGGTGCTTTGATGACTTCTGGACAAATTTTCTGTTTTGTGTGTGATTACTCATATGAACAGGTTTTTCAGAATATTTGAGTTGTTTAATGAAGTGAAGTGACATACTGCCAAGTATGGTGACCCATACTCGGAATTCGTGCTCTGCATTTAACCCATCCATCGTGCACACACACAGCAGTGAACACACACACCCGGAGCAGTGGGCAGCCATTTATGCTGCGGCGCCCGGGGAGCAGTTGGGGGTTCGGTGCCTTGCTCAAGGGCACCTCAGTCGTGGTATTGAGGGTGGAGAGAGTGCTGGACATTCACTCCCCCCACCTACAATCCCTGCCGGCCTGAGACTCGAACCCGCAACCTTTGGATTACGAGTCCGACTCTCTAACCATTAGGCCACGACTTCCCCGTCACTACAACATGTTCAGAAACCTGCTGTAGACCTGGACACTTCGTTGTTCTAGCAGATTCTTTTTCCAGTTCAGTTACACCAAAACCTTTTACCACCCTACTTTTCTTTTTTCTTTTTTTTTTCTTTTTCTTTTTAAAGCAAATTACCTGGTAATTACCACTTATCTCTAAACCTTTTATTTTTGCATGTTTGCCACTTTTTAGTGCTAGGGCAGAAAATTATGGGAAAAAGAGGGCTGAATGGGGTCAGAAAACATTTCCTTATCTCATTTCATTATTTCAAATAGCTGCATTATTATTTTATGTTATTTATATACTATGTTAAATATGCTGGCAGTTTAGGCAATGCTCATTTTTGACTTATGAAATACTAAAACACATTGTCACTGCTATCCCATTCATTAAAACGTAATATTAATATTGCAGTTTGAAACAATATGATTTTTTTTGCACTTTTATTTTAAATCATATTTTTTCAGGATTTTGTGATGATTATTTGAAATAGAAATTATCACCATCTTTTCAATAGTAGTGCATGCTATTATTATTCATGCAACATGTATTTGTGTTTTGGACATGTTTTGACACAAATGCAACAAGTCAAACAGGGCTTGCATGGCTAGACTTGTTTGTGTAGTGAGATTTGGCCTTTAGTGACTGCCTATTATTCTCTCATGCGCTTTATGGATGTGTTTATCCCCTTTGCCTACTTTAAATATATTCAAACACATGCATAGTTGTTCCAATAGATAGTAGAGAGCTCGTCCGATCTGTTGAACAGCCGGTGCTGCTGAGACCTCCCTTGCCCACTTAAATGGATGCAATTAAACCAATGCTGTGTTTGGCCTAAAGCAATCTGTTTGCATAACAATGGGCCACTGCAGATGATCTAGGTTATGAGGTGATATGAGAAGAACCTCAAGCTTGTACCTGCGGGTCAGGAGCAGCTGGTGTGGACGGATGCCAGACTGGGCAGCTGGGTCACCGGGGATTCTCGGCAGAGTCCTACTGTCACTTTGTGTCACTTGGGGGGCAGTACTCTGAAAGGTCATAATTACACATATTTTGCAGGTGTGTAGTGTGAAAATGGACAAAGAACAATTGTAAGGGGGGAATGAGTTAAAACGAGAGAGCCAATATAGATAAGTTAAGCGGAGGATGCACACGTGCTCAGACATATTGAGCCATGGTGCACTGGTTGATGGCACAAGTTCAAGTCTGGCTCATACCAAAATAGAAAGAGAAGGTTAGATGAAAAAGTTTAATACTAAAATAGTACAAATTAAACTATACCTGGCATTATGCCTTTAATAATAAATATTCAGTTCACCCAAAAATGGAAACATTATGAACAATGGATTCACGTTTCACTTCAAAAGACGTTAATTGATGGAGTGGAGTCATGTCGATTACTTGTGGATGTTTTTATCAGCTGTTTGGACTCTCATTCTGACGACACTCATTCACTGCAGAGGATCCATTAGTGAGCAAGTACTGTAATGCTACATTTCTCCAAATCTGTTCCAATGATGCAACAAACTCATCTACATCTTGATGGTCTGAGGGAGAGCAAAGATTCGGCAAATTTTCATTTTTGGGTGAACTATTCTTTTAACTTTATGACTTCAGTAGATTTAATGTCTCTACAGGAGCACAGTGAAAATGTCAAGCACTCTTGTTCTTTTATGACTGTTTAATTTTATGACTTCTATGGCTGCTTAATAAATTTTAATACAGTGTTGACTTGATCACTGTAAAAAAGATTTTAAGGTTGCATGCCATTCTTTTAATGTATGATATGTATATATTATTAATCTAAATTATATATATATATAACTCGAATGTGTCCTTTTTATCTTAAATATATGGATATATTTATGTTTCAGATATGTACAACATTTATTATTTCAAAATATGTTGTGTTTTACGGAATTAAAAAGTTATGACTTGTGAAATTGTTACAGAGAACAGTGACATCTCAGTGGTGCTGACTGCTGTAATTGATGCAACGGTAGTTAAAACTGGGTTTATTTTTCAGGAATGTTGCTTTTGCACCAAGAAAAGCTGTAGGAGTACATCCTACTTGACAAAATCATGTTCACTTGAGGTGTTCACGATCTGATTTATTGGTTACCGGAACCTCTTTCATTTCATATTTACCATGAACAAATTCATATAAGTGCTAGACTCATATATGCACACTATATGCCAGAAAATTGCATGTGCCAAAGAGCTGTCATATCTGGTGTAACCACTTGCTCAATCAAAGTGGCCGCAGGGGAGCGTTTTCCATTCCTGTTGCTCTAATCTAATCACACCGATTAAATTAGGACGTTAAAGAGGCCTGCTGATAGGCATTGACAGCCAATCCACACGCTTAAGACACAACCCCACAACACACAAGATCATTTATGCTTAAACAGGATGTTGACTCCTACACAAACACCTGCTGTATCTGAACCCCAAGCCAAGTAAGTTCTTTCTTCAGGAGAATTAAAGTTCCAAAGTGTGTTCAAATTTACCTGGAAACAGCGAAAATCTCCAGCTGTTTGCGGTACTTGACTGAAACTTCACTGCATATAATGAGACATCGGTGAAATACTTCCTGCGTGAGATACATCTGAAACTCGGCTGTGATGAAAAAAAAAATGGTTCTTTCACTTTAGTTTTGCAGTCAAACACTGAGGAGACAAAGCCTCAAGGAGAAGGTCTTCAGAGCAGCATCAACGAATACAACGAATAAAACACCTAATGATAAAAGCGCCTCTTATGATTTTTCTCACAATCTAGGATGTGAACATTGTCAAACAGAGTCGATGTGCAGATTTCAGGCGTGAACTCCCTCTGATGCATTAACATGAGTCATTGTCTGTATTACTCGCAGCTAAGTGCTTAAGACTAGAGTGAAACTCTAGTAGACCTTCCCTCTCATTGCAGTAATACTGTTACCCTTCGTGGCCTTTTTCAAAATACCATCAGATTTGTCACTAATATGTAGTTCAGTTTCTTTTTCACATGCTGAGCCAATTAGGTGAAAAATTACTATAATACTTATCTGAATATAATACTTACCTTATCTGAATTGTAAGATATAAAGATTAAAATATTATATTATGAAAAAATATGAGATTGTATGAATGTATGCATGTATGTGTATGTATATGTGTGTGTATGTATGTATGTATATATGCATGTATGTGTGTGTGTGTATATATATATGCATATACCGATAACCGATAGAATAGAAAAAGAACAGAGAACTAGTGTTATTTTTATTTTTTTTACAGAAAACAAGCAGTTAGTAAATGAATAAACTTGCCCCAAGTCTAAAAGGGGCAAGTTTAACTTTTTAAAGAGCAGAATTAGAATAGAGAGTGCTAGAGTTAGAGGGTCAAATAAACATGGAAGAGATGTTTTTTAGCTGATTCTTGAAGATGGTTAAGGACTATAAATATTATTATTTATAATTAGTTGTGTTTTTTTAATGCTAATTTTTAATTTAACCATTAAAATGAAAAAACAAAAAACAAACAAACAAAGAAAACAAAACAAAACAAAACAAAACAAAAAAACAGATACAGGATGTGAAGGAGATTATTTCTTTCTTTGTTTAATTTTTTTGTGTTTTACAGAAGAATAAAAATCATGAGGGTGAGTTAATGAGGACAGAATGTTACTTTCTGGGTGACCTATAAAATATTTATTTACTTTATTTTAGCTCTGATGTATTATTGTTTTGAGTTATTGTTGATATTTAAATTATTAAGCTTTAAAAATAAAAGTATTGTGTTCATTTGCATGTTAGTTTATATTTCAGTGACTTTAAAATTGGCATTGACTACTGAAATGTTGGTTTCCAGAGGGTTTGACACACATCAGTCTTCCACAGGTGTCATTAATGCTGACAGGCAATATAGAGGCTGTTTTTCCTGACTCAGCTTATTCTTGGGCAGTTGAGATTGCTTTTTTAAAATGGAATAGGAAGAGCAACTTCTTGTAAGTATACACTTGTGTTGGCTTCCCCATTCACGGAAAATATATACTGTATACAGTGTTGGGAAGGTTACTTTGGAAATAGGTTACAGATTACAAGTTACCCTACTTAAAATGTAATAAGTAGTGTAACTGTTCAATTACTTTATTAAAGTAACTGATTACATTTGATTACTTTTTGATTACTTTTATAAATTTCTAATGTTTTCAACTGTTAATCATTTTCAAACATGTAAAGCAGGCAGGGTTAATTTTATCTTAGTACTCAACACTGATAAGTGTCAGACGTTCAAAGTCCTTCATCACTTGAATTAAGATTATAATATTTTAATTTTAAAGGAGAACACAACCACCCTACAATGATAAAAATTCACTGCTTTTTTCCACCTAAAAACCTAAACAGTTTCAATTATCAAGCCATTTTAATTTTGGAGTGAATGACCAGCGCTCTCTTCCACCCTCAATACCTCGACTGAGGTGAGACCCTTGAAAAAGAACCGAACCCCCAGCTGCTCCCCAGGTGCTGCAGCAATATGGCTGCCCACTGCTCCAGGTGTGTGTTCACGGTGTGTGTGTGTGTGTGTTCACTGCTGTGAGTGCGCACTTGGATGGGTTAAATGCAGAGCACAAATTCCGAGTATGGGTCACTATACTTGGCCACACGTCACTTCACTTCTTCACTTTCACTAAATTCGTTTATGTCTGGCTGCGCAAATCATTTTACTCCAGACTTCTTTCTGAATGAGGGACAATTCAAGGCAGGTTTTGTTAAAAAGTTAAAACTAAAGGATGGAGCAGTGCCCATTGTTCATGATCCAGACTGCACGGCCATTGGTTCGTGTAGTGATATAAAAACGAACCAATGGCTCGTCAGTGGTGCTGCACGAGCCTATGACGGCAAAGCCCGCCAGAAGGGGCGGGCCAATCTGGCTATATAAGCGGGCGCTTCTCCATAGGAAAACAGATCAATTCTAAGCTGCCTTTTCCTCTGTGCCTCCTCGCTGCTCCAGCCCGCTCCACTAAGCCGCTTCAGCGATCAGCGCAGTCCCCTGCTGCCATCCGGCGAGCCTAAAAAAGCAAATTTCTGTCTAAAAGAGCTGCGGCGTTGTTACAAATGCCGCACCGTCATTGCGCGTCGTGCAGGATCTCTCTTGACTTGCCCACGGTCCTGAGAGCCCTCAAAGGCGCCCCCTTTGAGCCACTACAATCTACAAGCTTAAAAACACTGTCGCTCAAGACTGCTCTGCTGCTGGCGCTAGCATCGGTGAAGCAAGTAGGTGACTTGCAGGCTCTCTCTGTAAGCCCCGCATGTCTTGAGTTTGGGCCTAACGACTTTAAGGTCGTCCTAAAGCCAAGACGCTCTACACTCCTTTTAGGGCCCAGGTTATTACACTCTCTGCGCTCCCCCCTTCTGAGCAGGACCGGAAGTTCAACCTTCTCTGCCCGGTCAGGGCATTGAGAACTTACATCGAGCGCTCCGCACCCTTTAGGCAGTCGGAACAACTCTTTGTCTGCTTTGGCGGTCGCACCAAGGGGTCTTCGGTTACAAAGCAGAGGATATCTCGATGGTTAGTTGACGCTATTGCACTAGTGTACTCCTCCCTGGGCCTCCAGAGCCCCATTGGAGTGAGAGCCCATTCCACTAGAGGCGTGGCCTCTTCCTGGGCGTGGTCTAGTGATGTGTCCATGGCAGACATTTGTGCAGTGGCTGGCTGGGCCTCGCCGTCCACTTTTGCCAGGTTCTATGACTTGGATGTTCCGGCGTTACAGGCTCAGATTCTTTCTGCTTAAAAGGCACACGCCTATCACACACCTATCTTAAGCGGTCCTTTCAGGCATTGCCTGATTCTTCAAGAACGCTCTTAGCCCCATTCCTGGTGCTGAGGCTGTACTTATGATCGTTGAAATGATATCTAGGCTGGACTGACCTCTAGGAGTTCAATCCTCATGCCTCCTGCAGGATTCATCCTGCTCATAATTGGTCCCTCTGAGCCTTATTGCTCAAGGCCAGTTTATGTTGGTCGTTTCTCTTCATGGCATGGTGGGATTGTATTTGTTCCCCATAGCGTCTAGCGAGGCAGTATGAGTGAAGTATCGATAGGGAACATACTCAGTTACTAACGTAACCTCGGTTCCCTGAGATACGGGAACGAGTACTGCGTACCGTGCCATGCCATTCAGCTGCACGACTCAGGTCGTCGCTTAAGTCGAATTGGCCTATTTTCATATGGCAAAGCGCCCGCTTATATAGCCAGATGGCCCCGCCCCTTCTGGGAGGCTCTGGCGGGCTTTCCTGCCATTGGTTCGTTTTTATATCACTGCACGAACCAATGGGCGTGCAGTCACACTGCGTGATTGAAAAAGTCTTCAGTTCTCGGAGAAAAAGGAGTTTTTACCCATAGCGTCTAGCGACGCAGTACTCGTTCCCGTTCCCGTATCTCAGGGAACCGAGGTTACGTTAGTAACTTGAGTACGTTGTTTTACACGACCACAGTCTGAGACCATTTTGAGAAGACCCTAAAGAATCATACCAACTTGTGGAAAATGGGCATCCGATGTGCCCTTTGAAGCACAGCCACCACAAAATCAGACTTACTTTTAGATCATTCTGAGGTTAAATACAGATTTAAAATCATTACAATCAATAGTTTAATAGCTATGATGCTGTTTTTGAAATCAAATCTTTGCATAGCTATGACAGGAAACACTGGAATATAACAATGCCTTCGATAAAACAGTTAATCTTAAAAAAATAAAGCATATACATAAACCCATATAGGATAAGCATGTTATAAACTTCTGAAACATTGGTGTTTCATATTTTAGAGCAGTCCCTGCAATTTATGAAAGAAATCAATTAAATCTGCATGTGGGACTGTGTGAAAAAATCAGATGTAACCCCCTTTGTAATCCTTAACATTTTCATCAGTAACTGTAATTTAATTACACATTTTTCTTAGTAACTGTAACTAGTTACAATTGCTTTTATTTTGTAATTAAATTACGCAATTCCATTACATGTAACTAGTTACCCCCCAACACTGACCATATATATATATGGTAACTTAAAATGTAAATTACCTCACAGCATGAAGTTAATTGCAGTATGTCTTAACAATTTAGATTAGCATTTTTAATCTTTTCTTTTCCAATAGTGTTTGTAAATATACATTTCTGAGATTGATCATTTATATTCATTGTGTAGCATTAGTTTGATAGTAATAATTAACTTTCATGAGCAACTAATAGATTAACCTTTCTTTCTTTCTTTCTTTCTTTCTTTCTTTCTTTCTTTCTTTCTTTCTTTCTTTCTTTCTTTCTTTCTTTCTTTCTTTCTTTCTCAGCACTGCTGGAAAAGGCTGTGCTTTACTGTGATTGCTCCTCCTCAAGTGCTTTGGCACAATCTTGGAGCCAGCAAGCTGAATTTTATGTATGTGATGGGCAAACCCAAGGGCAGCATAATAGCATGCAGGAGAGGCAGAAGAAGCGGAGACAGAGAGGGATGAGTGAGTAACACCAGAGAGACAATACGCCTCTGTCTTTCTCACACATCATCCCTCACTGCTTATCTGCCGGGGGGGGGGGCTTTTGGACAAGCTTTCGCCGCTTAAAAAATCTATCTGACAAGCTGATTTGGCATCTTATACCCCTGGGATGCATTACAATTAATAAGTAAGGATAGGAAGGAGATGTCCAATGACTGCTGTCAAACCTTGTCGTATGTGTATGTGCCCACAGCAATGGTAATAAGTTGTTCCCACCAAAAAACAAACAAACAAACAAACAAACACACAAAAATCATCAAACCTATTTAATATGGTGTGCCATATTTTGTTTATGTGTGTGTGTGTGTGCGTGTATGTATATGTATATATATGTATATGTGTATATATGTGTGTGTGTGTGTATATATATATATATATATGTGTATGTATATATATGCGTATATGTATATATATGTGTATATATGTATATGTATATATATATATATATATATATATATATATATATATATATTGGGAAGTCATGGCCTAATGGTTAGAGAGTCGGACTCGTAATCCAAAGGTTGCGGGTTCGAGGCTCGGGCCGGCAGGAATTGTAGGTGGGGGGAGTGAATGTCCAGCGCTCTCTCCACCCTCAATACCACGACTGAGGTGCCCTTGAGCAAGGCACCGAACCCCCAACTGCTCCCAGGGCACCGCCGCAGTGGGCAGCCACTGCTCCGGGTGTGTGTTCACGGTGTGTGTGTTCACTGCTGTGTGTGTGCACGTTGGATGGGTTAAATGCAGAGCACGAATTCCGAGTATGGGTCACCATACTTGGCAGTATGTCACTTCACGTATGTATGTATGTATGTATATTAATATTTGTGGGTGGGTGGGTGCTTGCTTCAAATATTTAATTTTGTGTTTTTAATTTTCTTTTCTTTTTTTTTCTTTTCTTTTCTTTTCTTTTCTTTTCTTTTCTTTTCTTTTTTTATTACCAAGGTTGCATTTATTTGATCAAAAGATGTTGTGAGATATAATTACTGTTATATGTAAAATATGTGTTTTCTGTTTTAATATATTTTAAAATGTAATACATTCCTGTGATGGCAAAATAGAATTTCTAGCAGCCATTACTTACTAGAATGTCTATTTAATGTCACATAAAACAACTAGTGGTTGGCCTTTGCACGTCGGTCAGATGGTGACTCTTTGGTCTTTGTGGTCTAGACTTTATGGCATTAGTTAAAAATCTGGTTGAACAAGACTTTATGAATATAGACTTTAGGATCAATGTGTGGTTGAGTTTATGGAGATGTGGAAGTGAAATCAAAGCCAGTGGTTTCAGGTGTTACCTTCAGAAAGGCCTGACAGAATCTGCTCTGAGGGCTGAGCTGTCTGAAACATGTCTTTCCTGAGATGAAAGCTCTTCTATGCTCCATACACATCTTAGCCAAGGAGAGGAATGGGATGAGATAATCTGTTTGTTCTCAAAGAAGGGAAAATCACCATCAATGACTTCAAAAGCATCATTTTACTTTTTGCGCTATTGCTGTGATCACATGACTCTCGGGAGAGACGGAGAGGTTGAGGAAGATGAAGGAGAATGCAGAATCTCCTCTCAAATGTCATATGTGGGATTGCGATCATCTGCATATTCTACTCGTTTGGCAGCAGGGATTCATCCATCCAAGAAAAACAAAATGTTCAAGACGTGCCACATTAGGGAGCATTTGTTCAGTATACAAGATCAATATTAATATAATAGCTCAAGGAGCCATCACAACAAATCCGGGTTGGAGTGAAACAATATGGGTAAGCGATTGATGGGACAACTTTATTGAAGAAGAACTGTTCCAAATGAATAATTTATGTCCTGGAGCAGGTGAGCTACATTTAAATGCATGTAATTTTGTCATTGGGAATTTACTTACAAAGAATATGTTTATATTTCTTCAGCTTCTTTACATGAACCGTTTTATATCAAACTGGCAGATCAAGGTCAACAATTCAGCTCTCTTCCATCTCACAGAATTCATATTTTGTACTCCCTGATGGAATCTCTGCGCCCTTAGTGCAATAACAAAGCACTTTGCAACATAACTGAGATGTGATAATTAGCAGTTGTAAGATTTCTTTGTCACGTTCACTCATTTCATGGAACTTTGTTGATGGGCTGTAAGTACATTTTCTGCCAGTAAGCAACTGTGGTTTCTTTGCATTGCTACAAATTTTAATTAAATCCCATGCACAGCATGCTGGCACCAACCAATATATATTCTCAAATTATGTTTAATAGTGGAGGCTGGCAGACGGGGAAGTCAAGAAGCCCAATATGCTGCCAATACCAACGATAATTCTGCAGGCCTGTATGTTCGGGATGCAGAGGAAGAGTAGGGAGGGATTGGCTCGTCGTAAAAACATCTGTGGTAATAAAAAAAATAATAAAGTGGGAGGATAAACAGCTCAAACTTTGAAAAGGTCAGTAATAAAAAGTGTACAGATCACTGGTTGGTGAATCCCTGAGCAGGATGCGGTTTAATTAATGGAGCTTATCAGTGCTGGCTTTGTGCTGTAAAGACATGAGCTGGGTTATCTCATGCACATTATCAGATGGCTGGAATGTAATGGACATCGAGTGTGTGGTTACAACAGTTGGCCTGCATCTCAAATTAAACCAGACATGGATGAATATAGTAGCACAAGACCATGAAAACTTTAAAATCTACCTTATTTAAGTAATAAAATGTATTTGGGTCATTCAGTGAGAAACCTGTCCTTGACTTTTCAATTAGGAAGATATTTATTGAATATTCAAGAAACCCACTTTAAAATGATAAACTTTACTCTCTCTTTTCTTTTATATTCTACATATAGTATAATCCTGCTTTCATATTATACACTTTCTTTTATTATTTATGCATTTTACTGTATGAAAGCAAAATGAGCAATGAATTAAATAATTTAACAACTTGTCCCTTTCTTTTCTTTCATTGCCACAAGAATAGGTAATTAGAAAATCAACATGGTATTATTGTCACAACCTTGAGAACACCTTATTTACCATACTGTACAATTATATCCTCTGAGTGTTCTCATACATATGAATGATTTAATGGATGTAACAGGCCTTTTTTCCTTGGTGCTTTTTCTGGTGTGGTTTAGCAGAGAGAGTGAATCTCCAGGTTTGCTGCATCGGCACTCATTCATCACTCCTTCTTTTAAGAAAATGCAGATGGTGGCGTTCCCTTCTCTCCCTTGTCTTCCAGGTAATTGTCAGAGAGACGAGCTCTGCGGGAGGTGAAAGCTCAGGCCCTTAGTGATGCTACTTGAACTGTCAAACAAGACTAGCAGACAGATTTAGGTGCTTCATCCATTTTTAAATGCAATGACTGACTAAAAGGTTTAGGTGAGAATGTTATTGCTCACATGTGAAGTAGAGGCAAAAATAGGAAGCTGGATGTGCTGTTTAAACTAGACTGAACTCATCAGGGACTAAACATAAACTTCAAAATAAACTTTTGTCTAGTTGAGATATCTAGAGTATATTCAGAATGGAAGCTGCTAGGGTTGGCAAATATTCACACATTTTATTATTTTTTGTTATTCTTCTTGGTTGCAAGGTCTTACTAATTCTTGTTCCATTAACGTTAATAGTTCCATAGAACGCAACAGCAGAATTGAGCGAATGACTCAGTTGAGTAAATAATTCAATGACTCATAAAGATTGGCAGTTGTTTCTTTTATGAATGAATCTGTGGTTTTTGAAAGAATTAGTTGGCAGTCTTTTTATTTATTTATTTATTAATTTGGTGCAACATTATAACCAGTAGAAGAAGTCTATGGAAACCCACAAGGCATTTATTTGTAAATGTGGATAGTAAGGTCTTTTTGTATAGTTTTTAATTTTATTTCTGATGTCTCAAAGTTCTTGTTCTTGCAGCTTAGTTTAAGTTTTTATACCAAGGAAAAGTTTTTCTTAGTACATCAAGCTCATTTTTTTGATATGACCCCATTATTATCCAGATAATTCAGTCATCAAATGTAGATTTCTTTTGTCTTGGGCCTTATTTCTAAGTATGGGTTTGTCCATCAATTCTTTTATGTACTTTGAAAATTAGACTTGTTCTGTGTATTACAGATTCCAGAAAATTCAGAAGACTCTATGTTCCAGCTCTGACGCGGCTCACCTTCCCCTCTCGATTACTCACTTAAATCCCTTCCTTCACCTCATCAAGAGGCGTATGCATAATAAATCATCTTTGAAATTTGATTCTGGAGTATTACACTGAAGCATATTGAGAATCTTTTACTGGTTTGAACGTGAGTGGATTATCCAACTCTCTTCCATCGTTTGTGCTATGAAAGAAGGCAGCAAAGGGGAACTTCACCGAGAAGATCAACAGGAAGCAGAGCTTTACAGTCAAATGTCTGCTTATTTTAGAAATGGATAAGCTTGCTCCAAATTTAATTTTGAAGTATATTTATGCGCCACGCTAAGCTAGTGTAAAATTAGAGCCCTGGTTTAGCTTAAATAGAAAAGGAAGTGCAATTAAGGCTGTTTTTTATTCAATATGTCTACAATGATCAGTCCCACATGGCCTCACTGCAAATACGTGAGATAACTTAGCCATAAATACAAACTCTTTGACCCAACCGCACAGCAAAACAACTATATATAATATCAGGCAGGAGTTGTGAGAGTAAAACAGGCTGCTGGGGATGGGGTGTACTGTCAGGATTCATTTGTGCAGCAGTATCCCTGCTCTGGGCCGGCCCACACCTACAATCGCTTCACATGAATAAAAAATGACATTTCAATTTATCTTTGTTGTTACGTTCTGGCCCTTGCATACTGATTTTCTATGTTTCAAGGAAAATGAAGCGGTGGAAAAACAGAACAGAATCTGCCAGGGAACTCACAGTGCTTTCCTTGAATAAGAATCAAACGTTAATCTACCAGTCGGGAGGATACATTATTGCTTTTTTTTCAGTTCACATAGAAGGTGTTTGAGATGAGATTGGATGAATGGTATGTTTTACCATGCATGAAAATGGAATATGTTGAAAGTTACGCACACATTCTAGTGGAGGAAACATCTGAACCGCTGCGAAATGCAGAAATGAAAACTATTACTTCCCTGGATTGGCCATTTGCATTCCTCTTGCTTTTTTTGAGGCTATTGAGCCAGTTCGGCTCTTTCATTTCCCCCTTCTTCAGAATGAATGGAATGTCCTTTTATCAAATAAATCAACCCTGCGGATTAAATTCTCTCCGGAGACTCTTGCGTTACGTGTCCTGCTGGTTATGAATTCCTGGCAAAGACACAGGTGCTCTTGACCCAACACAAGACAAGCGGTATTCAGACACCCAAATTACCGCCAGCCCAAACCAACAGGATCTGCCCCCGCCAAGTCATTTGCATTTTTAAAAGAGACACATTAATCAACGCTTTGTGGACCTGCGCTGGCACATTCATCTTCCTCTCCTAAACAACAAATAATACACATCAGGATGAAACTGCGCACATATGACACATGTATACATAAAACCAACTCATTTGCATCCCATTAGCATACTGAAATGATCCATTTGACACTTTCATTCAATAGTATTTGGTTAAGGGTGGTCCATTATACTTTCATTGTGGAGTTCAACAGATGATTTTGTGTACAGGAATGCTTTGCGGCCTGTTAAGTGCTGAATGTTGTTAGCACATTGTGAAAAATGTCTCACACACTCACCTTATATACCCAGCATTATAAGTACACATACTTTTTGAAGTACTGTTAAGATTGCACATCTGTTTGTTAAACATTATCACTGAAGATTGAGGCGTTTATTAGATTATTAGAAAAGATTATTAGTTCTGTAAGAGCAATTACTCTTAGAGTTAATATGATGCAATATCATTTACTAAACTTTGACCTCTTGATATTCAACAGCAAAGTAAAATAAAAACAAAGAACATGCAGAATTAATTTTGGACACATATTAAGGTATAAAGTCAGAGATGTGAAACATAAACAAACAAAAATCAGAACTGCAAGATATAAACTCAGAATTCAGAGATAAAAGTAAAAAAAAGTTCAATTTTGTTATGCAATTCTGACGCCTTATCTCACGATTAACTTTTTTTCTCAGAATTGCAAGATATAAATTTAGAATTATTAGGGGAAAAAAATCTGAATTGTAAAATATAAAGATTAAAATGTTAGATTATGAAAAAAAATAGCTTATAATATAACTTTTTAAAATATGAGATTAAAAACACTAGATTTACACTCAATTTAGAGGAAAAAACAGAATCAAATATGTGTATAATTCACTGAATTTCAGGTGTTCTTAGATTTTTGGGGCTATATATATTTCCAATTTTTATTCAAATGCTTGAATGTAAGTTGCAGCATACCTTGTGTTATAGATATTTTATATAATACTTATAATTATAAAAAAAAGTAGTAATGAATTTCTCTCTCTCTCTTATATTACAGTATGTTGTACAGACTTTTAATTAGATGTGTTATAATGGTGGTATTTGCTAAAGTTGTAGTTTAGATTCCCACAAGAGTTGATCCATGACCTAACATTATTGTGCCTTTGAGCAAGGCACTTAATCCCATGTTGCCCCTGCAGGAGTTTTCCTGTGATAAGTGTCAAGTAAGTTGCTTTTGGATAAAAATGTCTGCTACATAACTTCTTATTATTTCAGTAAGGAGAGCATGGTTTGATAAGAGTAGAGAATGATTGGACAAGCAGAAATATAGTAGTGCTGCTGTTAAAGAACAATGAAAAGTTTGTTATAACATGCAGTCATTGTAGCTTATCATTCCCAGAAATGCATCCTTGATAGACTTGATTCTTTGCAAGAAATTTAAACATGTATTTCCAAAGTTCTTCTGTGGTTTTCATCAAGTTTCGTTTCAAATGTCATTCATTGACTTGCTCTATCAGTTGTTTCCCTGCTGGTGCACAGGGAACCTATGCAATTACTAAGCCATGTTAAATTAAGCACTGCATTTGAGCAATCAATCACCAGCCAGAGGGCGCCTCTCAAGAATTCATTAAAATACGCAAACAACCGTTTAAACATGGCCACAGCTTATCTGCTGTCTTTCACGCTAACATTAGATGTCTGCGTTCAAAGCAGCCAGAATGACGGCGCTAAAACACTCAGGGACGCGCGTGTGAGAGGACACACACAGCTTCTGCTGCACACAGCTTCCCAACATGTTGTCTGGATTTGCATATATGTTTGTCACATACAAGGCCTTGAATCATTTAGAAACTAGGAGAATGTAATCCCCATGAGAGGACGACTAAGATTTTTATGGATAAAGTGCTGTAAGTTTTCATTATCATTATAATAATCGTTAATACTTTTTTCTTCCACTTTTTTAACGAGTATAGTAGAAAATGGAATAACAAAAGGTATCATGAAAACAATGTCGATCTTAACATTTTTCATTTCATAAATCAAGAATGTGAAAATATTCATTTCATAACATTAAAAATTAATATTTTCTTCCCTTAATAGGAATCTCAATGCTAATTTTAGTTCATTCTGTTTTATCTGCAAATGCTCTAAAAAATTCATAGCGGCTCACTGTGGTGTGCAGCAATACATTATGGCCAATATATTGTAAATGTTTGACATTTTCTGTCACCGTTGAAGTGTTTAACTGAAGAATGTAGACATGCATATTTCTTCTGTGGAGCATGAGAGCTTGCAGAAACGGTAAATAATGCCGTATTATGTGCGTAACACATGGTTCCCAGCTGACATCTGTGAACAAAGTACTTTATTATCTCAGATCCCTGCAGTACCGGAATGCATCACTCCTTTGTGCAGAGCACTACTTCTTTGTAAATCTGTAAAATGTAAATCTGAACACAGCACAACACAACACAGCACAGCACAGCACAACACAACACAACACAACACAACACAACACAGCACAGCACAACACAACACAACACAACACAGCACAGCACAGCACAACACAACACAACACAGCACAACACAACACAACACAACACAGCACAGCACAACACAACACAGCACAGCACAGCACAGCACAGCACAACACAACACAGCACAGCACAGCACAGCACAGCACAACACAACACAACACAACACAGCACAGCACAACACAACACAACACAACACAGCACAGCACAGCACAACACAACACAACACAGCACAACACAACACAACACAACACAGCACAGCACAACACAACACAGCACAGCACAGCACAGCACAGCACAACACAACACAGCACAGCACAGCACAGCACAGCACAACACAACACAACACAACACAGCACAGCACAGCACAACACAACACAACACAACACAGCACAGCACAGCACAGCACAACACAACACAACACAACACAACACAACACAACACAACACAACACAACACAGGCAGGCTTTAATTGGTCTAAAAATAAACCATAGAGGTAAAGACATAAACCTATACTTTATATTAGCTCCCACTTTTGGTACCTTTTGACCTCTGTAATATCTAAGAAATTATTATGCATGTATTGTTATTAAAGAGAAAAGAGACTTTCATAAATGCTCCCTGGGTAAGTCAGTTTAATTAGCTTGATTATTTACGCCATCCAAATAAGTAAGAAAAGGTTCCTTGCTAAGGAGAATTATGGGTAATCAGCATCTCATTTGACCTCTCAGACAGCTCTTACACCCCAACAAGGTTCAGTTCATTAAAATGTTCTCCAGTGGTTCTGTAGATCTTGATTAAAACCACGTTATTGAATTAGCAGATGCTCACAGCTTTGACTAAATACTTTAATATTCAGAGCTTTAACTGAATATTGCTTTGAAATTACAGGTGGAGAAACATTTTGGAGGCACTGTAGAAACATTAAAACATTGATGCTGTTAATTAGTGCATGTTGCGAAGCAATGCATCATGGGTGCTTTATGTACTGATAGAAGGAAATAAACACCCACATTAATGTGAGCTGCATTAAGTGATTTCTGGCTAATGAAGTTTTAAAGATCCACTCAGTTTTTTCTCAGTATTTTATTTATTTATTTTTTAAATAATTGCTTTTGAAAAAATGTTTACAATTGGAGATACATGATTGGAGACTCCAATCATATATCTGAAAAATGCAATTTGACTTTACATGGAGCAGGTCACCTCATGAGCACTGACATGTTAGATCACATGATCTGAATTACTGCTCATTATATCAGCTCATCTTTATTTTTTATGAAAACATGTTTCCGTTACAGCATGAGAAAATTAAAAAAGGTAATCGCAATTCTGACTTTATTTTTGATCCTGAGCCGGAATCGTGCTTCCATGAAGAAATCTGTATAAACTCACGAGATATAATGTAAACTCCAACTTCTGTTTTTCTGAGTTTACAACTCACTTTTTTTTCTGCCATGGAATTAGAAGTAAAACTGGTAATTGTGATTTTTTTAATCTCATAATTCTTTCTTTTAAATCTTGCAATTCTAATGTTATATCTCACAATTCAGATGTTTTTTTCTCAGAATTCTTAGAAAAAATAGAATTATGAGATACAAAGTCAGAATTTAAGATAAAAAAAGGTAATTGCAACTTTTAATTTCACAATTATTACCTTATTTACCTTGAATTACATTTTGTAATTCTGAATTTATATCTCAAAATTCTGAATTCTTTTATCCCATGGTGGATAAAACAATACAAAATTAAATGAATCAAGGCAACATAAACACAACAAACAAACAAAAATACTAAGTGAACCATTTCCATTTCTGTCCCTCCCACATCCAGACATAATTGCCATCCTTTTAAGTAGACACTCAGTCTATTTATATATAATAGACAAGTGTTAATAAAACGATGAGTTGAGATTTCTGCCACACCTCATTCTGTGAGATGAAGTGATTTTGTCATAGCAGCATTTTCTTTAGTTTACACTTGTAGGGCTAAATTTGGACACCTTTGTGTTTTTCTGTTATTGTTTTCTGCTCACAGCAGGTGTGTTTTTGTCAAGCTTTTTTTTCATCTTGTTTATTGGAAAATCTAATCCCCCGCAAGTCATTGATATTACCTGCCTCAGGTTGCAAAAGTGAATAATTGAGCTGGGATTATCCGGGCAAGCGGGTAAAGCAACCTCGACCTTCGGTAAACTTCTCACAATGAGAGATGAGGCGCTGTTACCTCCGTCCTGGCCCTTCCGTCTCCGAGGCAGGGAGGCACATTTAATCAACACAAACACGGCAATAGCAACTTCAGAGGCTACTTGTAGCACTAAGTGTTTGAATGTTCAACTCAGTTTATCAATTAAAGAGCTCATTGAGAGCACATGCCTCTTTCTCTCCCAGTGGCCACTCTGTGAATTTGTTTTGATGAAAGAGCTAATTCATTTTGGGAAAGAAAAGGCAGTCTACTTCTCTTAGGATTTAGGCTTAAATCAATGGCAAAATGCTTAGAAGATATTCTGTATGCCTTTTGGAAAACTTTTTATGTGTTGTACTTATAATGTGTTTCATAGCATCTCAGATGCTCACTAATGGATCCTCTGCAGTGACTGGGTGCCGTCAAAATGAGAGTCCAAACAGCTGATAAAAACACAATAACCCACAAGTAATCCACACAACACTTATAAAGTAAAAACCTGTTTGTTTGTAATTAACAAATCTACCATCAACATGTTTTAATCAGTCTGAATCCAGAGAGAAATATGTACAGATAAAGCACTGTTTACAAGCAAAAATAGCCAAGAACCGTTCTAAACGAATATGTTGGTGGGGTAACATGTACTTACTATTATAATAACAATTAATTATGCATAATTACATGCAAGTAACCCTAAACCAAACCCTAATCTTAACCCTAACCCTATAGTAAGTACACGTAGTTAATTAACATTACTCAGTACCTAAATGTATAATTACAATGTAACAATGACACCAAAAAATAAAGTGTAACCATTGGTGGATTTTGATGTGAGATGATAATAAGGGATGAACTATTTAATTTCAGGAAGTGTTATTACTTGTGCATTATTGTGATGTTTTATCAGCTGTTTGGACTCTTATTCTGACGGCACCCATTCACTGCAGAGGATCCATTGGTGAGCAAGTGATGTAATGCTACATTTCTCCAAATCTGTTCTGATTAAAACAAACTCATTAACTGTTTAGATGACCTGATTTAAATTTTTGAGTGAACTATATATATTTTTTTTGTAGACATATTTGTGCATATTAAAATGTTTTCATTTTGCTTGCAATTAATATCACTTTTGTCTCATATAATATATAAAATCTTACAAGAAAGACTTCAGAAATCACCTTATCAAACAGCAAAAGGCACTCGTTTTTCTTGCATGACCCAGATAGCTGATGCATAGACAGTCTGATTTGTTTGCACTGGCTTAATTCACTTGCTTACATATGGTGCTGAATACTGATGCCGATTTTTAATAGATCAGTGAGAAATCAGCATGGCTGGCAAAGACATTCACATTAATGGCTTGCATAAAAGCTACACTTTCAAAGCAGTGCTTCTTGGTTGGCCACCAGTGAAGCTCTTTTATGAAATCACATTCACACGTCCTTTAGGGAATAATGGTAGAAATTCATTAACATCATGAACATTTAAACTAGGAACATAAAGCAACTGCAAAATTTCCACAGATGGATGTTTAGCAAAAACAGCGTAGACACTTTATGGAAAACTATAGTTATTGGTAGCATTGCCACTTGTAGCTACTTCCCAAACTTTCGCATATATCACTGCGTTGATTATATGTCATATTTATTTGTCGCCTTGTACTCGAGTCTACCTTGTAGTTGACTTTCAAATGTGGTGATGTTTGTTATTCAGAAGATTTCTGTAAAAGAGAGATGCATTACCATAACAAAGATGTTTCTTCAGACGCACAACCCTCTGTTAACATGCCGTCAAACAACTACTAAAACGTCCTTGGAATATCTGTCATGTGTGTATGACGGTGGGGAACTGATGTCTGATAGTCAAAGGACTTCAGCATGTTTGAATTTTCCTGTTTATGCATCCTGTTGTTTCTGCTCAATTAATCTTTCTTTGTGCTGTTTTATGTTCGAGGACGTCCTTATGCTAATAACATTCACTTACATACTCTCGACAGGTCATACATCAGATCTAATGTGATATAACCTCATAAATATTCGGAGAAATAAACGGATATTTCCTGTTTTCTGCTGAAGTGTGAGTTAGCGTGAGTGCAGTGCGGTTGGACTTGGCAGGCTGTTTGGCATTTGGCCTGACAGCAGGTGTACTTCAGCGCTTTAGGTTTTTCGGGAGCTTCTCAGCACTTACACGCTCACACCATTGAAAGCTCTGCTAGTCTGTGTCACCTGTCGCTGTTCACCTTCATGAGGAATTTGCGGCATGCTAGCTGTCCTTTTCAAATAACTGCCTTAGAAAAGGTCACAAAGTACTTCCAGAATTGTGTAAAAACTGACAGAGTTAGATTGTTTGACGACTCAAGATTGAAGGGTTTAAGATACTGAACAAAAAACTTATGCCTATCATCGAATTTCAACACTATTTAGCGGTGCTTGCTAGAAGAAACAAACATATGAAACTATAGAACAAAGGTTATGCTGCAATGCAGCTTGTTGCGTAAAGGTTTGCTTTTCCTTTTTAACAAGCATCTCAATACTCAATACTTTTGTCATTTTGTCTGAATATCAACATTTGTGGGATTTAGTCAGTCAAAACTGTTTTAAAGTTGATTAATCTAATTTTGTGTCTCTGGAAAATATGGTTCTTTGACATTGACATTGTAGCCTACTATATAGAATATCAAAGTTTTTTGTGTGTCTAATTGTGATTGAGAGATTTGTGGATACATCAATGTTTTAGATTTGTGTAGTAAAAATTATAGTTTTTTATTGTGAAATAAAATGGTAAAATGAGAATATTTCCATGAATTAAGTACATTTCAGACATCTTCGCTTTTCATTAAAACCTATAGGCTAATTAAGTAAAAGCATTCAATTTGCATTCATAATGTTGCAATTAGGATCTATCTATCCATCCATCCATCCATCCCATACATTAAGTTTATTATAGGCATTAAACTTTAACACACCATCATAAAGTCACGTGCTAATTATACACCAACAAGATGACCCGATCTATAATGGTTTCACATATCAACAGCCACAAACTCATCAGCTTGAATGTCCTGACACATCAAAGGACAGTTCATTGATATTCTCTTGAAGTTGAGTATCATTATGAAAGATAATTTGTCTTCTAAAATCTTGCATGGCTTCAGGCAATTACATCCTGTTGATTTCCTTGACAAGCCAGTGTATAAATATGATCTATTACCCTTAGTAACTGTTCCTGTGTTACTCCAGTCCTCTTTGATAACATTATTCGGGTGGTTGTATACTGTAAAAGCGAGCATCAAAATGTATATGTGGCTTAAAGGAATTACAATCTTTTGATTCACGTCAAGCTGGATCTCCAAGCATATCCTAAGCTGAAAGAAAGGTTGCATGTATTGCAGTTGCACAACATGTCGAGCCATGAATGAACACTAAAAGGATTTATGTGCAAGGAGCAGTCAGGTTTGTTCCACCTGAAGAATACAGAGTCTAGCAGGTCCCCTGGGCACCTGAATGCACACGGGAGAGGAAATGCTGGCATTGTGTGTCGGTGGAAAGCTTCAGTGTCTGATAACCAATGACCTTGAAGTGCCTTTCTGTAAGTAGATTGTGCCCATGTAGTCACTAGAGAAAAACATTCGGGCTAGTTTTCTTGTTCTTGCTCAAGGACACAGACACCAGTGAAGCAGATTCTTGTTAATTATATGTACCCAGAAAAAAACAAGAAGTTAAATTTACTTAATTTTTATTTTGCAAGTTTTTGCATGCATATTTTTAAAGTAAAATTTAAATACGGAATTAAGTAAAATCTACTTAACTAAGATATGTAAAATTATCAAAGGAAATAAGTAAATTTAACGTGGCCAGGTAGAGTTTGATGAGTAATATCTACTTCATTATTTGAAGTTTCCCTTCAATACTCATTTAGTACATTTCACTCAGTCACGGTTTGTAAATTTTACTCAAACAACACAGCACTGAAAAAAAATGCCCATATAGCATGTGGTTAAGTTACAATCATGTATGTAAGCAAGTACACAACTCGTTATTCATTTTAAGGTAAAATGTTGACTTAATATAGTTATTAACTGAATGAACACAGAGACCTGAATATGTGGCACATGATACACGACGACGGTGACAATCAGTGAATAGTGTTTGAGTATGAATGGGTCAAAAGCAACCATAAAACAGTGTAAATACATCTCGAAAACAGCAAAAACAAATTACCTTATTAATTATTCATGCCCAAGTGCATGATGGGAACAACGGGATCATGAAGTTGAAATTTGCTTAAACAATCTTTGTAAAAATAACAAACAATTCCAAGTAAAATATACTTATAAGTTCAAACTTTACATTCTACAATCTTAAATTGGGTACTAATATTGAATTTACTCTTTTTTTTATTTTTTTTATTCTTGATATCAATCTTAATTTTTTATATCAATATGGCTCATTGCCATATTGGTTCGTGGTAAGTTTAAAACAAGTTAGTTTAAAAGTAATCTAAAAAGTAGTAAGAATACCTAAAAGTAACCCAGATTACGTTTTCATCATGTAATCTGTAATCAGTAAAGGATTACAATTTGTGAGAGATTCACTCAGCTCTATTTGCATTATGTAGTTCAGTATCTCCGTTTAGTATTACAGACACCATTTTCAAATAAAAATGGGAAACTTTTTGTGTTTTGGTCATGACAGTGCAATTTTAGGAGTCTGAAAATGCTAACTTTTGAAAATGGGTTTCTAAGTGCAAGCTTTTGACAACGATACCATTATTCTCTCTGTGTAAACTACAAAGCGAATATGTGAAAACAGCGATGTCATGCGTATGTGTATTACGTGTTCAGTCTATAAAAATACAGAAGTGCGCAGATGCGCAGTGTTTACAAAGTGGCATCGCCAACTACTGGCCTGACGAGCATAATACAGCGTTTTTATAGTTTTCGCAGATCCTTGCGAACGGGATTGTTTTGATGACGTTGTTGTCTGTTTGTGAAACCCTTCAAAAACACAAAGGAAAAACTTTGCTGTTTTTAGTACAATCATTGTTATTTAAACATACTGTACCTTAATTTTGTCTCTGTGGATGGAGACCAGGGAGAATCTGGAGTAGAAATCCTGGAGTTTAAGATGGACTATTGGTAAAGCACGTCTAGAGGACAATAATGTTTGCCTATCCACCTTGAGGCCAAAGTCAATATTGAGGTGTTTAACATATTAATAGGAAATCAAAATAAGCAAACAAATAGATGATGTAATTGGAAGAGATGTAATAAATACTAGGGTTTCTCATTTCTGTGAAAGGCCATACATATGCCATACAGTATGTACAGTCAGGTCCGGAAGTTTTTGTGCTTTTGCCTTTATACACCACTACAATGGATTTGAAATTAAACAAATCAAGATGTGATTGAAGTGCAGACTTTTAGCTTTATTTTAAGAGGTTCTACAAAAAATTACCAAATTTAGAAAAAAAAAGAGAAAAGGATACAATGCATACACTTTCATGTCCAAATACCCATAAGGCCACTGTATACCAAAATAAGGATTTGTGTAAATGGAAATGCCTCAGTTTAAATACATCACTAATGGATGAATAATGATTTTTGGCATTTTGGCATTGACTCTATTGTAATAACAGACCATTTATATGTTTTTGTGGCCCCATGACCCTCAAGCTTGAGTTAGACATGCTGAAGTGTAAATAAACAGGCAGGAATCTCCTAAATAATGAAACAAACATGGACATCTGATGCTCATCTGCCACAATTTCATTTACACAGTAACAGACATCTACTGTCATTTTCATTGCAACAAACAATATAAATGTAAAAATTGAATTAGTTCATTGGATATGTCCTTCAACTCTGTGGGAAAAAAAATAAATGCAAAGCTGGCAAACACTGATTGAGTAAATGCCCAATTATTTAGCTGGGATTTCATTCTGATCTGTAATTATAGGGTAAACATATCATTTGTTCAGTCAAGAACCAATTAAACACATAATGGTTAATCATAACTGGCTTCTCTCTCTGAGAACCCAGAAAAACAATATTTCAAAACATTTGCATTTGTTTAGAAAGGCATGGAATCATTTGTAGGGTGTAAATATATATGAAAAAACTGACTTTGCTCTGAGCTGATTAGAACTTATGGCTGTTGGGTCTGCTTAATCAGAGCCTTTGTTGCCCAGAAATAATCTGATTCAATTCTACATTTAATTTCAAACATAGCTTAAATCACATTTACACAGTCACTTATGTTGAATATACATATATATTAGGCAATATAGGCAATAGGATTTTAGAGGATAGGCAATATAATTAATTTTATTCTATTTCCTAACCCCGAACAAAACAGAGCAAAATGTCCCTAAGCATTCACCCCCAATCCCAATGAAGACAAAAACATTCATTTTCTTGTTGTCAAACTCTCATTAAGTTACAATTTTCATCTGCTCAAGCAGAACGTTAATGTCTCCCTGTTACCCTGCAGTACATGAACTGTGTTGATCCGGGATTTTTTTTCATCAGCAATCGTGACGACCGTAATATGACCGTAATATTCTCCCACTTGCATTGTGATCTGTAAACCCACATTAATTCCAAATTAATACCCACAATATTTATTTTAAAATCTCCCTCCATGACATATTTAAGTACCACTTGAATGATGGTCCTTCTGTGTCCAAAATTTATCAAAAAGATGAAGGAACAAGGTTTTCACACTGACAGCTATGTCATTGTAAGACAGTTAGCAAGTCTGTTCGTCCGAGTTCGCAACAGTAAGGGGGTGTGGGGCTTACTGATAGGTAAATTCTGTCATCATGCACTCACTCTCAAGTAGCCATTGACCTCCATAGTGTTTTTTAATCCTCTATATTGTGCGGAAGTCAGTGGCTACTGTCAACAGTTCGGTTACCAACATTCTTCAAAATATCTTCTTTCATTTTCAGCAGAAGAGAGAAACCCATACAAGTTTGGAACAACATGAGGGTGAGTAAATGATAAAATAATTCTTTGGTTCTAATGCTACATAACTCTCACATCTGTCACTATACTTTAGTAGAGTTAAAAAGAAAATCCTCTAGTTATTCATATTTGCATTCACATATGCTGGCCCTTCAGAAAGTGCTAACAACAATATACGTTCTACTGCCAGGTGATAGACCACAGAGCCAGAGAACTGATGGAGCTCATAATAGTAGGGCACCTCCATCTGCTTCAGCAACTCCAGATGACCATGCGAGCTCTTTAGTACAACACATTTATTTTCTGTGGTCCGTTGGTGTTGGCTCTCTTCTGCTTGGTGATCTGAGCCAAAAGAGCTGGGTGTAATGTCTTTAATATTGTTTTCTAGTGCTGTAATCCTGCACAGAGTCACAAGATGGTGTTAACTTTAATAAGATAGTAAACCTGAGATTTGCATACTCTAATTGAGATACTCTTAAGTATGATTAAAATGTATAGCATGCTGGCCTTGAATGCATTTCATCTGATCTCAGCTTCAAAGCAATTTATTGTAAATCAGGGAGCAATTTTAGCAGGCCTCAGTGTTCGAACAAACTATGACCCTGTTTTCGAATACCTGGCACAATTTTGCTGTTTGCGTGTAACGCGCATCTAGCTTCTGTCACTGCTGCTGGAATTTAAATATATGAGGGTGGTTTCTATGGAAACCCATCAGTTGTCATTATGCATCTTCTGTGTGTGCTTGAGGGAACAAGAAAACATCTATCCGTTTATGTATTTACCTATTTATTTATGGAGACTCTGAAGGGGTACCAAGTATATCAGCAGTAATATCTCTATTTATATACTGTATATTGACAGTAGCCTCTGCAAATATTGTCCTTTCATTCGTCATCTCTTTGCATGAATGGGTGTTTTGTAAACAGAGCACCTTTGGAAAAATTGACTCTTTAGAAAATAAATGTTCCTAAAACACTTATTAAATTAGTTTGATAACTGTGTTGAACAGTGAACATGTATGCATCACAAGAGAATACAGCCTTTTTTGGGGTCAATTTTCTAAGAAAATAAATTATATAAACAAATTATATTTTAAACATTTTTAGAATAAAAATACTCATATGCCTTGGTAGGCTAATTAAATAAGTATTAAATACACTGCTCTCCAAAAGTTTGGAAACACCCTAGAAAAGTGGGGTTTTGGACAATATTGGCATGAATCCTTTTTAATTTGTGATAACATATTTTACTACATAAACAGTTTGTACATAGAAAAAAACTAAGATTTTCGATTCATCTGAATATCCACCATTAGCAGCTATTCCAGCTCTTTATAATCTGGGCATCTGAGCTGTCAGTTTATTCAAACATTGACTTGATACTGTATATTACTCCAAGCCTCCTGAAGGATTGCCTAAAGATGATTCACACTGGTTGGACACTTCTTACGGACATCACGGTCCAGTTCCTCCCATAGTAGCTCAATTGGGTTGAGGTTGGGTGATTGGGGAGGCCATTCCATGACAGACATGATGCCAGCTGACTGTTTCCTCTCCAAATAGGATTTGCACAGCTTGGAAGTGTGCTTGGGGTCATTGTCTTGTTGGAAGGTTTAGGAAGGTTGGGGTGTTTCCAAACTTTTGGAGAGCAGTGTATTTTATATATACAAAAATGTGTGCGTTGTGGCCGCATCACCACCTTGGGTGTGCATTATTTTTCTAATAATCCAACGGCCCGTCGTCAATTATTCCTTACATATAGAAGAGCACACTATACATACACTCGTATGTACATACGAAGAGTTTATTTGCAAAAACAGATAACTCTGCTTTTATTAAATGTTTTTTAGTTATTATTATTTAATCAAAACAACCCAACTGCAATTTGATTGATAATAAGTTTAATAAGTTAATAAGTTATCTGTTTTTGTAAATTAATTCTTCACACACTATATGAATAAGGATGTTGGAATCTATACATATATAGATTAGAAAATTGTACTATACAGTAGAATATAACATATTTATACACTATCATTGAAAAGTTTGGGGTCAATAAGGTTATTTATTTATTTATTCTGCAACAATGCATTCAGTTGATTTCAGAAGTTACAGTGAAGACTTTAGCATTGTTACAAAAAAAAAAAAAAAAATATATATATATATAATTTTAAGAATAATTTAAAATCTCAAATTCATGCTTTTTATTGCTTTGATTTATGCTATTGATTTATCAAATAATCCGGACATTGATTATAATAATACATAAATATGTGTTTAAAACAGCAAATCAGCATATTAGTATGATTTCTTAAGGATCATGTGACAATGAAGACTGGAGTAATAAAATTAAAATTCTTAAAAGCTTAAAATTCAGCCAACAAACAGTTATTTTTTAATTATTTTAAATCTTAATAATATTTTGCATATCTTTCAAAAACATTAAAACGTTAAAGCTTTTGAATGGTAGTGTTTGGATTTTAATGGTTTAATATTGAAAGTCTGGGTCTGGAACAACAGTAAGACAAAAACATCTATAAATAAATGGCCTTTGAAAGAAGAACAAGATGATGAAGCCACGGTCAAAAATTTCTGGGAAAGTTTTAATGTGACCTTCATATAACAAAAAGGAAAAGTTGATATCTGTTAGTTTTAATAAAAATCAGCCCCTGGGATATACTGTAAAAGTGACCGTAGATGAAGAAACACCCTCATATGTCTCTGGCCATTGATTTCCATGCTGGATTCTAGAGGCTTGAACAGCCGTTGGGGACTCCGGTGACACTATGACATCCGTTGACTGATTGCTTGACAGTGTTTGTACTCCCCTGATGCAAAGCATAGCCTTACAGAATGAGTGCGGATACAAAGAGAACATTGAGGAGGGAAGCAATAGATAATATTGATAAGGGCGAGAAGAACACAATATATTTCCACTATGCCAGAAGTCAGGTAAGGGGCTGTGTGTTGAGGTGGGCCCTGTTTCTGTCACATACAGTACCTCTCATTCTTGTTTTAAGCTTCATTTCATTCTACGGTTGCGAGTGGCCCTGCAGGATTCCTCACAAGCTATTAGAGAGAACCAGATGAGAATTTAGTGTTCACTTTTCCAGTGCTCATGTACTCACTAAGAAAACAAGACTGTTTCTTAGATTACAGAAACACCTGCTGAAGAGATTCATTTGAAATTGTCTGTGGTAATTAGTAAATAGAACAAAGCACAGCAGAGGTTTGGGAGCTTGTCTTGAATCTGTCATATTTAAATGTGTTGAGTGGTAGAATTCAGACTTCTCCGCTTACAGACAATCTTTCTTTTTCTTTTTTCAAATATTCTTTAAAAGAGTCATATCGTACTTTCCCCCAAATAAATAAATGCAATTTGTATAGAGAGACAGAAGATAATTTGACTTTTTAAGACCATTTCCCACACGGTTTCAGACCATTACTCTGTTTTGGATTTTGTTTTGTTTTGTGTTTTTTTTTTTGTTTTTTGTTGTTGTTGTGTTTTGTTGTGGTTTGTTTTGTTTTGGATTTTGTTTTGTTTTGTGTTTTTTTTGTTTGTTTTTTGTTGTTGTTGTGTTTTGTTTTGCTTTGTTTTGTTTTGTTTTGCTTTGCTTTGCTTTGCTCTGCTTTGTTTCCATTCCACTTTATGCTTTTTATTTATTTTTTGCTGTGTTTTTTTACTTTTTTTGACTACCGTGACTTAGATCCAGTTCACACAGAATGTGTTTTTGCAGTGAAAAATGTGAGATACAGGGAAGTGGAACAAGAACAAAAAAACAAACAAACAAAAAAAACCCTGCATGGTCTAGAAATGTGTTTTTTAAAAGCTGAACTTCTTTTAACTTCAGCATTTTTAACATGTCTTTTGCATATATTAGCATAGAAAAACAATGGAAATGTAGCGCAGTGGAACGGAAAAATGCAGTGTGTGAGTGAATGGCCCCTAAGAAGTTGACAATTTATTTATTAATTTATTTTGAAGTGAATGCCTGTAGTAACATATTTTGGTGGAGTTGCTTCCAATGGTTGTTACTAAAGGATGGCATCACCTAAAATCTGTGCTTGCTGCATTATTTATATTATCTTCTCACAGAATTCTGATCTGATTTCTAATAATGGTGTTCAGTTTAGCTCAGGAACCTCATGCTGGTATAATCGGGGTCACCTTGAGAGAGCTACATATCAATTGCGTTTAAAAGACTTACTCTTTGCAGGTTACAATGCCTTTGATCATTTTAAAGATGATACACTCAAAAGAGATTATCAAAGAGACTAAATTAAATTCATTTTGTAAAACTTTAATACCTTGTTTAATTCAGATTTTTCTTTCAGTCTAGTTTGGTGATTTTATAACACTCCCATAACGAAATATCAGTCTACAAACTAGCCTCAAAATCTCTCCCAGACCATGTTTTGACAATTTATACTGTATATGTTTCTATTTAATTATTACTGAGCCTGGAATGGGTACTGTGTTTAATTTAAGCTGTAAATCACTGATCATTTGTCAGTTATTTATGTCTCATTGTATTTCTGCATATTCAAACTTGTTATATCATGATTAGCTGTGACACCTAGTAATCCCTTTTTTTTTTTTTTTTATAAAATAAAATAAAAACGTGGTTTTGGTTATTTATTTCGCCATGGATTCTCTCTGGAATGTAAAATGTTTATATATATATATATATATACATATTGTTTATGCTAATTTTTGAGTGAATTAAATGTCTATGGTTAATATTCAAGTTGCTATATGTAAGTAGATATGATTAGTTTGAACAATGAGTTTGATTTCCTGGAGCAGTACATCTGGTGAAAATTCACAACTGTCCCTTTTTTAATAAAATGTGTTTATCTGATAAACACTCTAACTACCTCAATGACACTTAAATACAAGCATGGCCTACACAGGGGACTTGACATAAAGAGCAATTAATTTTGTGAAACAGATTAGACTGTGTTGCTAATGGCCAGATCTATTAAGGAGTTGTGAACCAGTCAAAATGATAATTCCCTTGATTCTCCTAAATTAATATTTCTTATTTTACTGGGAGTCTAGACTTCTTGTTTTTTCCAAACCACTTAAAGGGATCAGGAGATGTTTAATGGAGAGAGAGGCATCTGGTTCACTTCTCTCTTCTCTTTTGGGATCGTCTACTTGGAATGGCAATAATAATAAAGAATCTAGCAATTTCATCTGTTCTGTACATGCATAGATTAGATGTTGGTGTTTTTTCTTTTTGAAGGGCATGAAATAAATAATTCATAAAGAAAGTTTAATAAATGAGTGTTTGAATCCCTCTGGCAGAAACTCGTGTGTTTCAATGTCAGGTTTAAGATGAGAGCCCATTATGGAAAATAAAGAGAAGTAGCAGAGCAGGATGTGTGCTTTGTGTTTTGGGTGAAAAACAATGTCTTCTATTTGTAAAAATTTTTTACTAAACGTCTCAAACTTCCATATGAGTTGTAAACTTTTTAGTTTTATCTCTTTATATTCTAGGATCATTTTGAGTCATATATTTCCTGGCATTTACAAGCCATTTGCTCTGGGGTTTATTTTCAGGTTTCTGATTCCTTTGACAGCTTTTTTCTTACGTCTTCCATCAAGATCTGTCATAATCTACTTTATACTTTTTATACCTACTGAATTACACTCTTAAAAATAAAGGTGCTTCAAAAGGTTCTTCAAGCGATGCTATAGAAGAACCATTTTTGGTTCCACAAAGAACCATTCAGTCAAAGGTTCTTTAAAGAACCATCTCTTTCTTATCTATTTATAATCTGAAGAACCTTCTTTCACCACAAAGAATCTTTTGTGAAACAGAAAGGTTCTTCAGATGTTAAAGGTTCTTTATGGAACCATTTAGACAAAAAGGTTCTACTATGGCATCGTGAAGCACTTTTATTTTTAAGAGTGTATGCCACACTTAAAAATATGAATATCACTGCATTACATTACAAAATAACAAACCAAGTATACTTTTTAAACAAAAGTACACAAGCATACATTTCATGTAAAAAGTCTCACAAAAATAAGTTTTTTTTAAAAGGAATAGTTCACTCAAAAATGACTTGAGTACATCAATTAATGACTTGTGAAGTGAAAAGCTGTGGGTTTGTAAGAAACAAATCCATCATTAATGCAATTTAACTTTAAACCATTGGTCCAACCATTCCTGTTTGGTTGATCTTCCCACCCCTATCCGGAGTGCAGGATCCCTGTCAATCTTCACTCAACAACTGAAAATGCATCTCTTTCGACACTTCTTGACTTCATCCTAAACTTAAAAAACAAAACAAAACAAAAAAACACTATATCTTTCTTTTATTTACTCCTCCCTTGTGAGCTTGTACTTATTTGAACAATGCCTGAGACTTAGTGTGACGAGCACTTCGTCTGTCTGATTGCCTCTTCAAGATGAATCTCTTTGTATTCCCCAATTGTAAGTCACTTTGGATAAAAGCGTCTGCAAAATGACTAAATGTAAATGTTTGGACTTTCATTCTGATGGCACCCATTCACTGCAGAGGATCCAGTTGTGAGCAAGTGATGTAATTGCGGCTGTTCAAATGATCGGCTGTTCTAAAGTGAACAGTCTCTCAGAGCATGGTTCGTCACCCCATTGAAGATGGGGGCAGGTCAGCAGAGCTCATAACCATTTAAAGCAACATGCAAAAAATGGGTTGCTTTCTGCAGAGCTGATTCTGACAAGGTAAAAAGGGTGTTATTTTACACTACCATTGAGAAATTTTAACCAAAGTATGTTATAGACTTTTCATTAAGAACCTAAAGAATCATATCAACTTGTGGAAAATGGGCATCCGATGACTCCTTTAATAGTTAGCATGCACTTGTAAAAAACAGAAATAAATTTATATTAATTTATACTTTCTTTGGAGCACTTGATCCCACCCCAACCCTAAACCTATCCACTTCTGATCAATATAAAACACGTAGCAGGCAAATAGAAGTACAGTCACAGGTATTATTGCAAAAACTTACTGTAAAAAAGCAGTATAAAAGCATTACAAACAGTACAAAATCTTGTTGCATTCCAAGTCTTCTGAAGCAATACGATATCTTTGTGCGAAGAAGTAAAACATAAGGTTTTAATCATAGATATGTATACAGATTTATGATTTTAATCGCTGAAAATGATCCCGCCCTCTCATCTCATTCAAAAAGATAAAAACTCCCATAGTGTCATGAATCTGCTGTATGAACTTCCGTTAACTCACCACCAGAGGTCTCTCGCGCACCACATGGACTCTTGCACCACACTAACTGTTGCATGCCACCTCAGACTACAATTCCCATCATCCATTGCACTGACGACACACACAGCTGATTGCACTGATCACACCCTACATAAACCATGGACTTCCTCTTCCTCTCTGCCGAGTATTGTTCTGCGTATAGCACTCCCCTTGAGTTAGCTGCCTTACCGAGCCATTCTGTGTTTTTCTGTTTAGTTCCAGTATTGTTCTGCATTTATAACGCTCCTAGTTTTAGCTGTGATACGGAACCCACTTTGTTGTCATAGTCTTGCCTTGTGTGTTTTTCTAGTGTTTTGATTCTTGCCCGTGTTTTCTGGATTTACCCTTTGCCTTGCCGTTTGGACTCTGTTTGAACCTCTCTTTGACTACTGCTCGTATACCTGGATTATCTCTCTGCCTTGCCCTGTTGGATATTGTTCGCCGATCGTTGACTCTCGCTAGCCCTAGGATTGCTCTGTGTCTTGCCCGTACCATACCTGTTTGCCGTTGTTTGACCCTGCCTGTTTATTGACTATGTTTATAAATAAAAGCTTGCACTTGGAGCCGCACGTCTCACGTCTTGTTCGCCCCGTTACACATAGCATGATGCAGTCGGTCACGAGACACACAAGAACCAATGACATTTCACAACCAAGGCAGACGTAAGGCTTCTTCTGGTGGAGTTTTTCTAATTTATGCACAGACTGCAGCACACAGGAGGAGCTTTATGGCGGACGGAGATGGCGAACGCGTCTATTCCTCTCACAAATCAATCGTTTTGCCTCAGAAAACTTGGAATATTAATATTTTTTTAATAAATTATGACAGTAGCTGCATGTCATATATTGTGTTTTATTGATAAATGGTAGGTTTAGGGGCAGAGGTTGGGTTATGTGCTCATAAATGTGTAAACAGTTTAATAGAAATAAAATATGTTGCGACTGCTTACATTGAAAAATCACACCCTAACATCTATGCAATAATGGCTATATTATTACCCAATATATAATGTAATCATGACGATAAAATTCCCAGTGCCTTTCGTGTCAGCATACTGATGACAAGGGTTTCTTATTTAAAGCAATGGAGGACCCTGCACATCGAAAAATGATGCTAACCCTGTGTGTCAAAAAGTGACGCCAAGGGGTCCTGACCAAGTATCAATATGTGATGAGTTGGAAGTGAGAATGTGTTGTTTCTGAGAAAAGTTCTAGAATCAAGCTTGCAGATGACATTTGATTTGATACTTTATAAAATGCAGTGATATTCATGCATTACTTTTTATATAATACATCTTGGTGCCGTGAAGAACCAAGAAGCATTACGCTGATTTAAAAAAGTTATAATGTAACATGAATACCTTTTCAAAGGCAGAATAGTTCTTGATAATAAGATGGTTATTTGCTAAACCTAATATGCTGTAAGACCTATTTTTAATCAAGGGCTAAATCTGGATGCCATACAATTACCTGAATGGCTATACACATATATACATATTCAAAGGCTATCATACTAAAAATCAGTATGTGTGAAGGCAATAGTAGCACCAATACTAAAAGCTCATGTTTTTGCATGACGCAGGCCATTAAGTTCCTTTATATCACTCAGAAGCCTAGATAATGACTTTTCTTTATGCTTTCTTTGCTAAGTTAAACTTTAAGAGCTGTTTTCTTTGGCTTCATCCAACATGTCAAGCCTTTTGCTGCTCGTGTGTAGACATCCAACTGGGAAGTATTTCACACCATCTACTCTCTTTGACCCTTCCATCAATCAAAGGCAATAACTTCCAAGAATCACAGAATAACATGGGCTGTGCCATCTGGCACAATTCAATTAAGCATATGCTTGGGAAGTTTCGAATTGGAAAGTTTTAAGGTGCTAACTGTTCGGAAGAACATCACGATCTTGTATTCATCAAAGTGAGAAGGGGCGCCACGGCAGAGTGGTTTGTAGGTTCCCTGTCTGCTCTTCATTAAAAGTCTGGTTGAGTCTCATGTAGTGGCTGTGTTGTAATGAAAGGCTCACAGCAAGCACTGAGGTGGTAATCAGAAAGCCCAGACTCAACTGGTAACCAGGGCAACTGGAAATCAGGACTCGTTTTGTCCCCCCTCCTTCTCAGACTTTTTCACAGGGTGTTCAGTGTCCATGGAATACTAATAACGTTTATTCTGTTTCGCTTGCCGCCGGTTGTGCTAGACATCAAAACCCTGCCGAGAATAACGCGAAAATTGTGCGCAAGCAAATACACCGTACACATCATCAGCCAATCAAACTGATTATTTAAATGACAGACCTTTCATCCAAACAAGCGCAAAAACAAAAACACCCCACTGCTGCCAATCATCATTTCTGTATAAGAGGATTGTCATTGAGAGAACCTCTGTGCTCGTTTTGGTGAATAATCCTGGCTGAGGAAGGGAAATGGAAGGATTAAAGGGTAATCAAGCCCATGATGGATCTGGGACTGTAGAGCGCTCTGCAGTGCTGTTATAATATGATGTCATCTATTATACCCTGCGCTGATTCGTCATTGGACCTGTAGTCTCTGCAGGTGCGATATAATGGAGCTGGCCCAAACACACACATTAGGAGCCGATAATGGTCATAATAAATCCCAGCATACAGACAGTGTTCTGTCAAAACCGGCTTGTCTGTGGGAATGTGCAGTCTACCGACCCCTGAGGAAGGATGGTCTGTGTCAGAGCCACCCAAGATGGCTGTCATAGACCTCTATCATCTCATGGGTTCCTGCTACACTGACACTTGCCCTGTTTTTCCCTTTGAAGTCTTTCTACTGTGTTTTGAGAGCTCCCTTGGCAGCACTGTGAGGACATCCTTAATTCTGTCACTGTGCACTTTCTGTAATAGATATAATAGTTTCTGGTTAAGACTTACAAAGTGGTTTTGCTAATTTTTTTTATCACCAAATTTCATACTTTTTTTTGTTTGCAGTTGCTAAATTACGAGTGTCTCTATAAAAATTTATTTATTTTTATTTACACTGCTGTTCAAACATTTGTGATCGGAAAGGTTGTTTAGAAAGAAGTCTTTTATGCTCACCATGGCTGCATTTATTTGTTAAAAAATGCAGTAAAAACTGAAATATTGTGATAGCATTGCAATTTAAAATAATTGTTTTCTATTTTAATGTATTTAGAAACGTGATTTATTCCTGTGAGGGCAAAGCTGAGTTTTCATCATCACTACTCCAGTCTTCAGTGTCACATGATCCTTCAGAAATTATTCTGATATGATGATTTGCTGCTTAAGAAACATTTCTTCTTATTATAAGTGTTGTTGTATTCAGGATTCTATGGTAAAAATAAAATTCAAAAGAACAGCATTTATTTTCATTTAATATCATATAGTTCCACTTCATCTGTTATTTGTCTGTCTGTCAGTCAGTCAGGATATTTACATATGTGCCCATTTTTATGTGCCAAGTTATAACATATATAATTGTACTATTTGGAATCAATCAGGTGTATTACTAGAAATCTTGGCTGTGTTTCCCAAAAGCATTGTAAGCATTGTAGACACATTACCACCAATGGAGCCACGATAGCTTTTGGGAAACGCAACCCTTATCCAGCAGTTGCATCCTCAGTGGTTGTAAAGTAGCTTGTAAAGATAATCCACTGTGGAAAAATATTATTTTGCCTGAGCTGACTGTTGTTGATATGACAATTGATTTGCAAGCAGGACCCAAAATTTATCTTTTGGCACACCAGGAAATAATGCGTAAATTGTCATAAATATTTCTTACTGGCTATGAAACCACATTTTTTGTATATTTATTTATTATTTAAAAAACTATATTCCATATTAATATATATGAGGTTTTACTTTCCTTGCAGGTAATTGTGTCACACTAGCAAATAAATGATTAAGCAACATTTTACTTGCATTTGGCACTTGGTGGGTGCTCGTCTTAGATCCTGTTTGTAAGTCAGATGCCCTAACAGCAATTGTAGAACTACAGAACTTTGAGCACAACAGCTGTGGTTAAGTGCTCTCAGGTTTTAAGTGAGAGACGATTCCTAGTTCCAGCATACAGCATCAATCACATACATGCAAGTGCTCATACTCTATGGTCTTTGAGTGCAGGTTGACAAAAGGTGAATGATGCTCTAAGTGATTTTCAGGCACTTGTGCAGAGTGTGCATGTGTTTTAAAAGCTATTCAAGAACATTGTGTTAACAGTCATTATATGATATATATACACATATATACACACATATATATATATATATATATATATATATATATATATATATATATATATTAGGACCTAATTCTAGGAACCTGCAAGGTAATATAAACAAGGGTGTGTGTGTGTGAAAACCTGGTATTGTACATTTCTTTGTTTATCCACTTAATTCCTTTGAATACCAATAAGATCACCCTTGAAAGAAGGTGTTTTATTCAGCCTTATGAAAAAAAGTTGCCTTATGAAATGGCCCTAATGAGCCTTAAAGCGGAATTGATTAAATGTACCCATATGCTTCACAGCCTCCGTCAGTTTGGCACTGCACATAATTGGACGTAATTAAAGAATTAAGTAGAATAAATTTAGGCACCATAGTGCAAATCATTGGTCAGAATTCATGCTAAATTTCTTGAGAAAGGGTAGCACTTGAGGGCTAATATCTCATTACGACAACCAAAATTACTCTAATTTCAAGAATGCACAAGTAAGACTACATTAAATTCTGCCTCCACTGATCAGATCAGTTTCAGTTTTCAGATTTTCGGTTTAGTGGAAGTTCTGTAAATGTTTTCCATTTATAATCAGCAAAAAGCTGTGGTCAAAATACAGTAAAATCAAATTAGAATGTAATTATAATTTTTTAATTCTTAATTATAATTTAGTCTATAATATAATATAATCTCTTTGTGTGTGCATGTGTGTATACCTCATATTTCTTTATTTATGAGAACCAAATACCCAGCAAATTAATAAAGTAAATACCAGTAAATTTGTTCCTTGTGGGAACAAACATAAATTACATTGAATCAAGTTTTTTGAAAATATAAAAATGCAGAAACTCTTCTGCAAGCAGTAGGTTTAGGTGTAGGGTTAGGGTAAGGTGATAGAAAATAGTTTGTACAGTAGAAAAACATGCCAGTTTATGTACTGTATATGTGTATGTGTGTGTGTGTGTGTGTGTGTGGGGGGGGGGGGGGGGCAAACACTTTAAATTCAGATGTGCATAATTATTATGCAAATTACTACTACAGCTAAAAATAGGCAAAAAAGTAAATTATGACTATCAGAAAAATGCAGTACTCTGGACATTTCCAAACTATTAAAGGGTTACTCTACCCCAAAATGAAAATTTTCTTATTAATCACCCCCATGTCATTCCAAACCCATAAAAGCTTTAGTCTTAGAACTTTAGTTACTTTAAAGTGTGAGCATGGGACAATCAGGTGGTTTGTCAAGAAAAAAGGTGCAAATTAACAGCAAAAGATCTGCCAAGAATCCACCAGGAACCCTATAACTTCCAGTGCCACCAGTTTCCAGATCAGCAACCTACCTGGAATCTCCAAAAGAAGGTGTCAGGTTCTCAAAGAATTTGCTAAAGCAAGGAAAACTGAAACATGATCTTAATGCTTAAGAAAATCGCTTATCAAAAATCACAAGCTAAAGGCAACAGCAAGGTGAGGGTAGCATAATGGTGTGGGCTGCTATTATTAATGATGAGCTAATTGGACCTTTTCTGGTTGCAAATGGACTGAAAATGAACTCCTAAATATACTATAATATACTTTCTTCAAACAGTGGTACAAGAAGTGTCTGCAGCATTCAATAAGGCCATGATCTTTATGGATGACAATCCTCCAAAACATGCAGCCAAGTATTACTGTTTGCTCGCCAGAAAAGTTTTCAAAGATGCTCAAGCAACCCTTCTCAAGCATTAGATTTACAATACAAGAACAACACAAGTCACTGAAGAAAAGGCTGGCTATACTGGCCACTGAATACTTTGAAAGGACATATGGTTTGTTTGTTTGTTTAAACATTATTGTATATATACTATTACACATTGAGATAGATGATAAAGAAAAATCATATAATCTAACTGCCTAATAGTGTAATATTTAATATACATATTATTTTACACTGTTATACACATTATATATTACGGGTAGGGTTAGTAATTATTCATTTGATCTGATGTTCTTAAAAGTTAGAAAACAATTATGTAAATTTGTACTTTGATAACAATAATATGAATTTAGTTGGATTTCATTCCATTTCGGTTTGCGACCTTAAATTTGAATTCAAATCGCAGTTCTATATCCTGTTTGCCACAGTTCAAATTTAAAAATTGAATTGTATTTTGAAAGGCATTTACTATTCAATTTGGGATTTGGTACACAGCCATCATAACATTGTAGAAATATAAAGGAACTTATTAACAAATTATCATGTCTCTTGTCACATTATCGCATCACGTCTGGTTTGGACACGTTGTTATACAACAGACAAAAAATTCATATTAATCAGCTGAACGGTTTTCCATCCTGTTCCGATCTGTGCTGGATAATCTACGGCAATGACAATGTCTAATTCGGAGCCTGTATGCATTCTCGTGGAAGGAAGTGAGATTTTCTTTTCCCCAATCTGTTTATACATTGTACCAGCTTAAGCAATGTTTATTAATATCAGCCTTTCATTTTCTATTATGTTAAGAGTATTCTGCTGCTGTGGGTGTTTATTGATTTGATTTAAATAGCTATCTCTATGATGTCTAGGCTGATTTCTGTGCTCGTTCATTTTAATAACGCTTTCTCCAGTGCAAACATTTGTTTATGGCTTGCCATATTGTTCATAAGTCAATACCTATATTTGTGATTAAATCTGCCCTTTTGCATAACCTCTTCCTCTCTGTAATTCTCAAGGTTCAAGCAGGATTTACATGCATCAGAATGCAATTAATTATTTATATTTCTGCAGATTTCAGCATTGTATCTCAGGCATTACGCATATAAGAGCATGACATTTTTCTTGGTGAATCTAATGTCATTCGCCCCAAAACAGGCTGCGGTGTGTTAAAAACAGAAAAGGCTGTGCTCTTGAATCACAGGTTTCAAAGGGTTTAAATCCTCTGGGAAATTTTACCATCAAGTGGGATTACTTCTTGAGCCAGGAATGAGGGAATCCATAAAGATTTAAGCTCTTTGGAGTGGAAGTACGGCTCTATTTTTGCAGGGTGCAGGTCAATAATGTCACTCAAAAGAAAGACTGAGGGCACATCATTCAGTAAAGAACCTATGACAATATTCATGCTTTCTTTGTGATCATGTTTGCTATTTTTTAAACACACACTTTTAATGCACATCAGTGTTTGCTCTAAATAGCATTACTTTTATATTTGATTAAATGTATAGAATTGTAGCATCATAGAGATACTGTTGTATTTTTTAATAACTTTTTTTATTTGAGTATTTTCCATTTTAATTTTAGTTCACATTTTAATAGTGCTGTTGATTGTTTTTGTCATTTTAAGTAGCTTTATTTATTTAAAACTAGAAAAGTTGAAACGCTTATGTTATGTTTTTTTATTTCAGTTAATATTTGATTTATTTCGATTAACAATTTTTATTTATTTATGCATATATTAATAGTTTTAGTTCACTAAAATAACCCTGATTTGCATGAGGTAGTTTTGATAATGCCTGTGGTAAAATTGTAGTGTTGGTTTAGAAATAATTGTAGCTGTTGGAGTTAAAACTTAATATTACACTAAACTAATTGCTGCACTGAACCGTTGAAGTGACATACTGTCAAGTATAATGACCCATACTCGGAATTCGTGCTCTGCATTTAACCCATCCAACGTGTACACACACACAGCAGTGAACACACACACACCGTGAACACACAAGTTTTTTAACCCTCATGTTGTATTCCAGTCAGGGCCGTAGCTAGAGGAATGGGGGCCCCCTGAAAAAATATTGATGTTGACCCCCACATCAATACATATAGATGTATACAGGGGCGGACTGGGGCCAAAAAGTGGCCCTGGACTTTTTGGCACAGAGCGACCCACCAAACCCCATCCACAACACACCACACCATAAATGAGTGGCATAATCTTGACATTATAATTAGTCTTTTCTGGTGTATATGGCAAATAGTAAAGAATTTTAAAGAATTTTTACAAGGGACAGTTTAATATCACTAAAGTTAAATACCAATATTATCAGTCCAAATGACACAATGCTCTGGTATCGCCCAGAAGACTTAAATAGTGCAGAATGTGGACTGTTTTAATAGGCCTTTCTATTGGTCATATACAGTATTTGTCCTTTTGCAGGAGCTTGGCATCTATCATTATAAGTAATAGAGCTCCAATAGTGGAGAAGAGTATACTAATTATTTTGATGATGAAAAATACACTAAACAGTACTGTGAAATATATAATGTTACAATTTAAAACAGCTGTCTTCTATGCAAATACATAGTAAAATATAGTTGACTGCTGTGATCTGCAGCTGTATTTTCAGCATAATTTCTCCAGTCTTCAGTGTCACATGATCTTCAGAAATCATTATAATATACTGATTTACTGCTCAACAAACATTTCTGATTATTATCAATGTTAAAAACTATTGTGCTGCTTCATATTTTTGTGGAAAATGTGATACCATTCAGTCTTGGGTAAGATTAAAAATATAAATGAATATTTTTCTTCAACAATGTTGCATTAAATCAAAGATTATAGAATACAAAAAGGGACTTTGATTTAAATTGATTTAAGCGACAGTAAATATATTTACACTTATTACAAAGTACTTATATTTCAAATAAATGCGGTTCTTTAACTGAGAACCATTATACCAATAATAAAACCATTATTAATAACTGATAATTAAACCGCAAATTAGGCATCATTAGAATCATTTCTGAAGTGACACTGAAGACTGGATGATGCTGAAAATTCAACTTTGATCACAGCAATAAATTACATTTAAAACATCCTAAATAGAAAACCACTATTTTAAGTGTAATAATTCATTATATTTGGCTATTGTTTTACTGTATTGTTGATCAAATAAATTCAATATTCTTTCAAATAACTAAATAAATAAATAAAAAAACCTTAATTATTTCAAACTTTTAACTACCAGTGTGTATATAAAATATGCTAATGAGTGTGAATTATTAAGCAAATTATATTTTTATTAGGCCTATAATATAAATCACTTTCCTATGCACAGCATTCGAAAGCAAAAGTCTTCAGATTTACAGTGTTCTAGAGTAAGATTGAGAATGATTTTTATAGATATTTAAACATTTTCTTAGACACATAAAATCACGGAACAAAGCAGATTTGCAAGAACTCTTATCTCGTGTCGACTGAAAACTGCATTATAGCCTACATAGTGACAATTCAAATAATGGCATTAAAATATGAGACACTTGAAAAGGCCAGTAATAGTTTGCATTCCTAAAAATTAATGTCTGTTATTTAACTAAACGGTTGGCAAATATTGCTGAATTGTCTCTCGTCATGTTTAGCTGCTTACATCTTACCTCAGCTGGCATTCAAGTCGCGCGCAGCTCAGCATCTGTGAACAGTAAATCCCGCTTTCTACACTTTGATTGGCTGTTTCAAACATTTTGACATTGACGAGCGCTTTTGAGCCGCTGCACTGAGCTGGAGCATGCTAAATTAATTAGAATTAATTAGAATGCCCTGGGCCATTCGTCTGGACCGATGGAAGGATATACGTACATTTACTACAATCCAATTTTTTATATATATTACGCAAAGGGCCGGTCCACATTGTACAGCGGCCCACCGGTCTCAACTCTGATTGGTCGTCTTGTTCACTATATGGGGTGGGACTTCTGAGAATACTTCGTATCAGACTAAACCATTTTTCGGGAGGGTAGAGGGTAGACAATTTCTTTAACCAAATTGCATGCTTTTTTGTGGTTTTCATAATATCTTAGTCATACAACTACTAAAATATTAGAATTATTCACAGAACATGGGCCTTTATAGTATAATTCCTGGATTTTGTGGGGCCCCCTGGGCGGTGGGGGTCCCTAGAATTGTCCCCACCTTTCACCCCACTAGCAACGGCCCTGATTCCAGTCATTTTGAGCCCGAAAGGAATTTACTTTTTATACTTAATTTCAACTTGATTTCTTTCCATTAGTACAGGTTTTGTATTTCTTTTTGATCTGAGCTTTTGCGCCTCAGTTTTTGAATGAATATTGCCAAAATGATCTACAAATAATGCTTTTTTGCCCAAAAACTGAGGTGCGTGAGCTCAGATCAGTGAGGCATTCAATCAAGAAGTACAAAAATAAATACAAAACCTGTGCTAATTGAAAGAAAACAAGTTGACAAAAAGATTTGGCGGTAATATAGCATGCTCATTTTTGACCAGGTACACCATAAATGATTTTCAGCACGGGTTAAATGTATGTTTTATTGATATTTTGCATAAATATAAAGCATATATTATACATATTATACCATATTTCCACTTATCAAAAACCTGATTTATTTATTAGCATAAAGCTGGTAGTAGGATTCATCCTGCACTTCCATATTCACATGCTTCAGACATTTTAACAGTCACCTGGAGAAGCATCAGTGAGGATTAGACAGTAGACAGATTGTAAAGCCATTCCTGGGTCTTTCTGGCTAATCGCAGGCACATAGATCATTCAGCAGACATCGCACGAGTACAGGGTTACAGCTGGAGCAGGTGAGGATTGAGATGAAAATTGCTAGAAGATAGCGTGCAGTAAATCACATGGAAATGACTCCATTATGCTTGCAGGTCTATGTGTTAGTAAATATGCTCCAGTGGAGGTCACATAGTAATGGCACAGAGGTCAGGAAAATAAACGGAGGTCAGAATTTTTTGTAATTTGCATATGGGAGGGTGTTATAAAATCTTGAAGCTTTTAGATATCGTTTTGTCTTTTAAACATATGAATTAAAATAAATGCAAATATATAAAAGGCAGACTATCGTATAACAGAATGCATGTATGATATAATTACTAGTGCTGCGTGAGGAACGTTTCTCATTCTTAGTAACACTATTTCATCACGGCTGAAGGCCACAGAAATATTCCACAGCTGGAGCAGATGTTTAATATTTATAGTGCCACTATAGGTCTCCAGAGGGCACATGCGCTAGGCAAAAAAAAAACCTACCTTGAGATCATCCTTTGAGAAATGGCTCTCTCTTGTACCCATAAATTTCTCCCTATCCTTCAATTCAGTACGGATGGGCCGGGAGGAGATCACATACATCACGTAAATGTGAGGATGAGCCCTAATGCTTATGAAGTGCTGTGTTTTGTGCGCAAAATATTGCTATAATTTAATTTTGGTGACACAAAATAGTGAGATTTTGGACCTGGATAAATCAAAAGTTTGGAGCCAGTAATATTTTTCTTTCTGTTTCTGGAAATATATTTCTTCAGCAATTAAATATTAAATTTATCAAGCCATCTAAAATGTTGCAAAGTATTTCAATTTTAAATAAATCTGTTCTTTTAAGCTTTCTATTCATCAAGGAATCCTTATGGTTTCACAGTTTTCACAAAAATATACAGCAAAACTGTTTTTCAACATTGATAATAATAATAAAAAAAAAATGTTTCTTGAGGACCAAACCAGCAGATTATAGTTATTTCTAAATGATCATGTGGCACTTAGGCTGGAGTAATAATCCTGAAAATTCAGCTTCGCTATGACAGGAATAAATTACTTTATGTTAAAATACAAAACAGTTATTTTACATTTTAATAATATTTGACAATATTACACTATATAGCCATCCTGCATACATATATAAACAAACTTAAAAAAAAAAAATCTTATAAAACCCTATAGTTAAAAATCTTATAAAATCTTATAAAACCCTTTTAAAAAAAAGTTTTTAAAGTTTTAAAGTGTATATTTTTGCAGTCATGTGTAGCTGTCATCAAGTACCACAGAAGCAAAATTTGTCCTAAAGCACAACCTACCTAACATAAAAGAAACAGCAATTAAATATTTACAAGTAAATATGCAACGCTACTAATCACTTGTTCCTCAAGGCTTTCAACATCGTGCAAAATTCAAACTTTTGTTGTTGTGAGATCTTGCTCTTCTGAAAGTTTTATGAGGTGTAGATAACTTTAAAACTGTTAAACAAACACAAATGGTCACAGATTGTGCAGCATTTAGGTCTTAGATACAAACTCTAGATTTGGATGGTCTTTTGAGGTGTTAGACTTTTCACCTGTGATTTGTAGTTTTAACTCCAGAGTATTGTAGTTGTTCCAACAAGGTTGGGCCTTCTCACCAGTGCGAAATCTGCCAAAGTGCTTGAGACATTATTCCTATTCCTTGAATATCATGTGCTTTTTTGTATTTTTGTAACTTTGAAGCTATTGCCCTTTTCTTTGAATTCAAATACCTGAGCTCAATGGAGTTTCTACTAATTGCTTTTGTCATCCACTTTGTTCACTTGTTCTATCCAAGGCAATGAATCACCAAGGTACATTTTCCTGCAATGCTGGAAGAACAAAGGAACTCTGAAAACACCATTGACCTTACTTCTTAATGTCAGTTTATTTCAATAGTCAGTTTTTATCCCGTTCAACCCTACGTCATAGTTAGTGGATCTGAACATTGCCTCAGACTGTATGGCTGATCCATAGTGCACAGCTATTGCTGACTGAAACATTTATTTCCTCAGTTTTTATAAAGGTGATGTGTTGAGAGTTTTGTTTTGAGGCGTAGAAGCTAGCAAAATAGCTAAACACAAGCATATACTATACTGTTCAAAAGTCTTCAGAACACTGATTTTTCAGCAGCCATTATTCCAGTCTTCAGTGTCACATGATCCTGCAGAAATCATTCTAATATGCTGATTTGCTGCTCAAGTTCTTATTGTTCAAAACAGTTTTCCAGCGTAATATTTTTGTGGAACTATGATGCATTGTATCATGATTATTTGATGAATAGAAAGTTAATAAAAACTGTTTCTACATTAGATCTTTTCAGTGAAATATTTCTGTATTGCACCTGTATATACAATTTTATCTTTTGGATTACAATATAGCTTCAAAATAATTAGAACTTAATACTTTATTATTTATTTATTATATATTAATTCATTTTTCTCCATGTTTTTGCTGTTGAACAATCCATTTCAGATAAAGCTGGCCCTGCACAGTACATAAGATCAAATTAAATAGTTTTTGGTCACTTTAAATAATTTTAAGTCATTCATGATATTACATGATTACACAATATCATAATAATCTGTAATGTGGACCAATCCAATGTCAAACATCCAAACTTCTAGTTATTGTGACCAACCTCAATTACTAATTTCTTTAAATTATACCAACATGCCTTATAAATCAGTCAATAATAATTAAAAAAAGACTAACCACAATATGGCAGGAGTACCATGACTCTTTCTGCTGCTGGAGAGGCTCATCCTCTGGACTTCCTAGGCACTGTGCCCGGCGCTGGCGGTCCACTACGCAGTAATTAATTCTGTGGCCACCAAGCAAGCCCTCGTTTAATGACTGGAACTTATATAATTACAATAGGGGCACAAGACCTTGGCAAGGTCACTATCAGTTTCATATGGCATTTTATTCTGCCTGTGGAGTTGAAAAAGTAGCAGACCTACTTTCTCACCTCCTCCTCGTCCTCCTCTAATGTCTCTTTCTGCAGCAAAATTGAAAGACAAGAATACAGCAATGCTCGCTTATTCATTTCACCATTCTGGTTGCTTGCGCATTGGGTTCTGATTGATCCATATGCTTTGCAATGATTTTCCTAAAATAATGTCTCATTATCTGCTTTGTGTGGGTGATATAGCGAATAGATGTCTGTAAAAGTGCTTCACAGTGAGTTGCAACAAAGAGAAATCAATAAAACGTCTGCTTCACGAATGCTAGAGAACCCTTTTCCATATATTTACACTCTGACAGCTGCCTTTTGAAAAGCCATTCATTTTCCCTCTTTGCATTGTAATGGCTATAGTGGAGTTAATCAGGGATTTCCTTAGTGCATATGGAGTGGGCAATGTTGTTGTTTTGTTTTCTTATTTATTTGAGTGGAAACACAGATTTGTGGCTGTGGTTGGATTTGCCTCCAGGGGAGAAAATGAACACTTTCAGCTCCATTTGAGAGATGGCATGTGGCAGGAACTCAGTGGGACTTTTGTTGTCAGCTTGAGTGCCAAATGCATTTCTCTGCTCATCAGATCAACCGCACCTTGCTTACGCCAAGGCGAGACGTTTACCGAGCTTAAACATCTTGGGAAACGACCGTGTCTTACTTTACCTGATTTACATTCCACTCCAGATGAAACCAGAAGTTTAGATGTGTGTCAACTGTTGTGGATTTTTATGTGCTATAATATTATCAAACAGACAGGGCATGTTAACATATGGCTGCTCCTCACAAGGATAAATTATATTTTTTGTTGGTTGATAATGTTGAGCTCTTTCACGCAGGAAAAAGCCTTCATTTTTTATTTCTTGTTTTCTTGCAGATTTTCCAGAATATTGAATATACAAGGCCAAACAACACATTGAAAATGTTCTTAAGTGCATCTGTTTTCCAAAAATGTCTTGAGATTTGGAGGACTGCAGACCGGATAATTTTTTTGCTTTCATTCTTAATTTCTTAAGTGAAGTGTGAAGTAACATACTGCCAAGTATGGTGACCCATACTCGGAATTCGTGCTCTGCATTTAACCCATCCAACGTGCACACACAGCAGTGAACACACACACACCGTGAACACACACCCGGAGCAGTGGGTGTTCGAGGTTAACGCAGAAAAGAACACTTTTGGAGTCTTTAAATAATATACATGAATCACGAGTCAGCATTTAGCTGGACCACAAAACCAGCCATGTGTTAAATAGCCAACAATACATTGCATGGGTCAAAATGATCGATTTTGTGGTACATGGTCTGTATGTCCAGTACAAATTATTTAGTAACACTTTACAACTAAGTTTTATTGATTTATTTAGGAGCAACATTACGTTTTTTTTTTAATAATATAGTATGTAGAAATGATCATTAACCTAGATTACTAAATGCTATAAAAGTACAATTTATTATTAGTTTATTTTAGCTTGGATTAAATAAAATGCATACAAAAAATTTTAACCTGTTGAATCTTATTGAAAACTCTTAACAATTTTATATCATGATAATTGGATATATATATATATATATTTTTTTTTTTTATGACTCTCTCTCTCCCTCTTAGCCACTGGAACTTTTTTTTCTGGCATTTAATTTCTCATACTGTTAAACACATAATGGAAAAAGTTGTTTCCAAAAGTACAAATTACAATTGCAGTGCTGTATCACTGCTTTGGTTTGCATTCATCTGCCATCTGAATGATTATGAGATTCTCTAGAGAACATTTGGTCTTCGATCTTATCGCATGAGGAATTCCTTACTGGCCATTTATGCTTGGCAATATTTAATTTCTTCAAGCTTCCATTGATCCTGAAAATTGTCTCTGTTGAGTAAAGCCACTGAATGACACTAAAACCACAGCATCCTAGACACCTAATCAATATCATTTGATGTCAAGAGTACTAATAAAACTGTAGATTGTCTGAAAGTTATACAGCTTAACAGATTTGAACAGGATTCAGCTGATTACTATGACATATAAAAACATTAAAAACATATCCAGAAAAACAGTTTTCCCCCCTTTGAATTAGATTGTAATGATTAACTGATGTGGAACAGTAAGGTCGATTCACTTCATTCATTGTTTTCAATGAGCTGCTTCAGTCAAGACTGATTCATTCTAATGGTGTTTCACTCATGAAGGATTTTAACAAATAATTTCAATGATTTAATAACTCTCTCATAACATAACTGTTGGCACAATCATGTAATCTAAATTGAAAAAAATAGCCTTGTAAATGTGAAAAATATTAAATAATAATTTAATATGTAAAGTAAAATGTGGGGTTAAAATCTGATGAAAAATCCTCCTCACATACAAACCTGCAAAGCTCAAATACATCCCACTCACAGGAAACCTTCAACATTAGCATGCAGTCCATTATAATTTCCTGCTGTTATATTTGTGTATAAAAAAGTAAATATTTACTTTATCCTTATTTGTCACCAATATCTTATGCATACCTGTTTGCATAAATTAGTCTTCACCTCGTTATGATTTGAGGATGTGCCCACACAAAACAAAACGCACGCTGTTTGTCATTTCTTTTGCAACCTGATATGAATATCTTATGCAGACTGTTTGACAATGTCACAGTGAAAGTCACTTTGTACTGTGTTATCATATTCACAAAGAGAGAAAAAAAATTATCAGATCAACCTCCCGTCTTTGGCAAACTCTGAAATTACTTGTTTGTGATGAGTTCAGTAGCATTGAGTGGAAACAATATCTACTTTGCATGTTTTCTATTTCAATTTCACACACGGGTTAAGGGCCGTTATGATCACATCAACATCGGCACAGCAAAATTACTGTGTTGTTCAGTGAATGTGATTATAGTGTATTGAAATATTACATCTCTGGGTGAGTTCTGTCTGCATTCCAAACAGAGCTCTTTTGAGTTTTTTTGTGACCTTAGTTTGAATATAATTATGGCTGCATTTATTTAATCAACACTACAGTAAATGCTAATACCAATAATATTGCAAAACGTTATTACGAGTTAAAAATAACTGTGTTCTATTTGAATATATTTTAAAATGTAATTTATTCCTGTGATGCAAAACTGAATTTTCAGAATCATTACTCCTGACTTTAGTGTCATGTGTTCAGAAATCATTCTGATATGCTGATTTGCTGAAGAAACATTATTGTTTCTTGAGCTGTGTGTCAGAGAGTCACAGCTACAGTAACCGCCGTCAACCGCAATCACCTGTTCACAGTCCCCGCCATCATCAGCAATCACCAGATCCCAGTCACCTGAGTTTTGATCACCTGCACCTGCGGACCCTCATCAGCACTCCTATAAACTCCACACGCTCTCTGACACTCGTCGTCTGGTCTACGGTTCACCATAACAAACGGTACCTGACTCTGTATGCACTTACCTGTGTTTACATACCTCATAGAATCTCCAGCGAATGTTCCAGGACTCCTGTTACTCCAGCGATTTCCCCTTTGATTCTCCAGCGTTGATATCAGTTCTTGCACAGATCTCCAGATCAAGACAAATCACAAGATACTCACCTGCTCCTCACTCTCCTCACTATCCGCATTCAAGTCAATAAATATTCCATTGTGTTACTTACCTGTTGTTTCCGGCTCTATTTGTGACACTGTCTCTTGAGTTGTGCTGCTTAATATTTTTGTGGAAACTGTGATTTTTTTTTTTTTTTTTTTTTTTTTTTGATAAATTGCAAAAGAACAGTGTTTACATTTTTATAACATTATTCATGTCTTACTTGTATATACATTTCTTTTTATTATAAATGTATGCCACTTTTAATCAATTTAATGCATCCTTTCTGAATAAAAGTATTTGTTTCTTTAAAAAAATCTCACTAACCTTTTTTGTATATTAGTGTATATTAGCAATTCAATAAATAATTAATTCCCTATTTGAGTATCAAATATGATGTGCTTTATTCATGTCCAATAATATAAGTTTAGAAATATAATACAAATTATATATTGAAAAAATTATAAGAAGCTTTTTAAAGCTCTTAAATTTAATAAGCAACTTGTTTTCTTTTTTTACCTGTTGTGGACCTATATTAATTATAATATATTAAACTATATTAATTCTCTTAATACACTTGATTCATTCTGATTTTTTTCAGCAGTTTCTTTTGTTGACAGAAGAACACTTTTTTGGCCTACTGAAACATATCTGAAATATAAAAATAGCACAGTTGGCTGCATGTATTTGAACATCTGTGCATATGTTTTGCAATGAGTGGGATTGTGTAGGAAGGCCTTTAATGGAGGTGGTTTGGGTGTATATAATGAATCATTCTGAATCAATCTGGATTCATCAATTGACTTTTACAGAATTATTAGCGAATGAGACTCAGTGTCTTTCGTGGGATCAGAGTTGACCGTTGTTTCATCATGGCTCAATGGCACTGTAAGAAACCAAGACTGTGCATGGAAACATCAATATACCTCTGCATGTTTGTGAGGGCTCTGATTGTAAAACAAGCAAATAAGGGTTGCAATGTTTAATCAAACCCCGGTTGACTCTGTGAATTGGTTATGCTGTCTGATTGAGACAGGGTTTCTCCTCGCTAATTTCACACGGTCAATTAGAACCACTCCAGACAGATGTCAATAGTGCCTTAGAATGCATTGATTAGCACAGCATATGAGTGAGGCTCAGAGCTCTCTCTTTATAGTGAAGACCGTAAAGTGGAAGTGTGTAGTTGTGTACATTTGAATGTGTTTTAAGGCAAGGGTATTTAGAGGGTATAGCAGTCCCTGCATGCATTATGACGTGCAACTGAGGGAGTCATGAAGAAAAGGTTTCATTTGAATGAACATAACCTTGTCATGGGTGTTTTTGTTAATGTCTTCAACCTCTATAGATCAGAAACTGAGAATCTTTTTATAACTCTCTGACAAGGAGAATGTCATCTGTAAGGGTTTTTTTCCCCATTTGATTGATGTGATTGATTTATCATGTTTATGTTAGTTATACCAGATAAATGCATATATCCATCTTAATTGTGTTAGGATTATGGACCTGTTTTTCTTGTGTTTTTGCTCCCCATGTGTTCTATGACTCAGTTTTATCCTCATGTTGATTGTTGACTTGATTCCAGGTGTGTCTCGTCTTGCTCCTTAATTGTCTGTGTATTTAAAGTCTTGTCCATTCAGTTTGTCAGTTTTTGAACGCCATTTCATGTGTTCCTGTGCCTCCTATGTTCCCCACTGGATTATTAAAGACTCCTGCTTGTGAATTCCTCGTCTCCTCGTTCAGTGTTTCCTTGCTTCCTGGTAAAGTGTGACAAATTGGATATATATTAATATTACTGATAAAGACTCAAACTCGTACTTGTACGGAAGCAACATTTCGAAATGAAAAATGTCTTAATGATAAATTTGTTTATTACAAACACAGCTTTTCACTTTATAGAAACTTAATTGATGAACTGGAGTAATGTGGATTACTTATGGATTTTTGTGATGTTTTGATCAGCTGTTTGGACACTCATTCTGACGGCACCCATTCACTGCAGAGGATCCATTGGTGAGCCAAGTCAAGTCACCTTTGTTTATATAGCGCTTTAAGCAACTGCACAATATCAAAATGGGAAAATAATGTTTCAATAATGTAAAATGACAAGATTAAACACTCAGTATTCAGTTAAAGGCATTTCATTATTGAATTCAGTGATGTCATCGTCCAGTTCAGTTTAAATAGTGTCTGTGCAATCATGTGATTAAGTGATGTAATGCTAAATTTCTCCAAATCCTTTCCAATGAAACAATCTCATCTACATTTTGCCTGAGGGGGAGTACATTTGAATTTGAGTAAACCGTTCCAAATTGACCCAAAAACCAAAAATGACATTTCTGTCATTTGCTCCTCTTCATGGCATTCTAAAGATTAATTATTAAAAATAAAATTATGATACAATAGGTAAAATATAAAAGCACTGCTATATGCATTACTTTGCTGTATTGCATTATTTGCTTTCTAAACCTCTTTCTAAAAAAAATGTGCTGAAACATGAAATCAAACTGCAATGAATTGTTTATTTTTTAATTCTATAATAACTATAGATTGTTTATCACATGTCAGTTGCCACATATACAGGTCCTTCTCAAAAAATTAGCATATTGTGATAAAGTTCATTATTTTCTGTAATGTACTGATAAATATTAGACTTTCATATATTTTAGATTCATTACAACACAACTGAAGTAGTTCAAGCCTTTTATTGTTTTAATATTGATGATTTTGGCATACAGCTCATGAAAACCCAAAATTCCTATCTCAAAAAATTAGCATATCATGAAAAGGTTCTCTAAACGAGCTATTAACCTAATCATCTGAATCAACTAATTAACTCTAAACACCTGCAAAAGATTCCTGAGGCTTTTAAAAACTCCCAGCCTGGTTCATTACTCAAAACCGCAATCATGGGTAAGACTGCCGACCTGACTGCTGTCCAGAAGGCCATCATTGACACCCTCAAGCAAGAGGGTAAGACACAGAAAGAAATTTCTGAACGAATAGGCTGTTCCCAGAGTGCTGTATCAAGGCACCTCAGTGGGAAGTCTGTGGGAAGGAAAAAGTGTGGCAGAAAACGCAGCACAACGAGAAGAGGTGACCGGACCCTGAAGAAGATTGTGGAGAAGGACCGATTCCAGACCTTGGGGGACCTGCGGAAGCAGTGGACTGAGTCTGGAGTAGAAACATCCAGAGCCACCGTGTACAGGCGTGTGCAGGAAATGGGCTACAGGTGCCGCATTCCCCAGGTCAAGCCACTTTTGAACCAGAAACAGCGGCAGAAGCGCCTGACCTGGGCTACAGAGAAGCAGCACTGGACTGTTGCTCAGTGGTCCAAAGTACTTTTTTCGGATGAAAGCAAATTTTGCATGTCATTCGGAAATCAAGGTGCCAGAGTCTGGAGGAAGACTGGGGAGAGGGAAATGCCAAAATGCCTGAAGTCCAGTGTCAAGTACCCACAGTCAGTGATGGTCTGGTGTGCCATGTCAGCTGCTGGTGTTGGTTCACTGTGTTTTATCAAGGGCAGGGTCAATGCAGCTAGCAATCAGGAGATTTTGGAGCACTTCATGCTTCCATCTGCTGAAAAGCTTTATGGAGATGAAGATTTCATTTTTCAGCACGACCTGGCACCTGCTCACAGTGCCAAAACCACTGGTAAATGGTTTACTGACCATGGTATTACTGTGCTCAATTGGCCTGCCAACTCTCCTGACCTGAACCCCATAAAGAATCTGTGGGATATTGTGAAGAGAAAGTTGAGAGACGCAAGACCCAACACTCTGGATGAGCTTAAGGCCGCTATCGAAGCATCCTGGGCCTCCATAACACCTCAGCAGTGCCACAGGCTGATTGCCTCCATGCCACGCCGCATTGAAGCAGTCATTTCTGCAAAAGGATTCCCGACCAAGTATTGAGTGCATAAATGAACATAATGGCCATTCTTTTATTGGTCGGATGAAATATGCTAATTTTTTGAGATAGGAATTTTGGGTTTTCATGAGCTGTATGCCAAAACCATCAATATTAAAACAATAAAAGGCTTGAACTACTTCAGTTGTGTTGTAATGAATCTAAAATATATGAAAGTCTAATGTTTATCAGTACATTACAGAAAATAATGAACTTTATCACAATATGCTAATTTTTTGAGAAGGACCTGTATGTCAGTTAAGCAAAAGGTATTGCAAATCCTGAGCAGTGGCTCCCTTACTAGCAAGTTAACAATAAAACAGCTCTACAGTTTTGTCCTTTTTGATTAGCTGAGCACTTGCTAATGGAACAATTGAAACAATTGTATGTGTAAAATTGCTACAGAGGAAGAAATGGAAAGTAACATATTGAATTAAATGTGAAATTTACAGTAGAAAGACTGAAATAGTACTTTCTTGTAAAACATACTCCAGTAACTGTTGCTTTATTTATAACCAGTTTTCACAGTGTGTGATCTTGTTTTATTTTGATGGCATATTGTCCATCCATCCTAATTTAACCCCTTATTTTAATTACACATTTTTAGACCTCAGATGGTCTCAAATTCAGACCTTCCACCTCACAAAATTCTGATGTGGTCTCATCAATCAATCACCTCTTCATAAACCAGCATTATAAGGTCTGCATATATAGATCGAACTTTGTTGTTAAAGTAAAAAAAAAATTGGGGGGGGGGATATTGTAAATTTCACCAGCTGATAATTAGCATGTGTTGCTTTGCTTTATTGCAACCAGTTCACAGGTTATGAATGTTCAAAACATGGTGACGAAACTCCCACAGCAATTTGCAAGTCATATGGCCTTTTTATTTTATTTTATTTTATTTTTTTATGGAAATTCTGTCATAATTTAGTCCCCTTTTTCAAAACATAGCTTTTATGACTTTTTGTATCAGATAATGCGGTTTGAAATTCTAAATTTAATCATCTCAAATCTCTATTTAGGTCATATTCTCCACTAACCTTGTTGTTGCATTGCCTTTTGACTACGTTTTGTAAATCAGACCAGAGCACCTTAGTTACCTCTTTGATCCAACCTTGATATCGCTTGGACATTTGCCAAGCAGACACATTATATTAATTCTGCACTTTCAAATTGTGAAAGAGAATTAGAAGCGGTAAGTGAAGTCATTATTTTGTACACTGCGTTCAGAGTCTCTATTAACTCCATCACTTTAAATTGCTGAATGCAAATTTAGCCGAAGCAAATGATTGTACAATTCAACTAAGCGAGGCGTTGCGAATCCTAATGCTCTTCTTGTCTTGTAGCCTCACAGAAAGCATGCATTCTGATTTCTTCAATATGTGACGAGCTGTTTTCCCAAGCAGATGAGCTTTGCTAATGAGCTAATGTGATCTTCTTTAAGAAATGTATAATGAGACCTGGCTGCATGCGATTCGAGGCGCAATAAAGTAGGCCATTGTGAAAAAGGCATTTTCACTGCTTAATGGGGCTCTTCTGGAACATTCCTCCTGCCCTAAAATTCTTATTATCTTAAAGTTGTGAAGGACCTCTTGAGTGATAACAATCTGATCTGCTCATTTTTCTATAACTCAATCTAGCAGAATTAACAAGATTACTCGCAGTGCGGCCAGGATCTGTCACCAGTAACATCAATCTCGGATCATATTTTCAGACTCGTTACTAAAATGAAACCCTCTTTTCCAAACCAAAGCGGTTAGTTTAATAAAGCTTTTCAAAGCAGTGGAATGTTTCTTCCCTGGAGAATGATGTTAAAAGATAGCGAACAAACTTATCAGTGCGATTTGGACTCTTGTTTCTGATATTAACATAATTTGCCCTCTCTTGCTTCAGTTGTGATGTCATCTGGAAAGGCAGAAGAGACCGTAACATGACTTTTCACAGTATTTTCCAGTGATCATGGCAGCAGTGCTGCATCAAATGGTGTAGAAAGTTATAAATGGGCATTTATCCAGACAAAAGATGTGATTGAGCACAATTACTCATATGTGACTGCATCTAAAATAGAAGCATTTTAATGTTTTTGAAAGACGTCTCTTATATACATGATCATCAAGGCTGCATACGTATTTGACCAAAAATACAGTTAAAACTGTGAAATATTAATATATAGTTCAGTCATGAAACTCCAGATGCTGCAGGCTGACGGGTTGTTAAAGTAACTGATGATATTCAGAGAGTTAAACGACTTGGTACAAGCAGATTGGTTCATGCTGCATATGCAGCCAATGAGCTTACTGCCTTGCAATTATATCACTGGCTAGCATTCACTTGAGATTCCTGCATTGCACTTTCAGAGTTTCTCTGAAACCTTCCCCAGCTCCACCTGTATAGATCTGCTAGGGGTTTTTTATAGGCAGCGGCTATTTGCACTAAATAGCGATAGATGCTATTTACACTAAGTGCAAGCAGCTTATTTTCTTAGCGATGGATAATATTTAAACTGAGTGAAAATAGCAGTATGTTTTAATGATGTGCTATTTACACTAAGTGCAAATAGCTAGATTCTATTTAAATTAGCAATATTTTCTGCTTTTTATACTACTTATTGCAAATAGTGGCAATTATCTGCACCTCAGTATTGTAGTACATTATAAAACAGTCTGCAATAACGCATTGTAAATTTATAGTTTTAATTCAAATTATTAAAAGGATGCCACCTTATTGGGACAAAGCGTTCCCTACACCTACCCTAACCCTACACGATACTTTTTTTTCAAATTTTTGATTATTTCGTTAATTTTTATTGAAAATTAAAATGCCTTTTCTGATGCGATTTGAGATTTGAAAAGAGAGAAAAAAAGCTTGGTAAAAGGCAAGAGAGACCGATTGCTCGCACCTCATGTTTGCGGCTGAATGCAAATGATCATAATTGATGGACTACTATGAAAAGACATCAGCAATCTGGTGCCGAGGAAAAAAAAGAAAACAAAGCCTGTGCATCACTTCATAATCCTGTGAAACGTTTTTGGCTGTTGACGTTAATAACTTGTTTTAATGTCAGAAATAATTTCACCACCACCAACGCATCTAATATTCTATTTGAGTTTCCATATCCCTTTATGAAAATTAGCCATGGTTTTAACACGAATAAAACAAAAAATCATTGTTCTTGTAGCAATGGTAACCGCAAATTAACCATGATTTTGTTACTTCAAATAATAATTTACAAAGAAGTATTAAGATGATATATATTTTTTAAATTATACAAATGCCTGCAAAGTGAGCCAAAGGCCTGGTAATTGCAGCTGTTATAGTTACAGGACGATCAAATCCTTGTTTAGGCTATTGACCAAACATTTAATTAAAAAAATCCACTTAATCTTTCATTTTTGGCCACTTTTTTGCTATATAACACAGCATCTATAATTTCGTCAACAAAAACATGTGGACATCACAGCCCTCACAAAAATTAAAAATGTTTTTATTGTAGTAAAACTGCTTAATTTTCTTTTGTGTGATTTCTGAATGCTTGAGACTATAAAATCAATCAGACAACTGTATTAATAAAGTGGGGAAAGCCGATTTGTCACCAGCAGAGACGGACTACAGCTGCGTAAGTGTTTTGAATAACTTGTTTGAAGTTCTGTTGTTTTAATAATTTACTTGCTACTAGGAAGGAATAGTTCGTTTCTACCTATTTCTACTCTGCATTTTCGCTGTTTTTTCTGTTAATTGCACTTACTGGAAATTAGAATAATTTGCGCCTCAGGTGAGAACGAGCCTTTGTGTTTGTGCAAAGTGTTAGTTTCGTCTTGAGCTATCTAGCAGTCCTTTAACCTTATTGGCTGGGCTGATCAGAAGCCGGCAACAGCTGTTTTCACTCTAGTTTCTTAAACTGTATTTAGTTGATGTCAGAGCGCTGACGCGGAAGCGTCAGCGGAAGCGTTCAGCCTCCTCGTGTGAAGACCAACGAGTGTAAAGACAGAAGACTTTTTCCTGCGCGACTTTGACCGAGCAACGACACCGAGCACACACTTAAGTATCCTTATATCTTCCCTCACGCTTTCCTATCCTCTATCATGTGTTTCCAAACCATTCCAGTTCTCTCTCTACCTCGCTCTAAAAATACATGCAGAAGGTCACGTAACCCTGCCAACCTGCGCAATATCTCTACATCTTCCACTGCACCTCTTTCTTTCTCTGTAGGTCTTTGGAATTGCCAGTCAGCTGTCAACAAAGCCCACTTCATTTCTGCATTTTCCTTACATTCCACACTCAGCATCCTGGGCTTGACTGAGACCTGGATCCGTCCAGAAGACACGGCAACCCCAGCTGCTCTCTCTCACAATTTCTCTTTCTCTCACACCCCTAGGCAAGTTGGCCGGGGTGGGGGCACTGGCTTGCTCATTTCTAACAATTGGAAATACTCTACCCACTCTCCCCTAGGCAATCTCAACTCATTTGAATCGCATGCTGTTACTGTGACAGCTCCTATAAGACTCCAGATTGTGGTAATCTATCGTCCGCCGGGCCAAATACCACCAACCTTCCTAGACGAGCTGGACGGACTGCTGTCGTCTTTCATGGAGGATGGGACTCCACTCTTAGTCTTCGGCGATTTCAACATCCACCTAGACAGGCCTTATGCTACAGACTTCCAGTCACTCCTAGCTTCATTTGATCTCAAACGCCTCACCACTACTAGCACGCACAAATCTGGTAACCAACTCGACTTAATTTATACACGCAATTGTTCTACAGATAACATTCTGGTACAACCACTCCATATCTCTGACCATTTCTTCATTACATTTACGTTACATTTTGCAACTCAGGTGCCACCATCTCCCTTACCGGTTACTTTCAGACGCAACCTACGCTCCCTTTCCCCCTCCCTTCTTTCCTCTGTAGTATCCTCCTCTCTTCCCTCGCCTACCCATTTCTCTTCTCTGGATGTAAATGCAGCCACTGACACTTTATGCTCTACCTTAACCTCTTGTCTAGACGACATCTGTCCTCTCTCCTCTAGGCCAGCACGGGCTACTCCTTCTAACCCCTGGTTATCCGATGTTCTTCGTGAGAATCGGACCAAACTCAGAGCGGCAGAGAGAAAATGGCGCAAATCAGACGATCCGTCGGACCTGAGTAGGTATCAGTCTTTGCTTTCATCTTTCTCTACTGAAGTCCACACTGCCAAATCCTCACATTTCCACAACAAGATCACCAGCGCTCCAGACATGCGTAATCTCTTCAGAACATTTAATTCTCTCCTCTGTCCCCCTCCTCCACCTCCCACCACTTTGATAACCGCTGATGACTTTGCCTCTTTTTTCACAGACAAAACTAGAACAATCAGCAACCAGTTCTCAACTCCGCAGGACCTCCGATCAACCACATCCACCGCTCCAGCTCCCATCTTCTCCTTCAGTCCTCTCACCGAGGCAGAAGTATCCAAACTTCTCCTCTCCAGCCATCCTACAACATGTCCTCTCGACCCGATCCCCTCACATCTTCTCCAAACAATCTCTCCCACACTCTTACCGGCACTCACACACATTATCAACACATCTCTCCTCACAGGCATCTTCCCCACAGCATTCAAGCAGGCTCGGGTAACCCCACTGATCAAAAAAACCTACATTAAATACTTCTCTTTTAGATAACTACAGACCTGTCTCTCTCCTTCCATTCATAGGGAAAACACTCGAACGAGCTGTCTTCAACCAGCTCTCGCGGTTTCTTTCACAGTACAACAAGCTGGATGCTAAACAGTCAGGTTTCAGGAGTGGCCATTCAACAGAGACTGCGCTACTCTCAGTCACTGAAGCCCTACGAACTGCAAAGGCTGATTCCAAATCGTCAGTCCTCATTCTGCTGGATCTCTCTGCTGCTTTTGACACTGTCAATCATCAGATTCTCCTGTCTACACTCTCTTCACTGGGCATCACTGGAATTCCACTTCGCTGGTTTGAATCCTATCTCACCGGTAGATCCTTCAGGGTGGCCTGGGGAGGGGAGGTATCCAAACCACATCAACTGATCACTGGAGTTCCTCAGGGATCGGTTCTTGGACCCCTCCTCTTCTCCACGTACACTACATCGCTGGGTCCCATCATACATGCACATGGCTTCTCCTATCACTGCTATGCCGATGACACGCAGCTCTATCTCTCTTTTCAACCAGATGACCCAACGGTAGCTGCACGGATCTCAGGCTGCCTGGCGGACATCTCGGCATGGATGAAAGAACATCACCTACAGCTCAACCTGGCAAAGACGGAACTTCTGGTCTTCCCTGCCACTCCGACTCTACGGCATGACTTCACGATTCAGTTCGGCTCATCAATGATTACCCCATCAACTTCGGTCAGAAATCTTGGTGTAATCTTTGATGACCAGCTGACCTTCAAAGAGCACATTGCAAAGACTGCTCGTTCCTGCAGGTTTGCACTACACAACATCAGAAAGATCAGGCCCTTTCTGACAAAGCATGCTGCGCAACTTCTTGTCCAGGCCCTGGTTGTTTCTAGACTGGACTACTGCAATGCTCTTCTGGCTGGTCTGCCATCAAACGCAATTAAACCTCTACAAATGATTCAGAATGCAGCGGCACGACTGATCTTCAACGAGCCCAAAAGAGCGCATGTTACACCACTCTTCATCTCCTTGCACTGGCTACCAGTGGCAGCTCGCATCCAGTTCAAGTCACTGATGCTTGCGTACAGATCTACCACAGGCTCTGCACCCTCCTACTTCCACTCACTATTACGAACCTACATCCCCTCCAGAAGTTTGAGATCTGCTAGTGAGCGACGCCTTGTGGTACCATCACAGAGAGGCTCAAAATCACTCTCCAGAACATTCTCGTTCACCATTCCTGGCTGGTGGAATAATCTTCCCACCCCTATCCGGAACGCCGGATCTCTGGCAACCTTCAAGCAACAACTGAAAACTCATCTCTTTCGGCAGTACTTGACTTCATCCTAAACTAAAAAAAAAAAAAAAAAAAAAAAAAAACCTTTCCTTCTATCTTTCTCTCCACCTACTAGTTTGTACTTATTTGAACAATGACTGAGACTTGGTGTTACGAGCACTTCCTCTGTCTGACTGCCTCTTCAAGATGAATCGCTTTTTGTATTCCCCAATTGTAAGTCGCTTTGGATAAAAGCGTCTGCCAAATGACTAAATGTAAAGTCATAGCCATAGGTAACTGTCTAGAGCTACAGTTGTAATTTATAAATTATACAATTTATTTATTTACTTGTATATTCTATTAAAGTTCTATTTTGACTCCTGGTGGGCTTTACTTCCATAATATACCCGAGGGGGGCACAATAATACAATCCTGCTTAGGGCACCCATTTGGCCAGCAGAGGCCCTGGGAGTCTGTAAATAGCCTTTGCCAACAAGGCGCCCTATTTACACTTAATGTAAATTGATACTCCGTATTTGATATGCTATTTGTGCAGCAGCAGTATGTCTTAAATACTCATGGCAACGTATAGCAAGTTCCTGTGCTTGCTCGCAGCAGCCGTAATAATCTACAACTACAGCAATAACCAACAGCAGCAGAAATTCATCAATACTCCAGTCTTCAGTGTCATATGATCCTTCAGAAATCATTCTAATATGCTGATTTACAGTATTATCAATGCTGTGAACTGCTTAATGTTGCATTTTTTTTCTGCTACATTTTTTTTCAAGGCTTTTTGATGAATAAAAAGTTTAAAAGAACAGCATTTATTCAAAATAGAACTCTTTAGAACATTTATTTAAAACAGAAATATTTTCTGAAAATATGAGTCTTTATGATCACTTTTTATCAATTTAACACGTCCTTCCTGAATAAAAGTATCTTTCTTTCGAAAGAAAGAAAAGAAAAGAAATGGAAAAAAATACTGACCCCAAACTTTTGAACAGTAGTGTATATTGTTACATATTTTTTTCAAAAGATTTCGATGGATGGATGGACGAACAATTAGATGGCTTTATATTAAGATATTCTTATGTGCTTTAATCAGCAAATGTGCATCATATTAAATGTTTTAATTTGCATTATATTGTACTATTTATTGGTATAATTATGAATAGGTAAATGTTGTAATGTATATGTGAATGTGGTTCTAATTACTGCTGGAAAGATAAGGCATTATGAATAAGTTGATTCTACAGGCTTCAAGTAAAGTGCTACGGTACGGGGAAGTGAATAGATGCTGTATGAATAAGTTGTGCATTGAATTAAATAGCAATTTAACTAAAGTAGCAGTTAACAAAACACATTTTATGGGAATCTTGATTCAGTGCTCTCATTAAACACAAGATATGTCCTCAGTCCCTCACTCTTTCACACACAAACACACATCAGCACAGAAAAACTGAAAAGCATGATCGAAACAGAGGCTAAATGTTTCTACCCTGAGCAGTGCTAGCTCACGGCATTGTTTGACTTTTCAGCGCTTTGCCTTCCTTCATATGAGTGTTCAGCAAAGTGACATCGAATTTGATTGGTCCTTGGGGACAAGAAATGCTTCTTTGAATTCTTATCTTTTGTACTCAGTAGTGCTTTAAATGAGCTCAAGTTTTTTCACCATCTTATCTGAAAAATGTTCTGTGGCTCTCTGGAACTTGAAGCGCGCTTGTAAGTCATGTTGAATACAAATCCACTTTATCCTTTGAAGAAAAAACGCTACCTGCAGCATCCGCAGACTTAACAAAATTACCTGAAAGAAGCAGTGGCTGCGCTGCTTTTGGCATTTAGTAGGAGGGATATTGAGGGCAAAAACTTGAGCCTATAAGATAATTGTCACCAGATGAGTAAAACATTTTGTCTTTGACGTTCAAGTGGAATTTCAGTATTCAGTGTTCATTATCCAGATACAGTTCCCAAACCTATGACTAGTATGCATTTGAAGACATCATAGTTACATTTCTAGACATAAAATGTTAGTCTGCCTTGTAAGATACCTTCTTTTGGCTTTTGGCATATCTTCACGGAGTAGGCAATCCCAGCTCAGTGAAAACATCAATTCAGAGAAGGAATTTATAAAAGTAATTAAAAATAAGTGTTTTTACCCACAAATCTGTTTGTATTTTTTGTGTATCAGAATAAAACACAGTTAGCCTAGAAACATTCTAAATGGAATAATATTTGTATGACATATAGCATTTTTAATACCTCAATACCAAGGGCACCTCAATACCACGACTGAGGTGCCCTTGAGCAAGGCACCGAACCCCCAATTGCTCCCCGGGCGCTGCAGCATGGCTGCCCACTGCTCCGGGTGTGTGTTCACGGTGTGTGGGTGTGTGTGTGTGTGTGTGTGTGTGTGCATTTGTTCACTACTCACTGCTGTGTGTGTGCACTTGGATGGGTTAAACGCAGAGCACCAATTTCGAGTATGGGTCACCATACTTGACAATACGTCACGACTTTTATGTTGAGTGTTCCAAATGAGTCACTTATCCGGTTATACTGGCTAGGATGCTGACTTGAAAGGTGGCACACTAGGTTTCACTGACAATATCACCGTTTAAGAGAAACGGTAAAATAATGACATCAACAATAACACTACTACTAATACTACTACTGCTACTACTAATAATAAACTAATCATTAATAAATAACATTTTAAAATATATTAAAATAGAAAACTGTTATTTTAAATTGTAATTATTTCTAAATATTAGTTTTACATTCCAAACCTTTGCAAACTACTTGTACTATTTTATTTTATTTTTCTATATTTTTATTTTATTCCAGACCTTTGCAAACTATTGATTTTTTTTTTTTTTTTTTTTTTTTTCTTCCATATTAGATCCAAAAGTTAAACTTTGGCTTTAACTAATGTACCTATTTTCCCTCCAGGGGCCACAAAGTTAGGCTATTTCTTTGCTACTGAGCACCAAATATACAACTGATGGATTCGACACACACACACACACACACACACAAAAAAAAGCTTTTTATTATCCGAGCTATGGACTTTATGGTTTGCTTCTGAATTGAGTACTAAATAAATAAACGGACTCCTGAATGCAGATGTTCTGCCTTTGATAAACACCTTTGATGCATAAAGAGGAAATGTCCTGAGATCATGAAAGCGTAAAATGAAGTTTCTACTACCAGAAAGCCTGCCCATTTACTTCTGCATTATGTATTAAAGCACATTGTAGTATTCTCTGGTAAAGGGGAGAGAGGGCAGACCGGATCGGTTACATGGCAGTGAATGCAAGGCAAACCTTCTCTAATACTGCAGGAGAAGTTGTGATAAGCCCATTGGAAAGGTCAAAGTAAAGTTTAGCAATCAGTCAGAGGAATCTGGCATTTAGACAACTTAACTATCCAAGTTGTTTATCATCATGGATAAAGGAATTGCTCTAATACAGATTCAAACCTTGACTCTGGATAAATAAAAGTCAGCTTTTATACAAGCAGGTTATTTCATATTCAGCTGGGATTTGTCTTCATTTCTGAGCTGGTATCAGATGACTTTAGTGTGTTCAGACATGCGTTTTGAACACCCATGCGACTTATAATCAAAGCAATGTAAAGAGGGTGTAAATTGAATCTAGGTGAGGCGTTGTGCTCCTGTAGTAATGAAAAAAAAAACAAAAACAGGTTCTAACAGACAAGAGGAGTAATAAAATAACTCGAAATAACTTGTGCAGGTAACTTGTGCAGGTAATGTACTACATACTAACATGCGGGTTCTGTATGCAAGCTATCAGTTTTGTTATTAACATGATACTGAATCACATTTTCATCAATTAAACGTTTTTTAATGACACAAAATGGATTTGTAAATATTTATATGATTTTAATACCGTTTTATGCAAGATTTTTCTATTTGAAGTTTTGAATTAAGAATTCATTTCAATGACTTAATTGGTTTCCTTATTATAGTTAAATTGGCCCCATTTAATTTAGCTGTTCTCTTGTTTTAGTAAATTATGGCCAAGTTTAATTCAGATTGTTTATTATATTTATATTTAATTAATAATTAATATTAATATTTTATCATATTTTTTAATTGTGTTTTAATTTAATCATAAAGAGAGGAATGAATAGTAAATCATGGCCACAATTTTAAATGAAATAAGGGAACAAATTAATAAAAATAGGGAACAAATTGTTAACTTTTGGGAGCAAACTCTTGATTTGTGTCCACGATAAATATATTTTTGACTGCATATGTTCGTGGCTCCATAAATGTAGTCCTATTCATATTTACTGGTAAATATTTCATAAATTACCTGACACGAGACAATGATGTGTTTTTAAAAGGAATTTTGTTGGCCTGATGACAACATTTCATGCTACAGATTAAAACATTTATCACTGCATACTGTTACATATACTTTTTAAAAAATAGCAAGCGGCATATACCGCACAGTATGCCAGTATTCTATACCAAAGTCTCCGTCTACTGATCTATTCCACATTCTCTGTCACAACAGGAATTTAATGAGTTGTACATCGCTTAGTCTCACTGTGTGAGGAAATCTTTCCAGGGCCTGCTGGAGAAAATAATTAGAGGGTGAGATTGGAAAATGGCTGCTTCAGTCGCCATCCACGCTGTGCTGCCAGACAGAGGTGTTCCAGGGTTGCTGTGTTTTCTCGCTCTCTCCTAGGTAAGTGCTTGGGAAAAATGGACATTGTCAGCAGTGGCAGTTATTGTCTGGTGCAATGAGAGCAGGGGGCAACTCTTGGACACTTCGGACGGCTGGCCCTCTCGGCCCTAACTTTCGATGGTTAATATCCCACTCCAGTATCAGAAAGGCAGCCTGGATAGCACTTTTACACCTGAGAAGGAATGTAATTTCAAAGAACGTCTCTTCCTTATTTCTCGGAATCATTTTCCGCTGAGAACAAAAGGTCAAAAGGAGAGAGATGCTGCTACCGGCAATACACATTTTGTATCTGGGGATCAATAATTTACTCTTAGAGGAAAGTGCAGTCTTAATCGAGACTTCACTGTACTCTCCTATTCCAATAGCCGGAAGGATCTATAGTTATTTACATCATCCTCATGGACAAACTGACTCAGCAAAGTGATTTAAATGGAGGATTAAACCAGATGATGGATTCATAACAAATGTTATGAAGTCTGATTAATTTGTGCAAACTGTTTCTTTTGGACAGTTTGTTACAATTAACTGTTTTGTTTTTTGTTTTAAAAAAAAGGTTCACCAGTTTGTTTACATCACATAATATACAATTCTAATATTAAAGTACCCAATAATGAAATATGGATGTTTAACATGTCTAAAGTTAAGTTAATTTCTTATAAAGTGAATAAAATGCCAGGTGCTGTCATGAAACGCTAGATGGCGCAGGCTGATATGCCCTTAATGCAAACTGATGATATTCACAGCATAAAACTACCTGGCACAAGTTGATTGGTTTATGTTGTGTACGCAGCCAATGAGCTTGCTGCTTCACACTTAAGTGGATGTTTAGCATTCAATAGAGCAGTATGCAGCTGCTCTGAAACCCTCCACTTCCCCAGCTCCACCTGTATAGATCTGCTACAGGTTATTATACGTATATGCTATTTGTGCAGCAGTCTTAAATACTGACAGCACTGTGTCGGCATCTATATTGGCAGTAGCAAGTGCCTGCACATGATTTGCAGCAGCAGCAATCTACAAAGACCAATAACCAACAGCAGCAGTGCAACGGATCTGTTCCACCAAGACCAAATACATTAACCTTGTCATATCTATTACCATGTTGTCATGATATAACTACTGTAGTCTTAATCAGCTCACCTTTCTACATAAACTCTGAGGAACCATAAAGATCTGGTTCACAAATAAGAGCTGGTTCAAAGAATGTTTTGTTCGCAAACTGGACATCATTAATGTGTACTTGTGATTCTGTCTTATAAATATAGTAAGTATAAATTATTATTATTATAGGTTTATCAAAGTATATTTAGGTAAATACATGGTTTGAAAGATGGGTAATTTGTACTTTCAAATTTTTTTTTATCAAAAAAAAAAAAAAAAGAGAGAGAGAGAGAGAGAGAGGAAAAAGTTACAGTGTAGCTTTAAGTGGAATTTGAGCCACAAATTGTAAATTTTGTATGATTCCCATTGCTAGTTGTGGACATGACATTTTGATGATGACATTTGACATTTTTTCTTTGCAATGACATTTCATATGTTCCTGAATAAAGAAAATATGTTCTATGCACTTTTTTTTCACTTAACTGTCAGTGAAATATTATCAGAAACGTTCCACCTCCAGTATTTTCTTCGTACCTTGCACTATTTTTAGCACTGGGGAATACACGTTCGTCCTATCAGGCGTATGCATTTATTTTCCATGTTCTTCTCCTTGGTTGTCCTTTTTTGTGTGTGGCACAGTTCCCATGTGACATTTTCCATCATGCTTCATTGTTAACGGAAGCTGACCTATTCCTGCTCTGCTCTTTGCTCCTTACAATTCAGTGAAACAGATCCTGGAGTTACGGGGGCACTCTTTAGGCTGAGAAATTAGTCACGTCACACATAACAGATTGCCTCTTGGCTTCCTGCACGTCTCTGAGCCGAGAAGGTGATGAATTCCTCCATTCTAGATGATGTGTGAACGTATCCTGTGCGATCTGCCTGTGAATGTCACAGTAGACAAGACTTCATTGAATAGTCTGATTTTGATTCTGCAGCTGAAGTTTCATCCGTGTTTTTATTTTTTTTATTTTCATTACAGCTGTTGCTAGTCAGGAGTTTGAACTGCTTTTAAGCTTGATTCCTTGTTTAGTTTTGTAATAAAACTGGCATTGTGCACTATGAATTGTGTTGACTCTACATACAGTAAATGTAAATAAAATATAGTTGCTCATAATTCATAGGGATGCACTGTATATTTGTACCTTATGTTTAATTGATCTATATTGGATATTTAATTGTGCATTAAATTTGACCTTTTTTACAATTAGATCATACTCACTTACTGCAATTAAAAACACTAACAATTTAATAACATTGATAAACTGTGTAGCTTTATCAAATATTTAAATCCATTTTTATGCTTTACATTGCGTTGTTGTGACGCAATTTCACTTAATTCAAATTATTCAAATTGATTCCCATTACTTAATTTATTTTGAATTTAATAAAGGCCTTTTTGAATTAGTAGCTGTAAAATGAAATAATTATAGGTATCAAACTGAGTTGTAATATCTGTATATCACCGAAATGTATAGGTGCCTATAAATAAAGATCAGCACCATTCAGATCCGCTCCTTTTTCTATGAATTTGGGCGGGCAGCTGAGTGCAAAGGGGAGGTAAAAATAGCTGCCCTCTGTGGATACGAATAAATAAACAACAGATGTCCATGTTGCATCTGTCCCAGGCAAATCCATTTGTGTTCTAGGACAGCTCAGCATTTAAATCCTCTAATATCATTAGCATCAGAGAGTGACATACGTAAAATAATAGAATAGCTGAGTTAAAAAGGCTAGATGGAGCTTTGATATAGTAAAGATTGTTAGTCCATCCACCGTTACTATACAGTTCCAGCTGATCCAGGGCCATATGTCATAATGAAGCACACTAAAGTATAATTTGATTTATTCCTGTCCGAGCTGGACAGATGACTGAAAGATGGATAAGATACTGCAGTGTTGTCATATCGAATGCTAAGTAATTTGAATCACTGCAAGCACACACTTCTATAGAAGATAGAAAACAAAAGTGGTCAATAGTAGGGTCCTATGCTGTTTTGACTGTTATTCTATGGACAAAACAGAAAAGAAAAGGAAAAAAAAAAAAACTCCTTTTTGTTCCACAGAAGAAATAAAGTCATGCACTTTTGGAATGGTGCGAGGCTGGGTAAATAATGACAGGCACCAACCCCAAAATTTTTCTTCTGAGAAAATTACCCCAGTATTCAATAATGATAATGAAACTTAGAGTTTAGGAAGAAGGCTCATTAACACCTCAGATTGTGCTCAGCCCATAATGAGACACGAGGTTACGCTCCCTCAAGAAACTATGCTTTCACTTGCAAAACTTTCACTCGCAAGTTTCTTGGGGGAGTGCAAACGTTTCTTGTGGGAGCACAAAACTTTTGCGAGGTACTCAAAAATTCTTGAGGGAACACTATCGTTTTGTGAGAGAACACATTTTGTGAGTTAATGCAGTGAGTAAATTTTTTTTATATCACCATGTCCCTTCAGATGCTCCATATTCTGCAGTAAAATGTTGGAGATTTTGCAGCACCATATATATATATATATATATATATATATATATATATATATATATACTGCCAACAATCTCATTTATGTCTCTTTTTATTTCAGGAGAAACATTAGTTTAAAAAAATCATGATATAAAATTGAAGAAACAGGACTTAAAAGAATAATGTTATTATTAATTTTATTTAACTTCAGAATCAGAATCAGAATGAGCTTTATTGGCCAAGTATGTTTACACAAACAAGGAATTTGTTGTAGTGACCGAAGCTCCACAGTGCAACAGAAAGACAGCAACAGGACAGGACACAGATAAAAAAAGAATAATATACAATATACAAATATCCAAATAATTGGATATTTTCTTATTTTATTTTTCAGAATTAAACACAAACAGAAGAAAACCCATGAAATTCTTTCATACAACTGAAACAATAGGACTTAAAAGAACACTGCTATTATTGTATTATATTTATTTTGTTCAGAATTAAACAAAAAACATGACATGAAATTCAAGTAATAGGGCTTTAAGGACTAACACCATTAGCTACTTTTTTTTTAAAACCGCTTCAGGTTCAAGCAGTGAATGTGAAACTAGTTTTGTGTTTGTTGTGCCCACAGGAGAGATTACACTGTACACTGTGGAGAGAACCATAGCAGTGGGCATTTGATTCTGAGGCCTATTAACCATGGTTCACCAGGACTGTCTAATAAACCATATCTGATTTAATGGCCCAAAAATTAGAGAAACTCTGCACAATGCCTGCATCTCCTTAAGGAATTTAATTATGGTGGGCTATTGTGCGGCATCTGTGCTGGGCTCATTTAGAGAGGTAGAGGGGATGAAACATAATTATGCAAATTAGTCATCCATTATAACACATAGAGGTGTTATGAAGACAGGTAATCAAGTGAACATGGTCATCCGGTAATGTTCATTGAGGGCTTTGTGTTGCCACTTAGAAAAGTTGAGGGTCTTAGAAACGTCATATTTCATGTGAGAATTTTCAGAAGCACTTTTGGCAAATCGTAGATTCAGCACAGTTAAATTGCATCATTTTGCTCTCTATTTGCCCTCCTGAAACATTAGCAATAACCATTCGACCTAATGTTCTACAGGCAGACATCGATTCCAAAACCGTTTTAACGTTTCGTCAGGCTGCTCACATTAGAGGTCCAGCATAAAGCATCTGATGGGGTGCTCAATTCATCAGTCTTGAGTGAAGATAAACAGTTATCCATCCATTTGTATCTGAAGCAAAAAACAAAAAGAATCAAACTCTTTCAGAGAGGAATGAAATTGTATCTATATAGATTGTTACAGCTGAAGCACGGAGGTGAAAATTCTTCAGTTGCCAGCAGTCAAAGTCATTATATTTCAGGTCAATGTTACTTTGCAAACAGTGTAAGAGCTAAAACATTTGGTCACTGACCTGTAGGCAATAAATCTGATATGTGACAAGAAAAATAACCTCAATCATTCATCTTATGGTTTTAAAATTACCTCTAGAAAATCTTAAATTGTACACTTCAGCCAGTCAAACTATATTCTCTGAGCCACTTATATGGTCACCTGAAAATTCACTTTGATCCCTGGTTGTCTTGAATGTATGAATCCGAGTGAACTGATGCTTAAGAGCAATGTTATTTAAGGAGGTGCTTGGAAATTATCTAACTAAATATTATATAAGGGGTTTTATTTTCTATAAACCAAGCTACAGTATGCAATTTTGTCATAAAACCCTGGTTTGTGTCATTTCTAGGAAAATAAAAAAATAATACAAAAAATTAAATAGCCAAATTATATTACATTTAGTTCAATTTATTAATTTTTTTAATAAGCTTCTTATACTCACAATGGCTGCATTTCAAATGACGTATTATGACGTTTCAACCATTTTTATAATTTATTTATTTTTATTATTATTATTATTATTATTATTATTTACATTTTTACATTATAATATAACTGTATTGTGTTAAATATATTTTAAATGGTTATACATTCATGTTATGGCAACGCTGAATTTTCAGTAGCCGTTACTCCATATATATATATATATATATATATATATATATATATATATATATATATATTTTTATTTATTTATTTATTTATTTATTTATATTAGTTTGTATAATATAATACTTCATTCCAATATGCTGATTTGGTGCAAGAAACATTTCTTGTTATCAGTGTTAAAAACAGCTGTGGTGCTAAATATTTCTGTGGAAACCATGATTTATTTGAAATCCAAAACTTTTGTAATATTATAAGAGTCTTTGCTGACACATCTGATAAATTTAATGCGTTCTTACTGAATAAAAGTATTAACTTATAACCTAAAACAAGACCTAAACTAAGATGTCACTCAATAAGGACTAGCTTGATGTGAACAAAGTAGCTGAAAATGTATATGTAATTGACAAACTGTCTTATGTACATGGGACCAGCGGTTTGGAGAATGTATGTATAGATTGTTCTTGCTGGTTAAAATTATTTAGAAATATATTAATTTTAACTTGAATTCAGTATGAAAAAGGCCAAAAGCTCTGACGAGGAACAGGCCAAAATCATTATTTTAATTGGGTCAGACAATGTTCACTAGCTACTTTCAGGGAAAACCTGAAAAGGGAAAGCTAGGCTCATCCAAAGTAGGCACAAGTGTAAAAGATCCAGTGATATTTTTAGGAAGGAGATCTATTACAGTGATGAACAAGCACTGTGAAATAAAGCTAAAGGAAAATGCATTGTGTGCTCACAACTCCTAGAGAGCTGAGAGAGAGATTCAGAGATGTGGAAACAGGAAAAGCATTCTTCACTCTCTGATAGAAACTACCGTAATGGAGTCATGCTGACAGAGAACACAGTGTCCCCTATTAACTCTAGACCCTTTAAATCACACAAAAGCATTTGGCTTTCTTATTTTTGTACACACATTGTTGCAATGCCTATTTGATAGTTTCATCTGGCAAAAAGTAATATTAATATAGCGTTTGCTCATCTGCAATACATCATTAAATCATTCATTCTTTCATGTATTTTTTTTTCCAATTTACAAATTGTGGACAATTTTGTGATGTTATTTGAATTTATGAGCTAAATCCCTTCCTAAATGTACTGATTCTAGTCATTGTTGCCCTGATTATGGAGTAATGTTACTCTTGGCCAGGCTTCCAGAGATTTGACACTTGTATTTGAATCCTAAGGCAGGTCTTCAGTTGTATTTATGATGCTAAATATGTTGAGAAGGCAGGACGTGAATTCCACTCTTGGCCGTATTTCATTGTGTAGAGCAGTGGAGATCATTTTCATTAATATATGCTCCTGAGGAGATGGAGGTGAGCAGTTGTTTTGAGGTTTGCTGGGTTTTTTAATTAGTGACCCCTGCTATTTTATCACCCTTGCTCGCTAACTTATTATGAATTTGCTTATGAATAAGGCTCAGATTACAGTCAGAGGTTGCTGGGAATAAATGAACGTTTTTATGAATATCAAAACAGTGAGATTATACAATATGTAAAACAAGCTTTTGCATGCTATATACTGTGGCACAGAGTGAGAACAATGTCTGAAAATTCATAATAGCAAGACTGTAATCTTACTTTATGATAATATTTGCTTTCCTCTTTTCTCTGTTTTCAAGACTCTACTTGCTAGATAAAATATTGAAGGAATATTCCACGTTATTTTCAATGTTATGTATTGTATTTGGTGTCTGCCTACTAAAGCAAATAATTTCCAGTTGTTCCTTAAGCTATCATAACGCTTAGCATTGCGTCGTCCAGACTGTAGGCTGTTTCGTTTTAATGGAATAGTTCACCCAAAAAAGAAAATTTGCTGAAAATACAATTCCTCTATCCATAATGTTTCTCCGGTGGAAAAACAAAACATATCTGAATCAAAAGAGAAATATGCGCAGAACAAGCACAATTTACAAGCGAAAATGATTCTAAACAAATACGTTGGTGGATTTTGATGTGAGAGGACAACAGGGGATGAGCTTTTCCACTAGAGGAAGCGTTATGGTTTATGAACTCATATTTTGATTTTGATATTTTTTTCAGCTTTTATACTCATTCACTATATACCCATTCACTGGATTGCATTGGTTGCTTTCTAAACCTCTTTCTAAATAACCATTGCGCTGAGGAGTCCAAACATGAAATCAAATTGTGATAAATCGTATTTTTAAATTATGCATTAACTATAGATAGTTTTGCATTTATTCTTTTTAATGTCCACTCACTCACCTTAGTAAAACAAAAGGAGTCATATCAGATAGGCCGTTGTTCCACCAACTCAGACACTGCTCATAGCTTGCTTATTTGTTGTTGGTGATCTCAAACTGAGGCCTGTAACACATTTCTTCTCCCAAAACATCTTATCTGGGAAGCCATGTTTAGGGGATCACAAGAATCATGTTTTCTGGCCTCATAGGAATTAGTAGATACACAGACAAACTTATTCCCTTCATGTCCAAATGGTTCTCCTCAGGGTACAAATATTTTTATAATTGGCCTCTAAAGTTGAAAAAAGTGAAACATTTATTTTAGACGTGGGTGGTATTGCGACCTTAATTAAACCCATGAAAAGACTGAGGATACTAATAAATGTGTTTGAACTTAAAACATAAGCTTTGACTGGCTTTCTGCCGACTTTGACAGTTTTAAAACTTTATGTATAGTGCAATATTTAGCTTTTTTTTTTTTCTTTTTTTTTTTTTTTTACAGAGGACATTCTTCAAAAATTGAAAAGTTTTCAAAAGTCTTTTTGCCCCATATTTCTCTATATGTAATAATCTGTATATGTAATGTGTTAATTTCATAAGTAATGGTGGGCGGAGTTACTGAAATAGCCCCTCCCAATAACATGTGTTTATTGCACATATGAATAGGCGCTTCCAAAAAAAAAAAAATTCTATACAGTGCTGCGATGCAGGTACCTCCGAACCAGAGATATCCTTTTAACACATAATACTGTCTTACAACACTTAAGCAAGTACATTGAGCAATCTGGGACTGATATGTTGACCAGGTCAGTCAAAAGAAAACTTGTGTGGTCATTACTTCCACTATTCTGATTCTTGGAGAGAAACAGAGCTCACTGTCAGTCAGTCGGCTCACACTGTCACCGCTTGCTTGAGTAGGTCACAGAGATCTTGGATAGTGTGTGTGTGTGTGTGCTGCTCTGTAGTGTGAAGGCATTGTTCTGAGTGAATGGCTAACGTGAGACACTGAGTGGCAGGAATGTGGGGCATCCGTCATGTTGCTATGGTGACTGTGGATAAAGAACATCTGTATCGGAGAAACAGTACTTCACACTGTGCCTGCATTAATTCGATATGCAGGTGTGCACAACAGCCTACAGTACTCCCTCATGGCACAATACAGCATTATCATGCCATTAACATTAAAACAACTATTACTCTGGCTTAGACTTTGTTTGGTTGCAAAACATAATTTCAAAGCTGCTAGTATTCTATTATTTAAAAGCAAACCAAATCCAAGATTAAATGTTGATCTGCTTTTCATGAGTTTGCCTGCCCATTCAGCCCTACCAGGTAATGGTAAATTAACTTGGCTTGTTGTTTGCGAAGGAGGCTCGAAACCCGAGGCTCGGCTTGAGCTCTGAGTAAGAACCCCCTCTATGATGATACAGTGTGGAGGAAAAAGAGAAGGAATTAGAGGAGGAGAAGGGGAGGTGGAGGGATGCTGGAAGAATTGTCGCTGGAACGGAGCAATTACTGCAGCTTATATACGGTCTCAAAGATGATTGGCAGGACTGGATGAATAGGCTCCTCCTGAACCTGTGTTGGGAACTTTGTTGACTGAAATCAGTGATGGTAACCAAATGGTAGGTGGTTTTACATGAATTCACTTCATACTGTATATATTTGGTATTACCATTATGTATCAGTGATACAGTGACAGTTTTTTTTTTTTTTGTATTCGGACAGAACAAAATGTGAGCAAAGCCTCAACCAGAAGTGGTCAAAAACTAAAAACAGAATATTTTTTAGATTCCATATGGCAAAAATGTGCTGTATATTAATTAATTAAAAAATTAATAAAATGTGTTGTATAATAGCTAATTAATACTACAATATTTATTATTATTATTAAGCAAATCAGGCATCATATTTCAACCAATTTCAATTTTGTGTGATATTTAAAATTTTTAAGATCAATGAATAATTAATAATAATAATAATATTTAATTATTATGATTATTATTTGTATTATTAAATTAATTTATTATTAATTATTATTTTTACTTGACTGCAACATGGATATCAGATTTGGACATTAAACATTTTAATTAGGTTCACATTTGTGTAAAATTTAAAACTGTGGATATGTTAATTCATAAAATAATTTTTCATCACAGTATAAAGTATGTAATATTAATAATAATAATAATGTACTTTTTAGTGTACCTTGTGCTTGCTGGATGATTGTTTTTCCTCTAAGTGTATTGTTACATTTAATTAAAAAAATTTTTTATTTTTTTGCTTGACTTTTTTTTTTTTTTTGCGTAAAAAGAGTAAAATAGATACAATAAAAACACAACAAAACAAAACAAAAATACAATCCATAGGGAGAGGCAGAAAACCCAAACTGCAACATGGATATCAGATTTGAACATTAATCTTTTCATTAAGTTCAAATTTATGTAAAATTTAAAACTGTGGTTATGTTAATTCATGAAATAGTTTTTTTATCACTGTATAAAGTAGGTAAATAATAATAATAAAAATAACAATGTACTTTTTTTCTTTTAAGGTTTTGCTCATGGATATCCAATAACTTTTGAACTTTTATAAAGTTCAAATTGCTGTAATGGTTTGGAAATGTTCATAAGAAATGTCACTTTATCCTTGCACTTGCTGGATGATTTTTTCTTCTTCTATTATTTAGTAGAAAAGAAAGTTCAGGACCAGCAGGTTGCACATTCATGTGGCGCCCTGAGAACGCCCATCACACCCTGATTCACTCAGACTCGAGAGGGATCCAAACTGTCAAATTTAATGGTCTCAGTGAAGGTCTTACCATCCCTCCTCTAATCAAAGAACCCGATGAAGTCTCAAAGGGTGAAATTGAGCCTCAGGTTAGTAATGGAGCCCATTAGAAAGGAAGACGAATAGAGAGAGCGAGCGAGAGGTGGAAAACCTGCTTAGTAAGGCAGCTCGGAGATATTTACAGGGTTCTGCGGGCAGAATGTCTCATTGAGAGGGTAACCAACCCAGAGACGGCTAATCTAGTTCTTGTTTGCTGATGAAATGCAAAGAAAGAGAAATGCTTTGAGCGTGTCTTGTCACTTAGCCTACTACACAAATGAAAGTGTGTGTGAATGCATGTGAGGGTGTTGCTACATCTGTAGCGCGAGACAAAGGGGTGTTAAAATGCTTAATGTGTAACAGTGACACGGATCTTGTACTTTTAGAAGAAATGTATATCTTAACATATCATGAAACCGCTGTATCACTCCTTGCATAAGAAAAAAAAATCCAGACTAAGAGTTGTGGACATTGGTTGAGTGATAGATTCAGTTCAAAGCAAGATGTTTGGGTGGAAAGCTGTAACAAATGATTGTTGTGACTGTAGGTAGTAACTCGTCTCATGTTTCTGTAGATTACATTCAAACAGAGTCTGAACTCTACAGAACCCTCTTAAGCAGTCTATTTTGATCCTGCTTATTCAAATCAATGCAAAGGAACCTCCTCTTCCTTCTTAACACAGTGATAGATGGAGCCACAGATGAAAAGTGGCACTTCATATGAAATAATAATAAAAGTACCCAGAATGCCTTCTTCTCTAATGGCCTCGTCTCTGGGAATAAAAGAAAACGTTAAATAGAAAGATTTTTTTATAACATCTAGAATGTTGTGCAGTGCTTTTCTGACATCCAGACCAAAATCCACAGAAGAATTCAGCACAATTTAATGCTTTTTATCAATCTTTCTGCAATCTGGTTAATGGAATAAGAATTATATGAAATAACTGAACTGTTTAAAACGCTGACGTTGTTGCTGAATGTTATGTGTAGTGGCATCTCAAGCTGTGGGCTGATAAGTTTAATGCATCTGTTTTGTATCTTTTTAGGTCTGTAAGTTAAATTGCCAGTGATCTTGACTCCTGTATATCAAACTAGACCTCTTATTCAGATCATGTCTATGCATAATGAAGCAATATCTACATTAATGCAAAATCAGTACTCTGTAACCAAGGACATGATTAATTAACCTGATCTCATTTGTAGGTATTTGTACATGTCTATATGTTTACGCATACAAATCTGTAAGTTTAGATGTATTAAAAAAAGTGTATGATTTACTTTTGCTGGTACAATTTGCTGGTAAAATTCACAAATAATGGAAAACAAAAAAACAAAACTGGAATAACTATTTTTTTTTTTTACTCCAATAACATACTCCAATGGTAGTAAAAATAAAAACATAAATATGATTATATAAATAAATTTAATTATATAAACATAATTATTTTTAGTTCATTCATACATATATACATACACACACACACATATATATACACACAAATAATTTTAGATAATATTCTGATATTGTAGCATATACATTTTTTATTGTAGCCTAGTGGTTTCATTCAGCAATTGTAATGCATGTTGTATCTTGCAATATAGCATGAAATGTGTGAAAGGATACATGGCTAATGACAAAAATCCTGCCTGTCTATGGGAAAACAAGCAAAAATGTTCAGGCAGTTGGCTCGAGGACCAAGCAACATGCCGGTAATCATAGCTCATAACCTATGGCACCTGCCACTACGTTTAGGAGACACTTTGACAGGAGAAAACAATAAGAGCTGTGCAGCTTTGCTCATCAAATTCTCTATCATGTAGGTTTCCAAGTCATTACTGAAGGTATAAATTACACAACTACACAATTACGAAGCTGGCATTCTGTCCTTGACTCGAGCCTACATCTATGCCAGTCTGCACTTCTTAATTTGCTTATAATTGACATTTAATGTACCCTTCAACATCTTTATTAATTTCTCATCACAGAAATCAAATTAGTGCTCAGTGGCTGGCTGAGATGTTCTGAGAGCAGTGACCTGATATGCCACTGAAGCCCTCATCAGAATGAAGGAAACCAGCAGCAAAGTTATACAACACAGCCAAACAAGGCAAAAGTGTGTGGAGGTTTTAATAACATTGCATGCATTTGAACTGCATTTGCACAACTTTTGTACATTGTTGAAAAAAAAAAAAAAAAAAGACTGCATCCTTTACTAGCTATTTTGGAACTATGGAACTTTGGTCTCTCTATGGCCATCTGTGGTTAAAATATAAAACTGCAAGCTACCTACACATGTATTGTGTTGTGTTTTTAGTTGTGGGCCTGTTGTATTAAATCACAGAAAGTCGAGAACACAGTTTTGAACATTGTTTTTTTTTTATTTTTTTCATGTACTTGCTCGATAATTTTTACCTTAAAAAAACACCCATAGTGCATCTTTACTCAAATGATCTATGCTAAAACTTCCATTTTTAGTGAACTGAGATTAGTTTTTTCTTCATTTGATCACATAATATTATATTCTTTGTCTATTTGATGTTACCAGCAGTGCAACCCCTCTTTTTTTGACACAAAGGGCCATGGACCAAAAATGTTTTATTATCCAACAATATTACGAAAAAAAATATTAAATTATTTTTTAAATATTAAAAATAGTAACAATTTATTTAAATTAACTTTTTAAAATTTAAAAAATTTGTTTTTATTGTTTTAAAACACTAAATGTTGAAATTATAAAATAATATAGGTTTCAATGCCTTTATATATTTTGAATAAATCCTGTTATTTTTAAACTTTTTATCAAAAACATCCTGAAAAAAAGTTTCACAGGTTCCAAAAAAATATAAAGCAGCACAACATTGATAATAAATCAGCATATTAGAATGATTTATGAAGGAACATGCGATACTGAAGACTGGAGTAATGATGCTGAAAATTCAGTTTTGCATCACAGGAATAAATTATATTTTAAACTCTATAAAAATAGAAAACTGCTATTTGAAATTGCAATAATATTTCACAATATTACTGTTTCCCCCCCCTATATTTCTGATTAAATAAATGCAACCTTGATGAGCAGAAGAGGCCTCTTTAAAAAACCTAAAAAATCCTATGATTCCATACTTTTGAAAGGCAGTATGTCGTATATATATCTACTGCTCATCAAAGCTGCATTTATTTGTAATTTTTCTTCTTGTGATATAGCCAGGCCAAATCAAAAGTTATCATGGCCAACTTTGACCCCCAGACCCTGGTTTGGGCATCTCTGTTTTAAGCACTGTAGTAATAATTTCAAATAAATTACATAAATGGATTATGTGATGTATATATTTATGTTAATATTTCCCCTTAAAGATAAATGTTCTCCACAAACTGACTTGTGCTTTTTCATTTAAAAGTTAAATTAAGTGACTGTAAATTAATAGTTTAGAGTCTGAAATTGATAACATTCATCACAACTACAGAGACTAAGTTGTAATGTTTTACTTGCATGTGGAGAAGTGTTACACTAAGCTTATTTGCTTCCTTTGACTCTGGCTGAGGGTTTGGCAAATATTACTGTACTCTTCCGATATCACTGCTGTTTCCTGAGGATTGCCTCCTTCAAACCACTCTCTTTGTTTTCCCTCCCGCTCTCCCTCTCACATCTCTCTCTTTTAATTCATCAGCCCTGGACATTTTCGGCCGCATGGCACCTGTGCTGGGTCTGTATGCCGTGAGCCTGCAGTGATTGTGGGTAAACACGGCTCTATTGTTGGTGCTCCTCGCGGGACTCTGTTTCCCCGCCTTTATCTGCCGCCCCGCAGCTTCCGTACCTGCACACCATTCACACGTATTAATTAAACAACAATGCAGGGGCCGTCTCTGCGGCCCGAGGATTACACCTCTGCTTCAGCCCTGATGAAACCTTAGGTCATTGGCTCAGCCTGGAGCGATTTACAACTCTGCCTCCGAACACATCTGAGACCACTTATGAGCTTCCCACCAGCTACTGCTAGATTGGATTGCTGCATTGTTTTTAACCAGACCATCAAACAATACAGCTTCTGCATGTTCCCAACTCGTTAAGGAAAAGGAAATTCATTCGAATCTCGTGTCTTAATGAATTTTGTAAACCAGCTTGCTGAGAAGCAGGTGGGCAGAACCTGCTGTGCCTTTACTGGACTCGGTCTTGATTACTCACTGTAGCACTAATGAATATTCATGAAACAGATTTCACAGCTTACTACTTGGGTAAATTATGATTTTAGTTTGTTTTTAACCATTTTGGCTCATTGGAATGTTTTGCAACTTCAAATGCAATACTTTGATACAACTTGATAAACAATTGATACATTTCAAGTTGTTTGGTGAATTCATAAATTAATAAAGTGTAATTTAAGACTATATTCATAAAAATATATTAACAAATGCTGTAATATTCTTGATAGTTATTACTTCACGATACCAAATACAATAATTAATGTTAAGGAATTAAACCATTTTAAAGTGCTACCATCTTACTCAACAAATTGGTTTTATTAAACTAATTAAACAACTAATTAAATTTTCAACTGCCATATTCTTGAAGTTACATTTTACCAACACACTCTAATGGCAATTTAAAACTATTTACATTTTGGTGAATTAGTGGATAATTTGTATGAATTTGCAGGACTTCATTTGTACATTTTCATACTTTTTTTCTAAAAATCATATGTTTCCACATGAAACACATTGTGCCAACTCATTCGAAATCACCACCAATGTAAAATAGTAACGTTTTCTCATGAAAACTTTTTGCTTATATGGAGAATCCAGTATATTGTGTTTCCTTTGCTTCTAATATCATATTTATTGATATTTTTGCAAGGTATAAATCTGCTTATTATACAGTGGCAAGAAAAAGTATGCAAACCCTTTGGAATTTGTAGGTTTTGTGCATTATTTGGTCACAGAATTTCATCTTTATTAAAATTAAAGGTACAGACAAACACAGTTTGCTTAAGTTAACAACAGTAAGGTAATATTGATTAATACAACGGCAAAGATTACAATCTTTTCTGTCTTTATTGAACCCGTTCCATGAAACAATCCCAGTCCAATAGAAAAAGTAAGTGAATTTTACATTGTTTTCATTAATTGGATGATCTTCATTCATTCACTTATTTAGTGGCAGCTGTTCATGAGTCCCTTAATTGTTTGTTTTCCACATCAAGGCAGTTTTTACAAATATTGCTTTGGCATGAATTTAAGCACACGCATATTCTAAGATCAAATCTGTGCGTACGCATACTTTATAAATGAGGCCCATTGTGTTAATTTATACTTTTTGACATGAAGATCAGATGAAATGTTATGACCAATTAATGCAGAATATATTTTACAGAATTCATATATTTAAAATGTGTAAATATCTTAATTTCCTACATTTATTATTATTATTTTTAATAGAATTTTCACCCATAGTAACTCCCTTTTAATAAATACAAGCCAAACATGAGTAAATCACAGTTGAGAGAAAGAGATACAGCCTTTTTACTGTCTGTAACCTGCAGCTATTGTGTAAACACAAGAGGTGCGTTTAATGGGCTCTTGCACATTGGCAGGGTCTGTTGCTCCAGTGCCGACAGGGGGAGAGCAGAGATTAGCAGGTAATGATGTGAATTAGAATAATGCAGCTTGTGACCGTCAGGGTGTAAACAGGCGCATAAAAAAGCAATCACATGTGGGTAGCCGAGATAAGGGATTTACGGCAATACAAATGTGGTAATCCTATTAATGCGAAGCCCTGACTCTTGCTCTGGACTTCCTGTACCTCGTTCTGTAACACCGGGGAAAGGTTGTGAAGTTCGGCCAGAGAGCTGCGAGGAGTTGCGACTGTGAGAGCAGTCGGGGCGGGTTGGTGCTTAAAAAGGAAGAGGATTGGATTGATGGCTGTTGTGTCATCATTGTCAAACTGCCACTCCAGCAGAGTGTGAAAATAACTCTGCCGAGAGCGTTTGCAAACACACACTCCCATGGCTCCCAGCGGTGTGACAGCTACAGACACACAGATACATTAAAGCGGTACATTAAAACAACTCCCAGCCACGCCAAGCCCAAGAGAGTGGGAACGATGAAAAATGCTGTGCTTTTTTGAACCCTGGTAAGCTGAAAAAAGGCCCTCTTCCTTTCCTCCGCCATTACGGCCGTCACCTTTTAGAAGCGAGGAGCACCAGATCCTCTGAGAATTAACCCTCCAGTCACTCTTCCTACAGGAAGTGCCACCTCCAGCATTTCTCATAAAGTAATTGACTGTATGTCAGTGCCTGTCAGGGAAGGAGCCTTTCCATTCTACTGTGCCTTGGCAAGCTCAATAAATCTTCTGCTGCTGGCATAGGTATGGAGATCCATTGTGAACAGCTAATCAGATCTGAAATCCAATTACTCTCGCCGTGTAGAATGATGGATTTTACACTGAATGAGAGGCGCGTGGGTTCCGTACAGGCGTACGAGTAATAAATAACTCAACTCAAAGAAAAACTTTCTCTGTTGGGTGTAACAAAAGAGGCAGGTTGCTTCGAACTTGCTGTGTCAATTGTATTTGCGGTATGTGAGCGAAAGTCTCCGTTAGAGAAGCTTCCTTTGAAATTAAATCCGTTAAATGTTTTCTTTGAATCTTTCTGGTTACATTCCTGGTGCAAAAAAGTACATAGACAACAATGTATGAATGTTTTAGAACAAAATATGATGTCGTTTAGGTCAAAGTCATGATGAAAAGGATGTAGCAAAATATTTCTTCTATATTAGGACATATATTTGAGTATAATGGATTATCAAAACAGAACAAATGTGTGGGGACTTGGTTCTGTGCATCAGTTGTTAATTTGATTTTGTCATGTGGATGTTGCAATGTTATTCATTGAGTTCATAAATGATCATGCACTTCAAAAATCTATAAATAATTTGAATAGCACTTTTTTATTCATGAACACAATGAAGGTCATAAAATAAAATTAGATTAATTTAATCCTGGTTTTAAAGAAATATGGTACAAGCAGAGTTTTTTTATGCACAAACATTTGACAAAAAGAAGCATTTAGACCCTCTCTGGTTGCTAGGCATTAGTGCAACGTATTCATAGTCAATTAACCTTTAAATTTGCACCTGTAGTGTAAATTTGCACTTTAGGCTAGGACACCTGTGTGAACCTGAGGTGAACTGACTTCATTCATTCACTTCAAATTACCAGTTAGTAAAAAATAATTGCACACATAGCTCAAAATGTATAATTTGAGAAAGTTCTAGCAAAATTTCTTTTAATATTTTGTTATATAATGCAATAAAATTCAGACATTTTTACTCTTTGTCGTCAGTGCATCTCATAACTAATAAGCAAAGGTGAACAGATTTGCATCCTTGAGCACCACATGATCTTCAGTGACATCTGATTTATTCATAGAAAGATGATCTTGGTTATTCTAATCCACAGCCGACATGAATTTGATTTTAAATGCTTTGCTTCCTATAATCTGGCTCAAGATGTCTGGAAGAAAGTATTTCAAGTGTTTGTTCAGGATCTATTATGTCCCATAAGCTGTGATGTCTTAGTTCTGATGAGTCAGTGATTTGTGGGGGACCTTACTCTGCCTGTATAGCCGGCTGCCTCGGTAAGAAATTGCAGAGCGTGTGAATTTGTTCTGAAATGCTCAGCAGTGACTGATGAGCTGTGCATCTTGTGAATGCAAGCAGTTGAGTTGACACTAGAAACTTCACATTGGCATACAGATGTTTGAGATCCACCAACCTACCCCCACCCCCTTTATTTTTTAATTGTATGCCTGGCAACACTTTATATTTTTTGAGCCAATTTATAAAATTCTACTAACAATAATTAACCTTGCAACTACATGTAGACATTAAGGTATTAAAATACTCTCTGCTTAATTTCTGCAAACACTTTATTGTTGATGGTTCCCCAACATTATAACTATAAGTAATTTTGAAAAAGCATGTCATCTTATTTTACTAGCTCTAAACTAAGCTGTTGGTTTAAATCATCTTTAAACCAACAGTTTACTAACACTCTATTGGGAGTTAATTGACATGTAGTTGTAAAGTTACTTATTTTATGTAGAATTTCTAAAGTGGACTATTAAAATAAAGGGCCCTATTTTAACGGTCTAAGCACATGGTCTAAAGTGCACGGCACAGGTGCACTTAGGATGTGTCCGAATCCACTTTTGCTAGATTAAGGACGGGAAAAACAGTCGGCGCGCCCGGCTCATGGTCTAAAAGGGTTGTAGTGTAACTGTACGTTTTCAAACGATTCACATTGTACGAATTCATAGGAAATCACGATCGCCACTTTATTTTATTTGTTTTTTTATTTTATTTTATTTTGGTTTTGTATTGTTTTCATTTTATATCAGAACATAAATAAATAACCTAATTTATAATTAAATGAAGAATACTTGTACACTCATATTTCTACTGTGCTAGAGAAAAGTAATGTGAGTATAAACCAGTCTGAATAGAATTTGATGGTGATCTTGAGGGTTTTTTTTGTTGCGGTTTTACAAGTGTGACAGCATAGCACACAATAACTTTTACATGTACAATTTAAAGTAAAACAAGAAGATTAATGTCTAAAATGTGAGGAAATCATCTTTTCAACAGCATAAAGTACATGTTGGATATCCGGTACAATTAACTCAATTAGCTCAGCCTGCAATGTACCTCCCTAATTACAGAGTTCCAAAACTACCCTCATCATGGATCAATTCAGTGTTCTGCCATTCCACATTCCATGGAAAACAAGCGACACCTTCTTTATGGCCCTCAATTTACAATCAGTGCAATTCCAGAAATGGGCTACAGGTTATTTACTGTGGCTCTTAGAAATCAATGAACAGTTTTGCCACCGTCGAAGGAGCGAGACGTGGAATGGCTGCTCTGTGAATATTAATCTGGTCAGCGTTGCATGGCAGAGGATGAAAACAACTAGTGCACGAAAGCCTGTAAATCACATTGTTAAAACTTAATTAGCTTCAAATTAGACACAATATCATTAAGCCATTCGCAAAAGGTTATTTCACTGATGTGTGTTTAATAGTTTTTTGGCCAGTGGGTTGTCTGGAGAATGTTTACCACTTTATTTTGTGTCGTTCATGTTTATTGCTATTCTTTTTTTATAATGTCTAATCATAAACAATACAATATATGAGATAAATTGATAGCCCTATTATTTATGTTTAAAATGATTCCTTATTTAACCTGAAGTAGTGTAGTTTTTAGAGATCTGCAGTGGTAACTGAAAGGTTGTAGGAGGTTCAGACTTCACAAGAGGGGATTCAAATACCTTTTTCACATTTCTGTTTAGAACATGATAAAAATTGAGGTTTTAAAGAAGGTTCAGCAGGTGCCATAATTACTGTCGTTCCCTCAGCAGCTGTATTTGAATTTATATGTAATGGCGGTATTTATACGATGCAGTTAATTCTTGTCAACACTACTAAACATTTTAATGCCACAATTAGCATACTGCATTTCTCACACCGCATTAAAGACTACTGATTGATTCACTCAGCGAGCAAGTTAGCTAGCTAACACAAAACAATCCCACTCACTCTCATAACTGAAGTGCTTGTAATCTGAACAGCAAAACATTAAAAGGACACCTTGTGGTCTTACAAGCTTCAAGAACATCTAGTTGATGGTCAACGGTAGACTATGAATATGGAACGGTGGATGAAAACTAATTCACTTTAAAAGACTTTAAAAAGCCACGCACTGAGTAAATCCCATTTTTATTTGTAATAGTTTCACATTATTTTCTGTTTCAGAGTTATAGAAATGCATTATAGAAATGCACTTCTTATATTTATATTTTTTATGCATCTGTTTATTTATTTTTCTTTCTAATCCCGCAATATTTCATTCAAACTAATGCGTCATCATTTATCAGCAACTCCATCTGCCTCAAAGTATGGCCAACACCGTGTCAGTCAAAGCAGGTCACATGCTAAACTGATGACTTGTTCCACATATGAAATGCAAAAAGTATTGGAAAATTTAATGTGATGTATTAAATAATAAATTTCCATATAGGAATCCATTGCTTATATTTCTCAATATAAACTGAAATATTCATTGAAAACACATCTCTTTCATGAGTTAACACATGGATTTTCAAAATGCTGATCACATAATCAAACTTTTTGGTAATACTTTAGATTAGGGAACACATTCACTCTTAACTGAGAGTTGTCCCTCAATAAACTCCTAATTTGCTGCTTATTAATAGTTAGTAAGGTAGTTAAGTTTAGGTATGGGGTCAGATTAAGAGATCTAAAATATGGTCATGCAGAATAAAGCATTAATATGTACTTTATAAGTACTAATAAACAGCCAATATACTAATATATATATATATATATATATATATATATATATATATATATATGCTAATAAGCAACTAGTTAATATTAACTACATATGTGTTCAAATATATTTATATAGACATCTATGTATTATACATACAACATACAATTACTTACATTATGATATATATATAAACAAAGCAAATATAGTACATGCAAATATAGTACATTAATATATCAAATTCTTTTCTATATATGAAAAGCAGAATTTCCTTATGTATTATTCAGCATATTAATATATTTGTCTGTACATTTTCAATATACATTAAACTATTTAATATATTAATCACTTAAATACAAATATATATATTTTTTTTTTTTGCATAACGTACATGACAGGTCTACTCTAATGCATTTTTCTCCTTGATAAGAAATGTGAGAGCAGCAGTATTAATAGTTGTAGAAATGGGGTCATCGTAACATCATTTTGTGGACTGACCTTTTGACATCTAATATTCGTGTCCTAACGTGTCCTAAATGCAAATGACAAATTTCAGAACGAGAATGAGAGGCCTAGTTTACCTTAGCCTTCTGGATCTGATTTGGTCTCACAGATTTGAATGTATTCTCTCAGATGACCATCTATCAATGGTGCACTTCGTGTGAGGCTTAAACCTTAATACTCTTTATTTTAATCTCTTTAGAAAGACACCTAATGCGCGGTAACGAGGGCGATAATGACTTCTCATAAAACGATATCAGTCAAATATAATCTCCTAAAAGGTTGTTCATTTTTTTTTCTTCAGGCTCAACAGCACAGAATTTAGAAGTGGTTTCTGCCAAAATGAGTGATGGTTGTTTCTAGGAAAATATGTCACAGATGGTTCATGGTTCATATCTTTTACAAGCTGCACTTTGAAAGACATTTCCATCATTATATATGCCTGTATACAGTATTATTAGTTTAATGCTCCTACAGTATACTATATTGAGCCTGAAAAATCATTTCAACTTATTTGATGACTATTTGAGTACTTGTTGTTCATCTGAGCCACTAGTATAATATATTTTTTTCTCCTTGGCTCAGGTTGTAAAAGGCACCAGGCATAAATCAGTGCACCATTTTCAGCTTGAGTGTCTTCAATATGGTCTCCTTGGTGACCAGTTTATAGTAGCACAAATAATCCCCTCTGAATAGTGTAATGAGATGTATACTTTCTCTCAGTGGTGCCTTGAACATGGGACATCCCTTTCACTTTTCTTTTTATTGCTGTTTAACAAATTCGTGGAGCTTTCGAGGTCTTTAGATTAGATACAGAAGGGTATTTTTCCAGTCTTTTGGCCCTTGTGAAAGCAAACATCACGGCTCAGCAGGGTGGTTCTAATGAAGATGGCATTGAACACAAAAGCTGTAATAGTCTTTGCTGTAGGCTTGTGGTTCATTGTTGTTTTCAGCCTGTGTAATTGCTTTTTTATTTTTAATCTACACAAGGAGCCACTCTCACATACAAACATTAGCGCTGTTACAAAACCCAGTGAACTAAGTACTTAAGTAACATTTTAAGCCGTCATCCACATGCTCCTGATGTGAAGGTCATTCCAAACACGAAGCAAACTATTTTGCCATATAAGATACATCATTTGAACTGAAATCTATGGCACTCTCACATTTTAAATTTGTACATATACTTATTTATGCACATAACACAATACAATACAACTTTATTGCCACATCTTGCATATTTTTACGTTTTTACATTTGTTGCATATTTTTACATTTGTACATATATACACTTTTAAAATCAAGATATATATGAGAGACTATACTGTTACTCTCAGTTTTGAATGTGTAATGTAGTACAGAAAAGTGTATATGAAGAGTTCAGATGCAAAAGGGTTTAAGCACCGTTTGAAATGTTCTTCTAAAATGAGCATCTTTATCAGGCTCAAATGTTTGTGTGCCAGTTATTTCACTTTAATGGCAATGAAAAGAACCTATTCACTGACCTTAAGATGAAATTACTGAACCTACACATGAGCCTGGTACATTATACATAATGATTAGCTAATCACTTATTTAATTGTCCATTAAAATAACAACACTTAATATTTCCTATTTTGGTCAGGATGCAACATTTAGGCAGCTCACTAGCATGTGCAACACAGCTATTCTCTCTCCCATTTTCTGTCTTTCTTTCTCCCTCTATCCCCCCCCCCCTTCTTTTTTCCGCTGTTGGACAGAAGCAAGCTTTTCATTTCCCACTGGCAGGTCCAGTGGTGCCGCCACTTTGCTCATCCTCCTGTGGCGCTTTTGACTCATCCTTCAGAATCCCCTCAGCAGAAGCCCAATGTTCTCGCTTCATCTCCATTCCGTCCACACTGACTGATCCAATCAATATTCCTCCACGATAGGCTCAACTACCACACACTCCAACAGAACTGATTTTTCTTTCTCTTTCAACCTTGACAATCTCTAGTTTTGCCAATAAGGCTTTGAAGAATCCGCAGAGCGGGTTTGTAGACATTTGAAAAATGTAACACTACCCTAAAGGAGATGCTCTCTCGTTATTATGTGTGTGGTCAAATGTTTAACCATGTTCACCATTGCAGTCTTATTCTTTTTTTATAAATCGTTCAATTTAATTACATAAAATAAGCAACCAAACATGTTGTATTTTATTGTGTGTGTGTATATATATATAATTTTTTAAAATGTTTTATTTATTTATTTATTTTATTTTTTAAATGTTTTATTTACTATCACTAGCACAGCTGAACCAGCTTAAGTTAGGATCTGGTTTTCCTTGGAGATATTGGTTAGAAGATGCAGTATGCGTATGTTGTCATAGTCTGTTTTGGCCAGCAACTCCACATAACCTGCAAATAGATTATTTCATTAGTCGAAATGTTAGAAATTGTGATAGTTCCATGCCAAATGAGAGCCGGCTGTTGATTAGAGTGGCATAAATTGAAATGTCAAATTCCCATCTTGACTTCAAAAAAGGTCATTAAATATAAACTCCTCTGAGAGAGACTTTCACAGGTTGTCTGAGGTTTAGTATCTCAAATCCTTATCACAAGCTTAACAGCATCTCTCCTGTTCTCACGGGTCTGCTTGATCAAAGATTACAGAGAAAAAAAAAAAAAGAGAAATACAATAGTTTTATTAAGCCCATTGCAATGTTTGCTTTCCACAGGATAAACCAAAGACCTTTTGAAAAACAATAACGATTCAGAACAGATTCAGAACATTTATTGCAGCAATCACTCTCAAATCTCACAATACTGCTCAAACTGTATAATGTTCAGCAAGATTATATGATTGCTGAAAGATAATCACAGAAACTCATCAACTCAAAATGCAATATTCATTTAAAGCAAGCACCCCCACAATCTCATAAAGGTATTATGTCAGATTCACAGCCGCATGAAGAGAGCAATATCACAAACAAATGAACATTGTAATGAGTTAACTTAAGGACAAAATTGCATATGTACTTGAACTGTAATATGCTTTGCATGTAACGTATTTGACATTTTTATGCATTTGCCAGTGTTTTTTTTTATTTTTATCAAAGGCCCTTCTAGTATCTTAGCTTAAGTTGCAGAGAGTGTTTGTTAAAGGACCTCATGTTTAAGTGGTTTTAAAGTGGTTTTCTATTACTGCAGACAATATTATGCTCATATAATGCATACCTGACTATTTCTCATACATTATGTGTAACTGCTGAATTGCACTCCTTACACAAAGAAAATATATTTACTTATATATCAACATTCAATATAGCCTACAATTTATTAAATAATACATTTAATAATTGCAGATTTCCATATATTGATAAAGAATTGACAATATATTTACTTATCATAATAATGCACTTGTGATCAAATATGTGTGCCTTTTTACTATTGACACAATAATTATTATAAAAATATCACCTTTGATCATAATGGGGAAGTCATGGAAACAATATCCTAAACATTTGATTAATTATTCTCATTTCTAAAATATTGTGAATGTAGCCAGAAATGAATAAAAGAGATCAAGGTGAAAGAATTCAATGCACATTTCTTCTTAAATGTGACGCATAACTTGCCAATGTAGTGTGTCTGTGTGTGTATTTCTATTATGCATATTAGGACGCCTGCTTCCAGGCACGTTGAAATCCTCATGAGGCAGACATATAAACATATCTTGTTCTCTTGTCCCTATTTTTAGACCTGCATTGTACAACCACCACATGACATACCTGTCAGACATTGAGAGAATATTTAAGAAGTGAGTGTGATCTGAAACATGCATGCAATGCCTTTCTTTCCCACATATGTCTATTTTTTTATTTGTGCAAAGGGTCGTTATATTTTGATTTCTAGAGCTTTTTACCTGCCTGTTTTCCAGAGCAGATCAATAGATGGCACTGTTTTCTTTTTCCAGCTGCCCCATTGATGTCTAATGCAGTCTGTACTGGGTTTGTTGGATGATTAGCTAAATCAAGCCGCCTCCCATTTAAAGATCCAGCACATTTGATGCTTTTCTCTTCCTGCACATACCTGACAACAGCATTTACAGCAAGCATCTGAGACGCTAGATTTGTATTTACCTCTATAGAGGTGATCAGACCATTTATTAAAATTAAGTCTCTCAAATTGGTATGCTAATTAAAACCATGCATATTAGCATTGTTACATGTCGGGTTTTCTGTTTTCCCCTGTGACTGTTCCGTGTCGGGTTTTCTGTTTTCCCCTTTGACCTAGTTCAGTTTGATTAGTCATTGTGTTCACCTGTCCTCCCCAATTATCTGCCCCTTTATAAGTTCCTGTGTTTGTTAGTCTGACCGTCGGTTATTGTTGCTTTCATTGATGTGTGTGCACTCCCCTGTTTGTATCTGCTCCTGGAATCCTGATTAAAGGAAAAACTATTGTATATCCTCGTCGTGCGCTCCTTGTTCCGCACAGCATCGTAACAGAATAACCGACCGAAACAGTAAGATTGTGGCGTGTTTTTTCCCCGTTTTGTTTCCCGTTTTTTGTCAAGTTTTTTATTTTTTATGGATCCCGCTGTCCTCGTCATCCTGCTGGAGCAGGGGGACCGCTCTCTCGAGGACCACACCGAGGATTTTTTGTTCCTGGCCAACTTGACACACTTCCCGGACTACTGCCTCTGCACCTTCTACAAGGCTGGACTTAATATCACCACACGTAGGCAGTTGTCCGGGGACGGTCCTCGAGAGAGCCTCGCCGCCTTTATCGAGTGGGTGCTGGTGTCTTGCAAATCGCATCTCACCGTGGACCTCGCAGAGAATGACACCAGCCCCACTCGGGACCCAGCGCCCAGTCCACTACCACCCCGCAGCGCGGAGCTGCCCGAGCCCACCGCAGACGGAGAGCCAGAGCCTGCCGCGGTCGTTGAGCCATCGCCATCAGGAGCGACAGAGCTGCCGATCGTCCCGGAGCCCGAGCCCCAAACGTCTGACCAGGTGCGAGAGCCGGCAGTGCATCCGACGGTGGAGAAAGTTGTGGAGATCGCGGGGGCTATGGAGCGCCCCGCCCACGGCGCCACCGCTGAGGGTGAGCATGAACTGGACCTGGGTAACCTCATTGACTTTCACACTGACACAATCATCCTTAAGCCAGCTCCTATGTTAGATTTCTGGGAAGTTATCCCACCCAACCTCCCTCTCCCACCGCCTCTCATTGACCTGGTCCCTACTCCAACACCCTCATCGCCTGAGTTCGTCAGCCCCTCTGCTCACCCTCAGCTCACCATCTGTGGCGTGGGTTCGCCGCGGGTCTGCCGACCTCCAGCTCTGTTGGCGTTGAGTCTGGAGGATCCCTCGTCTCCGCCCTCAGCCTCCGAGACCCAGACTCCGCCTCAGTCCGGCGACCCTGCGGCTCCACCATGCCTTCAAGCTCCCTCGGCTCCACCGGATCCCGTCTACCCACCAGCTCCACCGGGCTCCCTCGTCCTTCCGGCTCCGCATTGGTCAGTCGTCCCCCTACCTGCACCTCAGGACTACTCTCCTTGGGCTGCGCCCCGTCCCTTCGTCCCTCCGGCTCCGTTGGGCTCCTCCTTCCCTCCTGCTCCACCTATGTCCTCTGTCGCTCCGGCTCCGCCGCGGCCATCCGGATCTCCGCCTGCGCCGAGGTCGCCGAAGACATCTGCTCCGCCTTGGACCTCCGGATCTTCGGCGTCACCCTGGCTCTTTGGCTCTCTGTCTCCACCTCGGGCTCCACCACCACCTGCTCCGCCGCCGTTGGTCGGCCCCATGGAGTCGGCGGTCACTCCTCCACCATGGCTCCTCCCTCCGTCGGCTCCCCCGTGGGCCACCATCTGGACTGTGGCCTGGGTGTTCATCTGGCCCCTCCTGTTCCTGGCTCCCCCTTGGCTCCTCCCACCCTCCACTCCCCCATGGACTTATTGTTTGGATTCTATGTTTTTTTTTTTTTTTTTTTTCTGCCACCCTCCTGTTCCACATCCTCCTCCAGAGCCCCCACCCTCCCTCCTCAGTTGTTATGTTACGGCGTGAGGTCACGCCTTGCCGGGAGGGGGCGAAATGTTACATGTCGGGTTTTCTGTTTTCCCCTGTGACTGTTCCGTGTCGGGTTTTCTGTTTTCCCCTTTGACCTAGTTCAGTTTGATTAGTCATTGTGTTCACCTGTCCTCCCCAATTATCTGCCCCTTTATAAGTTCCTGTGTTTGTTAGTCTGACCGTCGGTTATTGTTGCTTTCATTGATGTGTGTGCACTCCCCTGTTTGTATCTGCTCCTGGAATCCTGATTAAAGGAAAAACTATTGTATATCCTCGTCGTGCGCTCCTTGTTCCGCACAGCATCGTAACAAGCATATGTCCTCCCATATTTAAATATCAACATTTTCGTTGTTCTTTCACTTGATGAAGGATAGTGTGACCTTTGCCAGTAAATTAAGGTCATCCAATCACAACAAAGGTAATTTGCATATAAGTCTTAGAGGCAGATAATTAAAAACAGTATCTTTCAAAGAATAGTTTGCCCCAAAATTAGTCCATTGTGTAATTTTTAACCCAATCCAATTTGTTTCCAGTCCTGTGCTGTTTTATTTTTCTGTAGAGCACAAAAGGAAATTTTAAAGAATAGAACTCTGTTTTAATACAATAATTTTCCATAGTGATATAATATCCCCATAAAAGAGGCCCATATGACTTCAGTACTGTATTCCAAGGCTTCTGAAGTTATATGATAGCTTTATGTGAGAACACACGGAAGTTGAAGCCATTTTTGCTGGTAATCTTCCCATCTGTCAAAGCTCCGTAATGGTGCTTTGAAACATGTTCGCCAGGTTTGTTTTGTTCCTCAAAGAAAGGTGTCACATGGGTTCAAAGGAATATAGTACATATGAACCATTTGTACTTTTTTTTCTGAGAGCTTTACAGGTCACACATTCATACAGTCATGCATTCGATATGTTTCTCATGAATCCTCCCGTTTCGTTCCATACTGAAATAAACGGTGTACAAAAATTGGTGTGCTAGTAAATTGCTCAAATAATTACAAAGAATCTGCACAAAATGTAAATTTTTGAAGTACGCTGTATACATTTTTTTTTTCAAAATTGTAAATAAAACAAACATTATTTGAGTGTATTTTACAAGAAAATACTTTTTCCGTTTTCCTACTTGAAAAAGTCACGTTTAATTCAATATATACTCTTAAAAATAAAGGTGCTTCACGATTCCATAGAAGAACCTTTTTGTCTAAATAGTTCCATGAAGAACCTTTAACATCTGAAGAAAGGTTCTTTGTGGTGAAAGAAGGTTCTTCAGATTATAAAAAGGTAAGAGAGAGATGGTTCTTTTTGGAACCAAAAATGGTTCTTCTATAGCATCGCTGTGAAGAACCTTTTAAGCACCTTTATTTTTAAAAGTGTACTTGCTGTTTGTTAGTAATTAATTGTGAAATTTGCTAGCAGATTCTGAGTAAAATTTTATTTTTAATGAATTTATTTTTTGTCTCATACAAAGACTGAAATAGTATTTTCTTGTAAAATGTATTCCAGCAATCTTTCTTTTATTTACAACTTCAAAAATCATATTTACAGTGTACAGAACATCAGAATGAGTATAATGTTTATTTTTGGGTTAGTCAGAGAGAGTGTGGAAAATAGTCATATAAATCTAAATTATGAGTGCAAGAGACTATTATAAGTGAGCAATAAAATGTGACATGGGTGTAGAATACGGCTCCTTTAAGGGCAATGGAGCAGCATCTTCATCGCTAGATTGTGTACAGCCTAGTCATTTATCCTGTAAATGTACGACATGCGTTGTGTATGTAAGCATGACCCTAGCAGCAACAGAACCAGACCCTCGTACAAATTCACAACAGGCATCGACAGTTCTGCTGATGCACAGCATAAAAGTGTCCTTGAATCGGATGCGCTGGTGTCGCGGGGCCGTGTTTGTTTGGGCCGGGGGAAGCGTGTTGGTTGGGGGAGGTTGTAAGGTTGCGTTCTATGTAGATACATGGACACGGAAAGCGGTGATTCAGTCGCACCAGCTGCTCGGCCCGACTCACTCATCACAGAGAATGTGTCAGCAGTTGCGTGAGGTGTCAGCCACATGAAGAGAATTTGCGTCAGCAGTATTTCACTCTCTGGGCCAGTGATGGCCCCGCACATTATGGTCTTAGTTGTAGTTTATGATTGCACGTTTAAGCATTTAAGGTGATAAACCACTTTGGCATGCAAATAAGCAACCCAGTTCATTTTTCTTTTGCCTCATAACTAAACAACAGCTATAATTGGATTTGAGAAGAACATGCATGGTTCCTCGCTGCTGCACAGACTGTATCATACAATACTGATTTTATTGGAATATCGGGGGGAATAATTATTTATCACTTGAACTGGAACTTCTCCACCCCGGTCTTTAAGTTGGCTGATTAAATGTGACCACCGGGAGTCATTTCTGAAGGATCGTTACAGGGCAGATATGATTTAAATGCATGAAATATGTCAGCATGAATGCATCCATCAAATGGCACCCTAGGAGTTATCAATACATCACTCAAAAGCCTTTTACATCCCAATCAGCTATGAAATCTCTCTTGTGTGCTTTTTCCACATGGTTATGAGCATGCATTTATGCATGGATACTTGCTCTGACCAAGTGTATACTGAAAGCATTTAAAGGCAGAGGATGGTAGAAATCATCAGCATTGTATTACTGCTCAAATCATCCTTTCACAATATCTCAAGTGTGTTTTTCCCATACAGCTGCCCTTCAATAAAATACATACACTAAATGAGATTTCCTTTGTCTGAACTGAAAAGACAAGCACTTTCTGTATTGTTTTCTTTGAGGAACCAAGTGTAACCAGATTAATTTTGTGTAGTGAATGAATTAAGTGATTCAAAATTTTTCATGACAAAATGTTTGTGCAAAAAAAAAGAAAAGAAAAACAAAGTCCAACTGCTTTTCATCAAATGGAACAGTAAAGTCATTTTGCGCACAACATTCTAAACATTTCATGCATACATATTACTTGCATTTTGTGCACATAATGGTAAATATACTTTTCAGTTTAAGAAAATAACAAAAAACCCTTTAATGAACAAAATACATGAAAATGCATTGTCCGTAAAATGTATTTATTTATTTGTTTACTTTTTAAATGTATTTATTGTACATTTTATGATTCAGTATGTCATGACATACAATTAATTAATTAATTCATTCATTCATTCATTTTAAAATTATAATTATGCTTTAAAAAACAAAATCTGTAATCAGACTAGTTTACATTGAAATGAAGTATATGTTTGCAGTGACAAAATTAACATTGACTTCAAATATGGCCTAAATACTTACAACACAGCCATATTTCAGTTCGTTTTAGACTTGATCGTATGGAAGCTTGTTTCCGCTGTGGAATAAAGTAATTGTGACCTTTTCTCACAATTATAAGACAAGTCAGAATTGTGAGATTGTACTAGTACCAGGGGAAAAAATGTCAGAATTTTGACTGAATTTTAACAACTAGTTAAGAGACCCTAAAATAAAGTGTTACCGAATTTTGAGTTAAAATTACCTTTCTTATTCTTGTTTCTGTAGTGAGAAAAGATGTCAGAATCAGTTGTCAGAATTGCGAGATATAAACTCGGAATTGCAAGAAAAAGTCAGAATTGTGAGGTTCCCTGGCAGAAAATGGCTTTCATGAGATTGAATGTTCAGTGAAAAACAGATAGCAGGTTTGTGCTGAAATATGTGCAAACATGGTAAAAGTGTTTAGTGGATTCACCGTTCAGTTTCAAAAGAAGAGAAGGAAATCATAAGCAGTATAAAACTGCTTGTTCCTCCTAGTACAAAAAAGAATGTGTGAAGAACTGTTAATAATTGAAATTCCCTCAAACCAATAGCTAGTTCATTCAGCAGGGAGGCTAAGGTTTTGCTGTTATTTTTTTTAATATTCGTATTATTATTTTTTAAGAATCTTTAGAGTTATCTGACAGTAAACATCTGGCTGCCTTTTGGGCCTGGAAGCAAACGGTTGCCTGGATGTGTGCCGGGGTGAGGAACCTCGACCTGCTCCCCACCGGCAGAGACAGCATGACTGCTGTTTGGCGTTTCGCAAGAATAAACCTGCTAACAAGACTCAGAACGAATCATATTACAGTTCAACAACAAACACTGTGATTATTATGTCTTAAGGCTAAGATACTTTCCTCACATGTGCTTTTTTAAACAGATTGGAAACCAGACTGTATTCGTTTATTGGCAGAAAAATGTGATATTATTATCAGTGAATAGATTGGGGTGCTTGTCCAGGTCTCCAGACCAGCAGGAGGCCCTGATGAGTTGCAGAAACACTAAAACTCATCAAAACTGTTTGTTTCTGGTAATTCCTGGATCAGCAATGTTGAACACTGGTTTGATTGATATAAATTGGCAAATAATAAGAGATAATAGTGCTCAGCTCTGAGGAACACAGAAAAAGCAACTTGCTATGGCTATGAAATGCATACTAGAGAAAAAAATGAACATTTGAAGACTTTTCCAGTAGGAAAGCAAGAGAAAAAGAAAAATATTGCTGACAATTTACTTACCCTCAGGCTGTCCAATATGTAGATGAGTTTGTTTTGTCATCCAAACAGATTGTGAGAAATTTAGCATTACATCACTTCCTCACAATGGATCTTCTGCAGTGAATGGGTGCCGTCAGAATGAGCGTCCAAACAGCTGACAAAAACAATGATTAATCCACACAAATCTGATCCATCAATTAATGTCTTTTGAAGTGGAAAAAATGCATGTTTGTATAAGAAACAATCCACTGGTGAGCAATTGATGCAATGCTAAATTTCTTCAAATCTGTTTAGACGAAGAAACAAACTCATCTATATCGTGGATAGTCTGAGAGTGAGCACATTTTCAGCAAATTTTCATTTTTGGGGTGAACTATTCCTTTAAAATTATTATGATGTGGCATATAGGCTCTTTATAAATTAGAACAACATTCAAAAATGTAAAAAGGATGTGTGTGATATAACGCATGCCGTTTCTCCTTCATATACAACCTACAACAAAAGTGGAATGCTTTGTCTCTTTTTTGACAGTTAATTATAAGGCAAAGTAGAGAATTTACACTTCCTATACATTTTAGACTTCTTTTGTCATGCTTTAAAAAGCAGGCACATTCATTATCATCAAACTCGAAATGACGCCCAACTGTACCAAGAATGGGACACAAAGTTATTTTATGGCAGTTGAAATGATTTGATGTTAGTCGTATAAGCAGCGTTTCTATGCACCGTGTCAGAAAACCATCACAAAGTGTACTTATCTGCATCACAGTCGTCACTGAGCTTAGTAAAAATTAATTAGCCTCAGTGCATTTATGAAACAACAAAGAAAATTCAAACCTGTTATCAAAATTATATTTCAGAACGCATGGCACATGGATGATTTATTTTGTGTTTTTTTCTGACACTGTTGAAAATGGGACAGTTTATAGATTCTGCAATGCATGGTGGGAACTGCAAACATGGAATACTTTAGCAATATTGTTGCTCCAACTTATTTCATGTAGTCACTAGATACATGGATTGGATGGCCATGGATATATGAATTGTAATCAACACATTAATGTAATGTAATGTAATATAATGGCTCAAAAAGCCCAGTGTGCTATTTTATTTTATTTATTTTATTTTATATTTTATTACTTTTTTTTTTACCAAAGAACAAGAAAAATACCTGAATTCCAAATGTGAGTCATCACTGTACACGATTTGTATGTGTAGCTCAGTACAGTAAATACTTTTGTAGTGTTTCAATATGTGGATGAATAATCATATATTAATTTCTGAGCAGAAAATCATCTATTAAAGCGGCAAATTCACAGAGATTGACAGATGGTGACATTTGCCAAGAAGATTAACAAAGGAAACAGGCAGCGGATGTGAATGTGTCAAGGGGTCGTGCTGTAGTCTTTCTGTGAAATCAACTGAGGCTTTACGGGGAATAATGTGGCTAAGATGGGAAGCCTGGCATATCTGAATTTCATGAGTCTTTGATGGGGACCTCGCTTTGACGGAGGTGATGAAAAACACATTAGAGTGGAGACCGCGAGATTGGATACCTGAGCTCATTTTCAGCCCATAAAAACCCTTTCTTCACCTCAAAATGTGTTTGGCGCACAGTGTGTTCGACTCAGAATGGGCGTTAATTTCTTGTCACATCTTTCTGTAATTTTGTTTTTATAATGATAAAAAGAGGAAGAGCCTTTAACCTGACTGACTTACTGATGATAAAGCTTATTAGGAAGAACATGGCTGCTCTTCTTCATTCATAATCACCATGGGACTAATTACAGAGATATAACCAAGACATAATCTAATTAGGTTTCACCCGGTGCTCACATAATTTGATGAATGCACTCTCAGGACAAATATGCAGCTTTCTTCTTTAAAAGGGTCTTCACTTGAGGATGATGGTTAACTTTTTCCAGATGAAACCTCTCATTTTGTTATCTCAGTATTGTTATTGCAGAGAGTGTTTGAACAACAGGATACACTATTGCACATTCATTATGTCTTCTTACATACATTTCTATATATATATATATATACATATACATATATATGCATGTCTTCAGTGTCACATGATCATTCAGCAATAATTGTCTTATTATATAAAAACAAAATTTTGCTGGGCAAGTTTGAAGTAAATATTAAATAATATTGATTAAGAAAGATGGATGGATGGATAGACTTGTTCATCAAAGATGCATTGAAATGAACAAAAGAGACAGTTAAGACGTATTAATGTTACAAAATATGTATATTTCAAATGAATGCTTTTTCATCATGAAATCATGAAAAGTTTCAACAAATTTAAGCAGCAAAAAACATTTTTACAACAATAATAATAATTAGAACCATTATTATGAACTAATTACCAATAATAAAAATATCAGCATATTAGAATGAATTCTGAAGGATCATATGACACTGAGGACTGGAGTAATGATGCTGAAAATTAATCACAATATTTATTAATTTTACAATATTACTGGTTTACTTTACTGCATTTTTAATCAAATAAATGCAGCCAAGGTGAGCATAAAAGACTTCTTTCAAAAACATAAAAAAATATGTACCATATACACTGGTAGTGTAGTATATTCATAAAATGTAATGATTTTATGAATATGCTCATTAAATAAATAAAATGTTATTTTATATATTAGGTGTATTTTAATTTTATACTACATGTAATACATAGATTTTAAGAAAGCTAAAAACAGACAGTTTGACTTTAGAAAAGCACATCAAAAACACAAAGCACATCTTTCCTGTCTTCATCTTACTCTATAAGACAAAGTCAATGTTTGTGATCATGACTGCTCTATCAGCTGTGAGCGTAGCAGAGATTATTACTGCAAATGAAGCGCGGCAATCAATAGCATCCACAGCACACACTCCTGCTGTGCGAACACTGTAGTCATGCAGAACTGTGTGCTTTCAGATTGAACTGCTTGATTGAACCATTGGACCATGATTCCTTCAACCTGGACTGGTCTGAATACTTAGATTTAATGATATGGAAATGAAACACCAATATATTAACTTCATGAGTAATTTAAAGCTACCTCATATTCAATGCTTTACTTATCACAATAGAGTTTTTGAGTTATGTTTGCTTGCTAATATAATAAACTCGGTGAACTGCTGTTTAACACTTCACTTTCTATTACCCATGAACCTCCATGTGTGATTCTGCCCTGAAATGATCCCAAAAACACGAGGTGTTGGCATGCACTTTGAGGTGATGTTCTGGATGAGCATTGTGCCTATACACCGTGAGATAGATTCAAGCTGTGATACTCATGTGCGGAGCAACAGAGCTGCACAGGAACATTTCACTTGGAGGAAAAAAAAAGGTGCCGCCACACCACGCTGGAGCACATGACACCTCTCTACAGTAGAGTTCTCCAGCTCACTGCTCTTCACTTTCATTAGTTTACCTCACTTTCTGTTTCCCAAACAGATGGCGCCTCTGTCAACACAAGACAACTAATTTTCTGGAAAAGTTACCATTCTTCAGCCACGTTTTTGTTCACTACAATAGCCACGTTTTACAGACATTTAATTCTTTGTTGAAATTACACCACAAGAGAAGCTCATAATATGGCTTTGATATAGTAAAGGAATGAATGAAGGCTTGTGAAGACCAAGACAAAGATATGTTTTAGGAATGTTAGATATATCTGTATCGGTTATTGGCAAATATTAGATATTTTTGCAATTCAGTATCAAATTTTAAGTTATTTGATATATCACAGATATTCTTTCTTTCTTTCTTTCTTTCTTTCTTTCTTTCTTTCTTTCTTTCTTTTTTTTTAAAGTTAATTTTAATGTAATCTTTAACAAATGTAACAAATTAATATCCATTTAAATACAAATGGTGCGATGCCTTAATTCACTTGTATGTATAAAACATTTATTTTTATTCATTTAAAAATATACAGTATGCATATTTTAATAGTTAACTAAAACTGAAATAATAATAAAAAACTAATAAAAATGAGAAAGCACGCAACTAAATAATTCAAACTTTAACTAAAATTAAAATGAAAACAAAAAAATCTAAAAAGGAAAACTAATTCAAAATATCAATAAAAACTATAATAGTATCTCAATGATACTAAAATAACAATGGTAGCTACACCATCTTTTTTCTCACTTTCACCCAACAACTTAAAATAAATACGTACATACATGCATGCATATTTTAATTTAATTCTCAAAAAATTTATTGTTTGGAGCCAAAACAACAAAACTGTTAGAGAATTTTGACACAAATCCTGAGATATAGCCCTTATTACTACTTCTCCATGTGACAACTAGCCCCGGTCTTCTTTATATTGTGACGCATAGTGTTATTGTGATTATAAAATTACTCGCACTGTAATTTCTAAGTTTGTTTGGTACTAAAGAACGCAAGCAAGGGTCAAACTGTTTTTAAACCTGAAGTGCCAGATTGTCTGTTTTGGTTCTTACTAAACAGCATACAAAAGCAAGTCTGACGCTTTTCTGAAGCATGAAAGAAGCGATCAAGGTGTAATCATCTAATCAAAAAAAAAAAAAAGCAGGCAATTATACACACAGCATCTTAAAATTACCTCTCTATAGACCAGCAGAAGTCAGCAGATGATCCCAGTAAGTCCAAAAAGACCACGCTAATTAATGCGAGTGTGTGCTGGCTGTCTGATGATTGCAATTACTGGATAAATGGGCATTATTATGCGAGTAATTATGTAGCATTGTTAAGGAGTTCGACTGCTGTGACTGCTGTGAGTTCTTCGAGTTTGAGGGAAGTCAACGGGATAATCACAAGGCTTCTTTTCAGAAAAGCAAGACAGCAGAAGCGGTTTATGCTGAGACTGCATGTCTCCAAGAGACTTGTACTGGCACACTTTAAACCTTCACAGCTATGCATATAGCAATAGAAAGTGATTTTACAGTGATTCTACCATGGTTGAGGGCATGATAGTCATGACTCAAATGGTGCCCCTGGCCAAATCAAGCATGAGACGGTCAACAACCCACAAATGCCCCCAAACAGCCCCAGAAAAAAAAAAAAAAAACATAATTACCGGGCGGTTAGGTAAGTGGAAAGGTCAAATCACTATAAAGCATATGGTGGCTTATTGCTTCATGTGTGTTAAAAAAGTCTCTGTAACACATTCACTATTAACTACCACTTTTCCCTCAATAAAGTCCTAATTTGCTGCTTATTAATAGTTAGTAAAGTAGTTAAGTTTATGTATTGGGTAGGATTAGGGATTTAGAATAAGGTCATGAAGAATAAGGCATTAATATGTGCTTAATTAGTACAAATACATGGATAATATTCTAGTAATATGCAGAGACCCTAAAATAAAGTGTTAATAAATAAATAAACCAAAGCCTCTTATGCTCACCAATTTAACTGAGAAGAGAAGAGACGAGACGAGACGAGAAAGATGTAATATTTTAAATATATTTATAATTTTACTACTTTTCTATCATAATATATTTTAATATATAATGTATTTTTGTGATGGCAATGCTGAATTTTTAGCAGCCATTACACCACAAATCAGTCCATTTAAATTTATTTATTTATATAATATTTTTGTTTATATAATAACTGTTTACTTACTATATATTTTTAGTCATTCACTGCATCATTTAAAACAATACATTGTTTTGGGAGCAAATGTATTAGCATTAGTTTATTTTATTTGGAATATTATTATATTTTTCATAGAAATATTTTTTAGTTGTGCACGGCATCATTCATTTGCCTTAAATATTTAAAAAAATTATTTGTATTTTTCATTTTTCATTTTGGGAACAAATGTATTAACATTTATTTAGTTTTTAATTTGATTTTAAATATTTCATATTTTTAATTTAATTTCATAGAAGCATTTTTATTCATGTACTGCACCATTAATTTAAATAGAAATAATGTTAAATATTATGTGTAAATAAAAAATAGTTTGAGCAAACTTATTAACATTGTTTTTATTTCAAATATTTAATATTTTCATATAAATATTATTTTTAGTCATGCACCTGCCCTATTGATTGATTTGTATTTTTGATCAAATAAATGCCCTCCTGAAGAACATAAGATACTACTTTCAAAAATGTTGGTACTTTCAGTATGTAGTATTATGCATGCTATTTTTTATATTATTTGTATGCTATTGTAAAATTAATTTGTATTTTGAATTTGTATAATTTGTATAATTATTGAAGTTTTAAATTTCACATTTTAGTAGGTTTTTTTTATTTTTTTTCTGTGTAGCTTTTTTAAATTATTATTTCAGTTTTAGTAATTTTACCACTTCAACATAAACCTATTATTTTCAGTTTTTTAAATCTAACCTCTAATATTTATTTAATTTAATTTAATTTAATTTCATTTTTTTTCATTTCAGTTACCCAAAATGTTTTAGTTTTGGTTAACAATAACAAGACTAATTTATATGGTGAATGTTATGGATAATATTTTAATTACATTTAATTATTTAAAGTTTTAGGTAAATTGAGAGCCCTAACAAATATACTGCAAGAAACTAAAACCGACATTGGGAAAGATAATGTAGTTAGGATTTGGAAAAGCATATCAAAAACGCTTTTGGCTTTTCAAATAAAAACGACTTTGAGGTAATCATAGCAAAATATCATTCTCTGCCAAATTTGTTGTTTATGTGCTCTTTTTGGTGACATCTTTTCGACGTGTTACATCACATGCAAAGTGTGACTCAAACATGGTTTCTCACGCCATGCAAGGTGTCATGTTTGCAGCCTGGATGTCTGCAACGCACACACCCATCAACTTACAACTTCCTCTATGATGGAAACAGATCAATAAGGGCGTATGGAACATAATGTGAAGCTAACGCACAGATTGACAGCTGCTCTTTCCCGGTGGAAAGCATTGTCGCTGCTCCTTCCTCTCGTTACGTCACATGTGTTGCCGGCGCTTTGGAAGCCATGTGATTTAGACAGATGGCTCTTCTCATTTGAGCGCTGACTGACAGCTCACAACCTGTCAATCATGCCAGGGAAGATGAATGTGAGAGAAAAGGAGGCCAGCGAATTGAAAGGCATAAACACCTCCCACCTTCTTGCACACGGTTGTTCCTCCATCTTATGCGTTCTGAAGTGTCAGGTATTCTCAAGTGTTTTTAAACTGGTGGACTCCGGTTAAAATGTGCCTTAAGCTTTCTGTAAATGTTCTCGATGAACGCTGTTTGATATTCTAACTGACTGTGGCATATTTTGTTGTCCTGGTTTTGTTTTCGTTTGGCAATATGCTAATAGCGGTTGCTCTTGCTGTTGTGTTGACCGCAATAAGTCATGATTACTAATGAGGGAACTTTTTCCATTCACCCAGACCACCCACGTTCATAATGTTAAATGTAAATACAGATCTGCCTACGACGGAGTACATTTATTCAGTTTGAGTGGGTTGAGGTGCCATGAAGACAGGCAGGATGTGTGCCATTAGAGGAGTGTTTTATCCTCAGACAGTTTGGAAGACTCTTATCGTTCAGTCATTTGCTCCCCAATTTTCCAGCATGAGAAATAAGCAAGCTGAGAATGAAAGAGGCCTCTTCAGGATTCGATATCTAGCGGTCTTCTTTCCTAATGATGTGTGCTCGCGTGTTCTAAGTAAACTATGGTGCTTCTGAGGAAGGCAGACAAACAACTTACTTCATCGATACAGCTTTAAAATAACATAAACAAAAATAATTGATTTGTTCCAGACTTGAGAGCCTGGACTTGTTATGTGGGTTGTTTAACCTCAAAATGACAGTTGACTCATACTTGACTTAATATATTTTATGAAATATTCACTGTGCAATATATTAACGTAGTTTATTTTTGAATGCACTTGTTAGAATTTTTTATATGGTTTATATATAGTTTAAAATGATATTTATGCAACCAAAAAAAAAATGTAATTCTACCACTGAAATATAACAACTTAGATTTTGGTCTGTTAACTTTTAATTTACTTAGTTCATATTTCATAGAAATATTTGTAGTAATGCATGACATCATTTAAACAATAAATGGTTTTGGGAGCAAATGTATTAATATTAATGTAATTCATTAATTTATGTGGTTATTTAATTTTTAATTATTAATATTATTGCCTTTTTCATGGAAGCATAAATATATATATAATATTTATTTATTTATTTATTTATTATTATTTTTTTTGCACTGCATCATATATTTCATTAATAATGCAGTGCAGTGTACTACACAATTAAAGGGGCCATATGACGTTGCTCTGATTGGCCTGCTATCCAGTGCATTGTGATTGGCTGAATACCTCAAGTGTGAGATGGAAATGTTACGCCCCTCACCATATTGTGATGCCGTTTCCCAGCGCAACGACACAAAAACAAAAAAAAATTTATAAACAAAGCATTTGTTGCATCCAGTGGGGACATAATTACTGATTATAATGACTTTTTACGCCTGTCTTTTTACGCGTCGCATTGATTCGCGCCACGTAAACATTACCATGTCTGCATTTGTGATCGGAGATACGACAAACAACAAGCACTACTCTACACTGCTCAAAACCCGCATTTGAATCGTCAGTGGCAAATTCTTTAAATAAGAAAACATACTTACAGGCTGTGAGTCAGAAGCACCAGACTGTCCTTGCAAAGTTGGAATTGCCCCACTTATAGAAACAGCCTTTGAGCATAGCTGGCAGGCTACTCCCAGGTTCAGGAAATAGTCCTCCGTAAAATGTGCTGCACACACTCTAATATTTGCGTTGAACTGTTCTGGGACAGTGTTGTAAATACAACTTAACCACTGATTTAGTTGTCATCTTGTGGAAGTCCAAACAAAGTAGTTTTGCTTTCACAATGAAACACCGTTTCCAGGACATGGTGCCGGCGGCAGCAACAATACTACAGCAAGACTAATAGTTCTGGCTTCTTTCTTTGCGTACACATTTGGGCGGTGTTTTGCAAATATTCCCACACAGTGACGAAGACATGTGGAGGGTGTGTTTGAATGAGCTGTTTTAGGGGGGAGTGGTCGAGTCTTAACTTTTATAAAGAATATCTCTTTGGTTTTGAGACTTTAGCCAAACTTGAGATATTGCAGCACACTTGATCCTGAAAATATTCCTCAGTGTCTGATGAAGTCTTGTGTATACATAGCCTAAATCAGAGACCTTGATAGTGATAACTTTAGTTAGTAACTGTTTCCCTGTGGCGGATTGAGCATGCTATGCCTCTATCCAGTCTCCTTAAATTTTTATAAGTGAACCTGAAGAGTGCAGACTTTAATGTGGCTTATGTAGAGATATAATGAGGGGGAGGCTTTAAGCAGCAGAGCCCTTGGCACGTTATACTCTGAACTGAGAATGTACTCTACCTTCACACTGGTTCATGCAGCGAGGTCTCTCTGCTTTCGCTCGCACAGACGCTTGTTTGTCTCTGTCATGAATCTGGTCTACGAACTTCCATTCATTCACCACCAGAGGTCACTCGCTCACCACATGGACTCTTGCACCACACTAACTGTTGCACGCCACCTCAGACTACAATTCCCATCATCCATTGCACTGACGACACACAGCTGATTGCACTGATCACACACCCTACATAAACCATGGACTTCCTCTTCCTCTCTGCCGAGTATTGTATTGCGTTTATCACTCCCCTAGTGTTAGCTGACTTACCGAGCCTTCTGTGTGTATGTCTAGCTCTGAAGTACCGAGCCATTCTGTGTTTTCTAAGTCTAAGTTTAGTTTGTTTTGTTTATAGTCTCGTTTCCTGTTTCCTTTCCTTGTATCGTGGATTTACCCTTTGCCTTGCCGTTTGGACTCTGTTTGCACTCACTTGGACTACTGCTCGTTTACCTGGATTATCTCTCTGCCTTGCCCTGTTGGATATTGTTCGCCGATCGTCGACTCTCACTAGCCCTAGGATTGCTCTGTGTCTTGCCCGTACCATACCTGTTTGCCATTGTTTGACCCTGCCTGTTTTTTGACTGTTTATTAATAAAAGCTTGCACATGGATCCGCACATCTCACATCTTGTTCGCCCAGTCTCCCTCAAGTTCAGCGGTTTGCATTTATGTCTCCTGTCATACGCCCACCTACTGAGGGCCACCAGAGGCTGCAGGGAAAATACTCCCGCCTCCACACAATTAAAAAGACATAATTAGAGTAAAGGGAGGTGATGGCGAAGGATACGAATATTGATGACATATGATGATATTTCTTGAGATGACCAAGTAGACCAACTGTCTGCTGCTTTGCCCATAAACATATCCTTATGAATTATATAACATTCTTGCACCATATGCAGCATAAAGCAGAAATCAGATAAAATATTAAGAAATAAACAATATTTCTTTAAAAAAAGTATCTTTGTATCTCATCTACAAGCCTTTTGTTTGGAAGATTTGATGATTTTCTACAAAGTAGAAGCTCATTTAAAACATATAGCATCCAACATATGTATTATGCATTTTTGTAAAAGCATATATTTTATATATTATATTGTGTGTGTGTGTGTGCTTTAATACACTATCATTCATAGGGTTTTTGTTACTTTTATTTAGCAAGTATCCTTAAATTGTTCAAAAGTAATATTAAATACATTATAATGTTTCAAAAGATTTATATTTCAAATAAATGCTGTTCTTTTCAGTTTTCTATTCAGCAAAGAATCCTAAAAAAAGTATCAGTTTCTAACAAAATGTTAAGCAGTACAAATGTTTTCAACATTGATAAGAAACATTTTTTGAGCACCAAATCTAGTTCTTGATGTATGTTAAAAAATGTGTTTTCTTTACTCAACTCTGAATAACTTAAAAAAAAAAGAGATCTCTATTTTGAAAGGAATTACTGAGAAATCACAAATTCTAGATCTAGAATTCTGTTAGATTCTCTCAATGTGTGTGTGTGTGTGTATACACACGCACACACATATATCGCAATATGAGATATAGTCATATAGTCCTACAATATTGTCAATAAATGTAGAAAGTTGAAATCGCAAAGTTGACTTGGCATCGCAACACAATAAATAACAATAATGAAAAAACAACAAAACTTTAAAAAAAACAGCGATAACAGTTATCAGACAGTATAATATTTTCATGCATTAAAATCTCATCAATGTACTTGAAATTAAAATTTGGTTTTAAATATGTAGCTAAAAACTAATTGAATCTAGTCTTTCAGTTATTGTCTTTAGTGTGCGATCCTGGCTATTAATGATCTACAGTATACTGTTGCTCTAAATATACAGTCATAAACAAGCTGGGAAAATATTACTTGGTTGACAACATATTCAGTTTTACCTAATCAAAGGCCGGTGGAGGTTGGAAATTATTTCCTCTTTGTCAACACCTCATGAACAGCATTTCACTCTTACAAATGTGCCATCACCTGTGAAATGCGGTTATCATTTTGGCTTCCTTCCTTCACTGTGTTTCATAACAAATTCATTATCTTAATTAAACAAACAAATGAAGGAAGATGCTGTAATAAGATATGAGGAAATATGAGTGAGTTATATAAGCAATGTAACAAACTAGGAGGTTTACTGCATGGTGGATTGATCTCATGTGGCGAGTGAGCGTGTTGCTTCTGTCCCAGAAGTTTTTCACTACAATAATGCTACATCACCAGGCCAAAGAAACCGCAGGAGCGACTGTTGTGTAAGTGTTCATAGTGACCCCAAGAGCACTGTCGCTTCCTTCCTACTGTCTGCCATATAGGCCATCAAGGGACATTCAGATATGCACACAAAAGCGTCAGCTAAATGAAATGAAATTGAAATTGAATGTTTTCTTCTAATCTTCTTTACTCAGTCCAAAAGGGACTTTAGGGTATTTCCTCTTCAGGAACTCGAGCTGCGTCTGGAGACGCTTTGGGGACGCCTTCAGCGTAACCAGCTCTGAATACAAGTGAAATCTATCCAAAGCAGTGTTAATTTTGGCAGGCATTTTTTATTTAGTCTTAGTCTTTATCTTGAGACGAAAATGCTTATTAGTCTTAGTCACATTTTAGTCATTTTAGTCTTTCATAGTTTTAGTATAGTTTTAGTCGACGAAAAGTCATTGCATTTTTGTCAACTTTTAGCCATTACTTTTAGTCAAACTGCAGTTACAAACATTTATTTTGGTAGCTATTTTATATGTAGTATTCAAACAAAAATAGTCATCAATACTTCTCTCTTTAGACCAAATCAATTAAGCTTAGTTATGAGAAATTTGAATCAAGGATTGAATTTGGAAAATCTGGAATAAATTTTCATTTTTTGGTAGAGATATAAATTAAACTAATTTTTCAGATACAGTAGGTTTACTTAACAAGTATACATTTATTTAACATCTTTTGTTGGTTAACATTTATGACAGATAATTAGGAATGCTGTCCATTTAAGACGGAAGGTATGCATGTAATAGCCTACTGACATACATTCAGTTTTCACCCACCTGTTTAAGCTCACTTAAACCATAACGGACTTTATTTCCGTGAGATACTCTACATGATAGACATTTGGACTGCTGTGTGTGTATTTGAGCGCTGAGAACTGATCGAGTGCTGTATGAGAACTGAAGAAGTGGAGCGTGCGCGAGAGAGAGCACTTCTATCAGCGCGTTTCCGCCTATCGCACCTTCACTGACTTTAAGTTAATCGACAATGAATTGTGACTCCCGGGAAAAATGGGGCGTCTGGTCACCCACTCCCTAACCCTTCGGGTGCTGAGGCCATTGTTTCAGATCGCTAGTTCGCGTTTTGGTAGCCTATCCGTCCACTGCGGCTGCCATGCAAACGCACCTTATCCAATGACAGAGACGCACATTTTGAAAGAAAAGACAGTTAACAGCCTATAGGATGTATTTTGAATGTCCGGTAGTCCTCAAATAACATTTTAGTCCCGTCTCGTCTTGTTAACGAAGATGTGGCATAAATTTCGTCATAGTTTTTATCATCAGATATTAGTTTTAGCTCGTCAACATCTCGTCTTAGTCACAGAAAAAAGATTCATTGACGAATATTTTTCGTCGTCGTCGACGAAATTAACACTGTCACCACCCCTTCGGGGGTCTCTAGAGCAGCTGGTTCGGCCATCTCCTGCTGGTCCTCCGCTCCAGGGCACCGAGCTAGCAGCTCCAAGCACACCAGAGACCAGTTCCGAGAGACTGGTTCCCTTAGCAGACCACTGGCAGCATGGAAACTACTGCCAGATGTGTCTCCATGGGTCCTGCGCACTGTAGAAGCAGTTCGGTGCTTTGTCGCCACTTTCATTCGTGTTTCTCCCACACTGTGGGCCCCGAGCAGGCTCTGGTAATCGAACAAGGGAGTTCCTGAAGTTTTCTTTGGGGGCAAAGCGTACCAGCGTACCTCTGGGACAGTCTGTGAGTGGTAGGCCCTAGGTGAGCCTCCTTACCAGAGTGTGGAGTGTAGTAAGCCTCCTTTCGATCTAGACTCCTTACAAGATGTCCGCGCCCCTCTTGGTGGCCAGTCAGTGGGCAGACACCCCCTTGATACACGTTTCCTCCAGTGGCTGAGGCCTCCGGCCAGAGAGCTATGCTATGTGGTAGTCCAGGAATGCTATTCCATAGCCTCGAGTCCTCTGATCTCCCCTCTTCTTGGGGGTCAAGTCTTACTTCTCAGAAGTTGGCCTTTGGGACACAGGCCCCGCCCATTTTAGCTTTGATGCTGACCGCTGTGGCTTGCTGCATCGAAGTACAGAATTTGTCACGGGGTGAGGGAAGCAATTTTGCTGGCTTACGAGGTGCGTGGTCTTCACCTCTCAGTGTTTGGACACACTCTACCGGGAGTGTGGTTTCCTCTCAAGTTCCCTGTAGAGTTGGATATAGAGGATATTTGTATAGCGACAGGATGTTCCTCTCCGCTCACTTTTATCAGGATCTTGACATGGCACTTGACATGGTTCACGGTTCTTGTCCATTTGAACCAGTCGTGGATGCTATCTTGTTCATCTTCGGGCCAGATACGGCAGCGCTTTAGCTTGGAGTGTTTGTTATATCGTTCCCAATGCGCCAAAGCTATGCAGCGTCGAGTGAACCTATGAAAGAGAACGTCTCGGGTTACTTGCGTTACCCATGTTCTCTGAGTAGGGAACGAGACGCTGCGTCCTCTGCCAAGCTCCTCGTGCTGCCGACAAGTGGTCTTTTTCGGCAGAGAAATCTGAGGAGCAGATGGAGCGTTCGCCAGTATAAGGATGGCGACGTAAGAACTTCTGGGATGGCATCCGCACCATCAGCCAATGACTTGAAGTGATTCTATAAGGGCTTCAGACAATCGGCACACCCAGAGGGCGTTCCCAATGCGTCAAAGCTACGCAGCATCTCATTCCCTACTCAGAGAACATGGGTTTCGCAAGTAACCCGAGACGTTTTCTTAAATGTGTCATACCTAGATAAATCAACTTTTAAACTGGAGGAGATCATGCTTCCCAAACGGTTGTCTAATGTAATATCTGAGTCCTGCTGTAACCTGTCACATATATCTGTCAGTACTGTATTTGACAGCATATACAGTCAGAAATATAGCTTTCAATCTTTTGTCACTCTTGGACAACACTCTGCATCTTTGAATCCAGCTGGTCAGGCGTTGCTTCCGAGAAAAAAAAAAAAAAAACGTATTTTCTATTTATTATTTAGTGTATGCCATTAGAAAACTTGCCCTAGTCCTCTCTGTAAATAATTGATGAACTGTTGTATAAATTACAGTTAGCAGATTACCACCACTGGCATCGCACAGAGAAAGCCATAATGCTTTTATAGGGCTTAATTTCCACTGGATTATACATAAATGGCTTCTTTTTTCACATAATTGAATTGAAGGATTTAACGGTAGCTCAAACTCCTCATGTCACACGAGTCTCTATGCAGATCAGTTAATTGCGGCACAAAGGACAAATAGGGCTAAACTTCCTTCCAGATTCATGCTCAATTTAATAGATTTTTTTTTTCTGTAACTTAAATAAAAAACAAAATTTGCCCATGTCAATCTTTTTTAATTTTTAATGGTAATGTATTAAAAGTAGATTTCCTCCAGACTTACCTGCCTGAGGTGTATGAAATTTTAAATACTCTAAAGCATTATGCTTCAAATATCTCCACTCTCATTAATATCCATGATGCTCTACTGCTCACAAACAAAGACGTTGACACTGCTTGGGAAAACTAGTCATAACTGAGCTGCAATTGTCATATTCAGAAAGTTAAATGGTAAATGTTACATTTAGAGCCACAGGGGTTGCTGAGAGCATCGGAATAAACATTGTATTACTCAATAAATCTGCAATGTTTTGCCATTACTTGCCATTACTATAAGTGTTAGCTGATTTATCTTGCACCAGCTGAACTCACAGCTCTCAATCAAGATAAATGAGCTTTTCTCTCATTCCCCACTTGTATTTTAACCATTTACCACTTGAATTTTCTTCACAACCTATGTAATTTTGAGGGGAAAACTATTTGCAATAAGAGAATGGGGCAAACGAGGTTTTAGCGGTCTAAAGAAACAAGGCTGTGATGCACTAATTTAAATGTCATGAGTCTATTAACCCCGATGTGTCAGCCCTCCAGACTCCATGGGACATTGTCCCTCTCTGTGACATTTCATTGTCTGTTTGTGTCATGTGCAGGGTGAAATATCACCACCGAAAATAGCCCGAGTAAGAAGTGGACAGCTCTCAATAAGCATGCTCATTAAAAATTTAGCATGATTACCACATTTTAGGAGGAAAATTTATTAGGATGTAATCGATGAAAATTTATTGAATATTTACTTGGAAATCAAAGATATAGAAGTTTGTTTCTTCATTAGAACACATTTGGAGAAATGTAGCATTATATTACTTGTTCACAATTGGAACCTCTGCAGTGAATGGGTGCCGTCAGAATGAGAGTCCAAACAGATGATAATAAAATTACAATATTCCACATGTCCATCATTTAATGTCTTGTGAAGTGAAAAGCTGTTTTTGCAAGAAACAAATCCAGTATTAACACGTTTTTTTACTAACCACGCATTAAAGTTGCTTTCTAAAAAACACAATCATGTACATAAATGCTGATAACATGTTATTGTAGCCCAGTTTGTGTTGTTTAGTGTTATTAGACTTTAGCCATTTCTATTTTTATAAGCAACTGAAAAAAGCACATGTCAGGGCATGTCGAAACTTCTCCAGGCCCCCAAAACACCCTCAGACCCCAGGGGGTTAAACCATTGCTTCTGATCAAAACACGGGTCCATAATCCATAATAACACTTCCTCCAGTAACAAAGTCCAGCCCCTGTTGTCCTCTCACATCCAAAACAAACAAAATCCACCAACATATTTGTTTAGAACAGTTTTGGACTGTTTTCACTTGTAAAAAAAAATGCTTAATCTGTGCATATTTCTCTCCCGATTCAGACAACGACTTTTTCACAGGAGAAAGCAATATTATGGATAATATGGATTATTGAGATTTTTTTATCAGCTGTTCGGACTCTCATTCTGACGGCATCAATTCACTGCAGAGGATTCACTGGTAAGCAAGTGATGTAATACTACATTTCTCCAAATCTGTTCAGATGAAGAAACAAACTCATCTACATCTTGCATGTCTTGGCGATGAGTACATTTTCATATTTAAATGAACTGTTCATTTAAAGTTCTAACGATATTTATTTATAATATATGTATGTATGTATATATATATATATATATATATATATATATATATATATATATATATATATATATATATATATGCATTTTACAACTTTTAAGTTCCTAAACTTACTTTTCCATGGTGTAATGGTCCTTTTTACCTTAAAAGATATTATATTTTTGTGATATGACCCGTTTAAATGAAGTTCAGTCATCTTATAACTCCCCAACATCATCTTGTACAAGAAGTGCTAGGCTAGACACTTTTCTTGGCACAGAGGTTGTCAGCGTTGACCACACACACACACACACACACACACACACACACTTTCCTGCTATGTTGCCTTTGTAAAGTTCTACACTCATTGGGGACACAATATTCTCACAAAGACCAAAATAACTCACTGGCATAACACTTTAGAGCTTGCTCATGGGAAGGACAGTCATGTGTTGCTAATTTGAGGTCTTGATATGAGGTCTTGCTGCTGATGATGCTGGAAGGAACTGAGGGCTATAGGGAAATGGTGTGAATGAAGCATTTCCAACTCACTAGCTGAGCAGAACTATACAGTTTTCTGAGTATAAATGATGTGACTTCAATATTAGGTGTTTTGAGAAGACACCTGGTGACTGGGCAAAAATCATGTGTCATGAAGGAAGAATGAAGAGAATTCATCCCACATGAATTCATCCAACAAAAATATTACCTCATGCCTACATGCACATGTATTGCAGTGAATCAGCACTGACTACAGTAAGAGGTCAAGGTTTAGCAGATTAGCCCCTGCCTTGTAATATATACCTGTATATATATATATATATAAAGTGTGGGTGTGGATTTGATTCTACAAACTTTCCCAAAGTAAGGTAAAAATACTGCTGTGAACTTCAGTCACAATCATGTTCATAAAGTTGCATACAAAATCCACACTGACCTGACAACTTAATTAAGAGACATTGTTAGCCAAGCGTGCTTTTTCCATAAACAATGTTATTATGCATAGTGCATAGAGTACTTTTGAGAAACCAAAAGGCCTTATCTTCATCCTCCAGACTCATTCCCTTTGTGGGTTTCCTCTAATGGAGTATTGCTTGAAAGCTGTCCAAACTTGTACAAATTGATTTTGCTTCAAGTAAGTATAAATGTATGTATTAAAGGTAGATTATGGAACTCTATGAAGAACTGCAGATGTGCACTAATCGAAAACGTCCTGTAAGTGAATTTAAATAGATTGCTAAACTACCTCCATTAATCATAAAGCCGAATATTATTTAGGTTAAAAACAGCACAGAGCCAGGGCAGCACTTGTTCCCCAATAAATCTCACCGATAATGCACTTGGTTCAAACCCAAAAGCTGTTCTCATCATTTCATCATACAGTCCTTGTTAGTGGGCTCTGTTTCTAATCAAGAATGACTCCTCATAAGCAGGTTCATATAGAATTTTCAACACAGACACCTCAGAGAACTGGAAAATCCATCATTAGCAAAGTTCTACGTACTGTATTCCATCATTCGTGTTGTTTTATTAGATAAAAGTCTGCAGACTTCATCTGGAAATTCAAAGCACTGAAGAGTGCTTGTTAAAATAATGTGATGGCACTATCTTTTCTCTTTTCAGTCTCAAGCGGCGTGTCTATGGACCGGCTGCAGTCTGTCTGATCATTATCATATCATATTGCACACAAAAATGGCAAGCTTTTTATTTAAATAAATCAGTCTGCCTGGAAACAAAGTTATGTTTATGAGGTGCCAATATTCTGTGGAAGAACTGTTCACTGGATTAAGCAAAGTTTGTCAGGTTAGTGGCACATCACATGGCTGGCCCCATAGTTTATGATAATGAACACTGTTTGCCATTCTCTTTTTCTCTTAAAGGCACAATCATTTATCTTTCCTTTTGTTATTCCTCATTCTGCTGGAGATTGTCATAGAAATCGAAGCAGACAAAGCTGCCAGACGGGGGTCCAGTGAGGGACTGTGGGAGCCTGAGGTTTTGCTCAAAGGAAATAAGCATCAGCAACATGACTCTGAGAGATAAATCTAAGATTTATTCTGGGAATCCCTCTGATGGCAGTCATAATGGTCACAGGAGAAAGTGTGAAATCTTTTTAATGGATGTATCGATCATTCAAGCATAAATATATGAAATAAAATGTAGACACGTTTACCTAGGTTAGACCAAATTTTGAAGCAAATGTAAGAACTGGTTGAATGGGGACTTTCAGGAAGAGGATTTTTCTGAATTTATATTCAACAAGTCACACAAGAGTGATTTTATTAGCCCAAAATAAAAAAGTGACAAATTATGACTATTTATCCCCTGATGTGTAAAAGACTTTTCAAATTAGAGTATTTTTTTATTTTTATTTTTAGCTAAGCCTAGTACTGTCAAACACAACAATTAAAACATGATGTAATTATGCAGATTTTAATTTAGATTTGAATTCTAGGGCTGTCAAATCAATTGATCATGATTAATCCAATAATATATGTGTGTGTGCTATACATGTATGTATATATGTATGTATGTGTGTATATAAATATAAATGTATATTACACATATTTTATAAATATATACATATTTGTGTGTGTGTGTTTGTTTGCGTGTATCTATATACATACTTGTATGAAATCTAATATTGTGACAGCCCTAATTGAGCCTCAAAATATCTACCATTAATTAATATATACATATACTCATATATTACCTTTAAATACACATTAAATTAAATACATTATAAATTAAATAAAAATAAAAAATAACATATATGTAAACTAATGTCACATGTCTGTGTTTAAGTTCCTGTTGTTGACCTAGTTTTTGCCTGTCTTGTTAAGTTCATCATCGCCACCTGTTGTTTAATTAATTATCCCATTAGCCCCTGGGTTTATAAGTCTTGAGTTCTCCCCATTTCAGTTGCCAGTTATTGCCTTTGTTACACGTATTGAGTGATCTGTCATTAAAGACTGTTATTTTGGACAATCTCGCCTGATCTTATCTTCCTCCTTGGAGTTCCGTAACAACTAATTAATTTTGGAAGCTTAACGTGGAATCATACCTCATTTCCCACAATGCATTACCTTCAATTCTATTCAAATTCAAATTCCTGTTGAGTGTTCAATTCAGTTCAAATTCACTCTCTTGATTTTGGGCTTGTGGCTGTCAAAAGGCATATCCCTGTGTAGGGAAGATGAGATATTTGATCAACTTTCATCATTAGACATCTATAACATCTACTTGCTCAAATTGCTAAATCTACTCACATATAAATGCAAAGTAACTATATTTTCTGAATATAAAAATTTCACATTTCCCAGTGCATCACAGGCTACTGCAAATCACAAACAATATTCAGAAGTGCCACTAAAGTGCATAAATCTCCCTTAGATGTCTCAAATGGCTCAGTAAATGTATGGTGAAGCTTGTAATAACAATAATGAACGTTTTGAGTCAAAGTGGTCTGGAGTTCTGCTGGATAACAGCACCAGCTGCAGACAGCAGGGATTCTGGGTACAAAGATGTCTGTGATGAGCGTTTTCTTCTGCGCCTTGCCTGTATTAGTTGAGTTCTTAGTTATAATGCAATAATACAATCCATAAATAACTTTTAATTTGAAGAAAAGCCAAGTCGACACTTCAAAACTTCTAAAAAAGCTGATAAAGGAATTTAGTAGAACAATAGTTTGCTTAATGGAGTTTATAAACAGATTTCTGAACAAACATTCATAATCCTGTTCCAAACATAAATAGTATTGAATCTGCAGTTTGAAAAGTGCATCCAAAGTAGGCTCAATTGATGTGAAAAACCTGTACTGTGCTCATGAGGCATATTAAATGGACAATCATCGTAAGTCATTAAGCACAGTTCAGCCATTGCATTAATTTGATATCAATACAAAAAACAGCTTTAGAGATCATGTGGTGTGGACCCAGGAGTGCTTTTATTTCACTTTATATGAATGCAGATTATGTTTATGATCCATACACGTTAATTAGGCATTCTACAGTGCTTTTCATGCAGCTCATACGAGCAAGTTAGTTATTCAAATAAATAATAAAACTTGCATTTAATGATTTATGTACTGAACGGTACTGGCCTAGGAGAAGTAAACTCTTTGTAGTGCTGTACAAGCTCGTTATATGTCACTATATGTCGTACTAAAGCTTGTGGGTCTTTCTTTATACATTAAGTGATATTATAAAAACACTGTTCAAATTATTCTCAGTAAAACACCTGTAGTCGTGCTGTTTAAGTCCATTTTAACAAGCCCCTCAGGGGAATTAATTATTTGTAATACTACTATTCTAACTCAGAATTGCAGTTATGAACTTATTCATGTGGCAGTCGTGGGGTTTTACAGACCTTTGTGATTTAAACTTCAGGTTTGCATATAGTATAAAGCTTTCCGCAGGGGGCTTGTCATGGTGCAGGGAGTATGTTTTTAAACTTCTTTTAGGTCTTCTATAGGAGTGGGATTATAAATATAAAGTTGCTTGGTGTGAAATCTTTGCATGTTGCATTGCTTCCATCCAGTTAAAGGTCTTTTCAGGACAATGTGAAATGCTGTATTTTAACATGAAGAATTATGGGGTCGTTTGCAAGGAAATAACCGGGGATGTGGTTTGCATGTCCGCTCTTAAGTATAAGAGGCCTTGTCATTGTAGATCTGCTCTCATAAAGTAATGTCATTAAAATTACATTAAGCCCCAGCTGCATCTTTTAGATCTGTTGTAACAATGTGATAGAACACAATACCATATTTTCTTCTGTATGTTTGATGTATTTCCCTTTCTTTCTATATAGCTGTTCACCCACTCTATTTATCATTATATAATTCACTCTATCTTCTGTCTGTTCGTCTAAATGTCTATATGTCTGTCTGTCTGTGTATCTGTCTATGTATCTGTCCGTGTATTGCTCACTCACTCTGTCTGTCTATGTATCTGCCCATCTATCTATCTGTCTGTCTGTCTGTCTGTCTGTCTGTCTCTCTGTCTGTTGTTCACTCTCTCTGTCTATTTATCTGTCTGTCTGTCTGTCTGTCTGTCTGTCTATCGGTCTGTCTGTCTGTCTGTTGTTCACTCTCTCTGTCTATTTATCTGTCTGTCCGTGTATTGCTCACTCTCTATCTATCTATCTATCTATCTATCTATCTATCTATCTATCTATCTATCTATCTATCTATCTATCTGTCTGTCTGTCTGTCTGTCTGTCTGTCTGTCTGTCTGTCTGTCTGTCTGTCTGTCTGTCTGTCTGTCTGTCTGTCTGTCTGTCTGTCTGTCTGTTAATGTAAACTGTTAATTCCTGAGTTATGCTAATGCTGCTGAATATAAAACAGAATACAGACTAATTTTAATACTCATGCTGCTTAAAAGACAAAATCGATGATGGGCATTTAAAGACAGTTTGTTTGTTTTCCCATCTACACTGTAATTAATGTTATGCTCTGTGAATCTCTAATGACTGTGATTTTCTCTGGCAGTGAGGCAGAGAGCAGAGACAACTCTGACAGCTATCAGCAAAAGCATTTTGGGAGGAAGGAGAATTTTTGTCACAAATCCACAGAACATATACCGCATACATTGTCAAAAAGAGTGACAACATTTTTGTCAGTTTTTAATCTATGTGTAGTTCGTAAGGGAATGCAGCTTGTTTGTTTAAGTGTTAATGGAGTCCTGCTTCGAATGAGTTATATTGACAGCTAAAGCAGCTGGTTAATTGGCCATGGATTAGCAGTGCCACTCATTCACAGAACTGGCAGGAATTCTTAAGTATTGAACATAATTACTTACATGGTGCAATAAATCTGTTCTAAATCCTGAGAATTTGGGAAGTTATGATTATAAGATTTATCGCATACATTGATAATAATGAGAAATGTTTATTGAACACCAAATCAGCATATAAGAATTATTTCTGAAGAATTGTATGACACTGAAGATTGGTGTGACGTTGGTGAAAATTCAGCTTTGCGTCACGAGAATAAATTATATTTTAAAATATTTAAACTGAATACGGTTGTTTAAAATAGTTTTTCTGCTTTTACTGTATTTTTGATCAACTAAACCCAGCTTTGATGAGCATAAGAAACATATTAATTTCTAAACAGTAGAGTGTAGTATAAAAATTAAGCATATATCCCTTTGTATAATTACAGTATATAGGCCTACAGTTATTTTAAACTTACTTTGAGAAATGTCATAGGAAAAATGGTGCACAGAGGTGAGCTAAATGCTAAAGAATTTAATTTATACGTTGCACAATATTCAATCTCCTATGTGCATTTTCTAATAACTTCCCATGCAGGTGTTACGTGCTTTACCAGACAAATAGTCTCGTTAATCAAAACATGGAACGTGACCTACTTGTTTGAGTGGGTCTTTATTAAAGTTGGAGATGTGAACAGGAACTGGATCAAGCCTCTAATGAGGAACCATGTTTGTTTGCGCCATGGAGTGGCAATTGTTCATCATCCATCCCAGCCATGTCTTCACCTGCAGTTTCTCCTGCCATTACAGGCCATTAATCTTCAGCAGGAGGTGCAGTGATCTTGAGCTAAATATAGCTGTGAGTCTGTGGGTTTGCTGAATGACTGATTATTGGTTGTAGGATTATTCCTCTGAAAGCCACACTTCTCTTTCTCTCATTCGGTCCATGGATCAGGCTTCTGTGCAGGGCTTTCCTTATTTTCAAGTATAGCACATGAGACGATACCCTTCACATCTTGTGGGGAAGGTGATTAAATTAGCATAGTGGGATGTGTGAATGCTTCAGACATGTTTTTATTGCTTTCTTCTAATAATGGTGTTATATTTGACTTTAGTTCATTGTTGAAAGAGTCTTCAGATCATCTCCTTTAGAATACAAGAGACACTTTCTGTATATATGTAACGTAATAAAACGTAATATCTGTAATTTAAAGAAATTGTTTAATTTAGCTTAAAGGGAATCATTTATGATTTTATAGGGAATTTGAACAGACTCACTGTTACGGCGATTCACTGAACGAGCCATATAACAAACTCTGCACTGGATATTAAAATCCAAAATATAGTGAGATCGGCAGATTAAGACATTGACTTGTAAGCACAAAACACAAGATACTTCCCTTTTCAAAATAAATAAGGCTTTATTTGATAAATCTAAGACATGTAAACTAATCTAACATATTCACACGTTGCAGAAAGAGAGACAGTGAGGAAAGGATGAGTTTAAGAGAATGAAAATGTGATATCCCAAGTTTACAGCAATATGTGCAATTGCATAGACCTGAACAACCATCAATCACTTATTTAACCCTCGCTTTGAGTTTCCTCAATGAGGCTAAAATTAGTATTGAATGCACCAATTCAGTTAGAACCTGGAGGTATTACTTGCTTGTTTTGCTAAGGGATTCCCTTTTGTTGTTGTTGTCGTTGCAGACAGGGGGTTCCCCAAAGTTGCTGATTGGTTGGATGTTCAGTAGTCGTTGAAGTGGACGTCTTGTTTGCTTGCTTCAGACTAGTTGGCGCTAGGATTTGGACAGATTTTCCAAATGTTTCGATGTTCTGATTGAATTTTAAATTTGTCTGATTCAGTCTCTGATATCCTACATATGCATGCATATTTTTTCTAAAATATTTAAATTTTTTCCTGTGATGTACTTTGAGCTGATTTTTTTTTCTATGCAATACAAATAAAATTATTATCTATTGGTAATTAGGATGGACAAACCATCTTTTCATTAATCATTTAGGTTTAGGTTTGTTAATCATATGTTTAGGTTCAGTAATTTCAATTTAAAGGCAAAGAATGTTATTAATCAGTTATTGAATGCCCTATTTTCCAAACAATGTGAAATGGTGTCTTCATAGGAGCCTGAAAAAAATAATTTGAAAGAAAAATCTTAGATGGACTTAGAGGTTTTTGCATCTTTTGTATATATTATCCAAAATATTGTATGTTTATTTGTGATGTTGATTTTTTGTTTTCTATGATGCAAAACATAGAATTTAATTATAGCAATCGGTAATTAAGATGAACAAGCATTGTCAATTTCATTAATAATATGTTAAAATTATGAATATTGCTGTATATATTCATATAATTAATTCATTTTTAGTTTAATCTAGTTAATTTCTTTTATTTATTTATATAAAATGGTTTTTATGTTTACATATGCACTTTGAGCTGAATTGTATCTGTAAGGTGTGCAATACAAATCAAATTTTATTATAGTAATTTAAGATAAAATAAGTAATTTTCCTTAACTACTTTGAAAAATATATAAATATTTTTAAACTATTAAAAAATATGTAAATGTAAAAATATATTTTCCTTCATATTTAATTGGATGGTTTTACAAAAAATTGAATAATTTATGGAATTTTCATAAAATCATCAAATAGTGGTGTTTCCTATTAGAGATGCTATGTGATCTCTTTATGGACTCTTTGTACTTCTCATCTAATGTCCTGAACCACATCTATCATGCCCGAGCAACCACCTACCATTTTATAATACATATATTGTGAGTCCTATTTTACCCAAGCGCACTAGCTCGATTAGTTTATTGAAATTGTTGTGCTGTTCAAGGAACTCTCATTGAGAGCTGCCTTCTTTTGCACACAGACATACAATGTAAAGCTAATGGAAGGGCTATCGGATGTCAGAGGGTTTTAACCTGCCTGCTTCAGTCACCAGGGAACTGATTCTTATATTAATACAAAGGCGATTAAGTCTCCACCACTGGCCCCTCACGTAAAAAAAAAAAAAAAAAAGAAAAACCCTGCCTGGATTCAATGGCACCCTGATGTGATAGTATTACAGATGTATGCTGACCAGACCTTTGCTGTCTCCCTCTCTCTCTGTCTCATTCTTTCTCATTCTGTCTTCTGTCAAGGTCAGGCCTGTAGCTTGACACCTCTGCAGATCTTCCCATCATCCACATGTAGGCGTGGGCCTTATTACAGAAACTGACATAACATGATATAGAAAAGCAATTTGACAAAATTAAAGCACTAGAAAATGGAACAAGTAATAGGAAGTCATCAGAGGGAAAGATCTGCATATATTAACACTGAACAAACTGGCAAATCAGCGCATATATCAGATATCATATAATCTCATTCATGGCATTTGGTTTTGGCATGTGGAAAATTTACTATACGGTTACTTGCATGTAATTATGCATAATTTATTGTTATTATAATAGTAAGTACATGTAACGTGAAAAAAATCTTGAATTCAAACAGAAGTGCATAATGAAAGTATCCATCCATCCGTCCATCTGTATATATTTGTAAAGAGAGAGATGTATGAAATAACTGTTACTTTTCAAATATTTCAAGCCTTTTAGACTATAGTTCCAGTTTTTATCGTTTGATGTTGAGATCTGTTTGTTTTTATAGACCATTCTGTGGAATTCTGTGCAACTGTCTGTAAGACCTATACAATGTCCCGGCCCTGATGACAACAACAACCTAGTTTGAAAATGGCTACCCTTGTATTCTTGCCATTGTACACACTGTTTACCAAGGACCTTTTTTGTGATACAGGCAACTCATAAAGTTAATAGTTAAAGGTGATTTGAGAGACAAACGACATGGGAAAGCATCTCTTTCCAACACACACCCACTCGCTTATAGGACCTTCTTTCACAGTTCATTAACCTACTTTCATATGCACATCCATTCAGAAAAGCAATCTCAAGCCAAGATGGGAGAAAGAAAGGTCTGCTCTCAGTCTGAAGGTGGATGATTATGCACACGATGCTCACATCTCTGTGCTCCAATGCAGCTGAATTAAATTCTGGAATCAAATGTTTTTATTTGAAACGAGCCTGTGCCCTCTGAAGATAAGAATGGACTTTTTCTTTCTTTCTAGTTCACTAGTCATGTGAACAGAAGATTAAGCTTGGATGTGTGAACACAGTGTTTGTTGCTGAGTTAACATTTTAAAGTCTTGTGGGGAGTTTGCAATTAATTCACACATGCATTTTATCTTAATTTAGCACCAATTTACGGAAATAATTATGCAAATCATGCACCGACACAAACACGCCCAAAAATTTAGAGCTGAATGCAATTTGTACGGTGCAATTCCCAATATCATAGCAGTTGTACATTGTGAAGGATCCAGCAGACTATTACAATCTGCCAGACTGACTGCTAGCATCTCTCCAATGCACAAAGTGCACTCAAATACACCACATATCTGGATATATGCCCGGTTATGTTGTCTTCGCCATCATTTGATCATCGTTTGGTAAATTACTCTCACCATAATCACTAGAAAATGTACATAAACATCTCTTTTAAATAAAATTGTTTACCGCCTGCTTTCCGTGTGCTGTAACAACATGACATTAATTGCACCAGGACCAAAGCGATGAGTTTTGTGAGTAAGGCTCATTTTATAATGAGCCTAATTTACATATGAGGCACGTTTACGCTAAAGAATGACAGTGACTTCATTTAAATGCGGTGAAGCACTACCCTGTATACCCTGTATTTCAGGGCATTTAGCACCTGGTTAAGTTAGACTGTGGAAGGTTAGCAAACAAGACAAGAAGATTTGTGTGCTAAAACAGTGCACACAAATGTTATTTTAGGGGGCGTTTACACAACACTATTTTCAACTAAATATTGAAATCTTTTCATGCGTTTTTGCTTGTCAATTTACACAACAATAGCATTTTTGGGTCTCTATAGTGGTTAAACATGAGATATAATTTGTTTTGGGTAAATATAATGGACAGTCTTTGGTCTCATTAATTTATTAATCGTTCCAGAGCAAATAGTGTTGGCTGAAGGCAAAATATCATCATGTTATATATTATGTAACATTAATTCTGTATTAATTCATTCTGAGTGCTGCCTTTGTACTTTTGACTGAATTATCTAGCAGCTTTTATTATGGCTGTTGTTGCTGTTCATTAAATATTATTATTTAATAAATAATATTTTATATAAATAATAGTAATATTTAATATTAGTATTTACAGTGTATTGGGAAATGGTGCATGTGTTCGTGATGGTGTTTTTAGTTACATTGACGAGATGCCAACAAGAGATGGTGACAGTTTTCATGAGTCAGCAGTAAAGACTTTTATATTGAAAGAGACTGAAACAGGGTTCTAAACTAGGAAGTTATTTTTAATTTCAACAACAACTTGTAAGACGCAGCCAACTTAACGGGTCTTAACAGATGAAAAAAATAGTACAATGAACATTCAAATTAATGTTTTATTGTGAATATGAGATCTAGCTAAAGAATGAATGCTGTATCAGATGTTTTTGAATTAGTTACGGAGGCTTGGGTTTAGCTGTTAAACTGTAAACTTGAGATTTTTATCTGTGGCAGAAGGAAGTTGTTTCGCACAAAAGAGGGTTTTTAAAGACACTCCATTTTTGTTTCTTATGTATTTACACACTCGTGCCATCGAACTGTTGTATAAATGCAATATCACACTCGTAGACATGTGATATGGCTGTATATCAGCACTGTAGTTAATGCCTTGCACAGCCTTGCTGATATACAGCCATATCACACTGCTACTCGAATGATATTGCTCATATACATATTAGTTTCATACATTTTTATTAAGTTTAGTGTTTTTTTTCAGCAGAAATGTTGGCAGATGGCTAAAATAAATAACTTTTTATTTCAGTTGAAATTTATTTTTTCAGGTAATCAATATGTTTGTTTAATTATTTAAGTTTAGTTTCTGTTATAGATTTAGTCAACTATAATATCCCTGGAACAACAAATGTGGTGCAGCTGTTTCATTAACACATTATGTTACTATGTTTGCAATTAAAGATTGACGACTTGGAAATGTAATGTGTGCATCTACACAGACAAAAAACTGTCTGTTTGTAAAGCATTTAAATGAAGGCAAGTAAACCAAAGCAGGTGTATTGATTATTTTCTTAGTGTTAGTAGGAACATCTAGGGAAATAAGAAAATTCTTTAATGTGTTCCAGATCAATATGTTAATTATATTCCGTTTGACATTCTATTAGGCGGCTATAAGCAGCCTTATGTAATGCACTCTACGCTTCTCTAAATGACTGACCTTTCTTTTATGTCATTTATTGATCTCTTTAGCTGCACGATGGCCAACAGAATCACATTTTCTGCTCATTTCTTTCCACCTCCCACTTATGACGCCATATCAATGTGTTTTGGGTTGAAGAGCCTCAGTCAAGGAGTTAGAGACCAGCGTATGTTAACTCCAGCGTTCACAAAGCACATAATGCTCTGTAGCATATAAGCTATACAGCAAGAAAGGACTATTGACAAAGAATGAGAACATGCAGTTGGTGGCTGAGAGGCCGTTGACAGATTCCATTGATTTATTCCAGACCTTCCTGGCCTTGCGATCATGTATCTGACCGTGGGTGTGGTACTATGCCGTTAAGTGAGCACTGTGAACCCGATGCTGTTGGAAATGCGACCCTTCGATGGCGCAACACGAACAAACTGAACACAATACCTCTGCGTCAAACACGGCCCAGATTACAGCAAGATCTTTAGAGATTCAATCATGTTTGCTAAAGGGCCGTGAGCGGAATGTACTAGATAAATCACAGAGAATATGATCCTGCAAAGACACACTCAAGGACAGCCGGCCACTTAATTCTATGCATATCATTTTGTTTTAATGGTAGTCGGCAAAGTGTTTAAACTGTTTGCATTTTAATAGCATCTGTGTTGGAAGAGAAGATGAGCTGGAATTAATATTAGAGCGGTCTATTTTACAGCTCGTTCCTCAGGGGACATCCTCAGCCCAGCGGTATTTGTCACGCTCTGTATGGGAGTTAGGTACTTTAAAATATGGAGCCAACTTCATTTGGGAGGGTTTATCCTTCAGCTGGAATTGAATCATAGATGCTCATGTAGCATTATATAATTCACAGGCGTAAGCAGTATCATTTTACACCAAGCCTGAACAAACAACTTTTTGGTAACACTTCAATATTTGAAATATTATAGTGCTGAACAGCTCAGTATTGTTCAGTCCACTCTTCTGTCCACAGTACTATACATATTCAAGATATGAAGAATAATGATTTGCTAAACTTTATATAATCAAATTAATAATAATATTGTATTAATACAATATTGACAGCATGCAGTGTGCAGACTTCAAAGATGCTGTGTTTACATGTACACTGCCCTCCAAAAGTTTGGAAACACGCCTGGCAAAGTGTGGTTTTGGACGATATCAGCATAAATCCTTATCATTTTTTGGTGCAAATGTATTAAAGTAACTTGACATTATCATTGAAGACCAGCAATAAAACATAATAATGGCAATATATACATGTCAAAGTCAGACATGCCCCTTTGCCAGCTGTGATGCCTGGTTACTGGTTTAAACTTGGCCCAGGTTTTAAATTTTTTTTTGGGTCAGCACACCTTAATACTGTAGCTTCAACAATTGATTGCCAATTATGTTTAGAATACAATGAACATATTAGAACACAATTTAGGTCAGATAGTTTACAAATAGCTATTTGTGGCTATGTGGATATTTTGATGAATCGAAAATTTGAGTTTTTTCTATGTATAAACTATGTAAAAATGTAATAAAATATGTTTTCGTAGTTTTTGTTGTCCCTTATCAGTGCAAAATTATCACAAATTAAAAAGGATTCATGCCAATATTGTACAAAAGCCCACTTTTCTAGGGCGTTTCCAAACTGTTGGAGGACAGTGTATGGGCCATGGTCTAAGCATAAGACTGAATGCAAATATAACTATCAAGCTTCATGCATTAAACATGCAGCATTTTCTTTAAAAGCTTTTAAGGCATTTCCAGATTATGCTGTGTAAAGAGCAATTACGTAACACTAACCATTAGAGACACCACACTGATATACAAACTGCAGTATGAATATTGCAAGGAGAATATCGCAAAAGTAATTTCAATAGAGCCCATAATTTCTGTTATTCAAATACAATACAGCCTTTTCTAACTCACTATTACATATGTGCCCAGTTAGGAATAATTACCTTTATTTTCTTAATGTTCCCTTTATTTTCTCCACTGGATGCACAACTCCTGAAAGAAATGTGACTGTCTCGGTAATAAAAGCATCAAACCATTTACAAATTTGTACCAACTATGATATTTAATATAATGTTAGAAAACAATTATGCTATCCTAAGCAATATAGTCCATTAGCCTAACCAGTTATTTTAATAAACAATTGAATTGAAGTTTGGACACAGATATGTGTGTGCTGTATGTGTGTGTGTGTGTGTGTGTGTGTGTGCATATTTATTTTTCTTTACAGAATGTAAAATTTTGTGTGTGTTTTACTGACTTGAATTATGCTATATTTGGCCAGTTTATTTTTTATCTGCTTATATTTAGTCAAAACAAAATGTGGCTAAAATTACTTCTCAATTCTCATTCTTTGTTGATTACTAAAATCATGTAATTATAAGATTAACAAGATGGCGCCGCTGAATTTGGACGCCTTCCAGGTCGCTCCGCTAAGATTGTGTTTTTATTTACTTTTTTACTTTTACGTTCTCTTTTTACACATTTCACGTCGGCACTGATCACCTATAACAAAAACACTTTTGGACATAGGAAACCGCTACACTAACCTGTTCCAGGACACTTTAGCCACGAATCCAGAGTGGCCACTGTAGATTCTTCGGAACGCGGAGATAAACAACAACCCCCCGAGGCGACGGATCAAGAAACACAGTGGGAAACGCGTTGGAATTCGAGAGACTCAGGAAAAGGGCTCACAGTCCTCCTCTTCCGAGCATTCTGCTCGCAAATGTCCAATCCTTGGAGAATAAAATGGATGATCTTAGAGCCAGGATTAGTTTCCAACGGGACATAAGGGACTGTAACATCCTTTGTTTGTCAGAAACGTGGCTTTCGTCCTCGGTCCCGGACACTGCTGTTATGCCAAGTGATAACTTCTCAGTTTTTCGGATGGACAGAACAGCAGAGGCCGGTAAATCCAGGGGTGGGGGAGTGCGTTTCATGATCAACAAGAAATGGTGTGATCCCAGGAATATCTCCATTCTGTTACGTTCCTGCTCGCCTCATCTGGAACATCTTTCCATTATTTGCCGCCCATTTTATCTGCCCTGGGAGTTTTCATCGATCATTAAAATAAATATAAAAAAAGAATAAAAAGAATAAAAAATTCGTATTGTCAAGTATGGTGACCCATACTCGAAATTGGTGCTCTGCGTTTAACCCATCCAAGTGCACACACGCAGCGAGTAGTGAACAAATGCACACACACACACACACACACACCGTGAACACACACCCGGAGCAGTGGGCAGCCATGCTGCAGCGCCCGGGGAGCAATTGGGGGTTCGGTGCCTTGCTCAAGGGCACCTCAGTCGTGTACATTCACTCCCCCCACCTACAATCCCTGCCGGCCGGGGACTCGAACCCGCAACCTTTCGATTACGAGTCCGACTCTCTAACCATTAGGCCACGACTTCCCCTGTTACTGCTGTTGTACATTCCACCACAGGCAGACACCGGCTTGGCTTTGTCTAAGCTTCACGATGTGCTCAGCGGCTACATTAACAAACATCCTGACGCTGCCTTTATCATCACGAGAGACTTTAACAAAACCAGCCTCAAGCAGGTCATGCAAAACTTTCATCAACATGTATCCTGTCCAACTAGAGGACCGAATACACTGGACCATTGCTACACTCAGTTCAAGAATGCCTACAAAGCCTGCTCACTACCGGCTTTTGGCAAATCATTAGTTGGCCATGCCGCCATTTTCCTCACACCGGAATACAAACAAAGGCTCGTACAGGATCCTCCGGTGCAGAGAGTAGTGATGCGCTAGTCCTCCCACTCAGAGGCTATGCTGCAGGCGGCTCTTGATGACGTCGACTGGGACATGTTCCGGGCCAGTTCTTTTGACGTCAGCGAGTTCACGGATGTAGCATTAAGCTTTGTAAACACGCTAACCGAGCAAGCTACAGAAACAATAACTGTAAGGACATTCTCCAATCAGAAACCGTGGGTGGACAGAACAATCCGTGCTGCGGTTAACACACGCACTGCTGCTTACAATGAGGCTCTTCTGACCGGGAATATGAGCGAGTACAAAGCATTGTGCTATGCTCTCCGACGCGCATTAAGAGCCGCCAAACACAGATACAGAGAGAGAATTGAGTCTCATTTCCAGCTCAATGACTCTCGACGGATGTGGCAGGGACTGAGGACCATCTGTGACTTCGGAAACAAATCCTCCGCTGAGGTGAGAGCAGATCCGTTGCTGGCCGACGAGTTAAACACCTTCTATGGCTGCTTCGATTGCAACGGCGGTGGCGCGTCTCTGCCATCCAGCGCGTCAGGAAGCAGCAGGCGGAGCAGCGATGATCCTGTAATCACCGTGTCGGATGATGAGGTTCGGAGGGCGCTAAAGAAAGTGAACGTCAGGAAAGCAGCCAGACCTGATGGGATAACCGGCCGTGTTCTGAGGTCCTGCGCTGATCAGCTCGCTGGTTTGTTCACTTCTATCTTTAATGAGTCCCTTGCTACCTCCGTGGTTCCCACCTCATTCAAAAAATCCATCATTATCCCTGTGCCAAAGAACAATAAACCCTCTTGCCTGAATGACTATCGCCCAGTTGCCCTCACATCTATAGTCATGAAGGTTTTTGAGAGACTTGTAAAGAGCCACATCTGCTCCTCCATCCCTGATACTTTGGACCCTCTTCAGTTTGCCCAAATAGATCTACTGACGATGCCATCTCTCACGTCCTCCACTCTTCCCTCACACACTTGGACAGAAACAATGGGAATTATGTAAGGCTGCTATTCATTGACTATAGCTCAGCTTTCAACACTATAGTCCCCATCAAGCTGGCTTCTAAACTCACAGACCTCGGCCTAAACTCCTCACTCTGTGACTGGATTCAAGACTTCCTCACCGGCAGACCTCAAGTGGTGAAAGTTGGCCAGTTCACCTCAAACTCCATCACCCTGAACGTAGGAGCCCCACAGGGCTGTGTCCTGAGTCCCCTGCTCTACTCTCTCTACACGCATGACTGCGTGTCCTCTCACAGGTCCACATCCATTATCAAATTCGCTGATGATACTGTGGTTCTGGGCCTCATCTCCAACAACGAGACCGCATACTCTTTTGCACATTCCTCTTATATTACTATTTAAGTCAACAACATACTGACCTGCACATTTATATTTTTTATCTTTTATTTTATTTTATTCTTTTATTTTTTTCTACTTTTCTTTTTCTTAATATTTGTATTCTATATAATTGCACTGTCCTGGGAGCGGACCTGACCTACATTTCACTGCTGGTTATACTCTGTATAATTGTGTTTGTGACAAATAAAAAAAAAATCTTGAATCTATAACATGTTGGTTTTTATTTATGTATTACATAAACTTAATTGATGTGAAGACTCTTTTAATCAAAAACCAATTAGAAATGTAAACATTTAGACAAAGACTGTATTGTTGAAAACTGTAAATAAATATTTTACAACTATTCTAGGCTATTTTTCAATGATTTTCCATGAGGCTCATCCTAAATAGCCTATAGTCAGTATAAAGAACTATACTGAAATTATACTTAAACTATATTTTAGAAATTGGTGTGTGGTGACCTTCGCCTATATCCTGCTTCAGTCATTTTATAATTTAGGCCATCATGATGTAAAAGGAGAGGTGACACTATAAATGATCTCTTGATCATGGGAAAATGACAGTAAAATCCAGCAGGAGTGCAGCAACAGCAAGCAACTCGCATTGCTGCCTAGCATCACAGGAGCAAATAATTTACTTGTTCAAAATACCGAAAACAACATAAAAGGCTGGCGCATCCCAACTCAGTGTTACAGATACTAGAAGCTGCAGTCTATCAGGTCAATGACAAATTGCTAATAATTTGCATCAACAACCTGTGCTGCGGAGCAAGAAGCTGGTTTATAAGACAACTAATCTGCAGTCATCTATAATTAGGCACTGGCAGCTCCTTTTTTGTGTGGCGCTGAACTAGTGTTTTTGTAAACGATGAATAGAAAAGAATAATTGGACATTGTATAATGAGTGAGTTGTGAAGTGAGTCTGTTAGTAGGTGGATGAGAGTGGGTGTGCAGGGCTTTTGGCTTCCTCTGTTTAAATTGAATATCTCAACAAACGCAGCACATGTGATCGTTAGAATGAAGGCCGCAGATTATATTCTGATTTTAATTGATTCTGGACTCAAATGAGCTGAGCTGTGAGACAAAGAGTTTCGGGGCTCATTGATGTATAGGCTGTGTTCTTGCTGAGGATGCAATGGTCGTGTCAAGCTGTGCTTTTTACAGATGGCACTTTATACTAATATAGTCCACTCTGGTGTCACGGGCCGTTTTTTTGTCATGAGATCAATTAGATATGTTAAACTATTACCTAGCATGACATTAACCTAACATGCAAAGTAGCTGTTATATAAACAGATCCTAAAAATTGTGATTTTGGCCTGTCCCACCTGAGAGGTCTTGACCACCTTGACTGTAACTAAATGTTAAAGGAACACTCCACTTTCTTTTGGAAATAGGCTCATTTTACAACTCGCCTAGAGTTAAACAGTTGAGTTTTACCGTTTTTGAATCCATTCATCCGATCTCTGGGTTTGACGGTAGCACTTTTAGCTTAGTTTAGCATAGATCATTGAATCGGATTAGACCATTAGCATTTGGTCATCAAAAATGACCAAAGAGTTTTGATATTTTTCCTATTTAAAACTTGACTCTTCTGTAGTTACATTGTGTACTAAGACCGACGGAAAATGAAAAGTTGCGAGGTCGATTCTAGGCCGATATGGCTAGGAACTATTCTGCCATACCATGGGTCCCCAGTTAGGTAACTAGTTATGATATATGATGAAAATTATTGAAACTCTTTGGTCATTTTTGAGCGAGATGCTAATGGTCTAACCAATAATGGTTTTAAACTATATTATAGGCTATAACAAAATGCAAAAAAGAACAACATTTGTTTAGAATGTACATAGAAATTAAAGCAGCTCATAAAAGTTGTTTTATGAGCTTTGTTGTATGGCCTCCTGAGATGGACCATCAGAGTTTCCTAAAGTTTAAGTACCTTCTTTCACTGAAAATTTGTTGGAAAAGAGAAAAATGAGATGAAAATGCTTAATTATTTTTTAAGAGTTGTTGGCTCGATTGTGTACCATATCCATGTAAAGTGCCAGCTGGCTTGACTGCGCTGCTGAACATGTGCCAATCACTGACCATTGACCGTTCTCCTCCCACACACATACACACTAACACTCACCATGTGCTTAAGTCACTGACAGTGATAATTAGGCATTCAGAAAGCCTACTTGCCAATTCAAAAGCTGTCCTTATTGTAATAAATGTTATAAAAAAAACAGTTTAAACGCAAAAAAAGCTGCTCTATCTATTCATCATAAAACACTATTCTGCATAGGACAGAATGACAAATTCTGAGTGATGATCATTGTTTTATTAGTGTCCATAATAAATCATCTGAACACTGGCTGTATTTTCAGACTGAATGTGATGGAGTATGTCTCAAGACGCAATCAAGATTATATATCACAGATCAATGTTATTACATGAAATACAATAAATTAAGACCAGTGTGCAACTTATTGTGTTCACAAAGCCGAAAACACAAGAAAAGTAACACTATGAGCAATATTTGCTTTGCTATCATCACTAAAAATTCTTGCTTTGATGAAAGTTATTATTATATCTTGCAGATAAATGTTTTAAGACTGACATATTCCTAAGACTGCTTTGTGGAAGCAATAATCACAGAGGTGCTTTGTCAAATGTCATTGCTGCATTGAGAAGCAACACTGGATATCAATGAGGTGTTTTATCTAAAGGCCAACAATTACGGTATACAAGCTCCTTAAATGTTTCTATTGTTAGAAAGGCTTTGAAAGATGCAGATGCCTGCAAGATGCCAAAGATGCTCTACCGAGGGTCACTAACCACATTTAGCCAAGTAGGAGATAGAATCTCCTGTAATACAGATCATCTATATTTATAAGCTTCATTAATACTAATATATTCGAAAATCAGGTTGATATTTTTAGAGCAGGACCCTGGAATTCAAACCCGGGTTATTGCACTGGAGAATGACACCTGTCAGCACGGCGTAATAAGGAAGAGCTTCAATAATTAACGGAGAAAGGTAAAATGTACTCACCCTTCACTGATATGGAATACATGAATGAGTGATGGGCTCCTTTCTTGCCTGTCCTTTCCTGTAGGACAAAGGTGTACACATCAATTCAAATATTGGCTTTAATAACATCATTTTGATAATTATTGCCTCATTATTCTGCTTTACAGGCATCTCACGTTTTCATGAAGTTTTATAAAACAGCTCAGATAAAGATATTTGCAGCTCTTTGTCATGTACAGTTACACTATAATGCAGCTTGCTCTCACAAAAAAAAGAAAAGAAAAAAAGATGAGATCTAATATGCTAAGACGCAGACCATCATCAGTCAATAAATGTCTTTTTTGAGTTTTGATCGATGTCTTCAGATGACAGCTCACAGATTAATTGCCCAAGCAGCGAGGTTTTACATTATTTCCTATTATTAGCACTGCACAAAAACAGTTTCTTTCACTCTGTTTCATGTTTGGTTTGTTTTTGAATGAGTGGTTGAATATAACACTTTCGAACTCCTTTTGTCTCTCCTAGAAATAAATTTTTCTAGAGGAATAAACAAAAAGTGCATTTAAAACATACAGAAATTGAATTTCATTACCATTAGATATTCATTAATTTGCTTTGCAAAACACTATAGAAACTTCCGGTTCACCCGGACTTTAAAAATAAAATTGATCATTCTTTTAGATTTCTATATATATATTTACAGTATATACAGATGTGGTCAGAATTTTTGGCACCCTTGGTAAATATGATCAAAGAAGGCTGTGAAAATGAATCTGCATTGTTAATCCTTTTGATCTTTTATTTAAAAACTTCACAAAAATTTAACCTTTCATTGAGAATAAGAATTTAAAATGGGAAGAAATATCATCATGAAATAAATGTTTTTCTCTAATAGACATTGGCCACACTTAATGGTACCCTTTCATTCAATACTTTTTGAAACCTCCATTTGCCAGTTTAACAGCTTTAATTTTGTCCTATAATGCCGGATGAGGTTAGAGAACACCTGACAAGAGAAAAGAGACCATTCCTTCATCCAGAATCTCTCCAGATTCACAGCTCTGTAGCAAATTAGCTCAAAGTGAGATTAACAATTAATCATAACAGGTTGTTATCAATTATATTTTCACGGTGCACACATGAGGAGGACACAGGAACACGCAGACAAGGATGTAACTAAAAATAACAGTCTTTACTGAAGACATCAAGGCAAGGCAGGGCAAGACAAGGCAAGGCAGACACAGACACAGACAGGAACACCGGGAAGTAACGAGTAGACCAGACGAAATCAAACTGAATAGACAGGACTATAAATACACAGGATAATCACACAAACACAGCTGGACAAGAATTAACTAATGATCACACTAGACGAGGACAGGAAACAAACCAAATATGGACACAAAAGGCCGGAACACATGACACACATGTGGGGGGTGGGGGCGCAACCATTGGCAATTTAGCAATTTAGCACCCATATAAAGATTGATTGTGGGGCCAGGTCTGTGAATTTTATGCAAATGTCCCAACGACCATGTAGGATCATAAGCGGATGTTACAGTTCGGTGCTTCTGCTCTTCAGTTCACCCCACTAATTTTCTACAGGGTGCAGGTCAGGGAACTGAAATGGCCATAACAGAAGCTTGGTGTTGTGCCCAGTGACCCATTTTTGTGTTGTTTTTGAGGTTTGTGTTTAAAAGATCAAAAGGATTAATAATGCAGGTGTATTTTCAGAGCCTTCTTTGATCATATTTACCAAGGGTGCCAACAATTCTGACCACGTCTGTATAGGACCAATATATAATTATCATTTTATACCGTTATATCGGCCAACATATAGTGTTGCTTTTTATGTTACATTTTGATTCATCTTAATGATCTTTTTCTATACAACGACAGATGCAATCACATTTTTGCCAAAAATTATGAAAAAAAAGCACCAGAAAAGGTTCTGAAGCAATACAATACTTTAGTAATTTCTTCAAAGATAGGTTGCCTATAACAGTGTTCAGTAGAGAAGATTGAAGGTTGGCTTTTCACCACTGGTAGATAGGTTCAGTTAAAAAAGAAAAAAATATATATATCACCTTTCTAGATTGAACTTGTATCCTGAAAAGAATCTATCATTTAACCTGAAAGCTTTGACTGGTGGTGTAGAAGTAGTGCATTAGAAGTCACTGCACGTTTATTGTTTAAATGGATAGCTATTAAATGAACTGTCGGATTCTTCATTTTCAGTCCTCTCAAAGTGAATGGGGCCTCATTGTTGAGTTTGTTTGGTGACAGAACAGAAAGCATCAAATATTAGCTTGCCAACACTTCTCTTCAGGTACTTTTATCACAAGCAGTAGCATTTAATGAGAGAGGAAAATTTGTTTCAACTGTGTGGCAGACATGAGTGATTTAATTTCAGATACTACGCAGCTGGGATACTGCTGTAATCAACACCAAACACAAACATGGCCACAGAGATCAGCGATTTTCCTAAACTGCTTTCTGATTCATGGGGTCCCTATGCAGTGTTCACTGCTCCCCACATACTGAGCAGAGCATGTCTGCAGAAGGTTAATTCACTTGACAAAGCTTGTTCATTTGGAACGCTGGCAACATCGTCAAACAAAGACTCAGAGTCACAGTTTATGCATTTTTATAAAATTATATTTTTTTTATTAGGGCTGACATTTTAGCATGTTAATTAAATTACGAAAGAGTAACGCAACTAAAATATTTGAATGCATTTAATGCACCCGCCCTGCTCCAAATTTGTATGTCATCTTATATTTTATACAGTTGACTGTTGACAAACCTGAATGACTCCACTGCAGTCACAGTGCTGTTCATGATGGTGAGTGGGGGGAGAGCAGGGCGGTTTCTCCTGTCCACGATCATCTCCACAGTTTTGAGCGTGTTGAGCTCCAGGTTGTTAAGACTCCACCAGATAGCCAGCTCCTTAACCTCCTGTCTGTAAGCAGACTCGTCACCGTCCTGAATGAGGCCGATGGTGTTATCTGCAAACTTCAGGAGCTTGACAGAGGGGTCTTTAGATGTGCAGTCATTGGTGTAGAGGGAGAAGAGCAGTGGGGAGAGAACACAGCCCTGAGGAGCTCCAGTGCTGGTGGTGTGGGTGCTGGATGATAATTTTCCCAGCCTCACTAGCTGCTGCCTGTCTGTCAGGAAGCTGCTGATCCTCTGACAAACGGAGGTGGGGACGGAGAGCTGAGTTAGTTTGGGCAGGAGGAGGTCTGGAATGATAGTGTTAAAGGCCGAACTGAAGTCCACAAACAGGATCCTCACATAAGTCCCTGATCTGTCCAGGTGTTTCAGTGTGTAATGGAGAAAAGATGTCTGTTAAATATCAGTTGATCTGGAACGCATCTGCTGTGTACAAATGTCTGACAGATGTAAGATGTCAGTTTTACATACATTCTAAATCATAAACATCTTAAAGACATCTAATTAACGTCTATTTGACATCTAATAGGAAATGTCCTATAGACGTATTGCAGATGAGCAAACACTTTGAATTTTGGTAACCATAAGAAAAATAAGAATGTTGGTTAGTTAATTTGGTAACCAAGGAATTTCATTTTATGATGAAAAATGTTTATTGAAACGTTTCTCAAATGTGACCCTGGACCACAAAACTAGTCATAAGGGTCAATTTTCCAAAATTGAAATTTATACATGATCTGAAAGCTGAATAAATAAGCTTTCCATTGGTATATTGTTAGGATTGGACAATATTTGGTCGAGATACAAGTATTTGAAAACCTGTAATCTGAGGGTGCTAAAAAATCGAAATACTGAGAAAATCGCCTTTAAAGTTGTTCAAATTAATTTCTTAGCAATGCATATTACTAATCAAAAATTAAGTTTTGATATATTTACAGTAGGAAATTTACAAAATATCTTCTTGGAACATGATCTTTACTTAATGTCCTAATGATTTTTGGCATAAAACAAAAATAAATAATTTTGACCCATACAATGTATTTTTGGCTATTGCTACAAATATACCCGACCGACTTAAGACTTAAGGTTTTGTGGTCCAGGGTCACAAATTATCATATTTTATGGTCCATAGCTTATGGCAGGCTGTTGTAGTCTAAACATTTATGTGTAATACATTTTATGTTAAATCAAATCAAATATTTTTTTCTAAGGCTACTTTTTGCAATAACAATAATAGCTTTAATTTATCTTTTGGGGGGTATTTTCATAATTAAATTTTCAATTAATTAGATTAATCGCCACATCATGTAATTCATTTGTTTAAAACTTTAATCGACTGACAGTCCTAGTTTATTGTAAACAGTTGCTTAATATTTTTTGTAGAAACAATTATACATCTTTTCCAGGACTATTTTATGAATATAAAGTGTAAAGGAAACTTTTATTTGAAATAGAAATCTTTATGAATGTCTTTACTGTCATGTTTGACCAGATTAATTCTTCTATGCTGAATATAAAGATACATTGATAAAGAAAATAAAGGAAAATCAATCAAATTTCAGTCTGTCTGTCTGTCTGTCTGTCTCTATCTATCATATTATCCCCAAATGTTTAAATGATAGCGTATGTTTTTGTTTGTTTTGGTGACCATACAGGTTTATTTTATAGGCAAACTTTGTGTTATGCTGAAATGGTGAGCAACTGATGAGTGAATTTCACTGTCTAATATCTGTGAGGCAATATACCAATGTGCACTTGTTCCTGATGGCATGTGAAAGACCATTGGGCTGAGCATAAGCACTTTGTTTAGGCATCTCACTGAAGATGACCGAACGCCCCGTCAAGTTCACTACAGAGAGGAGATCAGAAGGTACCTTTCTTGTTGAATCCTTTCTTACATTGAGAACTTTCACTCAATAATCCTTGCTTAAATTTCCATGATGAGCACATTTGCGCACATACGAGTGCATGTGCTACAAGCGAAACATCCATGTGGTGATTCTTCTTTAATCAGGTGCTAATGGAATATGCAAATGCCCAACTACAGAGTAAAATAAAGCTTATGTTTGTGAATCGAAACCTTTATGCTTTTATTTGAACATATCCACTTTTAGACTTATTCATACAGTCTATTAAATTCATCAATAACGAGGAAGCCGTTTGATGGCAAAAAGTCACATTTAGTTTGGTTTTAGAACAGGACGAATGGACTATTATATTCTGTATAATGGACCTCTGGGGTTCCTTTGAAAGCCATTACACTGGCTGAAACAGCTCAGAGCTCCAAGAGCTTAAGAGAAGAAGTAATTTGCATAATGCACACCTGCAGATCTTTTTTAATGTGTTTCAAAGTGCTTACTACCCCAAAAACTCACCTTTTAAATGTGAAAGGACTTTCCAAATAACTTCACATGAATGTTTTCTCAAACCTATGTGATTGCACCCAATTATTTATTCATAAGGCTCTTTCACAGCAATGCTCTAACTGTGAATAGGAGTTTTGGGTTCCCGTCACATCTCGTGATGATGGGCTTCGCTAAACAGACCCTCCCCAGTCCTTGAAGTTCTGAGAAACACAGAATAAATGATTTCAGGCCACTCAAAAGGATTGTATCTCAAAGACTGCGAGAGAAAGAGACAGATCTATCATAATGAAATGTCCCTCTACAGTAAACTCCAGACCGAAATAGCATTCGTCCTGTATTTTTAGAGCCTCTTTCAAAAAGATGATTGCTTGTAGAAGCCTAATGAAATAAGACAATTTCCAAAAAGCCATTTTAATGATGATGTTTACTATACTTTTGTGTTTCCCAGCTCATTTTATTGCAGCTGTGATTCGGTGCATGACGATTTACAACCCAAATTCCGGAAATATTGGGACGTTATTTAAATTTGAATCAAATGAAAACTAAAAGACTTTCAAATCACATGAGCCAATATTTTATTCACAATAAAACAGAGAACATAACAAATGTTTAAACTGAGACATTTTACACTTTTATCCACTAAATGAACTCGTTTCAAATTTGATACCTACTTCAGGTCTCAAAAAAGTTTGCACGGGGACAACAAAGGGCTGAAAAAGCAAGAAATTTTGAAAAGATTCAGCTAATACTGAGCAGGTTCACTGGTACGTGCAAAGCAAATAGCCTTTCAACCTTTCATGTATTGGCACACAAATACGAAATGCTAAAATATGCAAATTATTCAAAATTGACTTTATGGCTTAATCTTTTAAAACTTTCTAAATGTACTGCATTTGCATGCATTTTTACCAGTGCTATCAATCGATTAAAAAATTTAATCGCGTTAATCACAGTCTTGGACAGTGTGTCCTGGACTGTGATTAATCACGATTATTCGCAAATTTAAAATACTAGGATTTACCTGTAAATGTGTTGAAATAAAGGAATGCATGACAAACTAGTTTAAGGAATTCGAGCTAACATTAGCATCATGCTACATAAGACAATTTATTAAATTAATAGTAAACTTTTACTCAGAACTCACTTTAAATCACTGAGTGTTTGTAATAACTTCCTTTTGCGATCACATGTGCATACTTTGGGCGGCCGCGGTACATTATAAAAGTAGTGCAAAAAACCGCAACCCACGGCTCTGTAATTTTTCCCGCTACTGTATTTTCAAAATAGCCCAATTTTGCGGGAAAACCGCAACGTTGGAAACACTAGTTCGCTGTACCTTTATCAAATATGAGCAGTGTTGGGGGTAACACATTACAAGTAACGTGAGTTACGTAATAATATTACTTTTTTCAAGTAACTAGTAAAGTAACGCATTACTTTTTTAATTTACAAGAAAATATCTGCGTTACTTTTTTTCTCATTTATTGACTGACAGTGCGCTGTGTGAACATGATGTTACTGTAATTCTAGACTAAATGTGAATGTGCATTAATTCATCCCACTCACAAAAAACTGATTTAGTATTCATCAAAATTAATTAAAACAGTGAAATGCAAACTCAGAATATGACGCAAACCTGCAATAATTAAATATGTTAAATAACACAAATGTATCTAATCCCATTTTATTAACCGATGTCTTTGCTGCTGACCTTTGATGATCCAGTTCAACCATACTAATAAACAAAAATTACTTTAGATAGACTAAAATTGTGCTTCATTGTTTTGTTTTGTTTTATTGCTGAAGAGTGTTGAACCTTCTTCTCCTGTGTTCTACTTTACAGACGTGAATTTACTTTTCCTTCAGCCTGAGGTTTATTCATGACACTTTTTGGTGTGAAAGAGCTTTTACATTTGCTATAGTTAGAACTTCTTGTATTAAAAACAATCAAGCCCTGCTCATATTTAAAAAGCAACGCAAAAGTAACGTAACGCATTACTTTCCATAAAAAGTAGCTAAGTAACGTAATTAGTTACTTTTTTTGGGAGTAATGCAATAATGCATTACTTTTAAAAGTAACTTTCCCCAACACTGAATATGAGTATACATATCTCTCGCTCACTGTCGCTCTCTCTCGGACACACTCGCTCTCTCTCTCTGCGTTCGCGTCACTGTTGTCGAGCCCGGCGCCTCATAATTACACAATCCCTGCATCCCAATGTGCATATATCCACCCTATCTGCCCTAAATAATATTGAAAATTACTAGTATCACATAGAATTTAGGATGGATAGTGCGCACATTGAGACGCAAGCAATGATTACCTTCCACGCTGCGATGATGGCAAGAAGTTGGGGTCAAACGTTATCAAAGATTAATTTGAGTAAAAAAAATATTAACGTGTTAAAATATTTAGATTAATCGCATGCCTTAACGCGTTAACGTTGACAGCCCTAATTTTTACATGTATTCTGGTATTTTGGCATTTTCTCCTCCAAATTATTTTTCATAGAAAGCAGCATCATGGTATCATGACACAGCAGGAAATAGTAAAATAATAAACATCAGGAAATGTCTGTCTACCCAAGTCATCTCATTTAAAATGAGATTGTCACAGTTAGAAATGCTTTGATCTTCCAGAAAACGGATGACTGCATCTCTCATAACATTGCACTGGTTTTTTGTACAAGACAACCAAACCTTGTTTTTTGCCTTTGGATTTATTTCAAAGCATCAAAACAAGATTGAACCCTTGAGCAGATTAAAGAGGGAAACGGACTGCCAGAGACTCGTCCGTAACCTCTCTGAGCTGCTTGAGCTTGGGACAGATTGTCCTGAGACTAAACCAAAGTCCAACCCAAACCTCCAGCCTCAGCACTTAAGCTCCATGATTGGAAACACAGCTGGCAGTGCTCAGGTCCACATCCTGCCCAGCACTTCACGGGACTACCTTTAGTCCTACAAATCAGAGAAGCATCAGAAACATACAACAAACTATTTAGTCTTGAAGAATAAATTAGCTCAGTAGTATAGTTCAAGGCTTTTGACAATGATAAACTCATTCAATTATTTTAAATAAGCATATAAATATGGTTTATTTATTTTTTATTTTACTATTTTATTTTAGTCTGTTTTGTTTTATTTTATTATTTTTTTCCAGTGTAATGACAGATTCACATTCATTTATTTTCATTGCATGTACAATGTATTTATTATTTTATATTTCATTATTATTTTCAATCATTTGTTTATTGTCTGTTTTTGTTTTGTTTTTTTGTTATTTATCCCAGGGCAGTGGCATTTTATTAATTTTTTATTTTTTTATCCCACTGTGGTGCCAGATTCAGTTATTTTATTAGTATTTTATTAGTAGTTTTTTAAAATTATTTTACACTTAAATATTTTTTTCCAATAATTATACTTATTTTAAATATATATTTTGTTTCATAATTTTATTTTAGAATTTTTTCCAGTGTGATTGCACTAGCATATTCATTTATTTCAGTTCATGTTTAATGTGTTGTATTTTTTTAATTTTATTTAATTTTAGTTTAGTTTAGTTTACCAGACCAGTGTGGTGTCAGATGTAATTTTTGCTGTTGTTGTCTTTAGTAGTTTATTTTCATTTCATTATTATTCATTTTTAAATTAATTTATATTTCATTGTTATTTTCAATAATTTGTTTTGTTTTGTTTAAGGGCAGTGGCAGTTGCAAACTGAACATTATTCAATTATTATTATTATAATTATTATTATTATATCCCATAGTGTTAGTTACACTAGCAACACCCAGATCATGGGTTTAATATAAATAAAAAACACTGAAAAGAAAGTAAAAATCAAAAAATAAAAATAAAGGAAGGAAGCATCTGCCACGTGTCAATGCTGCTGGCTTCAAAGAGGATAAAAGAATGGTAAATAACCTCAAGAAAATACTACATTATGCTTTTATCGATTTTTTGCACAGGGCTCAGGTTTTCATTTGGCTGACTTGACAATCAAATGTAAGGATAAAGAAACAGCTTTCTTAAGAGTAATGGTCTCACATTGATCTCTGTATTTGAATGGATTTATCATCTTTCGCTTGTCTCCGAGACGGCGTGTTCCTAAAAGACGCAGTGTGTCAGTGATGGCCCGTTCCTCTTCATCAAATGTGTATAGCTCAAAGATAAACCCTGACCCTCAATAAATGTGTCTCTTACCTGCTGAGTGTCAGTTGTCTGACTAGAAAAAGGCTGGTGGTGTGTGATCGATAGCAGAAGTGGGAAATCAGTGCTGCCTGGCTGCATGTTTGAGCTGCATCTGGGGAAGCTGCGGTGACATTGATGGAGAGCGTTTGCTTTTGTAGCCACTCTGATGACTTGCGTTGCTCTTCTTAGCTCTAGCCGGTGGTTTATATCAGGCTCTGAGGTAACGTGGAGGAATCTTCTGCGAGCGAGCCTTTGATCCGCTGTGGGGTTTGATAAGAGACTTTGACATTCATTCATGTTGTATGTCTTTAAAGGGCAACGATGAAACACTTTCAGTCATGGCCTTTTGGGTTTTCTACAGCAGTTCCAAACATTCCTGTCAATATAGTATTTCATACTAGATGAGCAAACTGCTGTGAAAAAAAAGACCAACTATAAATCTAATTATTTCATTTATTTATTTATATCTTTATGACTTTTTTTGTTTTATTTTATTTCAAGTGATCATTTAGTATATTTTATTCTATTTTAAGTAATCAGCGACAATCCTATCAGTACCGTATTTCACACTGGCCAAACTGCTTTGAAAACGGACCTACTGGCCTTTTCTTAGGGGTTGACCCTGAATAGTCGCCGATTCGATGCTTCGATACGAGGAGCCTGATTCGACTCCCAATCTCACAGTCGAATATTCGCGGGGTGTTAGGATCATGCCATTTTGGCTCTTTGGGGGTGCTCAAATGTCTGATTTCACATAGAACTACTGGGTTTTCTCCCAATGAGTTAATATAGGCTACAGCTTATTATGATAATGCTGTAAATAAGGATCTGAAAAGAAAGATTTAAATAAATATTTTAACGTGTGAATAAATCCAACCATACCCCTATAGATTTAAATTAAATTTCACTTTGCATAATCCGTGACCGATAGAGGAGCATCTTGGTGGCAAGACTCATACTGACACAGGCAGGTTAAAGACTGGATTTTTTCAATCAGGTTGGGTATAAGTGATTTTAAAACATGGCAGCCGGATTATATATTGTGTATTATTTATCTAGCATAAAAGATACATCGCGCTGAAGTAAAGTGCTTTACTGTACATTGGTCTTTTAATCAAAACATAAAACATTATTTTTGTATCTGCGAGGTGTCCAGTGTGTTAAAGTCAGTAATTATGACTGTCTCTTTGTAATGTATTTTGCCCCGCCCCCAAACGTATGATTCGACTACCAGTCGAATATCGGCAAAATTCCAATTCGACTATGAAAATCCTTAGTCGGGGACACCCCTACCTTTTATTATTATTTTTATAATATAATATAATATAATCATTTTTAAACTTTAACCATCCAACAGGTGCAAAATCACGTAGAAGCATGTAAATCTGTTATATTTTAAAATGTTATTTATTATATTTTTTTATTGTTTTATTACAACTGAATGAACATTTCTTTATATAAAACTATATATTAGGGTAGCCAAACTGGTCAAAGAAAAAAAGAAAAAGAAATACATACATACATAGATACATAAATATACACAGCACACTCACAAAACAAAACAAAAAAATTTTTTGAATGCGATTAATCACGATAAATCGTTTGACGGCACTAATATATATACATAAAATCCAGAATCACAGGAGTAACATGACAAAGTTACCAAACAGGAGTAACATGACAAAGTGGCCAGTGCTAAAATGATGTAAAGTTATCCTGACCATCTGCAACAGTTACACTCATATTATAATCATATGTCACTGACAGAATAACACAGTTACTTGATATTGAATCTGCCTTTTCAGCACCTTTACTGAGAACATACCTGTTTACTTGACTTCAAGATGCCTAATCAATCCAATTGCAAGTTTTCTCCTCAGTGGCAGATTTAAACCTGTAAACTATTAATTGCAAGTTCTGTTTGTATAGATAACAGACTCCTCTAGTGGTCATAAAATAATAAGTGTAGTAGTGTAACAGCACCACAGCTTCAGAGCCTCAGCTGTATGTGTGTCAGGAGATTCCTCATCAGATTCCTCACAGCAGTGTTAATGCCAATCAGTGGGTGTCAGGCTTGTGTCAGGTTTATGTCAGGATTATTGACGATGTCAATCAAGATTGACAGTAATCCAGATGCACTGAAATGCTTCCCCTCCGTTAGACGTCCACAAGCGTTGTGAATAAAGGGCTGATATAGTCGGTCACCAATGAGCACGTGCAGGAATATTAGTCTGCTGCATCTCAAGACATCTGTGATTCATCACTCTTCAAGTGAAATAGCTTAGATTCCTCCACCTCAATAAAACTGTCTGCTCACTAATAACATACAAATAAACTGCAGGGATTAATATCATTGTTCTCATGTATCATCCTTTCAAGAACTTACACATGATTTAGGGCTGACCATTTCTTTCATTTTTAGCAGGAGTTTGCAACCTGGAACTTTACTAAATACAGTCATGGAAGGAACATGGAAAGAAAAAACGTTTACTAGAAATGTAAATTCTTTTATCACAAAGGAGATGTTTGGTAAAATGTCCAGTTCATTTGTTGTTGTTTTTAATACAAATTATTTTGAAATTTCATCACATAACAGCACTTTTTTTCTAGTGATCGTCGTTTCTAGGTAACTAAGTTGAAAAGTTAATGAGACATTCCCAAGTTTCTGTCAAACTATTTTATTTTTATTTATTTTTTTTTAGAATTTTTAAAAATATATTTGTATTTATTTGAATATAATTTTATTGAAAAATAATGATATGGAATGAACAAAGGCCTACCTGCATTTGACCTACATTACAAATAGTACATTATTTGTAAAAAAAAAAAAAAAATTAATTTATTTTTATGTTATCACTTGACTCCCTGAGAACAGAAACTGTGCCTGACTTAATTTTACAATTCTAATATTTCCCTTTACTTTTTGAACTTCCAGACTTTTTGGCCACGACTGCATTTCTGTGTTGAGGAACTGACAGTGCAACACCTCAGATGTCTGGCAGACTTAACGTGGATCCTGTGTGTTCGTGCTGAAGGTCTCTTTGAAGCACAATGCCTTTGATCCTTCCCTGATGTTTGCATCCCCCATTCCTTCCACACAAGAACAACTACAGTGGAGAAGAATGTGGTTAAATTACCCTCTCCTTAAAGTGCAAATCAATGCTAATGGAGAGGAATCAGACCGCCTACATGTATCTATTATCATTAGTAATCCAGTTCTTTGGACACGACACACTAGACAAAAACCAAACTACTTTCCTGAACTGTGCAAGAGGGCGCTTTTAAATCTCTCAGCTAAAGCTTTGGGGAAAATCATCAAATAGCAGCTTCTGGGTTTCAGCTGCACTAATTGAATGATGGCTAAATGGAAGAAATGTTCACTTTGTCACTACAGTAATTTTTTTCTTTGCTTTCCAAAATGAAGTTTATTTTTAATCAGAGATTAAGATTCATTGTTCAGACATGTAAATAACCTTGGCATATTTGATAGGTACACTGGAAGTTTGGCTCGGGCTTCCCACAAAGTCATTAATTAATTTTTTATTTTTTTTTCCAGAATTTACGTTAGTGAAATGCACTAATGAAAGTAATTAAGAACCAGGGACAAATAATGCTGCACTGTAAAAAATTTTAAGGCAACCAGCTTAAGCAGATTTCTCTCAACTTATTCTTGTAGGAGATTCTCAACTTTTTGTTGTATAACGTTAAAACAACAAGTTGAGAACTCAAAAATCTGCTGAAGCTAGTTGCCTTAAAATTTTAAGTTGGCTCAAATGTATAAATTTTTTTACAGTGTGGGTGTAAGAAATCACCAAGGACACCTTAATTGCTAGATAGTTTTTTTTCTTTATTAAAGTTAGCAATGCATTCATCCAAGCCTAATAGAAACCCCTTGTCGCTCTCAGCAAGCATGTCATTAAAAACACTAAGGGCCAGATTTACTAACAATTTGCACCAGTCCAAACCCTTGTTGGCGTTAAAACTACCATTAGGATTTACTAAAGACACGCAGAGAAGCATTAGCAATGTATTTAATGAATCACGCTAGGTGACAAGGGGAAGTCGTGGACTAATGGTTAGAGAGTCGGACTTGTAATCCAAAGGTTGCGGGTTCGAGTCTCGGGCCGGCAGGAATTGTAGGTGGGGGGAGTGAATGTCCAGCGCTCTCTCCACCCTCAATACCACGACTGAGGTGCCCTTGAGCAAGGCACCGAACCCCCAACTGCTCCCCGGGCGCTGCAGCATAAATGGCTGCCCACTGCTCCGGGTGTGTGTTCACGGTGTGTGTGTGTGTTCACTGCTGTGTGTGCACTTGGATGGGTTAAATGCAGAGCACGAATTCCGAGTATGAGTCACCATACTTGGCTGAATGTCACTTCACTTTTTGTGATAATCAATTTACTGGTATTCGCACCATTATTTAATGCTCAAAAAGCATGTCTATACCCATTTTGCACTGGTGTTGTTATTTACAATTATACACAAAATGATTATTATTAGCTCTGTTTGTTTGTGACATTACGCTAATTATCTTATAATTTGCTTGCTTTAAGAATCAAATTAAGATTCAATCTGGATTGTTTTTTCTTACTTTGTTTGATATTGGTTATCAATAAGGCAAATCTTTTGTCCAAAATGTTTAATTTACAAACAGAAAGGGCTCGATTCTGGGCCCTTTATGTATTATGAAATCTGTATTTACTTTTGTTAGCTGGTGTAATTAATTGGCATGCCATCTTCTACCAGTATGCAGATGATGTGCAACTCTATTTTAAACTTTTCACTTGCATTTATGTGCATATATAGCAATTTGTAAACAATTTGCAAATTGTTTTCTGTGGCAAGAATAAAAAAACAGTTGTCAGTACTGAGAGGTTGAAACTCATAATTGCAAGATGTAAACTCAGAATTGTGGGATATAAATTGAACTAAATTGATAAATTTAAAATGAAATATAAAATTCTGACTTTCTTGCAATTCTGATTTTATCTCATAATTCTTTTTTTTTTTAATTGCATCTATTGAATTAATGTTTATTACAATTCTGTCTTCGTTTCTTTGCAATTTTGTGTTTAAATCTCGCAGTTCTAACTTTTTTCAGCTAGCTGTCCTTGTGTTGTATACGCACCTTCTGTGAAAATTAACTTCCTCTCTGAGGACAAATAAAATGATCTATCTTCTCCAAATTGCGGAAAAAAGTCTGAATTGTGAGAAGAAAACTTTGCACCTTCATTTTTTTTTATCCCATAGCAGAAATAAGCTTCCATACATTTTGCACCAAAATACTTTCCTTTTCTTTCTTAATTGTTATGAAAATATAGTCACAAAACAACTTTTAGAGTTGCTAAAACATGAAAGGCAATGCTTTTTTTCAAACCTGTGTGCATGTACACTTGCATGTGTATGTTTCATTATTCTCCTGTGCACAGATACAGATACAAAGCTTAGAGTGAAATAATATGCATGTGGATTTTAAAGATCCATGCAGAGTTCATCTTCTGTCCAGCAATATAGGACAGATAGATTTAGAGGATTTTCAATCTAGCTTAGACATTTGTCAATCATTTATAAGCCAGATCTATCTTTCCTCCTGGTTAAATTAAAACAGTTCATGAAAGGATGCTATATTGTGGAAGAAACAGAAGCAAACTGGCATTTTCCTCTGTATAATTTAACAATTATTTTAGCTTGGTATGCATGTATTAGCATTTTTGCATGTAGTTGCCTATTTGTCATTTTCTTGTGTTAGGTACATTAGACGGCTGGTATAAAGACAGAGAGACTGATTTAGATTGTGTTTCGATCCAGTGAATCTCTAATTTGAGTGAATTTTTTCAGCTCTCCAGCAGCTAGAAGAGATTACTGGGTGTTGGTGTAGTTGTGATGAAACGAATTGCAGTCAAGGTTGACTCATGTCAGAGATGCTGTGTAAAATGCATCTGACACAAACCTTGACATAATTTTCAACCTAACATTTGTGATTGAACCAAAATACATACTTTTGTTCTTATGAAGTCGAGAATATGTTGATGTTGCCTGAAAGGCTGCGTATCGAGCGCTACTGTGTTTTTCTTCATTTATTGCTTCTTGCTTAAATTTTACATCAGACAAAAAATTTAGATTTTTTTTTTTCTAGCGGGTAAAAATGTGTTAATGTTGATCGAGCATAAGTTCAAAGCTTGTTATGAGACACTTTTCAAAAATAGGGTAGATAAAATAATCACACTACAATATTTTAATAATAATAATAATTATATGTTAACTAAACTAACTCAAGCATTTAATCCCAATTCAGTATTTATGGTTTATCGCTTAAATAAAAATATTTAAAGGTTAAAGACCCATCTCTTTAACCTGGCTTAGGCCCCGTTTACACTAGTGCATTTTCGTTTTAAAACACATAACTTTTGCTAGTTATGACTATTGTTTACACTACTCCGGCGTTTTCGAGGTTGAAAACGGAGACTTTTGAAAACGCAGGAGACCCTGTTTTAGTTTGAAAACGCCGGGGTTGCGTTTCAGTGTAAACGGACCAAAACGGAGACTTTTGTTGAAAACGATGGTGTGGCTGCCCACATTCACACTGCGTATCCTTGACGACCGTATAAACAATAACATCTTGCTCATTATTGTACCCATATATATATGTATGGGTAGATTCCCCATTCGACTGCTCCAAGCACGCAGACGCGTCCACCATCTAAATAATAAGGAATCTACCTATACATATCTATGGTTGTACCTGCATGGATGTCACGTGACATGCGTTTTCGGCTGTGTAGAGTAAATGGAGATCGTTTCTGAAACGCAGCGGAAATGGCAGTGTAAACGGTGATCATTTTCATTCTCAAACGCCGCTTTAAAATGAAAACACACTAGTGTAAATGGGGCCTACACATAACACACTAATACGCTGCTAATATTCAAATCCGTTAAAGGATTGTTTGGCTGCATTAATAAGGTCAACCGGAACAGGGAACACTTCCCATAAAATCCGATGTACTTGTTACATCGTAAAAAGAATGCCATCTACGCTCATATTAGTCTGTTTCTTTCTTATTCCGAGGTCACCGTAGCCACCTGATCCAGTCCGTATACAGCCCAGATGGTCACTGCATCCAGCAGTCTGTATCCAGATCAGATGGTGGATCAGCACCTAGAGATGACCTCTGCAGCCCTGAACGTCAGCGGAGACCAGGACACCTAGATGACCTCATCACCTAGACGGCCATCGGGACAAGATCACGGGAACTAGATGAGAGAACTGCTGGTTTTGTCTGGCCATAGGAGAACTGGCCCCATGGGCCTGGTTTGTCCCAAGTTTTTTTTCCTCCATTCTTTCACCGATGAAATTTTGGTTCCTTGCCGCTGTCGTCTCTGGCTTGCTTAGTTGGGGACACTTCATTTCCAGCGATATCGTTGACTTGATTGCACAGATACTATTTAAGCTGAACTGAGCTGGGCGATGACATCACTGAATTCAATAACGAAATGCCTTTAAGTGAAAATTGAGTGTTTAATCTTGTCATTTTACATTACTGACACATTATTTTCCTATTTTGATATTGTGCAGTTGCTTTGACCTTTATCCAGAAATTTATCCAGACTTGTAGATAATTGTATTTTCATTCCATATTTTGTACCATATTTGTGGAAATTAATTAGCTATCATGTTCCAAGAATGAGATTGAATATATAAGATCATGCACATCTGACATAGCAAAGCCTATAATAATCATGTTTGATTTCAGAGGAACTGTGAAATAAACATTGTCAAAAGTCCAGATCCAGGACTTTCCAAGCATTTTTTCATAAACTCAACAAAGGAAATGAAACATCCCACATCTTCTCAAAACTACTTTGTGGATTATAAAGACATCTGTTGATTTATAATCTTATCTCTGAAGAGCAATCCACATTCAGAATTTTTTTGGTTTAGTGAAATTGACAAATTTTCATATGTCACAGTGAATTATGTGTATATTTATATAATGTATATATGAATGTATTTATATATATATTTTTTTGTTTCCCCTGATGGCATGCTTTATTGCAGTTACATCTTAAGTGTGACATTGGTTATCAAATGGCAAATCATTTGGCCAAATTCTAAAATGTTAATTTACAAACAGAAAGTGATGTCTTGTGGTGTACCCCATGGCTCGATTCTGGGACTTTTATGTATTATTAAATGCGTATTTACTTTTTCTAGCTGGTGTAATTAATTGACATGCCATCTGTTATCAGTATGCAGATGATATGCATATATAGCAATTTGTAAACAACATTTTTAAATTAAGTTCATCAACATTATTAATTGTAAAGGACATATTTTTATATTGTATTCCAGTATAAAATTGTGAATTGTGCCAAAGTTGAGTACACATTCTTGTGATTAACAATTGTGTTTAAATTTTTCCCTGCAGACTAGCTGCAGTTCTCTGTGTTCGTCTTTCCTCCTCCCTCTAATGAGCTGACACATGCCAATTAAAGACTCGTGACAGAAAAGTGGAGTGAGGGTTGTTAAAATGTCAGTGCCCTCGGCTAAATCTTGATGGCAGAGACACATGGGTGCTCTGACTTCTGAGTGTCTCTATGAGACAATAAAGCCGTAGGACGTAACGCATCTGGACCCGTCAGCCGGAAACCATATGTGGTCAAAGAGATCTTCCTAAAGCTGCTTACCATTAAGAGTCTAGGGCTTAAAGGGGCCATAGCAAGGACAATTTTATTTATAGTTTATAGATTCATTGTAAGGGACTGTAACCCTTTATATGAATGTCTAAGTTGCGGTTGAACTTTGAAAGAGACATTTTACAGCTGTCAATCCACTTTGGCTTTCATTTTGATAAGAGACTTAAATGATAATTCCTCATTTTAAACTTTTTTTAAGCTGTTACTTACCTTGTGAAAAAAGTGTAATCTCCCTATAAAAAATTATGATGTCATTAACACATCACAAACATTTTTTTGCACACATTCCCTTCACATCTTATACGCCAGTGTGTAAATGATGTGATGCGTTGTCATATTAATCATCTTATGCAGATGCTTTAATGAATGATGAACCATAGAGAATTAGGTTCTGTTACCAAGGTGATTATTTCCTCACATTATCCTTGAGCTGGATTGAAGCTCACACTGACAGGATAACAGACTGAAAGCACTGAAAGACACTGCGATATCTGTTTTGGCAGCAACGCTGCACAGAAACAATGTATAGTAGTTTTAGTGGAAAATAATGCTGCAGTTTGCTAGGTATTAAGCTATCTTACCACATAAAAAGTGTATGACAAATTATATTGTATAAAAAATATTACTAGTTTAATTTTAAATTTTTTATTATTCAAAAAAATATTTAAAAAATGTATATTTAAAAATGTTTATCGTTACAGTAAAGAAATGTGAAATTTTAAATTTTTGCTATTATGTTTAGTCTGTGGTACATGTAAAGACCAATTTTGACAAAATTTGTAATCATGTGACTTATTTAACTTTTTTTAATTAAAATTATTTTGATGTTCAAAGAAGATTTTTATGGTTCAAGTAGGATGACGTCATTAACACTCAATATATCTGTAAACTGTAAATATACAAGTCCTACATTGCCATCCCATAAAATCTGAAACACATGCATTATGGGGGATTTCAAATTGGGGGATTTGTAAATCACCTTCCAAGGCTGTGTTCATAACAACACAAAAAGAATAGTTTTTTTAAATTTTTTTTTATTTTACACAACATAAGAACACAGCAGATGTCGTCTTTCTGTACATGTTTTTTAATGCCTTAAAACAAAGGCAAAATCAATGTCACGGAAAAGAAAACGCTTTGATTTAAAAAAAAAAATATCAATTTAATAACAGGTCCCAGTATCAAGTCCTTACATAGTTGTTTTTTCCTCTATAATATGCAGGAAATGTAATTTCCTTGAATAGAAAGGCTTTTTTGTGAAATCTCTTATGTTTCCTTCCATCCATGTAACCGACACAAAGCTTGTATCCAGTAGGAGCCCCTGGTAAGAGGACACAGGAAGGCACCAATGCTTTCCTCTTACCGTAACGCTCGGTGTGTGCAGTGAAGATGGAGGCGTGTCTCTCTCAGGTGATGGATCTTGCTCAGAGTGGCTCTCGCACCTCCCTCAAGGCAAATATCCACATTAATCCATGGGTTTCCAGAAAACATTAATAAAAAGACAGCAGAAAATATGAGTTGCGGATGGAAACAAAAGAAATGGTGCAAAACGTGCACATTCATACTATCACACACATTTATATACTATGAGCGCCTATACACACCAACCCCCACACACACACACACACGAACGCACGTACACAATGAGATGCAGGCACTCCATCTATTCTCCAGCAGTCATAAATTCACACGGTGCTCTCTAGAATCCACTCTGAACTGGAAAATGCAGTTTTCTCACTGTCTAGATTTGAGTTCGCCATTTGGACTAGCATTCCGTTCACGGACATACTCCGCTTGCAAAACACATTGCCCAGCTTCTGCGAGCCAATGTAGCAGTGATGTTTCGACAGGTTCTCGTTCAAAGAGTACCTGCGTTTAGCCCGCGCTCCTTCCACAGGCAGTGTCACATACTTGGACGAAGACGGACGAGCCCTCCTTAAAATCGGAGTGTCTTTGAAGCGGGATGGAGGGGGCGGAGGGGTTGGGACCGGCTGCTGAAGAGCGGTGGAGTTGTTGCGGTTGGTGTTTTGCGTCTCTGCGTTGAGCAGCGCCTCTACTTTGGCCTCGGCACAGGCTGCCGGGACGGGCTTTGGCGCTGGTTTGCGCTTTGGCTTTAGTGACCCTGAAGAGCCGGGAGTCGTCCAGCTTTGGCTTACCAGGGAAGTGGAGGTGGAGCAGTCTGGGATGGAGGTCTCTGAGGTGTGGGTTTGGGAATCTGGAGGCGGAGGAAGAGGCGCGGCGGAGCTCTTTTTGCACCCCTCGCCCTCCTCCAAGCTCAAAACACCTTGTTTAGACGCAGACGGCGTGACGGTACAGCCCTGGGTTTGCGCCCCATTGGTTTGCGAGTGCACGTCGGTGACCGAGGTCCCCTTGGCGGAGTCGCCGCTGTTGCACACCTTGTAGCGGATCATGAGGATGATGATGAAGATGAGGACGGAGGCAACGATTATGCCCCCGATGATGATGATCATAGTGCCACCCAAGAACTGGGATTGCATGAAGTGGCAGCGCAGATATTCGGATTCGGTGGTGAACTGCACGCAACCCACCACCCGCGTAGCCGTCAGGGAGGTTATGCCGTCGTCGTAAATGGCTAGCACGCAGAGGTCGTACTGCGTCCCGGCAGCCAGGTTATTCACCAGGAAGTTTTTACTCGTTGGGGGAATCATTCTGTTGGGAAGAAAGGAACAGTGTTAGAATAAAACATGATATGTTTCATTCATCATTAATTTATTAAACTGCCTTACACCTTTTTAGCAACCTCAAGAGTGGTACCAGTTCTTGCAAAATTTTAATTGACATCTTTTTCAGCTGAGCAGTAGCCCTGAGAGAGCAATCTCTTACATTTATGTATGGAGGACGGAAAATAAAATAAGAAAAGAAAAGAAAAGAAAAGAAAAGAAAAGAAAAGAAAAGAAGAAAAAGATTTCAGGTTATAATCTTTTCTAACATTATAAATGTATTATGCATCCTTGTTAATCAAACAGAATGAACTATTTAAAATAAAATAAAATAAATGACAATTACAAATTAAACAATACATAATTTAGAACAAAACAGAGAAAGTACAAATGTATAAATTAATTAATAATTTATTAATTGAGTAATACATTGATTATTATTAATAAAATTTATAATAACATCACATAAAAAATACAATTTAAGAAATATTTAATTTAGGGGAAAAAATGACATTACTTCAAGGGGTCCAGTGATTCTTATTTTGGTTTGTGTTCAGGAATCAAAAACGAAAATATGATTTTCATAATCTAAGCAGAGAGCAGGATAAAGAAGATCGGACGGCTCTGTACAGGAATGTGCCGGTACTAAGCTATTGATAAATATGCTAATATTCGAGTAGGATTTTCATTTGTGCATCAGGCTCAGGCACGAAGCATGCAATATTATACTATTCTGAGCATGTTACAATAAACACGTAAAATAAACTGTGATATAAGGACTATCTCTTATCTCTACCATGTTTACTCTGCTGCAGGCATATTTAATCACATAATCTAGAGAGCGCAAGTCTGAAGCAGCGGTAAATCTGCTTCGGTGCTGTATCTACAGGAAGTCCTGCTGTACCTGCAGGAGCCTGGGGTCTGCTATCACTCTCTGAACCATTCGCTTCAGACGTGAACAATAGCATCTCTTATCATCCTTCCCCACGCGCCCCACCTGTCTCCTCTGCAGCCTGGCAAACATTCAGCTCATTCAGCCGGCTGAAAGAAGCGCTCTGTGATTTCCCATGCAAACCAACTGGATTTGGAGTACAAAGGTTCTCAGTAGAAGCGGCTTCGCGCCCCAGCCGGTCAGAGCGTTTCAGTATGCTGGGTGAGAGCGGCCGCCGTCATACATACAAATGAATGAGCCGAGCATTTTAATTGCAGGGTTGTTCTGAGTAACTCAATGTGTGTTTAATGGTGTCAAGAGGCTAGTTGCTAGGGTCACGTTTCACAAAATGCCTGAAAATATTTGCATGGCTCTACTGTTTGAGTAACTACTAATTTTATGCAGTGAGACTTGAATATATCCTCCTATTTCTAGATGCTTCATTGTTAAATGTAACATCCAATTAGCTCTCTGCCGAGACTCTATTAGTGTCACTACATCTGGATAGCATAAGTTTCCTCTTTGTGGAGGAGTTTCTCGATACTAGCAGGCATTTGGCACTGCGAATGCAAAGAGGTTGAAAAGTTTACAATGCTTCTTGGCAATGACAACAAATACTGGGTAAAAAAAAAAGGACAGAGTGATTTCAATTAAAGTCTACATAATCTTGTGCAAATTAAAAGCCAAGTGTTCAGCTAAATTCGTACTTGAGCAAAAGTCAAAAGTTTCCACATTTAATTGTACTTAATATTTAATAGTAGCCTCAAGAGTGCTACTTGACTGATGAAATCAGCAGGGAATTTCTCATTAAAGTAACTTTGATGTTCAAACTGTGCAGAAGAGTCCTTTTCAGCACGGTTTTGTTGATGTTTTAGTTGTTCTTATAACATGCACTGTTTTAGATCAAAAACTCTACATTGAGGTGACTGAAAAATCATCTCAAGGCTGAATCAGTGTAAAATGTAATTGGCTCATAGGCGATTAAGCCCATTGTCCCCATCACTTTTTTGAAACATCTCACGGCATGGACTAGGGCTGTATACCTTGGAGAACCTGGCGATACGATACATACCTCGATACACAGGTCACGATTCGATACGTACCTCGATACAGAGCTGTCTCGATACGATTTGATACAATGTGACACGATTCGATACAATTCAATAAAAATACATGGGCCAGAGCCAATTAGTTAATGCTGAACACATTTACTCAACAAACAGAACTCTGCATTTTTCTTCAATTTATTGAAGACAAAAGTGCAGGGCTTGACGCTTACCTATTCCCCAAGGAGCACATGTGCTCCTAAGTCAAAAAATTTAGGAGCGCATTAAAAACATTTAGGGGCGCAATGCAAATTTTTCTAATTAGGTGTTTTAGCTTAATAAGGGGATACAAAGAAACATTTACAAGCACCATTATTTAATTTATCAGAATACAGAAAGTACACAAGGTTTTTAAATCATTTTACTTCAGACACTATTTAATAGGCTAATTATGTAATTAGTTATAATCCTATTAAACTGTGTCGGTATAAAATTTTCACAATAATCATTGAAGCTTTTGTCACGGTATATGTTTTTGTTTTTAAATCACAATATATCATTTCTAAGTGAAAAAAAGTGTTGTCGTCCTAACAGGTTAAATAACTTTATTAAAGATAATTTACTAAAAGACTTTTATAAAAAATACATAAAAATATAAAGTAAACAAGTGTTTCAAGATTAGAGTGCAAAAGATTGTTCAAATGAACGAAAGAACAATAGGTAAGTAAGTCCCATTTGTTAACATTAGTTAAAGCAGGTTAACATTAACTAAAAATGTGCAATAGCTAATTGTTGCAGTAGTTAATATTCATTAATAAAAAAATACAACTATGTTAGTTAATGTTAGCTCCATTGAATTATATTAAGACAACTTTTGATTTTATAATGTATTATTAAAAGTTGAAATTAAAATAGCATTATTAATAAATGCAGTCATTGTTTTTTTCATGTTAACTAATGGAGCTTGTGTTACTGAACAATAATAACGAATCAGTCGTTGATATATAGATAGGCCCACTGTTCTCTATTATAGATCAGTGGATGGGCCATGTTTTAGCTTAGAAAAAATGTTTGAAAATAAATAGCTCATTAAGTCTTTAAGTAAGAATTATTTGAGGCTATTGTGAAGATTAAAGCGAATATAAATATCTAAATGACTGTGAGTGTGAAACATTATTTACACAGTTTTAGGAAAGTAGCGCAGCTGATTTGTTTACTGGGTTACCGGGGTAACGGCAGCGGCAGCGCCCTCTAGTGGCGAATGTGCGTCATTCAGCGCGTCTTCACTTTAACTCGCTCCGCTTTTCTTCTCATCTGTGCTCATTTAAATTAAACCGTTGCCTTTTTAAAGTTCTAAAGTAATCATATGAGGCTGCATCGCAATTTTTCCATAAATAAACAGAATAAATTAATACGTTTGTTATAGGCTACTGTATAAGTTAGGCTGTTTTGTATTTTGTTTTGTATTCGCACTTGTGCTCCTAAATACATTTTCCAGTTCGCACACATCTATTTTTAGTCGCAAATGCGAGTGAAATGCTCGCACTGTCGAGCCCTGAAGTGCATTATAACAAAGTGCATTTTGCTTAAATATTTGCAACTTTAAGCGCTCTGATTAATTGTACACAAATTGTATTAATCTGGAAATTACCACAAGTCAACATTTAACTTTCCAAGGGTACAGTCTGAGCTCACACAAGCACAAAATCTTCTTCTTATTATTCTTAACCTCTTATTAAATCTTCTTATAATTCTTTTTTGTGACACCATGTACTGCCATAACATATTTCACTATGAAATCACTTAAATGCTACATCTTGCTTTAACATTTTCCATGAGTTTTTTTAAACTCGCGGGCGCCGCTGCGCCCCCTAATGGCTGGGCGGAGTATCGATACTAAGGGCTAGAATATCGATACTGTATCTTTTTTTATTATATCGGTATGTATCTAAGAATCGATATTTTGAGCACACCCCTAGCATGGACGCATCTAATGCAGATGAAACATTAGTTTCTGTAAAATAAGATGCGATCTGGCACTGGAATCTGTTGTTTTTGAAATCATGCTGAAAGTTCGTTGCGATGTTATTAGTGACGGAACGTTCTCTTGTGGATCGTGCACAGTCTTCACACACAAGTGCTTCAATCTATTGCTCATGACGATACGGAGACTATTTATTCATTCGGGTTAAATCACAAAACAAAATACACACAAATGTGCACTTGATATACGATGATCATCTTTGATTTTAATAAGGGGAAAAAAATTATACGAGGGCAGATTACAACCCAAAACTTCTGACTCGCTAAACGAGAATTCTACCACAAAGTTACTTAGAAATACAAAAAAAAGTCTTCAGTTTCAATACAATTCTTGAGATTAGTAAAAATTTCCCATAAAATAATAAAGCACAATTAACCTCTAAGAAATCAACACAGATTGTGATGAGCAGTGAATTATGGGCTTTGAAGATCTCAATGAATCTACATGGATTAAAGACTTTTTTATTTTATTTTATTTTTTGTTTAATTTTCTTTTGTTGTTGTTGTTGTTGTTAGAGATTGTACAAATATGAGTGGCGAAATCAAAATGAACTGTATTTATTTCCATAATGCACCTTCCTGGCCTTATTGTACATGATCATCAGTGCACCTTATTCCAAAGAAAAACTTATTCTCCATGATCTTCTATCAAAATGCTTCCCCTGTGAAATGACCTTCCTTTTTGACTGACATCACAAACCCCTCATACACCAAACTACTTAACATCCACACTGCAAGATCCAATCAATTTCTCATCCAATATTCTGTATAACTCGGAAATACATTGTACATTTCATATTGACTTACAGCTTAGAAGTGATAGTCGGAAGGTTTCAGAACTGCAAGAATCAAAATAAGAGCCATCATCATTGTGCCCATGACACTTAACCCCAGGTTTAACAGGGGATTGTCTCTGTAACAAGTTCATGGCACTTTTCTGCAGCTTTATCGCAAAAACAAATTCCACTGGCCTTGTTTTTGTGGCGAACATTTGATTATAGTCTATGTTTCACTGTAACCGGTCTGTTGCTAAATGTGTTAACTGAGAAGGGAGCACTTGATTACAGCATGGGGTATCATCCAGCTGCTTCTCTAGTAAAAAAATAGGTCGAGATGTATCTGTAGTCTTTCTGTGGGCTTCATTCTCGTCATTTGTGAAAAGAGCTTCCCACACAATGTGCTCTGTACACAAATGATGAGGTAATGGCTTTGCTTCTGCAGTGTGTCTCATTGAACAGGAATGCTCATGGCCAGTGTGTGTTATTGTAATTAGCCGACTGTGGCTCATTCATTCAAGTCTTGCCCATTGAGATAAAGTAAACCAAAAAATTGAATCTCTTTTTGATTCCCCCAAGCGAGTCTGCAAAGAACGTAATTATGAGAATGTATTAATGAGTACAGAGTATGTGAAAGGAAAAACTGTTTGACTAAAACAGATTGGCTAACATACACAATGGTGACTGAATATCATCAGCACTATAAACTACAGTGATTATTCAATTTTACACTTTAATATGCTCTTGGTAGACACTTTTGCTAATCTGAATCAAAAGGTTCATGGATTGTATGTCTACAGTCTCCCAAATGCCATGTCTCTGCATAGCAAAATCTAGGATAGAAAAATTTACAGAAAAACTATAAAAAGTATAAGTATAAAAGTATAAACACTGAAAAACTTTAAACGTGTAACATTATAGTTAGAAAAACTATCTGTAATCTAAAGCCTCAGAACGAATCACAACCAAAAAAAAGTCAAAAACACTGCACAGAGCCAAGCTGCAAAAACTAATACACAGAAAAACACCAGCATTATTCATTTAAGAGAAAATTAGAAATGGATTTCTATTCTACCATTTCACATGGACAGAAAGCAGAGCATTGATCCATCCATCCACTAGAATAACACAAACTGGTGATGGATTTTTGTGCTAATGTACTAAATATAAGGTCCTTTTTCTCAACTGGCCTCATAACACCTTGCTGTTGACTCAAAGGGCAAAAGTCAGTTCAATCATGCATCTAGACTGATTGTGTTTTTTCAACTGCCCTTTAAACCAAATCGTTCGCTCTCATCTTGTTGGTTGGTTTGAGAGTCTATTGTAAGATGGTTTCTTAAATTTCAATCTATAAACTATACTGATATATCAGCCCATTTTTTTAATATTTGTGTAAATATTATTTGCATGATAAAAATTATGATCAGAGCTGTACACATTTAATGAAATACTGATGGACTTCCTGGATGAAGTATTTATGGTGTTTACTTCACATCGCTATTCTATAAATTATGACCTAAAATGCAAATCTGAAATACTAACTTCTGAAATTCAATCTGAGATGACAGGGGTTTGAGAAGGGTCAATAAGTTTCAATGGCTGTGGCCATCTTATTTATAGATCTAAAACAATGTGATGCCAAAAGTGGAATAAGTTCGTACACACATTCTAATTCAATTCAATCCTACGTTTTACTCCTTGGTCATTTTACATTGGGGATTAGTTGTCCTTGTTATGCTAATTGTTCTTCTTGGCTTTCTTCTAAATGATGGTGGTGGAACTTGAGACAGCAAAGCCGAACAAGAAAAAAAAAAAAAAACAATAACTAAAAGCAACTGTTCGACATCCATTAAAAATGAATAAACCTCTAGCTTACTTCTAAATAATTTAGTTTTCTGGTAAACTTGGCATTGTATATTACAAATAAGTCAATTTGGATAAAAGCATCTGCTATATGCATAAATGTTAAAAATAAGTATTTCTCACCTGTAAACAAGAGAGTCATCGTATGTTCCATTATACTGAATCTGAAACATGCGTATTCCAGGTATATTCCTCTGGAAGTTAAATTTGATGAGTGCTGTGGACGAGGTGGCTTCTGCCATAACCACCCTCTTATCAGAGCTGGTCTTGGCATCGCCGGTGTGGTTGCTGCCATTTGCTCCCGCCCTTGTCGAAGTGGAGATGTCAGAAGAGCCCGGATCAGGCTCCTGGATGTTATTGGTGCTGTTGCTAATGTGTGGAAGCTTGATGATGACCAGCTCCACAGTCTGGTGGGCCTCTCCGGCGGGATTTGAGGAAATGCATGTGAAAGAGCCCGTGTCCTTTACTGTGCTTATCAGGATATCCAACGTACCGTTGTTGTAAACCAGTGTGCGTGACGAGTTTGAAACCAACTTCCCATCGGGAGATATCCAGTGAATGGCAGGTTCTGGATCTCCCCTAGCTTTGCACTTCAACGCTACCCGCTGTCCTTCCAGGACCCTCATCTCGTGAGAGTGGCGGGTGATGAGGGGCGGCTCACAGAGGAACTCCTCCTCTGGAATTGACCAGAAATAGCGTCCAGAGAGGTGCAAGGGTGTGGCACAGGTCTCCAAGTCGTCCTCGCGATTGAGCCGCCGAAGCCACAGCAGCTCACAGTTGCAGTGTAAAGGATTTCCTCCAAAGCTCAGAGCGAAAGAGGAAGGATTCAGTATACCAGACGTGGCCAGAACCTGCGCCCGCTGGAAAAGTGGATCCGGTGGAAGCTTCTGAAGCTTGTTGGAGGTCACGTCCAAGCGGTTGAGCTTCTGTAGAAGGGAAAAAGTCCCTTCAGGAATGTATTCGATCATGTTGTGGTCCAGACTAAGAGTGTGTAGGCTGGTCATCTTTTGAACAGCCTCCCAGGGGATGGTCTCCAGGTTGTTGTAGGATAAGTCCAGTTCTTCGAGGGCTAGTAAGTCATTAAAGGCTCCCATGTGGATGAGGGTCAGTTGGTTGTTGTTCAGAATCAGGTGATGCAGCTTAGACATGCCACTGAAGGTATCGTTGGCTATTCGCGTCAACCGGTTGTGGTCTAGATGCAAGGCTCGTAGGTTCTCCAAGTCCGCGAACGCATGTGGAGTGATGTAGCTTATTGTATTCCTCGACAAAGTAAGATCCACCAGCTTGGTCATGTTGGCCAAGTCTTTCCGTTTTATGCTGGTGACAAAGTTATCAGCTAGCCGGAGCTCCACGGTGTGCCTGTCGATGTTGGGCGGAACAAAGAGCAGCCCTTTTTTGGCACAGAGTGTTGCGAGGTTGGGGGATAGAACTTGACAGACGCAGCGCTTCGGACAGATCTGGGCCTTCACTGCCATTCCGATAACCAACAAGCAGACAAGCAGTTTTTCCATTGTAAATCAGGTTTTTACACCTAGGGAAAAGAGAGAGAAGTGTGTGATTAATATGCTACTGTGCCTTTGAACTACAATTTAAGCAAAGCAGGCCTTTATTCAGTTAGAGCATAATTGCATTTGTAGATGTTTATCAAACACCAGTGCTTAGCGCAGCCAGAATGCATGTGATAACAGCAGGCCACTGGTTATCCTGCAGTCATTTCAGGAAGTGTGATAAACAGTTCATCTTGCACAAACAAAACCCCATGTCAGATGTAAGAAATCAGCAGTTTAGTAACACAGCAGTAACATTCCCAAGCTCGAAATCAGTGTTGCCAGATCTCAAAAGAAAAACAAGCAACCTGCTCCGATAAAACATATCCAAAACAAGTAACTCACCAAAAATATTTTTTTTTGTCAGATCATTCTTTTGCGGGGTTAATTTCCCAAGCTTGTGCAGACTCTAAGTCAATATGTATAGTTAAAACAAACAAACAAACAAAAAAATATATATATTATTCATTATTTTGACAGCTAAAGGAGCTGAAGGTGCCCCCCCCCAAAAAAGATTAAATTATTACCTGGAAAATACTACAACAGAATTTTTTTTTCACCCAATATTAAAATATGAAAGAAACATTTTCTATGGAGGAAAACTTTCTCTGTTGTATCCTGGGACACAAACACAAACTATTCTTGTACATATTCACAGTGCAAATTATTTGCTTCTTTCACAAAGCTATATGTATATTTGCTTTCTTCTAATTACTTAAAATATACATTTATTTCACAGACCACCTACCATCACTTGCAGCTCCCTGAGGGTCTGCAGACCCCAGTGTTTTGAAAATCACTGATATAAAGTGCAGTTTGAACAGCAGGTGGGGAAATCTGACAGCTGTGATTAGTGGTTAGTCACACTTTATTGTGATATGGCAGCTAATCACTAGCTAGTCCAAACACACGACTGGAAATAAGCCTAAAATGCAACCACTTGCCCATATTTATAAGCAACTTTATATTAAAAAAAAAAAAAACAGGCCCAAAGTAGCTTATAAAAAGTGCTCATGGCAACACTGCTCAAAATAGATCGATGCAGTCTCTAAAGGAGTGTGGGTTTATTTCAGGCAAAACACATGGCTACAAACGCCATGCGCACTACAGGAACTATTTTAACACTTCAGTTTATTAGCGACAAATTAAGAACAACATTAATTCTTTCTAAACCCAATATGCTCTTTTCATCCTCGATTTCAAGGGTTTTAACACAACATCTTCCTTGTCTCACTTTCTCACACTTCTCTCGAAGGTGTGACTCATTCTTTCCTACTGTAGAGTCCTTCACTCTCCATTAGAACTGTGTGGGTGCGCAGAAGAGCTGTTTCATAATGACCGTGTGTGTGTGAACAGGAAACGCTTTTGCAAGACCCTGACCCAGTGGGGGCAACTGTATTATATTTATTATTAATTATATAATTATGCTGAGTTGAGCATGTAATGACACAATACGGGGTCTAACAACTCTGCACTCATAGAGAGTACTGCATTAAAAACAGCCATCAAAATGGTAAGAGAGGCTGACATCAGACTATGAAATCATAAAGAGACGGTCTGAGCATTAGACCTGGAATTACCCAAAGAAGCATGATCATTGATTGATTATATCATCTTTCTGTATAGTATATCTCAACTATGATCATTTGTTATTGTTTATTTACACTCATGCCATTCAATACAATGGAACTGAATAGTCATGAAGGGCTGTTACACCCCAAACCTTACAAAAAGCATAATAAAATTACAGTAAAAGAAGTCCATATGAATCATGTGCTACATTCAAAGCCTCAAAGTCATACGAAAGCTTAGAAAGGTTCCCTTCCATCACAATCAAGACATCATGCCAGGTTTGATATCAAAAAGGCCAAACATCATTGGTTTTTGTGCCTGGTCTCATGACATACAAATTTATGAAAGGGAAGAAACGTGATGAAAGAGAAAATTTACCATGAAAAATTAGCTTGTCTGTTTCATGCACATAGCATTTTACCTTCATTTATGATACCTTTATGGTGCTTTCAATATTATATTATTATACTATTACAGTATTTATTATTTACCATTAAAGTATTTATTAATATTTTGAATTGGCTTTTATTTTTATATTTTAATTTTAATTTTTGTTTAATTTATTTCTTTCAGACTTTATTCTGTCGGAGTAATTTTTGCACTTCAACCTATTTTATTAGTTAGCTGCCAAGGCAACATTTCTATTTTTTTTTTATCAATATTTACAGTTTATTTCAGCTTTATTTACAATAACAAAAAATTGTAATAGTTTTAGTCTGGTGTCAATATCCTGTCTAACATCATCTATTGTGCTTCTCTGAAGAAAGACATTCATACAGGTTTGAAACAACATGAGAGTGTGTTTATTTTTGGGCATTCCTTTGAGTGATGGAAAGATGACTTTTGAACATGGCTGGATAAGATAAAATACTCCCTCGTTCTCTCGTAAAAGACTCATCCGGTGAAACTATCTTCAGCACACAGTGAAACTTACAAGAGTACCACAGACCCGATGCTGCCGCCCAGTCACACAGCAAATGGAAAGATTGTGTTCTTTCCCACACTGCAAGTCTTCACTATTGATTTTCATTTCACCCTGTGGACAGGACGAAGCAGCGAGATTTGAGTGAGAGAAAGAGCAGGAGAAAGGAAAGAGCAAGAGAGACAGAGAAATACGATGCCTTAATGGAGAGTGATGTGTTGTGCATATGAACAACAGGGAATAGTATGTAGAGTGTATGATTCATGCCAGTGGATCTGATTCACGAGCCCTGACTCTTCACCAGTGCAGTAAAGCATAAGAGGCCTTGGCAGATGTGCATTATGTTTTGCCTCAAGATGAACTGATTTATGTGTTCAAGCCACATGGTTATGGAAGGATCAGTGTAGAAAAACTACTTTTTATACTGCTTGATGAAGTAGCAGGACACAGACCCATTTGTGTTATCTACATGGCCTGAAAACGTCTCAGGTTACGCATGTAACCATGGTTCCCTGAAGGGAACAAGACGCTGCGCCGAAAACGCTAGGGGAATGCCACCAGCGTAACCACGCTCTGAATAACGTGTGTAATCTATCCAATGTATGGGCATAGGCGGGTGATGTCACCGACCGGGAAGCTATAAAAGCACGTGCGGTGGAACCGGCGTCAGCTTCTGGGAATGAAGCAACCGCTCACAGGGATGCCGGAAGTATGGCCTCGAGACGCAGTATGGTCCCGGAAGTATGGCCTTGAGACATGCGTAACCTGAGACGTTCCCTTCCAGGAACTCGAGCTGCATCGCAAACGCTAGGGGAACGAGATGCCCACGCTGCCAGACTTCCAATAAGCTCGAATGGAGGCCTACAGAGAGCTTCTAACACCACCGCCAACCCCAGAGGCCACACCCAGAGCTTCCACAGCTCCAGGCGAGGGTGGACGATAGTGCCCCCCGCCTGTGAGAGGAGATCTCTCCTGACGGGAATCTCCCATGGAGTGCCGTCAAGGAGAGAAATCCGGTCCGAGAACCATACTCAGCCCTGCCAGAACGGGGCTACTAGTAGGAGACGGGCCCCGTCCTGGCGCACTCTCGCCAGAACTCCCGGGAGCAGAGCGATCGGGGGAAAGGCGTACAGACGAAGCCTCGGCCAAGTCTGTACCATAGCATCCAGCCCCAGTGGAGCTGGAGGAACTAGAGAGAACCAGAGTGGACATTGTGATGTCTCCTGAGTCTCAAAGAGGTCCACCTGTGCCTGGCCAAACACTCTCCATATCTGCTTCACCATCTCAGGGTGAAGCATCCATTCCCCGGGCCTCGGCCCCTGTCTCGACAGGATGTCTGCTCCCATATTGAGATAACCAGGAATGTGGATGGCTCTCAGTGAGCGAAGTCTGTCCTGGGACCACACAAGGATCTCATGTGCCAGATTGTACAAGGGGCGCGAACGCAGACCTCCCTGGTGGTTGATGTAAGAGACCACCGCTGTGTTGTCGGTGCGCACCAACACATGGTGATCTCTTAGGTCTGGGAGAAAGTGTTTGAGTGCTCGAAACACGGCCAGCATCTCCAAGCAGTTGATATGCCACGTGAGATGGCGACCACTCCACAGACCGCGGGCAGGGTGGCCATCCATGACCGCTCCCCAACCGGTGAGGGATGCGTCCGTCGCTAGCGTTACGCGGTGACAAGGAGCTCCCAGCACCGGGCCCTGAGACAAGAACCAAGGTTGTCTCCACATGTCTAAGGCACGTAGGCATCACCACGTGACCTTGATCGTGCAAAGTGGGTTTCCCCTCAGGGAGAACCCCTTGGTTCTGAGCCACCACTGTAGGGGTCTTATGTACAGCAGGCCAATAGGCATCACGTTGGACGCAGCTCCCATCAGACCCAGCAGTTTTTGAAACTGCTTGACAGTGAGTGACTGGCCTTTTCTCACTCTCTTGACTGACGAGAGGATCGACTCGATCCGAGCAGGGGACATGCGCGCCTGCAACACTCTGCTTTTGTGCCTCTCTATATGAGGAGCTGGTATGCAGCAGCCCCCTGAGCTAGAGATCGGCGAGGGAGGAACGCTGGAACGCTGACACTGGTTTACGGGCCTCATGGTACCTGTCGACGATGGAGTTGATGGCGTCGTTCAACAGGCCAAAAGGCGCAAGCGGGGCGTCCATGAGGAAGACCCTCTCTTTCTCCTTCATATCAGATAGGGTCAACCACAGATGTCTCTCCACAGCCACCATTGCTGCCATACACCTGCCGATGGCACGGTCGGTCTCTTTGGTGGAGCGGAGAGATAAATCAGCGGTTCTACGGAGCTCAGCAAAATCGTCAGGCTTGAGCTCCTCTCCCTCATCCAGCTCTTTGAGCAGGTCGGCTTGGTACGCCTGTAAAACCGCCATGGTGTGCAGACACGCACCAGGCTGTCCTGCAGCCACATACCCCTCGCCCACCAGCGCTGATGTTGTGCACAACGGCTTGGTGGGCAAGTTCGGAGCCTTCAGAGACGACGCCACGCTGGGGGACAGATAGCTCGCTCAACCCCACCACATTGCTGTAGTTATCAGAAGTGGGGATGAAGAGGTGGGCCGAGGATGGTTTTTCCCACGATCTCGACACCTCGGAAAAAACGGCAGGCTCCGTTTGTGAAGGTGGCGGCTTAGTATGCAGAAATCTCTCATCTAATTTACTCATCTGCGGTTCAGCCTGTTTCTCGGCGGCCAGCTGATGTTTAATTTGGCCACCGCGTGAGTAACCACCTCCACAAGCTCCTCATATTGGGGCGACTGAGGGTGCGACTCCTCATCGACACTCTCCACATCAACCTCCTCGAAGGCAGATAGAGGAAGTGTCGAGCCACCTCCCCGGGGGGAAGAAACCGCGGAGCGGGCTTCCGATCCCAGAGAGCGGCCACTGGATCTGGCAGGTGTGGAAGGAGATAGGGACTCTCCCAAGCAGACTACACACAGGCTGTGAGTATCCACCCCAGTGATGTAACGTTTGCAAGGGGGAACACACTGCCTGAAATGTGATCTGCTGTCGCCCAAGTGCTTAGTTTTGCAGTGCACTTTTGACATCTTGGAGCTTATAGTGCTTGTGTAAGGACAAACGACACTAAATAAGACTCATAACATGAAATGACAGACACACACACAGAGTGGTGGTTGCTGAATAACAAAAAGCTGACGCCGTTCCACCGCACATGCTTTTGTAGCTTGTCACCCACCTATGACGTCTCGCCCATCCATTGGACAGATTACACACGTGATTCAGAGCGCGGTCACGCTGGTCGCGTTCCCTTAGCGTTTTCGACGCAGCTCAAGTTACTGGAAGGGAAATTGTATATCAATCTAAAGCATGTTGTAACGGTGCTTGATCAGATAATTCCCAGTAGTTATCAGCAATTATCCAAGCCACTGTTTACCTCACTAAAGGTGACAATTCTGTTAGTTTTTTCCCCTGACAATGACAATCTTATCAAGGACATTGATTAAACCTGTTAAGTTATGACAAATATTCATAAAGAACACTAGCTAAATGTGACTAGCTAAATGTGTTCATTTATGATCCAAGCATACAACACCCAGAAATCTTCTCTTTCATCACCCTTCTTTATCATTTATGAATGCAGATTTGAGAATTACCACATTTGCATTTCCCAATTCTTTTACAAACTTAAATAGAGACAAACTACTGAACAAAAGGACTAATTATTCTGCATAGTTCATGCTTAATTAAGGGCATCTAAGTGATCAAAAATATAAAAAAAGAAATGTTTTTGGGAAAATACCAGTCTAAAAAAAAGAAAAGAAAAGGAACATTATTTCTTTGTTCTTCTTGCAATCCAGTTTGAATTAATGACTTCAGCATTTTAATTTGAAACGTTCTGATGAATGATTCACAACTTTCACATATCATAATTTCAATTTAAAAACTTTTTTCATACTTTACCAAGCACACTTTTCCAATCTGTCTTTTAGCACCACCCAAATCAACCCATTTTTCAATAACTCATTCACCTCACATATTCAACCACACAAGTGTGGTTTTCAAGTGTTGAATCAGTATAATTCTTAGCAGAATTTACAGATATCGACTGTATCCAAAATCTCATACTTGCCTACTAAATAGTAGGCGAGAAGCAGTATATGACAATAGTAATATATCTGAATTCACAAGGTATGTCCCAAGTCACGTACTTATGCAATATTCTATGCCGTTCTGTAGAATAAATAGTGAAGTGTGTTCACACTGAAAATTCCAACAAGGAAAAGTGCCTGGATGTTGCACCTAAATAGCCAAAAAAAAAATAAAATAAAAATAAGAACAACGTGTGGAATATTGGACACTTCATGCACTCAACTGTCGCAGCTTTAATTACATAGCAGAGGGGGAGGGGCTATCAGGTTCCAATGATAAATGACAAAATAACTTTATTTAATTTATACACTACACGGTCGAATGCCTAAGTGCATGGTGTATAAGCACATACTGTATAGTGCGTCATTTAGGACATGGCTACAGTCTTCATAAAACAGTAGGTAAAATGTACCTGGATTGCGTATTATTTCTAGACAGATTCTCAAGTGCGCATTTGATGGACACTTTACTATTCTATGAGGCTACAGAAGAGGATTTGTGAATGGCAGTGAAGTGACGCAGCTGACTCTATCTGCTACATGTAGTAGCAGACTGACACTATGATGGATGCAGTACATCTGGATTACATTCGTACTTCACACAGTCATACTATATAAAACATACATTTTAATAGTCACAAACCAATTACCGACTCAAAGGAAGTGGCTACTTGGATATTATGTGATTTTTGATGCAACCATGTTTTCACATTTTGCATATGCTGATGACTTTTATTTTGGAGTTGATTTCAGGCTTATAAATAGAATACTACCATGCTGCATACTGCTGAAATATGCATACTGTGCACAGTATGCACATTTTCTGTATGCATAGAATACCCAGGTGACCCATTACATTTGCAACTGTGTGGAATACTACATCCCAAAATGCATCAGTGTAATGGATGAATCAGTGGTAATATCAGATGTGATGCACGTCTTTCTTGACTCATTCTATCAGAATGCTAAATGTTAAGACATGTTTACACAAAAAACTGCAAATAAACTGTCTATTGTTTACAAGAATTTAAGAGCTAACAATATAGAATTCTAAGATTATAGAATTGTAAGCCTGAACACTGTTTGAAGATGTATATTAATCTGAACTTGTTTGGCTAAATAAACCATGCATGGGATCTGGTATAATCTTCAATCTAATGAAACAACATCTGCAATCCCTCCCAAAATCCAAGCTCTGGACCTAAACGCATCCTGATATAAAAATATCACTGATTCCATTAAAATCCTCTCTAGTCTGTCTAAATATACCAAAGAAAAAGCCACTTTGTATTATTCCAAATGACAAGTGACCACACTGAATAATCATGTAGATTATATATGCACAACAAGCACTCATGAAAAGCATAATGATAGCTACTGTGATGAGGAAGCTGAAGAGTGCTGTCAGTCACTTTGACTGGAAGCAATTGCCGTGCACTTCACTGTGAAGAGCAGCCCCAAGACAAACACTCGCTAATCAAGCATGTCTGAGAGAGTATGGATGTTTCACCCCACCACAGCCCTTAATGAAGTGAGGTGCTCGATTAAACCATAACACGTACGCCATGCAGCTCCTCTGTGGTTCTTTATGCAGGGGTGTGAATCCGCCACAGTCCTGAGATGGGAAAATTTACAAACAATGATACATTTCTGCATTTTAAATAGATAAATGCAATCATTCAGACTGTTTTGTGGGGCAGGAGAATACTATAAAATGTACAGTAAATTGTAAATTAAATCTGATATTATTCTGATATATTAATATTCATGACTTCTAATTATTATAATATGATTATACAATATAATCTAATTTTATGATCAAGGAGTGAACGACAAGAAAAAACAAAATGTAATAATCCATTTATGACGTGTTATTTTTTTTCTAATATTTTTAGGTGTACAATAATGCTTATGCTGCTTGATATTGCAAAGTGGTAGCCTATTTCTTATAATGTTTTAACTTTGACTTTTTATCTCAAAATTCTGACCTTTTTCTATCTATCTATCTATCGATCTATCTATCTATCTATCTATCTATCTATCTATCTATCTATCTATCTATCTATCTATCTATCTATCTATCTATCTATCTATCTATCTATCTATCTATCTATCTATCTATCTATCTATCTATCTATCTATCCATCCCATTGCAGAAACAAGCTTCTGCATGCAGGAATCATGTATGTGTATTTTGTTTGTAACAACTGTGTGTTGACCTGAGAGAGACAGAGAGAATGAGAAAGACATGATGTACAGAATCCCATGATTATCATGCATCATTCAAATGATAAAACATAAAAACTGCTCCATAATTTATATTGGTCATATTTTGTACACAATGCACACATGCATTTTTAAACGTCCTAAAAGGAGATGTTTTCCTCACTGAAAATATTATCATAAATATTTAAGACATGTCAACACAGCAGAGATGCAGATCAGGATAAGGGGAAAGAGAGAGAGAAAGAGAGAGAGAGAGAGAGAGAGAGAGAGAGATAGAGAGAGAGAGAGTGAGAGAGAGAGAGAGAGAGAGAAGGAGAAAGATGTCAAACTCATTCTGCAAAACTCTCACCAGATTTGGTGCTGTGAGGGTGTCAGGGTTTAACTAGTTAACCCTGCTGGTAGATGACATAACTGCAGTCAAGAAGCATTTTCTCCATTGACAGATATTCAAAAGTAGCCATGTACTCTTACGAAATGTATCTACAAATCACAAATATTTCTTTATAATAAAGAATATTTTGTCAGTGTCGTTTCTGATTTTTTCTGATTAAGTAGGTATTGAATATCTGTATAGAGGTATAACAGACCTCTTTGGTTGAATCCACAATTACAGTATAATTATGGATGGACTAATGGATGATATCAAATTCTTCCAATATATTTGAAATAATCTGAATTGGTTTTTCCAAAAACTAAACTAAAATCCATTTAAAGTTGATAGTTCACCTAAAAATGAAAATCCTGTCATCATTTACTCGCCCTCAAGTTATTCCAAATCCGTATGAGCTTCTGGTTACACTTTACTTTAAGGTGTCCTTGTTACAGTGTAATTGTACATTTGAGTACCGAGTAATATTAATTAACTACATGTACTTACTATATGGTTAGGGTTAGGATTAGGGTTACTTGCATGTAATTATGCATAGGTTATTTTTATTAAAATAGTAAGTATATGTAATGTGTAACAAATTGTGTTTTTCTCATACCATGGAAGTCAGTGGGTAACAGAAACTGTTTGGCTGGAAATTCATACAAGTTTGGAATAACTTGAGGGATTTACATTTTTAAATTAACTAAAAACTTGTTTGTATAAAATTAAATTTTGCAAAACAGGCATCGTCAGGCATTACTGGTCAAACATCTTCCATACACATTCTCCCACTTTTGCCTAAGTATAAAATGTTGTGACTTCTCACCTCCTATTTCTTTAGGGTAAATTCTAGCTACATTTTATACTTACAGGTTCACCTGAGAATGAGGGCCATTTGCACTTTTACTGTATTCCCAACACCACTAACCAAAATGTGGCACAATGTGAAATCCCATTCCTGGCCTATTTGCACTACGAACAGTGATGCACTGCAGATGTCAGCCTAAAGATGTTTTTGAAGAAAAATGTGGAGACTTTTGCTCCAACGGCTGGGAGGGAGGCTGACTTGTTCTGGAGGATGTAGATCCAGACTTCAACAGGAAGAGAAATGAAGCTGCATTTTTTCCTCACGCTAAGTGATGGCAGCAGCATTTTTCAGGCTGCTTATTCAAGATTAATCAGCACCTAATGGCAAAACAGAGTGCTAAAATCTCCATAAAAGAGAGAAGGGTACAGACTAAGAGAGATGGATTGAAATACAGAAAGGGAAAAAAAGAAACATCAACACATCCGCAGTAGTTGCCTGGAGCAATGACCAGCCTCAGCATCACTCCCACTGACACACACGCACAGCAACACAATAAGACAGAATCCATACTAAACATCTCTCCTTACTGCATTCCCTCCATTCTTTTCTACAATTTCCTTCTATCTAGCCTTTTCCCCTCAGCTCATCTATTGCCTTTCCTAACGTTTTGCTTCCTCCCCCACAGGAAAACAAAAACACAAATGAGATCTTTTTGAATATCTCAGGCATTTCATAGACATCAAATGAAGGATTTTGCTGACTTCTGCTACAACACAGATGTCTTTTTTTTTTACATAAAGACCCTATAATCTCTCTAAACTATGAAGTCAGAATGTATTTAAATAATCACACAGGAAAGAGAAATCATAAACAACAGTTTTCTCAACAGTTTCTCCTAGATGGCAATAAGAGTCTCCAGCTTGTGAGATTCTTCTACTGAGAAAAAAAGACCTCAGTAATCTCATGTCTCCACAATAGTTTCAGAAAAGATCTCTACAATCCCACACAAATCACAAATGATTTTAAGACTGAAAGTTTTTTATATATATTTTTTCATTCCAGAAGTGATGGAAGCCTGTTTCTGCCTTAGAAAAAAAAAAAGAAAAAAAAAAAAGGATAATTTCTACTTTTTTCTCACACTTTTTTCAAAATTTAGTCAAAATTGTCAGAAATAAACTCAGAATTCTGAGAAATAAAAGTTGTAGCAATTTGTATCTCACAATTCTGTTTATATACTCTATAGCAATTTGGACCCATTTTCTCTGAACTTAGAGAAAAAAAGGCAAAATTCTGAGATACAAAATAAAAAAACATTTTTTATTTTTTTTATTTTTTCCATTGTGGAAATAGGCTTCCACAGGATGGCAATGAATTAAACTTTCATTAATTTGTAATTTGGAACAAATCATATAGTTATTAAAAAGTTTAAGATGTTAGTCTTTAGCTTCTCAGATATTTACCCTAAGAAAAAGACCCTCTACAAAAACTCAATCATTTCATAAACTGTTTTCATTTACTCAAAGCCAATATCATTCATTTACTCCCAAAACCAAACTTTTCTGTGCTACAATATCCACATACATTTTATAAGCAATACTCATAAATACTGTAAGTCAACATTTGTCTTATTTGTGTCTATTTTGTCCCCTCTAAGAGCTACAGCAGAAACATGAGAAAACAACAACTGAGAACTCAGTTAAGTCTAATGAGTTACAAAGAGCAACCTCTAAGCAACAATATTTCTCCATTTAGGATTAGGATTGATTTAGGAGGTGCCCTACTTTTTTAACTTCCCCTTTTTTTGTCTCTTCTGCCACTGTACGAAAAGATGTCAAAATAAAGCAATATTTTGCACCTCTTCCTGCTCTGCCAACTTTCCCAAATTTTCTGGAGAAACGCTTTAGAGGAGCAGAGTGCAGCAATCATGAGAAATCTGTGCTCTGGAAAGATAACCTATTGTTCAGCACTGATCAAACCCTGAGAAGGAAAAGACTGTGTGACTGTGTGTGCGTGTCGGAGACGGGAACAACAGCTCGACAGAAAGAGAGCTGGCACGCAGGTCACTTAATTGGAAGAGAAAATGAATTCGGCGTTGCATACGATGGGATGAATTTTAATAAAGCACACTTGTGATACAGGACAGATCCTATCAGGGGAATCTAATTTCTCTTTTGGTTTCTGTGCAATGCCTGGCGTCTGAGCATGAGCAGATGCATCTATGGCCACTGAACCTTTTAATGCCACCAGTTTATTATAAGTGAAGCATTAATGTGGTTTTACCATAGTAAGGGGTACTGTTAGTACCAAAACACTCTCAATTTTCATAAAACACTACTTTATAATGATGGCCATCACTAATGATTTAAATATTCTGTTAAAAACAACAACCACAAGTAATGTAGCTTTCTATTATAAGAAATAAAAGAAAGGCTACAGATATGAAAACAGCTCACCAATGACTCACAGATGAAAAATACTGCTCCTAATTTTACATTCATGTGAAATAATTATGTAGTTCATAAGCCAAACTGTAGGATGTTTATGGTTGCTGAGCAACATACCAACTTAGCTCATTTCTATCAAATTGAACTGATGTGCAGTCACAGGTGTGCATATATTGGCTAACGAAAACAGCTTTAAACATGGCTGATCCAATCAAAATTTAGAGCCAGAACTATAATAACATGGTTTTCTGTTATAGTATCATAAAATGTGAATAGTTATAAAGCTGTACAGACCAACCAATGAGAAATTTTGGATTACTTGAGATGTGTCTCCTCTAGACTTCTAAGAACTCAACAGTGTCTAAAACTTGCCAAAAGATGCCAAAAGTCTACTATCTAAAATCAAAAAGAAATAAAAGATAAGAAAGACCTCAAATACTTCTCAACAACTTTTCCCTTTAGTTTTATAGTTCTGTGCTCTTACTGGTTGTCAATAATAATTATAATTTTTAGCGAATTTTGCAGCGTCATTTCCAAAACGTTTTCATAGTGATGCAATAGAAGAACCAAAAACTTTGTAGTGCACATTTCTTGAAAGAGCCTTTCTTGCAATGGGAAGATTCCATGCTCTTAAAAACAAAGGTTCCGATGTTTTCTTAGAGAATTTTAATGTTCTAAAACATTTTATGTTTCCACTATAAAGAACCTTTTCTGCATTTGAAAGGTTCCATGGATATTCAAGGTTCTTCATGGAACCATCAATGCCAATTATTTTAAAGAGTGTATGGATGTTAAAGGTTCTCCGTGGAACCTAGATGCCAATACGAACATTTATTTTTAAGAGTGTAGGAGAGACAAAGTTGATACCTCAATTAAACATAATGGAGATGGCCACTAAATCTCCAAAGCTTTGATAGAGCAACCTCAGAGCAGTTGATTTAAATTGGAAACTGCACCTAACCACTTAGAAGCAAACAAGACTTGAGCCAACCCTGTATGCCAAGCAACCTGAGACTCATTTTGACATGACGACAACTGTGTGCATGTGCATGCTGGCATATGTTAATAAGGTCTCCATGTGGGATCATGTGTCTGATGACTGAAGCTCAGCGGGAGCTGTTCTGTTCTGTCTGGCTGTCAGTGTTTGACCCAGAGCATCCGCATCCGCACACACACAAACAACCCGAGCGCTTTTCTGGTGACCCTCTGGCTTCTCGCGCCGCCCGTAGCCTGCCTCTCACAGCTCGTTAGAAGATCCTTCACCCCCCGCTGGGCTTCCGCCCACCTTGGCCGCTGATCACAACCGATGGAGAAAGCCAACATCATCGGCTCAAGCTGGGAGAGGAGAGAGAAGCCGGCGAGCGTGGACAGAGAGAAAGGCCTCCAGATACTTATGCTGGACTGCCACCACAACTCCATCGCTTTTGAAGCAGAGGACCCAGAACTCTTTGATCTGTAACAGAGCATCTGTAGCACCTCCATTGGGAGATGAGTGTGAAAAGATTGGTAACCAGAAGGTGATAGGTTGAAATCCCTCTTCACCTTATTACCTCGACACTAGTCTCAGCCTCACTGACCGCCCACAGTCTGTTCACTGACCGCCTGATGCATATTGCACACATAAATGGCAAAATCTCAAGCTCAATTCTGATTGGCTGGCTTCGTGTTTACAAAACATAACACACTTTTGAGGAAAAACTATCCACTGGATTTGCCAAAGTTTGCCAGGATAGTGGTTCCAAATTTTGTAGACTACATACCCATACCCATATTTGTTAGGTTTATGTGATTTATTTGAATACTTTCCTCCCATCAATTTTGCATCTGAAAGGGAAACTTCTATATGCATATTCAATAAGGCCAATTCAATAACTGTGTCCACGTATTTTCAGCACTAATTTGTCACTGCGCATCTTTAGTAAATCCTGACAGTACTTTTGTAACGCCAAAAGACGCCTGTTAGTAAAACTGGCCCAAAAAGTCTAGGACACTTTCTGGTCATCAACATTTGTGGAACATGTTTATTAATAACCAACTTGAAATTAAAGCTTAAACAACATGCAAAAACAAACTGGTTGCTTGCTTTACAAGTGGGCCAGAAAATCAATTTACCCTTGAAAAAAAGAGAATCTGGTGTATTTTTCTTTTTTTACTGAGAAACTGCTAGTAACACATTGAATTAAATGTTACATTTTTAAGTGGAAAGACTGAAATTGCATTTTTTTATCATATACAGATTTAAATCACTGTACCATTTAAGAGCATTTACTAAATAAAACATTGCAAAAAAACACTGCTTTGTGTATTCAACCTGAGGTGTAAGAAATATAATGCTCATTTCATCGTATCATTCATCTTACAAAATGAGAAATCTGGATAGACGATAACTGCACAGACAATAGCATTCTCTCTTTCAACCTACACTGAGCAAAAGAGAGGGAAAATACATTGATCTTAACATTTCCCTACATAAATGCTAATCATTTGTCTTATTAGTGTTATTCAGATACATTTACATCAGACAAAATAGCCATAATAAGTAACACATCCACAGTACAATCAGATATATGGCAGCCCTCACCATCATCAAAGGCAAAACTGCAATGGTAGATAAGATGAAAAGCGTTTGTGATGTGCGCTTTCCAACATACCGCCCAGGGCTGAAATACTCTCTCTGCCATTCGGTGTGCGATTAATGGTTGAGGCCTTCATTCTTTCCACCTGAGCTGTATATCAGATCCATGGCACCAGGGCTTAGCTGCGTGGATATCTCTCTTTCCCAGAACTCAAAGTAATTGATCCAGATTTGTGTCTTTTTATATATTTATTTTTTATAGACAAGACTTTTTTGGGAACTTTAAGCCAAGGGCATAATGGCTTAAGTTTTCATCTATCAGTACTCATTCATGATTGTGTCACATCAGCGATTTTATGTAAGGGTTTCTGCTAATGTTATATAAATGACACTAAGAGCGCTCACTATTGAAAATGCTTTGTGTCATCATAACCTCTGCTAAATCTGTCAAGCAGATGTATTTTAATTCCATCATAGATACAAAAATCGACTCCCCACTAAGAAGCAAAATAGGCTCAATGCCAATAAACCGAGATGCTTTTAATATAAAATGCCACAATTGTCAGAAATACTTTCAAGGTCTTTATCAAAACTAATCTGTCTTAGTAAATGAGTGTAAAAATTCCATCTGACAGATCTGATCAAAGCAAAATCCTGTAAAAATACAGGGTTCTGAAAAAACTGAGATTACATTGAAAATCCGGGAATTTAATGAAAAAAAGTTCTTAAAGGGGTCATATGATGCGATTTCAAGTTTTCCTTTCTCTTTGGAGTGTTACAAGCTGATTGTGTATAGATAAGATCCCTGAAGTTGCAAAGACTGAAGTCTCAAAACCAAAGAGATATTCTTTATCAAAGTTAAGACTCGCCCCCCTAAAACGGCTCATTCAAAACACGCCCCCACATGTCTACGTCACGATGTGGAAATATTTGCGTAACGCCGCCCAAATGTTCACGCAAAGAAAGAAGGCGTGGTTTCAGTAACTGCAGTAGTGTTGATGCAGCCATGTGTGTTTCTAGGCGAAAGCAAAAGCACTTTATTTGGTCTTCCGAAAGTAGATGCATTTAGGAATCATTAAGATTACTTACAATAGAACAGCACAACCCAGATGTTATCACAACGCATTTTATGGACAACCGTTTCGTGAACCTAGGAGAGGAGGTAATTCTGACTTTGCAATAACAATCTGTCGCTTCTGAATCTGTTTTTTTATTAGTTTAAGTATTTGCTATTGACTGCTCAAATGCGAAGTTTTGCACGTCGTGTGAGAGTGAGAGAGAGAGAGAGCGAGAGAGAGACAGGGACACATTACAGCATGACAGCTTTCTTAAACGCGGCTTGTGTGCAAACACATAGGAGCATCATCACTGTGTCTGTCATGTGACTCTGTTCCCCTTTTTGGCTTGAACTGATGGTAAAACTAAGGACATTATTAACTGTCTTCACATTTATTTTGAAAGCTAAAGCTCGTGATTATGGAAAGGGGTGTTACATTTCCGACTCGTGCTTGTGGTGTTCGGCCAATCACAATGCACTCTCTCAGCTGGCCAATCAGAGCAGACTGCGCTTGTCGCAAGGAGGGACTTTGTAAAAAACAAAGCGTTTGAGAGAGGCGGGGCATAGAGGACCTACAATAACGTACAGTTATTTGAACATTAAAGCATGTCAACATATTCTGTGACACCAAATATACAAAATAATGATTTTTAAAAAATAATCATTTGACCCTTTTAAAAGAAAAAAAATATGTGATGTTAAATTATACATTTTAGATTCTGAACTAGGTTGCTCATCTAATTAAAAGACAAGATTTTTAACATTAAATTACTTTTTTTTTTTTACCTTATATTAAGTGGTTTTTAAATATTTGTTTAACTTAAGATTCTTATGTTGCAAATCTAACTGAAAAAAATTAATAAAAATAAATAAAAATAAAATCATTTTCACTACTGAGCTCAGAATTTTGGACTGACTGTATTTGATTCATAAATACAATAAAATAAAACAAAGTCAAAAAAAGAAAAAAGTTAAATGTCAACATTGTAAAGCATGTCAGAAACACACTTCTAGGTCTTGCTATATCCAAACAAGCTTTGCTTTTGTATTGTTTACGGGTGGGTGTGCTTGTTTGGTGCTTCACTCGAATGCACTTGCCATTAAAGTGTCTCTATGTAAAGTGAAGCAAGCAACTTATCTCTGAGCTGAGAGCTGGCGTTCACAGCTGGGAAAGCTAGGCTTTATGAAGATCAATAGTCCTCTCCCTTTCTCGCTCTCTCTCTTTGGCTTTACTCAGTCTCAAAGTGAAGAAAAAGAAAACACACCCAGTGAGGTGATTACCTCATGCATGAAGTTCACATTACCCTTTCAGCCAGGCAAAGCTTTATGGGATTACAGGAAAATACCAGTGGAAAACAGGAGGATGAGTACAGGATAACTGTCTGTGCACCTCAAAGGAGAGGTTAAAGATGAGGGAATCGTCTTATGTCGCTGATGACATTTGAGCTAATGCTGTAACGAGTGTCCTCGCAAATATTTGTAAATATTATAACTTGGTCCAAGCCTTTTCAAAAGGTTAAGATTCAGAATATCATTGCTTAAAGCGGTTTATTTGAAGAGGGATATCAAAGTAACTGCTTGACTGGAGTAATGGTGAACAGAAGGTAGATCTAGCTATGTGATATTACAAAAAGTACTATTCCAATATGTTCTAGTAAGGATTAGTTTTAGTAAGGCACCCATGTCTGCAGACTGCCCACAGATTGTATGATGCAAAGTGCACACAAAAATAGCAAAAAGTAATAAAAATCACAAGAGGTTATGAAAAAATCAATTGGCTGGCTGGCTCCTACACAACATTATATGCTTTCCTTGAATGACAGAAGTGTCAGTCAACGAGTAACGAGGCTGCTACACTGCACAAAAAAATAGATGGATGGATAGATATATATAGATAGACACACACATATTTTTTTCAGTATCTTTGCATGGTTTTCCAAAGAATTTAAGATCATTTGTGTAAAAATGTGTATATATATACTGCAATAGTTCACAGTGTATAATAAGTGTTTAAGTGGAAAATAATTATCACATAAAGATATTCATGGGATTTGTTTCATATACTGACCACAAAGTCAATACATTTTCCACTAGACTGATATGATGTTTTATTAACAAAGTTCAGGAGGAGCGCGTCAGATACTTAGCCTAATTAACACAGGAGGTTCGCACTCAAGTTAATCAATGCACGGCTATAAATACAGCTGACATACCTCTATTCATTTGACGGATAATCAGCAACCCTCCACCACCTCTTCTCCACTCAAGAGGTATCACTAGAGTTCTCACCCCACTATGGAGGGTACTCTGGGTTCGGGCCATTCCTGAGCCCGGAGCCCTTCCCCAGGACAGCATGCCAAGTACGCATTACTATACTCGCCAAATACGCATTACCTTACTCGTGCTAAATATATGTAAGTGTGAACTCGTGAAATACCTTTATTTGAATGAAATACAACTTGGGTGCACATTGCTCTGTTATTGATTTTATATTTACTCATCCCTAAATCTCAACGCAAACAGTAGTTGGTCATTTTACAGCAATCAACTGTGTTTACGTGGGCAGATCTTGGCACAGATAAGCTGCAATGTGGAGCAGACTTCATGGCAATAGTCAAAAGTCTGGCTTTGGCTAGATCAAGCAGCTCTGGACTCTCTAATGGCTTCTCCTGACCTTCACCCCAGGAAATGTAAATAAGCAGAATCCTAATCATAATCCAGACCCAGAACTTCTCAAGGTGTGCCAGACCTCAAGAAACAAACAAACAGCCTTGTATAGACACACCACAGGGTAACAAGCTACCAAACCAAACGCTCATGATGCACAACAATAAATAAATGAATTATTCAAATCCCAACAGAAACCACAACCGAAAATGGTAGTTGGTGGGATTTCATATTTCTTTAAGTATAAATAAATTACACTGCAGTGCATGCAAAGAAGCAGGTGTTTACATGCATAGACACAGGTGCACACCGAATAGATCTGGTTTCACAATATGACACAGATGAGGATGGCTAAATGTTAACAGACCAGCATTTTTCCCAATGTGCATTTGTTTGTTTGTTTGTTTGATTTTGATTTGATCCCTAAATCCTCTTGTCTCACGAATGAGCGTTTGCAATGCAGGGGTCACATGGTTCCTCGCGGGTATGAGGACAGCTTAACCCTAAATGTCTCTGTGGAGTTGCTCATTGCCATCTGTGTGAGAGCTGGTGTGGTTTGATGCATACCCTTCGGCTAGCCGCACCAGCCACGAATAGACATTAAAACCTACAACAGATGGACACGCCACAGCTCTGTCAAACAGAGGACAAGTACACACACAAACTCACGGTTCGGAGAAATAAGCGTAAATAAGTGCATAATGCAGCACGCAATGTATGACAACAGCAACATCTTTCTGCGAGCTCATTACTTCTTGATACGCCTCTGTGACTTGTCCTGCAATTTAAAATCACACAACTTTACAAAGCATCCTATTGTGCTGTACTCTCAACACTCATTTGTATTTACGACAGTATAAAAAGACTTTCAAGCAGGCTCTATGTCTGTTTCAAAAGACATCTTTAGATGTCTCCTTGTTTGTCTCTAAAGAGACTAGAACTGAGCGTGGGGGAGAAAATGAACAAATATCTGGTCGGAGCGTGTGTTTTCTTTCAGTGTCTGTTCCTTCCTATCCTTCTCTCCAGCAGGGCTCTGATCTCATTTGCCTCTCAGTATTGATTTTGCATTTAAGGATTAATGCAGAGTCTAATGGACAATCAGTCGGAATAGCACCCCACCTCCCTCTCAGTCTTCTCGGCATCAAGAGGAAGGGACCGCCAAGATCTATAATCAATTTGTTTTGCAGTAATGCTCGCTGTTGTTTTTGGCAAATCATTGTTTGTCTTTATTGCTTAAGAGCTGAAATTTCAGGATGCTCCTCAAGCAGATCCTTTTTATCTGAACTGGTGTCTGGAACCCAAATATTTTATTAAAATATCAGAGAAATATCATACACAATAAGAAATAGGTGACGCATAAATAAATGATTTGTCCAGTATTATTTATATAGTATTTGACTTTAACTTTAGTAAGTTTTAGTAACTGTGTTTCTACTCATTTTAATTTCAGCTTAATCGTAATTTCATTTAACATTTATTTTATTTCAAGTAACGAAAATGCTTCTGTGTTCTCCAGCACCTTTTATTTCAGTTTTAGTTAATCATAATAATCATGCACTGTATTTTATATGTGTGGTGAACAGATAAAGTTGTTATTCATTCTTTTCTTTATTTTTTTTTTTGTTTTTCCCTTCAGTAGGAAAGTTATCCACTTGCACAGTTGTGAGATTATTGCATTTTGGTTAGTTACTCTCAGCACAGGTACTGTATAAACTAATGTACTCTTAGAATAAAATTGTAAAAAATTTGAGACTATACTTGCATGAAACTTTTGCCTTGTTTTTTTGTCAATTTTTGACAATCCAGTCTCTTTGTACAAAAACAGAAGCTTGAACATTCTGCCCAAGATATCTTATTGTGTTTCTGCGAGGAAAATATGAAAATATAATAGTGTGGGAATAACATAAAGGTGAGCAAATGATGAAAAAAAATTCATTTTTGGCTGTCTATTCCTGGAGAGATCCAGTAAAATGTTTAGCTCATTTCGCACTAAAAAGAGAGCATCATAAAAGGATTTAGAGAACAGCATAAAAATGATTTCAGCACTCTAGAGCTGATGATTTTGTCCATGCAGGTTTTTTTTCTTTCTTTTTTTTATAGACACAGGTCTGGTTGAGCCGGCTGTCTCAGCTCCTCTGGGTTCTCCAGCACCTGTGTCTGCTGCACCTGGGGTCTCTATAGATGGAGTTTCTCCCTCCTCTCCCTGGTGGGGTTTTATCCTTGCGACGCTCCAGCTTGAATCTAAATCGCACTGCCCATGGCAATGTCTGACTCCTGCATCTCAAACATTCCCCATTGTTTCCCCTCAAGTTCCTCATCAGCAAAGTTTGGCGTCGAGGCCTCTCTGATCAATGCTGCACGGAATGAGGGCGCTATTTCACTTTAAACCTGCCTGTGGCATTCACACATACATGCACTAACACACACACACAACGCCAACTGTGCCGGTGGTACAGCTCAGGTCGTGCTCCCTCCTGCGATCCAAACTAAATGATGCATATCCCATTATTCAGAGAAGTAGGTCACAGTTTATATACCACTGGCTCACACAAAAAGCACAATATCTTGCCCATATCTAGGACATGGTGAGAGACAAAAAAAAACAGTTTGTTTAGGATTTCAAGCTTACACCACTTACATTTGGTCTCTCAGAAGATTGAGAGGTCTGGCCAGGACAGGTCTCTAAGATGTCGGTCTCAATTATGTCACAATGTATGTCTCAGTGGTCCTGTTGTGAGAGCCACCAGTCACCGTCCCACACACTGACTAAGGGGTCGTTCTGATCACTTTTAAGGCCCATTAGAGCCACTTGCCAAAAGCAGATTCACTGGCTGATTGTTCACCTACCGGTCTGAAAGCTTGAATACATTCCGAGAGTGCATCTCTGCTTACAAACCCAATGGCGAGCTTTCTTCAAAGAGAGGAGTAGGATGCAGCAGCATCAGTCCACAACAACAAGAATTTGTGCTGATTCACCACATTCTCACAATAAAAGGTAAAAAAGCTGTTACTAAAGTGGTACCTTTTTCAAAAGCTACACATTTACACCTTATTTACCCCTAAAGGCTACATATTAGTACCTTAAAGATACATATTAGTTCCTGGAGTGTACATATTTGTACCTAAATGGTACATTTCAGTATCTTTTAAAAGGGTACAGCCTGAGTGAACACTATTGTACCTTTTTTTCTGAGAGTGCACCTGCTTTACTCTGCACTTTGCTGTTGTCTTGATTAGGTTTTTTTTTTTTTTAAATATGCCAAGGACACTGCTCCTAAAATATATGTTCAGCTTTAGATTTTCATGGTCACAACAGCGTTATTTTAGTATCACTGATATATTATTATAGTTTTTATTAATATTTTGAATTACTTTTTAGTTTTATATTTTGTTTAAATTAAAAAAAAAATACGATTTCTATTGTGTTTTTTGTCTTTTTTTAATATTCAATAGATTGTTTGTATTCATTTTTATTGCAGCTTTAGTTTTTGTTAAATTAAATTTAACTAAATGTTTTATTTCAAAGAATGGTTTTAGTAATCATTTTAGTTACCTGTAATAATCCTTATTTTAATCTTTTCTTTTGGCTGCAAATATTATACATATCTATATATATGTGTGTGTGTGTGTGTGTGTGTACTTATAAATACTTTATATATTTATGTATGTGTTATTTCTTGCTGTCAATAGAATTAAAATTAAATAATCACAATTAGTAATTCCATGACCTCCAAGGCTCCAACAAATCTTTAGAAACCAGAATGAAATCGCAATCACATAAAAATAGCTTTTTTTCTCTTTTGTTATCATTTTAGTTTTAGTTAACTATAATAATCCTGATTTTAATATTTTCTTTTGGCTGCAAGCCTTTAGAAATGAAGATGAAAGTAATAACACAAAAATAGTAGGGGTGTCCCCGACTAAGGATCAGAATATTGCCAATAGTCGACCGATAGTCGAATCATGTTTGGGGGCGGGGGCACAATACATTACCGAGTCAAGTCAGACATTACTGATGTTAACACACAGGGAAAATGTGTAACGGACGCCTCGCAGATACAAACGGGGTAAATAATGTTTTATGTTTTGATTAAAAGATAGTTAACACTAAATGTGAGCGAAACCCTAAGAATTCACAACTTTTTTTACAATAGTGCTCTCATTATAACGTTATGTATATGACAGTAGTTTAATGCTCTGTATTTCTGTTTTTAGCTGTGCGCGCTGAAGAGGACCAATAGAACTAAGCATATGATAGCAGGTTTTTAATAAATGGGATTTAACTCAGTTATCTAATATAGAATATGCTTTGTTCTATGTGAAATCAGATATTTGAGCACCCCCACATAGCCAAAATGGCATGATCATAACAGCCTGCGAATATATTCGTGAGATTGGTAGTCGAATCAGGCTCCTCCTATTGAAGCATCGAACCGTTGACTATTCGGGGTAACAACCATAAACTAGCATTTTTTCTCTAAACATTTTCCTCCAGCATTCTTGCGGAGCCCAGTTTGAAAACCCCTGGTTTTGATGCTTTCACTGAAGAGTTAGACCATTTACTAACAATACAGTAGCTAATTACACTACCATGTGAATGGTGATTTGTTGCATTCGTGTGTTTCTTCAATGACTAGTAACCCTAGCACCTCCAATAGTGACTACAGGTGAAAATCCAGCGCAAGGAGCTCAAAAATCATACAACGTATTGATCAAGCTCATAGCTCATTCATCTAAGCACTGTTTTCAGCCTTTCTACGGTCGTATTTTTGACTCTGAATAGGCCACTCTGCTATGAAGTGCTGCCCATGATTAATATTGAAACTATTAAATAGCCCTTGGTCTGTGATGATGAACGATCCACAGTCAGCTCACTTACCGACCCTGAATATGTATGAAAAGCCATAAAATTTAATGACGCTTTACCTTTCCAAAATGCAATACGCACTGGGATGCCTGTCTGCGGGAATACAACAATCCGCCCCTTTGTAAATCCTATAAAACATAGATTATGCTATGTATGCTGACCGCATGTGGACAGTATTGCAGCTGTATTTCAAAAAGAATGGGTCCTGTGGGTCCTGCATTTCCTGTGTGTGGAAATGCTGATGACCAAAAAGCTAGAATCATTAGACAGGGAACAAATCACAGAGGTATGTTTTCAAGAAGGCAAAACAAACAAATGCCGCCCCCCTTAAGGGGCTTCCTCTTGTCGCTTTGTGCATTGCGGCTTCTTGATTATCACAGTCTCTGTGTTTCCTGTGTAATAGCTGATGGCTTACAGGGTAGACACATCTCAGTAATTATATGTATTGGTCTAGGTGTGTGTGTGTGTGTTGTGTGGGTGTCCCATCTGAAGAAAAGCTCTGTCACTCTGGTAAATCATGCATAACAGTCTGACAGACAGGAAGAGCTAAAAGCATTCCGCTCCCACTGAGATGTTTTCCATCATAACATATCCAAGCGTTCTAGTTTCGAATCATCACACATACATGTATGCGCACATATGTGGAACGAGGAGGGCATCAGAGGACACAGAACAAAGAAAAGCCTTAATCATCAACATGCTGCAGCATCCTAATGATTTGCTTCCTCTGAAGGTCAAGACAACAAGCTGCAAATTAGGGGTGATCGAGCCAACAAAGCACAATATGGAGAGTGAATGGAGATGAATGCACTCTAGGTTCATCCAATAAATGCAAGGAGATAATTACAGGGTCATTAGGCTTTAATGATACTGATGATTTCGCCTGTACTCGTGCAGTATAAAACACATGGGGCTAGGAAAGATGACACTGGGGTGTATCTCTGACCTAGGAACGCTTTTGGTGACAATCAATCAATCAGTTGTCAATAAATCAATTAAATCTAATCCTTATGAGAATAAATCCTCAATGGAAAAAAGGTTTATCAAAAACACTATATAATACACTGTAAAACCGAACAGTGAAATTATTTGAATGAAATTAGTTAGTTTCACTCAAATAATAATGAAAGTTCATTGGACTTAATTGAAAAAAGTTCTGTAAACTCAAAATGTTGTTATAATAAGCTAAATTTAAAATGATTGAGTTTTCTAGTTCCCAGCATGCTTTGCATCAGACAAGAAGGAAAATAAATGTTGAAATTACGTGTTATTTAATTGTGTGTTTTTGTGCAAAATTAGCATATGTTTGTTAGATGTTAAAAGACCTTAAAAATGGTATTAAAAATGAAAACAAAATAAACAAACCAAATCAAAATTTGTCTTAAAAGATAAAAGGTTAAGGACAAAAGTAGATATAGCATTCAAAATTATGATGATTTTTTAAAATAAATTAACAAAATAAGATCCATTTGTTTAAAGAAAAAACTGTATGCTATTCATTATGAACAAAAGTTTGTTTCACAGATAAAAAAAAAAGTTAAGATGCAATTAATCTATTTCATGCAATCCAAATGCATTGTAATTTGCTTAATTTAATAACAACATACGTCTCCATTTAGATAAACAGGCATGTGTGATTGTGCATGTGTTTTACTGAAACATCTGAAGTGGGCAGATGTTTTGAGATTTTCAAGACCGTTTCCACAGTAACCAAGGCAGTAGCCATGAAGAGCAAAACCTTGAGTGGATTTCAATGAAACTTAACACTGCTTTTGCACGGATGAAGATTTTTGCTGCTTCTATTATGACAGAATCGTTCTAACCTTGATTTTATTCTCCAAAGGTGAAGTCACACAGCATTCCACTATCTTTATCTATAACTTACCTAAATTAGCTATAAAACAGCGTAAAATCTGTATGTAAAGTGTCTGAAGCTGAAGGAAAAGAAAAAGTTGTATAAGCCTATGAGGCAATAAAAAACAAGCACTATAATAAAGCAATCAAGAAATAAGGTAATCAGCTGAGCAATGTAGAAAGTGGATCAAAGAGAGATTAAAATGCAGAGAGTAATATTTAAGAGAGAAAGAAAGCCTAAGAGGAGATGAGAAAAGAACCTGAAGCCTTAAGACAATGCATACATTATGGCTCACCTCCGACGGGAAGTGTGATATCAAAGCTATGTTAATGCTCATAAACAGCTCAAAGTAATGAGACCGTCACATGCATCTCTGTCACATACCACCAGAAAACACAGCAATCAAAAGTAAACACTTCAGTACTTCGCTGCCATATTGCACCAAGACATTTCACACGTGTTTAGCTAAACATTTGGAAACGTCTTGACATCTAAGAAAAATGCGGAAACCGAGCAAATGAAATGTTTTTTGCTCTAGGAGGAGAAATAAACCGCAACACACAGATGCCACTCACAACTCTCCACCTCAATGGTTTCTTGTATGATTCGTGCATAATAAACATTAGATCTTCATGCGTGAAAGGAATTACGATGCTTTGAATTCCTTTCACTTCTTTTTAATTGTTATTTCACAGTTACTGGACAAAGATTAATCACTAGTCTCAGTCTCAGGACCGCCTAGAGTGTGTCTAATGCATATTGCTCACAAATAATGGCCAGATATGCAAACGATCTGATCTGATTGGCTGGCTTTATGCAATTTCACGTAATCAAAGGAAACAAATTAGTGTTTTAAAAGGTGCCAGGTTGTTGGAAGAAAATAATAAAAAAGAGCAATACTTATGGTACGTTCAATCCTACAGGGAAGTTCACATTTATAAGTTGTGAAGTCATTATTCAGTTATCAAATGGGTTCAAGTCACTTTGGTCGGAGCAAGATGGTGATACCATCTTTTTTTTTTTTTTTCTTACATATTTGTATAATAGAATCATATTTTGTAGATGCAACTTTAGTTTTACTGTAAATCAAAAAATATTAATAATTTCAACAAATTTATCATCAATACCGACATGATTTCTCATCGATACACACAACTCAAAAGACTCATAATTACGACATTATAGTAGCATTCATGAGCGTTCAACACATAAATACATTCTTTCCGACATGATCTAAATTCCAAACACAAAGTTAAACTTTTCCACCACTGTAGAACTATTCATGGAGACATTATTTGAATGAGCTACAGCTCAAGTAGCAAGCTGGTCTACTAGCGTAGAATCAATTTCAGATTTTCCACATGAAAAACAAGACTAGTCACTCAATTTAAATGTACTGTATTGTTCTTTTCCAAAAGATGTTGCAAACTGAACCAGACTTTATGCCTATAGTCAGAAATTAGTCTCTGTACGATCAATCATTACTCAGTTACTGTCTAATCAATTGTCATTAGCGATCAAGGTGCTGATGGGAAAAATGAGGCCTGCAATCTATAAGTGCTGTAGGGTCTTTTAATTCACACCTGCCTGGTTGATTAGAAATTCCTCCTCACTCATATTCCCTGAGCCCTAACAAAGAGCCTCGTTAGCCATGTTTAATTTGTGCCAGAACAAGCCAGGTTTGGATCTGGCACCTTTTTTAGTGGATTTCTCTGGAAAAAAAGTATGCTACTACTGCATGTTAAAAAACATCAAGTTTTGTCTACTGCCAATCGCTTGCAGTGTCAGTTGGGTTTTAATGGCAGATCCATCAGCAGTCTTTGTTCAACAACCTCATCATTTACAAATTAAGCACTGCTCGTTAGCATGTGATAGCTATTTTATCCTCTAACAGAGCCTGGCTAACCTCTGGTTGTGCTTTGACAGACACATTTTCGGATCTCTAAATCCTCCCAGGTGCTCATTGTGCTCTGTGGCATCTCTAGAGACGGTGAGTGGCACCTCTGGAGTGACAGACGGCCTTTGCTCAGCTCATGAGTCTGCCTGCACTGGGACATAAACTCACGGTGACAGCCTCCATTCAGGCCTCCCAGGTGTCTCCTCTAAAACAGCTATTCAACCTTTCAGCTTCTTAATGAGAATCAACAAAGCATCAAAGCCTTTCTAAACTCCTGCTTCCTGCCTTTAACTAAATGATTCTCTTGTTTTGAAGTACAGTGGGAAAGAATGTCACACAATGCAAGCTATACACTCTTTATTGTGTTTGTATAGTTGGCATTTCAAGTGTCCTGCAGTGTGATATGCTATACTTCACCTAAAATTATTTTAAATAACACATTATTAGACTTGTCACAACGTCAGAATTTTCACACCACTGCAGTATTCATGTTCAAAATGACTATACTGCTAATACCACCGGTAGGTGGCGCTGTGAGGTAATTGTTGTTGCGCAATAACACAAAATAGCTTGAATTTTATTTCTCAATCTACTTTAACTAAAAACAAAACACCCACACACACACACAAAATATACAATCATTAAATTGTGTTGTTTTCCAAAACACTTTACATTGTGTTTTGATTCAAACTTGGTTAAATTCTAAATTCTAAAAATCTAAAACCTTGATGTTCAATAAAGGATTTTTCTTTTTTTACAACAGCTTTATTATATATAATTTTAAGTAGGGCATGTTGGGTTAAGTTTGCTGTACCAAAACGTTTCATTTTATTTTCCCACTTAATAGTATAAAAAAACAAAAACAATAATTGTACTAATAAATAAAAAATAAATAAAGAAAAATTATTCTATACAACTGACTGAACTTGTTGTTGCCTGATTTGGATAAATTCCCCCCAAAATTTTAATCCTGACATTTAATCATTCTTGTAGTGCTCCAAACCAATGTTTTTTTTTTCATGAAATGAAAAAGGATCATATTTACAATGTTACAATTTACCGAACCAAAGCTTTCGAGCTTCAAAAAGTATGACAAAGCAATATATCTGTGAGTTAATCACTCAAAATCTTAGAATTCACTTTTAAAAAAATATTTTTGGTTTAATTATTCCTTCGAATAATATGATAAAAAACAAGGACTGATTTTACCACCCCTTTACATCACAAATACCCTCTTAAAAACACATTTTCCTCTCAATAGATGGAATACAACCTTATTTTGTTAATTACTCAGTTCTCAAAGAAAAGTTTTACCTTGCAGTAAAATTCAGTTTGACAGAGCAAACAACTGACAGCTTCAGAAGAATTTCAAGACCTTAGCCAGAGTTCATCTGTAGGTCTTTTCTTGTAAAGGATGCTTTAAAATCAACAAAGACATTTAGTCAACACATTAGCTGTCATCTCATGCCATCCCTTGGTTACTTTTCCCTAACTTGCACTTTCCAGAAAGTACCAAAAGTTAGTATTTTTTCAGATAAATAGGTAAGTAAAAATCCCTGAACCACACAGGTCACAACAACAGTGCTGTCGTCCCCATTAAATACGAGCCTGAAATAGTTTGTGGTGTGTGATAAATCACTGGCTAATGAGAGAGAGCAGGTTGGTGGTGCATTTGTATTCCGCCCAGCTGTTGGCAGACTTCTATCTGCTTTGAGCCTCTCATGGCCATAGAGGGAGCGAGAGTGACTGCATTAAGCCATTATAGTTTGCTGTTCATCCTGAACACAGATGTGCATACAGCCATTTCAGTCCATCATTTAGTGTCAATATGCGCAGGAGACAGAGGCCAGAGGAGGTAATCATATACGCAATAAACGCACCTACCAAATCTTTATCTTCATCAGCCGGGCCAAGTGAAGTGCAATTAGGGTCTCCTGGCGTAGGACACATTGCCTAGCTGCTTTTTACAGTTTCTGCTTGGGTACGGCTGTAGATAAGAAGCCAATTCCATTACCAAAAACTAGTGCAAGGATACAGCAAGAGCTTTAATGCGCTCTTTACCACTTAAGTGAGTATATCAAGCATGCCGTGTGGCACTGTCTCATTTTATAGCTTCTGCAGACCTCTTTTTATGACTCAGTATCTGCTTACTTTAGTAAGATCTGCTTACTGTAAGCCATACCTGGCCAGCCATGTTTGCAGCAGGGGGGAGCTGTATCCGATGCCACCTACTGCATCAGAAGGTTTTCTCAGCTTTACTCCCTCAGGTCAGCTCATCAAAGACACTCAAGTGGTCTGCAGTTTCAAAAGGAAGGAAGACTTTATCAGGCGGTGAGCACGAACAGAAATAAACTGGAATGAGAGTAGTAGGGCTAGCAATAGGCTCTTTTTAAACACTGCTTTGTGAAGCTCTGAAACCTTTGTGAATCATTTGTTTCAAACTATTTCATAATGTTTCAATCTCTGTGAACCCATGAACCAGTCTATGGTTTTTACCTTATCTCTGATCCATTTTATACATTATTAATGACACATTTGTATACTGAATAGGAAGACTTGTAGAGATTAGTCTATTACTGACATGATTAACCAAGCTCTCCACAAAACAAATCACATTTACTAGACTACTCTTTCAATAAAACATTTGCTGTTGGTTTGTAAAAGGTGTTTTTAGGCCTGTTGAGCAGAGCTTTTATTGCATTTACCATTCTGACCAGCAAAAGTCACTAGTATGTGGTGTTACAAGTCGAAAAGGTTAACCATTTTGCAAAGCAACTGGTTCAATGGATTCAAAGTTCTGAAAATATTTATTTCTCCCATCACTAAGTATGGCTGAATTATATTTTAATCGCAATTCCGATTTATGCTTCTCTGAATTAATTAAGCATAATTGTCTGTGCCCACTAATTATTTATCCTGAAAACTTGTTATTAGTAACACGCCTTCACAAGCTATCATGCAAATTGCCAGATATCAAGTGCTTAAATCCCCTATAAATGGATACTCACCTACTCTGTGTTTACATACTGTAATCTTCCCAACCTGGCAACAATGTGACTTGTGCCCTCTCTGCACCAAGAAAAAATAGTTGGAGCTTAGTGATCTCTACTGCAATATTATGCTCAAACTAAATTGTTTTCTTTCATGTGGCGGTTTGTGCTGTTTGCTACTAACCTGAACTGTAATAAATCTGAACATTATTCTGGACTGTATTTTTTGTAATTGTAGTTGCTGAATAAATGTCATTACGCCGTCCTTTTAAGGGAAAAATATTAACATAATTTGGAATTGTTGGTGTTAATACCAGGAAATTTACTGGTATAGCTTTTGAGAGAAACATCTTATTATAACACTTTTCATGAAAACAGTTTATTTATATAAAAAATAGGTTTATTTATATAATAAATATAATACATTAGGAAACTAAATTAGGTAAAATAATGTGAGTTGACATTCTTTTGATTTGTGCTTATGTAAAAGTGTAATAATTCTCATGATATCTAAAATATATATACATGAAATGACACTAATCATGATTATCGTGATTATAATTTTTTGAGTAAAACAGTCATGATTATCAGTTCAGTGCAGCTCTACAGAGTTGGATATTCACTGATACTGATTAACAATAGAACATACTATTCTGCTCATAAATGCAGACCTGAGTAAACAACTACGATGTGATAGTATAGGTATAAGAATGCATCACCCTGGACCAGATTAAGGCCATCCATGTTGTTGAGGCTCTTCCTCTATGTCTGTAATCTGATCAGTTCAGATAAAATCAGGTCTAACGCTCTGATGCACTCGCCAACACAAAACACTTCCGTTCTCAGAACACAACACAAATATTTATCCCATTTTCACCTTGCGAATACAAGACTAATATTTGCAAACAGATTAGACGGGGGATTGGCATTGCTGAAAGGCCCTATAATAGAGATCAGAGGAAACAAATATGAATTGTTTTTATATGTATGTGTATAGAAATCATTCCAAGCCAGTTCTGTTTAGATGATGAGGCTTAAATAAGTGCAGTATGGATGCATGGGCTACTTTAAAGAGATAGCTTTGGTTAGCTAAACTCTATTAATCTCGTTATGGATGACACAGGCTTTGCTCCATACAGAGGAAAGCAGAAGGTAGCGGTGATATGCTAATGCAGATGACAGCTAATGCACGCTGATGATTTATTTCTAGATCAGAGAGGTCTGATGAAGCTTCAGTCACCAAAGACTTTCAGTAGCACCACAACAACAAACAACTGCGCAGAATATCAGCACTCCTATAATCTTCTATGACTCCATCTTTGGATCACACTCCTCATTTTATGGTCTACTCCACCACATTTATTAGAAGTCAATGTTAACTGAGTACACAAATGTGGGCGACAATCACAACATTTCTCAAGAATATGCCCAAGGATTTTATTAAAAGAAAATCTGGATATTACACTCCTCTAAAAAAATCTGAATATTACACTCCCACACAAATACAAAAACAATACTAATATTTGCATATATTTTTTAATGATTCTATTTTAAGACAAACTGCATTGACATGAAATGGCACAGATATATTCAAAGCAATTAAACCCACCACCATGGCCCACAATTTTAATATTGAATATACTTCCAAACACTCTTGAACATCATTAAAATTATGCTTTGATAAATTCCATATGTTACATTTGAACTGGAGCACTTGGAAATGGTAGGGAATCCACTAGAGTATTGATAATGCTATTATGATATTATTAGATTAGATAAATCATCTTTTGTCACTTCCTCTTCCTTCTAGTGATTTATTCCCTATTTTTACCCTTGATGGCCTCTAATCCATGATAATTTTTCTATGTTCAAGTCTCAGTGGACCACATCAACCACCGTCCAGTACAACAGTGCTGCAGACAAAGAGTAACACACACATTCATTGTGAACACAGAGGAAAGCCTCCAGTCCCCAACACATACACATAACTAATGGCATTATAGCTTCATTGGCCTTTGTACCCAGAATCTATTTCTATTCACAGCTGTCAGTTTTCTCTTGCTTAAAGCAGCAGGGTGACAAGATCAAAACAAGGCACCAGTGCCTCAGTGACAGCTCATTATCACAGACAAACACCCCCTAAAGTGACTCCCACTCGAACCTCTGCCATTTTACCTCGCCGCCTCTCCTGTCACTCTGACAACAACCACACTCTCCCCATCTCCGAACGCCAGCACTCCCGAATCCGGAATTCAGAACGTTTAGAGCTGATCATGACCTCACCGTGGCTGTGTTGTGATTTTATGCAGCTTCCAAAGCTGGCTGTTTTGAGTGGAATTGTTTCAGTTTATGTCTCTTGCCAAATGTTTTCTGAACAGCTGCCCGAAAGCTTTTTACATCCCAGTGACTCTGTCCTCTGCGACTCAAAAATAGCTTCCGGAAGATTCAGGTGGTGCCTCACAGCATCTTCAGAAACACTGCAGGGTAGTTTTTAACCTGTGCGGACATGTGATAAAAGAATAACCTAGGGGGTCTGAGATGTTACTTTTTAGTATTGGCAAACATCTTGAGCGGCCATCTGCCGTGTATCTCAAAGTTGGATATAAGATCATAATGTTAACTAAAGGTTGAGTTTTGACCTCATATCCAATATCTAATCTATTTTGACATGTTTACATTCATCTGTTTGGGTCACAGATCTATTGGGTTTAATTCTATTGTTTTAGCTGACATAACTCATGCACAACAGCTGGTCACCCAGGCCTGCAAATACTCCATACCAGTCAGAGCAGATACAGTGTACAAATCTTCCACAGAAAACAACATGGATGATTAACTGACAGAAATAATTTAACCTTGTAGTCTATGACATCAAAGAAAGTCACAAAAGCTAAAGGAATAAATATAGGATTATTCTTTACTCAACCAAACACATTTACACTACCAGTCAAACTGGTATAAATACTGTTTTTAAAAAATGTTTTTGAAGGAAGTTTTTTTATACTCACCAAGGCTACATTTATTTGATAAAAATGCAGTAAAAACAATAATATTATGAAATATTATTACAATTTAAAGCTTTCTATTGAAAAATCTTTTAAGATGGCAAAGCTGAATTTTCAGTAGCCATTACTCCAGTGTCACATGATCCTTCTAATATGCTGATTTGGTACTCAATTATTATCAGTTATTATTACTGCAATAGAACAGCATTTATTAGAAATATATATATTTTTAAATTTATTTACTGTAGCTTCGTCCTTGCAAGTTATTTATTTATTTATTTTTCAAAAAGAAAATAAATCCTGTACGTCTGAATGGCAGTGTATTACAATGTCCACAAATATATTAAGTAGCAATATTTTCAACATAATATGACAATAAGAAATGTTTCCAAATCAGCATATTATTTTTGAAAGATCATGTGACACTGAGTAATGACTGGAGTAATGGCTGCTTACAATTCAGCTTTGCCATCACAGGAATAAATTCCTTTTAACTTTTTTTTCATAGAAAATAATATTTCACAATATTCCTTTTTTTTATGTATTTTTGTATCAAATAAATTCAGCCTTAGTAAGTATAAGATACTTCTTTCAAAAGCATTAAAAAATCCTTAATTATTCCAATATTTTGACCGGTAGTGTATATAGCTTCCCAGGTTTCTCTCAATTCTATATTTGGAGCAAGAAATGCAGAGGAACAAACCAGAGACATGGCTGCTTCTCCAGACATCCGTAAACAGCAGCATATTAGGTTTCATCATCTCAGCACAGTTAACATGTCTCCTAATTGCTCACATGCAAAAAGCAACTGTATGACTGAAACGATCTTAACAACATCTGTCTCAAACATGCAGCTCACAACTTACTGTACCACTATAAATCACCTACAATTTATCAGGTCTGCTGTGATTCCGGCCTGCTAGTTGCATCATTTCAAAGAAAGCTCAGTTTTACTCTAAACTGCAAAATAACTCAATGAGTGTGATAATCCTTTTTACCCTTTCCAATTCCTTACTCAAACAATCACGCAAGCTGTGGGAATCATTGCGCTCTTGCTGGCTTCTTGGCTCTATCTCATCTTATCATGGGTCTAAGCTCAGCAAGAGTAATTAAACAAGTCTGAAGGACTTTCTGGCATCCTGGCACCACATTCAACACAACAGACAGCCACGGGAGTTTTAGGATCGGTCCATAGTGCTGGAAAACATGCTAATTTCAATGTTATGTAAAGAAGGGCAATCAATGCTGCACATTTTACTACAGATGTTAAAATAATTGGGTACATTAACCTACACGGCTGACCTACAAGGTCTACACACAAGCAGTTCCACAAATCTATTACACATTAAATATGCAGTTTGTTAGAAGTGCTGTAACATGAATATCCTATTATAAAGTATAAGACACTCTTTCTATATTGTCTTGTCAGCATGATAAAACCATAGTTTCCCACACCCTTATCCAGAAAGACACTCGCAAAGTCACTGGCTCCTCAGAGCTGCTGTGTGAGCCATAAATTGAATTATAGCACCACCAGCCAGTGGAAGAGGTGCTGCAGTTCAGTTACCCATCTACTCCCTGTGAAAACTCAAACATTGTGGCCAAATTTATAAAGCAGCTTCATATCAAACAACATATTTCTTATGTTTGTGTTTTACAAACTTAGGAACAACAATATAATATAGAAAATTGCATTTCATTTGAAGTAATTCTATATAAATTGAGGATTTTTGTCAAAGTAACTGATGGAATTTGACAGCTTAAAATAAAACAAACATTTATGGTATATTATTTTGCATTTAGATATAAAATATAATTTTGGAACATAGATTATATATAATTGATATTTTAAATATTTAAAGTAATAAAATATATTGACTTGGAAAAAAATTCTAAAAGCTCAAGAGCATCATAAAATAAAGCATGCAAGAATATACAACATAACTATTTTGTTAATTTAACTTTTTTTGGTAAAAGAAAGGTTAATGAAGACAGATGAAGACATTTCATATTGCTGTTCATGTTTCAGGTGTGTATGGCAAACGACGATAAAACCTAAACAGCAATGACAAGAATCAGTCTAAAAAGCCCTAAATCTTAATGTAGGTGTTCAGAATAATCAAATAGAGCTGCACACATCATCTAAATAACCAAAGACCACTACAAAATGCTCTTTAATTTCTTCTCTCCTACAGCCCTTAATATTAACCCAGCATGCTTGAAATTCATTATTAAAACCATTTGCTAAAAGATGAAATACAACTCCTGCCTATTTAATCACGCACAAAATAAATTTTTTGGTGGAAAATCACAATATGAAATGCAAGTTCCTTCGCTGCAGTGAATGCAAATATGACTTTTATCGGAAAAATCGCACGAAATCCGAATGCACATATGACTGGGATACGCCTCCTATATCATCGACTGGATCGGTGCCAATTCTGATGACTATTACTTCATTGCTTCTACTGTTCAATATCTCACAAATAAACCCTCATGACACAGAGAATGACACTCTTAATGTCACCATTACTTATAACAGAGCAGATGCAGATTACGGATGTGGATGCATATGAAAGAATTGATTTCAATCTAGTCTTTCAACACAACCCCCTCCACCGCCCAACAACCAAACAAACACACACACACACACACACACACACAAACCCATCCATCCCATTATCTCAACTAGCCTATACTAGCCTATACAAGCACTCTGTCCAAACCATGGCTATATCTTTTATGCGTGAAGCTGATGTTCTACAATAAGCTATTATGAAGCATTTCAATGCACTTATTTCTCATTTCTGAGAGCAAAAGAGAGTTCTTCTCCTTAAGACACATACTGACCTTGCCTAAAAACCAAAGCCTCTCCAGATACTCTGAAAACAGATCCAGACACTCGGCACCGATTCTTCAAGGCGGTCGAGAAGGGACAGTTCAATGTGAAAAGCCATTCAATATTCAGACAGAAAAGTTTACCTAGCAGAAGGAACGCCAGTCCGGCTTGAAGCACCGAGGGTCAGAGGAACCGAATCTTCTCACTTGTCATATTTCCCCATGTTGTGCTCCACTGGATTCAGACTAAATTCAAAGGTGCGTGCGATATGAAGGCATCCAACTCCCCAAAGCCCATATCCAAAGCCACTAAAATCCAATGGGTTTTTCCTTTCGACGTAATGGATGGATATCCCCAAAAACGTACTCTGAGGGACAGTCAAATTCCTGCGCAATGTGCCCGACGCCCCTCAAGAAAGCCAAGTACTTGTTTTCCCCTCAGAAGCGCGGAAGCTCGTGCCATTCTCCTCCCGCCCGTCGACGCACCTCGCTCGAGCGCGAGCTTTCGTCCGCATTAAACCCGGGAAGTCAAATCAAATCTCAACACAGAGACCTTCTCACCACCGCACCTTTACAAGTAACGTTACTTCCTCCCCGCTTAATCCACACAATCACTGACCGACTGCCTTCCGCGCCAACCCTCCATCCAAAAGGTACCAAAAGTGTCTTCTCCTCAGACAGCGTACGCTCTACACACGCGACTGGAGATGGAATAATAACTCGAAATGTCTCCGATAAGTCGCTATAACACACATGGGATGCTGGAAATTTAAAGGGGGGTCTAATTAATTGCCCGTGAAGCGGGAAGAGGGAGCAAACTCCTCATCATAAAGGTCGAGCTGTTTAAACAAACTAGTTTTGCACCAGCCGCTGCCTGGGATCATCCGTATAACTGCTGTTCTCTCTCCCCTGCTGTTCGGATTGGGAGAGAGAAAGCAGGACATCATCACGGATTGGCTCAGACTGACGCTCTCAATACTTGATACGTGTGTCACTCTGCGCCTCTCAGTGAGAAGTGTTGTTGATTTAGTGCTCGAAGACGACGGAAAAGGTCAAGAAAACCACGGACTATCATGGCAAGCTGCTTTAACGTTTATTGCTTAAAACATAGTACTGATAATTACTTTTTAAACTAATAAATTATCCAGTATTACGTCTAAGGATTTTTTTTTTTCACTGGCTATCTTTTCATTAGATACTATTAAAGGGTTAGTTCACCCAAAAATGTAAATTTTGTTATTAATTACTAACCCTCATTATGTCATTCCAAACTCGTAAGACATTTGTTTGCATGTATCTTCAAAGCACAAATTAAGATATTCTTTATGAAATCTGAGAGTTCTCAGAACCGTAGACAGTAACACAACTGCAATGTTCCCAGTCCCAGAAACGTAGCAAGGACATTGGCATATGCTAACCTGATCGCATGAAAGTGCACCAAATAAAAAAAAAACTTATGGTATTGATACGCAAAAATGGACTTTGGTGTGTGTATATGCTACGCGATGGGTAGGATTAGGGTTGTGGGGTAGATGCATATCATATGTACGCAAAAACTGCATATCATATGCACGCCAACAAATTTTGTATCATATGCAAGCGAAAACTGCATATTATAAGCAAACATGTGCATATCGTATGAACACCAAAGTCAATTTTTGCATTTCAATACCATGAGTTTTCCTTTTTATTTGGCGTACTATGTAATCAGCGTTGTTTAGACATAAACAACGCTGATTACATTGATTACATTCTTGGGACAGTGCACACATTTGTCGTGGTAACTCGGGGAGAAGAATTGTTTAATAAATTATGTTATTTTTGTTTTCTTCGTGCTTAAAAAGTATTCTTGTATTAAACGTTTCATGCATGAATTGTGACAACCTCCATCAAGGTTAGTTTGCTTTTTGCTTGTATTGCTCTTAGGCCATGAAAAACAAGAACTTTTATTTTATTTCACACATATTTCATTCTAATACAGCACTGGCACAGTAATACTGTGTGTATTTAACAAATCAAATAATAAAATGATATAAAATCATGTTAAAATTGCAAAATATCAACAAAAAAATATAAGGAAAGATGAGAGTGGACAGATGATTATTTAGATTTTCCTCACATTCTAAAATAAATACTTGGAAAATGTAACAATAATATGACTCCTTAGATGTTACTTGATGTTACAACATTTTTATTATTTATTTATGTATGCATGTATGCATGCATTTTAATCAGCAAGAGTCTCCTAGGACAGAAGGAATGGATGGATAGTCTGAAGCACCTTGGCATTTCTGACTGGTCGTCAGACATCTTGGTTTGGAGAAGAAAAAAACCCCACAAATTATGGCTTACCACTAGGTGGCAGTTTATAGGATGATGCCTAGTGACCACTCTAGTAGCTGATGTGCAGATCAGTGTTAATTACGTCGTCGACGACGAAAAATATTCGTTAACAAACCTTTTTTCTGTGACTAAGACGAGACGTTGACGAGCTAAAACTAATATCTGACTAAAACTATGATGAAATTTATGCCACATCTTCGTTAACAAGACGAGACGGGACTAAAATGTTATTGGAGGACTACCGGACATTCAAAATACATCCTATAGGCTAAGTTAACTGTCTTGTCTTTCAAAATGTGCGTCTCTGTCATTGGATAAGGTGCGTTTGCATGGCAGCCGCAGTGGACGGATAGGCTACAAAAACGCGAACTAGCGATCTGAAACAATGGCCTCAGCTCCCGAAGGGTTAGGGAGTGGGTGACCAGACATCCCATTTTTCCCGGGAGTCACAATTCATTGGCGATTAACTTAAAGTTAGTGAAGGTGCGATAGGCGGAAACGCACTGATAGAAGTGCTCTCTCTCGCGCACGCTCCACTTCTTCAGTTCTCATACAGCGCGCGATCACTACACACACAGCAGTCCAAATGTCTATCATGTAGAGTATCTCACGGAAATACAGTCCGTTATGGTTTAAGTGAGCTTAAACAGGTGGGTGAAAACTGAATGTATGTCAGTAGGCTATTACATGCATACCTTCCGTCTTAAATGGACAGCATTCCTAATTATCTGTCATAAATGTTAACCAACAAAAGATGTTAAATAAATGTATACTTGTTAAGTAAACCTTCTGTATCTGAAAAATACCAGTTTTTCCAAATTCAATCCTTGATTCAAATTTCTCATAACTAAGCTTAATTGATTTGGTCTAAAGAGAGAATAATTGATGACTCTTTTAGTTTGAATACTACGTATAAAATAGCTACCAAAATAAATGTTGGTAACTGCAGTTTGACTAAAAGTTGACAAAAATGCAATGACTTTTCATCGACTAAAACTATGAAAGACTCAAATGACTAAAACTAGACTAAAACTATGGAAGACTCAAATGACTAAAATGTGACTAAGACTATTAAGCATTTTCGTCTCAAGATAAAGACTAAGACTAAATCAAAAATGCCTGCCAAAATTAACACTGGTGCAGATATGCATAAAACCCATGCATATGCATGAAAATGGCTTTCTGAATAGCTGTCCACTATAGTGACCTATATGCACGAAAGTGTTAAATTGTTTAACTGTAATTCATTGGTATAATGACTACAGTAGAACACCAGTAAAGCTAGACATCCATTCTGGTGAGGCTTGGGACAGTTACTTAAAGTGTAAGTTCCTAAATAACAGGTACCAGTGAAACTAGAACACATACTTTAATTAGTTGATATCACAAATCAACAGCATTACACGAGAAAAAATGGGGGTATTGTTGTAGAAATAGTTACTTGTAGAATAGATCAGTAGCAAAAATAAGCTTTTTACTGACTACTTTAATAAAACTAGAAAATGAGAATAATCAATTTAAAGGAATAAACGTTCATCCGGCTTGCCATACATGGACAGGTTATTGTCTGTCACTGATCACCGTTCAACGCAAAACTCTCAGTCCCGTCCACGGAAACCAGCAGATGGTCGGGATTAAGAACGAACCTTATGTGGTCCGCGTGCAGGAATGTTCCACGCAGTGAATGCAGTGACGCCAGTGAATGGTGCTGCAGCTGATTAAGCTATAAAGCTTTGAGGTGCCGCCGCTGAAATACCGCTTCCACCCTCGCTTTGTGTTGTGTGGGGCAGGAGATCGATTACTTACGATCATACCAATAAAAGCGTCAACGCTGCATTTACCTCTGCGTCAAGAGTTCACTCATTACATATTGCTTGACATTTCAGATATCGATATAAATGCAACTCTTGCGTTCTATGCCGTAATTTAAAACACTCTGAGTTAATGGCCATCAAAACCTATGTCATCATGACTATTACCAGGTTTCCTACAGGCGAGTTTATGTATACAGGTCTAACTGCTGCTACAATCATAAATACTCTCCACAAACCACTTAATGCGGGTTAGCGTGTAGTGAAGGGTTATAATGGTGATTCAGCACCATGGACAGCGATTCGGACAGTTTTTGTTCATATGTTGAGATCACATATAGTCCACGACTGTTTTAAGTCTTAAAGTAATATTTGAGGTTGTAAAAAATAAATAAATAATAATAATAATAATAACAAAATATATTACATAATATTAAAACAAAGAATAATATCTATAATATTATTAATAATAATTTTATTAAATATAATTATACATTTTATAAGTCTTGATGTAATATTTTGGGTAGGAAAAAAATTATATTTTTATTTATTAGTATTTAAATAATATTCATAATGTATATGATATATAAATAAAATTATATTTATTATATAATTGTGTGCGCGCATGTGTGTGTGTGTGTGTGTATTTTGTTTGTGCACTGTGTACAGATAATACTATAACATTTATTAACATAATAACAAAATAAAATACAGGGATAAAATTAAAAATAATGTTTTAAGATATAAAGATGTCAGATGTCACAGATCAACAGTATTATATGGGGGGAAAAATACAAAATTTCAGTTGAAATATTTACTAGGTACTATTAGGATAGTCCAGTAGCAAAGGAATAAATAGCCTACTTGTGTATATGCGTCATAAACCAAATGACACTGATGTAATCCCCACCCCCACCCACAAAGAGTTGTCTACAGTGTTTGAACTTTTCCTTTGACACCACAGTTCAAAGTAATCTCACACTGAGGTCCTCGTGGAACAGTCTATGAATTGTAAATGATCCACACTTGTTTTACATAAGACCACCATGCGTTCAATAAAACCATTTGTACATGCTTGAAGAGTTTGGCAAGTGTTTGGCAAGTATCTGTTGATTACCTGGGCAATTTACTGTTCATTTTGTCGTCAGCTTGCTCCATAAAATAACGACCAGTCGTTTCCTTTCAGTGTAACTGCATGCAAATAGAACATATTAAAATGGCTTTATGGGCTGGATCAATTTATTTTCGAAGCACAGCGTGCGTGCAAGAGGTCTGTTAAGATGGGGGAGCTGTTGCACCGAACACTACATTGCTATTCAGTCCAGAAATTCCAGTACATTCATTTACTTGAAGTAAGGCGAAAAACGTTATGCTTTCTCTACAGGGTGAATTACAAAATGGCTATGAAATCTCCTTATTTGTACTCTTTTTATTACCTCTCATTGTGGGTGTTCTCCTTCCAGTGTAAACACTTCCACTCAGCATTAACCAGCCCATCAGCATCCACCCTGCAAAATAAAATGCCCCCCTTGCTGATCATCCCATAATCAAGCTCTTGTTTAGCTGAATTAGCACTTACTTTATTTCGCTCTGAAAGCCGTTATGAGGATTCTGATTTGCCAATGCAAGTCCATGTTTGCAGATTATTTAAAACACTGAAATTATAAGATATTATATGATTTATATTATAAGATTTCATTTTAAACTATTTTAAATATGGCATTGGATAGATATGAATTTGTATAATGATAAGGATTTATTAACCCTCTTAATTGTGTTCTGGTCCTTTTGACCTGGAGAGGATTTTCAGGATTAGACTAAAACCCACTGACGTTGCTTACACAGAGTATAACAACTTCGAAAGAAAAACTGAATAGTTTGACTATTTTAGGATATTTTCCCTACCTTGTTTACACCTGTCAAAAATGACCTGTCAGAACCAAACTACGGTAATTGATGCAAAAGACAAATCAGACAGACCTAGTGGACAGAAAAAAGTTGTGGAAGGCCGCCTTCACTAGAAGGGAAAGAATCAGTAACTGTTTGATTTCCCTCAAGACAATGTCTCTTTTTTAATGACTAATATGATAATTAAAACACTCTCTTTTTTCCCCCCTTCATCCAAAAGCAGATGTGAGACTTCCCCTATGCAACACCCATGTGCTTGTGCTCACACACGCATGACCTGCAGTCTTTTGTGCTATATCTTGTCACATCAACAGAGGGAATGAAACACCTTTGCTGTAGCCCCTGAGGGACACTTTCACGCTGCTGATTTGAGCTTCTGTTCTCTTGAGACTGCCTCTCTTGTAATCATGCTATGCATCTGCACAGTACAATATTCTGTTTTTAGAAAGACGGAGAGGATGCTAATGACCCTGATGGAGTGTAACTAGCTGTAATTTTATGCAGTATGAATAGAACAAAAAGAGTACACAGCCTGAGATGAGGTTTTCTTTCTTTACATGTTAGAGATGCTCATCCTGTTAGATACATTGCTCCTGGATTTAACGGTTTTCCCTGTAATTTTTCCACCCTCGTGTTATTCCAAGCCCATATGCTGCCTTTTTTTTTTTTTTTTTAAAGTTTTTTTCTTCAAACAGTTTCAAACAATACTGGAAAGACATTAGTGTGAGTAAATAATAACATAGAAAAATGTTATAACCTAAAAAAACAAAAATATATATATATATATATATATATATATATATATATATATATATATATATATATATATAAACTAATATGCCGTGTGTAATTATATCAATTATATCATAGATAGATAGATAGATTATATCTATCTATCTATCTATCTATCTATCTATCTATCTATCTATCTATCTATCTATCTATCTATCTATCTATCTATCTATCTATCTATCTATCTATCTATCTATCTATCTATCTATCTATCTATAAATGTCACAAGTATCACTGCATCACTATAGCATCAGCTGCAGGGATAAGAAGGGGTTTTATATAATAAGTACAGATGCATTGGGTGTGTGTGTGTCTGTGTATGTTCAAGTTCAGCGTGTGTGACAGGTCATGTGCTTTCTGATTGAGGGTGCTATTTGCTCACTGTGACACAGAAACTATTTTGTTCTATTTCTTTCATGTGCTGGAAAATTCCTTCAAACCTCGGCCCACCTGCTGGTTACCTTCCCCTTCACACAGCCTGCAGAGAGCAACCAGGCAGAAATCTCCCTGAGTCACATCATCTCCTCCTCAGCCCTCCAGCACAGCCACTGTCCAAGACAAGCAGAAAAAAAGAACTCAGGCAAAACGAGTAAGGACCTGGGGATTGATTTTTTTTTTGGCAGCAGTCTCATTTATACTCTGTGCTGTGTCATGTTAATTGTGTCCTGCAGACCAAACGTCTTCAGCACAGTATAATTATTGGCCACAAGTGGTAAAGTATGGCAGGTATTTGCATACTGATGAGTAAGCGAATATGACACACGCACACACATTTGAACATTAGCAGCAGTATTACTAATTGGAAAAGAAGCAGACAATAATGCGCTTCTGTTAAGGTAGTCAACTACACATCATTTCACTCCCAGAATGAACAGCAAATAAAAGCCAAATGGTCTGGAATAAAAAAATGTATTCTACACTCATCATTAAATTGCTGTGAACTGAAAAAAGAGAGAACATAGAGATAAAGAATCTCAGCCAAGCCAACTAAAGAGCCAAAATGATTTTAGCAATGATTTTATGGGTGTACTTGTCCTGCAATAACAAACTTTAAGGACAACTGTACACTGAAAAAAAGGTGTAAAAACATTTTTCACTCAGAAATTGCAAGAAAATTTAACAAATAGCTCCAAAGAAATGGCAGGTAACACATTGAATTAAAAGTTTGAATAGAAAGACAAAAGTATCTATCTATCTATCTATCTATCTATCTATCTATCTATCTATCTATCTATCTATCTATCTATCTATCTGTCTATCTGTCTGTCTGTCTGTCTGTCTGTCTGTCTGTCTGTCTCTGTCATTCTGTATATCTGTCTGTCTGTCTGTCGTCCGTCCGTCCATATTAACAGTGTTTTCGTGTAAAATGTACTGCAACAATCTTTGCTTTATTTACAACTTTGAATAATAGATACCAAAGCAACAATACAGTGTCCAAAATTTACATTTTGCCACTCCCACCGTAGTAGATGGATGCAAAATGAAGAGGCTTCACTGATTCAAATCATATATATATATATATATATATATATACAGTATATAGGCAAATAACTCTATTTTATGTAAATTAGTCAGTCAAATTTGTATTTCATATGAATGAAAACAAGACTCCTAGAGGTCCTAGATCATCTTTTCCAGAACATGTTGACCAATTACATTTTTATGGAAAGACATATTTTCAGTGTTTTGTCTGCAAATTGATCGACATAATGATCCACAACAATATAACACACTGAACAAACTGTACTTCTATCCCTCACTGTTTTGTCTTTGTTTGGTAAATCAAATATGGTCTGCTTTAGAGACATATTGTCAGGATCTTGGACCTGTTTTTGTGGTGTTTTTGCTCCCCATGTGTTCTGTGACCCAGTTTCTCCCTCATGTTAATTGTTAATTTGATCCCAGGTGTGTCTCCTTAGTTCCCTCGTTATCCTGTGTTTTATAAGCCCCAGTCCTTTCAGTGAGTTTTGTCGGTCGTTGAATTGTCTTCCCTGTCCGTGATGTGTTTCCTGTGCCTCCCATGCTCCTAGTTGGATTAAAGATTCTCGTGTTTGTGAATTCCTCGTCTCCTGGTCTCCGTGTTTCCGGGCAGAGTGTGACAGAACGACCGACCAAAAACAGATACCTCTACGTCTACCTTCCGTTTTGTTTTCCGTTTTACCCAGTGTTTTTCTTTCCGTTGTGACCCATGGATCCCTATGTCCGGCCCGAATTCCTCCTCCTCCTGCTGGAGCAGGGGGACCGATCTCTCGAGGACCATACAAGACTGTTCCTGATGTTAGCTAACGCCACCAGCTACCCGGACGACGTGCTCTGCTCTTTCTATCATGGAAGCCTGAACACCGCGTGCAGAGCGCTGTCGTCCGAAGATGGTCCTCGAGAGGATTTCGCCGCTTTTGTGGAGTGGATTCTGGTGAGAAACGGATCGCCTCTCACAGTCTCCTCAGAGGATGATCTCGCCAGAACCACTCCAGACCCAGAGCCCAGCCCACCATCTCCCCACGGTGCGGAGCACCAGCCCGAGCCCACCGATGACGGAGAGCCATTTCCCGCCGCGATCTGCGAGCCAGCGCGAAGCCGAGCGACTGAGCGGATGATCGCCCCGGAAGTAGAGCCCAACCCGTCAGACCAGGTGCGAGAGCCGGCGTCAGTGCCCATCACGAGGGAGCAAGCCGTGGACGGTGTGAGCGCGGAGTGGAGCTCCGCCCCCTGCACCGCGGCTGAGGGTGAGCTGAGGACAAATCTGGGACTGCTGGACAGAGAGGGGGCGTCCGACTTTCCAGTGCCGGCTCCTCGCAAATGCCCTCCAGTGCCTGCTCCTCGAAGATCCCCACCCTCCCACCCGCTCCTGCCTCCTCCACCGCTGTCGTCTGGCAGCCCCCCCGCTCACCCTCAGCCCTCTATCTGTACGGTGCGAGCCCCGTGGGTCTGCCATCCTCCAGCGTCGCCGGGGCTGGAGTATCCCTTGCCTCCGAGGCCCGGACTCCGCCTCGGCCCGTAGACCCAGTGGCTCCACCTCGGCTCCTAGCTCCCTCGCCTCCACCGTCACCCCTCGATCCACCAGCTCCACCGGGCTCCCTCGTCCCTCCGGCTCCGCCTTGGTCGGGCGTCGACCCGCCATCGCCTCTGGACTCCTCTCCTCTGGCTGCGCCTCGTCGCTCCGTCCCACCGGCTCCGTTGGGCTCCTTCCTCCCTCCAGCTCCACCTTGGTCCTCAGTCGCTCCGGCTCCGCCGCGGATCTCCGGGTCTCCGCCTCCACCTCGGTCACCAGAGCCCTCGGCTCCACCCTGTCCCCCCGGATCCTCGGCATCCCCCTGGCTCGTTGGCTCTCCGTCTCCGCCTCGGGCTCCTCCACCACCTGCTCCGCCGCCGTTGGTCGGCCCCCTGGAGTCGGCGGCCATCCCTCCTCCATGGCTCCTCCCTCCGTCGGCTCCACCTTGGGCCATTTTCACGGCTGTGGCCTGGGTCCAGCTGAGCGCCTCCTGCTCCGGGTCCCTCCTGTCTCTTCCCTGGCTCCTCCCTCCTTCGTCACCGCCTTGGTCTCTGTCTGCCGGCCCCCTCCCGGGTATCCGTCCTCCTCCTGAACCGCCTCCCTAGTTCCCACCCGCCCCTCCCCTTTGGATGTTTCTACGGTGCGAGGACGCACCTTCCGGGAGGGGGGCGATATGTCAGGATCTTGGACCTGTTTTTGTGGTGTTTTTGCTCCCCATGTGTTCTGTGACCCAGTTTCTCCCTCATGTTAATTGTTAATTTGATCCCAGGTGTGTCTCCTTAGTTCCCTCGTTATCCTGTGTTTTATAAGCCCCAGTCCTTTCAGTTAGTTTTGTCGGTCGTTGAATTGTCTTCCCTGTCCGTGATGTGTTTCCTGTGCCTCCCATGCTCCTAGTTGGATTAAAGATTCTCGTGTTTGTGAATTCCTCGTCTCCTGGTTTCCGTGCTCCCGGGCAGAGTGTGACACATATGGGGAAAAATATATATGTTCCAGAATTTGCATACACAGGAACTGGAATGGCACAATCTTTTCAAACAGTTTGGTAGATTAGGAGCTGCCCAGGGTTGTTACTAAGATGATGGTTGTGCGAACTGACTTCAAGTGCTGTATATCCATAACTTATGGACCATAGGCAACCATCAGAACTATGTGTTGAATTTCTTCACATACCGCTTGTGGCAGAAGCTCTTATCATTTTGTCTGGTTAGCAGGGGGCAGCTGATATTACCATGCAGATGAGCGCTGGCAGGATGGAGGCAATCTGTTCGCCCTAAGTCAAAGATGAGTCTCAACACCTGCTTGAGTTTCCTGCTCCGCCTTCATATCTGCTGTTCGCTGCGTGTCATGTCTGGGGTTCTTCACCGCCCCTTTATAATTGGATCTTGCTCTGTAACTTTCTCCCCCTGCAACCATTATTTTGTAGGAGCTGTGTGAAAAAAAAAAATGTAAAAAGAATTTACTGGTTGGAAAGTACAAGAGAAAAATGAGATGTTCTTTCAGGCTCTGTATTTCCCGCTCTCTGAGTCTTCCCTTGCGGGGTGTACTGGAGGGATTTGTGTAAAGAGAGCAAGCTCAGTAGTTCTTAAGAAATAAAGAGACAGGCATCTGGTTGTGGTAGAACGATTCCCGTGGGGCTTTAAGGATCATGTAGTGAGTGTCTCTGCTGTCTGGACAGGTTCTTCTGGGACTGTTTATGTTGTTTCAGGTGGGTGGACATTAGTCTCAGACTCAGATGGGCATGACAACCATATGACGTATACTGCACACAAAACTGGCGATTGCTTTCTCTGTTTGGTAACCTAAAATCTGATTGGCTGACTTTTCGCAACAGTCTGTCTGGAAACAAAACACATTGCCCAATTGATATAATCATACCTAAATTGAATTGAATTGATCAGGAGGTTGAACTTGAATTTAAATTGGAATGGAAAAAAGAGAAATTTACTGAACTGTACTTTTCAAGAAAATCAGCATAGCCAATTAAGTGTTCTTCCATCCTGCTCTACAAAAGCTGTTTTATTAAATATGGTGAAATTTATAAACTAAATACCGTACAAATCTCTTTCCTTTTATATTTTTATTTAATTTATTTAGCCTATTTTTTGTCTATCTTTTCTATCTATCTAGCTTTAAAAAAAAAAAAAGTAAACGTGTAAACAAAGCCTTATCAAGCCAAGAGTCCAATTTTATCCCGACAAACTTTACTTTTATAGTTAAAAAGAAATAGCCAGGAAGTTGAATCTGAATTTGAATTGGAATGACAAGAAGAGAAATTTAGTGAATTAAAATTCAAAGAAATTCAACACAAGTAAGACACTCTTAGAATTGTATGAAGATGTTTTATTAATTATGATGAAATATATAAACTAAATTAAAAAAAATTATCTATTAATTTGTTACATTTATATAGCACTTTTCTGGGTACTCAAAGCGCTTTACATAGAAGGGGGGAATCTCCTCAACCACCACCAATGTGTAGCATCCACTTGGATGATGCGACGGCAGCCATATTGCGGCAGAACGCCCACCACACACCAGCTTACTGGTGAAGAGGAGACAGAGTGATGAAGCCAATCAGTGTATGGGGATGATTAGGAGGCCATGATGGTCAGAGGCCAATGGGGAAATTTGGCCAGGATCCTGGGTTTACACCCCTACTCTTTTTCGAAGGACATCCTGGGATTTTTAATGACCACAGAGAGTCACGACCTCGATTTAACATCTCATCCGAAGGATCTATTCTATATCTAAAAAATTGTATCTATCTATTTGTCAAGCCAACATTCAAATTTAAGGCAAATTGTACTTTTCTTGCACAGTTACATTTCTTTGAACTTCAATTAATTTTACTTATACTTTCTTAATGCAATATGGAATCTTGTTTGCTACTTCAATTCAAGTATAATTCAAATTCAGGAACTTGCTTGGAATTTAAAATGCATTTCCAGTTCAATTCTGAATCTATTTCACATAATCTCACCCTAAACAAGAACAAACTGTGGCATTCATATGGTCTATATAAATATAAGCTGTGTTGTGGACTAGACCTTATACTAGAAGAACATTTTAATATATGATGACAACATTATCTTAAGTCCCAGATGTAATTCAAAAGCGAGAACTGCTGCACAGAATTAAATAGCCCCATACTGCGTTGCTGATTTACCATAGCTGACCGTGACACAGTTTTGTAGTAACTTCTAATTCCCTGTCCAGCAAAAAGCTTAAACTCAATCCTATATTGGATTGAAACCACGGAATGCATGCAGAGGCATTTGGTGAAGAAACATAAGCCTTGGTTCTAAAGCCGTCCATTTAACAAAGGCAATGAGCGTGCCTACTGAGGCCGCTAGATAAGTCAGGCAGCAATCTATTGATGCACGGCATTGCTGGGGAGGATGCATCTGTGGTGATTTTTAAGGTCACGACTGCATCTTTCTGCTGTTCTGTTTATATGAATAAACAAAAACTATATATCAAGCTGTCATGTTCACTATAAAAAGCCACAACAGTTTCCTGTTGTTTCATGAGTCCCGGCCAATGTCCCAGTTCATCTCTGAAAAATAAAAATTACTTTGACTAACGCACCATGCATGCTTCAAACACAATGCTCATAATTAGTAACAACAAATCAAGGCTTGGCTCAGTTATCCCCTACTACAATCAAAAATAAAGCTTTAAAACCATATGGTTTCCTAAAAGAACCGTTCAGTGAACAGTTACTCAAAAAGTAAAGGTTTCAAAAGGTTTTCACAGTGTAATGTAATAAAAACTTAATATTAATATGTAATTTAAAGAAATAGTTTAATTTAGCGGAAAGAAAAGAAACTAAAGTAAAAGAATAAAAATAAAAGGAGGTAATGAGACTAGGTGGTTTTCTTCTCATTGTGGTAGCAGCTGGCATGTGGGCCAGAGCACGCTCAAAGAGCAGCATCACAACGCGGTGGCAAAAGAGGAGAAGGGAGAGGACCAAGAGGTTGTAAGAGAGCATTTTTAATAAGAAGAGAGAGTTTGATGGTGTCCTGAGTTTTTAAACTCGGCTTTCAGACCGCCTTATCTGGACGCCTTGACCAATTAGATACTGTCCTTGCTCGGGGTATTGCTTTGTTTCTCCACCCCATCAATAAATCAACATGTTATCTGTTCAGTCAGAGGTCTGAACTTTACAGGCCCTTGCAAAGTATACTTTTGAACATGGTTTCTATAACAAGACTATGATACATTTGACAAAGAATTGATTGGAAGAAACATTTAAAGCATGATTTTTCAAACTCATACATACCAAACACGCATAGGAATCCTTCAGCTATTCAATAATGATTAAAAAAACATACATAATATTTGATTAAAACATGATAGTCTAATATGTGGGTTGCAAACATAATATGGGGTTCTGCATAGAAATGTGCTTTTAGGATGATTTTATGTGCATATGAAAAAGAAAGTCTTTGTATAGTTCTATGGCGAACGAAGGCATGTTCTTTAGACAAAGGAATTTTGGTCTTGGTCTTCTATGTGGGGGAGAAGTCAGTCTAAGGAAGCTTGTGAATTCAATCGTGGAACACGTGATGGCCATCTCTTTAACCATCAGTCTTGATTATTTGCCCCAAATTTGACGGTCTCCTTCCTGAATTGGAATTATCAATAAGTGTTCTTTTGTCTCAAGGTTGTAAGCTGTTCTTTGAAAAAGTTGGTTAGTTTGCTTGCTTCAGACTAGTGGTGCCAGAATCTAATTTATGACATTGTCGTGTTTCCTTGGGGCCTCTCTGAATTCCAGCTCCTCAGGTTTCAATGTTCTGATGCATCTTAAATTTGTCTGATTCAGTCTCTGATATTCTACAACAGCAATGTCATAGAAAAACAAAAAACATTGTGGGTTCCCAAAAAACTTTTTTCTTACTGTGAGGAACATTTTAATAATCCGAAGAACCTTTTTCCACTTTAAAGAACCTGGCTTGCATTGGAAAGGTATGTGGATGGTAAAGGTTCTTCATGGAACCATCAATGCCAATGAAGAACCTTAATTTTTAAGAATTTACCATGAAGAACTTTTTAATAATCTAAAGCAGTGTTTCCCAACCCTGTTCCTGGAGGCACACCAACAATACATGTTATCTGAACCATTAATTTTAGGTTCTGGATTCTCTACTATCAAGCTGATGAGTTGAATCAGCGGTGTTCAATTATAAAAATGTGTTATGTTGGTGGGCTTCTGCATGGGGACAGGGTTGTGAAACCGATCTAAAGAACCCTTTTCAATTATAAAGAACCTTTTTTGTGCAATGGAAATTTTCCATGAACATTAAAGGTTCTTCATGGAACCAAAAATGCCAATGCACTGCTAAAAATAAAGGTTTCAAATGGGCATTTTTCCAACGAAGCCATAGAAGTACCGTTTTGAGTTCTCCAAAGAACCTTTCAATGAACAGGTCTGAAAAGAACCATGTTTTTCTTAGCGTGAAGAACATTTGAATGGTCTTCAGAACCTTTTTTTCCACTTTAAAGACCTTTTTGTGGAATAGAAATGTTCTATGGATGTTAAAGGTTCTACATGGAGCCATCAATGGCAATAAAGAACCTTAATTTTTAGGAGCGTTTATGAGCAATATCACACGAGTAGAAGTGCGATATGGCTGTATATCGCACGGCTGTGATTCGTCCGTAGGTAATCACAGCCGTGTGACATACAGCCATAGCGCAGTCTACGAGTGTGATATTGCGTTTATACAACAGTTTGACGGCACAAGTGTGTAAATAAATTAGAAACAACAACAAAATGTCTACTGTGTCTTTAAAAGCTCTCTTTTGTGCAGAACTACTTCCTTCCGCCACAGATTTAAATCTAAAGTTGACAGTTGAACAGCTGAGCCCAAGCCTCTGTTACTAATTCCACAATGTCACTTTAGAAATAGTAACGAAGGAACGTTGAGTTGCTTCATTGAAAGCTTATTGTATTACTGTAGTAAAAGCTTGTATTATGTAGAGTGAAGTATTATGAGAGAGAGATGGACTGATCGACTGTGATTATCTGCATCTGATACAGCATCTCCTACAGACAATAAAACATAAGCCTATGTCTACTGAGGAAAGCGTTATCTTTGTCGTATCGTCAATATCCTTTCATCCGTTAAGCGTAACTTGTGATGACAGCACTGCTCATTTGTTAGCTGCGTCGTTGTTGAAAGTAAAAATAATTTGTTCACAAAAGCGTTTATTTTTCAAAGTTTTTACTGCAGCGCTGACCCTCTTGTCCATCTAATGGTGGAACAATGTAAGTAAACTCACCATCATGACCACGCACCATACCTCGGTACTAAACACTTATTAAATACTATTATTATTTATATAAAAAATTTAATTGAATAATTATATTTAATGTAATACACAACAACAGCCATCATAAAAGTTGCAATTCAGCCAACCGTACAAAGACGGCGCAGTATACAGCATTTACATGATAATATTTTTGCTAATAATTTAACGAGTCCAAAGACTGGCCGTTAGATTTACCCAACACGAATTATATATTGTGTTTAACCACTATAGAGACATCAGAGCCAGAGGTAAATCCCAGAAGATCTGGCCACGGTCAGGCACTCTCTGCATGTGTAATGAGCACTGAACGGCCGCTGAACTGATGGAACTCCCGTCTCCGAAAACGTCGAAGCAAATTTTGAAATATACCTTATCTTTATTAACAAACTGCATATTTGAAGTCCAAGCAAGCACATAAAAAACTCTTAAAACTGCATTCCGTGACACAAAACAGTATTATTTTTAAAATGATAGTGGATTTGGCTGTCCGCCATGACACTCGCTGTCAGAAATACGGCAACTTCGGCAAGCAGAGTGATACAAACAGCGAAGAAGACGGGTCGAGGAGCACTGTTGAACTCCAATATCGCATACCTATCAGCCAATCAGATTCGAGAACCAGAAAGAACTGTTGTATAAAGAAGTGTATAGTATGTTGTGATCTCAAAAAATTCCAGTTATAATGCAATTATAGTCAAAATTCTCCAACTTCCACTGCAAAATAACAAATGGAATGTTGTTTTAGTTGCCAGAATCTTGGAAATGACATAACGATTTACACTTGGCACTGAATTTGGTGTTAAACAAGTTCGATGTCTAACATTGAGCCCCATTCCTGTGATTATTTTCGAGTCTAAGAATTCCAGGTTTTGAAATGTCTGAAACATAACAATATATGGCAAATGTCAAACCACATACCTTCTATGCCAACTTAGAAGAAAGGGAATAGCTTTCTCTAGGTATTAAACGGAACTCCTTGGATAGTAATCCTTCTGCGATGGATAATGGAAGATAAAGTTTTTAGGAGCTTATGGAGCAGATCTTGCAGCTACACTCTGGAAATAAGAACAGGAAGAGAGAACATTTAGTTTCCCTAGTGAAAAGCGACATATTATGGCATTGGATTGGAGGAGGTCTGAGCACAGTAGCTCAAAGTGTAGCCCTCCTCCTCCACCTCGCTAAACATCTAACCCCCCTTTGAGAAGAATGGAGTCAAGGATTAAATTGTGAAGGTAACCTTCCTGAATCTCCAAGAAGCTGAGGCTGATCAGATGAAGGATTGTGGCTTGGTGCCGTGTGAGGTGTGGAGTGGGGAATAAAACATTAGCGGGGGGCGTAATAGTAAAGAGGTTTTGTGATGCAATGATATCATGGATAAGGTGGCACAGCAGGTCAGTTCTGCTTTGTAGAAGCATTTCGATACTCAACACAGTGAAAACATGAGCATTAGAGCACACTGAAAATGACTCATTTAAAGGTAGCAGTGTTATTTTAGGATGATGTCACTCTTTTTTCAGGAAGTCATACATGAATTGTGCACACACAAGCACTCAGAGTCACTAAAATGTACAAAATCAACATAATAAAAATAAACTGTATGTACACAAGAAAAGTAAATTAAATTAATTATTATTTAGTAATTATTTTTTTTACTGGTGTTTTACACTTATTTATTTAGATATTTTTTATGCATTGCAATGTGCTGTGTTTTAACATTGAAGGAAATTTACATAAACTTAATGGAAAATGTTCTGGTAATTTTCTGCCTGGTCATTATCCATTTTTTATACAGATTTATTTATTTATTTATTTATTTTACAGTGTACAGATTTACAATTTGAGATGTAAGAATGTTTCTGGTCATACCTGGAATCTTTACTGCCATGTGAAAAAAAAAAAAAAATCCCATAGCAAGACTTTTATCAATATAATGGATAAAAGGTCTGAGAAAGACAAATCAATGGCAAATTTACTTGATCCGAATGGGATTGATAAGTAATTTGCAGTCTTTGTTTTTGAGTTTAATTATCATCAAAGCTCTGAAAAATGTATTTAACTAAATAAATGTATTAAAAATACAATAAAACCAACTTATTAATTCCATGAACCTCAATAGAGCTGTAACATACAATTGTTGATATCGCAAGATTAAGCGCTGAAAAAAATGTATATTAGCTAAATCTATCTATCTATCTATCTATCTATCTATCTATCTATCTATCTATCTATCTATCTATCTATCTATCTATCTATCTATCTATCTATCTATCTAATTCAATTAGTGTTTCCTTCCAGGAACTCGAGCTGCGTCGAAAACGCTAGGGGAACGTCTTCAGCGTGACCGCGCTCTGAATACATGTGTAATCTGTCCAATGGAAGGGCGAGACGTCACGTGTCCAATCTGTCCAATGGAAGGGTGAGACGTGCCGGTTCCACCGCACTTGCTTTTATGCTTCCTGGTCGATTACGTCACCCGCCTGTGACATCTCGCTCCCTAGCGTTTTCGATGCAGCGTCTCATTCCCTTCAGGGAACCAGGGTTACATATGTAACCCGAGTCGTTTATCTAGGTGTGAAAACCATATGTGTGCTAGAGCCACACTTTTGTATGAATACCTATGAATATTAATGAGATCCTGTTGACTACTGAGCCAACATATAGCAGAAGGAGACCATCTGATTATGTGACATGGTGGAAAGGAGGTTCAAGTGACGGGCACACTCATTATTAGTCCAAAGCAAGTAAAGAATGTGTGTGATGGGGCCTTGACATGCCCAATCTGTCAGGCATGGCTTAGCCTGCCTCTCTGACACTTGCCTAAAGTGTTTACAGAACAGATCCGTTTGCTATTCTCCTTGGAATAAATGCCTGATTAATCCAGTGATCGGCTCCAGACTCCAGCACAACGCCAGTGAATAAATACACACTCAAGCTTAGGCGCACACAAACTCATCCTCAAGCGCAAATAGGACCGAACCGCCAACTATTAGCTTTAACCTTATAGAAGACATATCCTCTAATGAGTTCAGTCAACAGCTTTCTTTTTTTGCCTGCTGATTTTCTTTTTTTTTTCTGTTTTTGCTAACATCCTCCAATGGTCTGTAAACCAGTAGTTTATTCCGGTTTTATCTCCATGCAAGAATAAGGAGTCAAGAACTCTATTTATGCATGGTATTCTGCTTTATGCTAAACCAGTTTGCGGCAGTTTCACAGATGGATTTATCTGGATCAAAACAGGGCCATCTACGAGTACTTGAGCACACAGTTTTAAATGTACAAGATACTAGCATACAGAGTCCAAAAAAAGAACATGCTAAGCCTACTCAAATGAAGCAGTACATTATACACCCACAATCCACTGCAGTCGTGTTCAGGCAAGGATCTGTCTGTATATCTGTTTTCCTGCCTATCTGACTGTATGTTATCTATCTGTCTGTCTGTCTATCTACCTGTCTGCCTGTCAATCGATCAATCGATTGGTCTGTCTGTCTGTCTATCTTCATATCTCCCTGTCTTTATATCTACCTCACTGACTGTCTGTCTGTCCATCTAGAAATATCTGTGTATCTATCTTAATGCCTCTCCATTGTCCTGTCTGTCTGTCTGTCTGTTTTTCTGTCTATCTATCTATCAGATCTATCTATCGATGTGTCTTTCTGTCTGTCTGTCTGTCTGTCTGTCTTTATATCTACCTCACTGACTGTCTGTCTGTCCATCTAGAAATATATGTGTGTCTACCTTAATGCCTCTCCATTGTCCTGTCTGTCTGTCTGTCTGTCTATCTATCTATCTTAATGCCTCTCCATTGTCCTGTCTGTCTGTCTGTCTGTCTGTTTTTCTGTCTATCTATCTATCAGATCTATCTATCGATGTGTCTTTCTGTCTGTCTGTCTTTATATCTACCTCACTGACTGTCTGTCTGTCCATCTAGAAATATATGTGTGTCAATTGATCAATCGATCGGTCTGGCTGTCTGTCGGTCTGTCTATCTTCATGTCTGTCTGTCTGTCTGTCCATCTAGAAATATCTGTGTATTTACCTTAATGTTGGCCCATTGTCCTGTCTGTCTGTCTATCTATCTATCTACTGTATCTGTCTGTAGTCTGTAGAAATGTCTGTGTCTACCTGTCTGGTGCTCCATTTTCCTGTCTGTCCTGTCTGTCTATCTGTCTAATCCATCTTCCATTTCAGGGTGTAAAAGTAACAGGAATCCTAAAAGCATATTAATAACAACAATGTAGCCGACCTCTTAGTTCACACCTTTTTGAATGTATGTGAAATTTCATTCAAAGGTGAGGGAACATGACCACTGTACAAAAATGAGCAAGGATTAAGAGTGTGTAGGTTATCTCAGGATGATACAGTCTGGCACCCACAGAATGGCAGAGCTCTCAGCACCAGTCCTCACTCGCTCACCTCTGGAGGAACAACAAAAGACCTCCCGCTAATGAGCAGCACAGGTGACAGGAGAGACAGAGCGAGTCAGAAATAGAGACAGACTGCGTATGTGTACTGTCACGTATGTGTGAATGAGAGAGCAGGCAGGAAGCACACACAGCCACATGCCACTCAATGCTGCGGTTGAAGCCGTAATGAAGCATACAAGCTGTCATGCTCTTGTAGCCTGATAAACACACTGACTGAACAGCAGTGACAGTCCCAGCCCTGCTGTGAACCCTCTCAGCCCGGGACACAGCCACAGAATAGTACAAGGGAGTGTTTGAATGGTGCGTGAAAATTACTGTAGAAAATAATAGATAATACTGAAGTATAGTAAGACTGTACTGTACTGAAGTATAGCTGTAAATGACTTGGTTAAGTAAATAATTCAGTGACTCGCTTAAAACACATAAAGATGCTCTATGACTCCAACTGGCGTAAAGTTGAAAACTGCGTAATCTGCAAAATTACCCAATGAATAAATCTTAATTTATTGTGTAAATGTAATTTTTTAAATCTTTAAAAATTATATTATTGAGAATATAATTAAGCATTATATTATTATATATAAGATTTGATTAATTGTGATAAAAAAAAAATTTAAAAAAAAAAATTAAGACAAGTGAAATCTGTGCTTTCCTGCTTGTGAGAAGCACCAACCACTACTAAAACACAAACACTTTAAGCCTTCAAAGACAGAAAACCATTCATTATGAAAGCCTTGAGTTAATTACATGATAGACAAAACTAAATATAAGTTTGCTGACATTATCTGTACACTGTACTATGATTAAATTTTTTACACTTGTATTTCTCCCATTGTACCAGGTGTATATTATTATCTCCAAATGTCTCAGGATGTCCAGCTATGCTGACTCTTCTGTATGAAGTCTGGCTTTCGGTGGGTTATGTTTATGTGTGTCTAGGTATATGGCTCCAACACGATGTGTTTTTTGGCAGAGTGAGGTCCAAAACAGCTGCCATCTCACCTGCTGAGAGGCTCTGGCACTCATTCGTAAACTTGTGAAACCAAGCAGAAAATAAAAAAAATGCATGCCCTTGTGTGATGGTAAAACACACGACAGGGGAGCACAGACAGGATATCAGTAGTTGTTCTTTATTATACAGACATAAATAACAGTCCATGTGACCAAGCACATCGGGGAGCCCCGGTTCTGATTTCCACCTGACTGACACTAGTCGCGTTCAACAAATATCTTTCATCATCCATCCTCTTTCTTTACTGAAAGAAATGAGTGCTTTTATTCAGCAATGATGCATTAAATTGACGAAAATAATGTTTTGTATTGTAAAAATAGTTTGTTAAATGCATTTTTTTTACTTCCTATTCATTAAAGCCTTAAAAAACATTTCCACAAACCTGTTTTCAGCACTGATGAAAATAAGAAATGTTTATTGAGCACCAAATCAACATATTCAAATTATTTCTGAAGAATCATGTCACACTGAAGACGGCTGAGTAATGGCTGCTGAAAATTCAGCTCTGCATCACTTTAAAATATTAAAAAATAAATAAATAAATTTCACAATATTACCAATATTACCACCTTTTTTCCATTTTGCATTTTTGATCAAATAAATGCTGCCTTGATGGACAGTATAAGCATAAAATAATCTTACTGACCCCAAACTGCTGAATGGTAGTATTTTTCCTTTTGTTTTCAGTCAAAGCCTGTTGAGCTTGAGATGACATGTCCCAAACGCTGCACGCCGGCCGCGCGATTATGGGATTTTGTAATGTGGCGTCCCATGGGGATTAAAGTAAATTTAAGATATGAACGAACAGCCAGAGAGCAGAGAAAGCTCGAGTGCACGTGTCAGACAGAGAGAGAAATTTTACAACCCACTTTTGAAGATTGTAAATCGCAAAGCCGGAGCGCTGGGAAAAGAATTTTGCATTCACCCTAGTCCACATATTCTCCCTCGTCCTCCATTCCAGGTGCTGACGAATGACCCTGGCAGTTGCTGAAGCAGAGAGTGCCCTGCTTTTCTGCACACCAGATAACTTTACCTAAAACTGGGTGCTGTGCCCAGGACATTTAGCTGCCAAAACACAGATTAGCTCTCTCAGCCGTTCAGATGAATGGGCAGGTGCACTATTCACATTAGGGCACCTCAAGGTTTACGGTCAGGTCTCAGTGAGGGATCAAGCATCAGTCAAGGGAAATATACAGGGGTTGGTCAAAATAATGAGAACACCTGGGAAAAATAGCTCTGTATTTCTTTATTAACTTACTTAACTTTTGTGTAGCCTTCAGTGGAATGTTGTACCAGAACATCAGGGAATCTGCTTCTCACTCTTCTCTCCAAAATGATGGATGTTCACATTATTTTGTCCAACCACTGTTCATGTGTACTGCAATGTCTGTAAGAGCAGAAGCGGAGAGTCAGTCATTGCTGGTGTTCAATCTCTCAGAGCTATGACTCAGCCATGCTTAATATTGTGTCTGCTCACCTAATGCATCATTACTGACAATTTAATGTGAAAGCTGCCTCTACATATTACCATGAACTTATGACCTTTAGCATTTGTGAACAGAGAGGTTGAAATTGGCCTTAAATGCAAAACAGGTTTTACTGGGAATGGGTATAGAAGATATTTAATCTTTTAAGATAATTTGCATTGCATTTAACCTCTACATATACACTGAGAAAAATCATACTACATTTTATTGAGTCAATTTGTTGCAATCAATTTATTTTAGCTACATTTAAATAAACAAATTTTGTTGAAAGTTAGTCAACTAAATTTGTTTATTTAAATGTAGCTAAAATAAATTGATTGCAACCACTTACCTTAAAAAAAAATTAGTAAATTCAATGAATCATTTAATTTCACATTATAATGTGATGTAGCAAAACAGAAAATGCCATACTTATTATTATTCTTTCTTTTTTCTCGATTAGATTGTAAAAAGTAGGCAAAAATAATATTGCTTAATATTGTTCACCCACAAGGATAAAATGGAAAAAAAACTATAAAAAATTCCTTTCAATTGCAAATCCATAATTTACAAACAAATGTTACAAAATTACAAAAAAGTATTTCCAATAATGGACAATACATTATCTTTCAAAGTTTGTGGTCAAACTGTTTTCAAAAGAAGTATTTTATGCTCACCAATGCAATGGTAATATTATGAAATTGTGTTACCGTGCAAAATAATTATTTTGATACATAAAAGTTCAAAAGAATACCATTAATTGAAATAGAAGTCTTTTGTAACATTATAATTATATTTTTATAAATATATTTTAATCAATTTAATATGTCCTTGCTGAATAATAGTGCATGTTTTTTTGTTTTGTTTTTTTTTACTTATGAATGGTAGTGCATGTTATAAATAGAACATTTTGCAGCACAGAGTGTCAAGGACTACAGGACTGCCAGGACTGACGCAGCACATGTATATGCTTCACAATACATATCTGCTGTGTCAGTCTTTAGCTTTCAGTTCAAGCTCTTTAACTAATGCACAGTTTCACATTAAACTTCAGATAGAGTGAGTACATGCATTTTTGGTCAATTATATTGATGCACAACAGCAATCCAAAACAGTTTTTTTTTTTTTCACGGTTCCTTTTTTTCAACAATAATTAGAAAAATTCACTGATTATGTGATTATATGACAATAACAGTGCAATAAACAAAAAAAGCAAGTATTACAATAAAACTAAATAGGTTTCAGATGAGTGCTAATAACTGGACGCGTCAGCTGGTTCTAGTGTTGACCGGCTGTCTTCCAGCAGATGAAAACATTTATTTAAAAGGTGACAGAATTATCGGGGAAGGTTTCACTAGACAGCTTTCTTGGTCTCTGAGAAAGGGATTTTTAAGGCTCATGATACAAACAAGTGCTCATGTTCTTTATGTACTGCAGCTCGCTTTGGATTTTCTCATTCTATGCTTTGACTTCCACAGCTCTCCACACTCTCACATATGACCTCCAAGACTTCATTAGACAGTAGTTGTTGATTTGTGACTCTCTGGATGCTATAAAAGCAATAAACCATGAGAGACAGTGATTTACCTCTGTTAAGGTGTGCTGTTAGGCCCAATATGAAGTGGATTTACCTCCTTAACCATGGAAAAAGCACTGCAGCAGATGGCTTATTGTTTTTACAGAATCCAAAAAGGCACAAATCAACAACATGATAACTCATCAATATGACTGAAACGGATGTTCAATAAACAAACACATTAAATGTCAACATGCACAATAATCAAACCTGTAAGTCATTGTGAAATTAAAATAGACTGTTTTTACTGGATTTCTTAAAGCAAGAGTTCACCAAAAAATTTAAATGAAAATGTACTTACCTTAAAGCCATCTAAGATGCAAATGAATTTCTTCATTAGAACAGATATGGAGAAATGTATCTTTACTCTGCATTATTTGCTCACTGATGGATCTTATGCAGTGAATGGGTGCCGTCAGAATGAGAGCCCAAAAAGATGATAAAAACATCATAATAATCCACAAATTATCCAAACGATTCCAGACCATCAATTAACGTCTATTGAAGTGAAAAGCTGCGTGTTTGTAATAAACAGATTCATCATAAATAATGTTGCTTCTGGCTAAAATATGAGTCCATGATGTTGCTTTTTTCAGTGAAAAATCAATCTGGCCTGAATCAGGAGAGAAATATGCACAGATCAAGCACTGTTTCCAACGAAAACAATCCTAAACAAATATGTAAATGGATTTTGATGTGAAAGGACAACACTGGATGGACTTTTTCACTAGGGGAAGCATTATAATGGATTATGGCCTAATGCTTTGGCCAAAAGCGACATTTTGAATTTAAAACATCTTAATGATGGCTTTTTTCTTTTACAAACACGCAGCTTTTTACTTTAACTTTAAGACATTAACTGGTTGACTGTTGTGGTGATTACTTGTGGATTGTGATGTTTTTATCAGCTGTTTGGACTCTCATTCTGACGGCACCCATTCACTGAAAAGGATCCATTGGTGAGCAAGTGATGTAATGCTACATTTCTCCAGATCTGTTCAAAGAAAGAAACAATCTCTTATATATTTTGACCTGAGGGTGAGTAAATGTTCAGCAAATTTGCATTTTTGGGTGATCCCTTTAATACACATTTTTCCTTTGCTATTCCAAAGAAAAAAAAATCACTGTGTTTGTACAATGCTCATAATCTTTTTATTTAAAAAAATATAATAATTGGACCCACCTCTGAAATTACTTGACACCACTTGACATTACTTAAAATTAACATAATACAATGAATCTTTTGCATAGGTTGTGTGTGTGTTGTCTGAAAGGACATAGCTTGTTGGTTGTTTGAGGGTTTCAAACAACCAACAAGCTGCTCTGTGTTCCGCTGTGGCCACGGGCTGCTCTTCTTTGCAGCATCTGTTCCTGTCACATACTGTAATCTTCCATGCAATGCTGACCTTACCCCATCCACACGAACACTGGCCAGAGAGGAGCTGCATGGCCAGTGCATGGACAGTAGAAGCCCAACATAGTCAGATCCAGAGATCTCCTTCCCCTGAGGTCTCCTGGAAAACATGGCAACAGAAGACTAGAGGTTTTTTGCAGATGCACAGAATGTATTTATATGTATAAATCAACCATTACAAAGTCCTTGAAAAAAAATAACAGACTACAGTTTTCCAAGGTGCATCACGAATGAAAATCACAATGTTTGGTCTAGATTTTGAATATAGTGGTACATATTTTATTTCCATGAATAAATATAAAAATATAGATGCACACTAGGGATGGTAAATAGACCTAGCACAAAGTCAGCATGAAGCTTTGTAGAGCAAGCACGCAACCTTCAATCCCATCCTCCCTCCAGAAGCTTCAAAATAATCAATCCACATAAAAAAATAATAATGAGGTGAACATTTTATGTGTTATGAACCTCCTGTATCTTTTCAGCGGAGACTCGTGCGGAAAGCTGACGAGCAGAAAGTCTGTTGCTCATGTCATGTCAGAAGAAAGCTATCTGTAATGACTTCTGACATTCCTGCCAAAGCAGCCTTTTTTTGTCTACAACTAGCAGTCTGGGATATATGGAAAGTTCTGTCTTTGTTGTTGTTTTGCTTTCTTTTTTCCTTCTTTTATATTTTGCATTCTGTATAGTGTAAATAGTCATCTCCATACAGTATCTTATGACAATAATATTTCTGATATTCTTTCTTCTGTGAAACAAAAAAGAAGATATTTTGACAAATGACATATATTATATTTTATAAATACAGTAAAATGTTACATTACGTCCAGAGTACAGCCATATACAGGTCTACATTACATCCCTAAAAGAAAAAAGAAATACAGGTCAATTATCCCTTTAAAGCAGCTAATCAATTACATGATTGCATTCATATGATGCTCATGTGGATGATGCAGGTTCAAATCCAGGCTGTGTCCAGATTGCCATGTTAAAACTAGCTTCAAAATAGCTTGTAATAACTTGCTTGTAATAACTTTTGGTAAATAACTTCAAAATAATTCAACTACAGTCGAGCTACTCTTTAAATAGCTATTTCACAAAATCACATCACAGCTAACTACACTTAAATTAGCAGTTAATTGAAAAAAAAAAAGTTTTTTCACAACATTAAACAAAACTACACAAAAAAACTAAAAACTTATATATATTTTTCTTTTTTTCTTTTTTTTTAAAGGAACAGATACACTAAAAAATATATTGTAAAGAAAAAAAAAACAACAACATATTCACTATAAAAAAACAAAGACCTAAAGTGCAGTGCATTCTTAAATTGGCAAATGGTTGGCTTTTGATTGAATCTTTTACATGATCCACTGTATCTTTAAAGGAAAAATAAATACTGTGCATGTGAACGGTAGTTTACCCAGCTTTCCACGGACATCAAGACAGGTGGTGGAATCTCTGCCAAGACCAGGCTTTTTTAGCTGCTATTGGACGTGTGAAAATCGAAATGGCAGGGCTAGTTGGCACTCTAGGGATGCACCAAGGCCGTGTGTTGGGCATGTTAGCTAGAGGAGAAGCTGCAATGCAGACACACTCTGTTTGTTTTTAGGATTAATGTACTGTCTCGGCAGGACTCGTGTTTGCACAGCCAGCGAATGAGTGAGGGAGTGAAAGAAAGAGAGAGAGTGCAGGTGGTACAAAGGAAGCTACAGTCCATGTGCCTTCCATGAAACACTCTCTTGCATGTGCTCAGTTGAGAGGAAAATCCTCTAGAGTATTCCAGGTGTCTGAGGCAGAGGTCTAACACAGGCAAGGATGAGGACAAACTCGAGCTGCATGGCAATGATGCTGATATGAATATCACACACTGTCTGGAATGGGAATAGAGAGAACGGAGCTGGCTGAGGAGGATGTGTGGATGGACATGCATATGTGAATATGGGGTTGGCAGGCCGGTTTGCAGGCCTCTGAAGCTCAAATAATGGGGTCATGAGCTCGCCACTATTGAGGTTGCGGGTTAGAGCAGCCTTGCCTTGACTCTCATAATTAGCACACGTATTAGGACAGAAATGACACAATCTGTCTCAGTTACATCGGTTTGTTCAGTGCTGGTATAAAGATCTGATGACGTTGATAAATGGGAAAAGCTCTTCCCCAATAATTATTTCCTTGCTGGGTTAACAGTGTTCCTGATGTAAAGACCGATTAGGACTGGTGTGGCTCTAGTTTAGTGTGGACTTTCTGTTTAAAGAGGTAGACAGATTAAAAACTTGTTATGCAAGTTTAAGGTGGAATTCACTGCTGGCAAGAGATGATATATATATATATATATATATATATATATATATATATATATATATATATATCAAAAGTCCTCCAGAGCAAAATGAAGATAAATGTCACATTAATATAAGACAAAATACAAATAAATGAAGGGATATCTGGGTGCATGTAACAGAGAAATAGTGCACTTTTTATGACAAACGGTCATAAAAATACATTTGGCACTATATTATAAGTCATATTCAAAGACTTAACCTCTTAAGACCCGAGAAAAAAGTTTTAGGAAAAAATTTGTTTTTTTTTCATGTCTTTAAATTGTTTAGAGCATTTAGAATAACGTAAATATATACATATATAAAATTATATTTCATTCATAAGTTATGCTATGTCCTCGTTTGAGGACATCGAGACTCAATTTCTTTGAAAAACTAAAAAGACATGAATGGACATGCATGGGCAAAAACAATTGATTTTTTAAATCACCAATACATTTATTTTTTTTTTACCAAACGTTTTTACCAAAGTTTGCTCATTTTCAACCAGTTTATGTATTTATTTACTCACCCTAATGTTTCAAATCTATTTGACGTCTTCTTTGGAAAACAAAAATTTTAAAAATGTAAGACTACTTTTTAATTATAAGAACTGAAGGAGGATTAGGTCTGTCAAAGAGCACAAACATTATACAATAGCATACAAATAATCCATAAAACATGTACACTACTACTCTTTTAAATGACTTACATTTCAGTTTAAATTTCATTGTATGACTTCAGATGGCTTGGAATATAGTGCAAAAGCAGTATGGACCACTGATGGTATTTGTATGGTGATTTTGCATCTATTTGAGTTGTTCGTCTTAATATTATAAACATGTGTTGTGTTCTTGTGTCCCCATCAGGCTCCCTAACTAGATGAACCAGCAAGTTGTTCTTGTCGTCAACAACCTTCAACAGTTAATTCTGCTGGAATAGCATATCTATGCTGGTGCACAAGCCAGACCAGCATAAACCAGCTTGGACCATCATGGAAACTCATTTTCAGCAAGGTATGTTTTAATACACACCATGAAGAATTTGAAAAGTGAGCAGAGACACGTACCTTCCTCATGGAAATGTTGCATTTGGTTTCTTGCCTTCCAATTCCATCTTCAAAACAATGCTGCGGATATTCATAAAATTAAACCTGAAGTGTTATAATTTTACACTCTCAACTCCCATCTGCATCTGCCGGTGACAATATGTGAAAACTACAAGCCATGAAATGAAATAATAAAGGCCTGTGGTCTTCAAGACAGGCTTGTTAAGAGCACATTTCACAAATTTGCACCGGTACTTGCACAGTATTTCTGTCGAAACCCATCCTATTGCTTGCTAACCTATTTTGATCACATCAATAGCAACATGCATTATGTGTGACAGTGCTTTGCTTTTTCATTTGCTTTGCCACATCTTAATGTTTGTTTCTAAGCTACAACGTACAGTCCTCAAATAACACCGGACCAACACAAACAGGAACAAAAACCAAGGTTGTTTCTTTCACCACTTTGTGCCTGCTGTCTATAACAAGTTAAAGGCACGCAAACTATCACATTAACGAGTTTGTGTGCTCTGCGCATCTTTAAAAAGGTTAGGCATTAATAATAAATAAGCTGGACTTCAGGCTTTATCGGCACATGTCGTCCTTGACTAGCTTTTTTGATTGCAATCATTCACCTGCCCTTCACTGAAACTTCAGAAAAATCACCCATGATATAATAGATGCGGTGCTAAAGGGTACTGCTTGCAAATGGATCAAAAGAGCGGAGTAGCAACCATTTTAACCTGGGGGACATTTCACCCCCTCCCATTTTGGGATTTAATCACTATATTTAAAAAAAAAAGAAAAAAAGCTTGTTACGTTAAAGTTTCATATCATATCAAAGCCTTTGAAAAAATTTTACAACTTTAACTTATGCCATAAATGTTTCAAAATGTGTGGATGGTGCTTAAATGACCTTATTACAGAACATATTATTATTTACATTTATCTGACGCTTTTATCCAAAGCGACTTACAATTGCTATATATGTCAGAGGTCGCACGCCTCTGGAGCAACTAGGGGTTAAGTGTCTTGCTCAGGGACACATTGGTGTCTCACAGTGGATTCGAACCCGGGTCTCTCACACCAAAGGCATGTGTCTTATCCACTGCGCCATCACCACCCCAATTGTTCCACTCAAACTTCCAAATGGAATGCAAAATGACAAAATTATTTTAATTGATAAAAAATAAAAAAAATAAAAATATATATATAAACCAGTTATTATTATAGTGTAAATTACTATTTTGAATATTTTTTTATTTTGATATTTTCAGTTTTTTATTATTATTGTTTAGAGTTTTAGTAATTTTGTTCTGTGTTTTTGTCAATTGTATCTATATATTGTTTTATTCATTTTATTTTGGTTAGTTTTAGTTATCGTAGTACTTCAAATAGCAGCAAGATTAAATTAAATGAAAGTTAACTTAAATAAAAAAGTATGGGTTTAGCTTTACGCCATTGTATATTAATATAATTTATTATATAATCAATTATAATAAATTACCAATTAATTAATATTCAAACTTGAAACTAAGTGAATGCAAGAAGAATTTATATGATTAAAATGTTTAATTGTAATATTTAATATAAATTACTAATTACAATTACTAATCTAACTTATTTAAAAATGCCCAATAATTTACACAATAAAAAAAATATATATAGGTAGTCCAACATTTAAATATGTATCCTATTTCTTATTTTAAATTACATACGTACACTGTAAAAAATCTAATTAACAAAATGTTGGAAGGGAAAATATTTAAGTTGAGCTAATTTTATTGCTTGGCCTTAGTTGAGAGGACATATTATATTAAGTCTACAAAAACATTAAATGAATGGTTATTTTCAAATCCAGTCAACAATTAGCTTTTCTAATGTTGACTCAACTAATAAAAACACGTGCACTATAAAATGTCAGTAAAGTTTGAGCCAACTAAAAAAATAACAATTCAGGCAACACTTTGAAGTCAGAAATTGACTGAACGTAAAATTTCTGCTAAATATATATATATTTTTTTTACAGTGTACTTTGTGCAAATTATACATGAAATCTTAAGTAAATATAGTAATATGTACACAGTGATTTACAGTAAGCACTAGCATGGTGCTTGAGAGACTTACATGAGAAAGACTGAAGCAATTAAATAAATTTAAAAATGCAAATGCTTTAGCAGTCAAGTTATAAGTAGTTTAAAACGGGACTGCACTGCATCTAGCTCTCTTTGAATACAGGAACGTGGAATATGAATAGCACCCACGTGCTTTCAACAAATTACTTAGGACTACTGCGAGATTTACATTCATCAGATGGGTTGATAAGGGTTAACATATGTTCCTCCCATTCCAGATCGGTGCTACGTCCTTGAATGAAAACACTGACAGGTGTGTGAGAGCATAAGAAAGCTGCAATAGGAATGTATCATGGTGAGTTCACGTAATACTCAGTTAGAGCTCAATGTCAGCTTCCATTCGTCTTACCTCTCTCCCTCCTTATATCGGCTCCTCGGGGACAGCGCTCATGCTTGATTGATACTTCTTTAAAGAAGATGACTCAAAGGCCAGTCTGAGGGGTTTCAACAAAACCAAATGGAAAAAACGTTCACAGCGTTTAACGGATTACAGTACATAACAACACAATGTACAAAAATCCCAGTAGTGGCAAGTATCCAATTTATTTTTAGTGCAACTATTGAACGTATTGGAAATAACTTCAGAAATGTCAAACATGTCCTGCGAATTGGTATACGTGCCAGTTTTCAGAAAGAGAATGCTATTATTCTGTGTTTGCAGTCACTTTTGGGAGCTTTTCTTAGTGTGTCTGATTAAATTTAAGATCTCTTAGGATGTGTGACATGACTTTGCCCTCACTTTTCACCTCGCTCTATCTCCTCTTGCTCACTCTCTCTCTTTCTCACACTTACTCTGTTCCTCGCTGTTTTCGAATAAAGCAGAGGCTGGTGCCGCTCGTGAAATGCTCTACTTCTCCCTGACACTTTTAGAAATGGCAGTGAGAATTCATAAATATTCATGTTCCACCACAGCTTCATTGTGCTGCGCATCTACAGGGCTGATAGAGAGAGAGCTTTTCTCAGATAATATTGGGTTCTAAAGAGAGACATTTTGGAGACTGGCTACATGGGCACCTCCTATCAGAGTCAGAGAGGAGAGAGACAATGAGTCTATCACGAATGACAAGAAAGAGAAGGAGAGAGGCCGGGAGGAAAGGACAGAGAAAAAGCGCAAGAGAGGATGTGAGTTACCAGGGCGATCGAACGTGCGGACCGAAATGAATCGCGGAACGATAGAGGAATGCTCACTTCTGCAGTCATAATCAGAGATGCTCATGCAGTGCCATTTGTCAGCAAAATTCTACTGCTTTGATTTAAAATGAGTTTATAATTAAAGGGGAATCTACTCATTTCTATCCTCATTTCGTTCCAAACCTCTATTACTTTCTTTTAAAGTGCACAAAAGACGATATTTTTAAGAAACTTTGGGTCCAAACAACAATACTTTCATTGTATAATAAATAAATAATAACTTCTTCAGAGATATTCTTTTATGTTCCGCAAAAGAAAACAAGTCAACAATTTTGGAAGTAAATTATGACAATTTTTGTTTGTGGGGTAAACTATTGCTTCAAACAATATCCTAATAATAAAATACCTCATAACAACAGACTAAGATAGTTGACTGGTTTTAGCTGGTTTTCCAACCTGGTCATAGCTGGTTTTAGAGGGCTTTTGACCACTTCTTTAGCTGTTCAGGCTGGGAGACCAGCTGACCAACCAGACAAAACCAGTTCAGTCAAGCTGGGAGACCAGCTACTTCCACCTTAAAGGGGTGCTAAAAATAACATTATGTTGTGCATTTGGTGAAATGCAATGTGTTTACGTGGTTTATGGTTGAAAAGACATGTTATTTTCCACAAACACTCTTAAAAATAAAGGTGCTTAAAAGGTTCTTCACAGCGATGCCATAGAAGAACCAGTTTTGGTTCCACAAAGAACCATTTAGTCAAAGGCTCTTTAAAGAACCATCTCTTTCTTACCTTTTTATAATCTGAAGAACCTTCTTTCGCCACAAAGAAACTTTTGTGAAAACAGAAAGGTTCTTCAGATGTTAAAGGCTCTTTATGGAACCATTTAGACAAAAAAAGGTTCTTCTATGCCATCGTGAAGCACCTTTATTTTTAAGAGTGTAGTGTATTGTTGCTCCTCTCTGCCCCCCCTTTCTGAATTGTGTTGATTTTTACAAAACTCATAGTTCTGAAAAGCGCAGTGTGCTCTGATTGGCCAGCTATCCAGCGTGTTGTGATTGGCTGAATACCTCTAGCGTGTGACGGAAATGTTACACCCCTTACCATATTTGGGAATACACAACGCCTCCACGACATGACTGTAGCGGCAACAATACTACAGCGAGAATAAAAGTTAAGCCTTCTTTCTTTGCGTAAACATTTGGGCACATTGTGGAAGCATGTTTAAATGAGGAGTTTTAGAACATCTCATAAAGAACATCTTTAGTCTTTGCAACTTTACAGATCTTATATATGTACGAACAGCTTGTAACACTCCAAAGACAAAGAACACCTTGAATCATATCACATGACCCTTTAAACCAGCTAAGACCACCAAACCAGCTTAGGCTGGGAACAAAACAGAAGGGAGCAGAGCAATATTTAGAGATCAGCGCCCGTATTCCTAAAGATTCTAAGAATCCTTTTAGAGAGGTCCTAATTTAGCTTAAAAAATTCTAACTAGGAGTCTTAGCTTAAAAGTGATTCAGGACCAATCTGAGAGCAACTCTGAGCGAGGAAAAGACAAAAACTTTTACCTTAGTGAGGAGGCGGGGCGGACCCCGTCTCTAGCTATGACACATTCTTTTGAAGACTGTGATTGGTTGGTTGTCAAGAAGGAAATAAAAGAGCGCTTGAGTAGGGTATATTATAGGCCTTCACTTTGAAATTACAGGCGTAGTTTTTCCTGTTTTACCATACTCGCTCTCGCTATCTCTTTATTCTCTTATCTCTTTTATCTCTTACACACACACACTATATATGTATATATATTCTTTATTTTGTATTTACCATGCTGTCATACTTACCATATTTCATAGGAAATGAACAGAGCCATAGCTTAAAAAGTGCTGTAACAGACCCAAGTCATCACTGCTGCATAGTTGCATTTTTCCAGTTGCCAAATATGTTAATGTAGTGATTACGTCCATTTCTGGCGCTATGGCATTTCTGCGCGGTGTCGGAGTTTTCTAATAAGATCGGTCACAAACATCATCCCTGCACGATCTAATGTGTAGCGTCATGCACTGTCATGCATTGTGAGCAACGCATTTCTTCTCCCTCTTCATGTTTCGTCCATTTTCTCCGCTGCTAAAGAAACTCTTAAGCCCCTTAAAAGTCCTCATCCATACTCCTAACAATTTTGGACCTTAAGACCTCTTTTAAGGCTTAAGATGCTTTCTGAATTAATTTTTTCTTTACTAGGATCTTTTCTTTAATTTAAAGAGGAAACACCCACATTTCTAAGAATTTTCTTAGAATTTCGTTACTAGGAGCAACTCTTAGCACTAAAAGTTTTCATGAATACGGGCCCAGAATATCATAGAGACTTAAAGGTGGGCTGTTATGAATTGGCCTTTTAAGCAATCACAAAATAACTACCCAGAAATCATCAGCAACTGCCTGTCAACACTCTGAATGCAATAACTGCACTGAAACATTAAAATGTGCTAAAACACACAATAACTGCAAGCACCTATAACACCTAATATTATAGGAATGCCCTTACAACAAGCTAACAACCACAAAGCAATATGCTAAAAACAACTCAGAACACCTTACCAACTACATAGCAATGCATTGGAAACCAATCACAACACCTTAGCACCATTATATGACCGTCCTGGCAACCGACCACAATACTCCAGCACCATGGCGGTGATTTTGAAAATGTAAAATCTAGTTAGGTTTATTATTGATTGAAAAGTCTCAACAAGCTGCATGGTTTGAACTTGATTTAATTCAATTAAATCGCTACTTTTCACAATTGTAAATCTCTAAATCATACCCTAAACATGAGCAATAGTAATAGATATGTCTGCCTTATGAAAAACCACCACATACTACACACACACAAACCAAAAAAAAAAAAAAAAAACCTATTCACCTATTACATTCTAAATTTCCTTTCAAGTTTACATTAACAAAACAACAGGACATTGGAAAAATCTGAAGTCATCTTTCTAAATCCGCCTCACCCGTGTTCAGTGATTCAGAATGTTTCTCTAAATTGGCGATATCTTGTTCAGGGAGCAAATTTCCTCTTATTTACTGAACCACATCTATTATGAAAAATCAGCTTGTTTTCAACCACCAGGACATGAATAAAATACATTGTTCCCTGATTAATGTTTCATGAATCACAAAATACTAGTGTGTATAAATGTGATGGAATAAAATGACAAATGTGCCGAAGCACAGGAAACACAATTCGGAAGGTAAGATAAGGATATTACTTCATAATGCTAAATACTGCAGTCTGACTCAGTGTTCGGTAGAATCAGAATCGTGCAAACAAAACAGCACAATATATGAAAGCATAACCCAAAAATTATGAATGACTTGAAAATTATGAATAAGATGGGTAGATGAACTGCTGAATAGTAAATGCATTTTAAATTCCAATTAAATTTATGAAACTGAATTGATTTTTAGTTAAGGTAGTAAAACAGGATTCAGAGTTGCAGTTTGAAATTAGAATTAAAGTGAATAGATATGAACTAATTTTTTAAATAGAAAAACAAGGAATCATAGAACAATAGACAAAATCATTCTCATGAACTGAAAGGGACTCTTCTAGAATATTTACACTTATGCAAGCAACATTTCTGTCAATGCTGGATGATGGTGATATTTTATATATGCATGCAAATCAATTTTCGTTGAAAATGCTGGATTCAGTATATCACGCAGCACTAAGATTTGTAACAAATTCTAGTTTTCGTATTCATCATTGTAGCTTGTATGAGAGTGTTGGTTGGCTATCTTTGCAAAATCGCAGGCTGAAGCACTGGTATATTTTTCTTTTTAAGGCCATACTGTATAAACTGCCTCCTTACCCATGTTCTCTTCTGACTCGTAAAGTCACTACCAGGAAATGTAATCTTCGATCATATGGGCAAATCATGTATGACATTCCACGAACGAGAACTGTCTTTGGTGAAAGTGCCTTTAAAGTTTTTGCACATTTATCTCGGTATAAATTGCAGAACCAGCTAAAATTGGACTATTTACCAACAATGACACAGTTTAAAATTAGGATAAAGGACTATCTGAGTACTAAATGCACATGTGCTGATTTATTTCCTGGTAAAATAAAGGTTAAATAAAAATTTCATAAACTTTTTGGCATAACCCAGTATTTGGTGCAACTGTCACTTGGTAGAAGCAAGACAAATTCATCAGATTTTAAGATTTTAAAATGTAAATATAAACTATAAAGCATTACCAATAACACATATGATGAGATGAGTGTGGTGCAGGTCTGTGGTCAGCTGTAGTTGTGAGTCTTTGCTCAGCTGAAAGAGGAATCTCATTCGTCCCTGTCTGCAGTGCTGGTTCAGTACTGATTTTCTATCGATCTTCTGCCTCTCTCAGAGCTCACAAGACACTACGATAAGTCTCGCTGGACCCCCCAACTATCCGTCTGTTTTTAGGGCCCTGCTTTTCGCCCAGGGGACTGAATGAGTGTTAAATAATTCCTTAGCGGTAATTGATATGGGATCTGTCAATTGTAGATCTCTCCTCTCCCCTTCATTTGGGACATCGATTTAATCCAGGTGAAAATCTGTCTCGCTAAATAATTTGTATTGCTCCTCTGTCTTTGGGACATTCTCATTTTCTTTTCATCAGATTAGAGACCTGCCAAAGCTCAAAGGCCATAACTGTAGGTTATTTTGTGTTAAAATGGTCCCAGAGATTTCAACATAATAAGGATCTCTATTGTGCAAAAAGCTTTGTGTCAAGATTTGAATCTAGGTAGGGCTGGGAACAATACAAATATGTGGCATGTTACTTGTTGAAATGCTATGCTTATGGTAGCATTTGCAGATAAACAAATATTCAACAGGATTTTACAAAGCTGGATGAAACACAAAGGTACGTCAGTCATGAGTCTACAACCATCTACATAATGAGATCCTGCAGACCTCACAGCAATTATTCCAGAATAACATGTGTTTAGATAAATAGTTTTCATCCCAAAATGTCAATTCTGTCATTATTTACTCGCCCTTGTTCGCTCGAAACCCATGTGCTGTTTTTTTTTTCTTTGTTTTCACAAATAGAAAAACTTAAGGTATTCTTATCTTACACAGTTCTTGCCATACAACAACTGTTAAATATTTCACCCAAAAATTAAAATGATCTGAAATCCAAGATGAGTATGTTTCATCAGAACAGATTTAGAGAATTGTAGCATTACATCACTTGCTCACAAATGGATCCTCAGCAGTGAATGGGTGCCGTCAGAATGAGAGTCCAAACAGCTGATAAATACATTCCAATAATCCACAAATAATCTACATTCCTCCAGTCCACAGTGAAATAATAAGCTGTGTGTTTATAAAACACAAATCCATAATTAGCTTTAACTTTTGCTGTCACTTCTGGACAAAATATTAGTTGATATTAACACTTCCATCCCCTGTTGTCCTCTCACATCAAAATCCACCAACATACTGTATTTGTATAGAAGAGTTTTAAACTGTTTTCACTTGTAAATGGTGCTTGATCTATGCATATTTCGCTCCTGATTCAGATGAGACAACTCTCTTTTTTTTTTTCGTAGAAAGCAATATTATGGATAGACAAAAAAAATAATAATAATTACAAGACATTAATTAATGAATTGGAGTCTTGTGGATTATTGTGAGGTTTTTATCAGCTGTTCTGAGTCCTTATGCAGTCTTCATCATACATTATTTTAAATATAATAACATCTTCAATACTATTATTAATTTCTTTATTTGTAAAATTACTAGGTGCACATATAATACTTAGATTTCCATGTTTTTCTAGAACTTTGGTTCAGTTTACATAATTTCCATGCCACTGTTCACCTCACGAATAGAAGTGAAGGTAATATAACACATTTAACTCTGCAATTAAATCAAAAACGGCTCACAGTGAATCCATTATTAGGCCTTCAAGTGGTGCGGATAATGATACCTCAGTCTAGCTAACTCATTACTAACCATTTGAAGGCAATAACACAGATCCAGAACAAAATACATTACAGGCTGGCTGTATTGATCAAACACAGCAGACATTAAGGCAGTTTAAGTACAATATACCAAGATTATTTGTTGTGAAAACTGGTTTAGAGACATGTTATAAATACTTGGTTTTTATATATATATATATATATATATATATATATATATATATACACTGGTCATTAGAATAGAATAGAATTAGTATTAGGAAGGATATATCAAGGCCTATATTGGGACATTTTATTATTACTATTATTATTGTTGTTGCTAAAATTAATTAATTTAATATTGTTTAATTGCTTATATGAATTAAAAAATAAAGATATTTTGAAAATATTTATAATATAATATAATAGTTAATTATGTATTTGTGTTCCAAGGGGAAAAAATAATAGCAAACTGTTTTCAAACAAAAACAACATGAGTAAATAATAAGTAAATAACCTTAACCTACTTTGCACATTTTCTTGTCTTATTTCTCTTCTATAAGGTTTTGTATAGCTGACTACACATGACATATGCTGCCTCACTATAAAAAGGCCCTCAATGGACCCAGAAAACACACATCTGCTGGAGCGAAACACCTCGATCTCAGAGGAGCTCAGGGCAATGGGCTGTAGGAAAATGATCATGATACATGTTCCTGGAGAGCATTGCCTGAGATGCAGCATATTAGGTGAACGGTAAGAGAGATAGTATGGAGACATCACGATATTGATGACTGACATTTACAGCAGCTCATGGGGCTTTAGACATCAAATTAGTTTCAATAGAGGTGGGAAAAATGAGAAATTGAACTGAATGTTACATTATTCAGGCCTGTTTCATTTTATGATTCAATTGGCTACCTTGGGCAAACCACGTTTTATTGGATGCGTTGTGAATTAGAATTTTATTGTATTTGTTTGGTTAATTCTGTCGTTATTCACTCACCCACATTGTTCCAAACCTACACACTGCATCTAAGCAGTTCTTTTCAACTTCAACATGAAACTATCATATTGTAATTGTTTCAAAATGTCTTCTTTTTGTGTTACACAGAAGAAAACAACAATTTTAAGATGAACAATTCCTATAAACGGCACTGAATTTTCTGGACGGCAGACTTTGGTTGGTTCAATCGATGGCTGTTATTTTGAAAGTCACACAATTGGCACTGTTATCAAACTAGCCGAGAGATAAACAAATGAATCGGTTACATTTGCACACCTTTCCTCTGAAATAATGCTGCGTGGCTCCATCCAACCTTCTGTTCCCATTGTGCACAGTTTTTCTTTTTGAGATGCACCGCAGACCTGCTGTTCTGAGAAATATGTCAACATAAAAATGATCAAGCGCAGCTAAGAGCTCCCTTCTACCTCGTCAGTATCCAGTGCATCCATTATCACTGACCTTGACCTTTCAGTGCTGCGTTCTCAATGCCAGAATTCACTCTAGGTGCATGTTAATCGCATGGTAATCGAGAGCAATAAAGACTAGGGGTCACGCTGAGTTTGCATGAGGTTCTTCAAACTCCACGAGTTTAATACATCACTCTCTAACGGTTTGCCTCCACGTGTTAGCGTTTCTGCACAGCACAAACTCCTAAAGCTGCTAATGTATTATAAAAGCTGTCACAGAAGGGCTGTGATAAATGATTGCGCTGCACTAATAAACTGAGTCTGTCTTTTATAGAACGGCTCCACCTGCTCTGATGCTCTCTTTTTCACCTTCAGGATTACGCAACAGACCTAAACCAGTGACATCCCCATCCATTCATTTTATGGTATGTGTTTTTTTAAATAGTTTTTCAATCTGAGTTCGCTGTACTCTATGGCTTGAACCCTGAAGGTACCAAAAAATATGCAGATGTTGTATGCCAGATTATAATAGTAAAACTAGTTTAATAAAAACATTAAACGTTTCTTTTTGCCTAGTAAGTTTGTTAGGCTGTCTGAAAGGCACAAATGCTGTACAAGACAAACTGCATACAATTATAAAATAGCGTGAATTATATATTGTTGTAGACTTTCCACAGAATGCAAGAGCAAATAAGCTAATTTTATATACTAATGGCTGAATGTATATGTAATTTATTATTCCTTTAATTACTTAACTGTCTGCTTCACAGTCGTTCTATTTTTAACACAATTAACACCTGCAGATTAGTGAGGATACAGAGAAACATGAATAATTTGTTAGGACTAAGACTTGATATTTAAAATAAATAACTCAATAATAGCACGGAAAAAATACATTTTAGGCTCATAAAATAAAATTATTTAAGCTTTTATAAGCATCTGTTTGTCATTGCTGTTCTGAACATTGTTGTCCTATAACTACAAAAAATAATAATAATATTATTATTATAAAATAAATTAATTAAAATAAATACCATTTCTTTCTGTGGGGCGCATATATATATATATATATATATATATATATATAAAACAAAGCCAAAAAAGGCAGCAGGACACTTTATGGTAATAAACACATTATTACACCTGTCTGCAGCTTTGCAAATTGAGATGTTTCTCTCTCTTTTTTTTTTTTTTTTTTTTTTTTTTTTTTTTAGATAAGTTGAAAACAGTCATATGCATATTTGCTATTTAAAAAAAACAACTGAACAACAAAATATTAATGTGCTTTTAAGAAAAAAAAAAGTGATGTTTTAATGAGGAGGCTCAGCATAATTGCATATCACATCCCTCTAAACTGAGATGCTCATAAAACACCTTATAATGCAATTAGCAGGTTAAAAGCATCTGCAAGGATGGCCATAATGCTTACAGATGCAGGCATATCCAGAATGTGAATAGAAACAATCAGCTATTCAACAAACATCCGAATACATGTACACTGGGAATATGAATAAACATGTCATGTTTGAAAGAGATTTCCTTGAAATGACTGCATCCTTCTGACAAAAAAAAAATGTTTGTCAGCAAATTGATTGTATTTATCGCAGACAAGTCAATTGTTTTGTCGACGTGAATGAACTTCCCTTCAAATACACACATCGAATGACAGACCCACAAACCCGCTTTCAAATTCAATAATTCCTGTTTAATTCTGCGATATGCAAGTGCCATTAAGATTAAGTTGCTATTGAAAATCCTTTTAATTTAGCCCAACTTGACAATCAGGAGGTGAAAAGAAATCTGCAAGTTCTGCCAAGCCTCCATCTACATGTAATGAAAATTTTAATTCGCAAACCTACTTCCCTTCATGCACTGTTAAGTGCTTTATCTATGAGCCTAATCTCTTTGCAAGAATCACTAATGTCGCTGAAAACTGACATTTCCTGAATCACAAAGAGCACAGAATATCAAGTTAATATCCCCGGAGCGTTAACAAGAATACTAAAGAAATGAATTGACGAAAAAAAAAAAAACAGTTTGAGCTCATTAGAGGGAACATTAGGTTATGAAGTGTATTTCTAGTCTATAACTGAAACGATCAGTGTGTCTGCGTGAGATTGTCTGCGTGTGAGCTTCTTGGGTTTTTTGCATTTTGATGAGCTCATTTTCATCAACCAGTGATTCATTTATCAAACAATCTATTATGTTCTATTAGTGAATACCTTGGGAAATTAGTCATTAATTTGGTGTCAATTTAGATTCGAATTCAACTTGCACGTCAAACAGCGGTAGGCTATTCTTCTGTCCTGATTCCATTGAAGCAAACGTAAATTCAAACTGGAAGACTTATGCTGCTGGCGTTTCCCGCATCACACCAGGAAATAATGTGTATTCGCAGCGCATGATGTTCCACAGCCCAGAATTCCCATTAAAGCTTCATCTTCATTTTACATGTTATGTCTCAGGTGTCTGTGAAGGTATCAATCAGAAGCTCCTGCAGTCAGGATGAAGTGTTATGGGTGGTAATTGGTGTACTGACCCTGGGATTCACAGCAGGAGGTCACTCACAGCATATGCTCTATCCGCCTCTGTGTTTCCTGTAACACAGTACTGCTTTAAGGTGAAGTGGGGGTTTTTATATGTTAAAATACTTCTATCCCAGAGTTTAAGATGAGATGATAACATTACAAATTAAAGGAGTAGTTCACCCAAAAATGGAAACCTGCTGAAAATTCCCTCGAACTCATATACATCTTGGGTTAAGATAAAAAAAGAAATTTAGCATTATTTTAATTGCTCACCAATGGATCCTCTTCAGTGAATGGGTGCCGTCAGAATGAGATATTTAATTTATCAGATAAGACATCACAATTATCCACATAACTCCAGCCCATCAATTAACATCTTTTGAAGCAAAAAGCTATGTGTTAAAGAGAAACAAATCCACCATTAAGGCATTTTTACTTAAAACCATTGCTTCTGGCCAAAATATGAGTCCATAAAAATGGACTCCCCAAAAAGAAAATACATCGACTTTGAACTCTTACATCAAAATTCACAGACATATTTGTTTAGACCTGTTTTGGACTGCTTGTAAAAGGTGTTTTGATCTGTGCATATTTCTCTCCTGATTCAGAAAAAGGAAAAAGTGATAACTCGTTTGAAATTAAAAATGTCTTATCATAGAATTTGTTTAGTACAAACAAGCATCTTTTAATTTCACAGGAAGTTAACAGATAGCCTGGAGTGGTATGGATTACTTGTGGATTATTGTGATGTTTTTATTAGCTGATTGAACTCTTGCTCTGACGGCACCCATTCACTGCAGAGTATCCATTGGTGAGCAAGTGACGTAATGTTAAATTTTCGATTTTACATCACTTGCTCACTATGTTTTGATGAAGAAACAAACTCATCTATGTCTTGGATGGCCTGAGGGCGAGTACATTTTTCAGCAAATTTTCATCTTTGGTTGAAGTGTCCCTTAATGTACTTCCTTTCTCGGCAGCTGAAATGACAATAAAGGCAAAAAAAAAAAAAAAAAAAAAAAATAGGCCACAAAATACCCACAGCGACAAACTGGAAAATGAAAATAATTAAATCAAATAAAATCCTGTAGTATGCCTCTAAATCATTTCATCTTAACGATAAGATGCAACAGTTTTGTCATTAAAATTCTTCCATTTTACATATATCTGCAGGTCTTAGAGATTTTTGCATAGAAAACAGAGGAAATTTGCATAAAAGAAACAGTTCTGCTTCAATGTAATGATAGTTTCCAAAAATATCAAAAGAAAAAAATGCTGGAAAGCCTGTACTATTGAAGAAATGATGAAGCGCATGACAACAAAGCTTGTTTAAACACAAAAGTGAGTTTCCATTCTTTACTGGCATATGGCTACAAAACATCTTTTTAATGTACTGCACAGGTTCAATGCAATCCACTTTCTCTTTTGATCTCTACAGGAAACCGTTTTCTTCACAGAAAATTAATCTGGTTTCAAAATAACCAAGCGTACCATGTAAACAAAGGTATGCATTTTGAAAAACTAAATTATCTCTCATACATCTTTGGATTTGATTTCCAATGAAACTCCCCGTTGCGACACACAGGAGTACGGCGGGAGTGCAGCAATTTATAATGTGTGGAACTAATATCGGAGAAAAAGGATGAAATGAATTGCTAGTAAAATGATGAATACTTTCCTGATGATGAGGAACAAATCTTGTTAATGGGATGTGCCAATTCAGGAAGAAAAAAAAATAAAAAGAAAAACATCACATTAAGCTGCTAAGATTGAAAATTCATTGAAGATAACACAAGCCCCCCAGACCCCCAGCCGCATGTCTGTTTACTAGTTTTCATTTATATTCCATGGCCGTTATACTGCTGCTAATTACAGGCATCACACATACTTACTAACAGCAGCGAATGAGATGCAGTGAAAGAGTTTTTTAATTATTCATATTTTAGAGTGGAGGATGGTTTGACTCTTGATCTTAAACTTGTAATGCAGTCCAAACCAATTAATCTATTTAAACAAAACAGGAAACAGAATGAAAGCAGATGAAACACTAACCAACATTTTTATGTTTTAAAATGTTGTAAATTAAGCCTCATGCAAGAGCAGGGTTCCTTTAATATCAATCAGGGAGTTTTACCTCACTATCTGGAGGAAGCTAGATATTAGCATTAGCATTCACGCAATGTCACATATGAAGTACACATATGTCCATTTAATTTAATCACAATATGTACTGTATGTACAAGAATAAATCACAAAATTTAAAAATAAAAACTAGACAGGAATTGTATTACATTAAACAGCATGACAGAAGAGAAAATTGTTGAGAAAACAAAAATCACTAGTCAACTCCAAATGGGTTTATTATGAGCTGCAACAAATATGATTCTATAGACAAGCTATAAAAGCATTGCACCAGTACAGCTCCAATAACTCAATTGATTCAACAAACATTGATTCTCCACCATGACAGGCTATAACACAAATCAATGCTCTGTTTTATCATTCTCCACAAGAGACGAAAAATCTCATTACAAGCTCACAATACACAACATAAATATGACATTACATTGAGATTGTGTGAGGTAACTAATAACAGGGCTGTTTCATACCACACAGAGCACATTAAAAGAATGGAGTTCAATAGCAGTTAAGCTCGACCAAATTTGTGGCATAATGTCCATTAGTACAGAATAATTTCAACTCAGTTTTAAAAAGTACACAGGGCAAGGGAATAAACATTAACACACACACTTTTACAAAAGTACAGCCACAAGACTTAATCAGTAAACATATTAGCATGATACTAGTGTATAGTTTGAGACTAGTTTCCCATTTTAACAAAATAAAAAAATAAATAAAAAAGGTACAGTACAAAACTGTCACAGGGTGGTCTCCTAAGGTACAATAGCTAAAAGGCACATCTTTGTACCTTATTTACCTCTAAATGGAACTCAAAGGTAAATATTAGTGCTTTAAAAGTACATATTAATGTCTAAAGTGTTCTCATCAGTATTGTTTGAAAGGGTTCTGCCCAGTGACAGTTTTGTACCTTTTTTCTGAGAGTGTAGACTAGTAAGTGCCGAGGTGGGGGGGATCAATATTTCAAAGTGTTGCAATATTTTTCATCACAACTGTATCCATATACTGGTGCCAAGAACCAACATTTTCAGTTACATTTTTTACATTAATAATTTTGTGAAAAGTCTGATTCACAGAGGAAATATGTGAGCTGATGGAAAGTACTGTATAAATTAGGTCAACTCAGTTTTTTTTTTTTTTATTAACTGCCATTTTTTTATATATATAATGTTTTTTTTATTTATTGTCTCTTCCCTTTCATGTCACTGCAGCACAAATTATTGCCCTTTGCCGACAAGTTGAAAGTTGACCAGAATCCCACATCAAATTGAGTTAGGAATATAATTGCACAATTAATGGCAGTCTAGAGAACAAACATCTAAAACATTTCAATATACTGTATATAATAAAACAATGTTAAATAAAATATTCATATTATGACCCAGATACCAGTATGATAGCTTACCAAAAATTCTGAGGAAGAAAAAAGTAGCAGTTGTTTAAAAAAAAAGTCAGAATTGTGAAAAGAAAAATTAAGCGTAGCGTCAGTTCTGGCAGGTCACATAAGTCAAGATTGCATCAGCTGACTCTCAGCTGATTACATCTACCTATAGGGATACGACACCTATATTCCTATATAAGCGCTATTTAGTATTATTCAGCAGCTTGCTTGTTCAGGAGCAAATTACCCTCCTCCATCCCCAACTCCTCCTTTCGCCACAGTCAGGATTTGGCTTCTGACATTCCTGTTGAATCAGATTCCCTAATCTTGAATGTGTTACACTACATGTAATTAAGTACATTAATTATATCTGCTTGGTTCTGTTCTGTTAACCATTGGGGGGTTAATATTGCTGCTCTAACTGCTCATTCATGACAGGCTGCATGGATGGGCAGGGAGTTTTTGCCCAGAACAGAACCATACCGTCAAACCAAACTGTATGCTTGCTTATATATATATATATATATATATACACTAAGTCAAATATGAATATTATGACCCAGACTTCAGGTCATCAGAAAAAAAGTTAGAATTGTGAAACATAAACTAAGAATTCTGATCATAAAAGTCTTAATTGTGAGATAGCTTGGAATTGTGAGGGGGAAAAAAGTCAAAATTATGAAATAAAAAATTTAAATTGCCTTCATTATTTTTTATTAGAAAAAAGAAATGAAAAAACAAAGAAACTGCAAGATGTAAACAGAATTCTGAGAAGAAGAAAAATCCAATATTGCAAGATATAAACTTGGATTTGCGAGGAAGTTAAAACAAAGAGATAAAAAGTTGTAACTGTACTTGAAAAGTAGTGGTGGTAATCAATATTTTGCCACAAGTACTGTCAAGAGAATGTTTTAAAGCTGGAAGATTCTTTCAAGTGGCTGCAGTTTACAACAAACAAACCTAAAGCTGCCACAGACATATCCTTTAGCTCAAAGAAGAATGTTCTATGACTAAATGGCAAGAAGCAACAAAGCTAAATTGCTTCAGTCAACAGCTGTCTACACCGCAACTCACCAATGTTGGAAACTACACCGCAAGCTTTTTATCGTGCCACATCGTGTCGCTCGCTCTCAGTGTACATGTACAAAAACAACCGCGCCTAATATGGAAACACATCAGTCACGTGCAAAATTTCACTGGTGTGTTTTTCCTACAGGCTTCTTCTCTTGAGAACCGATGAGCTTGACAAAACGGATGGCGTTATAAAGCAGTGAATGAATAGGATGGCGCATGTGAAAAGGTGTTTTTCAGCCCTGATGGCTATAAAGAGAACCCCACTCCTGGTGGTCACTGGCTTATTAGCTCTGCCTCTCACCGCCACTCGCTGATGGGGTGATTATGGGCCATAACGGCAGCCGTGTGTGGGGGACCTCATTAGAGAAACTAATGGACCTCTGTTTGTGTGCACGAGAGAGAAAGGGGAAAGAGAGAGGGAAGGGGAATGACAGAAATGAAGCGATCTGATGAAATGACAGCCCACACACGAGTCTGTATGTGTATGTGTGTGTGTGTGTTTATGAGCAAGACAGAGACAAAAAGCGGAAAACAGAGACAGAGCGACTGAGGTGATGACCGGAGGTGAGAGAGATGATTAAGAGTGTAAAAGATGAAGAAGGGAACCATAATTACCATTTCCTGCAAATGTAAATGCAGCTCTTTTGCTCTTAATTATGCATCTGGCGTGATGTTGGAGTTCAAAGGTATGGACTGGCTCCTCTGGTAGCGAGCACCTGTAGAATTACCATACATTAACAGGCCTATAGTTCCCACCGCACACAGTTTTAATGAGCTCAACACTGTAATCTCGCTCACTGGAGCAGCTTTCTCAGCACGCACTGGTCTGTGTAAAGCACACTTCTTTAAATTGATGGCATATCAGGATCTGCTATGGGGATTTTAATAATGCAATAGTTACGCTCTTATTGCAGTGGATTTTCAATAACCCATACATAGATAGATACGTTTGGGGTTTGTACAATTTATTTATTTATTATTTTGAAAGAAATTAATACCTTTATTCAGCAAGAATTCTTTAAATTGATCAAAAGTGAGAGTAAAGACATTTACAATATTACAAAAGATTTATATTTTAAATAAAAGCTGTTCTTTTTAACTTTTTAACCTATTCATTAGATTCCTGAAAAACAGTATCACAGTTTCCACAAAGATATTAAATAGCCCAGCTGTTTTCAACATTGATAATAAAAATAATAAGAAATGTAATATATATTCATGTTTTTTTTCTGTGTTTTTGATCACATTACTTGGCAAACATTTGAGACTATTACTTCTTTTAAAACATTAAAAACTATCTATCTATCTATCTATCTATCTATCTATCTATCTATCTATCTATCACATCCAAAATAAAAGTTGTTTACATAATATTTGTGTGTGTGTGTGTACTGAATATATTTATGTATATATAAACACACATACAGTATATATTTTGAAAATATTTACATGTTTTACATGTATAGATTTATATTCATATTATTTATATTATATATAAATATATTTAATCTAAAAACCATAACACATTTTCTTAAATATATGCATGCATGCGTGTGTATTTATATATACATAATACATATACACAGTATACACACAAATATTATGTAAACAAAAACTTTTATTCTGGATGCAATTAATTGTTTGACAGCACTAATATATATATATATATATATATATATATATATATATATATATATATATATATATATATATATATATATATATATATATATATATATATATATATATATATATATATATATATATTTATTTATTTATTTATTTATTTATTTATTTAGAATAGCACATAGAATAGAAAATGAATAGGAAAGAAGGATAATCTTTTTATTATAAATAAATAAAACAAGTATACAGAATATAAAAAGAACAGAGAAGGCTAGTGTCGGCCGTTTAAGAAAAAAGAAAAAAGAAAAAAGAAGAAAGCATGCAGTTAGAAAACAAATAGAGAGTGCAAGTGTTAGAGGTCTTTTTAAAATAATAATAGTAGAATAATTTGATACTATATACTGTGTGGAGTTCATTTGCAAAAACAGATAACTTCGTTTTTAACCATTTTTAAAAATCATGTTTTTTAATTGTTTATTCCAATTAATGTCAATCAAACTGAAGCTGGGCTATTTTGATTAGGTTAAAAAATAACTAAAAAAATACAGCTAACTAACACAATAAAAACATGACTTTGAAAAAAAAAAAAAAAAAGGGAGTCATCTGTTTTTGCAAATAAACTCATCTATATATATATATATATATATATATATATATATACACACATATATATATACACACATATATATATATACATATACATATACATATATATACATACACACACAATACATCACTGACACTCTATCCTCCAATTTGATACTGTTAAGTGCTTTGACACAATCTGAATTGTTAAAAGCATTATATAAATAAAGGTGACTTGACTAGATGTCTGTTGTAAATGTATTAGTTTAAAACAATTATTAATACTATTAATTTTGAAGAACTGAGGGTCTGAGGTAATCAGCATTACACACATGCTGTCAATAGCACTTAAGAACCTGGGTAGAGCTTATTTCTAGAGAAAGTCATTGTACTGTATACAGCGGTATTGAATTCTCATGAGAAACAACACATTAAAACATGGTTTTAAATGCATGAACTTTAAAATAGCCTGCTGTTGGTGAGTCAGAACAGAATGAGACAAGGTTATTGTAACATACTTCAGAGTAAGACATTACAGGTTGTTGGGTGACGAAAAAAACGCATTAATAGGATTGTAGTGCACTTACCATCTCATGTTTTCATACTGCTGATGCATTTGGCCTTTCAATCATATACCACCCGAAAGCACGTCCACTTCTGCAATGTAATATAATAAAAAAAAATTCATAGATAATTTTCAATTCAATTATTATCAGTGTTAAAACATCAATCAAAGCCCTGCGTTTAAAAAAAGGCTTTATCAGCTTTAATCTCCTTATTAAAATAACAAAAAAAGATTCAAATGTCAGAGGTTTTACATCACTAGCTCACCAATGATGGATCTGTTTCTTAGAAACACACAGCTTTTCACTTGCCAAGATGTTAATTTATGGACTGAAGTGGTGTGGATTACTGTGATGTTTTTATCAGCTGTTTGGACTCTCATTTTGACGGCACCCATTCACTGCAGAGGTACGATACATTTGACAAAGAATCAATTGGAAGAAAAGTTTCAATCTAGAATTGTCAAACTCATACATACCAAAAACAAATAACCCTTAAAGTCATTCAATACTTATTAAAAAGTCAAACATAATATGTGCTTAAAACATGATAGTCTAATGTGCGGTTACATACATAATATGGGGTTGTGCATAGAAATGTCCTTTTAGGATGATTTTAGGTGCATATGAAAAAAGTCTCTGTGCAGTTCTATGGAGAACAAAAAGGTCAAAAGGGGTTTGGAAGGAATTTCAGTCTGGTTCTTTGTCTTGGGTGGGGGAAGACCCACCCGAGAGAGTCTGTAGCTCGTGATTTCTATCACAGATTTACATGTGCCGGCCATCTCTTTGACCATCAGTCTTGATTACTTGCCCCAAATTTGATGATCTCCTTCCTGTGTTGGACTTATTAATAAGTATTCTTTTGTCTTAATGTTGCAAGCTGTTTTGTGAAAGAGGCTTGCTGGTTAAGCTTTCTTCAGATGGGCTGGCGTTAGGATCTGGACAGATTTATGACGTTGTCCTGTTTTCTTGGGCCTCTGTGGAATTTCGGCTCCTCAGGTTTCGATGTTCTGATCGAATCTTACATTTGTCAGATTCGATCTCTGATATCCTGCAAGTATTAAACTCTCATCTGACATCTGCTCCAACAAAAGAAGCTCCTAACAGCTTGATTCTCTTATAAACAACTCAACAAGAGTTAGGCTGAATCAGAGACGCTGTTTAACAATGTTTTTCTTTCTTCTGCTCGGATGAATTGACTCCAGCTCTTTATTTACCAGACAGCGCAATCACAGTTATTCTTCTATTCTGCTGAGCAGGCTGACAGTCAGGCAGTGTCAAGCGGCTCACTCCCTCGGCCCGAGACCTTGAGAACGTCTGTCATGTGTCCTCTCTCTCTCAGAGCTTGTTTTTTTTTTCTTTCTCTCGCACCTCCGCCTGCCCTCCCTCCATCCTCCTTTACGGAGAGATAGATTGCTCCTTGTCGCTGCTGACAATCTGCGGTGCTCAGAGGGGGAATGGATAACTGGGAGATTATCCATTGTGATGAGAAACATTATTTTATTCTTCGGGATAAGTGCAAGCAAAGTCATCTCTGATTCCCAGCAACAATCAATCTGCCAACACTTATTGCTGGGCGGTTCATAACAGGCTTCTGCATTCATTACCCACGGCAAACAGTGAGCGAGCAAGCCGATGTGACCCGCATATGAAAAACCTCTTGACTGCTTATGTACACAACCTAAGGCCCGCTATCCCAGCCCGGTGTTTAAATAAATAAAAAAAATGAGTAAAATAATTATAGGAGTTTCAGCAACAAAAGTGTGATGGTGTGGATGATGACAGATTCCCCACTTTATACGGTGTGACATGATTGCTCGGACCAAATTTACAGATGTGAATGTGTGATTTCTGGCAGATGGTTTTGCATAAACACCTTTTTAATCCTCCAATACAGAAAGTGGTGACTGATCAGTGTCTTTGCTCCACAGGCGACTCTGTGAAGTCATGCTAATGACACAGACCGCAGTTTAATATTAAACGGTTTAGGATCAAACCCATTGCATCACATCAGACTATTGTTGCAGCTGATTACATCACAGTCAGTCCTCACTTGTTTTCTTCAAGTATCCATCGGTTCTTCTCAACTTCACTACAATCTGATTTCACTCAAAACGCCTGAAAGCTTCAAGCAAAGCATGCCTGTCTTGCAAATACAGTACCAGCTATTTAGAGGTGAATTCACTAACTATTCACTATTCACTATTGTTTTGGCACTAACGTTAATTAGACATTCATTTAAAGTTATCTGGTCTTTAATAATGTTCTCAAAACATTAGCACAAAAACAATTATACATCATTCATGGAACATTTTGAAACATTTTAGTTGGATGTTCATCTAAGATTTTTTTAATGGTTATTGTTTCAACATGTTTACAGAACACTTACAGGTAGGTCTTTTTCCGGGTGGCGTTGGAAGAAGAGGTATCCAAAGTACATCATCTGGTCACTGGTGTTCCTCATGGATCAGTTCTTGGACCCCTCCTCTTCTCCATATACACTATATCATTGGGACCCATCAATAAAGGCAAATGGTTTCTCCTACCATTGCAATGATGATGACACACAGGCCTATCGTTCATTTCAACCAGATGATCCAACCGTAGTTGCATGGATCTCAGGCTGCCTGGCGGACATCTTGGCATGGATGAACAAACATCACTTTCAGCTCAACTTGGCAAAGACTATAATAAAATAAGTTTATAGCTTGTACTAATCGGAACAATCTCTGAAACTTTGTATTACGAGCACTTCCTGTGTTGTTTTGACATTACGGAAAAATGACTCTTAATTCACTAATTGAGAGATTTACTCACAAGTGAGTTCAAAGCTTTTTCATTAATAATTTCAAGTGAATCATTAAAAAGAAAAGGTCATACGAGTAATTTGTTCACAAACGAAATCTAACAAGATCTGATAAATATGGGCACACACAGAGTTCTCAGTCAAGTTCTGTAATGAAGTTAAATCCTTCCTTTGTTAGAGAAAACAACAGGTTCAGGTATCACATTTAAGCCTCATTCAGGATTATTTGATCTCCTGATTTATTTGGTTCTCTCTGGACTGAAAAAATGCTTTTGGGATTATTTTAGAAAATATTTATGAAACATTCTTTGAATCAGTGATTATTTATGACATTTGCAATAATATATTATTTACGTCACATTTCCACTGTATTTCCTAGTGTGTATATGGCTTGGAACCTGATTCCTAAGATCCCGTCTCTCTAAATCTCCACCCTCCTGTTTATGTTTCAATGCCTCAGTGTCTCTCATTCTTTTCTCTCTGGTCAAGCGTGTGGCGCAGCAGCATATGTACCTGCTGGTGTTACGTTTGGCTGTGGTGTAAAACCAGTCCTCCAGTCTCATGCTACCTAATTAACCCAGACTAAGCGCAAAGGTTTGAGAGGCATGGAGGAGTGGGACTGGATGTGCTGCCGACTCACTGTGACCCATTTATTGCTGCCGTTTCAGAGCTCTATTAATAGCATACAATGCAGAAGAGAACTATACCACCCCAAAAAAGGTGGGTTTTATTGTACCTCTGAAAGCTCAGGTGGTGCTTCAGGGCAAATCATTCCTTTACCAGTGTGGGCATCTCATTGTGTTTACATCTGAAGACGAGAGACAGAGTGGAATAATAAAAGACTTATAATGTGGTTTCATCCATAGAAGAGCACATGTTGGGCTTTGTTAGTAAGAAATTCTTTTTTTTATTTTACCAAGCTAAGGGAATTTTGTTAAAAAAAAAAAAAAATCCTTGCTCAAATTGACTTTAGCAGTGGTGCCCCTGATTTGAAGTAGAGCCAGATTAATATTCATATTTTAATTAATCCGAAGGTTTAAAAATAAATAAATATGCTTACTGCATAATGAAACAAAAGCCTGAATTAATGACCAATATTATATTTATGAATTAACAAACCTAGATTAATGCTGTAAAAACTGTTCATTGTTAGTTCATGATACCTAATACATGAATTCATTTTAATGCATTAAACATTATTGTAAAGTGCTACTCATGCACAAATCTTAAAAAATAAATTCACTTGCATTTTCACACCATTTTTGGCTGTCAAGACTAAACTGCTATGGGTGTCTCCCTCTCCCCAAGGCCCAATTAGTAGGACAGACCTTAGCGGGCCCTGATCATCACAAAAACAGATACACTGTTCCTGGTCGTCTCCCAGATGACGTGCCCCTAATTCACTACCGTGACAGATCCTGGAGATATAGACAATAGTTTTTATTTTCGTTCAGCACATTTGGACCTGACATCTCCCTTGCATCATTAAATAATAAACAACCATACCACAGGATGACTTTAAATGCACAGTTTACAACTTAACCCAGTGTAAACATGGAGATGGAATTAAACAACTTAAACTTAAAATTAATTCATTTTAAATATTTTTTTTAATTGAATTAAACTATAAGACCATAATGATATTAATATTAAGACCAAATTATAAATGTTATATCATCTTGGCAGGCTCCTACTTTATACATACTGGTTTAAAGTAGATTCAAATATTTTAGTACGTGTATGTCGTGTCTGAATTATATGAAATAGAATAAGACATTATTTTTGCCAAATATTCACTTTTTTCCCTCTGCACAATGCAAGTAATAAGATCAGACGTCCTTTTTTATTTAACAGATAGTATATCAATTTACAGCATCTGTCATTCTAAAGAACCACAAATTAAAACTACATGCATGCCACCAGTAAAGACTCAAATCCAGCTTTGGACCATATGGTTATGTGGGATGAATCTGCCACCATCTGTGCATTGTGTTTAAGCAAACCGCAAAAAAAAGCATCTCCTGTGATTGAGTTTAATATGAGATAGGAACCCGTTTAGTATGGACATCCTGACACACGCAAAAGGAAGCTACACCTTTCGTTTAAAGCAAGTGGCAAGGTTTGAAAACACTTGAAGATTTTTTTTTTGGCTGTGCAGAAATATTTAAATTAATAAGTTTTAGCCTTTCCTTGGGGGTTTGGGCTCTGCTTTTTCATCTGCATGGCCTCGACTTCTATATCAAGCTTTTGGAAATTGGTTCTATTCACTTTTCAGTGAAGCCAATGTAAAAGTTGAGCTAAAAACGGATAATACTGTGCAAGCAAAATAGAGATGAAGTCGGATGAATAGATGGGAAAGAAAAGATTTAGACAGAACAGTAAGATGGCAGAGGGAATTTTTCAGTTTTAGGCGTCCTTTGGCCTGCTTCTTTGATGTCAAAGGAACGATAGTGAAGAATTGAGTCAATATGCTATCAGTCAGGAAATGTCAGTAAAGTATGCCACAGTATCTACTGCAGGTATGAATCTATCACGGGACAAATGCACAGACCTATCTTGCCCGTATCTCCCATGATTCTTAGCATTATCTGACACTGAATAGGTCTGAGAATGAACCTCGGCTCTAATCTCTTCTTGCATACATGGGGATTAACCTTTCGCTCTATCACCATAAAACTCTGATTTTCAAGATCCCTGAAGGTGCTAAAAAATTTATTTTCTCAATAGCTCAGTCGTAGATGCCCTTAGCAGAGGCTCAGGGTTGTTGTTGCTGCACTGCATCAGTAATTGTAATGCAGCTGTAGTCCATGTGAACGTCAAGACCCTTTTGGAGTCTTTCACACTGCAATTGGGGCACTACTGTCTCTCCTCCAGCTCAGATGCGCAAGGACACTCAAGGAGAAAATCTGTTGGGTTTTCTTCGGTTTTCCCCCTTAAAACAAGCTATACATTTCTAGTTCATGTGTTTTTTTTTTTTTACTTTGACTTTTGACTGCCAGGTGCTGTTACTTCAAAAAGTTGCAAGTGTCTTTTAGCTTGTAAAAAAAAAATAAGAATCATATTCTGTGCATTTATCCAACATACAGGTTGAAATTTCAAATCGCAATCAATAAATTGTACCGAATTATGAAAAAATAACGTCACAAATTACTGTGATTTCTAAAAGATATCAATGAAAAAAAAAAAAAATCAATGCATTAACCTGAAAACAGAAAATATGGAAATAAATCTAATTTAAAATATTAGCAAAAGCAATATTAGTGATACTAAAATAACAGTAAATTATAGATACGTGACACTATTAGTCTATTAAACATCCTTATTATAAATTAGCGATATTTAATTGTATGGATTTATATATTGAGTGGGGGGGGGGGGTACAGTAAGCGCTAAATCTTCACACATTTTGCATGCAAAAGTAAACTTTACACTTGAGTTGTGTTTTTGTAAAATTAAATTAAATAGTACTTTTAAGAAAAAAAAAAAGAAAGAGAGAAACTACAATCTACATAGAAATACCAGACCAAAGCAATACTTTAATGAACAATCAGCAGAAATGTAGCTGATGACAATTTTAATCATGATTAAAAATATACATATATATTTTTTATTTCTAATCTTTCTACAGACTAAAGATTCAACCTGCAAATCAACTATTAATTATCAATAAAAGGTAATGTATTTTAATATCACATCTGATAAAGTCAAACATTTGTATAGAATAAGCAATATCAGCACATGCTTATTAATACTCATGAGATTAGACTCCTACTTTATAATTTTCCAAAACAATCTCCACCACACTTACTCCCTGTCTGTCAATAAGAATAGAAACATGAGATCAGATCAATAATATAGATGGATGAATATATAAAAAATGAGAGAGCGAGAAATGACAAATTGATTCAAATAGGAGTCTGAAAAGCCATAGAAAACTGAACTTCCAGAGGCAATATGAAACACCAGCTGCCGTATATCAGATCAAATTGACTTAAGTGTCGTATGTCCCAATAGATGAGTGATTTACTATAGTCTGATATTAAAGTTTAACTGAGATCCATCATTCTACAGTTTTATATGACAATCCTAACCTCAGCCATTTGCCAGCAAAACAAGACAAAGCCTAACCACATGCAGATTCCTATCAGCTTTACTAGAATTTTAGAAAATAAACTCACCTTTTTCCCACAAAGAAAATATAATATAATATTCTTTTGATTTGGTGGTGAAACATGACAATTTCTTGAAACTACCTGTGATCCTGAACAGAACATTTGCTGTCATCAACATAACTTCATGGCTGAACTGTTGCCTACTAACACATAGAAAATAGAAACCTAAAATATGAGGAAAAGCAACAACTTACAACTACTGATTGAAGTGCAATCAAGAGATCTGAAGAGCCTAAACAAATGTACAGAGACTAATGTTTTGCATCAACAGCTGTGAAATATTTACAGAGATTTACAAAACCAGGTCATTGTATGCTAATTACAAACCATTGTTTTCTCCAGTGGTGGCCTAACTCTGTACGGGACCAAGTCCAGAAACACTCGATGGGCCTCCTGCCATCTCGATCTCCCACCAGACTGAACTTAAAACACATGAAAATATAACATTGTACTTTTTCATCATTGATCACTTTGGGTCTCTGCCCATTTCTGCTGTTTAGATGTTCAGTCTCTGACGTCTACAGCTCTCTACACACATTAATGTGGGGAAACAGACTATTATAAGCTGAGCAACAAAGGGTTCAGAGCTATATAGGCAATTCACTATACAGTCTACACTGGGTTGTATACTGGTATATAAAACAATCAATGGTAAAACTTCTAAATATTGAAAAATTGGTAATTATGAAGTTAAATGTTTAATAGACTAATGGTTTCTATAAGCTCTCAGTTAACAATTAATTAACTAACAATGAGCAATACACATTTGTTACAGTATTTATTAATTTTGTTAACGATAGTCATTGTTAGTTCATATTAGCTCTGGTCCATTAATAATACTGACAGATAATTAATAATGTACGGTGGCCAAGAGAGCTCAACGCACTGTAAATAGAAAAAGCACCAGCAAATCAAGAAAACATCATCAATTTGACAACACGCGCTGCAAATACTCAACACAGCCAAATAAAGAAACACACTGCGAATACTCACAACACAACCAAAGAAACGCGCTGAAAATAAAATTATTTGTTTGTGTTGTGAGAATTTGCAGCACCTGCTGTCAAATGGATGATGTTTTCTTGATTTGCTGGTGCTTTTTCTATTTGGATGCATTTTCTGAAGTTGCAGCGCATTTAGCTCTCTCGACCACGTTAATAATGTGTATATGTTGGAATTAACATTAACTCAGATTAATTAACATTTTAGAAGTACATTTTTTATTGTTAGTTCATGTTAGCTAATGTAACTAATGTTAACAAAAGAAACCTTATTGTAAAGTGTTACCTACATGATGCATATACAATTCAGTGTTAATTTAGTATCATTATTCAGTAGTTTTGCTAATATTTTGAATTAGATTTTATTTTAAAATTTTCTAATTTAATTTTCATTTTAGTTTTAGGATTGTAACTTTGTGTGTTTTGTTTTTTTAATAAATTTTATTAGGTCTATAGTTTTTTTAGCTTTAGTATTAGTTTTAGTATAATTTTAGGAATTTTAGTACTTTAGTGGTCAATTTAAACTAAGCGAAAATAAGATTAGTGCCTTGACAATGATCTGAAATGAAATAAGTTATATATATATATATATATATATATATATATATATATATATATATATATATATATATATATATATATATATATATATATATATATATATATTTTTTTTTTTTTTTTTTTTATTCATCAAGGATTCATCAAATGTTCATAAATGACTGTATAGTATATATTATAATATTACAAAATACTGAAAGAAATTTTACAAAAATATTTAATAAATCTAAATATTTATGCTGTTCTTTTAAACTTTCTATTAATCTAAAACGCCTAATAAATAATTAATCTATAGAATGCAACAAATGTTTTAAAAAAAAAAAAGGATCAAATATATATATATAAAAAAAAAAAAAGATTCTCTTCATTAAATTGATTAATTTAACATTAACATTTAAATTTGACGCCACTGTACAAGCACCACAACGCAATCTGAGAACTGCACCATGGTTCTGAACTTCTAGAAGCTTAAATGTTGAATAAAACATGGCAGAAATGAATCTGTCTGAACACAAACTCCAAACATCATAATTGAAAGTTTGATCCCAATTTCCCTGATCATTCCCGCTGTGCCCCAAGACAAAGCTGTTAACCCCTAATAGCCAAAGGGTGATGAAACATCATGCTGCTGTCAAAACAAGACTCCTTCAGACATATTTACACATTAAGCCTTCAAATAAATCAATCACAACATATGAAGCATGTATTAAAATGAAGTGTTCTGCTGTGAAATAATACAATGCACAGCGTGGAGTGCTAATCTATACAGCAACTGAATCAATGGTCTATATAAGGTGAATTTTTGTTCTGAAGTGAGAACAGCCGATGATTTGGGTTACTGCTGAATTCTCTGTGTCCCTCTAAGTCATTGATTTTCAGTATTAACAGCAATGTTTGTATCAAGAGTACAAAAAATGACATTTTACCTGCCTGTATGAATAGAACGTCATTCCTCTTGATCAAAGCTGCCTCTAGACCAAATGAAATACAAGTTCAATAAATCATTAATTAATGAATTAATATAAAAAAATAAGCTAAATTTAAATATAAAAAATTAAAAACATGCACAAATTGAAGTCCAAGGCTTATAAAGCCTGTCTGATTGGATTCAGCTGTGTGTGTAATCAGTGCAATGGACGATGGGAACTGTAGTCCGGAGTGACGTAACAGTCTGAGTAGTGTGAGAGTCAATATGATGGAGAGGCGACCTCTTGTGGCAGTCGGATGGAAGACCACAAACAGGATTTGTGACACATACACACAGTATAAGGTTAAATAGTTAATAGTTGGGTTAAATAGTTTCTGAGGGGTTGCAAAAAAATGATTAAAAAAATTTATTATATTATAAATAAATAAATAAATAAAAATTTTATATATAAAAAATTTAATTCAATTTTAAAACACACACATATATACACATACACACACGCATGCAAATATATTTAGTAAACATACATATTTACCAAATTCTATAAAAACATAAAATCTACAATATCACATATATTACATTTAGGTTAAATCATTTCTGGGAGAATTGCAAAAAAAAAAAAAAAACTGCACTCCCCTCATAATTGCACAGAGGTGACAGACAGTGCACATCCATGTGCGTAGCTGCTTGTTTGTGTTTGGATTTGGAAAAATACATTAGGTGCCCTTGACCTTACAGTTAATCAGGTTGTTGAGGAAGCTGTTTACTCGGCACAGAGGGAATTCAGAGTGTGTTTCCTTTTATAGCATGCAGCAAAAGATGGCACCTTTCCAGAGTCTACATGATAAAGCGCGGTGATTCTCACATCACCATTACTGTATGCATTTCATATTTACAGCATATACATGCGTATATTCGCTTGTGCACGTCAAAGTATATGAGAGAGAGAAATATGTAAATTTCTTATAGCGCTGGCTAGCTGCTGGTCCAGCGAATAAATTATTGAAGTATTAGAAAGCTTGCCGTGTACTTAGAGGAGCTGTTTATATTCCAGCTAAACACCCACATGCTCAAATATAACCCACTTTCACACAGCCAGTCAGTCATATGTGTGTGCCCATCTCTGCTGTGCTGAAACAGTGTGTGCCTTTCTGACATTTAATCAAGACAACGGACACTAAATGAAGGCAGAATACTTGATGACATAAGTCGCAAAACTGAGAAACGTCCCATATACATCTTGAACAAAATGTCCAGTTGGTCTTGAGTAAAACTGCTATAGATTATTCATATGAACTTAGTGATTTCCACAGTGATGGCTGTTTAATGCAGGCAAAAAGTGCTCAATATCATCAGGGAAAACTCACCATCATTAATTCATATGATGTGATGTGACTGCATGATGATGTGATTATGTCTCTGCAGCAATTCAACATGATGATGATAATTTCATGATCATGTTTCTAGATGCCACAATTTCCATTTTCTGTCGTTATGCTTGTTGCTGTTAGACTTGTCTGTCTGCTTGGTTATTTCATTGTTTTTTGTCATTTGCATCTAACAAGCTGTTGGCAAGATCTTACATATACGATCATACACATATCTATACTATTGTTCAAAAGGCAGGAAATTAATAATTAAAAATAAATCATTTTAATTAGCAAGGATGCAATAAATGCAAAAGTGACAGTTAAGACTAATAATGTTACAAAATATTTCTATTTCAAATAAATACTGCTCCTTTGAGCTTTATATTTATCAAAAAATTCTGAAATTTATTTTTTTAACATTTATAATAAGAACAAATATTTCTTGAGCAGTGAATCAGCATATTAGATTGAATTCTGAAGGATCATGTGACACTGAAGACTGGAGTAATGGAGTATTCCACTATCACAGGAATAAATTACATTTTAAAATATATTCAAATAGACAACAGTTATTTGAAATTGTAATAATATTTCACAATATTACTGTTTTTACTGTATCAAATGCAACTTTGGTATAAGATGGTATAAGATTTGCAATATATATTCAAAAAAAAAAAAAACATTAAATATCTAACTGACCCCAAACTTTTAAACACAGTGTATAGTTAGAGACATTAAAATGTTATGAATTGTTTACAAAAATTGGAATCGTTGGAACCTTTCCAAGAGTTTTGCCACTTGTTATCAGTAAACAAAATTGAGAAAATTGTCATATTTATTTAAAAACAAAATCCAAATGGGACTAATAAACAAAGTCATTTGCACTCTTTTCATGACTGACTTTAATTACAGGTATCATCAAAGCTTAACAGGTATAAAATATAATTTTTGCATTATCTAAAATTTGAAGTAAACTCAAAGGTAAATCTGTCTTTCCCTAGAGCTGTTTATTGATGAATATCACACAAAAACTACCTATTAATTATGGTACCAAGCTGTTGTGTACTAACCCAACCATACATTCTCGCTCTATTTTAACCCTGATATTTGTGTGCAGCTACAGATGTTCTTATTGACACTCAGTCTGCCTGTGAAGCTGTCTGTTAAACGCTACACATCCTTACACCAATCCTCTATTAGCAACACTTGTCAAGCCTACCTCTGTGGAAAATGTGCCTCCATCCAGAATACTGTCCTTTAACCACTCACAACTGCCAACAGCCAAGACACTTAACCCTTGTTCACCTCAGAATTGCTTCAAAGGCAAGAAATAAAACCTTGTGAACTCATTTCACAAGCTGTCAAAAGTTTTAGCTGCAAAGCATGACCAAGTCTAGAGGAGAGGAGATTTTGGTCGTCCTGTCATGAAGCAAATTTTAGTTCAACTCTCCCCCTTTTGGTACACTCGTAGTTTTCTGAAGCACTTTAGCACATACAGTCCTGTCATGTTTCCAGAGACAACGTTAAAACAATTTTTTTTTAAAGGAACTGTTCCTCAAAACACCAGAAGATTGCACATTATAACTCAAATTTTGATAGGCCTACTGAATGGAGGCTTGTGTCTCCATGCAACCAGTGGATACTGCTGTGTAATCAAAGGTCTCCACTGTCTTATTAATTATCTGTCATTTCCCACTTTTTCTGTCTCACAGAGAGAGATAATTGACATAATTAAGGATACAGGAGCTTAAACATGTCAGGAAATTGATGCCACCAACTGCAAACAGATTATGTGTACTGTAAATGCGTTTCACCTAGTGATGGTTCACAAAGGCTGACTAAAATCCATTGTTGTCTCTTTAAAATCCCCTTTAATTCATTCAAATTCAGCCTTTGTTCTATTTTTAAAATGTTGCGTGATGCAGATTAATAATCAGTTCTTTTTTATAATAATATGAATAGTTAATATTAATATATTGTATAATTATATTAATAATATCTACACTACAGGTCAAAAGCTATTAACTAAGCTATTATTATTATTTACTTACTTAATTTTTTTTGTCTCTTATGTTCACCAAGGCTGTATTTATTTGATCAGTAAAAACAATAATACTGTGAAATAATATTACAATTTAAAATAACAGTAATAACAATATTATTTAATAGAATAACAGAAATGGAATAATAATGTTATATTTTAATACATTTTAAAATGTATGTAACTTTACATGTAAAACCATTCTAACATGCTGATTTGATAAGGAAACATTTCTTATTATTATACATGTTGATAACAGTTGTGCTTCTTAATATTTTTGTGTAAAACATTATCAATTTTTCAGAATTCTTTGTTTGTTTGTTTGTTTGTTTGATTGATTGATTGATTGATTGATTGATTGATTGATTGATTGATTGTCAGATTGATTTACATAAAAAATAAAAAAACCTTTGTAACAATTCTAAATGTCTTTGTCACTTTTGATCAATTCAATATATTCTTGGTGAAAAAAAGGTTTTATTTATTTTAATTGTTTTCCATATTGATAATTGTCACGAGTCTGATCTGTTTTTGTTTAGTTATGTCTCTGTCAACCTGCCTAGTTTGTCCCAATGATTATTAGTTAATTAGTCCCGCACCTGTTTCTGTTCTCCCGTGATTATGTTCAGCCTTTATAACCCGAGTTCTCCCTTGTTCCAGTGTCCGCTATTGATTATGTTACACCTGACGTTTTCTTCAAGTAAAGTGTATTGTTTTGATATACCTGCCAGCCTGCCTTGTCCTGTTTGCATTCTTGGGAGCACACTATAATAATAAGAAATGTCTCTTGAGCACCAAATCAGCATATTAGAATGATTTCTGAAGGATCAATAATACTGAAGACTGGCGTACAATGATCAAAAGAACCCAACACAAGACTAAATTATATTTTAAACTATAGTCAAATACAAACAAAACTGTGTCATAATTGTACTGTTTTAACTGAGTTTATGATCAAATAAATGCAGTCTTGGTGAGCATAAGTGATTTCTATCAAAAACATTTTAAAAAATCTTCCAAATTTGACAAGTAGTGTATTAAAGTGAATATATTATATATTGTACAGTATTAATAAAATTATATATAATTATATATTAAGCATTTTAATAGCTACATTTTAATAACAATTTTAATTGTTTTATTCATTGGATCTCTATTAAAAACTTTTTATAAATAAAACAGTTTTCTCCATTAGAGTCAGATAATCTTATGGTGATGGACAGCAGCGTGTTTTGAGCTGAGTTTAAGATGGTGATGATGAGGAGGAGCAGATGAAGGTGAATGGACATCCCATCTGAGCCTGAGAACTAAGACTCTATCACTCACACCCTTGATGCTGCTCACAGAGCCTTTCCCTGCAATCATCTCCAATGAAGTCACTGGGACTCATTTTTCAATCACAGTACATTGCTGGTCTACACTTCTGAGTGTCAGCATAAAATGATTTATTCTGACCAAGAACCACTACTTGAAAATGAAAATCAAATAACTAAAACCAGCAATGAAAATACAGAAACTGCATCATGTTAACTGTTCAAGATTGCACGTTTGATAATCAGGGGCTAAAACAACACGCAACGTGCCTTCAGTTAACACTATCAGCAGGCATAATTCATTCTCAGTAAATGGTCCTCAATCTTTAAAAGATTTAATCCCATGAACATTACTGTGATTGTGGTGGGAAGGCTCTTTACCTTCCCTTATAATTATGTGGATCGTAAGCCAATTGGCTGTCACCAGGGGGATATAAAGTGCGATAGACCTGTGCTTTAGGTCAACGTCATTTGTCGACGTCATTGACGCGCCGCAAACACTGTACTGTGGCTGCTTCCGGCATCAGGTGTGGACATTAGAGAGGTAGGAACGCTTGGTGTTTTTATGAAATTGTTTTTAAATTTAGTAACTAATTTTCCCTGGTTGCGTGTGTTTTTCTTGCACCTTAGTAAGCTCTTGATTGCCAGTTCCTCTTGTAGCGAGTCATGTTCCGTTTCTCGTGCGGATCTCGCACTACTGCTGTGACTGCCGTTGTTGGGTGCGCGCGCTCCTGATAATGCACGCATCATATTTGTCATTGGTATGTCTAACAGGCGTCTACTAAGTTCGGGTGAGGCTCTATAATAGCAATATTAAATGGTGACATTCTATTTTATTCCAGGTGCTCTCCCTAAAACGTTGGAGAGCGTAAGCTGATTGCTTGATCGCCATTCCCTCTCGTATGGCTTAAATCAACGGATTCGTTTCTCCTGTAGATCTCGCACTGCTGCTGCGACTGCTAGTTGGGCGCGTTTCACGTCCTGCCCACGGATAACATTGTTGTTTTGTTTTGTGTTGATTTTGCTTTACCTTTTCTATTTTCTTTTGTTCTGTTTAAGTCGTCTTTATTTATATTTGAATAGAAGTGATACTCTCTGCCTGTGCATATTCTATTATAGTTTGTTTTCTATTATTTGGTTCTTTTCTATTTTGCAAAGAGCTTTACCCTTTTGGGTTTGCTTTGCAGTGCATTATTTTGTGTGGTTTATTTAATTAATTCTATTAAATGCAATTGTATTTTCTAGTTTGTATTTTTGAATTTGAGGGCAAATAGGCCTTGTACATTTCTTTTCTAGTTTTGTTAATTCTTATTTTGGGTTTTTGTTGTTTAATTTAACTCGTCATAGGGCAATTCAGCGCTTTAATTATTCTGTGTGCTTTTTAGTGACTCTTAAAATTGTGCTGTTCTTGGGTTGCAGGATCTGGGTGCCAAAGGCAGGGAGGCCGGCTCTATTCCCTTCTGAGTGGTGGTGGTGTGTTGTTCACAGTGTGCCGTGTCCATCCGTGGAGTATGGTGTGTGTGTGTGTGTTTGCAGGCACTGGTGAAAGGAATGAGTTTTCTGCTATAGGCAGCCTAATCTTTGATAGCCTGACCCTGCTGGTAAGCCCCAGTTGGCCGGTGTCCCTGTGACCTTTTTGGAGTCCAACCCTTGTGATGAGCTGTGCTTGACTGAGGCCTGATATATTTTAATGATTGTTTTAAAGTGATTGTGTAACTTAATAAAGTCAACTGTTTTGTATTGTTACCCATGTCTCTGAGCGATTATTGGTGAACGAACTTGCGTGTCCTGTTAGAGACACTAAATTCTCTGGGTGTAACTCCCTGAGTGGCGTAGTTGGTAAATTATTCTTTAAATGCACCTCCGGGTTGCCACATTCGTGGCGTAGTCGGCAGGGTCCATCTTAATATTTTGGCAGAGACATGGGTACACTTTGAGGTTTGATTTTTGGTTGATTTGTTTTTTTTGTTGTCTGTGACTTTGCGTCTGAACAAGGCAGCAGTGTTTCCGTGGGTGGGTTATCCTCCTGTGTAGTATTCCTGTGAGATAGCACTCGTCTTTGGTAAGTCCGTTTATCTCTTTTGATAAGATGGAGGCTGAATTGCAGGAATTGAGAGAACTGGTGGCTCAATTGAAAGCTGATAATGTGAGGTTGCAGCAGGCTCAGGTGGCAGTTGAGCTGCCTGATCCTGATGCTGCTGCTGCTGCTAGCACCTCTGCCGTACCACCAGTAATCCCTCAGTTATCTGTTGCCAGCCCCTCTGCACCCGAAAGGTTTGTTTTTGTACCCAGAGACCGTAGATGTCCGAAGTTTAATGGTAAAACCGGTATGGGTATTGACGAGTGGGTAGAGGAGGCAAAGGCCTGTATGAGGATACGCCATTTGTCTAATGCAGATCAAGCATTCTTTCTATTTGACCATCTAGAGGGAGAGGCTCGTGAGGAAGTTCGTTATCGTCCTGAGATTGAGCGTGGGGACCCTAATAAAATTATTTTAGCCTTGCGTGAACTATATGGCTGCTCTCAGTCTTATGTGGCTTTACAGGAAGCGTTTTTCTCCAGAAGGCAACTCGAAGGGGAAACCCTATTAGAGTTTTCCCTTGCTTTGATGGGCCTTTTGGAGAGAGTCAAAAGTCGCTCCCCTAACGTTATGTCCAATGCTGAGATTTTGTTGCGAGACCAGTTTGTGGAATATGTTACTGATAGTTCATTACGGCGGGAACTTAAACAACTGGTGCGTCGTCAACCCACTGCTACATTGCTCGACGTTAGAGGTGAGGCAATTAGGTGGGAACGGGAAGGGATGCCTGGCGGGGCAAGGGGGCGTAGTCATTCTATGCCATTGGCTTATGGCGTTCAGTATGGTGTGCGGGGTGGGCCTACCGCGGGGACTGAGAGTTCACCACAGCAGTCAGAGCTGGGTGAATTGCGGGACTTATTAAAACAACAACAACGGCAGTTAGACCATCTTACCCAAAGTTTCGCCCGTTTTCAGACTCCTTATGTACGGGGTCGATCTCCTCGTTCCGGTCCTGTGATCTGTAGACGTTGTCAACGACCCGGACATTTTGCTAGGGATTGTGATGGGGAACGACTGTCCCCGCGTCCCATGTCACCAGTAAGGGGCACCAATACGACTGGAGATGGGCAGTCTCGTAATTCACAATTTTCGGGAAACTAGTCCCCGCCGGGCTGTCGAGTCACAGCCCGGTTGGGGAAGTAATTGGCTCAAGTAATTTAGCTATTCCTCGCTCATTGTCTCATCTAATGTCGTCATGTCCACATCTTGTTGTTTGTATGGGAGGAGTATCAGTACCGTGTTTAGTGGATACCGGTTCTATGGTATCCACAATTACAGAAAGTTGCTTTTTGCAGCATTTCGAACCTTGGGGTCAAGATCGCCTGAGATCTTGTCAGTGGTTACAGCTTAGGGCAGCTAATGGGCTTACGATCCCATATGTTGGTTATCTGGAGCTCGACGTCAAACTTTGTGACAGGGTAGTTTCAGGATGTGGTGTGTTGGTTGTCCGAGACCCTCCCGGCGGTATGTGCAAAGATGTTCCTGGGGTGCTGGGGATGAACATACTAGGCCGTTGTTATCAGGATCTGTTCGGACAGCATGGCATTGCCCTTTTTGAATTGCCTATTGTTGCGCAGTCTCCGAGTGTTTTGCGAGCATTACAACATTGTCAACAAGTGAGTACTAAGAGTTGTTCGGATTTTGCAGGAAATGTACGGGTACGGGGACGTCGGGCGTGTCGAATCCCTGGGGGCACAATGAAGTTAGTTACTGCCACCTGTTCTTCCCGGTATTCTGGCCCTACGGTCCTGTTTGAGCCCCCTGAGTCAGGTTTGCCGGCTGGGCTTTTAGCATCTCCTGCGTTAGTCAGAGTGACCCATGGTACAGTTTGGGTTCCTATTGTGAATGTGGGCACTGTGGACGTGGTATTGTATCCGACAACTGTGATTGGTAGTTTGAGGGAGGCTTATGTCATTAGTTTACCTACAGGAGTTGTGGAAGTTGACCCGGTTGTTGCTACCGTTCAGTCCCTTTCTTTGGAGACAGCCTCTCCGCTGGCTCAGCAGATTGACTCTCTTGATTGGTCTGTTTTGTCAACAGAAGAGCAAGTGCAGGTAAGAGCGCTGCTTCAGAAATATCACGTGGTGTTTTCAGCTCATGAGGGAGATTTAGGCTGTACCCGTCTGATTTCTCACGATATACCCTTGTTGGATGATGTCCCTGTCAGGCAGCGGTACCGCCGGATACCGCCGTCAGATTATGAAGTGGTTAAGACTAGGGATGTAACGGTATGAAAATTTCTAATCACGATTATAGTGACCAAAATTATCACGGTTATCAGTATTATCACGGTATTGTTAAAATGTGCTGGAGATGTTCAAAAAGTACCGAAACATAAATCACTTCACCAAGTTTCATACTTAAAAATCAACAAACAGCAAATAAAATGACTTTTTGTTTGCATAATCACTAAAACAATAACATTACCAATGAGGTCTGGATTTTAAATGACAATTTGACTGACAACAGTTTAATAGCATGTTCAAATAAATAATGTAAATGTTCAAATAAAGCTTTGAAAAAGTTTAACATAAAAGGTAGACCACACATTTCAGCCTTTAAAGAAAAGGGTTAAATTAAAATGATAATTAATAAATGATTATATGTATTTTATCGGCTCCATAAATAATCCTATATAGCATATCTGAATTGTTTAAATGTACATAAGTTTGTTTTTCATCAACCGGTTAAAATTTACAGCAGGTCATGCAAATTTGGTAAATTTTTTGGCCAGACAGAAACTGCACACAGCCTGAATGTAAATAAGTGTCTGTAAATCCACTCTCTGGCAGCAGGTGGCGCTTTATACGGAAAAGCTGAATTACAGCTGATTCCCGTGAACTCCGCGAACACTTCCTTTAGGTATTAAATGGAGCTAAGATGAAAACAAAATGCCATCGAATTGTTTCTGAAGACAGTCAGATCCTTCAGAGGTACATTCATATGATTAATTCATTGATATATTAATTTGTATAATTCCCTTAGCACTCTTTTAAAACCTCCCAGCTTTTCCGCCCTATTTTCACTCAGAACGAAACTACTGTGCTGCTGTGCGCACGTGAGACTGTTACTGAAAACTCTGCTTTATGCTGGACAGTATTTATTTATCGCGAGTTGTTTAAATCACGGTAATCGAATACGGTTTTAATGATAATTAAAATATGAAACGGTAATACTAACCGCGGGGAATTTTATCATGATTTATCGTCAAACCGGTAATCGTTACATCCCTAGTTAAGACCCACATTAATCAGCTCCTGGAAGCACAGGTAATAAGAGAGAGTAGTAGCCCTTATGCATCCCCCATAGTGCTAGTAAAAAAGAAGGATGGTAGTCTACGCATGTGCGTAGACTACCGTCACCTGAATGCAAAGACCAGAAAGGACGCATTCCCATTGCCGCGTATTGAGGAGTCCTTGGATTCGTTGACAGGGGCTCGGTGGTTTTCGACACTGGATCTTGCCAGTGGGTATAATCAAGTCCCTGTCACGGAACAGGACAAGTCTAAAACTGCCTTCTGCACGCCATTTGGTTTATTTGAGTGGAACAGGATGCCCTTCGGCCTTTGCAATGCGCCTAGCACGTTTCAGAGGCTCATGGAGAGGATGTTTGGTGACCAACAGCGACAATCTTTGCTACTTTATCTAGATGACATCATTGTTTACTCTTCGTCAGTAGCTCAACACTTGGAGCGCTTGGAGGTCGTTCTGGGCCGGTTGAGGCAGGAGGGCCTTAAGGCAAGACTTGAAAAGTGTGCGTTCTTCAGACAAGAAGTAAGATACTTGGGCCACGTCATTTCAGCCGAAGGGGTGGCAACTGACCCAAGTAAAATTGAGGCTGTGGCGCAGTGGCGGCGCCCTACTAGTGTGTCTGAATTACGGACGTTTTTGGGTTTTGCCAGTTACTACAGGCGCTTTGTGGAGGGGTTTGCCAAATTGGCTTCCCCCCTTCATAAGTTGGTAGCTGAGGTGACTGGTGGTAAGTCAGTGAGAAGGAAGGGACAGAGTCTGGCTCAAGTGTGGACTGATCAGTGCGAGGAAGCATTTGAGGGTTTGAAAAGCAAGCTAACCATGGCTCCAGTACTGGCTTATGCTGATTTTTCTCGCACTTTCATTCTGGAAGTGGATGCCAGCCACGGAGGTTTGGGAGCGGTGCTCTCTCAAGAACATCAAGGTAAAGTGCGTCCCATAGCATACGCTAGCCGCAGCCTAAGGCCCACTGAGCGCAATATGTCCAATTATAGCTCCATGAAATTGGAGTTTCTTGCGCTCAAGTGGGCCATGGCTGAGAAATTTAGAGAGTACCTTCTTGGCCACAAGTGTCTGGTGTACACGGACAACAATCCCCTCAGTCATTTGGCTACTGCCAGGCTAGGGGCCACAGAACAACGGTGGGCAGCTGAATTGGCAGCATTTGATTTTGAGGTAAGGTACAGGTCAGGAAAGAGCAATCGTAATGCGGATGCTCTTTCCAGACAGGATCCGACTGCTGGGGGCATTCCAGAAGGTTTAGTAGGTGGTAGTGCTGTTCCAGTGTCATTGCATCAGGCCATTAGTATGGGGCGGGTAGCACAGGCCGTTGTGTCAACAATGAGTGTTTTGCCAGGCTATTCTGTGTTGGATATATGTTCCTTGCAGGACGCTGACCCAGTTATCGGGGTTGTGATGAAATTTTGGGAACAAGGAAAGCGTCCAGGGCCTGAGGAGCGTAGAAAGTTGGCTAAACCAGTGTTGACCTTGTTCCAGCAATGGGATCGATTGGTACTGAAAGAGGGAGTACTCCATCGCAGGATTTCTCGTCCTGATGGAGGTGAGGATGTTTTTCAGATGGTTTTACCTGACGTGCTCAGACGGGAGGTCTTGACGCAGTTACATCAGCAGCATGGACATCAGGGGATAGAGCGAACTGGTGAACTAATACGACAGAGATGCTATTGGCCGGGTATGTCTGCTGACATTACGCGTTGGTGCCAAGAGTGTGACCGTTGTGAACTTGCGAAGGACATTCGACCAGCAGCTCGTGGCTTTATGGGCCACCTGTTGAGTTCTAGACCCAACGAAATCCTTGCTGTTGACTTTACAGTGCTAGAGCCTTCTTCTTCGGGACAGGAGAACGTTTTGGTAATGACCGACGTGTTCAGCAAGTTTACAATGGCTGTGCCGACGCGTGATCAGCGAGCCGAGACTGTTGCCCGAGTGTTGGTTGACGAGTGGTTTTATAAGTTCGGAGTTCCGGGACGCATTCACTCTGACCAAGGCCGTAATTTTGAGTCGGCGCTGATTCGCCAGTTGTGCGAGTTGTACCAAGTGAAGAAGTCGCGCACAACCCCCTATCACCCGGCCGGTAACGGTCAGTGTGAGAGATTTAATAGAACCTTGCATAACTTGTTGCGGACATTACCAAGCTCTAGCAAGAGGGAGTGGACCGCTTGCCTGTCACAAGTGACCTTTTGTTATAACACCACTCCTCACCAGGCAACTGGAGAATCCCCGTATTTTTTAATGTTTGGTCAAGAGCCCCGGTTGCCAGTGGACTTTTTGCTTGGAAGGGTAACAGAGCCATGTGCGGGTAGCGTGCACAACTGGATCTTAGACCATCAGTCGCGATTACAAGTCGCCTATGAGGGAGCGCGTGAACGTCTAAAGGCAGCTGCAGATTATCGCAAGTCACAACACGACCAGCATGTCCGTGACTTACCACTAAAAGAGGGTCAGTTAGTCTACCTCCGTGATCACAGTATGAGAGGCCGCCACAAGATCCAGGATCTGTGGAGTCCCATAGTTTATCAGGTAGTGAGGGCACCGAAGGAGGGAGGCGTCGTTTACACTATTGCGCCAGTTGAAGATCTGGATAAGGTACGAAGTGTTCACCGTTCACTTTTGAAGAGCCGTATCCGGAGAGAATCCACGCTAGTGGATCAGCCTAATGGTCCAGTGGGTGAACCAAGGGTTTCCCCGCTAGAGGACGAGGTGGACGATGTTGACTTGATGGTATTAGTGCCAGAGATCCCGCAACCTGCTCAAGTACTTGCACCTGAGGGTTTGGGTCATTTAGTGCCATTCGATCCCACAAAGGAGTTGTTGTTGGGTAGTAGAGGGCATTCCAATCCTCCAATTGTTGAACCGGAGGTACCCTTGGATTTACCTTCGGGTTCAATGGGTGACAGGCCGGTTACCACACGCAGGACTGGACGCACCACGGCGGGTCAGCACTCTAACATGCATCGTCTCCCACGCACTGTGAGAGGGACAGAAAGGGAGGCTGAGGCTCCCATTGGGCCAGTGTCTAGGGCCATCTCAGCTTTGTTTAGGCCTTGGGATTAACCATCTTATTGTTCTGATAATCCCTTTCCTTTTTTGATCGTCGGGACGACGACATAGAAAAGGGGGGTGGATTGTGGTGGGAAGGCTCTTTACCTTCCCTTATAATTATGTGGATCGTAAGCCAATTGGCTGTCACCAGGGGGATATAAAGTGCGATAGACCTGTGCTTTAGGTCAACGTCATTTGTCGACGTCATTGACGCGCCGCAAACACTGTACTGTGGCTGCTTCCGGCATCAGGTGTGGACATTAGAGAGGTAGGAACGCTTGGTGTTTTTATGAAATTGTTTTTAAATTTAGTAACTAATTTTCCCTGGTTGCGTGTGTTTTTCTTGCACCTTAGTAAGCTCTTGATTGCCAGTTCCTCTTGTAGCGAGTCATGTTCCGTTTCTCGTGCGGATCTCGCACTACTGCTGTGACTGCCGTTGTTGGGTGCGCGCGCTCCTGATAATGCACGCATCATATTTGTCATTGGTATGTCTAACAGGCGTCTACTAAGTTCGGGTGAGGCTCTATAATAGCAATATTAAATGGTGACATTCTATTTTATTCCAGGTGCTCTCCCTAAAACGTTGGAGAGCGTAAGCTGATTGCTTGATCGCCATTCCCTCTCGTATGGCTTAAATCAACGGATTCGTTTCTCCTGTAGATCTCGCACTGCTGCTGCGACTGCTAGTTGGGCGCGTTTCACGTCCTGCCCACGGATAACATTGTTGTTTTGTTTTGTGTTGATTTTGCTTTACATTTTCTATTTTCTTTTGTTCTGTTTAAGTCGTCTTTATTTATATTTGAATAGAAGTGATACTCTTTGCCTGTGCATATTCTATTATAGTTTGTTTTCTATTATTTGGTTCTTTTCTATTTTGCAAAGAGCTTTACCCTTTTGGGTTTGCTTTGCAGTGCATTATTTTGTGTGGTTTATTTAATTAATTCTATTAAATGCAATTGTATTTTCTAGTTTGTATTTTTGAATTTGAGGGCAAATAGGCCTTGTACATTTCTTTTCTAGTTTTGTTAATTCTTATTTTGGGTTTTTGTTGTTTAATTTAACTCGTCATAGGGCAATTCAGCGCTTTAATTATTCTGTGTGCTTTTTAGTGACTCTTAAAATTGTGCTGTTCTTGGGTTGCAGGATCTGGGTGCCAAAGGCAGGGAGGCCGGCTCTATTCCCTTCTGAGTGGTGGTGGTGTGTTGTTCACAGTGTGCCGTGTCCATCCGTGGAGTATGGTGTGTGTGTGTGTGTGTGTGTTTGCAGGCACTGGTGAAAGGAATGAGTTTTCTGCTATAGGCAGCCTAATCTTTGATAGCCTGACCCTGCTGGTAAGCCCCAGTTGGCCGGTGTCCCTGTGACCTTTTTGGAGTCCAACCCTTGTGATGAGCTGTGCTTGACTGAGGCCTGATATATTTTAATGATTGTTTTAAAGTGATTGTGTAACTTAATAAAGTCAACTGTTTTGTATTGTTACCCATGTCTCTGAGCGATTATTGGTGAACGAACTTGCGTGTCCTGTTAGAGACACTAAATTCTCTGGGTGTAACTCCCTGAGTGGCGTAGTTGGTAAATTATTCTTTAAATGCACCTCCGGGTTGCCACATGATGTTAAAAAAAAATATTTAAAAACTGTTTAATAGTCAACAAACTTATATAAACATACCACTAAAAATGTGGGGTTGGTAGTTTTTTATTTATTTTATTTTTCACCAAAGCTGCATTTATATAAATGATCTAAGATGGCGCCGCAGATGGCAGCTACTGTGCATTGCTCTTCAGTGTTTGTACTGTTTTTGTTTGTTTTTCCTGTTTTTTGTTACTCAAATAAGATCAGTTTTATCAGGGATGACCTGCTGAACATTCGGCAGAACACACCACAAAATCTTTTACCGGATTTTGACTACTCGGACGTTTTGCTAGACATTGTAGTTGGCGGAGCCGTAGCTCTGGTCAAACGCTTCAGGAGGATGCACAGACTGGGGAAGCGAGCCAGCGTGAATTCAGAATGCCGTTGCCTTGCATCCATCTGGCGAATCTCCGCTCTCTACCCAACAAAATGGACAAACTCCTTCTGCTCTCCCGGACAAACAAGGATTTTTCTAACTCTGCTGCTCTGTGTTTCACGGAAACCTGGCTAAATGCCGACATACGGGACAGGGTACTACATCTGTCTAATTTCCAGCTGATCAGAGCAGATTGGGATGCGGAATCAACGGGGAAACCGCGGAGCGGCAGGACATGCTTTTACATCAATGAGAGGTGGTGTACAGATGTAACTGTGTTAAAGAAGATATGCTGTTCAGATCTAGAAACGCTCTTCATTAACTGCAAGCCGTTCTATTCGCCGCGGGAGTTCTGCTGGTTTATTCTCGTGAGTTTCTACATTCCACCCCAAGCGCATGTGAGCACAGCTTTACAGAAACTCGCTGATATGATCACAGAGAGTGAGCAACAACACCCGGACTCTGTTTTAATCATTCTTGGGAACTTTAATAAAGCAAATCTCTCCCGCGAACTGCCAAAATACAGACAGCACATCACATGTCCCACCAGAGACAGTAATATACTGGATCACTGTTACACAGCGATAAAGGACGCATATCACTCGGTTCCACGAGCAGCTTTAGGACTCTCTGATCACTGTTTGGTTCATCTTATTCCGTCCTACAGGCAGAAACTTAAATCTGCAAAACCTGTATTAAGATCTGTTAAAAGATGGACTTATGAAACAGAGCGGGATTTACAAGCATGTTTCTCACTCACTGATTGGACTGTTTTTGAAAATGCTGCCAATGATCTGGACGAGCTCACAGAGACTGTAACATCTTATATCAGTTTCTGTGAGGATATGTGCATTCCTACCAGGATTCATTTAACCTACAACACTGACAAACCATGGTTCACTGCAAAACTCAGACAGCTCCGTCAGGCCAAAGAAGATGCTTACAGAAAGGGGGATAAAGTCTTGTATAAACAGGCCAAGTACACACTGGAAAAGGAGATCAGAGTGGCAAAGAGGAATTATTCTGACAAACTAAGGAACAAATTCTCTTCCAGTGATCCTGCTTCAGTGTGGAAAGGTATGAAAGATATCACCAGTTACAAGTCACCATCCCCCAGTGCTCTGGAGAATCAACACCTGGCAGACGATTTGAATGACTTTTACTGTAGGCTTACAAAAACAACCCACACCCGCCCTGAACACCTCTCCACACAACCATTAACACCTCCAGCAACCCACCTCTCCCCCACACCTACAATTCAAATCAGTGAAGATGACATGTGCCAGGTCTTCAGAAAGAACAAAAGAAGGAAAGCACCAGACCACCATCTCTTAGGACCTGAAATGGGACAATCACATTGACTCTATTGTGAAAAAGGCCCAGCAGAGGTTATACTTCCTTCGCCAGCTGAGGAAGTTCAACCTGCCACAGGAGCTGCTGAAACAATTCTATTCTGCCATCATTGAATCCGTCCTCTGCACTTCAATAACTGTCTGGTTCAGCTCAGCTACCAAATCTGACCTCAGAAGACTACAGAGAGTAGTCCGGACTGCTGAGTGAATCATTGGTACAACCCTCCCCACTCTCCAAGAACTGTACTTATCCAGAGTGAGCAAAAGGGCTGGTAAAATCACTCTGGACCTCTCACATCCAGCACACTCCCTCTTTGAACTTTTACCATCTAGTCGACACTACAGAGCTCTGAGAACCAGAACGACCAGACACAGAAACAGTTTCTTCCCTCAGACAATCCATCTCATGAACACCACACTTGCTTACTTTATTTTATCTAATTTTTTCATTTCAAATTTGCACATATCAGACCTGTACACATATAATTGTCTATATTATATATATTGTGTTTTTGCTGTTTTGTACATTGCCTATTTGGATATTTGTATTATTCTTTATTATATGTGTCCTGTCCTGTTGCTGTCTCTCTTTTGCACTGTGGAGCTTCTGTCACTAAAACAAATTCCTCATATGTGTAAACATACTTAGCCAATAAAGCTCATTCTGATTCTGATTCAGATTTATTTGACCAGAAATACAGTCATAACAATAATAAAATGTGTTGTGTGTGTGGGTGTGTTTTCAGGATTCTTGGATTAATGGTGGGGTATGTATTTTTCAAAAACGCTTTAGAAAACTAAGTCGGGCCCAGTACCAAAACAAACGTGTAGCCAATCAGCAGTAGGGGGTGTGTCTACTCATGATGCGAGGAGAGAGCGCTCAGTGCACATGACGGACATTAGCCAAGTGACGACATAAAGATAGAGATGGCAGATAAAAAACAAAAGAGGAAAATATCTGTGGAAGAAAAGAAGGCTTACACCGTGTCTACACCGGACGCCACGCCGCAACAGCTAAAGTCTGTCTACACTGGAAGCGACAAAGCAACTGTTGAAAATCATTTGAAATTTGTGTCAATATGTCATAAATAGAACGTGGCAGCAGTTTACCGTCGGGGATTTGTCGTGTCGCAGCGCAGCATCCAGTGTAGAGAGCATCACTGATTATAATGAGTTCTACAGTATTTTATTGTGACGGTGTGTTAAGGCAAGAAGTAGGACCCTGTAAATATCGGATCAGCTTTCCAGCACTGGAGAGAATTCAAGGAGCGCGAAGGCCTGCGATTGGACACCAAGGTTGCTTTGTTTCTTCTCGATAGGTGAGTAACATTGGTTTTGTTTTGTTTCACAGAACTAATCATTGCCTGGGTTGCGTACTCATGTGTGGGGCGGAGCTATCAAAATAGGGGTGAGACACTTTTGGGGTAGGGACGTGTTTGTTTTGATGATTTCACATATCAGCATTGGCTACCAGAAATCAGAAAGTTTAAAACAACAGTACTTATTTAAATATTTCATTCTTTTCAGTATTTTGTAACATTATAAATGTTTTTACAATAATTTTTTCATCCTTTATATATATATATATATATATATATGTGTGTGTGTGTGTGTGTGTGTGTGTGTGTGTGTGGCATCATTATGCCGTAGGAGATTACAGTCTTTAGAACAGTTAAGTATTTCTGGAAGTTGCAATAAAGAACAGACTATTCCTTTTGGATCTCGAGATGAAGGAAGTGCTTGCCAGTTTTGTGTGCATATACTGTACATCAGACGGCCCAGGAACAGTCTACGGATGCGCCATCTGAGACTAACATGTTCCCTTCTACTGCCACACACAATAGACAAAAAACATGCATGAAAAGAAAGGAAGAAAACAGTTCCAATGCCTTGCAGTCAGTTAAAAACACCATATGGGAGGGGGAGGAAATAAAAAGGAGAAAATCAAGCTTAATATGCATGAGCCACTGCATTTACAAGAGTGTAGTGAGAACAGGCAGTCGACACAATTCTGCATCCCTGCAACAGCCAGCTGCAGTCTAAATCAAAGAGCAATCACTGTCCCCGGCCTGCTGAACAAATGAGAACAATACCCAGCCCTGATTAGGGAGAGCATTTGAGGCTCAAAATGGCGGGCTGTGATTGCAAAAGAGGTGTCAGTTATCCAATCACTTAGCCTTTACCTCTGCAGGTATTTAAGAGGAGGAGGAGGGGGAATCAAGCAGGGAAAAGGGCATAAACAGCAGGCAGATATGGAGGGTGTTAATGAAGACTGAGTCACCTTGGCGGTTCGGCTCCTGTCTGAGCGTCTATACGCTGTGGAGATAAAAGTCTTTCAGGCTGTGCAATCGCAGTTTTTGTAAGCGTCTAGCAGATGTGGGATAACTTTTGTCTTCATGTTCTGTGATCTGAGCTGGGTTTGCTGTACAGGATTAGATGGAAAGATACATCAGGATACTGTAGTTTGAAAGCCGATAATTAGCCCAAACCATCATGGTTTTTCCACAAAAGACCAACCCCAGAATGATTCAACAGATGATGAAACATCCTTTGATAAAGAACGGACATTATCGTAGCGAAAGATCTTGGCCTACAACAAGAACTCCATTGCTTAAAGAAACATTCCCAACAGGATATCCCTTTGAATCCAAACCATTAACAAGACAGTGTGAAAAAAAATAGATTCCCCTCTCCGCGCAAAAAAACGGATGCTATTGTTTCAGCATCTTAATGGAATCGTTTCTTCAAAGAGCTCCTTCCTGCATATCTAAAGCTCGCTAGTCACATAAATCCTCTCTTTTTCCTTCACAAACCTCAGCGCTTTTAGCATCTGCTGCTCATTAGCTTCTAGCAGCTGTATGCGGGGAACCGTCCGCCGTGTTGAATCTGAGTAAAAGCGCTGGCGTTGTTCTTCGTCAATTGTTTTTCTGGCAAATGACGGGACGGAGGAACAGATTGGTCAAGTTGATGACTCCATCGAGGTTAGTTTACAAATGACACCATCTCTCTGGGGTCTATATATTTTTCCGTTTCTCCCAAGTGGCCTCCAGATCCGGTTTAAAACCCAAGCCAAGTGTCTGGATGGATGAGCTGTAGTAAGCGAAGTGGAAAAGCAGGAGGCTTTTAAAAAATGGATGCACCTAAAGGAGCCGTCTCTATTTTAAAACAATGACAGCTCTCCTTAGTTGACTCAAAGCATCTAATAAACAAGGACACACTATGTGCAGTCCTGGAAAACAATGCGTCCAGAGAGAGTCACATGCTTTCTTTAAGACCTCTGAGTCATCTATATTTTACAGGGTCCCAAAACCGAGGAACAAAAGGAGTGAGGTAAGACTTAAAGTGAAATCTGGGGTGCTGAAGGCTTATTTTAGCTTAAAAAATAGACTTGTGCAGAAGTGCGAAGCTTCAGTCACGCCAATCCTGCTTCTCCAGAATCCCTTGGGAGCCTGATTTAAGCCTCATGAACGTTTAAAGTTCTGCTTGAGGAACATCTATCTTTTCTAGGGTAATCTTTGAAATATGTTATCTGTGAGTTAGGTTTCTTTAACAAAGGCTCTTGATTCTTGTTGTTGGATAGCTTTATAGTCTCTCTACCGTGCTGTATGCGGCATGCAAATCATAAAAAAACTCACTAGTGTTATATGTGAGACTTCACAACATTCATACTAAACCCTACTTATATTCAACAAAGGAAATAACATGGTTAATGGCCCTCTTTGAACATATTTGTTAATTTCCTGCATGTATTGGTGAAGGCTGAGACTATTGTTGGTTGCATTGAATTCAATCACCATGGAAATAGAGCAGATATATAAAAAGGAATAAAAGTGAACAAAATGGTTTTGAAAATTGGTCTGTCTGTAACTGCAAACCAACCTGAGATGAGCTACTATAGAGTAAAGTTAGAATAAATTGGATTAAAATGTGGTTATGCTTTTTAGGGTCTGGATTACATGAAAATAAATATATCACAATAATTAACCAATGTGTAAAACTGAATTCAAACAGTGGGGTCGTTATGCATAAACTACCATAAAAATAGCAATAGCATCAAATGTGTATAGTCTTACAAAATGTAATAAGTAATATTTTTTATTTTATTTTTTAGAATCAATTAATAATATATAAATGTATAAATAAATAATAATCATTTTTATTTAATATATAAATACTGTACATAATAATTAATAAACTCAGCAGAGTAAATAATAAAGCAGAATATACAGTTCTGCTCACGGATATCTAGGTAACTTACTACATAGGTGCACTAACTTTACAAAATCGGTCAAATCCAGGTGGAAACCATACGCCCTTAAGTTGCGTAAAGTCAGCCAATCAGTTAGTGGCAACCAATCAGACGTGCTGTCTGAGGCTGATCTAACCCATTGTTGATATTGTTCACTAAAACTATTAAAATTAATTTCTTGATTGAAATAAAGCTGAAATAATGTAAAATGTAAATATGAGATGAAAAACTTTTTTTTTTTAAATTACAGTTCATCATGGCAACTAACTTTAATAAAATTGAAATAAAACAAATAAAAGCTAAATAGAAATATTTTTGAAACACTAAAAAAAAGAGTTTTAACTGTAAAATATTGTAAAAATGCTGTGGAAAAAAACTCTTAATAGGTTAACAGTAAGTTCCCATAAATTCGGAGAAAACTGCAAAAGGTCTAACCATGTACTTTTACAGTAAAATGCTGTTGTAAAAAATGTAAAAACTACTTTTAAAAAAAGTGAAGTAATATAAATTGCAAAAGCACATCATTTCAAAATCTTAAATTAAAATTAAAAATGTAAATATTAAAAATTAAAACAAATTCGAAATATTAATAAATACTATAATACTAAATAACATGGATCTAACCCTTCTGTCTCTCATCTGTTTCTCTCGCTCTCTTTGCAAGAGATAGAGAGGTTGGGAAGAGATCCAGATCAATTATGTGCACAGAGCTGACTGAGTCGCTGAATTGATTTTGATCAGCACACATTGGGAATCAGGGGGGAAAAGAAAATTCTAGTGGTCTGGGTATTTGTGCATTGTTTTTTTCTGATCGAGGGCTGAATTATTATTTTGTGGAGGGCTGTATGTGCAGCTTCACTGCTGAAAAATACTATATTTGCAATATATATGCAGAGGAAGTTTCTTGATTTTATCCAATGCAATGTCGTCACAACGGACAAGTGGGAGAAGGTCAAGTAACTTGTAATTATGAGTTAGACAGACGTTTGTACTTTTACAAACTTTTACACTAATCACAGTAATTCCAATATGACACAAGCGCACATTTATTATTAGATCTCCGGTTTTCACGTCAGTTAAAGCTTCTCTTAACACTTCTTATGATTGCATAACCTTTCTGAGATCTGCTGGATTTTATAGACAGAAGAGGGAAGAATGTGTAAGTCTGCGTGATGATCTTCCATTATAATTGTGTGGTATTCTACAGGAAAGACACACAGGGGCCTGTTCTTTCTTTCTTTCTATGAGCAGGTACAGCGCTATTGTAATTCACAGTTAAATTGATGTTTAATTCAAAAGTGAGGAGGAAACGTGCTAGAAACATCCATATGGAACAGAGCAATATCCCACATTGTGATGAAAGGAGCTTCAAAACATATGGTAGGGGGTGTCGGGAGAAGCAAAGAAACTTTTGTCCCAGTTTACCGTAATCACATAATGTATGACACATTTAGATCATGCCGTAACAATGGGGTGCTAGAAAAAAAAGAAAAGCTTTGTAAGAAAAACAATATAATGTAATGAAGGAATGTCATAAAACAGGCTAAACTTGCAATTCAGGTCATACATTTTTAAAATGGGTTTTCTTAACTGTAAAATTAAACTTTAAACTGCATTCAGACATCTTGAAGTTTACTATTAAGTAGCAATAGCACGTTATGCTAAACTATGATAAAAATTGGGGCAAAGAGAAATGTGTTCTTTAACTAAAGCAACACAGAGAACAATCTGTACATTAATCGATCTTCAAAGTACAAGCAGCACAACACAACATAAAACGGACAACATTTCTTCTAAATGCCAACATCAAATATAAAACACTAACAAATCTTCTCCTTTTCTCATTTTGCACAAAAGCACATAAAATAACACTTCAACATTTACTTTACCCATCCAACCACATCCTTAAAGCAACACTTCAATTTAACAAACGTTAACGGAACTAATAAAAAAAAAAAGCAGACGGGAAAAAAGTCAGAATCGCTAGATTTAAATGCAGAATTCAGAACTTGCAACTGATATGTAAACTCAATGTAAAATGTAAAATTGTGAGTGAAAAAAAGTCCTTAATGCAATTACCAAATTAACTTAATTTTATTTTTTATTCAGTGGCAGAAAAAAAAAAATAGTTACATGTAAACTTAGAATTCAGAGGGGAAAAAAATCATAGTTGCAAGATAAAAACGTATAATAATGTTGTAAGGTCTGTTATTGGTTCTGTTTCATGTTCATGTTTTCATGTCTTTTATTTTGAAGTTTCGTCACGGTTCCTATTTGTGTCATGCTTCCCTTGCCCTCTTGTATTCCTGCTATTGGTTCCTCTGTTCAATGTGTCATGTTCTGATTGGTTGTATTAGTTATGTGTTTTGTTTCCCATTGGTTTGTTCATGTCATGTGACCCCCCCCCCCCCCCCACACACACACACACACTTGTTTGTTATAAGTAGCCATGTCATTTTCTTGTTCCTTGTCATGTCTACCAAGTCAAAGCCTGATCACATCACGTCTGCTAACGCTATGTCTGCTACCTCAGGGCCTGCTCACGTTATGCCTGCCAAGCCAGAGTCTGCTCACGTTATGTTTGCTACCCCAGGGGCTGCTCACGTCACGCCTGCTAACCCAGGGCCTGCTCACATCACGCCTCCCAAGCCAGGGCCCACACACAAGATGGCCGCTAGTCAAGAGTCTCGCCACAAGATGGCCGCCACGCCTGAGCCTCATCGCAAGATGACCGCCACGCCTGAGTTCCCGGCCAAGATGGCCGCCACACCTGAGCCTCATTGCAAGATGGCTGCCACGCCTGATTCCCAGGCCAAGATGACCGCCATGCCTGATTTCCCGGCCAAGATGGCTGCCACGCCTGATTCCCAGGCCAAGATGGCCACCATGCCGGAGTCCTCGGCTAAGATGACTACCACACCTGAGCCTCGACATATTACGCCTGTCACCAAAATTTCAGGAGCTTGGGCCAAGACTGATTGCCAGTGTGATGGACCCACCACTGATGTTGGTGCGAGCAGCTGGCATCCCCAGGGCATCAGCACTGGCACTCACAGAGACTGTTCCCCTAACCTCAGTGCTTCTTGTGATGGCGGTCACTATTTTGAGCGTATGGGCTGCACACTGCGCTCCAGAGGCCTCTCCCGTCCATGAATCCACTCCAGAGGCCTCTCCTGTCCATGAATTTGCTTTTGAGGCCTCTTTTGTCCATGAGTCTGCTCCAGAGGCCTCTCCTGTCCATGTATCCACTCCAGTGCCTCCAGAGGTGTCAGCTTCTGCTGCAGAACCTCCAGAGGAGGCGGCGTCCACTGCAGAACCACCAGAGGTGGCGGCTTCTGCTGCAGAACCTCCCGAGGTTGTGGTGCTCACTTATGAACTCAATGAGTGTCCTGTCATGGCCACGGAGGCATTCATGAACTCACAGTCTGTCCTGTCACGGTCAAGGAGGTCGTTCATGAACTCATGGTCTGTCCGGTCACGGAGGTCACGGTCATGAACTCACTGCCTGTCCTGTCACTGCCACTGAGGCCCCTGCTCTTCCTGCTCCGCCATGGTTCCCTGCTCCACCATGGCTTCCCTGCTCTGTCTGCTCTGCCTTTATTCCACACTCCAGGTCCTGTTCCCCTTCGCGGGCCTGGCCCTCCACCCCTCCCCCATTCTGCTTCTGCTCCACCACCCTTCTTACTTTTTGAGTTCTGTTTTTGGTTTTGTTAGGGCGTCAGGAGCCGCCCTTAGATGGAGGAATGTGTAAGGTCTGTTTTTGGTTCTGTTTCATGTTCATGTTTTCATGTCTTTTCTTTTGAAGTTTCGTCACTGTTCTTGTTTGTGTCATGCTTCCCTTGCCCTCATGTATTCCTGCTATTCGTTCCTCTGGTCAATGCGTCATGTTCTGATTGGTTGTATTAGTCATGTGTCTTGTTTCCCATTGGTTTGTTTATGTCATGTGACCACGCCCCACCTTGTTTGTTATAAGTAGCCCTGTCGTTGTCTTGCTCCTTGTCGTGTATTGAATGTATTTATTCCTGCTGTCGGTGAGTGTTTAGTCATAGTCAAGTCTTCGTTTGTTTGTATTTTGTATTACACTTTGTTTAATAAAATCTGCACTTGGATTCTACAACTTGCCGTACAGTGGACCACTCATTACAAATGTAAACTCAGAATGTTAAGGGAAATATTTCTGAATTCTGACTTTTTTTTTTTTTTTTGTCTTTTCAGAATTCCAAGATAAATTCAAAGTCTGAACTGTAAGAAAGTGTTCTCTTTCTTTCTTTCTTTCTTTCTTTCTTTCTTTCTTTCTTTCTTTCTTTCTTTCTTTCTTTCTTTCTTTCTTTCCGTGGTGAAAATGGGGTTCCATACAAACCTGTTTGAATTTATTTTCTCTGAGTAACAAAAAAAAAGACAAGATATTCTGTCCATACAATGAAAATCAATAGGACCCAAAATTGTTTGGACCCCACTGACCTTCAAAATATTGTTTGAAATCACGCAGGTTTAAAGTGACATATAAAAGATGACAGATGTTGAATTTTTATCTCTTAGTTTCCCTAAATAGGTCTGTGGCGCTTTCAGATCACTCATTTGACTCCAGTGCTGGCCTTGAATGCTTAGGATTTCAAAGTCCTGTCCCCACATCCTCAATAACGCATACTCCGCTCCAGCTATTTCTTAATTGCAGTTTTCTATAAACCTGCCCTGGAGGTAAAACAAGAGCTTTGAATAATTTATCGAAGCGTGTCAGACAATTTAGAAGGGGTTGTTCATTTAAAATTTAGAATCAGAAGACTCTATTCATTAACCTCCTGCCAAACGACCACAGAATTGTAATTAAGAGATGAGGCGTGGCTGATTGGCAAGACTGACAATCGAAAGGAGAAATGAGCTGACGAGAATGGAATATTTTCTTGTTGTACTTACAGCCCAATACTTAAGGGATTAGAAATCAATGAAACAAATTTCCCCCAACATGCATATTGTTATGGAAGGGGACTCAACACGAGAGAGATGGTACAAAAGGTGAGTTTATTAAAAGCAGATGAGTGTTGGCAGATGAATGACTGGATAAGTTCAGACTGTAGAGACTGTGAGATGACAGGATACTTGACTGTCGGTTATTGGGATCTTGACAGGAGCTCGTGGATGATCACGGTGCCACACACCTCACTTCGGGATAGACAAAGACTCGGAGGAAGCATCTGGATCCTGGACTCGGAAGACGACAACACTTGGAAGGAATACAAGAGGTAAGTACACACTTGGGTAGGTAACAGGTCAATAGCTGAGATAGCATACATGAGTCCACTTCGTTGGAACGAGATCTGACGTCTGCTGATTGTGAGGTGTGTGGTTTTATGGTGACTGGTGATGAGGTGATGATTACGTGCAGGTGTGCTCATTAGTACTCTGGTGAGGTTGCTTGCTGTGATTGGGTGGACTGAGAGCCTGGTCGATCTGTGACATTACCCCACTCTCCACGGCCAGCTCCCGAGGGCCGGAAACCTCGACGACGTGGTGGTCTTCCTCTTCCTCTGGGTGCTGGTCGAGTCGGATGAGTGGTATGGAATTCCTCTAGTAAGGAGGGGTCCAGGATCCCAAGATCTCTCTTCCGGACCATAGTCCTCCCAGTCCACTAGGTACTCCAGCTGACCACCACGGCGCCGGGAATACAGGATTTCCTTCACTCTGTAGACGGCTCCGTCTTCCAGGATTAGCGGGAGAGGGGACTCGACGTTCGGACCAGGCTCTGTGGAGGGAGAGACAGATGAGTGGTAGGGTTTCAACAAGGACACATGAAAGGTAGGATGGATCCGGTACTGTGGGGGTAATTGAAGCTTAAAAGTGACCAGGTTGACCTGACTGAGGATGGTGAAGGGACCAACAAATCTGGGACTTAGCTTTTTGCAGGGCAGGCGCATCTTGATGTCTCTGGTGGACAGCCAGACCTTCTGTCCTGGCTGATATTGCGGAGCTTCGGATCTACGAAGGTCGGCTGTCATTTTGCGCCTGCACACTGCACGTTGGAGCTGATGGTGAGCATCGTCCCAGACCCTCTCGCTTTCCCAGAACCAGTAGTCTACAGCAGGTACTTCAGATGGTTCTCCAGACCAGGGGAAGAGTGGTGGCTGGTACCCGAGTACGCACTGGAAGGGAGTGAGTCCAGTTGAGGCCTGACGTAAGGAATTCTGGGCGTACTCGGCCCAGCCAATGAACTGGTTCCAGGATTGCTGGTGGCCATGGCAGAAGGTTTGCAGGAAGCGGACAATTTCTTGGATCTTCCTCTCCGTCTGCCCGTTGGTCTGAGGATGGTATCCGGATGATAGACTCACGGTCACATCTAGGAGTTTAAAAAATCCTCTCCAAACCCTGGAGATAAAGTGAGGGCCTCGATCGGATACGATATCCTCCGGGATACCGTAGTAGCGAAATACATGGTTGAATAGTTGTTCTGCTGTTTCCATGGCGGTGGGTAAACCCTTGAGGGGTAGAAGTCTGCAGGACTACGATGACCAGGATGCAGGTGTTGCCATCGGATGCTGGTAGGTCAGTGACGAAGTCCACTCCTGGATGTGATCATGGCCAGTTGGGAACGGGCAGCGGGAGGAGTTTGCCTGCAGGTAGATGTCGTGGGTTCTTTGACATGGCTCAGTCGGCGCAACCCTGGACAAACCTTCTCACATCCCTGGCCATACTGGGCCACCAGTAGCGATCTTTCAGCAGCGAGAGGGTGCTGTTGGTACCAGGTTGGCCAGTGCCCAAAGAGTCGTGAATGGAGCGGATGGTGGGTATGCGTTGAGATCAGGTGACATACTGTTTGTCAGGTGGGCAGCCCGGCAGAGTGGCTACGGAGGCATTGGCGGGAGTCTCAGGGTCCGGGTTCCACTGAATGGGGCAGGTAATGATTCCTTCAGGGATGACAGGTTCAGGATTGGTATTCTCTTCTTCCGTGGTATGGAGACGGGAAAGGGCGTCAGCCTTAACATTTCGGGATCCAAGGCGATAAGTTATGGAGAAATTAAACCGGGTGAAAATCAGGTACCAGCGGCTTGACGGGGATTTAGGCGTTTAGCATCTCGTAAGTATTGTAGATTTTTGTGATCGGTGAGTACTGAGAATGGATGTTGTGCGCTTTACAGCCAATGCCTCCATTCCTCCAGGGCGAGCTTTATAGCGAGGAGTTCTCGGATGCCGGCGTCATAATTCTTCTCCGCCGGGCTAAACTTCTTGGAAAAGAAGGCACATGGATGGAGTCGGGCTGGATTCCCCTGCTGCTGGGAGAGTACGGCTCCTACTCCCGAAGTTGAAGCGTCGACCTCCACCACGAAGGGCCTCTGAGGATCGGGGTGGACAAGGATCGGAGCGTGGGTGAAGGCGTCCTTCAACTTCTCGAAGGCTTTCGTGGCCGCTGGTGTCCAGGACAGAGACTTGGGCTTGTTTCTCAGGAGGTTAGTGAGCGGACTGGTTATAGCACTATAACCCTGGAAAAACCTCCGATAGAAGTTCGCGAAGTCTAGGAATTGCTGGAGGTCCTTGATGTTGCTCGGTTCGGGCCAGTTCCTGATGGCATCCACCTTCCCCACGTCCATTCGGATGCCACCACTATCAATAATATAGCCGAGGAAGTACACTGACGGCTGATGGAACGAGCACTTCTCGGCTTTGAGGAACAGATGGAACTCCTGCAGGTGCTTTATGACCTCCGCAACATGCTGGCAATGTTCAGCCAGGCTCCGGGCGTAGATGAGGATATCATCGTATGATATCATGTATACCAGGACAAACCTGTGGAGATACTCCCGGAGCACCTCATGCATGAAGTCCTGGAATACGGAGGGGGCGTTGACAAGGCCGTATGGCATGACGAGGTATTCATAGTGGCCGGTGGGTGTCACGAAAGCTGTCTTCCATTCGTCCCCCTCGCGTATCCGGATGAGGTTATACGTGCTTGGTGAAATGGTGGCTCCGCGGAGATGTTCCAGAGCCGCGGGGACGAGAGGAAGTGGGTAGCGAAACTTCACCGTGATGTTGTTCAGAGCCCGGTAGTCAATACAAGGCCGCAAGCCTCCGTCCTTCTTGGCCACGAAGAAGAAGCTCGACGCAGCAGGGGAAGTAGAAGGGTGGATGTAACCTTGTTCAAGAGCCTCGCTGATATACTCCTCCATGGCCTTCTGTTCCGGGAGTGAGAGCGGATAGATCCTACCCTTGGGCACTGGCTCACCTGGTAGGAGATAGATCGCGCCGTCCCATGGCCGATGAGGAGGGAGTTTGGAGGCCTTCTTCAGGCTGAACACGTCACTGAAGGGGGCATAACATGGTGGAATGGATACAGATTGCTTCTCGACGGGGCTTTCTATGGAAGTAGAATTTACGGGAACACTTTGGACTGGTTGCACGGATGGTTGCGGGATGCTGGTAAAGCAACCTGGGAAACATTGTATGCCCCACTTCAGGACCTCCCCGGTGCACCAGGAGACATGGGGTTCATGCTGTACGAACCACGGGCGCCCGAGGACGATGTCGGTGTGGGCTCCCTCCAGAACCAATAGAGAGATGTTCTCCTCGTGCAACTGACCGAATCTGATGTGGACGGGCCCAGCGGTGTACCAGACGGTGGTCCTTCCGATGGGTTCGCCAGTTATCGAGTGGATTTGGTAGATGACCAGGTTTGTAACTTTCGGGAGGTTGAGCTAGCGGCAAAGGTTGCCGGAGATGAAGTTACCGGCAGAGCTGGTATCAAGGAGGACTTGTACTGGAACGGAGACATTAGATGCAGTAAGCAAGACTTCGACAGTGAGAGGCTTCATGTTTTGATTGATAGGCTGGAGGGCACTCATCAAGAGTTGAGGCGGACGGACTGGGCAGGTGGATCGGATATGCCCGCTCTGCCCACAATATAAGCAGAGTCCCTCCCTAAGCCGCCTCTGCCTCTCATAATCCGTAAGGTGGGTTCGGTCAGTTTGCATGGGTTCCTGACTGGGTTCTGGAGGGAGACTAGGAGCTGGGTGGCGGAGAGGTGGAGAGCAACGGGTTAAGGAGGGTTGTTCCGCAAGGCAGGATTGCATGCGCGTAGCGCAATGAATAGACTGCTGTATGAAACTCTCCAAGCCGCAGGTGTCATCCAGGCTGGCTAATTGCAGTCGCAGTCTGGGCTCCAATCCTTGCCGGTATGTGGTGAGTCGAGCTCTCTCATTCCATCCGCTAGCCGCCGCCAGGGTTCGGAACTGGAGGGCATATTCAAAGATGGTACTCGAACCCTGTGAGGTGTGTGGTTTTATGGTGACTGGTGATGAGGTGATGATTACGTGCAGGTGTGCTCATTAGTACTCTGGTGAGGGTGCTCGCTGTGATTGGGTGGACTGAGAGCCTGGTCGATCTGTGACACATATGGAGGGAGATGCAGTCATAATTACTCCAATTAAGAATTCTGCACAGAATAGAAGGTGTGTGTGTGTTTTGGGAGGCTAATGTAGAACATGAGGTCACTGTAAAGTCTATCGTCATGAAGACGCTGCCACTCTAGCTGGACCTCATGACCTTTCTCTATCAGGGGAACAGGATACATTGCATAAGCAATTCTGATGAAAGCGACAGCTAGCACTTACTGTCTTTATAAATGCACTTCTCTGCTCAGAACGAGACACCTCTGCTGTTTAATTACTAGCAGTGCTTGTTCTAAATGAGTGAATCTCATGAAAACATGTTCAGGTCACACATTCTGCCCACAAAATGAGGTACTCGTGGCATCTACCAGCAGGGGTAATTAAGCCACACTAACCAACCAAACTAAGACTGCTTGACATGTTATTACATTTAAAGTTTTGCATTTGGGAGATGCTTTTATCTAAAGCCCAGTTATCAGCCTATGCATTCCCTGGGAATAACATTGGCTTTTCTAGCACAATGTAATAATTAGGTTATTTTATTTTATTTTATTTTATAAACGTTTAAATAAATTAATTAAAATAAGAAAACAAATCATAATATTTTAAATAAATAATTATAAATATTTATTGAATTGAATTTCTTTGCTGCTTGATATTCAATGTATTTTTTTGAAATGCTAATGAATAATTATAACATAAATTTGCATTAGGAATAAATAAATACACACATACATATTATTATTATCGTTGTTATTATTTTATATTATTTTATTATTTTATTCATTTATAAAAGTAAACAGAGAGAGAGAACAGCAGTCTACATCGTATTTTTTTCAAGCTGAATCCCTTCATTATTTTGATTAAATGTGAACTTAAGATGTCAGGTTTGCATGACTTTGCATGACATATATGCTAATTGTTTCCTTTACTTGCATAGTTTTAGACATTTCAACCAATATCTTATCCATCTATAAGGAATGCTTGTTGTCATAAAAACATAACACATATATATATATATATATATATATATATATATATATATATATATGCAACATAAGAACTCTCCCAACATTCCTTAAAATGCTACATATGAACTTCAACACTGAAACCTCAACAAGAAACATGTCAACAGGTCAACTGACGATCAACTGATTTAACATCCTGTCATCTCAAGACTACAAGTTAACAACTCTATTAAATATGTATGGCCCAAGTGCATGCTGAGAAAAGGGAAAAATGGGACCACTAAGCCATTTTTGCAGGTCTGTTTGAAAATGCATTAAACCTGCTTTACTTGTTGATTCCACTTTGAAAAAAATCTAAATATCACAATATAAAAGCATCAAAATGCAGTATTAATGTTCTTGAAAGTTCAAAACAGTACATAACGTTGTATTTTTTGGATTTTTTACTCTAAAATAAATTGCTTCACAATGTGTCCAGAGAGCAACACCTGAGTGCATATGCCAAAGGTTTCTCAAACAGATACTGTAAATATAATAGTATACATTATTTTATGCTCTTGTTCAGCCTTCAGCACTCATAATTAGTGGTAAACTCTCTTCATCACAGTAGTGTTTACAGTAGTGCGGTTTCCTCTCACTATGCATGTCTTTCTTCCTCTCCCTCTCTTTCTTTTCCCATCTGACCAGTCTCTTTCTGTCCATGAGCATGACTCAAACTTGACACTCAAACTCAAACTGAGTTTCTTGGCAGGCACTGTGAATGGATTCACTATAGTAAACATCATTACTACAAGCTATAAATTAAATATCAGCATGCAGCATACGGTGGCAGGCCTCCTCTGACTTAAACTTAGTAGAGTGTTCAACTGAAACTCTTAAAATAAGTAATGACTAAATTTTAATAGGCTTGTATGGGGAGAGAAACTTATTTCCAACTGCAAAAACTTTGGAAATAACCTGCTGCATGGAAAGTCCATTTCAATAAAGTTATACAGTGGCAGTAACTCATGGAGTATATATTGAAAATAGGATTCTTATTATTATTGGTAACACTTTACAATAAGGTGTCATTTGTTAACATTAGTTAATGCATTAATTAACATGAACGAACAATGAGCACTACATTTATTACACTCTTTATTAATCCTTGTTAATAAAAATACAGTCGTTCATTGTTTGTTCAAGTTAGTTCACAGTGCACTAACTAATGTTTACAAACAAAACAAATCTTGATTTTAATAATGCATTAGTAAATGCCGAAATTAGCATTAATTAAGATTAATAAATGCTGTAGAAGTATTGTTCATTCTTAGTTCATGTTAACTAATGAAATGAACTAATGTTAACCAATGAACCTTATTGTAAAGTGTTACCTTATTATTATTATAATTAGTATTATTGATTGTTTATATTTATAATATTATGTCATTTATTATCATATTTAGAATTATTCATTCTAAATAATTGTTATATTTTATTATTATTATTATTACTATTATATTTATTATTGGTAACTCTTTTATTTTAAGGTGTCCTTATTATACGTTACATGTACTTACTATTGTAATAAGAATAAATTATGCATAATTACATGCAACTAACCCTACGCCAAACCCTAACCATATAAGTAGATGTAGTTAATTAACATTACTCAATACTCAGTACTAAACGTGTAATTACACTGTAACATGGACACCGTAAAAAGTTGAGCAAACTTAAAAAGTTTAAGGCAACCAGCTTCAACAGATTTGCTGGTAAGCTGGTTACCTTCAACTTTTAAGTTTTTTTTTTTTTTCTTCCTGTTTTTTCCAGTAGTGTATGAATCTTTTTTCTCACATTTTTGTACACAGCTTGTTTATATGCACCTTGTGAAGTGATAAAGTTGCTCCAGATCCTATCTCATTAGTTGTGTTTTTATCATTTAAAGGTTTATCATTTATAATTAAATTTTACTAACAATTTAATAAATTAACTATTTATCATCATTATTATCATCATCATCATTATCTTAATTTGTGTAACTTTAAATATTTGAAATTAGTTTATAATATTGTTAAATATTGTTTTTATTTTACATTTGTATTAATGCAGTTTAATTAATTAAATATGAATAATTATGTACTCCAAATAATAATATTTTATTACAAATATTATGATTACTATTATACTTTTATTATATTATTATAAACGTTTTATAAAAATATTAATTTATAAGTTTATTCATTTCATTACCTTACTTAAATATTAATAACATATTATTATTTTATATTTATTAGCCTTTATAAGGTCAAGGGGCAAAGTTTATAGTTTAGATTTATTATTAATTTATAGTTTAGAATTTATTATTTATTCTAAATGATAATTAGAATTTTTGTTGTTAATGTTGTTGTTGATTGTTTATTTATTTAATTGTCTTACTTTTTATTTTATCAACATTCATCATTCAGAATTATTTAATAATTGTTTATTAGTATTTACTTTAAATGTCAAGGGGTAAAATGTATGATTTATTTGTATTAATGACATTTAGCTAAATATTAATAGTTGTTTATTCTAATTATATTTTTGTAAATTTTTTATTTGTGTGTAAATAAATACAAACATACATACAAACATACTCCATTAAAGGAGATTTTCCACAGCTCTAATACTATTTTTGGCAGCTCTGTGATAGCGATACACATGCGAGTGAGGGAGTCATGGCCCACTCCGGTCAAATGTTTTGATATGAACAGCACATCAGTCCTCAGAGCTCCGGCTGCATGCACTGCGGAAATCCCTAAAGCATGACCGGCCGAATATATGATACAGCTTCTCCCATCGTGCCATGCACTAAAAGAACCGAAAATGCTGAATGATGCTTGAGCAATCAGGAACAAGTGCTCTGTCAGAAGACTGTCGGAGGAGGGCAGGGGCGTCACGGGCGGGCGAGCGAGACACAGCAGGGCCAGAAACAACATGCTGATGTCCATGAGGCTGTATGCACCAGCATCCTCGCTCTGATTCATCTGTCATACCGAATCATAACTCTGAGTCATGTGCTTCTGACCTGAGAAAAGACAGCCGGGGCTGTCAAGTGGAGTAACATGATCCAAAAAAAATCGTAGGATGGAAAATGCAAATGATAAATGCAGAAAATCGTGCAATCATTCCTGCTTGACATTCAATGTAAAATCTGAGATCTGAAGCAGCAGGTTCAATAAGCATTGAAGTAAAGTATGGCCTCTGTTCAAAACATTCAGAAAGTGAGGTTTTAGTGCCCATGCACAATAGCTGTCTCTGTTATCAACAAATAAATATGAATCACAGAGCACATTGACTGTGTTCAGCTGGGATTTAAATACTATTTGCATAATCCGTCAGGCTCGTGATATTGTTCTTAATTTGGTTTTAAATGGATTAAGAAAGGATCACTGCTGTGTACCGTTTCACAGTTGGTTAATTTGGCACCAAACGAGCTGTGTTCCCGCCATCAACACTTGCCACAAAGTTTGCCCAGTGGAACCGACGCTTAATTGTTCATCAAGAGTTGTGACTGAGGGGCGCATTGGGTAACAGTACTTTCAAAAATAACTAATTACAATCTTGTGTTACTCATTATAATCACTGGCTCGTATTTTGCATGAAAAGCAACATTTTGTATTACTTTTTTTCAAACATGAGCTGACTGACTCTTTGTCCGTTTCTCTTTCTTGGCTTGCAGGCATTTATTTTTACATTTAAATTGTATTTTTGCTGTCACAATTGGCAGCATCTCTCGACATACAGTAGATTGAATGCAATGACAATACATGTTATATCAATATCAACCAGCAAATTAAATTATTAGCTTTTTTATTATTAATATCTAATATCTAAAATAAAAATTAAAATATTACCACAAAAAAAAATATTATCTGTAATGGTTGATTTATGAATCTAGAGAAAGGGTAAATATACAGTGCCCTCCAAAAGTATTGGAACAGTAAAGACAAAATTGCTCTGTTGGCTGTGGAGTCATGACATTTACAAATTTAAAAGATGAATATGAGACACAACTACAGAATGTCACATTTTATTATTGGGTGATTCAACACATAGATGTTTTACCAGCTTTTAGAGTTTCATCCCTCTATCTGATGTGAGCATAAGTATTGGAGCAGTTGCCTCACAGGTCTTTCTAAGTGATCAGCTGTGTCCTGTTGCATTAATTCTTCAGATATTAAAAGCAGGGAATGTGTTGTATCCATTATATCCATTACTTCTGCATTCTGAATCTTGCATTCGATGATGACACACACAAACCAGGATGAAGACGAGGGAGCTGACTTTGAGAGAAAAGCAAGCAATTTGGATGCTAAAAGAAAAGAGGAAGTCAGTTAGAGCTACAGCAAAACAGAGGGCATGGAGAAATCAAGAGTTTGGAAACCACCAGCAACCAACAACGACCTGATCAGCTGAGAAAACAACAGTAGTTGATGACAGACAAATCATAAAAGCTGTGAAAAAGAATCCTAAAAGACATGTCTGTAAAATCACCAACAACTTCCAGAAAGCTGGGGTGATGCTCTGACAATCTACTGTCCTCAGGAGACTTTGACACAGAATTACAGATGCTACACAGCAAGATGCAAACCTCTGACCAGCACCAAAAATAGAAAGCCAAGATTAGAGTTTGCAAAAAAGCACAAAGGTGAGCCAGAAGAGTTTTGGAACTGTGTTTATGGACCGATGAAACAAAGATGAAGCTTTATCTAAGGAAAGGGAAGTGATGTGTGGCCAGGTATGGTGACCCATACTCGGAATTTGTGCTCTGCATTTAACCCATCCAAGTGTACACACAGTAGTGACCACACACCCGGAGCAGTGGGCAGCCATTGCTGTGGCGCCCTGGGAGCAGTTGGGGGTTCGGTGCCTTGCTCAAGGGTCTCACATCAGTCGTGGTATTGAGGGTGGAGAGAGTGTTGGGAAAGCAAAAATGTGGAGAAACAAAGGGAACTGCAATGATCCCAAGAATACAGGTGGTGTCATGCCATGGGCATGCATGGCTGTCTCTGGAACAGGCCCTCTCATCTTTACTGATGACTTAATGTATGATGATGACAGTAGCAGAATGAATTTGGAAGGGTACAAAACCATCTTGCCCACCAATATTCAAGAGAATTCCACCAGATTCATTAGGAAGTGTTTCATATTGCATCAGGATAATGACCCAAAACACCCTGCCAGTTCAGTCAAGGAATTTATAAGGGCAAAGAAATGATAAGTCTTAGATTGCCCAAGTCAATCTCCAGATTTAAATCTGATTGAACATGAATTTCACCAGCTGGAGAGGAGAGTAAACTCCACAAAACAAGCAACGATTGGAATTGGCTGCATGAAAGGCTGGGAAAAGTATTTCAAAGGATGAGACTAAGAGTGATGTCTACGGGTCACAGACTCACTGCTGTGATTGTGTGCAAGGGATCAACAACTAAATAATAGCTTTTAATCTTTTATATCTGCCTTATGTTCAACTGTCCCAATACTTATGCTCACATCAATGAGTGGGATGAACTCTAAAAGTGCTGTTCTTTTTATTTGGTAAAACATGTATGTGTTGAAACTGCTAATAATAAAATGTGAAATTCTGTAGTTGTGTCTCATATTCATCTTTTAATCATATTTGCAAATGTCTTGACTCCACAGCCAACAAAGCAATTTTGTCTTTACTGTTCCAATACTTATGGAGGGCACTGTGTATATATATATATAAATTAAATCATGTAACAATACGGAAGAAGATCACAATACGGAAGAATATAATATAATATATAATAAATATAATGTAATATAGCATAACATAATATAATATAATACGATATAATATAATATAATATAATATAATATACCTGTAGACGTTTATTTAAATATAACATTTATGTAAAATATATTTATACATTTTACATTATTTAATTATGTTCTGACAAATGTCATTGAAATAAATATAATATATATATATATATATATATATATATATATATATATATATATATATATATATATATATATATATATATATATATATATATATATATATATATATATATATATATATATATATTTAAAATATATAATTAGTAACACACACACACACATAAATATATATATCATTTGTCAGTAAATACGTAAATATGGCTATTTTGTGATTTGTATTGTGATTTGATTTCGTTTAGTCATTTAATAACATACAGATCTTTTCGTATGTCCAAGTGAAACGGATATGAAAAAAGGGGCAGGGACTTGGTTTTGTTCATTGGTTGTTGATTGTCTGGAGGCAGATCTATCCAAAGAAAGGGGAGGTGTTTAAGAAGACTGAATGATTGGAGAAGTCCAGCATACATCACAACACAAGTCTGTTGTTTCACTGGAAGAACAAGACATTTCCATCAAGAACTACAGGATTGAAAAATATAAAAAAGAAACATATGCATAAGTGAAGTGTTCACAAGATCAATAACATGCATTTAAAAAATAGATACGGTGAATTTTCATTTCACATTGAATTTAATGCATTACTATACTCATCCTTGAAAAAGGCATCTGATTGCGTAATGTGAGTTACTGTACAGCTTGTGAGTCTGCATCTTGGCCTATTACGCACCTGCCATAACAGCATGTAGGATCCTCATTTATCGTATTCTGTCTTCACGTGGGGCAGGGCCACGCACCTCAGATTAAAGAGAAATATTCATTGAAATGTATCTCACCTCTCTTTTTCTACTCCTGTGTGAGGGAATGGATCTTTTGATCTCAGCAGCAGCTGGAATGTGAGTTTGGGTAAGGAGGAAGCGTGGAGCGAGTTTCAATCAGCGCTGAGCACGCTGACGACGCTCCGCTCCTGCCGGCGGCGTGGAATAAGGCAGAGAGGCCATGCACATGACATCCCATTCATTATTAATTAATCACTTAATTGCCTGGCAGACACTCTCATTCTGCGTGACTTTTACTTCCAGAGTATCGCACGGTGTCCCCTGTGGTTCAGTCCGGTGGTTTTACTTAGGCTGCGTTCACACGGTGACTAAAAACTATATCACTCTTGAATGGTCCTGTTTACACAAGCTGTTTACAAAAGCGGATTGAATTATGTCTGTATGGATGGATAACCAAAGTCAATCCAATTTCCTATTCTTGCAATAGTCGTAAATAAGTAAATAACCCTGGAAAACATCACATTAGACACAAATTGAAGAGTTCAATTAGATTGGGAGGTAATTAATCAAATCTTTATTAAATCTAAAGTTGAGAATGCTAAATTGTTGAGTGAATTTGGTTATAAAATGTGTTTGTCTTTCCCATTAATAAACGGACAGTGTTTTTGCATCAAATAAATGCTGTTCTTTTGAACTTTCTAGACATTTTTTAAAAATCTGAAAAAAAAAAATGTTTTTATAGAAATGTTTCTTGAGCAGCAAATCAGCATATTCAAATCATTTCTGAAGGATCATGTGACACTGAAGACTGGAGTAATGATGCTGAAAATTCAGCTTTGCATCCCAGGAATAAATTACATTTTAAAATATTTCACAATAGAAAACTGCTCTTTTAAATTGTAAAAATATTTCACACTATTAATGTTTTTGCTATAAGTTTAATAAAATAAATCAGCCTCAGTGAGCATAAGATACTGTACTTCTTTCAAAGCATTAAAAATATATATTAAAAACCCAAACCTTTTTAAGGATAGCTTTAGTTTCTTCACCAAAGTTTGTTTCAGAAAACCTATTTTAAACTATACAGTTACTGTATGCGGAACCACAGCCAGCAGTCAAGAAATTGTATGATTAAACCACAAAATATTAATCATCTTGAGTTAACAAAGCTCTCTTGGGTTTGTTGTAGCCCTCAACACGGCAAACACTTCAATATTTCAGAGACGCATTGATTTGTTTGTTGTTGAATGTGAAATCTTTGGAAACTATGATGGCCGTTTGGTGTCTATACTTGTCCATTTTTTTAAAAAGACACAAAAGTCCAGGCTCATGAACAGAATTGAATTGGCAGGATGCAGAACTGTAAATTAAACTTTATTTCCCAAACTGCTGAATATCAAACATCATGAAGACGATTACAAGATGGAAATTGTAATATATGGCCATTGTGCTGAATTTAATTGTAATAAATTCTTCTTCCTGTCATTCCAATTCAACATCCTATGGTCGTGGCCAATTTGATTCAATTTTACACTCATTAACTGAAAAAGGGCCAGGTCTTCAAATCACAATTTTGCTTATAAAATGACAAACACCAAAAGAAAGTAAATACTTTGCACTCAAAATATGGCTGGATTCATGGGAACAACCTTTAGGCAGTCATAAAGTCATCTCCAGCATGGCTATATACATTATTTTCCCATCTTTATATAATCTCAGTGTTTTAGGGAAAGATTTCGGGCACATGTCCTTGTCTGCCATATGTTCCAGTAGAGTTGTGTTCTGGCAATCTTAATGCTTTATGTAAGTGATTTGAGATCCAGATGCTGGTGTAATTTTATGGAAAGTGATTTTTATTTATTATTTTTTCCCTACGTGAAGTCTATCACAGCGAGGTACGAAAACTGATTTGTATGCTAACACGAGCTAATTAGCATCCTCTTGTTTTTACCAAAATGGGCTCAATCACAAATGTTGAGTGGAGTTAATTCTGGTCAAAAGCCACTTGCTGAAAAAACAGAGAGGCCTAAGCTAAGTGTGCATATGGTAGACTGAGAGCTCAAACCCACTGAGTTTTACACTGGAGTTAACATAGTCAGACAGCTCCAGATTTAAGTGCTATGCCAGAAAAGCCATGCTGTTGTTGGTGGACAGAGAAAGCCCAATAAAGCAAATAACTCCCAGAATGAGAGATAGAAATGTATTTATTTATATATATATATATTTTTTTGTCAAGACAAAGTATTTCACATCAATCCAACAATTACAATGAGAAAAACAAGTCACAAATGTGATCAACAAGCTCAGAACAAAGTATATTATATAAAAATAAAATATTTTTTACACATTAAACATTTAAATTCATTTAAATTCATGTGATACTGTTACAGCCTCATTTGTAAACATTATTTAACTACATTAGCAAACGAAAGTTTAATCACTGTTCATATTAATTGCAACATTTACTAATACATTATTAAAATCCAAAGAATTATATGTTAATATTAATGAATGAATCTGAGCTAGCATGAACTAACAATGAACAGCAGTGGTACTTTTATTAATTAATGTTAACAAATATTAATAAATACTGCAATAAATGTATTGTTCATTGTTAATATTAATGCATTAATTATTGTTCACTAATGAACCTTACTGTAAAGTGTTAGCCATTATATATTTAAATTAAAGGTATTAATTAATTATTTTATTTATTTATTAAAGACAATTAACTGTGTTGTAATGTGACTATTTGACAATTATGAATTTAAATGAATAATAAAAGGATAAAAAATCTTATAATGTTACTATTTCTTTAAACAAATAAATGGAATTAATTGTTGTAATATGACTTTATATCTTAAATAAACACATAAAATGTGTGTTGTGATGTGACATTATATGGATGAAAACGTCTAAGTAGGCACACCACAGCTCCAGAAATGTATAAATATTGAATAGTGTTCTCACCACAAGTGACGTTTCGAGCTTAAACGCTCTTCATCAGACAATGAACATATACATGACAACGCCCTTATATACACACACAACACTAAAATCGCATGATTGTCCACATGACCAAAAAAAAAAAAGAAGAATTAGGGCAATCAACAAATCATGTAATAAAAGGGAAAAAAGCAAACCACATAAAGGTGAAACTAGCAATAAATTACAAACTCCAAATACATTTCACTCAATACCTGACTGCAAAACATTCAAAATTAAACCAAAGAAAAAAGGCAAAAAAATACATCCAAAACATTATAAATATAATATAACATGTGATCAATCTCACCTTCTAAATCTTTACAATAATTAAAGAAAAGGGCAAATATCAAAATCTTCATTCAGATCATTAGGAGATAAAGTATTCAAAGTATATATCCAATATGCTTCATGTTTTAAGAGTAAATTGTAAATATCACCCCCTCTTCGAGATAATTTAACTGCTTCGATGCCTATTAACTGTAGAGTCGAAACCGAATGTTTAAACTTGGAAAAATGTTGTGCTACTGGACTTCTAGGGTCATGGTGCCTAATTGCACATCTATGTTCAGCAATATGAGTTTTAAGGCGTCTACTCGTTGTCCCCACGTAGCCCAGTCCACAAGGACAACACAACATATAAATAACGTTGGTTGTTTTACAAGAAATCGTTCCTCGAATCTTAAGTTTTACCAGAAGTGTAACAGATGGGACTATACACAGATGGTGAGTAAAACTGTAAATAGCTTTAATTCACAGAAGAGTTAAATGGAGAGAATGGCAGCATGAATAACCGGGTGAGTAAGTTAGTCTTCGGATATCCTCTTGAGTAACTGAGCAGAATATAACTTGAATGTCTTGTCTTACAGGAGTGAAGGAGGGCAGATGACACGTCGATGAAGCACACACACCAAGACACTGGAGACGAACGGGAACCAGGAGAATCAGACGACTGAGGAGGTGCTGGCTGAGGTGTGTGCTTTAGTACTGGCAGCTAACAAGGTGATTGAATGAGTGACAGATGCAGGTGCTCAGAACACAGATGATTGTGATCGTAGTGATTGGATGACGATGGAGCCTGGCCGTTCTGTGACATTACCTCCCCCTCCCAGAAGGCGCGTCCCACGCCGTAACAATACCACCGGGGAGAGGGGGTGGGCGCCCTGGATGTCGGTGGAGGACAGGGACACTGGGGAGGCATCCAGGGCGGAACCGGAGACCCAGGCAGTCACGGTGGAGGATGGAGGCTAGAAGGCCATGGTGAAGCATGGAGCTCGGATGGCCATGGTGGGACAGGAGACTCGTGAGGCCATGGCCATATTTTTTCAGGTGGGCATGGTAGATCAGGGAGTTCTGTGGCCTTGGTCCTTGGCCTGGCCACACAGGCCGTGACTATATGACTATATTGACTATCGTGACTATATTGATCCTGTTAAGGTGTCAATACGCACCCCTTTGCTCAGCTATTTTTCCACAATTAGGAAGAACTCCATCTAGGCATTAACATATACCATTATAGATCAAACAAACATAATGTGACAAACACCCTTTGCTCAGCCTAACACCTCCAGACTGGAAGCTAGCTACAGCTCAGGAAGGAACACCATAAAAACGCTATGGCACAGGTGAGAGATAAAAACATCATAAATCCACTCATAAATCCATCAAATGTCAAATCTAACATCTGCTTTGATCTTTTGATTTACACACCCTACTGTCATGTCAGTCAGGGGTGACAGGACCCCGTGACGTGACGGTCAGGGTAACAGAGGGGTCACATAGCCATAAATCAGGTCATAAATCAGGTCATAAATCATAATTTGGACACATGGTATAGGATATAATTACTGACAGATCTGCCCTAACCAGCATGTTGCGCAAATTGGTAGGTCTCTTATAGACCTCCCTAGGTGGTTTATCAAAAATTGGTTGCAACTTGGGATCGCTCTCAACTATGCGCCAATATTTCTGAATAATACCATCAATGTTTTTAGCCAAAGGAGAATACTGAATAAAACAATTAACATGCTGTTCTTTACATTTAGATCTCTTAACCAAACAATCTTGTTGGGAAACACTGCTAAAACGTGCGGCGGCAGCTTGAATCTACTCCTCTTTGTATGCTCTCTGCCTGAACCTGTCTGCCAAGTTCTCTGCTTGCTGTTGATAGTCCTCATCTCTGCTGCAGATTCAACGAATCTGACTAAATTGGGAAATAGGAAGAGAATGTTTTAAAGGAACAGGGTGATATGATGATCCATGTAAAAGCGTACTACGATCGGTAGGTTTACGATACAGGCTAGTTACAAGTCCAGTTTCCGTCAGAATCACATTAACATCCAAGAAATTTATTTGAGCTAGATGAAAATCCATAGTGAATGTCAAAGCATCACTACTTGCATTAACTAATTCATGAAACTCTGCAAGCTGAGATTATGTGCCACTCGAAATGAAAAAGATGTCATCTATATAACGTTCCCACAAGACAATATGTTTAATAAAGGGATTAGATGCTTGATTGAATACAAACTGTTCTTCAAACAGCCCACAAAATAGGGATGCAAAACTTGGAGCCATTTAGAGCCCACGCTGACTACAGAAATCTGCAAAAAGAAATCAGGACCAAACAAAAAATAGTTATGAGTAAGCACAAGTTTCATGAGATCAATTAAACAAGCAGTATTAGGGACCTGATGGGCACGTTGATTTAAATAATATTCTGCTGCTTGTAAACCCCCTTCAAAAGGGCCATTAGTATAGAAAGGTTCAACATCCATTGTGACTAAAAGCATGGAAGTCAAAGGCAATTGTGCATCTCGAATAATCTCTTAAATAATAATTAAACATATTGTCTTGTGGAAACATTATATAGATGACATCTTTCATTCATTGTCTGATGAAGAGTGTTTAAGCTTGAAACATCACCTGTTTTGAGAACACAATTAAATATTTCTACATTTCTGGAGCTGTGGTGTACCTACTTTGATGTTTTCATCCATATTCTTGTGTGGTAGAGCACCCAAATTGAGCTTTTTTGGCCTAATTGATGTGCACTCTTAACTGTTTTTTGATGTGACATTATATACCACAATTAAATAAAAGGTAACTGATTTTATTTATTGTAATATGACTTTAAATCTCAAAGTTGTTTTTCAAAAACAAAACCTCAAAATTTATAGAAAAACAAAAATCTCAAAAACTTTATATCTTTATTTCTTATTTTGAATTTTACCTCAAATCTACCTAAAATTATTACTCGTATTTTTTATTCTGAGGCAGAAACAGCTTCCATAAAAATTGGACATGAACAAAAAAGACACAATCATATAATTACATGAATTAATATGACAAAAGCCATTACTGAATTTGTGATCCTTCAGCAAAGTGTTATAGCAGTAAGTTGAATCTCTCAAAAACTCAAGACTCAAACAAACAAGAAACTTCACGAGTCATGCTTTCTGTCCTCAGGGTAAATAACAGAACATCGACTGATCATACTATGTACAAGTTTTTCTTTCACTTTTTCAAGGTCATGGGTTCAATTCCCGGGGAACATACAGATGAATAAAATATACTGCTTTAATGCACTGAGTGAAAGTGAAATAATGTGCAAATATAAATATAAATGTGCAAACAGCACAGCTGGTAACCCATCAATTAAAGCCCATATAATTGAAAGAGGTCCAGACAGAATATGGTTACATAAACAAATACAGCAGGGATAATGAAGACATAACTCCTCCACAGTGCCACAAATGCAGTCTTATTTTTAGCTTATGTCATATAAGCTTTTGTCTAGTCATACAGAAAATTTTTGCATTCTCTTAAAGGGATATTTGGGGTTAAGAACAAGTTCAGCTCAATCAACATCATATGTGGAATAATATGCGGCATTACCAACTAATTCATATGTTTCCCACCTTTTATCTTAAATAGAAGCTGGGCTAGAATGAGATATTTACAATGGAAATGAATGGGGCCAATTTGTAAATAATAAAAGTTGTCAAATTGGATAAAACTTTACATAGAAAATGTTATAAACTCACAAATCATGTTAAATGCTTTTATAAAATGATAAGCTTAACAGCTTTTTAAATCCTCCAAAAATCAGTATTATCCAGTAGAGTTTTATTTTTCAGTAAATACTGTAACTATATTCCTCCCACATAATCAGGACTGGGTGCCTTAGATTAGTTTTCCCTTGCAGCATGTTATTCAATGAGAAATTAGCATTTCTCTGATGTAATTTATAGCCTAGAGGACAGTTTCCTGCAGTTGTGTGTGTGCTTTTACCATAGAAAGTTGTATCTGAACAATATTTCCCTGTTTCCAGAAGCACAAGGATTGATTATCAGTCTCGTTGTTTGATCACGAACAGCATCGTCTTTCTTATTCCAAATTTAACAAGCTCTACATGAAACAGCGTGAGAGTTCAACCCAGAGCTGTCAACAACAAACAGAGTCTGGAAATGTCAGAGACAAAAACAAAGGGTTATGGGTTGTAAGCTCAGGTTCTCCTCTTTTTTTCAAACCCTTTCTTTCTTTGTCTGACTCTCGCTTCAAAAAAAACTATACTGTTCCAGCAGGTTTCATCAGGAAATGCTTCACTTTGATTGAGTCACGCTCTAAAATGATTGAACATGTGTGAGACATTACGACTACAGCACACACACCTCTACACCTATGACTCAGACAAATGCATTTTAAAGCACAGGAGGTAACAAAAGTTGCAGATATAGAACGGGCAGGTTATAGCCAACCTTGAAAACCAAAACGTTCCTCACGAATGGTGCAACAGGGGAGCGTGCTGAAACTGACAAGTTTGTGAAAAGCAGAAGCTGCAAAGTCTCTTTAAGGTAAGTCGGTTCACTCTGTGGCCATGTTTGTAACGCCTCCAGGCAGCTATTTGCAGCCGTGCAAAGATAGCGCTAAACTACTGTACATGTGTCAGGATTGTGGACTGTGTTGTTGTGTTTTTGCTCCCCTTGTTTTCTGTGACCTAGTTTCTCCCTCATGTTGACTTGTTAATTTGATTCAGGTGTGTCCCGTTCCTTCCCCAATTATCCTGTCTATAAGAGCCCCAGTCCTTTCAGTGTGCTCCCTGTTTTCCCGGACTATTAAAGACTCTAGATTTGCTAAATTCCTTGTCTCCTTGCTCCGTGTTCCCTGAGAAAGTGTGACAACATGAATAGGGAAAGAATAAAATGTAAAAAAAAAAAAAATCAATAACAAAAAACAATGGTATACAAATAATAATGGTATACAAAAGACTAAGAATATTAATAACAATTTAATAAATATGTTTTAAATAGTCAATCAATTCACAGTTCAAAATATTAAAACATTTCAGAAAACAAAGTACAACAAAACTACAATAAAAACTAAATAAAATAAGACAAGCAAGAACACTAATAGTAATAATAGTGACAATAGTAATAATAATACTTTAAGTTCCCTTTTATCATATATTATATATCATATATATTGTTATGCTTTCTTTTTTTATACTACAATAAATTCTGTGAGCTGCCTTTTATTAAAAATGTTATGCAAAATTGTTCTCTTAAAATAATAATAATAATAACTTAAATATGTTTTAAACGTTCAATATGTTTTAATAAAAGTAATCAGCTAGTCAAAATATTAAAACTTTTTAGACAAAATAAAACAAAACTAAATTAATAAAAACTAAATAAAATAAGACAACAAACAAGAGAAAAAAATAACACAACAATAATATAATAATACCTTAAATATGTTTCAAACATTCAATGTGTTTTAAATCCAGCTAAAAGCAATCAGCTGGTCAAAATTAAAACATTTAAAAAATAAAACAGTACAAAATGAATAAAAACTAAACAAATTAAGACAACAAACACAATTGTCACAGATTGGCCAGGCTTCACCAACGATCCATCACAACGATCACAGTCATCTGAATACTAATTCAAGGTACCTGCACATCATCAGCACTCATCAGCACAGGACTATTTAAGCACACGCCCCACTCCAGTCATAGTCCGATCTCGTTTACACGAAGTGGACTCTCGCAGCTCTTCGCTACTACTTACCTTGAAGACTACTTGCCTCCTGTTCCTCTCCTTCATTGGTTCCTGTGTCTCCATCGTGTGTCTCCCTCTGTCAGTATTCAGTCCTCATCTCCGCCGTCCTCCTGGGATGTGTGCTGCTTCAAGTCATCCACGAGTTCCTGGCAAGACAAGATATTATTCAGTATATCCTTTCCACATCTATTCAAGTTCCGATAATACTACTCACCTTACCTGCTTACCTCCTGCTGAATCAATAAATGAATTACATAATTTTTATAACCCTCTGTGTCAAGTCTGCTTCCGTAACAAAAATAAAACAACAACAATAATAAATTAGGCTTTTTATTTTAGATTAACTATTTCTATTCCTATGAATTATTTGAGTTGCATTTTATATAATTAAAAATCAAACAATAACAACAATAATTTTATAAACTTATTCTGTTTTTTTTTTTCTATCCTTTTTCTCTGAATTCTTTGAGCACATGCTCGGAACAATCCCAACTGTAAAGATTTCAAATAGAAGTGTTCTGTGGGTTAAATCAGAGGGAGGTTGGCCGGAAAACGCTCCTCCGCCGGGGGTCAAATCAGCACATTTTCCTGCTCCAGTCATCCTGTCATCACAAGTGTTGCTGTCTCACACTGTAACACAATTTGACAGTAAAGACAAGAGCTGACACTTTGAGGAGCACAAGGTCCTGGTAGAGGGGGTAGAACAGGGGATGGAGAGATGAGGGGAAAATGCTCAGAGGACTGAAGAAGAATTCTCAATGGACTATATGTTACTAGAAACACCTTGACAGTTTCCCCTCATCTCACAGCGAAGCACCCAGTCGCATCCTACAAGAGCATACAGCCGCTCATTGGGATTCTGGGCTGGTTCTGATCCTGACCTTTCTGACTGTAATTAAGTTAACCTTATTTTTACAACAATGCAGAGAGCCTGTCATCATTTAATTAATTCCCATGGGCTGCAGTGGAGAGACAGGACCCAGAGACGTCAGGGAGCAGGAGATGAGTGCTCTTTCAGCTGTCTTGGGCTTGTGCGTCCAGCACTTAAGCGGATTCACTAAGGACAGGCTGTATGTAGAGGATGTGTAGGCTACGACGGCCACTTAAAGGCATCTCTAAGGACACGAAAGCCAGTCAGTCATGTTACATAATGTCTTCTAAGTTTAAAGCAATGCTTCGGGTTCAATCTGAGCTCTATTGACAGCATTTTGTCACAATATTGATCACCACAGAACATAATTTCTCATCTTTTGTGGGTAGTTGCATCATCATTTATTCTCACTTAAGTTGTTCCAAACCTGTAGGAGTTTAAAAAGCATATATTGCTTTTTGAACGTTGGTAACCAAACCAAAAGTTGCTGGTAGCCATTGACTTCCATAATAGGGGGGAAATACTAAAATCAACTACCAGTGTGGTTACCAACATTCTTCAAAATATGTCCTTTTGTGTTCAACAGAGGAAAGCAATTCATACAGGTTTTGAACAACATGAGGGTTAGAAAATGATGACCAAATTTTCTATAAATTTAAGGCACAAAATCATCCTGTATTTTAAGAGACTTACAATGGATGTACTAAATGGGCCACGTAATTAAAAAAAAAATGAATGACTTTATAGCAACATGTACATGATGTTAGAGCAACAAGTTCCAAAAATAAAATAAATAAATAACTGTTTAAATAAAATTCAAGTAAAATGTTTTAAACACATAAGAAAAAAACTTTTTGCAAACACAACATTTCTAAACACATAAGAAAAGAATGTGTGAAAAAAAAATTTAAAACAACAACAAAAAATAAAACACAAAAGAACAAAGTTTGCAAACAAAACGTTTTCAACAACAAACAACTTCATAAATAAATACTAAAAATGTTTAAATAAAATGCAAGCAAAACATTTTCAAATACAAAAGGAAAAAGTGTGTGAAAAAAAATTTTTAAACAAAAAAGACAAGAACAAATTTGTACATGCAAAACAGTTAAAAAAGACAACACTTTTGCAAACAAAATGTTTTCAACAACAACAATAAATATTTTGCTAACGAAATGTTTTCAAACAAAAAAGCATTTTAAAAAACAGTATTTTCAATCAAAAAAGTATTTAAAAAAACAGAAAAAAATAACTTAAAATTATAATAACTAACTAATAACTAAATGATCAGAATTATTGTCTATTGTAATCATCGCTACACAACAAACACCATGAATTGAGCTTGAACTTGTACTGAACCCAGAGCATTCCTTTAACAGCCAGGCATTCACCTTTAAAGATGTTTTAAAGCCATTTTGTGCTTTAAATTTTTATTTACAGCAGCTCTCCTGGTGCTTTGTGATTTGTTCCTCTGTCTCTGACTCTTAATGTGTGACATGTTTCAAATTTTCCAGCCGTTGCGTTGCTCTAATCAAAAACGTTCTGCACCATTCCATTTTATTTCCAGTCTGCATTGCCCCGTCACCATTATACCTTTTCCACCCTCGTTGCCTTTTCCTCACAAACAATAAAATGCGCTAGGTAATTCTCATAAACGAGCAAGTATACATCTGGGAGGACTATTCTAATTTATGTGAAATTAATTGAGGAAAGTAGGCTTTTTCATGCTATGCTCATTTAGGAAGGCATAATTAAACTTGCAGGGAAAATAATGATGTGGAAAAAGAAATAAATAATGTGGGCAGTCAGCCAGTACGAGGGAAAAAAAAAGCAAAACTGAAGGTTGGTGAAAATAAACAAGGGCTTTACGTTGGCTGACAAGGAGACGTAGCTACTAAAGGTCAAGCCCTGTAATCTGCTTTCACAGACCTCAGGAAGAGCTCTGTTCCCAAACAGTGTCTCTAACGTCTTGAAAAGTGTTCAAGATTGTCCAAAAAAAGATAGGTATCACTTTTAGGCCTGAGACTTTGGCAGGGTGACTTCATGGTAAATGTGACACAAATGGTAACCTGCTGAGATGGATGCAAATGAGATGACTTCGAGATGAGATGACTGTCGTTAGAAGAATGAGATGACTGTCGTTAGAAGAATATACTGTGCAGATTGCATGGACTACTTTTATGATACTTTCATACAAGACATATACTTTCATTGTCTGAAAATATAGTAGCCAGGATGTATAGCAACTGCATCTGCATTTTATGCAAAATATAAAAGTAAGTCAAACAGGTTTGGAATATTATTATTAAATATTATTTAATATAATATAACAACATAACATCACATAATATAATATAATTATAATTTACTAATATATGAATATAAAAATAAAAGTCATAAATATAAATCAAAAACAGAAATTATTCACTAAACATAATAATAACAATGCATTTTTGTTTATGGTGGCTTTTTAGCCCTGCTACACTTTAATTCTGAATTTATTTGACTCAAGGTTAAAGGCAGGGCTCTGTTTCGTAGCACAACAGGAGGGTTGTATCTGTGGGTATATGAGCATTATTGATCTTAGATTCACATGTCGAATGTTTTGCAACGGAAACAACAGAGAAAAGCAGGGATCCTGTGGCTCACTTTTATTACAGGTCCTCGGAGTCAAAGGCTTATAGAGATCTTAAGACCTATATGTCACATTTCTGAGGGTAATTTTGACTTAAGAGTGGGGATTTTCTTCGGAAGGGTTGATAAATATGGAGAGGAGAGGCAGAAGGAGAGAACTGGGTAGATGGATGTCTCTCTATCTGTCTGTTCTGAATTTCCCAGCTCTAACAGTAAGCCCACATTAAAATGATAATGACTCATTTCCCCTGAGTTGCCAGAGATACTCCCTCCAACCAAAGCCCTGAATCTCCTCCTTAATATCCAGCAAGTCATTCTTACTGTGTGAAATGAAATGCTGAGACCAAGGATTAGCATTGCTCCGAAATGAACGTTATTTGGCCTGTGGCCCACTGCGCTGACCGCAGGCAACACATGCTCCTGCGGCAATAATGCATCAGAACACCGTTACATAACATGCCACATCTTTCCTTTATTCATCTAGATATGAGCAAGTGGTAAATATTTTTCATGCATTAAATATTTAATGTCTAAATGCTGCACTGTGTTTATAAGGTTTATTAACTTTCCCTGGAGTTACATAGCAGATTGCCAACTTACAAACTCTGCATGACGTTACACAAAGAGGCATCTAGTGAGATGTACACAGTTAATGTTAGACATTAATTTTTAAGAAAATGAAATGTAATATTATTTCATATGCTTATATTCAGCAAGGATGCATTAAATCTATCAATTGTAAAAGTAAAGATACTTTTTCTGTTACAACAAATTTCAATTCTAAATAAATGCTGCTCTTTTGAACTTTCTATTCATCAAAGAATCCTGAAAAAAGAAAATGTGCCACAGTTTCCACTAACATATTAAGCAGCACAGCTGTTTTCAACATTGATAATACTAAATATAACTTGGGCACTAAATCAGCATATTAGAATGATTTCTGAAGGATTGTGTGACACTGAAGACTAATGATGCTGAAAATTCAGCTTTGCATCTCATAAATAAATTCCAGTTTAAACTGTGTTAATATAGAACTCAGTTTATTTAATCGTAATAATATTTCACAGTATTACTGCTTTTATTGCATTTTTAATCAAACAAACGCAGCCTATAATGAATAGCTTAAGAGCTATCAAGTCAATTTAAGTGAAAAGCTTTTACTGCATATGGATTTAGTCATATGCTAGATGCTGCAAGCAAAATGTTGCAGGTATGCACATATATCATAAAAAAAATCTTGAAAGCAGTCCAAGTCTGGAGATTTTAGATGCATTTATCTGTCTCTTCATAGTCAATCCTCATTACCAGTGTATACAGTAGCTAACGTGTACAGAGGACTATATACTGCAAAAAAAGACATGAGATTCAAGAAATACTTGAGTCTCCCAGGATTCTTTTTGTTCCTTTCAAAAGCTTATATTGGCAACTTAATTAACCGTTTAAAAATGTGCTACTTAGATCTCCTGCTCTGTGTAAAGGGGGGAAAGGGGAAGTGGTGTGTGGCCAAGTATGGTGACCCATACTCGGACTTTGTGCTCTGCATTTAACCCATCCAAGTGTGCACACACAGTAGTGACCACACACCCGGAGCAGTGGGCAGCCAATGCTGCGGCGCCCAGGTAAATGCTATAATGGTACCAGTAACTGCTTTAAAGCTCAAGTGTGTAATTTTTCGCTGTTAAAATACTTTCTACTGGAGCTTAATGTGCAGAGATGACTAGATGAATGAACAATTTGCCTCTAAGTATAAAAGTTGTGTACCTTAAAACATTTTCTAACTGCTTAGAGAAAAACATTGTTGTGAAAAACATGAGTATGAGTCAATCTGTAATAACTACATATTCTAAAATAAGCAATGAAGACATTAAAAATGAAAATTAAATATTTTGATCTTTAAAGTCACATGAAACCACATTCATAAGGTTTTTTTTTTTGTTTTTGTTTTTACTACTGTAATATAACATTTCTAAAAGAAACAAGATATTCAGTGAGAATCAATGTTATCCATTGGGGAAAATGGAAAAAATTGAAAAAAATGGACTTGCAGTCAATGGTGGAGGACAAAAACAAACTAAAACAACCAGCCCTTGTTATTTCTTTGAAAGCATAGAGGTCATACAGTCTTATTTGTCAAGACTTCATTTTTAGTTAATAATAGTGATAAAAGTTGCATGTCCAATGAGAGCTGATTTTAAGACAATTTGATTTGTTTTGATTTTAAGACTTACTGTGACAGTAAGAACTGTTATGTGACTATCAACATCACACAAAAATTAGGTTGCGATCTCAAGAAATTAATAATAATAATAATTCACTATTGTTGTACATGCTATTTTTGTAGAATATTGATAATCAATATTATTATTAATAATAGTACCATGCCTTTCTAAAACTCAAAGATGCTAATAAATAAATAAATTAATGAATGAATAAGTAAATAAGACATAACAAGCACATATCTTCTGTTATGTCGAGATGAGAACAAATATTGCTATGTTGATATCACAAGAAATTCACAATTATCCCAAAACAAGAAAGAAAGAAAAAAACTAAATAAAGCAGGTCCTCTTAGGATTTCACTATTTTTCTGCGGCAAATAATATGATTAGATTTTGAAAGATTTCCATTAAAGATTAAGAAAGTAAGTCTATTTTGATTCCATGCTGACTTCAAACACAAAAATTAATTGAACAAAAATGTGATTATCTGCTATGTTGTGAAACTGATACTTTTGGGGGATTTTTTTCCCTACTTTGTTACACTTGTGGTGTTTCCAAACAAAAATAACCGGCCTAAAGGGTGGGGGGGGGGGGGGGCTGCTTATACATTTGTTATTGTACTACAAAACCTGTGCAAATTGAAAGAAAACAAGCTGATGAAAATATTGAATGTAATAGCATAATAAAATTGTTTTAAATTTTTTTTTTTTATGCCAGTTATTTCTGACTGGGAACATCAGATTAGGTAAAGGATTTTCTACGCAGCACAAGGGCTAAAAAGTGACCGTACACGATAAACATTCAGAAGATCATTACAGTGTTCACCTCTGAGCTGAGCGTCCAGATCCTCACTGTATTTTGCAGAATTGGCACAGCAAGGAGCAATCTACTGGACCCTGCAGAACGAACACTTCCTCGCCGTCGGCAGTGCACGGGGAAGTAATGTTTCTTTTGAAGTCTGCAAAGCCTTCATGTCCTAGATTTCTTTTATTAAAAGCACAGGTTGTACAAAGCACTGTGAGGGGTTTCATTTAGAGGAGTAGTTCTGGCATATGTCACTCATTCTCCTCGGCTCTCACAGAAGACATGTGCGTCTGCTTTGTTACTCTCGCTTCAGAATTGACAAGCACAACTATTTCTTTTGCCAGCCGTACTAGTGTACAACACTCCACACCTTTGATATCAAGGAAACAGCATCTTTCTTATCGCATGGAACATCTGCTAAGCTAATTACAAATTGATTCCCATACAATGAGCAGACTTTGTTGGCTCAAATGTCTACTTCACTGTCCCTGAAGGAAGAAGCAGACTCCTGGAGTTTCCTGGAACAATGACAGGTGGGAAATCAGACCTCCTCCTGAATATTAGTGTTTTCACAGAGTCAGACATGGTGAGAAGAGTATTTATAGATAAAATCATTCGCGCGACCCCCCCAGTATGCAATGTTTAATCAATTGAGTGGAGGTAAACAGAGCTAATAACTCATGCTGGAAGTTATACAAACCCAGCACTGATAAAATATGATCCCGTCTTACAGTTTCAATACCTACTGTGAGGCATGGTGGGATGGATAAACTATTGTAAGCTGAGAAGCCCCTTTTAGGTAACTAAAAGTAAGACTAATCTTATTGATTGACCTCACTAACTGGCATATTTAAAATAACAGCTTACTTAAAATTACAGTTTTACAATTTACTCATCTCCATGTCATTTCAATCCTGTATTATTTTGTTTGTTTAGCTCAAAAAATAAAAAAATAATTATATACAATTTCAGTAGAATGTAGTGAAATATATACTTAGAATGTATCATGATGTTAGAATTTTATTTGAAATTGTTCAATGGAAAAGAGCAGCTTGGACATTTTGGTAAACATTTCCTTTTGATAATAATACAGGATTAAAATAAAATAACTATAAAATAATAATCAATAATAAAAATCAATTAAAAAATACAATAAAAGTTCAAAAAACATGATAATATAAAGTTGTAAAGGAGGATTTTTCATTTATATATTCAAAATAATTATTTCAATTATTTCCCAATATATATTATATTATATTAACTATATATAATAATACAGAATAATAACAATAATATGCTGCAAAAGAGGATAATATTCATGTGTATTTTAATATGATTACTTAATTTCAAATAAATCAAATGATATTTTAATGAGGGTGGTTAAATTTAAAATAATCACCACCCACTTTAATTTTTTAAAGAAGAAGAAAAAAGACCAACCAGCATGGATATTTGGAAAACATCCTTTTGTTTTTCACTTAAAACAGAATAATACATATTAAAAAATATATACTGCAAATAATTTAATAACTATAAATTATCAAATTAAATTATATATTCAAAATAATTACTCCAATTAATTTCCCAAATACATCCACCAATATTTTACTAGAGTTGTGCATTTAAAACTTCAAAATCAGTTTAAAGTTTATAATCACTTCCATTTCATCAAAACAAAAATATATATATATATATTCAACTATGCATTTAGTAATTTTATACACTGCGTTTCTCTTGAAAAAAAAAAGAGAGAGAATAATGCAGGATTATAATGACATAAGAGTGATTAAAAGATGACCGTTTTCATTTTAGATCATACTATTCCAAAGGCAATTAATTAAAAACTAAAAGCTGTGTCACTTTTATAACTGATGCTTGCAGAAAATAACAAGAAACAGTTCCTTGAATATAAGTTCATTTATGAGGCACATCTTCCACACTTCAATGATTTTGACCATAAAGGCTCATCCCAGAGTGACCCATAAGAATCCTGAGTTCAGCTTAACAGTCAAAACAATATTGCCTGAATGGCCATTGCAGTATAATGTTATTGCACACAAGATCCTGCTGCTTGAATGAGAATGCAGCTTTATGTGTCATGTTTCGTCTCAATGGCTCCTCAAGGCAACTGCAGGTGTAAAAGTTGCATTAGCATCAGCTGTCTCTATGATTGCATTATAGGAGATCATAATACAGATATGACCCAGTTTATTACCCAGATGGAAGGAAGTGTTAGATGTTCAGTTAAGAAATACAGCTGTGTTATAAATCTGTAATCATAATTTATGTGTTGCCTAAACCCATTCAGAGCTCATTTATAAGGCTACTGTTATTCAATTATGAGTATTCGGACAACCCCGGAGCCTCTTTTACTGAAATGGAGAAGCGTGGGTGAGTGAATTTTACGAACCATTCCCAGGCCATATTTCACAACCCAAAAATATAAGAAAATACTTTCCACATGGGGGGAGGGGGGGGGGATTATTTTGAGAATTTAAATATATATTTATTAATATTTTTAGTATTTTTATATTATTGTGTTTATAATAACCCTACATTTCTATTATTTTGTGTTTTATTCTAGTTCATTTTTAATTTGTAATGATAATTCCCATTACAATTGCATTATTTTAATGCAGTTGTATTATTTTATTGCAGTAAAGAGTGCTGTATTTTTATTTTTATTTAGTTAAATCAGCAAACATTAAGATTCAGTACACATACTGTCATTATTAATTCACAAATGATCAATTTTATTACATTTTAAATATAAAAATGTTTTCAATATATAAATTATATTTAGTATTTATGGACGTTTATTAAAACAAACAATTTTCAACACTTAACAATCAAAAAATAAATAACAAATATAATTGTTTTTAATTCAATTATTAAATCATTTTTAATATTTATGGCTAAATGCAGGGTTAATAAATTAAGTAAAACTTTTTTCATTACTTGAACAATGAAATAAAATAAACATTAGAAACAAAACGAAATCAAATATAATTTTTTTTTTTTTTAAACTTACTTTATTTCACCTGGTTGGCAGAGCAACATTTCTCATTTTCATTTACTTTAACTTGAAGTACTAAAATGAAAACTAAAATAAAAAAAATAGTAAAATTGTTTAGACATATTTTCCAAAAACTAACAAAAATCCACAACAAAATTATTAAAAATGTACCTACAATTAAACTGTAAAATAAAATATTAAAATAATTCAAAATACTAATAACTGAAATATTATGTCAATGATTCTAAAATAACACCGAGTTGAATAAAATAATTATTAGAAATGAGCAATTATTAGTAAATTATGTTGTGTTTCAGTTGTGCAGAGCGGCCCCGCCCACTGTGGAATCTCAAAGGTCCAAAATGCTGCTTTTCATAACTCTAGTTTAAAAATAATGCAATATTAATACATTTTCAATAAATAATGCAAAATATCTCAAAGGCTCCTAAAAAATGTTTCATTTTCCTTAAGCAAAATATATTGTTTTTATTTTGAGTTGAAATATGACCATGACATGTTCTTGACAAGCATCATGAGATTTCCAGCGGATACCCTCGGCTCCGTTTCCCTCCGCTCGGCTGCACAAACACAAACACAAATGCATTAGACTGAAGATGTGAAGGGATTGGGAAGAGTGAATAAACCCAGAAGGAACTCTCCACACATCAGTTGAGCAGGAAGACACACAGTCACTCCAGAGCGGGTGAAAAGTTCACTCCGTCTGAGAAAACAAGGCAGGAGAAGGTCAGAGCACAGCACATAATGTGAACAGTGCATGATGAGTGCATTATGACAGCTTGGGCTGTTTTGCATGTATTTTTCCACATTAATTAGTGCCTTTGGATGAATTATCTTTACTGATGTAATCTTAATTAAATACTTAACGCATGACATAAATGTATGTGTTAATATTAGATATTACTACTTGTCATCCTACATTAAACAGTTAATGTAAGCCTTAATAGCAAGTCAATGAGATCAGCATACTTTTAATACTTTTGTGAACATGCCTTAAATGAATGCGTCCTTTGCTAAGAGGATGTTATTGAAGGATAGCGCAGTGTCAACTCCATTTAACCTGTCAGCAAAGACAGCAACCCATAAGTAAGCAAATAATCTGAATCAATTATAACAGGTTGTTTACGCAGATGTCTTAAAAGTACAGCAGCACAAAAGAGGAAATGAGAAATATGGAAGGAAACAGTGTTAGCAAATTTTAAAAAATGGTATTAGTGACTGAAGATGTATTTTTTGGTAAACTGCCATAACCAGACAGACTCTGCTTTATGTTCTTCAGTGTGCTCTTTCTGGACTATAATTTACGAGTTAGTCCTAGACTGAAGGACAGGACGGTGGAGGGAGACAGACTGGTGTCAAATTTTGTGATGAGTCAAGACACAAGTCTCGATCTCAGTGATTTGCTGGCACTGGACATGGAGAAGAGAGATATAACTCAAGTACTCTGTCAGCGTCCAAAATAGAGTGAACTGCATTAACAACTAGTTTTTCAGTTCGGTTCTGTACACACCCAAAACCTAATGGAAAAGTAATGAAAAACTAAAAATGTAAATAATAATAATAAAGCATAAATAACAACAACAATAATAATAATAATAAATAGTTAAATAAAAAACGCTTTTAAAAAATGCTGCAAAATTTATACACTTACATATTCATTCATACACTTGCATATTAAATCTTCTTGACAAAAAAAATAAAACATGCATGTGCAATTAAATACAAATAAATAAATAAATCCTGTCTGTAAATTTTAACACCATCTGAGCAATTCATACCTGAAGAACCACTTAATTTTAAAGTATGCATTTTTAACGTCCAAATTCACCACAAACCCAACAACTGCTAAAGATAATGCACCTTGCCAAACCATTCACACACATTCACACGCATCTTTGTGTTCGCATGTTAAGTGTCCTCTAAAGCCACTTTTGGTCATTTCTAATCAATTATTATTTCTTGTACGTACATGCTTTTGTTTATAGTTGTAGACTGTGGGTGGGTGAATAGGGGAGTGAGCTGTTGTTTGTCTGTTTAAGTGATATTTATTTTTATTATATATATATATAAAAATTATTTGTATTTTTTTTTGTATATTACTTGTGTTGTATCTTGTATTGTTTTATGTATGCGCTATTGGGCCCCCCTTGAAAATGAGATGAAGCATCTCAAGGGGCTTTCCCCTTGAATTTAAATTCAATTCAAATTCAAATTTACTTTGAATACAAATTTGAACACTGTAAACCTATGTGTGTGTGTGTGTGTTTATTTAACATGTGTGATTAATTCAATTAATCACCAAGTGCATCAAGAAATTAATTCAGTTAGCCTAAATATTTTAATCGATTGACAGTTCTAATTATAACAGTTCCTCGCACAAACAGACATAACTGCTGGAGGGGATGGATGTGTTTGGGTGTGCAGACACACACATCAGGGCTAGATGATAGGGTGTCATCTCCACTCACCCAAACTGCACTCGTGGTAATTACATTGAGAGAGTAGCTCCCCGCCTCCCTCTCACCCTTTAAATCATTCAGTACATTCACCTGCTGACCCTCCGAGTACAAGAGCAGGAAATCTCCACACTCGCCTTGTTATGCCGTTTCCTTCATTCACAGAGACGTACAAATTCATTGTACAAAAACACAACTGCATACTGCATGCATTTACATCTGCAAAAGGAAAGAGGACAGGAAATCAATGCATTGATTTTTAATAAATGAAAATAAAAATCCACAGTACCACTTCTCTTTCTTCCAGCAGTGCGAACAAACTAATGTGAACTACAAATGCAAACCAGAGCTTTTATTGGCTAAACTCAATCTCTACATAAATTCAGCCGGATAAGTTTAGTGCAGACTGTAAGACGTTTTAAACTAATTCATCATAAGCACAAAAACGCTGTAAATTACCAGAGACTTTATGACACTGTTTTCTAGGTGAATGCATTTCACTGGTGTGGTGTGAACTTTTGTTGCGTTTTATTATCCTAAAGTCCACTTATAAAGTTAGTCAAGGTTTTTTTGCACCAAAACAGTCTTAATGTGACATTTTAACGAGTAGTCACTCACTTCACACAAAAAATAAATAAATAAATAAACACACATTTGTAAAGTCCAAAAGCATTCAGTGCGTTAATAAGTTATGAAAGTTAAAAAAAATCCATCCTGTATGGGTTTTAGTTTTTTTATATTAATAAGATATAAAATATAGTTAAGTAATATCAGTCAAGATAGAGTGCAGTTTTTCCAAATATTAGCATGTGAGCATGATCGCAGGGGTGGTGATGGCGCAGTGGATAAGACACATGCCTTTGGTGTGAGAGACCCGGGTTCGAATCCACTGTGAGACACCAATGTGTCCCTGAGCAAGACACTTAACCCCTAGTTGCTCCAGAGGCGTGCGACCTCTGACATATATAGCAATTGTAAGTCGCTTTGGATAAAAGCGTCAGCTAAATGAGTAAATGTAAATGATCGCAAATTTGCTAATGATATTAGTTGTATACAACAGTACAAAAAACAAGTTAATACTGAGTGAGTTACATATTGGACATAATTTTCTTATAGTAGTTAACATTATCAAAGTAGTCCTAAAACCAAAACAATACCCTTTGATGAACTTTTTTGATCCACTTCAAATGTTGACTACTGTATTTCACCAATAAAAATAGCTCCAAACAAAGCATCCAGACAAATATTTATGCATCCCAGAGCAACACTGCGGGGTTTCTTTCCTGAAAGAATCTGTTTTTTAATTAAATATTTGAGTCAATTATTCAAGGGTCCATTCATGGTCCAAACACCTGCTTTGTTTCTAAATGAATCAGCCGTTTTGAACAAATCATTTGAATTATACTTATTGAAAACATCCCCAAAATATTGAGTTATCATTTTTGTCAATATCGCACACCCCTAGAGCAAGGACATATTAAATTGCTCAAAAGGGGCAGAAAATACATTTATAATGTTAAAAAAAAATATTCCGTTTCAAATAAATGCTGTTTTATTCATGATAAAGTCAGTTTTGCAATCACAGCAATAAATTAAATTTTAAAATATTAAATTAAATAGAAAGCAGTCATCATAAATGTGTGATAATATTTCACATTACTGTTTTTTTTTTACTGTAATTTTGATCAAATAAACACAGCCTAGTTGAGAAGACCTTCAAAAACATTTAAAAAAATCTTGTCGACCACAAACTTTATTTAAAACATGCCATTTCAGCAACGTACATTTAAGAACATATGCAAATGACTGCTGTATATGATTGGCTATCTTCCCTACAGCAGCATAGATCACACTGTCTTTCATCACGGCAGGCCAAATTGAATATGCAACACTGAATATGATTGATAAGAAAAGTGGGCGGTCATATGCTAATGTGTTTGTGCCTGTGATGCCAAGACCATGAAGATTTCAAAATTACTAAATTTTGCAGCTTAGTTTCCATAAATGTAATTCTACATAGTACATTTATTTCGAAAAAGCAAAAAATGTGATTGGTTTATACAGAAAAGCGATCATATTTCCATGAATGTCTATGTAACTGGAGTAATCACAGAGATACTGGCCCGGCAGATGAACTACTCTTAAATAAATCAATTCATTTGAATGCATTAGCATTCTTCATCTCCAATATCAGGGCAAAACGCACTGGCTTACTTTGGTTCAGTAGCTTATGTAAATACACTTAGGCGGTGAGACAGACTGCTTCAGTAACTGCACTTCTTCGGCTTGCTTTTTTCATCACAACGAGGACTCTGTGGGGAGAAACAGGAAGGTCTTAGATGTCTCTGAATCTATATGAGATTGTGAGAAGGTGTACAGACACAGTTCATTAGCTGGCTACTTTCATCTCAAATCTAATTTTTCTGTCAAACTATCAGATGAGATTAAGCGGCCGTGCCATTACGTGGCAGAGCGCGGCGATACCTTTCCATTTAACACGTCAGTGACTTTCAATTGGGAGCTGCCCTGCTGAAATGGAGAAAAGTTACAGTGAAAGTTGATGAGTGATTGGGCCATTAGGATATTTCAGCTTCCTGCAGTGTATGAAACAAATCAACAGAATATTGAGGCTGGAGTGTTTAAATGGATGCATTCTTTACTTTAATGAACAGTGTTTATATTCATAGCATAAATCAACACTCAGTCCAACGCCACCGATTTTTCTGCTAAATCATTGTTTCGTTTGACTCTCGGACCTTTGCACTGAATCCACTGCACAAACTGACGCACATAATCCATCCAATCTGATACAGCCATTTTAATAGGTTAGACTGTATATATTAAGTATCAAAACGCAAAAATGAACTCAGCTAACCTTTAACTTGTTGGCTTGAACAAGTGTTGAATGTAACTAACTATTTATACAACTATTTTTTTTTTTATCCACAGTTAATAAGCCAGTCAAATATTTTAATTAATGTACTTATTTAAAACAGCCACCAAATATAAATGTGACAATTTTTGATATAATGTCGCTATAATCCCTCTTGTTTTGTGCTGGATTAATCCAGTCGTAAGAGATATACGCACACATGTAAAAAGATATCATCATGTTAATAAAAATTTAGAGTAGTTACCTAGTATTTTTAATAACCTTTAAAGCAGTTTTATACGGAGCCCTTTAAGGGACATTGTGGTGGGAAAAATTTGGGGTTAGTGGAAAAACTTTGAGGTGGGAGGAAACAATATTTTTAAAATGCTTTGCGTTCTCTTGCAAAACTTTTGCATTCCCTCAAGAAACTTTGCGTTCCCTTGCAAAACTTTTGCGTTCACTCGCAAAACCAGTTGAGTTCGGACAAACTCTTCCTGTTTACTTTACAACTTGCAGTGGTTACAGCTTGTATGTTCACAATGGAGCGGTTCATAGAGTTTTGTTTTGAACTTGGACTCAATAAAGTAATAGTTATACAGTCAGTGCTTAGTTCAAGCCACGGTTTTGGGACATTCTAAAACGCCTAATGTGGCTTAATGTTTCAAAACAGACATTAAATTAGATAATAATAAATCCTGATAAAAATTATTAGGCTAATATTAATAACCTTATTAATAATATTACTATTAATAAAGCAGAATAACCCAGAATATGAATGCAATGGATTAAGTATTTTTTAAATCACCGTTTTCATTCATTAGCCTACCATTTTATGGGGGAGAAAAAGCTTTAGTGCAGGGCGTTGCATTCATATTCTGGGTGTCTGCTTAGTAATATTATTAATAAGTTTATTAATATTAGCCTAATAATTTGATCAACTTTTATCATTATCAAATTTGGTCCTCCAGTGTCACTGTTTTAAAGCATTAAGCCACATTAAGCATTTTAGAATGTCCCAAAACCGTGCCTTGAACTAAGCACCGACTGTATGTCTTTATACTTGAGTCCAAGTTCAAAATAAAACTCTATGAACCTCTCCATTGTTAACATACAGAGCTGTATGAAACACTGCAAGCTGTAAAGTAAACAGTCCGAACTCAACTGGTTTTGCCAGAGAACGCAAATATCTTTGCGAGAGAACGCAAAGTTTCTCGAGGGATCGCAAAATTTTTGCAAGGGAACGCAAAATTTCTTGAGGGAAGGCAAAAGTTTTGCGAGGGAACGCAAATATCTTTGCAAGAGAACGCAAAACTTGAGGGAACGCAAATATCTTTGCAAGAGAACGCAAAACTTGAGGGAACGCAAATATCTTTGCGAGGGAACGCAAAATTTCTCGAGGGAATGCAAAAGTTTTGCGAGAGAATGCAAAACATTTGAAAAATATTTTTTCCTCCCACCCCATTTTTTTTCCACTCAGCCCGAATTTTTCCCACCACAATGTCCCTTAAAGGGCTATCTATCTATCATCTGTGCAATGCATTAATTTCATTTCATTGCTTTATGAATGAGATATTTTGCATTTGGTTGCAAAATTAAATTGGCAAAGCAAAAGTGCTACTGGGAATAATTATTAAGACAAAATCTTAAATCTAAAGTTTCAGCAAGGAAGTACAGTTTCAGCTTCCCAAATGATGATTTGAACTATAGACTGATGCACTAATGAGGCCACACATGAGATCATCTGGTCTTCCTCCTCAGCTTGTGAGTCTGCATGTGGGAGTAGGAAAAGCCTGATAAACGAGGAACCAGGTTAGCAGAAAAGAGCAGAATGCTTGGGGTGCCGTCGTCAGCCAGAGCACCATCATTTGTCAGCATTAGAGTAGTATTAGCTGACATCTCTCCAAGCAGGGAAACACTTAGATGCCAGCCCCTCTCAGAAGGTCATACTAAAGAGCTGCCGTACACAGTCCTACATCTAACTATAGCTTCACTGGACAGCATGCATGGTTTTAAAAGAGTTGTCGATTAGCAGGAATTACACTGTTGTGTTTTTCTTCATAGATATGCCAGGTTTCGGAAGTCAGGAGTTAAAACAGTGTCAGGCCCCTGTTTATATCTGCTTATTATAATGTTAATCTGCTATAATCACATTCATCTGCTCTAACTGTGAGTCACATATGCCTGCAGCTTGTGCTACTTTTGCTGAGCGAGAATACGAAGTCTACAACAAATCTTTCAAAAACGTTTGAGGCACCACAACATGCATTTATTTAGTCACTCCCAGATGTGCACAGGCACTAAATATGCAAATAAACTGCACATAAACAAACACAGGCAGATTTACACACAGATGGCATCTGGGTTAAATGGTTAAAGATATGTATCTATCAAATTAAAAAAGCAGACTGCATTTGCCCATTTTGATTTGATAAGTATAGGACATGGCAAAATGCGTAGTTATGTTAAATCAGAGCTTGTAACTGAAATGTTGTAAATGTATATGAAACATATCAAACAGCCTCCTTCCAGGAAACAAAACATAATAATCAAATAAGTGTTTAAACAATCAAATAAAAAACAAAACAAAAACTGTCTTCTTACAGGATTTACTTTAAGACCCAATAAATGATATAGCCTTTGAAGGAACAACAAAACACAAAACAAAACAATAACTGCCTTCTTCCAGGATTTACTTTACGACCCAATAAAAGATGTAGCCTTTGAAGGAACAAAATACAAAACAAAAAACACAACAAAACAAAACAAAACACCTGCCTTCCTGCAGGATTTACTTTAAAACCCAATAAAAGCTGTAGCCTTTGAAGGAACAACAAAACAACAAAAAAACTACACAACACAACAAAAAACAAAACAAAACAAAGCAAAGCAAAGCAAAACAAAAACTGCTTTCTTGCAGGATTTACTTTAAGACCCAATAAAAGCTGTAGCCTTTGAAGGAACAACAAAACAAAAAAACTACACAACACAACAAAAAACAAAACAAAGCAAAGCAAAACAAAAACTGCTTTCTTGCAGGATTTACTTCAAGACCCAATAAAAGCTGTAGCCTTTGAAGGAACAACAAAACAAAAAAACTACACAACACAACAAAAAACAAAACAAAGCAAAACAAAAACTGCTTTCTTGCAGGATTTACTTTAAGACCCAATAAATGCTGTAGCCTTTGAAAACAAAACAAAACATAGACCTACGTAACACATTACAAAAGTTTTAAAACAAACAAATTAAATAAAATTTTTTGCAGGACATATTTTAAGCCCCAATAAATACTGTAGCCTTTGAATGAACAACAAAGCGAAATCAAACAAAACATAAAATAATCCCTAAAAATATGACACTTATAAACAAACCATGTATAAAAACTTACAAATGCACTTGAGATTACACAATGAAACCAAATGCCAATTATGATTTCATACATCCATTATAAATCATCTCTAGAGCAGTTAGTTCTGAGCAACTGGAAATAAATATATATAAACATTGTTTGCAGTTGTCACTTGGTTTGATATTGTCTTAGCAATGAAATTCAGACAAGTGCGGTTAAAGAACCCAAAATTATTTTTGACGGCCGCTCTACAATGTTATCTTACTTCCGTGGTTAAGTTTCAGGCGGAAACAGACACCCTGGCTCAAGTGGAAATGTCTGCACAGATATAAAATATCACTTATTGATCTGCTCAAGTCTTATCAGCCTGTTCTCTTTATCAGCCCTATTCAGTTCTAAAAGAAACTGCCATTTATTATACAAATGAAATCTGTACTCATGACCCAAGTCATACATTTGCATAAATTGTATTAGCTATCTCTGAAAGTCCTTACAAGATGGCCGTGTATTGCTGTAGGACGTTTCAGTGACAGAGGGTAATATTCAAATATGAGAGGTGAAAACCCCTTTTGAATATCCTATTACTTGTATTAGTAATGGCAAAATTACTCTTCCCTTCACAGCCTGTTTTCTGTTGTCGCATGGGTCATTTCTCTAGCCCCAACCTTTTATAATTTACTAACAAATGAATAATATATTTACTTCTTATGAATTGGTCATTAACAACCTATTTATAATCTACATCTTAATCTAGAATATGGCATCAAAGGCATGAATCAGGATGTGCTCTAATGAACTTCACAATAAGTGACTAATTTAAATAGCAGTTGATTACTTATTGTTTACATATTCAATGCACTTTAGGTTTCTGCATGCATTTACAAATTACACAATTAAACAACTACATCCAAAATGAAAACTTTGTCATAATTTACTACGTCTCATGTGCTTCCAAGCTTGTATGAATGTCTTTCTTTTGTGGAACAAAAAGGTAATTGCAACTTTTCTCACAATTTGACATTTTTTCCTCACAATTTTGAGTTCATATGTTACAATTATTTTTCTTAGAATTGCAAGATACAAACTCAGAATTTAAATTATTCAGATTTTTTTTCTGCAATTCTGCAATTATGAAAAAAAATCTTTACAATTATGAAAAAAGTGTCAATTGTGATATCAACTCAGAATTGTGGGGGGGGGGGGGGTCAGAATTATGAGATAAAACATCGTAATTACCCTTTTTATTATTTATTCTATGGCAGAAAAGGGCTTTCATACAAAGACAATATTTTGAAGAATGTTGGTAAACAAATGGTTTTGGGTCCCATTGACTTCCATAGTGTGGATTAAAAATCTAAACAAATGGGAAACGAAACTGTGTGGTTAAATCAAATCAAATCAAATCAAATCAAATCACTTTTATTGTCACATCACCACAGCACGTGTGCCTTCGTGAGTGAAATTCTTGAGAGCGTGCTCCAGACACTGCAGAAACAATTTACATATAGACAATTTACATATAAACAATTTACATATAGACATTACCATACATACGTACAGACTTATACAGATGACAATGTGTAATATACACATACATATACTCAGTACACATAGTGTACTATTAGACAGACATACAGTTACCGATACACATTATACACAGTATGTAGTACACATTCTACGTTATATACACACAGTAATATGCGAAGATGCAGCAGATTATATATAAACCGGGTGTGCAAATGCCATGGATGTGCATTGGATGGTATCCAGTGCTGGCAAAAAGATTGTTGTATTAGTGCAGTAGTGTACTGGTAGTCCAGTTTGAACTGTATTGGAATTAAAGTGCAGTGCGTGGTATATTGTAAAGTGGGAGTGTGCTGTAGGGTGTATTAGTTTTTACTGTTCATTAGCCTGATAGCCTGAGGAAAAAAGCTATCCAACTTTCTTCAAAATATCTTCTTTTTTGTTTCACAGAAGAAAGAAATGTACAGGTTTGGAACAATTACGGCAACATTTCTTTCCCCTTATAGGGGTCGTCGGATGCAAAATTCACTTTACAAGTTGTTTGAACATAAATGTGTGTTGGAAGTGTGTGTACACATCCATCCTATAATGATACAAATCCACCCAGTGGTTTTTTAAAAATCCCCATTTTAAAATCCCCTTTCTCAAATCAGGCCGTTGTGAGATTCCTGTCAGAATGACGTAGTTCTGTACAGGTCCCTCCCACGATAGTTGATTGACAAGACCGTCTTACCTTAGACTCGCCCTGAGTGAGCTGAGAGCTGTCCGCCATTGTGTCGACTCCGGTGCAGGGGAAGACAAGAATGTCTCTGATTAAGTGATTGAGGTGTTTTGTTGTTGGATGTAATCATGAATCTAGCAGTCGTCATTAACTCCCGACATCTGAGCCACTGAAGACGCAGAGGATTAATGTTATTTTCGTTTTGAAGGGAATGCAATGACCCCGATTTATCTAAATGTGTCTATGTTTGCGCGAATCATTTGTGATCCAGCTTCATCTACAGAAGAAGTGAGTATAAGGGTTTTTTATGAATCTTTGCAAATTTCCTTTCCTAATAATGTGCTAGTCAGCCAGTTTCGCGGCTAAAGTAAACAGTACTGCTGGTCACCCCATGGAAGAGAGGAGCGGAGTCAGCAGAGCTCATTAGCATTTAAAGCAACATGGACTAGAATGGCTTGCTAAAAATTTATTTTGACAGGGTAAAAAAGGTATTTTTTACACTACCATTGAGAAATTTTAACCAAAGTATAGACTTTTCATTAAGACCCTAAAGAATCATATCAACTTGTGGAAAATGGGCATCCGATGACCCCTTTAAAAAGAACACAATTAGAAACAATTATTAAAATTTAAATGTAAATTGATGAACAACACCACAAAAAAAAAGAAAATACAGTACAATGATTAATAATATCATCTTTTTGTGTTTGTGTAAGAGAGAAAGTAGTAAATAATGGCAGAATTTTAATTTCTAGATGAAAACGTTGACCCTCGTCCCCTGGAGAAAATAACTGCATAATTGGCACACTTGAGTGCATGTTTTCAGCTTCACAGGAATATCAAGCCTCACAGCCTCCTCCTCATCAACCTGCTTGATTTATTTAATATGAGGCATTTCGCCTCCCCGCTGGCCTCCTGACCCTGCTCTTCAGACCTCCAAACGTTCAAGAGCTGTAAAGCAGAAAACACCTTTCATGCCTCATCAGTCCCAATCTTGCTGATAGGGCATTTAAGGACTGTGAAGACTAATTCCCCTGTAATTGATGGTTAATCTGTAGGAGTGTCTAGAAGACGAATGTCAGGTGAAAATTAAGGCATTTGAAGGACGAAAATTGAATATATTCAGTAATAAATCAGACATGCAACTGACAAATATCACATTATACTAGTAACTTTCATATCTGCTGCTGTAAGGAGTGAAGGGCATACAACTGGCAGAATATAATCCAGCAGACAGGACAGAAAAATGACCTTCAGGGACATGAAACAAGATTTTCCCTATTACTATGACAGCGAAGTAGCTGTTATTGCCAAACAACAAGTGTATATACACAATAAATAAACACAAACATAAATCAAAAATATTTGTATGCCAGAAGAGTTCTGTGCAGAGCTGCAGCTAAAATTCATGAGGCTTGGAGTTTTTTCATTTTTAGAAAAGGAAAACCAATGCTGTATAATAATACTAATAATGATAATAATAATTTATAGTTATGCATATTTAACTAAACTAAATTAAATACAGGGTAATTTGTAGTGACTCTAAACATGGTTTAAACAACCATAATGTGTTTTGTGCAGCGAATTACTGAAATATATAACTGAATAGACTATATACTTGAATATGTTATATTGCATATTGTTGGGCCACTGAAGTTTTAATAACTACACACACATACACATACAGACACGTATTTATACACCCATAAACAAAAATTACTAAAATTGACAAAACACAAAAAAATTACAAAACTTTCAAATGAAAATTAAAAACTGATTTAAAATATTAATAACATTCATAATAGTATGATATTTAAAAAAAATAATGCCATAGGCCACAAAAACACAATTAACAGTATAATCTTATTTTCTAATAGCTTATTTTATTAAAATGAATGATTAATTTCTTAATAAAAAGTGAGATTCAACAGTTTTGCGATTTTACCAGATGAGAACCACTACCATAGAGAAGCTTAGTCAAATATAGTCCTAGTCCTGAGTGATTTTCTGAGTGCTAGGTAAACTAAACACAATTAAACTGATATAAACTACTGTGACATGATCTAGGAGCAGTCAGTTTCCATCATGCACCTGGTATTGTAAATAAATCCCTATTTATCGGTACCACATCATTTTGTCAGTTCATTGCCATATTAGCGCTGGGTTTGTGAATGTATGCATTTGCAGTCTGTGTGGTTATTTATGTGCTTCTACATGCCCTGCCTGTTAGTCACCCGCCGTCAATTTTAATGACCAACCTGTTGTTCTGCTCAATGAGTCTGTCTAAGTGTGTCATAATACAGCTCTGCTGGGAGTGACCTTGACACAGAGATAATGGACCCACAGCTCAGCACAATACTACACTATATGATTATACAAACAAACACTAAACAATGTGTTTACATGCACCATTTTACACAATAATAACGCTGACAGCACGTAAGGTCATGTAAATGCCTTAAACTGCTTTATTTTATCTGGAAAAGGTCATAAAATTGTTTAAGAAAAACCAGATTGACACATTACAGAGCCTTCTCTATATTTATATACCATTATTATTTTGAATAAAATTTTATTTCTATATTTTTAGTTTTAGTTTAAATTTAATTATCATTTTGTTATAATTGTTACATTTTTATTAGTTTTTTTTTTGTTGTTGTTTGTTTTGTTTTCTATATCACTTTAAATTCTTTTGATTTCAGATATACTTTACCAACTTAAACTTATTTATTTCAGTTTATTTATTTCAAATCACATTTGTTTTAAGGCAGCATTTCTAATTTCTAATATTTCACTTCATTACTTTATGTAATTTTTATTTAACTTTATTTAATTTATTTATTTATTATTTTATTATTAGAAAATATGTTTTAATAGTTTAAGTCTGTTTAAATTTTGACATAACAAAATATCAAGGAAGCCTGAATGTAAAATAATAAAATAATTTACATCTTACAATTGCATTTTATATTTCACATATTTATCTCTCACAATATGACTTTATATTTAAGAACTGCACATTTATTTCTCAACTATTTATCACAATTTCACTTTGGCCCGGTTTCACAGACAGGGCTTAGACTAAGCCAGGATTAGGCTATAGTTCAATTAAGACATTTAAGTAATTTTTATTAACTTGCCTTATAAAAATCATTACTGGTATGCATCTTGAGACAAAACAAAGGCACTGACATGTTTTAAGATCAATCAGTGCAAGTTTATTTCAATTGAAACAGCTCAGAATTACATTTTAGTCTGGGACTAGTCTTAAGCCTTGTCTGTGAAACCGGGGGTTTATGTCTCGCAATAAGCCTTTTTAATCGCCTTATCTGACTTTATTTCTTACTTTAAACTTTAGCTCACAGTTAGGTTTTTCACATTTCAAAAAGCAGAAGTTTCAAATTCACAAATTCAGTTTTTTTGTTACCAGCATTTCTTTGTGCACATAAACACACAATGTAGATTTAATCATCCATATTTCATCATATAATATGTACACTCTCACTCTTACTGACTTGGAAACGCAAGTGCACTGAAACTTGTTGATCTGTGACAAGGTCGGCCCCAGATTCAGCTAGCGATTTCTGCTTCGCTGAAATGTCATGATCCTCTTTGCGCAGATGAGAGTCTGACCAGAGCACTGTACACAAAGAAACACTGCGCTGATGCTGCCAGCCAAGTGGATGTCTATAAGAGAAGAAAAATCTTGAAAAACAACTCTAGGAACAATAATCTGTGTCTTGCACTTTGAATACTCCAGGTCAAAGAAGATATTCTCATACTACTGGACTCGCACAGAAAACACAGCTACATGCAGAAGAAACTGACAGTATTATAAGAGCAGACTAGCCTCAGCAGTCAAAAGCAGTACTTATTTATTATTTATAATGATCATGTTCTTGTAGCAGCTGGGAAAGACAAATTTCATCATGCAGAAACATTAGACCACAGACAAGGACAAATTAAAATGTCAATTACAGAACAGCCGTATTTAAGTGCATTTTAAATTCATCAGTTCAAAAGAGAGACAAAGTTTACTGAAGTTGTTTTATATTTGACAACTGTTTTACAATGACTATACTGTAAGTGTTTATCCATATGTGTGTGTATATTTAATATGTTAAAAAATATATTTTAAATATGTTTTAAATTATTTATGTGATGGCGAAGCTGCATTTTCAGCATCATTACTCCAGTCTTTAGTGTCACATAATCTTTCAAAAATAATTATAATACACTGATTTGCTGCTCAAGAAACATTTATTATTAATGTTGAAAACAGCTCTGCTTCATATTTTTGTGGAAATAATACATAATACATAATACACTTTTTTCAGCATGGAACAGTATTTTTACAAAAAGAAATATTTTGTAACATTATAATTGTCTTTACTGTCACTTGCGATCAATTTAATGTGTCCTTGCTGAATAAAAGTATGAATTTCTTTCAACAACAAGAACGAATCTATTGAATGGTAGTGTACATGCTACCTTATATCCGTTAGTATGGTGTGGTGTTCCACTACAGAGTGTTCCAATGCATCAGAAGTGCCCTGTGTTGTGATGCTCCCTTCAGGGTTAGTTCAAAGAACTGTCAACGGTGTTCAGAACGAGCCAGCTTGGACATTTTTCCCAGCCCTAGTGGAATTTCAATGTGCCCAATCTAATTACAGAGATGCTTTATCTGCGTTGCGGGTGAACTTTCTCTGAACTGCCCCCTTTGCTGTGCCAGAGGTGAAGATAAGCATTGGACCAAGGCTAATACACTTTGGGCTGGTTTTGATGTCAATCCCATTATGATCACTCCATATCTGGTTACTGCATGTAAAAATTGAGATATAACGTAGAGAGAAAACCAATTAGCTTGTCTGTTTGGCAAAATTATTAATTACATTTGTGCCAAGTTAAGCGGGGAGCTTAAAAATCCCACACTGAAGGACACCCGCTTTGAGCTTCTGCCATTTGGATGCAATGTTTTAATGAAGGACTTTTCTGTTTTAAAAATTCTTGCCTTTCATGGGTTTATTTACACAAACGTGTTCAAATTAAGAGTTTATCCCTTAGAATCCAATATATTAATCAAAAGTTTAAGTCAAGTTAAATTGTAAGTTGAAGTACTGTTTGTGTGTGTGTGTGTGTGTGTGTGTGTGTGTGTATATATATATATAAATTGTATCATATTAATACTTTTATTCAGTAAGGGTGCATTAAAATATTCATAAGTGGCTGTAAATGTTTCTAAATGTTACAAAAGATTTATATTTTTTCTTTCCCTTCATCAAATAAACCTATAAGAAAAATGATAAGTTTCCACAAAAATATTAAGCAGCAAAAACTGTTTTAACATAACAATTATCATCATTAGTATTATTATCATTGATATTAGTGTTTCTTGAACAACAAATAAGCATATTAGAATGATTTCTGAAAGATCATGTGAAACTGAAAGCTGAAGTAATAATGATGAAAATTCAGTTTTGCAACACAATATACTGTATATACAGGTGCATCTCAGAAAATTTGAATATGGTGAAAATGTTAATTTTTTCTTGTAACTTTCAAAAAGTGAAACTTTCATATATTTTAGATACATTGCATGTAAAGTAAAACACTTCAAAAGTTGTTTTGTTTTAATTTTGATGATTAGAGCTTACAGCTCATGAAAGTCAAAAATCAGTATCTCAAAAAATTAGAATATTTACATTTGAGTTTCAATAAATGACCATCCCTACAGTATAAATTCTGGGTATCTCTTGTTCTTTAAAACCACAATAATGGGGAACACTGCTGACTTGGCAATAATCCAGAAGACGAACACTGACGCCCTCCATAAAGAGGGTAAGTCACAGAGGGTCATTACTGAAAGGGGTGGCTGTTCAAGGAGTGCTGTATCAAAGCATACTAAATGCAAAGTTGACTGGAAGGAAGAAACTGGGTAGGTAAATGTGCACAAGCAACAGGGATGACCGCAAGCTTGAGAATGCTGTCAAGCAAAGCTGATTCAAACACTTGGGAGAGCTCCACAAGGAGTGGACTGAAGCTGGAGTCAGTGCATCAAGAGTCACCAAGCTCAGACATCTTCAGGAAAAGGGCTACCAAGCCACTTCTGAAACAGAAACATCATCAGAAGCATCTTACCTGGGCTGTTGAGAAAAAGAACTGGACTGTTGCTCAGTGGTCCAAAGTCCTCTTTTCAGATAAAAGTAAATTTAGCTTTTCATTTGGAAATCAAGGTCTGGAGTCTGGAGGAAGACTGGAGAGGCACAGAATCCAAGCTGCTTGAAGTCCAGTGTGAAGTTTCCGAAGTCAGTGATGATTTGGGGTGTCTGTTGGTGTTTGTCCATTGTGTTTTATCAAGTCCAGAGTCAATGCAGCCGTCTACCAGGAGATTTTAGGTACCATCTGCTGACAAGCTTTATGGAGATGCTGATTTGGGAAGTCGTGGCCTAATGGTTAGAGAGTCGGACTCGTAATCGAAAGGTTGCGGGTTCGAGTCCACGGCTGGCAGGGATTGTAGGTGGGGGGAGTGAATTTCCAGTGCTCTCTCCACCCTCAATATTCAAATTTTTTGAGATGCACCTGTATTTTTTTTTTTTTAAGTTTAAAAAGTTAAATTACAAGTTGAGGTAAAAAATATTAATACTTTTATTCAGCAAGGGTGCATTAAAATGTTAAGAGGTTGTAAATGTTTATAATGTCGCAAAATATTTCCATTTATGTTTAATTCTTTCTATACATCAAATAAACCTGAAAGAAAGAAAAATCACCATTTCCACAAAAAGATCAAACAGCAAAAACTGTTTTAACCTTGATAATAATAAAAAAAATAATAACAATAATAATTGTTTCTTGGGCAACAATTCGGCATATTAAAATTATTTCTGAAAGATGCGACACTGAAGACTAGAGTAATGATGCTGAAAATTCAGCTTTGCAACACAGGAATAGATTACATTTTAAAATATGTTAAAATAGAAAACACTTATTTTAAATAAATATTATTTTAGAAAAAAATATTACCTCAAACCTTTGCATAATAGTGTGGGTATTTGAAAGGTAAAAGATTTACTTTACTCATCAGTGTAAACGGGAGACAAACTGATATTTTTAATTGCACTGTGGCTGATTTTAAATACAAACGGCTCATTCTGAAACCAGCTAAATACACTATTGCCAAAAGTATTAGGTCACCCCCTTCTAATGAACATGTTTGACTACTTGTTTGACTACTACCTTTTCTATTCTAACATGACAGTGCCTCTGTGTATAAAGCACGGTTCAAAAAGACATGATTGATTCAGTCAGTGTGGAAGAACTTGACTGGTCTGCAGAAAGCCAAGTCATTGGTGTTTGGTGATGAGTTTTTGGCTCAAGGTCTGCATATAAAGTCACACCAGAGGTGTTCAGCTGGGATCTGGACTTGGCTTTCTGCAGACCAGTCAAGTTATTCCACACTGACTGAATCAATCATGTCATTTTGAATGTGCCTTATACACAGAGTCACTGTCATGTTAGAATAGAAAAGGGTCCTGTCCAAACTGTTGCTATAAAATTAGAAGCACACAATTCCCTAGAATATCATTATATGCTTAAACATTAAGATTTGTACTCATAGAAATGACTAAAGTAGTCAAACATGTTCATTAGAAGGGGGTGACCCAATACTTTTGGCAATATAGTGTATATCACATCATAATGAACAAGTTATCATGATTACTTCCTGTCAGATCAACTGAGACGAGAGTCTGTGAATACTAAAGCAAACTCTCTTTCCAGGCCCCAGAGCCCCTCCTGTCATCCCATAGAGCTAGTAGGCAAATCAGGCTCATCAGAGCACAACAGAGCATGCAAACATGGGCAGGCGTGCCAGGAATCCTGAGAGATCCCTTCTACAGAGCCAGACAACAGGAAAGCTGCAGAATTCTGGTTGTCCAGCCTAAAAAGCATGCAGAAGACTTACAAGAGAAGCTCCTCGGAGGAACTGGCAGCGCTACGTATAGTGGCAGAAACACACACTCCTGTGAGCTGCTTCTAGTCTCTTTCACAACACTTGTGTTCAAAGACATAAATGTCAAACAGTTCAAATCGGCTAGTTCGCAAACAGTAACTTCATACATTTGGTTTTGCTAGCTCTATGGGATGACAGGAGGGGCTCTGGGGCCTGGAAAGAGAGTTTGCTTTAGTATTCACAGACTATCTCAGTTGATCTGACAGGAAGTAATCATGATAACTTGTTCATTATGATGTGATATACACTATATTGCCAAAAGTATTGGGTCACCCCCTTCTAATGAACATGTTTGACTACTTTAGTAATTTCTAAGTACAAATCTTAATTTTTAAGCATATACAACCGGCATCAGCTTTTAGGAATGAAGCAACCGCCGGCAGGAATGCTGGAAGTATGGCCTAGAGACGCAGCGTCTCGTTCCCTTCAGGGAGCCAGGGTTACAAACATAACCTGAGACGTTCCCTTCCAGGAACTCGAGCTGCGTCGAAAACGCTAGGGGAACGAGATGCCCACGCCACCAGACTTCCAAGTACCTGCTCTGTGTGTATCCCTCAGGAGCACAGCGAGGGCGAGAGAAAAAGGACCACGAGTGGCTAAAGTGGTCGGGCCTGCGTCCCAAAGGCCAGCTTCTGAGAAGTGAGTCTTGATCCCCAAGAAGGGGGAGAGCAGAGGACTCGAGCCTATGGAATAGCATCCTGATCCACCACATAGCATAAGCTCTCTGGCCGGAGGCCTCAGCCTCTGGAGGAAACATGGATTGGGGGAAAGGCGTACAGACGAAGCCTTGGCCAAGTCTGTACCATAGCATTCAATCCAGGCCCCTGCCTCGACAGGATGTCTGCTCCCATATTGAGATACCCAGGAATGTAGACGGCTCTCAGCGAGCGAAGTCTGCCCTGGGACCACACAAGGATCTGGTGCGCCAGCTTGTACAAGGGGCACGAACTCAGACCTCCCTGGTGGTTGATATAAGAGACCACCGCTGTGTTGTCGGTGCGCACCAACACATGGTGATCTCTTAGGTCTGGGAGAAAGTGTTTGAGTGCTCGAAGCACGGCCAGCATCTTCAGGCAGTTGATGTGCCATGTGAGATGGCGACCACTCCACAGACCGCGGGCAGGGTGGCCACTCATGACTGCTCCCCAACTGGTGAGGGATGCGTCCGCATTATGCGGCGACCAGGAGCTCCCAGCACCGGGCCCTGAGACGAGAACCAAGAACGTCTCCACATGTCTAAGGCACGTAGCCACAGCCATATCACCCTGCAGCCCAAGACCGGTTGCCCACTGAAGCTAAGCAGGGTTGAGCCTGGTCAGTACCTGGATGGGAGATCTCCGGTGAAAAACTAGGTTGCTGTTGGAAGAGGTGTTAGTGAGGCCAGCAGGGAGTGCTCACCCTGTGGTCTGTGTGAGTCCTAACGCCCCGGTATAGTGACGGGGACACTATACTGTCAAAAAGCACCGCCTTTCGAATGAGACGTTAAACCGAGGTCCTGACTCTCTGTGGTCAATAAAAATCCCATGGCACTTCTCGTAAAGAGTAGGGGTGTAACCCCAGTGTCCTGGCCAAATTCCCTCTACTGGCCCTTGTCTATCATGGCCTCCTAATAATCCCCTTACACTTAATTGGCTCAATGACTCTCTCTCCTCTCCACCTGTAGCTGGTGTGTGTCAAAAAAAGTGACTGAGAGAAGTGCTCGCTGGAGCCAGCTGCGCCCTGGAACTCTGGCAGGGTTGGCAGACTGATCTCCTGAGGGCACTGAGGAGAGACAGACACCGTGTAATGCAGTGTAATCTGCTCTTCCCCAGAGGGGCCTGCCCTCGTAAGACCTGGGCCACGCTCGTCAGGGCTTCTTGGCCGAGGACCTCTTAGACTAAAGTACGGTTCGCAGATCCGGCTTAGTCCTAGAGGTCCCTGACCCAGAGTGTTTGCCACCTCGACCCCGCCATGGGGGTGCTCGAGTAGCAACGCTTTGTTTTGTGCCTCTCTGTATGAAGACCTGGCACACGGCGAGGGCTGCTCCCGCCCAGCAGCCCCCAGAGCTTGAGATCGGTGAGGGAGGAACCGCTGGAACACCACCGCTTGTATACGGGCCTCCTGGTACCTGTCGACGACGGAATTGACGGCGTCGCCGAACAGGCCAGAAGGCGCAAGCAGGGCGTCTACTTCATGTCAAATAGGGTAAACCACAGAGGCCAGCGATTCTACGGAGCTCAGAAATAGCAGATTTGAGCTTCTATCCCTCATCTAGCTCTTTAAGCAGGTATGTCGGTTTGGTACGCCTGTAACACCGCTATGGTGTGCAGACACGCACCAGCCTGACCTGCAGCCGCGTACCCCTTGCCCACCAACGCTTAAGTTGTGCGCAGCGTCTTGGTGGGCGAGGTCAGAGCCTTCAGAGACGATGCTGCGCCAGGGGACAGATAGCTCGCAAGCGTCTACCGCGGGACCGCGAGATCGTACGGCGGGGAGAAGCACAATCAGCCCCATTACTTAGAGCTGACGGCGCAAATATAATGATGCCGTCATTCATAATATGCTTGTGCAAATACTGCAGCTTTACAAAGCTCATCGACGTCCTTCACGTCCACCTCCTCGGAGGAAGACAGGCAGAGCGTCGAGCCCTTTCTCTGGGGGGAAGAACTGCGGGGCGGGCTTCCGATCCCAGACAGCGGGCGCTGGATCTGATGGGAAAGGAAGAAGATAGAGGCTCGCCCATCTTCATTCCCTCCACCTGATCCATGTGCGATTCCCACGAGCGCAGCCGTCGCGCCGCCCTTTTTTTCTTTTTCTTCGGCAGAAGCGGGACCGGCACCACAAGGAATGCTAGTGAAAGCTCACTCCTCAAAGAGAGCCTTCCAAGAGCAGGCAGATGCAGTGACAAACGCTCACAAAGCGGGCAGTCAACTCCCTCGAGAACTGACTCTGCGTGCTCTGCTCTTAAGCAGACCACACACAGACTGTGTATACCCAACAGTGATGTAACGTTTGTTTACATACAGCCTGTAATGCAATCTGCTCTCGCCCAAGTGCGTGCACACATTGTGGAGCTTATTTCAAGTGATTGTGTACGGACAAACAACACTAAATAAGACTCACAACACAGATCGATAGACACACACAGAGTAGCCTTTGCTGAATGACAAAAAGCTGATGCCGGTTCCACCGCATGTGCTTTTATGCTTCCTGGTCGATTACGTCACCCGCCCGTGACATCTCACCCTTCCATTGGACAGATTACACATGTATTCAGAGCGCGGTCATGCTCTAGGCGTTCCCCTAGCGTTTTCGACGCAGCTCGAGTTCTTGGAAGGGAACTGACAATGAGTTTGATAGCACATTAAGCAATTTATGAAATGACACATAATGAGCTTGTCACATCATTACACCTGGTGACATGCATAATGTCCTATTAATAGCCCTATAATTGATACAATGAGCACAGCACTTTAAGCTTTTCCAATCAACTCAAAGTGTACACGGTTCATTTATCAACAAGTCCTTTTAATATTTAGGTGGTAATTGACTAGTTAAAAATAAACATGATGGTGTGTTATTGGCTCATGAAAAACTAATTTAAATTCGGAAAGAGAATAGAGAGTGAAAAAGAGCAGTGAGTGAACAATGAGTCACTTCATCATGTGTTTTTTACTATTATACAAAGAAAATATGCACCTAGCATTTCTAGCCATTGTTTACCACACTTAATGAGCTATGAAATTTTTATAACGCATATATCCATAACTCAATTTTAAATGAGAGAACACCTCAGCTAAAATGTTCATAATGACTTCCAATTAATCGTCGCTAACTTCCTGAGCTCACAGTAAAGCACAGAAAGAAAAGCAATGCAACAAGTAGAATGCAAACCAATGCAAGAAAAGCAACATTGCAAAAATTAAAACAGATGTCTTTCAGGTAGTTGCCAACATGATATAATTGCTTTAAAAAAATGTCCATTGACGGTCATCACATTGCTAAAACAACTAAATGTTTCTCCAGATTATATTGCACATCTTTCTGTATTTCAAAATAGTCTATTAATAAACTTGTCAGGGATGCACAGTAATGTATATTGAAAAGTTCATTATTATTTTTACATTTGTATTACCATTGTTAAAATCTTTTCATATCTTTAAAAACATAATTTAATAACGCTGTTAAATGAATATCCATTTTTATACTCTACGTTATAGTTTTGCGATGCAAAAATCAAAAAGCATTTAAAATTGATTTTAGTGTTTCATTTTGGTTGTATTTGTTATTTTACATGTATATGTAAAGTTGAAAGATGCCATTAAAGCATATCTTCATTTCTTATATTCATCATTTATCACTTAATAAAAAACATTTACATTTAAAAATATATATTTTTTTAAGTATTTTTTTTTTATGTTAGAAATGTAATAAATTTTAATATAATATAGTTAAATATAATGCAATGCTTTTCTGGTCCATTGCCCTCAATCAAGTTACATTTTTGGCCCTTCATCTTCAAGGTTTCGGCACCTCTGATTTATTTTAATCAAATGAAAATATTTATATATATAAAAAAAAAATAATAATTGGTACATCCGTAAAAAAAAAAAAATTTGTACAAAGTTAAACCATAACCTCTTATATGATGTTAAGCAAAAAGTTAAAGCTTAACTATTGTGGAACGTCATTATACATTTATGAGGTAAAACTGCCTATAGAAAAATAAATAAAAAAATAAATAAGAAGAGTAGAATTGGATTGCAATGCCAGCTGACTCAGACCTGCACTTCCCACACAAGTCTAAACCACATGCGCTAACCGCTAAACCACAGCTCAGATCCTTTAAATCTCATTTACCTGAAAAAAACTCAATGCCCAGCGTTTTTTCATGAAGAAATCTACAGACTGCATGATGAAGCACCAGTGTGCGTTTAGAATGACGGAGGAAAGTTATGATTAAAAAAGCACAGTGGGTGGTAATAAATCAACATGTGAGACAAGCTGTCTTTGACTATCTCTGTTAAAGAAGGGAACAGTCGAGCAGGGACGTGATAGATGAAAGGTTTTTCAGACAAACATTAGAGCTCAGAGCAGTCGGAGTGGAGAAAAAAGCACAAAGCAGGCTGTTTATTAGCTCCTGACTGACATAATCCATATAGTCGCAGACAAATGACTGACTTCATTGACAGCTCCTGAAAAAGCCTGTGGGCGGCTTTCTTTACTGTCTCAAAAAATGGTCACACAAAGCAGATCTGTTCCTTCAAAATCAGAAAGATGCTCTGCGATTGGAAGTGAGGCGACCTTCGACACGCAGCATTTCAGAATAATCCGACTCTGTAATTTAACAAAATGACCCTCTAAGAAGGTCACGTCAAAATAAGATTAAAAGGTTTTCACTCAGCCTTCCAATAACACAGCTTTCGTTGGACCTCAGATGAACTCTGCATTACTCCTGGCTTGCATCAGGTGATAGAGGACTTCTTGATATGATGCCTTACAGCAATCTGTCCAAACGGTGAAACATACTACTATAGGTGTAATATACAACATGAGATGAGGCATGTCTGTGTAGAGGAGGGCACTTAGAGGTCTACAGTATTATTTATAAGAAAAAAACTGAAAAACTGTTGTTTCAATCTCATGATTTACTCTCACAGGTTCACAAGAACATACCTCCATAATTTAAAAGAAAGAATAAATGATATTTAAATAAAATAACAAATTAAAAATTAAATTAAATTAAATTAAAGGGTTACTCCACCCCAAAATGAAAATTGTGTCATTAATACCTTACCCCAATGTCGTTCCAAACCCGTAAAGGCTTTGCTCGTCTTTGGAACAACAATTTAAGATATTTTGGATGAAAGTCAATATAGTCCATCTGCCATCAGTGCTTCAATCTGAATTTTATGAAGTGACGAGAATACGTTTTGTACTTTGTATAAGAAAATAAAACCACTGATGGCAGATGGACTGTTTTGACGATGCTTTTCATACTTTTCTTGGCCTTGCCAGTGTTATTTACTTGGCAGTCATTGGGACAGTCACAAGTTTTCATCCAAAATATCTTAAATTGTGGTCCGAAGACGAACTAAGTTTTTACGGGTTTGCAACAACATGGTGCTTAATGACAAAATTTTAATTTTGGGTGGAGTAACACTTTAAATTAAATTATCACCTAAAAATGAATTAAAATGTATTAAATTAAATTAAAAACGCCAAAAGCTGTAATGTAGACAAAAAAGACAAAACAGCAGAAAGTGAATTACAATAACGTGAACTTAAATGAGTGTAAATGTCATGAACAAAGTCAAAATGTAAAAAAAAAAAAAGTCATAATCACCTTGAAATAGCCTTTTTTTTTGGAAAATATAACTTTTTCTTTCCTTTAGTTTTTGCAGTGCATTCATGTTTTTATGACTTACTCCTTATCAGAAACCACACCAAGTGTATTTTTGAATAATTAAGAAATTCAAACAAAAAAACTGCACTTTTCACCTCCTCTCAAAGATGCACGGGTGTTACTATCCATCAAAAGTTAACAGCCATGCGTTTCTTTTGTCAAGACTGACAGATGGGTGCAGGATGGAGATTTAGAGCTTGAAAACTTGAGAATCATAGCCTTCAACAAGCTGCAATATCTATTTAGAGCCGTGCTGACAAACCATATCTGAAGATAAACCACCTCTGTCTCAGTCTCTCTCACTTATAAACAGAGCAAATGGTATGTTGGTTAGCAACCATACGTCCCTATGTCCTGTCTAACAAAACAGGCTTTATTAAAAATCCCTCAAGTGAGTCTCCTTCTAAGCAGGGTTCAACCTCAAACCACCTTCCTTCTAATTCCCAAAAGCCGCTTTGCATCACTGGTTTAAAGAGGAGCGTGAGGTTACCAAGAAGACCTTCACAGCTCAAATATTTTGAAATCCATTGATTTTTGGTCAAAGGTGCTTGACTTTCACAGCGAGACTGTCCTGTCATAATAAACATACTCCTATCGTCCTCTGACACTCCGGTCATGTGTCTAGACAAGAGTACAGAGGTTTTCAGCTTTCTTCAGTGTTGTGATGAAAAACACCTGCTTCTGAGTCATTAACAGGTTCAGAGAGGATGAGAAAACTTAAAAAAATCTGGTGGCAAGTTCTTAAAAGTCTTCTTTTTCTTTATTTAAAATGTAAAATATTTAAGATATGTATGGTTTAAAAAAAATGTATAATTATGAATTTTTAGTTCATGAATTTCATTAAGTTTAACCTTGCTAGTAACAAAAGTTCAAATATATATATATATATATATCTTTCACCAAATAATAAACCCCTTTAACCCCTTAGCTCCCCCTTTAATTAACTCTATATAAAGACTCAGTTTTCATGTTGCAGGCCTGTTTGACGCTGGGGTACGTTGTGGTCAAAAAATAAAACACCGCTTCACTCAATGGAGAAAAAACAGAAAAAAAATTACTTTTAAATCTCCAATAAGAAGAACGTGTTTCACCTCCTGGCACTTGAAGTCTGTCAACCTCATGATCGCGGTGATTCCCTCAGGGCCAAAGGAATTCCGAGCACTCCCGTTATCTCAGAAGTCTATCTGGAATCATCCTCCTCTGAAACTGCCATGAATCCTCATGCTGACGACCCGCCAACCAAACAAACTATCCATCTGAGCTAGACAGACAATGTTCAGTCTCTGTAAATAGTCCATTCGCTGTATTAGTAAATGGCGGCTGGAATAAACACAACCAGGAATATTTCGTGAAGAAATACGTCTTACCCCTCTCTGTAGTATAAGTTCTCCGTTCTCGTTTTGATAACACACTAACTACAGAAACTATTGTAACACATTACAGCATTATGTACGCTATATTTTTGTGTAACAATTTGACAAGATGATCACACGCTCTTCTTTCCTTGTGCTCTCCTCCTCCGATAACCTTTATCTCCCTTTGACCCATACTTGGAATTCGTGCTCTGCATTTACCCATCCAAAATGCACACACACAGCAGTGAACACACACACACACACACCGTAAACACAAACCCGGAGCAGTGGGCAGCCATTTATGCTGCAGCACCCGGGGAGCAGTTGGGGGTTCGGTGCCTTGCTCAAGGGCACCTCAGTCGTGGTATTGAGGGTGGAGAGAGTGCTGAACATTCACTCCCCCCACCTACAATCCCTGCCGGACCTGAGACTCGAATCCACAACCTTCGGGTTACAAGTCCAACTCTCTATCCATTAGGCCATGACTGCCCCACGACTGCCCTTTAGAGCACTGACTGGACACCCAACAGGGACAAGTGAACATGATTGGCTGAACAGGAACGTCAAATTACAAAAAATAAAAAATAAATACCCCATCAACTTAAACATATACTTACAACCCTATACGTTAGGGAGTACATACAATGCATATAAAAAATTATTATACTGGGTTATACCTGGTTACATATATGTCTATTAAATTAAAAAAAACTGACTCATAACCTGCTCTTAAACAGCTTGTGACAACAAAAAGCACTGCTGGCTGATTTGCATGATAATCAAACCTCATCCTCTCACATGGATGCTTCTTGGCTTGGTCTGACTTCTTGAGTTCTGCGCCAATATTAAATGGCCAGACACTATTAAATGTGACTATATTGAAATGGCACTATATTGATTTGCTTCAAAATATATCAGTCATAAGACACAGTTCACGAATCATAAAATTTTAGCACAGAGAGAAAGGGAAAATAAAATCACAGAAGAAAATAAAACTACACAAAGCAGCAATAAGGCCCTTATTTCAGATTTCTGTGATGCAGAAACACAGCATGCAGACATAAAATAGAATTTAGTGTATTAAGGAATGTCATGGAATTTGGCAAATTTTGAATGAATAAATCAAAAGTAGGGCAGTACAATGAAGCAAACTGCAATATGAACTAGGCCTAGTATCTGTGAATATTAAAGCACAAAAGGACTGCTATTTAAATTTGAATTCTGTTCTGCATGCATGATGCTAATGCCATTTTTAGCATCTGTCGTCTCACTATAAGGATGTGAACACATGAACTTTCACCATTTCATTTGATACACACAGAAACACAGAGATCACCAGAATATCAAAGGTTTTTCATTCAAATATAATAAATTCGATTAGACATGCTTAATTAAATAAAAATTTTATAAATGTATAAACAGAAAACATAATACAACTGAGAGGGAATAAATCAGATTTCACAGGGTTCTAAAACTTGTAAAAACAAAAAGCTGATTTCGTAAGGCCTTACAACAATGATCTGTGCGATGTTTCCCTTTTTCAAAAAGCATTTAGAAATAGTATTTAGATTTCTAGAAAAAAAAAAAAGAATCCTGCTCTTAAAAAGAATCCTGCTCTTTCATGATCAACAGTCACATCAGGCTGTAGACTCCCAATGGAGCGTCAGATGTTGGTTTAAGACCCGCTCTCCATTCCAGTGCTACATCGCAGCATTTCTCTTGTGTGCAACAGAAGAGAATAATGCAATGGCATTCACTGTGCCTCTATCAGTGACTCTGCTTCCGCTGGGAGAAAACATGCAATCTGACGCAAAGTGAATATTTATCCTGCTGTTCCGACTCTCTGGCTGGAAAGAGTGGGCAGGTCTGGCATTTACACTGTCGGCATAATGCACTCTTGTCAAAAAAAAAAAAGAGTCTAATGTGACTTTTACAGATTTAGATGCCTTAATTATAGACTACCATACACTAAAAACAAGCTACCAGTGTCTCTCGACCAGTGCGGTAAGAATGCACTTTCCATTTTCATAATGCTTGTAATTTCATTTAAAGCTTGAGGGTTTCTGCAAAAGATCTGGCATTGTCAACACATCAGTGTGGCGTCGCATGTGTCATTGAACATGGCATTTAAAATGCAGGTGGTGGTTTTACCCAGGGTTCAGATGGTGGACACATGCGAGCATATCCGTCTGTGTAATGTGTTTGGACAGATAGAGTGAGACACCGCTGTCCTTTGTGACAAAATGAGCTGATCGTGCATTAACACATCCCACCCAGAAACCACATGACTGAACAGAATGGGGGATGTTCGCTAATCAATCTAGACATGGGAGAAGTGTTTATGATGAGATTCTGGCGCGGGAGGGAAACTGGATGGGTTTCAAAATCGAGTGAGCTGCCTCACTGTGTACTGTCAATAAGAAGCATACTAACCAAAATTGAACATCAAAATGGACAGATTTGAGATACTGCTTAAGGGCAGTAATGTCAACGGTCACTCAAACATGCCACACGAGAGATTCAATTTACAGTTACACTGTAAAAAATGACAGTGAATTTACCGGTAAAAGACTGTAAAAATGCTACAGTAAAAACCAGTTAAATGGTTAAAGGTAAGTTTCCCTACTATATACAGTGCAGTGTTAATTTTGACAGCAAATTTTGATTTAGTTTTAGTGATGATAGACTGCAATTTAACTGCGGTGACTCGTGGTATGCCTTTGTTAAAATTAACATCATTTTGTGTGTATTTCTCCGTTCATGCGACGTGAAAGAGTACTCACGCGCTTTCTGTATGTGTATGCATCAGTGTCTGTGCTCAGAAAATCGGACCAAATTGAGTTCTCTCTTGCGTCGTCAGGTTTCTCCATATGCCTGCTCTCCTCTTACTCCCACATATTGACATTTTTTAACATTTTATGCGCTGTGCAGCAAGTATATTTTAGCTTATATCTTGCCGGTTCATATGTTCGCATCTAACCTTCTATGCAGCAGATTCGTTCTGAATTAATCTGTTCCCAAATCGTCCCTCCCTGACATTGTCTCGTTTTTATTCGTTGACGAAAATGTCAATAGATTTGCGTCATAATTTTTGTCATTCAAAAATAGTTTTTGTTTTTCTTGTTGTTGAAATAACTTTGTTTCTTCTTAGTTTTTTGTACATTAGGGTTGTATGTTGCATCTAATGTTAAATTAATGTTTATTGCATTATTTCAGTTTCATGTGTGTTACCATGATGGTGTTTAGTGTTGGTGTGAACCACAGCTGCCAGTTTTTACTGTACATTTTATGGAATTTTTTGTACAGTGTACAGTTTTTGCCAGAATACTGTATAAAGAAAGGAGACATGGTACACATTGACAACGAATGTACTTTATATTATGTCCAGAAATATTTTTTTAAGCAAATTAATTCATTGTCAAATATGTTTTGTGCCTAATTAGGGCATTTGCAAAAAAAAAGTCTGATGTTAGCATTACAGTTTTTAAACTTGATACTGTTTAAAATTTTGGAGTCTGAAAGATTTTTAACTTTTTTTTAAAGAAGCATCTTATGCTTATCAAGGCTGAATTTATTTTATATATATATATATATATATATATATATATATATATATATATATATACACACATCACAATTTTAAGTAACTGTTTTCTATTTTAGTATATTTTAAAATGTCATTTATTCCTGTGATACAAAGCTGAATTTTCAGCATTATTACTACAGTCTTCAGTGTCACATGATTCTTATTATTATCAATATTGAAAACAGTTTTTAATTCTTAGAAAGCGTGACACCCTTTTTTTACGGATTCTACGATGAATAGAAAGTTGTAAAAATTTATTTAAGCATTTATTTAAAATTGAAATATTTTGGAATATTATAAATGTCTTTACTGACATTTTTGTCTTTGCTGAAAGAAAAAAAATATTAATTTACTTTACACCAAACTTTTGAACTGTGGTGCATTTTAATATTTATTTTTTTAGGTGAAATATTGCATCTTTAATTAGATGGAACAATTTTTTGACTGGATCAAATATTTGTAATCAGCTTTGACTATATTTAAAATCTTGCAAACCAAATGCATTCTGGCATTGCTTTATCTACAAATGATGAAAACGTTGCCGTCTATGATGTCTAATTAACAGAGGTAGGCAGCTCAGTATGTTTTGATGCAGACCGTCACATAAATGTCGTCTTGTATTTTCAGTCATTTCAGGCCACTGCGGTTATTTCAGTGTTGTTTGAAAGGGGATTATTAACCTGTCGTGAGACTTGTCATTTTACCCTGTGCACACTTGAGTTAACGTAAGATAGTCAGCCAGCATTAACATGTGTGTGAGACAGGCTTCTCAAATGCTACAGGCCCAGTCCTCCTCCTGAGAGGAGTACTGTGTATGTAATAAACGTCTTGTTACATACACAAAGCTTGTGGATTATTTTGATGTTTTTATCAACTGTTTGGACTTCATTCTGACGGCACCCATTCACTGCAGAGGATTCATTGGTGAGCAAATGATGTAATGCTAATTTTTATCCAAATCTGTTCAGATGAAGAAACAAATTCATCTACATGCATGATCTGAGAGTGAGTACATTTTCAGCAAATTATTATTTTTGTGTGAACTATTCCTTTAAATGTTGAAAAAGTACTGTAGTTTGATATGTAAAGTGTATTCAGATGCTGAAACCTTCTACAGAAACACACTACATCAAAACTGATCCATTAAAACACCACCGTTATGGTTTAGCATAGCTACTAGAGGCATTGAGAAAATGCGGGTAATGGAAAGAGAGTTATTTCTGTGCCTAAAAATAAATGATTAGCTACGGACAAGATAACCAGATGTAGGCATCAAGTTAAGACGATGGTGCATATTCAACAAAGCATGCATTATTCTTCAACTATATCCAACCAAAAAAAGATTACTCCAACATCAGGGTCTATTTCAAGGTTCTGAATAAAGAGCCTTAATGTTCTTGTCATACAATTGCTCCTGATTTTTTAATGGGGCCGTTTGAAAGAAGAAGACGACGAAAGGGACCATGCATTTCAATTTCGTGGAGTTTGCAGGAAGTCAGTGAACAGTGTTCACTTTGAAGTGCTCTAAGTGAAATTGGTAGGGAGGTAAGTAATTGGCCCTGATCCCATATACTTTGCTAACCGCGGAAGTTAACAACCCCTGAGCTCCTTTATTCTTTTTGCAATTATAAATCCTTGCACCAGCAGAGGGGTACAGTGGGCAATGACAATTTAGACATATTTGAAAAACAGCTATAGAGCATAATAGGTTTTTCAGTATGTAAGAAGTGAGGTTAAATCAAACTGAGCTGACACGTAATTTCATATTTCTCTCCAGGTTTCTACTTCTTATTCTTTGTCTTTCTCATTCTTCCAAAGAAAATGCAAATTAGGCTTTTCTAATCATCTTAGCATTTGCTGAAACGAATACATAATTGTTGATTAAGCAGCCATATTGGATAAGTCTGGCTACAGGTTTTGGGTTTCCTGTTGGTTTTGACCATTTTTTTCAATGGCAAGCTGTTTTTCTCAGAAGGAAGGAAGGAAAAGGAGGGGAGGAATTGAGTGCAACAGTCGGATTTTAGAAGTAAAAATACCATTCATTTTCTTCATATGGAAATTGATTTGAAAGAACTTATAAACCTTTAAAGACAGACCTACTGTGAGCTACGAGGTTGCTAATCGATGATATATGGTTTTGTTGAAGCTGTCAACTTGCATTATTTCAACTTACTTTCTAAATAACCACATTTAACAGAGGAATTCCTAGTGAAAAACTGCATTACTGATGATTCTGTGAGGAAACATCCACCAAGCTGAGGATGACGGCGAGTAAATTGCACAAAATAAACTCTTTAGTGCCATGAAGTACTGTGAATGACGTCAGCTTCCCTGCACTCTCAAAGTACTTAAATATTTGCATGCATGATATGTATATTTTGCATTAAACATACAATATATTGTTTCTACATATATAATGAACCTATTTAAATCAATAGTTTTATATTTCTCCATGTCATTCGCAATGTTCTTTCCCTATAGAGTCCTGTACCTTTGTCTTTTTGTCTGACTTTTTTTGCTTCAAATCAAAGGTTGTAAATTCGTGATTCACCTCGTAGCTGGTTGGTTTGATTTATGGCTTATTAAATGAATTTATTTTTAATAGTATCTACAAGAAAAACAAATGGAAAGAAATACCAAGACCATTGAAAAACTGACACTGTTCCACCCAAATAAGGAAGGAAGCTGATATTGTATATTTGTAACTCCTAATTTGAACTAAGTTTACCAAACTCAAATTAGTTAGTCAGCCAGCATCGATAATGAGTCCGTGGTCAATTAACGTGGTGTACTTGCTCATCAGTTTTGCACACAAGCCTACAGCAAACCATCCAATTACTGTTGAAATGAAGGCTGCCTAATGGTGAGTCCAGCGAAATGTTTAAAAACCTCAATGCTGACTAGACTGGCCGCTTCAAGCTCAAAAAATAAAATAAAATAAAAAACACTTTCTGCTGCCAACTTCTGAAGGTTGTCAGTGGCTAACTTCTATAAAATACTCTCAAAAGCTCTCAGGAGATTCATGATTTTCTATTTCGAGATTTCACAATGAAAGGTCAAATCTTCACAAAGTCCTCTAGCAAAATAGCTCAGCAGTGCTCTAGCAAACTGGTACAATGAAGAAAAAAAAATCTGAACAATTCAAATTGGCGGAAAAACACCTGGAGTGTGAGCGAGCTCTTTTTTTTTACGTCTAGAATATTAATGACTAATGAATGGTGAATTTCACACCATGGGGCTGATTTCATGCCATACGTCCTCCAACAAAGCCGACCTGCACACTAAAATGCTCCTTTATATCACAGCCAAAACACTGTGTCCTCCTGACTGTTTGACTGCCTTCAATATTTTATAAAGAGGGATCTTTGGAGTAAATGGAGGTGGTTGATAACGTTGATGTTTTTTTCCCTGCACAGTGATATGAAACCTGACATCGGCTGCTGCGCGACTCATACTCTTTGGACCGTTTTTCCCTTTAGTTTAATAAAAGATGTGCATGGCTACTTCCTGCGTTGAAAGGCCTGATTCAGGCCATTACTGTCTGCTTGACTGCCACAAAAGTGTGATCACATGACTCGGGTTTCTCAATAGGAAAATACTGACGCCCTACTGCAAAAGGTCACCTTTATCAAGATGAAATCATTCAAGCTTAGTAACAGGGGAATTAGAAAGAGCATACATACTGCATATCATTCTCCTCATAAAATATAATAGCTTGAAAATACAGAAGCTGGAAATATAAAACTGAAGGTATCAGTAAAACCAGCAATGCTTAACTTAACTACCACCTAAAACTTAATACTAATACTTAACTACATTTTTCAGAGTACATTTTTGTGTTGCTCTGAGGTTGCTAGGATGTTCTGGATGGTTGCTAGGGAGTTACAAGGTGACAGCTTTACTGACCCAAGTTTTTAAAAAAAGGTCTTAATATGGTTTATGTCCCTGCTTCAGTGAAAGTTATTTGTTGTTGTTGTTGTTATTACTTACAATAATAATTGTATTTTATTCCTATTCAGTTTATAAAAATAAACAAAATACTATTGCACTGTAAATTAATAATAATTGCACTACATCTACAACTAATAATGATAATTATTATTATTATAATTATTATTATATAAGATTATAATTATTGATAATTCATTTAGTTTATTTAAATTATAAAAATAAACAAAATACTATTGCACTGTCAATGAATAATACTTACACTACAATTACAACAACTACTACTACTAATAATAATAATAATAGGCCTGATAATAATAATAATAATTATTATTATTATTATTATTGTTATTATTATTAAATTGTTAAACTATTATATAACTGTATATAATATTATAAGATTATAATTATTGATAATTAATAATAATTAATAATAAATTTTTAGGGTGTTACTAGGTGACTGTTTACTGACCCAAATAAAAAAAAAAGGTCTGGATATGGTTTATGTCCCTCCTTCAATTAAAGATGTTGTTGTTGTTGTTATTATTATTACTTAAAATAATATATATTTTTTATTTTATTATTCTATAAATAAATTAATAATTACACTACAACTTCAAATAATAATAATAATAACATGAATTATTATTATTATTATTTTATATAATAATATAAGTTTATAATTATTGATCATTAATAATAATTAATATAATAGTATTATATAGCATTTATTTACTTTTATTTTACAGAAAATATTAACTTATACAAATGTTTAATTTCTTTGGTCTCATACGTGAAACTATAGCACTTTTATTTTGGTTGAAAACTGCTTTGAGACCTTACAAATCACTTTACAAATTCAGGACTATGTTTGGTAATGTTTCCTATTATTTACACTTTTCAGTGGTTATATTACAGTTTGGAAACTACAGAAATCTGTATAAATACAGGGGTGAAAAAATCACCTAAAACAAACATTTCCTTTTCCTCCTGTTCCAGTCTGATGGCAGCATTACTGCAGGAACATCTGGAAATACTGTTAAGCTCTGGAACAAGAAGATGGTAGAGCACAATTAATTGTACTATCACTTTAATGTTGTCATTTAATTAAGCAATTTGTCAATACACTTGTTGTAGCAATCCCCCGATGTTTGCAAACATGATCAATCTATCTCAGTAATAACCCTGGGACAGTTTATAATGAGGGATAAATGCCGGTGGTCCTGTGCGATATGTCTGGGGGCTCTGAATGCTTATGCATCTGAGTAATTGTTGTTATAAGATCCCGATTAAGCACTTAGCTATTTGTCATATGCCCATATTTTTGTTCCTGGCCCTATTGTAGCTGTAAAAGTGTTTATCGTTTTGATCAGTCCTTCAACATATCATCTATTGTGGTACATTTTGTTGAAAAAATCCCAGAGCACTGATAAAAGACATTTCTGATGTTTGTGGTGGGCTGACGACATCTCATTTTTCATTTTTAACTTCCCCTTTGATTAAATCACAAAAAGAAAACATTCATACATATATGACAGATACATACATATCATAGCTGATATATTTTGTCACTTATACGTGTAGCCAAATATATGCACCAGTACATGAAATTATGTTTCCGTTTCCAAACATTCATTTAACCATTAATTGTAATAATTCAGTGAGATTTTTGTTTGCACAAGGAGTCTGACAACAGCCTGACAAATACTAGTGTTATAATAATTAACAAGTGTGTATGTATGTATACACAGTGCTATTTTAAACTGCAAAAATATATCACATTTACAATATTACTGCTTCACTGTATTTTGATCAAATAAATGAAGAGACGTCTTTCAAAAAATTACAAAAATCTTGCTGCACCCAAACTTTTGTAGTACTATATATGTTTACTAAGTTTACTAAGTGAATAAATACAGAATTAAATGAATAAATTATACATAATTATTTAGTCTAATTTATTTTCTCAGTGTACCATCTAAAAAGTCAGAGGTGGCCAGCGTCAGCGTCCCCTTTCTTTGCAAGAAAGAAGTCATTTACCTTGGCCTTTCCTTATAGCAAGCGATTTTATTACAGTTCTCAATTGAATCTATGTCACAGCCAGATATTATTAGAGCAGTAGCGAGCCATAACATAGATGAGTCCATTTCAAGTTTTAAAAACAGAACACTCAACTAAGAAGAGGCAAAGAAATAAGCCATCATCCGATGCTGGCTGATGTCGCAGTATAATAATGGTTGCTGACTGCATGAATTGCTTTCAATTACAGACACAGCCTGAAAACAAAGAAGGATCAAGGGTAATTACACCTCGGGGGAAATACATCAACGTCACATTACTCAGCACTTCCATCTTGATTTGTGATTACTAGTGTGCAACTTGTTCCTGCCTTAAACTTGATGCATAGTCATGCAAAAAGACCGGCGGTTGCTAAACACTTTGATAGATACAAAAAGGGGAATTTTGTAAACAAGCCACATTTTGAATTACAGATCCTATTTTCTTATGACAGCATGTGATCGAGCATCATTCCAAAATGATTAGGTCAAATTATATCCATAAATGAAAAAGTAATGAGTTGAAGGTCAGCTAAAGGTAAATTACATGCCATTCTGTGTTCGGTTTCTGATTTCATACCGAGCCAAATCAGTTCTTAATGATGTCTTTGATTGTAATTGCTTGAAGCGCCGAGCAGATGAGCGACTCACTGGCCACTTGTGGTCATTCAGAGCTTTACCTCTGGAACAACTATTGATGGCAACTGGAGTTCAGTTATTTCTCAGCTGTCTAATGCACAAGTCTCTTTGTTACTGACACTTGAGTATATTCTAATTAGCCTTGGAAACCAGATCTTATTCAAAAACGGTTCAGCATTAATGGTTCCCTTCGACTGAAATACTTTCACAGAGTTTCCTGCAATACTGTTCAACATCGCCAACTGAATTTGCAGTGTGATCCATCCAATGTCTGATTCCCCGAAGAACAAAGACAGAGTGCAATCAGTGCAGTCCAGTTTCCCAAACAATAATTCCATTTATTATGGCTGTTTATCAGTATTTTCAGTGAACCAAATATACAGAATGACCACTGGAATTTGAGTCAACAATGATACCAATGAATCGATCCACGGGATTCACATAATTTGGCAATGGAATTGCATTGCTTGTCCCTAAATATTTGTTCCTCACAAGTAGGGGCGTGCAATACTGAAAAAAAAAATGACGACTTGATTTTTTTTTTTTCTTCGATAACAATAATTAAACAATATTTTGCTTAGAGTGTTCCTCTTCAGAAACTCGAGCTGCGTCTGGAGATGCTTTGGGGACACCTTCAGCGTAACCGGCTCTGAATACAAGTGAAATCTGTCCAAAGGATGGGCGGGACGTCACGGGCGAGGTGACGTAATGACCAGCTGGTATAAAAGCACGTGCGGTGAAACCGGTGTCAGCTTTTTGTCATTCAGCAACCGCTACTCTGTGTGTGTCTGTCGATCTATGAGATAAGTCTTATTTAGTGTTGTTTGTTTTACAGTCACTTGAAATAAGCTCCAAAATGTCTTTAAGTGCAGGGAACTAGCACTTCGGCAAGAGCAGATCACATTACAGGCTGTGTGTTCTTCACTGCTGGGGATGCACACTGTCCGTGTGTGGTCTGCTTGAGAGCAGAGCACGCAGAATCAGCTCTTGAGGGAGCTGACTGCCTGCTTTGTGAGCGTTTGTCACTGTGTATGCTTTCTCTCTCCCTATCTTCTTCCTTTCCATCAGATCCAGCGCCCGCTCTCTGGGTTCGGAAGCCCGCCCCGCGGTTTCTTCCCCCCAGACAGAGAGGGCTTATTGTGAACGAGGATATCGCGGTTCTGGTCCCGCCGCTGCTGAGGCACGGCGGTGAGTGAGATTGCTGGGATCGCACTTAGATCTGGCGGACGGGTTGGAAACGGGTTCGCCCTATCTCCACCAGCATTCCCCAGAGCTAGCGCTCTCGCTCGGGGTTGGAAGCCCACGGTGTGGGCCTTCCCCCCTTTGAGTGAGAGCTGGCTGTTGCAGCTTGCGTTGCCGAGGCTGGCCATGAAACATGCTGGCCATGTTTCAGGCTATGAAACACTTTCTCCCAGACCTAAGAGATCACCATGTGTTGGTGCGCACCGACAACACAGCGTTGGTCTCTTATATCAACCACCAAGGAGGTCTGCGGTCGCACCCCCTGTACAGGCTGGCGCACCAGATCCTTGTGTGGTCCCAGGGCAAACTTCTCTCATTAAGAGCAGTTTACATCCCTGGGCATCTCAATGTGGGAGCAGACATCCTGTTGAGATGGGGTCCGTGGCCCAGGGAATGGATGCTTCACACCGAGGTGGTGAAGCAGATCTGGAGAGTGTTTGGCCTGGCTCAGGTGGACCTCTTCGCAACTCAGGAGACAGCGCAATGTCCTCTCTGGTACTCTCTAGTTCATCCAGCTCCACTGGGGCTGGATGCCATGGTACAGACGTGGCCGAGGCTTCGTCTGTAAGCCTTCCCCCCGATTGCTCTGCTCCCCGGAGTTCTGGAGAGAGTGCGCCGGGACAGGATCCGGCTGCTGCTAGTAGCCTCCGTTCTGGCCGGCCTACCACGCCTCTCTTGGTGGACAGTCAGTGGGTAGACACCCCCTAGTTACACGTTTCCTCCGTGGTGCACCGAGGCTAAGGCCACCAGTACGGTCCCGGATTCCTCCTTGGGACCTGGCTGTTGTGTTGGATGCCCTCTGTAGGCCTCCCTTCGAGCCTATTGAGGAGATCTTGGATCACCATCTCACCCTGAAGACTGTGTTTCTTCTGGCGATTTCTTCTCTAAAGAGAGTTGGGGATCTGCAGGCCCTGTCAGTGGCTCCTACTCACTTGGACTTTGCGCCCGGCATGGCCAAAGCCTTTTTGTATCCTCGTGCAGGGTACATCCCCAAAGGTCCTTCCGTCATGCCACAGCCTGTCGTACTGCAGGCCTTCAGTCCTCCACCCTTTCGGGAGACTGACCAGCAAAGGCTTAACTGTATGTGTCCAGTGCGAGCACTGGACGCATACGTCCATAGAGCTGCCCTGTGGAGAAGGGCGGACCAACTGCTGATTTGCTATGGTCCCCCTAAGAGAGGTCTTCCTGCTTCAAAGCAGACCCTCAGTCAGTGGATTGTCGATATCATTCACATTGCCTACGAGTCCTCTGACCTCCCCTCGCCGATGGGAGTCAAGGCTCATTCCACTAGGAGTGTGGCGGCCTCCAATGCCTTCCTCTCAGGTGTCCCAATACAGGACATCTGCAACGCTGTGGGATGGTCTACGCCCCTGACCTTTGTCAGGTTCTACTGCCTGGACATGCGGGCCACTCCAGGCTCTTCCGTCCTCTTGCCCTAGATGTGCTCCACATGGATACACACTGGGCAGGGATTGGTAAATCTGGCAGCGTGGATATCTCATTCCCCAAAGCGTCTCTAGACGCAACTCGAGTTCCTGAAGAGGAACGTCTTAGGTTACGTATGTAACCCCAGTTCTTTGAGGGAACGTGACACTGCATCTCGAGGCCACACTTCCGGCATCCCTGTCAGCGCTTGCTTCATTCTAGAAGCTGACGCCAGTTTCACCGCACGTGCTCGCCCGTGACGTCTCGCCCATCCTTTGGACAGATTTCACTTGTATTCAGAGCCGGTTACGCAGAAGGCATCCCCAAAGCATCTCCAGACGCAGCGTCTCGTTCCCTCGAGGAACTGGGGTTACATACGTAACCTAAGACGTTTTACCTTGACTAGTTTTGGCCTGTCATGGATAAATAAACATTATAATAAAACCGCCGGTAGATGGCGGCAAGTCCCTGTGGTAATTAATGATTCATTGAATCATTGTTCAATTTCACATAAAAAACACAAAAAATATTTTTTTTGCTTTAATAACTTGAATGAGAGGGGCAATGTTATTGGACTCTCAAAATTTATTTTTCTTTGTTTTTTTTGCAAAGTGAGTGACATACATGATAATGTCAGCTCGAAAATCATTAAAACAACAAATTCGATATTACCATAGACGATAAATATTGCACACCACTGCTCACAAATGCTAAATATACAAGTGAAACTATTAAAGGAGCCTGAAAAGAAAACAACTCCCATTGTATGATATAGGAATTAATTATATAGCATCCAATACTGGCAAATATAAGGTTGACATAATGTATAGGGGCTCAGTGGACAGCCTTTGTGTCAATATTTACTGTCCTGCCTAATGAAGACAGCAGCGCACATCTAAAAAAGGTCATCAAACATTCAAATGTACAAAGTACAAGAGGCCACAGAGATCTTTTCGAACAGAGCAGATATGACTGGTGTATTGATGAACTACACTTTGAGTAATTACCTGGACCGCTAGTGTTTGAGAACCAGTATTTTGTCAAAGGAGGAATGGGACCAAAAGAATAAACAATCAAGGCTTATTTGCTACCAGGAGACATTGATTATCTTTCTGTCTCAGTGAAGAGTTCCAGCAGGATTCTGATGAGCCATCATCAGGCTTTCTGCATTTAACAACCCAAATCAATGTTTCCTTCACATTTTATGCTATTTCTGTAGCCTCAGCTGAATAAGGTAGACAATTTTACCTTCTATTGTCATTTCAGTCATGTTTAAAAACTTTCAGGCTTAAACTGTTGATATAAAATGTCACTAGAGAACAGTATTGACCAGAAGTAAAACTGCCATTCATTCCCTCCATAGATAAATTGATTTATAATAGTAAGTGTTATTAAATCCTTCTACATAGATCTACAATGAGCTAAAATTTGTTAAGAGACAGAATATAAATGATCAACAAAGATTGTACCCCCCAAAAATGATAATTTTGTCAATATTTAAACTGTTTTTGTTCATAAACAGTACAATAAGCTATTGGGGTCCAGCACTCGTAAAAATAAAGACTCTTTATTGGTATCCATGTTTCCAAGAACCTTTCACATTTATGGAATTTTTCACTTGCAGAAAAGGTTCTTTATGGAAAAAGGGTTCTTTAGATTATTAAATCATTTTTATTAAAAAAAAACAGAAAAACACAGACATTCTTTATAATATCTGTTTTTTTAAAAGATATGGAAAAGTTTAATACTTGGGTAAACTTTTTATAAATTTGTAAAATTTTCTCTCATTTTCAAACATTTTAAATCAAACTGTTTTATTTCTTAATTTTCTTTGATTTGAAATTCTTATAGTGAAAATGAATGAGAAAAATACAAGAAATTCTTTAAATCATGTGTTTTTGAAAAGGATCAGGTTTGCAATGACAAATTATGTGAGAACTGTCTATTTAAGCACTCAATCTTGTACCATTTTCTCTCATTTTCAAACTCTCTTTGCTTTAATCAAAGTGTGTTTTTATATTTTAATGATTTCAAATCCTTTCAGAAAATGAATGAGAAAAATACCATACATTCTTTAAATTAGTGTATATGTTTCTGAAAGAAAAAGCACTCAATCTTGTTTCCTCTAATTTTGAAACACTTTTTGATTTAATCAAAGTGTTTTTTTATGATTTTAATGAATCCTTATAGAGAAAATTAATGAGAAAAATACAGTAAATTATGAAATAATTTTCACTAAATTAACACTACCTTATGCTCATTTTTTTCTAGCCTTTTCACATTCATCTAAGAAAAAAAAAAAGATCTCAAGTATCACAAGGACTCTGTGTAAGGAACAACACAAGTTGAGAAATGTATTTTAGAAGTGCTTCCTGGCCAGAGGGAATGGACTTTCATCAAGCCTATGTGAACTAAAGAACATGAGAAACACTACAGCAAAACTGGAGCTTTTCTAAATGGCATTCTTGAAGGTCATGGAAGCATTTTCAGAGACGGCTCAATACTGCAGCACTTTTAATGTCTTTCACTTGGAGTCTCATGGGGCCGACGCATTGTTTCCCCAATCTTGGATCCCATTCAAAATGTGTGTTTTATCAATCTACTGAGAATTTAGAGATGGCCTGAATTTAGCAGAAGACATCTGCCTGCACAAACGGACAGACTCATCTTTACAAGAATCAAATCCCCGGAGGGCTGACCTTGGGAAACTCCATTTGATGTTTGCAATACACTTGTAACGTGTGCCAGGGGACCAAAAAAATAATTCTGGGCCCGAACACAAAGCATTAACTGGGACGCGCTAACTGAGTAGGCAAGAAAAGAGGCCATTAGAAAATAATAAGGTTACTGCTATTGGAAACGCATTAAATGAATCCGAGCAGTGAAATCATACACAAATTAAATTCTGTAAACTTTGCCTCTAATCTAGATGCCTGTGCAATGAGTTCTGTTTGGGAGAGAAGCTCACAAAAGGGTCAGAAATATTAAGTGAAGTGTAACAAACAACAAAAATCAGGAATAAATTCTATTCTCCAGCCTACAAGAGTGTTTTAAGGGTGAATTGAAGTACCGTTGATAGACCTGTGCAACAAATTTGTCAGTTTTCAATTCAACAGGCTAACATTTGGAGGGGAAAAGTGCCCAATATGAAACACATTTTTTATGGGTTACTCTTTACTTAAAGCTTTTATGTATAATGCATTTTAAAGGGTCATTACATGGTATAATGCATTATAATTATTCATAATGTGCATTGTAATACATTATTTCATAATGCAAATAATTATAACTGAATTTAAAATGCACAGTGTAACAATGAATTGATAAATGTTAATGTTTTGACTGCGGTTATTCATGAGATTATACAATGCATTACACGGCATAATTAATGCATCAAAACTACTTTTATAATGCATTATACATCAAAGCTTTAACTAAAGTGTTACCTTTTTATAAATTATATTTTAAAATAATTAAAATCTATGCTCAAATGTATTCAAACAGTAATATAGCTAAATATTATTGCACTTTAAGACAACTGTTTCTTATTTTTATATATTTATCATTTTCATTCTAAAATGATGATTTTGTGCTCAGGAAACATTTTGTAATAATATAAATGTCTTTACTGTCACTTTTGAGCAGTTTAATGCAACTTTACTGAATAAAAATATTAATATATTTTAAAAATGCACTGACCCCAAACTCTTGAACAGTTTGAAACAAAAATAACAGTAATACACTGTAAAATGTAGGATATGATCAGTAAGTCATTGCAACTTATGTCTGAGAGAAGATATTTTATTTTAGTTTTTTAGTTCTGAACATGTTTTTTTTTCATTTCCTTCTAATTTAATTAAATGAGCAATATCAAAAAAATGCATGCAATAAAAATGTATTTTATGACCTTTCCAACATCCAAGCAATCTTACAGGGCTGCTTCTCAAAACTTACAACCAACTACATGGATGTTCTGAAATAACAGTCATGATCTTCAAGGATGTCTGAATGATTTGCCAATCCCATTAGGTCTGTTTCATTGCCAACCCCATAATCTTCTGTCAGCATGTGCTGTGATTTTTACTATGTCGTGGATTTGTCCAATACTGAAACAACATCCTTCTCTATACAGGCGTGACCTATAGATTATTCCAGTTAGATTACATGACCCCTGTTTGACCGAATGACTGCAGGCATCGATAAAGGAAAAATGAATCTTACGCTGAAGTCGTCCTTGCGCAGGATATACTGTCAGACTCTAATGGTGTTCTCATGAGAGCTTACAGGTAGGGTTGGCCTTCAACAAATCAACTGACGCTAAAGAGCAAAGCTGGATTGGAGCATCTCAACAGACAAAGTGGTTCCTAAGAGAAGCATTCAGAACTAATATATAACCTCAAAGCAATCTATTGTGATTGAAGTGTCCAGACATGTATTCCCATCTCAGACATATTTACTCAGACATACTTTCGCTGCTATATTTACCTTGTATTATTATTTTACTGCTCTTGAGACAGACCTGGACATCTTCAGAGCAAATAGCTTTGAAAAATGTTTGACTTTATTATATTATATTATTTTATATTTCCCAATTCCCAAATATTATTTTGTGGTAAAAATGTATTATTAGAGCAACTTTCAAAGGACTTTGCATTTTCTCAAATATTCCCATGCTGAGTCCTGAGTAATGAAAAAGGAAAAAGTCCTTATATCCAATTTCATCTGTTTCCACTCAGAACCTTGTATGGCACTAATGCAAGATATAAAGAATCATAAAAGAGGAATTATTACATTAGCATTGTCATAAAATAATCATCATCCACAACCAAATGCTGGGATTTGTATTAATGATAAAGTTCTCAATCTTGCGCAAAAACATTCTAATCCTGCTGGATGTAGCTACTTTATAAAAACTTTATACATTATTCGATCTCATATTTAGTAAATTTTTTGTTGTTGCTGATTATTATTACGTATGCACTGCCACTCATGTCTCCTCAGAGGAATCGTCCCTGCTCTATATCCTCTCCATAACGAAGCATCTCTGCATGCAGGTCTTTCTGTCATATTACCCACAATCATGAATTTTTATTGGCTGCAGGGTCTCTTTCCGCCTGCCCTATCTCTGCGCTGTTCGCTCGCTTCCGCCAGTCGCATTCACAATGAGCTGCTCAAAAGTGTTACCATTCCCATCATCTCTCACACAGCAGCCCTGTGAAATCTGTGAATAACAAGCTCAATGCAGCTCGGAGAGAGAGTCCACCCGCTCAGCTTCAGCCTATATCTGCTAAATATTGTGTCCAGAATCCTACTTTTGCATATTTTTCACAGCTCAACTGAGAGAGCCACAAAACAGGAAGAGTGCTGCTGATAAAATTGGATTGTAGAGTTACTCAGAAAAACATCTTCTTCTGAATGGTCTGCATGATAACTCTGTGTGCTGGTGTTTCGCCTCATGTTGTGAGTTACTGAGTTTCTATAACAAAACAGAATAAAGTTGAGCTGACCAATGGTGGATGAAATGTACAAATACATAACCTTCAGTTCAGGTGAAGATGCCTCAAATGAATCTGACACTAAAATGAAAGCATGTAAAAAGTTAAGGTTAAAGTTAAAATCCCTGGGCTACTGAAAAGATGTAATGAATGATCTACAGATCTATAAGGTCCACTGTGTCTCAGAGCAAGGCACTTAACCTCTCAGACAAGTGTTCATGCAATGAGTAATACAAAAAGTTAAAAGCATCTGCAAAAATAACTACTTACTGACTAAAAATGTGTCCTGTATTGATTTCTAAAAGCTCAAATGGCATGAGCAGACTAATAAGAGAAAGAATATATGTATAAAAATATATGATCAAATATATTTTACCATATTAGGTATTTGACCACTGGAAATGCATATTATTCAACAATCTGAAGATGGAGCTACATCGAGATCCCCATATCACTGGAAATGTAGGGCCTTGAAAATGAAGATCCTAAAAGAAAAAAAAAGTTTATTAAGAACTAGAATCTAAAATCACATTGAGATATTTTTTTTATATAAGTTGCAGTATTGCAAACTTTGGAAAACGAATATTTACGCACTCAGACAGGTATGTTCAATGCAGTTTTTCTGACAGAAGGAAACAAGATACATGTAAAGTTGGTTTTTGACCACTGAAAATGTGTACAATAAAATAATTTACACCTGGAGCCATATTTAGATTCCAATATCTCTGGAACTGAACCATATAGTGTCTTAAATACGATGCAGCTTTGGACAAAAGAGTCTAGCAAATGAATAAATGTCACACTTTTAGACATGCTAGACCATCTTAAACCATCTAAACCAGGGGTGTCAAACTCAGTTCCTGGAGAGCCGCAACATTGTAGATTTTAGTTCCACATTCCCATCTAGTTTTCAAATAAGTCTGATTAGTCAGATCAGGGGGCTGTTTCATAAAACAAGTTTACCAAATAAGTTTCTTTCAATTAATCTGACATTGTTTTTTGATTTGGTTCAAAATAAATCAGACTAACTGAAATAAGCCTGGCTTATTTGGTAAACTTGTTTTATGAAACAGCCCCCAGATGTGTTTAATTAGGGTTGGAGCTAAACTCTGCAGGCCTGTGGCCCTTTGGGAACTGAGTTTGAAACCCCTAATCTAAACAAACCATATTAGCCTGGTTCAACCTGCTCACACTGTAATCTTTCACCTTATCACAGCATGTACGATAACAGCAGATGATTAAAAGGACAGGCCTACAGGGAGAGCACTCAGTCGCTTCCCTCTCACGATTTTTTCTTCAATTAGAATGTTATCTTGTGATACGCACGTTGATTGGGAGGCTTATCAAAGACTTCCTCCTGAGAACAGATGTGTCATGCTCGTAAAGTGTCTGTAATCTGCAAGATGTCATGAGGATTTTAACCCATCTGTAGCCTCCCATTCCTTTGAGCAGAATCTATTAATTGCAGCGAGGTCAAATGATGAAGTTTTAAAAGTCAAGTCACCCCCTGAAGTCTATTTGGTTATAGTTTAAATTTACTAGTACGGTTAGTCATCTGTGATGCAGGGATTTTAGTGATCAGTTAACGTCTCACAAGCCATTCCTCTTCTTGACCCTCAAGATCTCACTGACTGACAGCAGGACCCATTACAAACAACGAGGCAATTCGAGTCTCAGGAGACCAGGGCTTTCTCTCTGTGACACGCTATTGGCAGGTCGCTGATTGGGCGGCTTATCAACAACTTCCTCATGGGAACAGATGTGTCACGCTCTGAAAGTATCAGTAAACCGCAAAATGTCTATGAGGATTTATCTCATTCTTTATCTCATTCTGTTGCATGTTGTTTTTCTTTTAAATAGAATCTAGCTATACAAACATGATCAAATTATGATGAAAAACATTTTTAAGAGAAAGTATGTCATTTACATACCACCAAATAGAACTGCAAAAACAACACTTACCCAGTCACTGGTCAGAAAAACAGATAGGCCTAACCCCGTCCCAAAAACATGCAATTGAATTCATGCAAAAAATTAAAATTCCGACCATAAAACCAATACATAATCCATAACAACTCTTCCTCCAGTGAAAAAGCCCATCCCCTGTTGTCCTCTCACATTAAAATCCACCACCGTATTTGTTTAAAACTGTTTTGGATCTTTTCACTTGTAAACGGTGCTTGATCTGTGCATATTTCTCTCCTAATTCAGGATAGGGGACTCATAGTTTAGCTGGAAGCAACGCTCTAGACATTAATTGATGGACTGCATTCATGTTTATTGCTTGTGGATTACTGTGATGTTTTTATCAGCTGTTTGAACTCTCATTCTGACGGCACCCATTCACTGCTGAGGATCCATTGGTGAGCAAGTGATGTAATGCTAAATTTCTCCAAATCTGTTCCCATGAAGAAACAAACTCATCTATATATTTGATGGTCTGATGGTAAGTAAATTTTAGCAAATTTTCTTTCTTTTAATGAAACAGAAAATGAAGGCAACATTTATTTAAAGGGGTCATCGGATGCCCATTTTACACAAGCTGATATGATTCTTTAGGGTCTTAATGAAAAATCTGTAACGTACTGTGGTTAAAATTTCTCAATGGTAGTTTAAAAAACACCTTCTTTACCCTGTCAAAATCAGTTTTCAGCACGCCTCCTGACCCTGCCCCTCTCTTCCGTGGAGTGATGAGCAGACCATAGATGTGTGTAGATTCCCTATTCGACCGCTCCAGATACGTTGACGCATCAGCCATCTCGCATTCACCATAATAATCAATGAATATTCAAAGATATACAGTACAAGCGCATAACTTGCAGTTGTAGACGCACACGGTCAATGCTCTCAAAGATTCGCAAACCGTTCCAATGGAGGATGGCTTACGTATCGCGGAACATAGAAACAGTCGATAATGAGGCATCTAGGTATATAGTTCTATGGAGCACATAGAATGTATGTAGATGGGGGACCAGCGCATTCACTTCAAAGGAAAAGTAAGGTTAATCTTCTTAGTTTTCAGCAGCTCAGATGTCGGGAGTAACTGACGACTGCTATATTCATTATTACATCCAACAACTAAACACTTCAATCGCTTAATCGGAGACATCTTGTCTCTCAGCTCACTCAGGGCGGGTTTAAGGTAAGACGGTCTTGTCAATCAACTATCGTGGGAGGGGCCTGTACAGAACTACGTCATCCTGACAGGAATCTCAGAACAGCCTGATTTGAGAAAGAGGATTTTAAAATAGGGATTTAAAAACTTAAAAAAATTATAGGATGGATGTGCACACACACTTCCAACACACATTTATGTTCAAACAACTTGTAAAGTGAATTTTGCATCCGATGACCCCTTTAATAATCAATAATAAATCACATTTATTTACTAATCAACATGTGTGCTCCATGGTGCATTGCTGGTTTTTAATGTTTTAAAGTAAGTTAGTACTCTGCAAAATCAACCTACAAATTTCTGTCTTTCTTGTCTCTTTGTATTCAGCTGAAATAAGAAAATAATTAACATTACATTATTTGGCTGATAACACTGAACAAATGTGAAGATAATTATGAGATATTATGACAAAGATCAAAACATGAACTTTAATCTCAAATCTGGCAGGCGGAACAGTTTGGAGGAATTATTACTATATTGAATATTTGGCAACCTACTTCTTGTTTTTAATATAATTACTTATGGCTTGACTTTGACTTGAGCTATTGACACTTCCTTCAGAGACTCAAGCATCACCACATCAGCAAGAAAAACAGCAAGTGTTATTGAAAACAACTTATTTTCAATATTCTGACAAAACATTAATCATGTTAAACATTAGACTTCATGTTACACAGTGACAGCCTACTTTTCTTAAAATTTTCAAGCACACTAAAAAAAACTTTGTCATTTAAATTCCATAAATGTCATCTTTAATACGTGAACAATGACTTGGTCACATGTCTGTACTGTGATAAGTACCAGTATTAAGTATTTTTCTCTCTATAAAGAAAGTACTGCACTCTCTTGATCAAGTCATTCACTACAACCAATCATACCAGATGGCTGAATCCAAAGGATTGCAAAACAAGGATAACAATTTCTTAATTAAAATGTTTTGAGATAAGATTTAGGAAAATAGTATTGAAATGTGCAGAAAGGTAAACTGAATGTTCTGTTCTGTGTAAATACTGTATAAATAAGAATAAATATTAAAATTCACACTGTTTTGCAGGAAGACTTTAAATAAACATTAAATGCTAACAAGACTTTGTCTGTGCAAAGTAATATCTAACTTTTCAACTACTAAAATGACCATGGAAAGTCAAATGATACACACAAGAGTGCCAGAAATGAACTTGTGTAAAGAACATGACACACAGAAATTCATCACATTTTTAAGCCCTTTGCAATGCTTTGCCCCATAAACTTCCAATGTAAATGCATCACTCTAATAGTTGAAAATTAAAAATGATTTACTGTGGTAATCAGTCAAATATAGAGCTCGGCTCTATATAAAAAAAAAATATATATATATATATATATATATATATATATATATATATATAAAATTACAATGAAATAAAATCCAAGTGAATGCAATATGCTCACTTTCATAGCCAGGCACTTGCGACAAAGTACCTTTTAAAATGTTTTTCCAATTTGGCCCACTGCAGCTTCGTATCATTACACATTTTATCCAGTAATATGATGCAATGCTTCCGTGCAAACATTCCATTATGTGGTGAATCTTGCATGCTACATGCAACATTTCAATCACAGCTGCTCATATTTTTAACTTCCCTCTTATACCTCTGCATCAGGCAAAAATCATTTCCGTCCCATCCAGCCCTCTCATGAACCATCTAGAGAGCATGAATAAGCAATGCTATGATATGAAGGGAAGATCTGTCCCTGATTATACTGAACACAGAGCCGCTTCTGGACTCACACAGCATTTACATTGTCGCTCAACAACAGCTTACTCGATAAAGTAACCAGCAACCACAACAAAAACCCACAAAATCTTTGAATTTGACAATACAATACTGTAACAAACAAGCAGCCACAATAAACAAGTCATTAATAATCATTTTTTAACACTGACCTCTATTAAATTAAAACATTGTGGTGGGGTGGCGGGTCGGTGGCCAGAGGGGGCTCTCATAGGGGTGGCCTTTTTGGGAGCAAAAAGTTTAATTGCATTGTTGAGTATACCAGGAATACACTCAGGGAAAGAGCTAACCCACTTTTTGCTCAGTGTCAAGCAACGAGTGTAATTAAAAAACAAACGTCATGCAACGATTTTATTCATAGCAAGATTTTCTCCACTGCACCTCCAATTAAAATTACTAATGTTAATAAATTTTTTGTGTGTGGATATAGTGAAGTTAAGGGTCACTGTGGTCGACTGGTAAATTAGTGAGAAGATCATTTTATCTACATATGTTAGTATATTCATTTATAGATAACCGTGTGCTTTAATTAGCACAGTCAGAGCAGGAAAGAATCTCGGAAAGGTTGCATCTTTAAATTCACCACCATTATAGCCACAGTCAGACAAATAATGTGTAAAAAATAATGTTTGAGATGAACCGCAGCCTCATTTTAAAGGGTATAATTCAACTAATCGGCCTTAGACAAATTAGTTAAAAGGTCAATCTACAATACCAAGACTATAAATACACTACTGCTCAAAAGTTTGGGGTCAGTAAGATCATTATTTAAAATAAATTAATAATTTTATTCAGCAAAGATGCATTAAACTGATCAACATGACATGACAATAATACATTATGTCCTTTTGCATGATCTATTCATCAAAAATCCAGAAAACAAAAACTTCAGTTTCATGGTTTCCACAAAAATATTAAGCAGCATGACTCGTTTTCACCATTAATAATAATAATAAATGTATCTTGAGCAGCAAATATTAGAATGATCTCTGAAGGATCATGTGACACTGAAGACTGGAGTAATGATGCTGAAAATTCAGCTTTGCATCAGAAGAACAAATTACATTTTAGAAGTTATTAAACTAGAAATCTGTTGTTTTAAGCTGCAATAATATTTCACAATATATTACTATTTTTCTTTTATTTTTCAACAAATAAATGCAGCCTTGGTGAGCATAAGGGCATCTTAAAAAAAAAAATGTAATCTTACCAACTTCAAACATTGTTTTGCCACAATGCAGAATTAGAAATTTTAAGAATTAATTAATTACACACTGCGGACTAAGTACTCTTTCAGAGCAGGTTCACAGCACAGAGGTACCAGACCTCTGACTGGTAGGATTTCCATAATAAAAGACAAATTATTGCTTTACTTGGACTGAAATTGAAGTCACTGTAAGATAGCACAAGTATCAGCGTGGGAAAGCTTGCAAATATATAATTTTCGCCTCTCAGTAAATGCAGAAGGGACCAGGCCGTCTTTGTGTGTCACACTATGTACAGGGGCCTTCCCAAGGGCAGCCCTGAGACAGGAACCAGTTTGTCATCTGGTGTCCTTGTCCTACTTTAGAAACCACCCTGTTTCTGCCCACAGCCTCAAAGGAGCCCAGAGAACGCAGCTCTTCTCACCAAGGGTAAAAAACCGATGATGACCTGGAAGTGAACAGCACTCACCGTGGAACATGTTCCCATTTTCACCCTGACACGTTGGCAAACACACATCATCGCCTCGCTAGCGTCTGCTGAGTGCAAGCCCCACTGCCATCCCTCCATTTCCCACCGCTGCGGCACACTTTCAAACATTTAACATTTGTCCTATTTGAGTTAAAGTGCAATCGTGGGATTAAACTACAGTAAGAAACACTTCTGCTTTAAAAGCACTCCTCAGAGGAACGATTTACTGCCCAGAGGTTCATCTATCACACCTCTGGAGACATAATGGAGCCTTCAGTTGTGTGTCATTTCAGTATCAACTCTGCCTCAAGATGTTTCTCTTAAAGTAATGCGGAAGATACTTGACTAGCTAGAATATTCTCGCTTTTTGAAGGGGTTAAATTAGTCAAGCTACCCTTTAAAGCTAGACTACAATATACTAACAGCATGCATTTCAACTATTTTGATAATATTTAAGCAGAAAATACCTTTGTAAATGTACTAAATAAATAAGAAAATATTATGTGAGGAATCGGAGCAGTCTAAATGAACATGAAAAGCCTTAAATTTAACAAATTTACATTAAATAAACCTTTAAAAAAACAAAAAAACAAGAATTTACACTATTGTTCAAAAGTTTTGGGTCATTTGGGGAAATTCATATTTTTATTCAGCAAGAATGCATTATTTTTCATCAAAAATGACAGTAAAGATATTTGTAATGTTACAAAAGATTTCTGTTTTAAATAAATGCTATTCTTTCGAACAAACAGCAAACTGGCATTTTGGAATGATTTCTGAAGGATTATTTTAAACTGTTGTAATATTTCACAATAATACTGTTTTTACTGTATTTTTATCAAACACATGCAGCTTTGGTAAGCATAAGAGACTTCAAAAACTGACCCCAAACTTCGGAACCATAGTCTCAACAAGACGTTCTGTTTTCTATAATTTACTTCCTTGACAGACTTTCCTCCTATTATTGTGACTGATTCATTGGGGTCCATTATTCCAAACAAAATAAGGTTTGTCTTTGTAATCTTTCATTAAAATGTCACAAACCCTCTTATTTTTCAACCTCTCCAACCACTTGTCACACAGAGACTACTTTTCATACTCCAATCAATTCCTAATGGACAAAATCATCTGTATTCTCATATCCCATTTCACTCTGAAACAAGCCACATGACCAAAATACAACAGCTTTTGCTCCATTTGCTCCTCATTTTATCTCATTAATGTCTAAGAGAAACAATGAACTTAAAGAGATCTTATTTGTGATTTACTCTCTTGTGGTGTTATTTTCAAACGAGACAGACAAAAACAGATCAAGGTTATCATTTAACACAAAGTAATGCTTTCATGTACTCAAAGCAATAGTATTGCATCTTGTAGGGTTTAATTTACCTTTATTACATGGTTTATATTAAAAGGATTATTTTTGTGGCTCACAAGGCAGAATTAGATAAATGGTTTAAGTCTGCTCTACTGGGCTACATCCATTCCAGTTTAATCAGGTGTCCTGGAAGAGCCAACGCTCTACATAAGGCAAGCTAGTACTGCACGGCTACAAATCAATGAGCTCCACTCTGTAATTGCTCCTCAGGTTCTTCTCACAATGCAACTGCGCTGAGGCAAAGAGAAAGCCGTACCGATATGGTGCTGTACAGCTAATTAACAGTGATAGATAATGCTTAATTAAAACTTCATAAGTGAGCCATCATTCGGAAAAGTAATGGTTTCGGTATCTGGCTGAATCACTGCTATTTCAGAGTGCGTTATGAGAGATGATATGCTAATATCCACCACCACGATGCCAGGATGTTCTGGGTGGTTGCTAGATGGTGTAAAAGAGTGAAAACAGTCCAATCTAAATTCTCTATAATATTCTGGGGCCAGCTGCACCAGCTGTGAACAGGTTCAAACTTAGCCTAGATGAAGTGTAAATGGCAAATTTATGCAGTACCTAGTTGAAATATATAACGCATAAACTAAATAATTACAGAATCCTCTGAAATGAATAAAAAATGGAATAAAAATATAGAATATAATTAAAAAGTTAAGTTAAAAAAGTTAGTTAGTTAAAAAAAAAAAAGTTAGTTTACCCAAAAAGTACAGTTCTGTCATCCCTTATTCACTCTCATGTTGTGCCAAACCAATAAGTCTTTTGTTCATCGCTCGAACACAAAGATATTTTTGATATTCTCTCACTATTTTTGTCCATTCATTCAAACTTCACATGACCAAAACTGTCATGCGTTAAAAAGTGCAGCACAAAAATAACCCATCTGAGTCAAGAGGTTTCTTCTGAAGAGACATGGTTGCTTTATATGATGAACAGATTTAATTTAGGCTTTTATTCATATATAAAACATAGATCAGTGCACACACACAGAGCTCATCAAATATGGTAAACAAAAGCCCAAACGTGTTCATCTGACATGCAAAAATATACCTCATTGGATTTTGTGCATCAAGCCAATTACTCAATACCTAAACATAAAAAGTGCATTACTAACTATTAATAAGCAGCAAATTAGGAGTTCATTGAAGCGGAAGTCTTAGTTAATGGCTTGTTAATTGCGAGAATTGGACCATAAAATAAAGTGTGACCACTAAGTATTGCTTTAAGAACAGCAAAATTATATACAGAGCCAGAACTTTTCAACAAACTTTTGTTTGTCCCAATTAAAGCAAGACCTAACAAATGGTTGTGTTCTTTCTCCAATGTACTGTGAGTCAGGGAATTTATACTGCATGTCAGAAAAACTGCAAATTCAATCAAGAAAAGAAGAAATAGCATGCCTCTTCCTAATAAAAAGCACAATTTGAGATATCATTCATGTCTGTAGCGCAAATGGTGCAGGACAAGTTATGCGGCAAAGTTTAATACTTAGTTTCAGAGGTTTGTTCAAATCACTAACCCTACGTATGAGCAATAATAACAGAGACACGTCCCTTAGCAAGCGCCACTAACAACGTTAATGATGCCCGACTGGGAGTGGAATAGCAATATGAAACGGGATGAACTCTGTGCGTATGCATGAGTGATGGAAGAGGCCCTCCACCTCCTCTGCAATAACGGCCTCTTATCAGCCCTGTCGTGGAGGAGAAATGTGGATTTCATTATTTGTTGCAGTTAATGTTTGGTTCTGGTTGTTGACAGGCACAGCTGGCTGAGAGGAGATACTCAGCCAATGTCATCCCCATTAATATCACTTATTCAAGCACACGGCTGAGAGAGAGAGAGAGGAGAGGAGTTGGGGAACAGTGGCGGAGGAGCGCAGAGACGAGAGGAAAGGGGAACGAGAGAGAAGACTACCCACACTGAAACCTTGACTGATGCTTTTTTACACGGACTGAGAAACGCCTCAGAGAGGTGAGACTGAGGTGAGGCTGAGACTTGACAGCATTTCCTGTTTTCCGAGAACAGAAGTGCAGTAGCAAAGCACTGCAGGCCACGAACTATGAAGGCACATCAATGAGAAATAAAGATACAACAATAACACACATACAAGTTGTTTAGACTACTTTGTCCATTCATTTTAATAAGGCTAAATAAAATAAAATAAAACACTATAATTAAACTAAAACACATTTTAATGACCCCAAAAAATACAGCTAAACTAAAATAAAAATGGTTGTAAATGTATTTTTTGTTTTAAATCTTTACAACACACCTGCATTAAACATAAACAATGCATCGTGCTGAAAAAATATGACATTAAAGTCACAAAAAGTCAAAGTTGTGAGAAAGTCACATGTTATATTACCTTACCTACATTTCACTGCTGGTTATACTCTGCATAATTGTGTATGTGACAAATAAAAAAATCTTGAATCTTATATATTATTTCTCAGTTAATTAAATCTGTGGCACTGTAGATTTATCAGTATTTATCAGTATTTCAGCACAGTCTTCTGTTCACTCCATGGAAGAATGCAAATGTTCAAGAACTGTTAACAGAACCAAACATCATGAAAATCATTTGGTTCCAGTACTTTTTTTTTTTTTAAACGTGCAACTGATTCAGAATAAAAACCCTAGCTGGCACTGAGGTCATGGCACAAACACACACAATCAATAACGCTTAATGCAAAATCAGCATAGCTGACTCATTTGCTCAGAGGATAATAAAGGAAGGGAGCTGGAGGAGAAAATGAAAGGCTGATTGTCTTGTCACAGGTGACGGTAACGGCACAGTCTTGCTGACAAAGCCGTGCAGCTCTCAGAGAGCGAGAGCCCTCGAGGAGCAGTGACCTCTCACACCACAGTACTCATGGGAAAATACATACTGTCAGCTGACCAGCTCTTCTTCTTCACATTCAGTCTAATCTTTTTCACAAGCACAAAGTGTTCTCACACTAACACACAAACACCTGAGACACTGAGACTGCTCCAATTACTGCTCCTCAGACCTGCCCTGAATCTCAAACCAAACCGGAATAACTTTCTGTCTCCTATGGAACAAAAAAAGTGCAGATATTTGAACTATTTACTGAAAAAGAAAAGTCATTTGAGGCCACCAACAGGAGAAGATTCTCATGAAATAGCTAAAATTTTGGTTTGTTCCCAGCTATTGTGTCATTTAAAAAGTTTTTAAATAGAGCACACAAGCTATTTAAACTACTTCACCCATACACGTTTTTTATGCAGTGCTCTCAAACAATTAATCGTGATTAATCGCATCCAAAATAAAAGTTTTTGTTTACATAATGTGTGTGTGCTGAGTATATATATATATATATATATATATATATATATATATATATATACATACAAACACATGCATGTATATATTTAAGAAAAATATGTTGTTTATTTATTAAATATATTTATATATAATATAAAATATAAAAATATAAATGTATATGCATGTAAATATTTCCAAAATATATACCGTATGTGTGTGTGTATTTATATAAACATAATAATATACACAGTACACATACATATATCATGCAAACAAAAACTGCACTTAATCGCGATTAATCATTTGACAGCACTATTTTTTATGTTTTTAATGGAAAATCTGCAAAGCAGTGTTATTAAAGTAAAAAAAAAAATCAACTGGGGAAAAAAATACAATAGTTAAAAGGCTAAACTAAAATACTAAAATTCATAACTCCAAAATTAAACTAAAATAAAATGAAAAAGGCCACAAATTATACAAATTTTAATGATATTATAAAAATGAAAATAAAACTAAAATAAATAAAAAAACATTTAAACTAAAATAAAAAAAATAATAATTTAAATTAAGGACTACAAAATTATTTAACTAAAATAAAACTGAAATTTACGATAGTTAATACAAAATCATAATATAAAAACAAAATATTTTCCTAATATAAATAAATATATATATATATATATATATATTAATTAATTAAAATATATTCATAATTCAATGATAAAATCTAAATAAAAAATATATATTACTAAACTAAGATTTTTTAAAAATAAAATAAAAATAAACACAAAATTATTATTATTATAACCCCTGCAAAGTATCTCCTTTAGTGTTCCACAGAATAAAAATAAAAAAAATATTAAGAATTTTGAACAGAATGAGAGTAAATAAGAGTAAATGGTGTCAAAACTGCATTCATTCTACTTTTTAGCAGAGACACAAGCACACACACCAGCATCCAAAACACATACAGAAGACCAAGATATCAATGTGCACACACTGTCCTGAGGAATTCAGGAAGTGAATCTGATTTCTGAAAGATCTCCTGAAAATACTGCAGTGGCCTCACAGCAAGTCTGTGAGCAGAAACACAATCATTTATAATGCAATTTAAGTCATTTATACTGCAGACCAACAAAAACTGAATTAGTTTCCCTGACAGACAAGCACCATAACAACCCATGTCAGCTAAAGCACACACATGCATTTGCACAAGTCCATGACAGCTGGTATAAAGTAGTTTACCTGGGCCTGGAGGGCAACAGACTAATCATGTCAGGATTGTGGACTGTTTTGTGTGTGTTTTGCTCCCCATGTGTTCCCTGTGACCCAGTTTTTTCCTCATGTTGATTGTGTTTATTTGATTCCAGGTGTGCCTCGTCGTCTTCCCCAATTATCCTGTGTTTATAAGCCCCAGTCCTTCTGTTAGTGTTGGCATGTGTTCCTGTGTCTCAGGAATGTCTGGATTATTAAAGACTGTGTTCTGATGTACTCCTCGCTCCCTCGTTCCTTGCTCCCTGGTAAAGTGTGACAGAAGAACCGACCCACAACAGTTACCTCTGCGTCTACCCTCTGTTTTGTTTTGGTTTTTTGTTTCCGTTGTGTTCCCATGGATCCCCTCGTCCGGCCCGAATTTCTCCTCCTCCTGCTGGAGCAGGGGGACCGATCTCTCGAGGACCATACCAGACTGTTCCTCCTATTAGCTAACGCCACCAGCTACCCGGACGACGCACTCTGCTCATTCTATAATGCAAGCCTAAACACCGTGTGCAGAGCGCTGTCGTCCGAAGATGGTCCTCGAGAGGATTTCGCCGCCTTCGTGGAGTGGACTCTGGCGAGAAACGGATCGCCCCTCACAGTCTCCCCTGAGGATGAACTCGCCAGATCCACTCCCGACCCAGAGCCCCGCCCACCATCTCCCCGCGGAGCAGCAGCCCGAGCTAAGCCGAGCGACTGGGCGTATGATCGCCCTGGAAGTTGAGCCCAACCCGTCAGACCAGGTGCGAGAGCCGGCAACAGTGCCCATCACGAGGGAGTAAGCCGTGGTCTGTGTGAGCACGAAGTGGAGTTCCGCCCCTGCACCGCGGCTGAGGGTGAGCTGAGGGGGCGTCCGATCCTCCAGTGCCTGCTCCTCGAAAATGCCCTCCTGTGCCCACACCTCGAATGCCCACCCTCCAACCCTCTCCTGGCTCCTCCACCGCTGTCGTCTGGCAGCTCCCCTGCTCGCCCTCAGCCCCCTATCTGTACGGTGCGAGCCCCGTGGGTCTGCCATCCTCCAGCGTCGCCGGGGCTGGAGTATCCCTCACCTCCGCCTCCAGCCTCCGAGGCCCGGACTCCGCCTCGGCCCGTAGACCCAGTGGCTCCACATCGGCTCCACCTCGGCTCCAAGCTCCCTCACGTCCACCGTCACCCATCGCTCCACCAGGCTCCCTCGTCCCTCCGGCTCCGCCTTGGTCGGGCGTCGGGCGCCCTGGCCCCCCGGATCCTCGGCATCCCCCTGGCTCGTTGGCTCTCCATCTCCCCGTCCCGGGCTCCTCCATCTGCTCCGGAGTCGGTGACCATCCCTCCTCCATGGCTCCTCCCTCCGTCGGCTCCACCGTGGGCCATCTTCACAGCTGTGGCCTGGGTCCAGCTGTGAGCCTCCTGCCCTCGGGTCCCTCCTGTCTCTTCCCTGGCTCCTCTCTCCTTCGTCGCTTCCTTGGTCTCTGTCTGCCAGCCCCCTCCCGTGTGTCCGTACTCCTGATATGTCAGGATTGTGGACTGTTTTGTGTGTGTTTTGCTCCCCATGTGTTCCCTGTGACCCAGTTTTTTTCCTCATGTTGATTTTTGTTTATTTGATTCCAGGTGTGCCTCGTCGTTTATTGTTATTTGTGCAGGTAATACCTCCAGGAATATTCCCGCTGTTGTAAGGACGTTGTATCAATGAGATATTAGGGCAAGGTGATACACTGCTCAAGGTCGCTGAGGCATAGCTTCCCGCAGGGGCATTTCATGGAAATGTGGGTAATCTGTTTAGTGACAAGAAAATGTGATAAGACTACCGGTTTCTCGCCTTGTTAGATGGAAGGGTAAACTAGAACCAAAGCTGTTTTGCATAGTTTTATTTTTGATGTGACCAACTGCTAGCTCTAAAAATACGTTTATTTTTTATTTTTTTTAAACAAACTTTTCAAACTTTGTCAGAGGTGACATTTAGTAGCAGAACTAGAATATTTTTGAACCACTGCATTTAATTGAACTGGCTAGCCATTTCATCCCACGCTTTTTTTTTTTTCTTTTCTTTTCTTTTTTGGACCCAATTAAAATGAGGAACCTTTTTCAGATGTCTAGAAATCGATATCCTCCTCTGCTTTGATCCCCAGATCTTTCCTCACTTTCACAGCCTATCAATTACATTTTAATCGTTTAAATTGTTCTTATCTGTTATAGAAGTGTCAGAACTTTCCCATTGGATGCACACTGGTCTGCAGTATTGAAAAGTGTTTCTATATTTACGGCAAATGTAAGAAGTGCAATACAGGGCCTTCAAAAACTATAGACAAAAAACTGTCATCAAATCTAATGATATTTATCTGGTCTGTAATCGGCGCTCCAGGGGAGCTCGCGGGGAACCTAACAAATGCTCCTGATATAGTCGACAAGACAACAATTTTTGGCATATCTGATAAGCAGTAAGAGGGGTCTGTGTGATGCCAAACTGTATTGATTCATGACTAACACCGATGTGGAGCCAGTTAACGGTCGTCCACCTGAATACTCCTCTGCAATCATAAACAAAAACAGAGGCTAAGTCGTGCAAAATCTGCTTCAAATAGTCTCGCTGACTACTGCCTACACAGGCAGCATCCTAACGGTCATGAAATCTCATAAGTGATCCTTTAAAAAGACTCTCAAAATGCATTCCAAAAGAAAGACTTGAGTTTGATGTCAACAAAGGATGCAATACACTGTAAAAAAAAATTCATAACTTTAAAGACTGTAAAAATATAAACACCTGTTAATTAGTTTAATGGCAAATTAATACTCTACACAATCAAAAAAAAATAATGTAATCCACAATGTACTGTAATAATATGAAATAAGTTTCCAGATTTATTTACAGTAGTCAACATTTGAAGTGGATCAAAAAAGTTCATCGAAGTTGTCCTATAAGACAAGAATGCATTTTGGTTTTAGGACAACTTTAATTAAAGGTTTTGATCCACTTCAGTGTTATAGTATTTTTTTATTTTTACAGGTGTTTTACCTGTATTTTGAATTTGTGTGTGCGTGTGTCCACAGTTTTTGACTGTGATCTTAAACCTGTAAAACCTGTAAAATCTGTAAAATGTTGTGATATGTTTATCCTAAATTTCACTATTTTTTTGGTGACCCTAATAAGCATACAAAGTGTACAAGTGTAAAATATCAATTTACCTATTTCACACATTATTTTAATTGACTTAAATACATTTACTTACCATAATCATTTCTCTTACCTCGTCCTACTGCATTATAATACATTCTTGGACTGGTTTCTCCACAAATGATGCATGTAGATTTTGTTTGTTTGTTTTTTAAGCCTAATTTTTTTTTACATTTTCAATTTTTTTAACATTAATTCACCATTTTGTCATTCCAAACATGTTCCAATACTTTTTTCTTCTGTGAAACACACAAGGACAAATTATGAAAGCTGTTCTCAATGAAAGCTTTTTTCAATTATAATGAAAGGTGAATAAAATAGCATTTTAGATCACTTGTGGCGCATTTAAGTCTTCTCAATCTATAGCTTTGTGCCAGACATAGACCTAAATATTTGTTATTTACTGGAAAACCTTGACCTCGACCCTAGTGCCTCATTAGCGTGTTAGAAGTAGCCATGATTGATTTGTAAATTGATCATTTGTTCTTCAATTATTAGGTTTATCAGTTTAACAACTCATTTAAACAGATTCTGAAGTATAACTCACTGACAATGACTTGATTGCAACGGTAACCTATTAATATTCACACTTCTTCTCTAGATGCAAATAATGACTTACATTTCAGAAGGCTTGGAAGTATATGACTAGTTTTAGTATATTACAGTACATTATGTCCTATTTTGAAAGAGTTTGAAAGCTATGAATTCATTGTACTTGCATAGAAAAAAAAATCAAGCACAGAATTTTTCCCTTTGAGTTCCACAGAAAAAAAAAAAAGTCACAGGTTTTCAATCACGTGAATGAATAACAGAACAACCAGTTTTGGATGAAGCATTCTTTCAAAATGCCTAACCTTGCTCTTACTTTTGTGTTGAGGGAGCGCCAATGACGCCTTAATATGCTGTTTCTGCTCACTAGGTTTTGCAACAAAGCATTTGTGATGGTATTAATTTGAACTTTCATCATACAAAGAGAAATTAAGCATTATAATATGTGAATGATTGGCACGATAGTAATGAAAGGTCAGCCAGTTTAATAACACATTCACTGATGTAGGTGTGATAATTGTACAGCTGGTGTAAATCATGATTGTCTCACTAGCACAGGTCAAGACGACTGTAGGTTAATCCTGGACATCTGTCTGGCATAAGCATTGGAACAATCCTCCAAATCATTGCACAGAACATGGAATGAAATGTCATTAGCAAAAACTACTACATTTCGAACCATGCAACATCATTATACAAGTAATTATTTGGACCCCAAAACAAGCTACCTCAAGTGAACTCTCCACATTCACAGGATATTAAACAAATAAAATGTTTTTAAGCATTCATCTCAAGAGTATTTTTTTAATAATTAACAAATGTTCAATGTACAAATAACTACTTGCTTTTTTTAGATACTTGAAACTGGATGAGTCATAAATTTAAGTTAATTGCATTTATATACTTTTTTTCTGTTCTGTTTATATGTTCCATATTCATAATTTGCATTAAAAAAAAGAACTGAGTTCATTGACAGTTTCATGACAAATAAACTGGCTTTTGTAACTCTGGAAATGTTAATATTTTCATTGGCCTCATTTATTATGCCCATTGGGTGAAGGCCTAGAAATGAAACGAAACTCTAAATTGGCTTTACAATGTAATAAAATGAAAAAAAAAAAAAAAAAAAAGTTGTTATTGTGACAACTGTAGTTAAGTTATATTTTGGTTTTCATTTTCAAATGCAATTACAGCAAGAAAAGCAGTTTTTCCCTTCCTGATTTTTTAAATTAGTATTTTAAAATGTCTAATCATATCTGTTTCTCATTCTTTGCTCGTGGGCCCTTGTGCATTCTAGCAAGAAAACACAATCTAAGGTCAAAATTTAACCGAAGGCATATGCACATTATTTGCGTTAATATTCATTCCCAGTGGGTTGTGCACTGACAACAGATCAAATAAAGATTAGCAAATTCACAGAAACGATTAGGACAAAATAAAGCAATCACATAAATGATGGTGTAGGGAATTGGGACAAATGCATGCTTGCGTTCTGAAATATTCCGCAGTGCCTATTAGCCTACAGCCAAGCTTGTTTATGCACATTATAGACGCTGTTTGTGACAAGATAAATGTTTAACAACCATTGTGAATTTATGGTGCGTAAAATACATGTTTTAATAAACATGCCAGGAGACAATTCCAAAATTAGACTGTCCCTGACTCAACCAGAGGATTGGAGGAGTGTCAAAATAAATGAGACATCCTCCCCGAGCTGCAGTTGGCCAGTTCTCAAGACCTTTAACTGCACCTTTACATCAGAGCTGACAACGCTGATTCAGTCTAGCAGACGAGCCTCTTATAGATCACATTCCTCAAGTGCTGTCGACTTTTATCTCTGACTAGACCACAGGAGAGAGGGTAGAATGTATATAAAGAGATCATTCTGTTCGTTAAACAGGATGTGACATCATACTCAACATCAAAGCTCACGAGAAACTAAAAGTGAAGAAGATCCAGCCAGGGGTTGCACTGTGTTTTTAAAAGTACTGGCTGCATCACAAGTATATAAATAGACATCGTTAATGATGAAAAAAATGTTAACACCTATAAATGAATGTGTCATGGAGAAGCAAAGTAATAATTGCCTCTCTCACATGTCATTAGCACGAATCTCTCACCTCCACAGCAGAAAAAATCATCAGTAGCACCCAGACTATGATTATTAGTCAAGCTATGGTGCCTCTGTGGTGTCTCTTAAAGAAATAGCTCAACTGAAAATGAAAATTTGCAGAAATTGTCCTCAAACTCAGGCCATTCGAGATGCAGATGGGTTTGCTTCTTCATCACAATGGATCTAGAATTTTATAAAATGATTAATATATGCATGTTAATAACTGGCTAAATTTTGTCTGAAGTTACTTGATACTGACTTTTTGTTTTCAGAAGCGTTGCATGAAATCAAAAATTAGCATTTTGGCTTGTGATGATGCTTAAGTGTTGACATCCAATAGCCTGTGGTGTGTTTTTGTCTTTCCTGTGTTGTTTGAAATGCATGCTACTAATGATAGATGTGGCAAATCACCACCAGAAATATAATCATAATGTTGTTCTAGGTATTATAATATTTGTCACTAAAGATGTGAAATTGCTGTTAATGTATGAGTATCTTAAGAAGCTCCCTGCAGAGGCAGCCGACACCAGCTGTGCAGCACTGAACACCGACTCTGGTTATGGCATTTTAATGCTTTAATGCACTGCTCTGAATCCATCCAGCCATGCATAGCAAATAAGCAGTGGAATACAATTACCTCCAGTTTGGAGTCTTTTCTCTTATCTTCACAGCTCCTTAACGTACATCTGATTGTATCACTCAAAGGTCAAGCGGGTCTTTGCTTGAATATAAAACATTTTGCTTTTTTGTAATGTTCAGTAGTTTTATTTCCCATTAACTCCATGACCGGAGGACAAGCAAAGCAAAGGGAAAAATTCAAAGTCATCCTCAATTTAGCATGCCACACAAATTTAATTTCAGCATTTGACGCTTCTCTCTTCATCATAAATCGAATCACCTTCTAACCCCAGGGGTCCCAATCATCTTGGGATTGTTCGCTAACTGCTCCTCATGAAGACATTTTGAAACATTTGAAACAACATAAATAGGCCAAATCTGAAGAATCTTTTCTTACATTTTCTAAAAGAATGTTTTACAAAAATCCAACAATTATTATTATAGACATCTATTGGGCATGATGTAGGCTACTTTAAACAAACATGGATCTTAAAGCCCTTTATGCCACTTGAGGCGCCCTCAATCTTCTGAACTAGAGAAAACAACATCAAAAGTCAACACAGTAAATTGGATTTCTGAAAGCATTCCTATCTCTTGCACCATTTTCATTGAAATTGTAGACCTGACTACTCTGACACAGAGTAAACTCTAATATAAAAGTATGGCAGCGGCTATTTGCACTAAGTGTAAATAGCGATAGAGGCTATTTACACTAAGTGCAAATAGCCATGGATTCTATTTACACTAAGAGAAAATAGCAGTATTTTTGGGTAAATAGTGGCAAATATCTCCACCTCAGTATTGTAGTTCATTATAAAACGGTAAGCAATAATAACATATTAAGTGTGAATTATAATTTTAATTCAAATTATTAAATGGATGCCACCTTATGGGACAATAAAGCCCTCCTAACACCTACTCTTACCCTACGCCATTTCTTCATTTTTATTTAAAGTAGATGCCTTTCTGATGTGATATGAGATTTGAAAGGGAGGAAAAAAAGTTTGGCAAAAGGTGGGTTCGAACTCTGGCCGATCGTGTCAAAAAGACTGTGGTATGAGCTATACCATCTGCAGCACTGGAGCTGATGTTTGACAGCCGTCTTTTGTAGTGTTGACTAGCCCAATCAAATGTTTGGTGGGCGGAGTTAGTGCAAATAGCCTCTCCAAAAAAGGCGTGCTATTTGCACTTAGTGTATAGACACTCCGTAAAAGTATACATTTACTATGTTAGTGCATTAGTTTTCTCATATATATTAGTTTTCTTATTAGTTTCTTATATATAAAGTGCATTTGGATATATGCTGAATTACACTATATATGTTACACTATATATATATATATATATATATATATATATATATATATATATTGTCAAATTAGGTAATTGTGCCTTTGTCATTGAACATTTTTAATTAATAGAATTGACTGGATACTATAAAATCACCAACTAACTCAATATTCTATTTACCTAAACAGATTTGTCAATATTTGCACATACGAAAAAATTTAAATCAGTGTGCCCAATTTCAGTTTTGCGTGCATAGATCAATCAATAACATCACTTTCAAGTAAGGGATCTGCACTCACTCTAGCTACTTAATAACTTTCAATTAATTTAAATTTTGCAACAGGGCAATCTCTAAGGAGATACATTTAAAAAAATACATTTTAGATGCTGTCAACAAAATAATGTACACACAGTGTCAGTGCAAACATATGAGAACGTAAGTGGTCTTAGAACCACATTTTACATACGATACGAATACTTACAATTACTAATAAGATCACATTGATATTCTGCAACAGGTTTTATGGTTTAATGGTTTGTTTTTCTGTAATGAGCTTCTGGTGCTTCCTTGAACCCACCAGCTTTCTCTTCCATCTAAAAGTCCAAAGAAGATCCTCGGGACACCTCCTGTGTGTCCTTGCTCAGATCTACCCTGCTTGGTAACACATAAAAAAGGGAAAAAGTGAAACATAAGTGCACTCTACAACTTTTTACTGAAAGCCTGCTTCACGCTGTCCTACTTAAGTCCTGCATAGTCTGTTGCAGACGCACAAACGCATTAGTCTGATGTGTGCCGCTTTCCCAGAAACCTGCGGAAGACTCTCAGCTTGAGAAAAACAGGCATGCTGAGCAACGTGCTTTTTTGGGTACAAAAAATAACAATATTTTTCAGATGTTAAATAAGTTCCCTATAGTCTACAAGGACATTTTTCCTGAACGCATGTATTATAAATAGTCCAATTAATGGGGAATTTATTGAAATGTTTTTTGAAGGAAAAACTGAACTTCAAAGAATCAAGTCTAGGTTTTCTATGACTTATGAAACGCTTCCAGATGTAAAACTGCTACAAAAGGTGTTGATATTCCTTACTTTCTCAAAGTGTGTGCGTCGTCGAGTTAAGAATGAGCCAGAAAACACAGCTGTACATTTCTACCAATTTAAATTGAACAACCTTGCACAGCGCTTACAGTACACTTCAAACTTTCTCCCACAGATGTGAGGTCTGTCAGACTGTCTCAGCAGCGCTCAGGGCGGGATGCACTTCTGAGGCTAAACGTCACATGGGATATTCTTCAGACACCATTATGCCACAGCTGTGGGAATCGTTCCATTCAAAATCTGTGTTACTATCTGTGCATTATCAAAAATTGAATGTGTGTGTGATGTGAGCCTCTGTCTCCTGCACGCCAGCACCCAGGGCCGTCTTTGATCAATTATTCCAGATTCACTCGGTCCCCTTTGAATGCAGATCAGCGTGTTTGCCGGCAGCGCAATGTTAACGTTGTTTAATTACTGAATTGTTTGTGTGAGAGACACGCTCGCTCGTGCATTTGTGTACTGAAATGGTGTTTACACAGCTTCACCTCAGCAAAACAATTTACTAGCGAGTCATTTATCACTGATTATTTGAACGAAGCTTCTTAATGGCTTCTCATAAGGATTAGCTGCAGAATCAGCTCTAAATACATTAGCTGCTTTTGGACTATGATGAAGAACAAGGACATTAACTGTGAGGTTGACAAAACGTTGTAATCCCAAAATGATTTTTATTATGTGGATAGTTCTGGTCCTGAATGCTGACAGGGTAAATATAATGTGGTAAAATAAACAATATATCAATGGCAATGATGCAAAACATTTATCTACCATTTATTTACTAGTGCATTCGGAATGCACTAATAAAAAAGAAAAATAATAATAATAATAATAACAATAATTTTAATGTAGATAAAATATTTTCAGTGTTGCAAACTCATTGACGTTTTGAAAATAACATAAAATAAAAATATGTAACAGTATATTGTATATAAAATAAGAAAAAATAGATACTGTATATATTTTTGTACATGTTGATATTTTTGATATGCAAAGAATATGCACAAGAAACAAATTGGACATAAAATAAAATAAAAATAAAAAATAGATAAAAGAAAATAAATGCATTCCTGCAGTTTCCTTCAACTAATTTTAGCTTATTTGTGGCAAGTGCATGTACATTCTGTTTGTGAATGCAGTAAAAATGTTTTGATATATATTCTTCACACTGGTCTTATATCATTGTAATGTCCGTGGGCTGGCATCATCTTTCTAGCTCCTAATAAGAGGTTATGTCCCTTTTTCCTCGCATGGCGTCTAGCCAGTGCCCACACAGGCAGTACTGAACAGGTAGAGTTGGCTCATTGATAAATAATATCATATCTATCACTCCTTGCAGCACTACACTTCAAATAATGAACACATTTTATGTCAGACAAGGACTTCCAAAACGAAAATCCCATTGCAACAGTACCTAAGCTAATAGTACACTAGAGGGAAAAACTATCAGTGAATGATGACTCGCTGGTAAATTATTGCGTGTTCATTGCACAAAGCTTTTGTAAGACTTTGAATATAGCACACAAGTCATATGGACGACTTTTACGGTGTCGAAAAGTCAAAATGACGTTGCATGTGAAATAAAATCTGTTTTTTCGTTTAATCTTTTGCCAGTCATATTCAGGTCTCTGTTGACCTTCTCTATTTGACTCACTTTGTACGCTGTCATCCCACTGAATAATTAATTTTTGCTTGAACAAACTGTCACATCACTTTTGAATCATAATGTGGTGGGCAGAGATCAGAGCTGCAGGTGAACACTAAGACTTCTGCTGCTGCTAAAAGACAACTACACTAATCAATGCTGATAAACCTTTAGCTCAAAGCATTATAAATATTTATGAATTATAAATATTAACAAAATATTTTGATTAGTAAATGTTTGCTAACCATGACCCTAATCTGAAAATCAGGCACAATATGATATAACTCTGACCTAATTAAACCCGTATAGTGCTTAAGCATTATATAAACACAGTGTCCACTGGGTATTGTGATATTCAGTTAACAAATGCCCTCTGTTCTCATTTTCTCAAACAACAGACCAGGCTTATGCAACAAATTACGCACCCCTAAAGCCTCTCCACCCCCCACGAGCCCAGGTGAGGCGATTCATCCCCCGGGGAACTTTCAAACCCAGTATCAAGGTTCATGTGTTTTGGAGGAGGTGTGGCTTTGGAGAGTGATTATGCAGGGAGGGTGAGATCTTATGCTTTCAAAGCTAGCTTGCTAATGCTAGCTTCTCCAAAATTGCCTACCCTACCTTTCCCTACAAATGTATTACTTACTGAAAATGCTGATTTTGGCCATTGGTTTCTGTGCAGCAATTCACACCTGACTCGCCTTGAAAAAGCATACAATTTGCGAGAAATCAAGATTAATAAAAACGTGACATGAAATACAATAGCGTTCCCCAACTCTGAACTTTCTTTTACTGAGCTGAATATCTCAGAGCAGAATTCTAGTTATCATGACAGAATGACAGCTGACAGATGTGAACGTGATAACTTCTTGTTGCGACAAATACAAGATTACCCTAAAGAAGAAAGTACATTAACTGTATTTTGTATCGCATTTTTATTCATCTTGCATTCACATTTTTCTGGGCGAGTTGGAGTGAACTTTTGAGTGAACTATCTTTTTTAAGGCTTAACAAATTTATCTGAACCAATAGTTCAGATTTTTACTTGAGCTGCCAATATATATATTTTTTATGTTTAACATTTTTTTTATCATTATCATTTTTTAAAATATGAAATATGAAATAAAATGTTAAAGGGTTACTCCACCCCAAAATGAAAATTTTGTCATTAATCACTTACCCCCATGTCGTTCCAACCCCATAAAAGCTTCGTTCATCTTCGGAACACAATTTAAGATATTTTGGATGAAAACTGGGAGGCTTGTGACTGCCCCATTTGTAGCAGAGGCCAGCGGGTAAGTGCTGTGCAGGTAAAACCTCACTCCCCGGTCTCAAGTGGCACTCTAGCAACAGACACTAGAGGCCGTGGCCTTTAGCCTCCTCATTAGAGCGCCCGCCTCCCATGTTGGAGACCGCGGTTCGAATCCTGCTTGGAGCAGGGCGAGTAGGACTGCAACACATTGACTGCCAAGTAAATAACACTGTCAAGAAAAGTATGAAAAGCATCGTCAAAATAGTCCATCTGCCAGCAGTGGCTCAATCTGACTGTTATGAAGCGACGAGAATACTTTTTGAATGCAAAGAAAACAAAAATAACTTTTTTTATTCAACAATCCGTCTCGTCTGCTTCAGCGTAGCACCATTTTGGAGAATATCCGCTGGACGTAAATAGCGTATGCTGTTCGGTGTCAGCCGCGCCACAAGGATACGCTGTTTTCGTTCAAATCAAAGCATAGAAAACGTATGCGTGTGGTGTGGCCAACACAGAAAAGCATACACTATTTGCGTCCAACGGATATTCTCCAAAATGGCACTACGGTGACGCAGAGGAGACGAATTCAATAAAGTCATTATTTTTATTTTCTTTGCATACAAAAAGCATTCTCGTCGCTTCATATCATTCAGATTGAAGCACTGATGGCAGATGGACTATTTTGATGATGCTTTTCATAAATTTTTGGGCCTTGGAAGTATAATTTACTTGGCAGTCAATGGGACAGTCACAAGCCTCCCAGTTTTTTTTTTTTTGTTCTGAAGATGAACGAAGCTTTTACGGGTTTGGAACAACATGGGAGTAAGTGATTAATGACAAAATTTTTATTTTGGGGTGGAGTAACCCTTTAAGTATTTTTAGTTCACTAATATTTATTATTATCATGATTATTATTTTTGACTTTTTTTACAGTAATACAACAACTGAGGGAGCGATGGCAAATTTGATGTCTTTCTTTCTTCATTCTACCGTCACCAAGTTCTCAATATCAGTTTCTTTTTGAAATTCACACAAATGCTATCATGCATTTTTTCTTTTACTACAGTATCAAATGGGAATGCAAAAATTATATTTGCTATAGATTCTAGAAAACCAAATGTTTACATTTTCAAGGCATAGAAAAAGGATATAAGACCTATGAATGTAAACTTTTCAATGGAAAAGCAGCTCTGGTCTAAAACGCTCACGTACTGACCTCAACAACAACACTTTATGGTTGAGCCCTGTATAAAAGCATAGAAACTTTTTAGAAAAAGAGTTCTCCAGGCTAAAAATTATATATATATATATATATATATATATATATTGTTTTTTTTTTTGTTTTTTTTTTGGTAATAAATAATAAATTAAATATTTCATATAAATAAAGAAGCCCTATAAGTCTCTTTTCAAATAAGAGGTTTCGTTTGGAACCTTTTAGTGACTCAAAAATTTGAAGTGAGTGACAGAACCTTTTCTGAGTGCAGCTCTGAATAATGTGTTTTTAAGCTATTAATATAATTGAAAGCTTGCATCTCATCTCCAGTTATATCACCACTGGGTTTTAATGCAAACTGTCTTTTATCCTGAATTCACCTTTGTACTGAATGTAGCCAACATTTCATGTATATTTAATATGCAGCACAAGAGACATTGCATGTTTACTAGGTCTAACCTAGGGCTACAAAACTCTTTCAAAATATACCATAAACAACATACAGTGCACAAAAATCTATAGCGACATCTACGAATCCCTCCCCAAAGGTTGACAACCTCAACTGCACACGGAGAATTTGAGTCCAGGGCAGCGATTGACACTCTGGAGAAGTTTAGAGGGCGATCACATTGTGTGAACAGCTAGATGTAGTGCAACTGAATGGAACAGAATTTAAAAGGGTCCTGAAAGATCCTTTTCATTTTTAACTTGAAATATTTTCTTAAAAGTATTGTACTCAATGTCGACGGCCAGTGAAGTCATCAACAGCTTTAACACTCTGGTGCTCTTCTTTGGTCATTTTTGACTGAAAATTTTTACGTTTTGCTTTTTCAGAATTTTTTAATTAATTTGAATGTTTTCTAAATGTCTAGTTTTTTAAATGTCAACCTAAAGTTCGTAACACAACTCGTTTAGATGATTGGCTTTGATTTTTATAATTAAAACGTTGTGGAAATATATGTCGTATAAAACTTGAAAATAGGATTTTGAGCATTTTTTATAACAGTAAACTTATATGTAATTTAACTTTTTTCACTTAACAGCAATAATCTGCCAAGTGTCTTCTTTATAAAAAAGACCAAGTCTGTGCTGCAAAGCAGTTAATAGTAACCACCATGGTAATAAATAGATTATAACAGGTAATGAATGGATTATAACTACTGCATAAATATAATTTAGTAGCATTAAATCCCCTAAAAATACATAAACTAAATAAAAACATTATGACACTAAAATATAGTACATTCATTCCACTGAATTGAAAGAAAAGCTCATTTTTGACCTGCCAAGCGAGGAGAACCAGAGGGTTAAAAATACCCAGGGTACTTAATTATAGCTCACTCTAAGGCAAAATGTGTGCGAGTGACAGGACAGTAAAGGTTTGCGTGAGTCCTAAAACAAAAGCACTTTCTCACTTCCCATTCCATGCATTTACAAAGACCCCTGTGCACTAAAGTGGAGGCATTAGCCTTTTAGCTTAGTTGTTCGGATACACAATATGACAGAATCAAGCTTTCTTCTCAAGAAAGACGCTCGATGAGTACGCTTGTGGAAGAAAGAGGAGAAACAGGGCAGGAGATGCACTTCTTGTCAAAACAATTCTTTAGTACGTCAGATCTGATAAGACTCACGAAAGCAATTCATGCCTGTTGGGAGGCTGATTCTTCGGCTCTGCATCTGTGCGCGACAAAAAAAAAAATGAAATGTCAAGCACAGGGCGTTTTCCAGGCAGTGCCTGAAAAATGAGGATGAGAAAATAATCAACAGTACAAAAGTAAAAAAAACTAAACAAATATTAGTATGGAATATCAGACTGAATAAAAAGCAGCACTAACAACGGCTAAAGTTTTGCCCATTATATTTGAAGGGCACATGAGCAAATCATAAGTTGCTGCTTTTCTTGACTTCAAGTTCAATGCACAATTAATTCATTTTAATAAATTTAATATTCAGCTTCTCAATAACAGCAACGCCTTCTGTGCTGCTTAGCAAGAAGCAATCCATCATTTTATAGCTTCTAAAAACACAAAGTTGGACCGTCAGCACCGTTCGACAGATGCAGTCACAACCCATTCTTTATTCTTTGTAGCAGAATGCTTCTTCCTGTATTTTATCTTTACTAGCTGTTTTAGTGTTGTATTAGCGTTTAATGCATCTGTGTGATTAATTACCCAGCAGCCCGGCTCCATTAGAACATACAGGCTTTTGAAGTGCCATGTGCCACGCTCTTAACTGCTAGTGTTAAATGCAAATGCTCCTCATCAGTGGACGGGGAGATAATCAGTTAGAATCTCTAGGGGAAGGACTAAAATTACCTGCCACCTTTGCCATGTGGAAATAGAGGGGAATTTGAGAGCAACAGAAAAGAAAAAAGGAGGAAAGAATGGAACAGCATTTGTATAATCACTCAAAGTAGGACAATTCAAAGGTTGATGCCATTGCGGATGACTGCAAAGTCGTTAATTAGATCTGCGTAATTAGCAAAGCGAGCACATGACTCAAGAAGCAGAGAGGCTATAGATGTCTCACATTTTCACCAGCCACCATAAAAACTTAAGCCTACATTTATGAATAAAGCTTCCAAAAATGTTGTACTCAATATAAAATGTGACAATATAAAATATCTGCAATCTACTGTATGTAGAGCAGATGCAAGACTGTAAGATATATATATATTTGTTTTTTTAAGTTTATTTTCCAGTATCTGGCAAAAGTATTTTTTTATTTTTTTACATCTAAAAATTAAGACTGAAGTAATGGCTGCTGAAAATTCATCACAGGAATAAATTACATTTTAAAATATATAAAAACTGTAATAATTACATACTTCTATTGTATTTTTAATCATAAAAGTGAATTTGAGACATAATAATAAGAACAGAATTAATCATCAGAATATTTACAGTATATAACAAATAGAATAGTTTTATTATTTTTATTTTAGCATTATTAATCATAATGGTTATTGTATAATATATGAGGTCCGGTTATAATTGTAAGTGACTCTTTGGATGCCATAATGGATCCATAAACAACACAACATTTTACTTTTTTCCCCTAAACTGACAGAAATATTAATACAAAACAGAATATTTATACTACATAAATAAAATCAGGATTAAACAATCAAATTGGTTTGCATTACAGCACATAACATTTGTAAACCTAAAAGACGATAAGCACTCTTCTGATCTTCAGTGATTATGTAATAGCCACCTTTAAAAAAAAAAAAGAAAAAAGTTTCTCGTCGTGAATGCAGAGTCAAACACTGCGCTGATGGACGCACGTCTGAGGAGTCAAGGGTTAAATGAATCGCTGTGGCATTGTTGAATCATCTTGTGACACCAGTGTATATCTTTAATGATGTTCATGAGAGCTCTGACCCTGTGTGTCCATGCAACCGCATGCTGCTGAGTTTCACAGCTCCTTCACTCTGATCTCTGGAACAAAGACGCCACAGTAACTGAAACAATGAGTCTTTCAAATGTACCGGCAATGTATGTACAAGACACATCAACTCGCTTGGGCACATTTGTTGCTATAATATTTGCTTTTCTGCTTTTACCTCTGTGAGCTTGCTTTTAATTGTTAATGTATCCAAATAGCAGGCAGATGTAGCATTATCCAGCAATTAATGCTTCGTTGCGTTGACCTTCCCTGAATCGCCTGTCTTCAGTGATGGACCAGTGACTGCTTTGTCCTTGGATCAAAGGCTTAGAGTATTTTAATGGTTCCACACATTTTCCCCACACACACATTCCCATAAACCTCAATTCAGATGCTTGGTGGTATTTTTTAAATTATTCTCTTTGTAGAGAGGACTGAATAAAAACATTCAAAAATAAAAAAATTGCTTTTTCAAATTTGCTATGAAGGAGCCAAAATTGTGCCATGGTTGTGAAGGAATGTTACAGTATGTATATATGTTATGTACCACAATCAGATCCTTTAGTAATATTACTGACCTGTTAAAGAAAAAAAAATTATATCATTTGACAATGTGATTTTAAAGTAAATTGTTGTAAGATTTAAAGCATTCTATCAGAATTTGTCTGATAAAACATGTTTAAATTTGAATAAATCCCATAGTTAAATTAATACATTTTATGCATTGGGATATATATTTTTTTAATTTTATGCATTAAAATATCATTTTAATTTTAGAAAGCTGGCAGCAGTTTTTAGAAAAGCATTAAAAAATAAAATAAAATAGTAATAATAATAAATAAACAATTTTATTTTTATTTAAATTATTTGAGACTTAAGAAGGAGAAATGATTTAATAATCAATTGTGTACAAAATCATGGTAAAAATGCTGGCTTATAATATAATATATTAAAATATCATATCATATCATATTTAAACATCAATCCATTTTTAATTGATTATTATATGACCTAATATGCAATTAAATAATTGTAATATTCAGTTAAGCCATCCTCTCAACAAAAAAATAAATAAATAACCAAAAAAATATATAAAATTAAAGAATTTTGGCCAATGTGTTTTGAAAATGCGTATATTAAAAATATATTATTATTTTAGTATCCGCAAAGTTTTTATTTATTTTTTATTTTTTTACACACACAAATGGCTAGAACGACCCCTAAAATGATACTCAGGTGAGAGAACAGACTATCAACAACTGTTATTGCCAATAAATCCCACATAGTCCTCAGTAAAAGATTTACATGTTGGTCATAAACACCTATTTAAAATATATTGCTTCTTCATAAATCCATAACAGGCCTTTACGAGCTCTGACTTCTCGCCTGCCATCAACTTATTCTCAATCCGTAGTGTTTTAGTGGTTTTTAAACAACACATCGAAACAATGACACAAAAACGTGTTTCAGAGTCTCAGACAGACTTTGTCAAACTTGCCTGACTTATTTTACCGCCCCCTTAGGTCAGGCGAAACAGGAAGTTCTTCTGCTGACTGATTAATGAGCATATCAGCAGAGGTCACGCAAAGCATGTGGCAGAATAATTGGTACAATCAAGCCGAGGTCTAGCTTACCTAAAACCGACAGTTGCGAGATATTTTTTTCTTTTTGGGTAATGTCCCTATACTTGGCAAGTGAAGTGGATTAATTACTCATGAGGATATGGAGCGAAAAGGAGACAGGAGAAATTACCTGTGTCAGTCTGTCTACTGAGAGATTCTCACTCAATCAAACTTCTCTATCACTTACAGACACAAAGACTAGCCCTCATCCCATCTAAACCAACAAACTGCTTAAAAGATCAACCAATAGTTTCAAACAAAAACTTAAATAATCTTTTGTTTTTACTCATCTTGATGTCATTCCAAACCCAAATGCTGAATTTTGCACTGCTGATTTACAATGTTTTCACCGTGGTTGTCAAATGCCAAAAAAAAAACAGAGCCAAAAATAAAACAATGAGTCACAATCAAATGACCCCTATATGAACTGATTCTGCGAGTCAAAAACATACAGTGCAACAAATGTAGTTTGATTTAAAAACAAATGACTCTTATGAACTGACTCTGTTTAGTAAACCAAAAACATACAACAAATGTAGTCTGATTCAAATGGAATATTAGGATAGGACAATAGGACACATCAGATTTATTTGGGTATTCTCTCTAAGTTTATATATTTATGTTTATATTTTGTATCTAGCTATACGTACAGAGAGAGATAATACCCAAATGAATCTAAATCAAGTGCCTGTAAATCTGAATGTAATCGAACTATTTAGAAGGACTATAAAGCAAATTATTTTTGGCGTTTGAAAGCCATGGTAACTATGAAATGCTATACTTAGAAAATTCTCAAGGTAAATAAATGCATAAAGGTTTTGGAACGGCTTGGGAGGTGAGTAAATCCAATCACAAGCCTTCTATTGTTACATTTTCCCTGATATTCATGAAAAGAGCAATGTAATAAAAGCTGAACACGGTTAACTGGCACCTACATCCCTTCTCGTGATTAACTTTCACAAAGCAGCGTACTGAAACTGTTTCCCTGTAATGAAGAACATGTCTCCCTCAACGTTTTCAAGCAAGCGTGAATCTGAAAATGAAAAACAACAGGAAAATGTTAAGAGGCCTGAATTGCATAGCACAAGTCCAGGATTATATCAGCTAACATGATTAGGTGCTACATAACGTCCTGCGCCTCATTTTCTCCCATGCTGCTGTGCTGGAGACATGGAGATGCTCTCAGCCTGAATTATGTAGCTGAGAGTTGTTCACGTCTCTCTGTACAGTTCAGCTCAGAGTTATCATATTTACGCGTTGAAGTGATTCTCAGAATAGAAGAGCTTGGTAATTATAGCGACTGGCTGAGTGGTGATTGCTTTCTCATTTACAGTGAATGCTGACTGCAATAGCACACTTCAAAACAGCTTATAGACCTAACAGACAGATATTGCTGAAGTATGACCGTTTGTGTGAAATAAATGCGACATGTATAATAAACAACAAGCTTCACTGTGCTCTTTTGAAGTAAAAAAGCTTGATGCAATATTTTAATTCTCAAAGCTTCATCAACCTGTAACAACAGCTCATTCAGGAATCACTGTTTCAGAAATGCACTGAAAAAACGAATAATTGAATTTGCTCATTTTTTTAAGGTAAGTGGTAGCAATCAATTTATTTTAGCTACATTTAAATAAACACATTTAGTTGACTAACTATAGTTTATATAGAAAATGTTATTTTCCATTCATTTTCTGAATTCCATTTGAATGATTTCATTAAATTTTAATAATCAAAAGTATCTCTAATGAATTGCTTTATAAAAACAATTATTTATTATTATTATGTATTATTTTCTTTTTTTCAAAAATTTTGTGTATTTATATTTTTTTTACTAAAATTCTGCTAAATGTTTTTTTTTCTGATAGATATTCCTTAAAATAATGTTTTAATAATAATTTTATTAGTAGTAGTAGTAGTATCGTTACATTAACACCAAGTAAAATAAACTGCAAAAAAAGAACATCAGTGCTTTTATTAACGAAAACTAAATATAATTTTATGTGATTAAAATAAAGCTGAAATAAAACATGAATATAACATGAAAACGTATTACAGTTCATTTCAATTGTAGTTTAATTTTCCTTTATGTTGAAGAAATACAGAAATTACTAACTAAAACTGAAATAAAGAATAAATTAAAGCTATATAGAAATGTTAAAATATGTAAATAATGACATAGGCAAAGGTGCTTCTCCCAACATAGAAATACAAAAGCACATTGAATGCCACTAATAATAATAATAATAATAATAATAGTAATTAATTAAATATTTATATTTGACAAATCTATGAGAAAATACAAAACAAAAATGCCCCAGGGGTTAAGGGGTTAATTGATTAATTAATTACAACAACTACAACAAGTTGAGGTTTCATTCATATCTTTGGCACAAAAGTAGGATGAGTTATTCACCAAATTTCATATTTAGTGGTCACAATCCCCTAGAGATGGTTACTCAAACCACTCACATTCTGCCTCTGTTTGGCATTGATGAACTGCAGGAAAAACCTTGTAAACCATTTATGAATCAGCTTTACCCCAAAAAGAAAATACAAGCACATTGATCTTGTCCTCCCAGCCTCTCCCACACACAAACAAGCGCCTACACGCCCACCCGCCCTTAATTTATGTGTCTGAAACGCCCTGCTGTCTCTGATGGCACAGTGAGTGGTTTGTCTCACAAATGTGTTTGTGTGAGTAGAGGAGCTGTCTGAAATGCTGATCGCTGGCCTGTGAGGGTGGCACAGAGGGACCGGCGGAGGGCACAGCCAGTGGCCCCTAAACAGAAGCACACAGACTCTTGAGAAGTTACCCACAGGCTCTTTGTAGGGGCTGCAATCTTTATGCTGCACGCAATCGGTCGGGCAGCAGGGAAAAGATGAGACTGCCGAACCTCCCAGACTACAAGCTGTTCTTTAGCTGTCAGTCATCTAGGTGTGGACTATAACGGGTGAATGAATAAAGCTGTCCTGTTATATTGATGTTGGTTTACAGCAGGCTGCATTGATTTCTGTTGCGCATTTGTTGCTGGTTTTGTCTCTGCTTGTGATTTGACATGTTGGCTGTTTATTACAGCATGACATCTCAATCATGTTGTAGTTGTTCTGCGTCTGTGACAGTTTGAACAGTCATAATGGAGTAAAACACAGTCCGGTTTTCGAGAAATGATAAGAAGTGAAATGTGATCTCTACATCATCTGAGTGTGGTAAGGTGTCACTGTCAGGCTTTTCACTTCTTTTACACAGGGTTTCAAATGTCAAGCTGGATTCTGTTCCAGCGAGAATCCCATGGAGCTGCATTAGAGATCCTATAAAATCTTAACTATGCAAATACGGCAATTCAAATACAACAAATTTCAAGTTTATTTGATGAATAAAAATTTTAGCCATTCATCTTTTTTTGTGCATGTGTTAAATTGATTAAAAAAAGTGATAAAGACTTGTGTGGTCAGAAGAGTTTCTATTTTGAATAAATAGTTATTTTTAAGTATCCTGGTACCAAAAAAAGACTATTAAGCACAACTGTTTCCAACACTGATTATAAATCCTCACATTGTTAATAAATCAGAATAATTCCTGAAGGATCATGTGACACTGAAACTTGGAGTAATGGCCAACGCTATCTCACAACCAATTCGTAAACGTATTTTACGAGGTGGCTAATTCGTATTCGTACGACCTCACTCATACGATTTTGTACCCCAGTGACAGGTAGGTTTAGGGGCAGGGTTAGGTGTAGGTTGTACGTACAAATTCATACAAGTGCAGCTCGTAAATACGTAGGATTTAGCAAAAAGTAATTACGAATTCGTACGAATTAGCCACCTCGTAAAATATGTATGAATAGAGATCGTGAGATCATGAGATCGTGCTGGTAATGGCTGATGAAAATTCAACACTGTATCACAAGAATAAACTATATTTTAAAGTATATTAAAATAAAAACTGTTATTTTAAAGTGTAATAATATTACACAATATTACTGAAAGAAATATAATGGTAAAATATTACTGATCCCAAACTTATGAACGGCAGCGCATAAAGTATATATGCTTAACAGAAACTCATACAGGTTTGGAACAAAATAAGAGTGAGTACCATAAAACAGCTTTCCTTACTTTTTAATATAAAAGAATCCAATCTACTATGCATAGATGCCAACATTATATTTAGATGACTATTCAGTATTAGGCACCCTTGCCCTCAATTTGCATGCAAAGTGGATAGCCAATCATAACTTCACTAATTTACATACAGAAGTCTTAACAGTACAGTAGCAAAAACAGCCTAAGGGTCAAAAAGAAATTAATGGTCATGAACAAAATGTTCTCTTAAAAAAAAAACTCAAAAGAAAAACTAAAAGGAAACATATACATGATTACTTTGAAAGAACTTCACATATTTTTCATAAGTGAATATAAATGAGAATAAGAGAGGCTAGAACCATTATTAGTACTGTTTTATAGACCATAGAAAACAAACAGATCAAACATTGCAGATGCAGATGGCAATAAAATTGGTTATTCCTCTAAATTAAAACCATATTTATGTAATTCAGAATTCTAGAGCAAACAACTTTGTTATAGGTCCACAAGGAAATATTAAAGTCAACAGATGAGGAATGTCTTAAATGAGTGTTTAATTGAAATGATCAAAGTCATTACGCAGTGACCTTTGAGTGATGTACTGTCTCATTTCAAGATGAAAAGCAGTGGAGCCTTTCGAAGCGTTCCCTTCCTCAATGGTTAATGCAGTAAAGATGGGTGGTCCTGGTCTCCACAGGGGCGGGAAAACTATTATTCATCCCCACATGGGGAATGATGGGACGTTATGGAGTGTGAGGGATGATAATAGGAGAATGTTCACAGAAGACGTCTACAGAACCATGTCTGTGGAGTCCCAAAATGAACATCTGTTCATCTCTTTAACCTTTTGTAAATTGTATCATTTAGAGCATTTAAATTTCATTTAAAAATGTAAACCCAATCATCCTGCTTTTATCATTCACATTTCAGGGAAGAATGAAGTTAAAAGGCTAATCAGAAAAATACTGCTAGCACAAAACGCCAGCCTGAAAAACTAATCTGTATCGTTCAAACACACACAGGGGGATACTTACAAGCTCAGCAGAACTTGAACCGCTCTCAAAACATTTCCACACACTTGAGTCAAGAACTTTTCTTGGTGAGGATCTCATACCAACCCCACAATCCCAAACCTTTCTAAACTGGGCATCGATACTGGCATGCTATTAGTAGAAAATAGCCTTTGGAAATCATGTGGTCAAATCTTCTACTGCTTTTCACATAAGCTATCTTTTATTTTTCAAAACACAGGCAGCAGAATGTGTTTATTTCATTTAACTCTCACTTTATATCTCATCACTGAACCTCAGCTAAAACCAGAGAGAGGACATCCTGCATCTGTCAATTTGCAGCTGAGTGGAAAGTTGAATCCACTCCCAGGAAGACTGGCGTCTGAGACAGACACCAAAAAATATTTGGCCATCTCAGCCACTCTTAAAAATTTATGAATGTCACTGCATTATACAACAAAATATCAATCCATTGTGGCTGTTCTCTGTGAAATGGATTTAATGCAGGCCCCCTGTGTTTAAAGAAGAGAAATTATTAATATTTCAAACAATTAGGCAGCATATCCAACCGAGCAACTGCATACAGTAGATGAACAAACCAGAACATACTTCTTAAATAAATAAATGCAAAATGTTGTCTTCAAGAAAACCTCAGCATCATTTTTTAATAACCAAAGCAGTTTAGAAATGCATATGAATCTTAAAATTGTTAAAGCTACTGTATATGACATAATACAATGGTGCCCCAAAGTCTAAGGTCACTAATACTTATGTTTCTGTTTTGTATTAATTTACACAAACATTTCAAAGCAAATTGTGTCCTCAGCATAACAATATGAGTGAAAATTTTAATTTCAGAATGTCTTAATATTTGATTTGTCTTCTTTTTGCTTTAATGACAGCAGCACTGGAGCGAACATGAATAAAATGATATTTCCATGTTTAAATTATAGATTTTCTCTGTGGACTCAGACCTGTGGATTCCACGGCTTGTTGTATTCATTACAGGTGAGATATATAATGCATGAAGCTCTTAAACCCATGTCTTAAATAAAAAAATGACAGGTGACTGAAAGCGCAATTGCAAATTCTTTCCAATTAAAGATGAAATCTCAACAGAATCCTCTTGACAGACTTGCACAAAACCTTCATTTTTTCCTGATGGTAAAATGCTGAGCTAAAATTTCTTTCGACACAAAAAGGTGAATTACCACACATTTGCAGAGTTATTAAATACAGCCTTTCTGAATGCTATCTGAAATGAGAAATGATTGAAAAATATCAGTTAGGTGTCCAACCTAATCATCAGATTTCATATTTTAAAGTAAATTATCAAGGCGAGGTTAAATGTCATTTCTAATTTATTCAAATAGTTTCTGCTATGTGCTGAGCTGAATGTGATTGTGGTGTATATGTACATGTGTTATTTTTACCTGCTGATAACTCACAGAAAAACATATAAAATGTGTAAATGTGTCAAAACAGCACCAGCACACACAAAGAAGGATCTGTTGTAAGGACACCAGTTCTGACGCCTGACCGAACTGCAATGGGCAACAACATAGCTCCTATGATGAGAAGACCAGGTGTGCTTAAGCATTTGGTCCTTTTTAGGAGTCATCTCGTGACATCACATCCTGTTTTTGGTTTGTTTAGATGTCTTTGGGCCAGTATTGCGTTCAGATTTCAGATTTCAGTATGTCTGAAAGTGGAACAAGGCCAACCTTTTCAGGGGTCTTGGTCGGCCTTTTTGGTACGCACCAAGGTTCAGATGGCAGTGTAAACACTTTTTGAATTCAAGCTAACTTCTAACAGAGCACCAGAGTTCGTTTTAATCAAACCAAACCTGTAAACATGCCCTAAGACTGGGCCACACTAAAATATCATACCCTTTCCTCAAAGGATCTGGGAAAATCTGTCTGGTTGGTCCTCAGACACAGTCAAATGAGTAGCAAATCATAAACAAAAAACCACCATAAAAGTTGGTTTGCATCTAACATCTTTTATAAATATAGTCCAAAACTGATTCATTTATCTGAAACAAACAGCTGTACTGTGCAAATTGCATGTTGTCACCCAGAAACATCTGCATTAGATATCAGCTGCTAATAACCATGTCCCACCCTGTTTCCACCAAATATCTCTAAATTCCTCATAACGCATTGTGAAGGTTACCAGGTTGTCGGAGAGGCAGACAGGCTAATAGAGAATTTACACCATTACAAATTGAGCTTTACGGATGTTGGGCTCATTACAGCCCGGTGGAAGACAGACATTCAGGCTGTTAAATGCCTTTAGGTAGAATGTCACCATTTTCCACAAGTCCTCATTACCAGTCATGCGAATCTGTTCCCATCGCAAATTTCTCATGCAGCGATCGTGCCACCCATCTATGTGAGGTTTCTCAAGACGGCGTTATTAACGTTGATCTATTTCCACATTACATGTGTCAGTAGTTTGATTTATATAGACAGGTGGCATATTACTACAAATTATTATTAATAATTTACAGCCAATTTATGTGTGGACTTCTATGTAATTTGCCCCAGACGCCACTCTGTTTACCCCACTTTTGTTTATGACTTCATAAAGCTGCATGAACTTCAAAAGTTATTGAACTGTGTTTTAGGTTCCTGAGCTGTTCCTCCTCAATTTTCCACAGGTATCTCCTCTTTTTTTAAAGGCTTAGAGGTTATCAGGTGCTCCTACTTCATGCTAGTTTGTTGGTAAAAGCTCTTGAGGGAGAAATGATGATGCCAGGGGCTCTCAGAAGCAGATGTCTTCGGTGGTCTCAGGGGACAGGTAATCAGCCAGGAAGCGATTAAAGGCCTCTAGTGAACAGGGCAGTAGGTGAGAGCAATCATCTGCTAGGTTACAAGCTGCCTGCAAAGTTGTAGAGACCAGCACTGAATCACTTTTACCTGACAGGTATGAGGTTTGGGTAGAGTTATTAATGCTGTAAATAAGACCATTAAACTGCAAGGCAGAACTTTTAGAAGTTCATATCGGTAAAATGAGATATATAATATAACTTTCTGGTTCGTAAATGTAATGAAGGGTCTATATTCTACACTTTTTTCCCCCAAAGTCCACTTATAATGTTAGACAAGGTTTCTTCGCAGCAAAAACAGCTGTAATTTAGTTTTGCACTACCATGTTCCACCTTCTTTCTGACACTGAACAAAGCTGGTACGTTTCAGTTGGTTGCTGCTGTACCCTTTGAGACTTTTATATTTACAGTATGACTGCTGCTATGATTGGCTAACCTCTGAGCACAGAGGCTCATCAAGGTAGGCTTAGATACTGAATCCTGCTTTGACATTGATATATGAAGGAAACACTTGCTCAAAGGACTATGTGACACAAAAATCCATCTGTCCCTTTTTTTTAATGATTGGGGCCGATTCACAAAAGCTCAATAGTACAGACAAGACAATATGCATGTCACAACATGATCACTTCCTGATCTTTTCTGTGTAAAGTTATATCCATTTTACAATTTTGTTGCAATGACAATGGCTGTAAAAATTATTTAAACAGGTCTACAACTCAAATAGTATGTTTTAACAGATATGTGTTATTTTTATTATTATAAGCTTTCTTTATATGATTTCTTCAAATATTTTTTTCAGAAATTGGCCCTGTTCATTTATAAGTGCCTCAGCACAACCCTTTTTTTACAGATCCTGGAATATTTCCTTAATGATAAGCCATGAATTAGCCATTTATTTAGTTACTATCATCACTGAACATTTCTGATCCATATTTATTTCCTTAATTGATCTGGGCAGATGTTATAGAACGTCTACATAGTACAAAATCCAAAAATTAAAAAAAGCAAAGAAGGAAAATATACAATGCAAATACCAATCAACCAACAACGTATAAAATGTAATCAGCCATTATGTTTAATCTCTCTTGAAATACTGTTATTCAATTCTAATTACATGCGCTTCAATGAACCTTATCTCACTTGGATGAACTCCAACTGTGCATCTATTCTACAATAATACTATGAAAGCTATAACTTTCATATTCACACGATTCATGAGACAGACTTTGAACGCCTAACATTAAACAGAGACTAGCAAATAGCTACTATTTTAAACAATGTTAACCTTAGCTCCTTGGTATTCAAAGCAAAGAGAACAACCTTTTAATAACATGTTGGCCCATCATTTTCCCGCATTTACAAACAACGCAAATGACAAAATGACCCAGAAAAAGTTTTATGAAATTGAATGCGATATGAACCGAGAACCTCCAGTAGCTTTTAACCAAAAGCGCCTCCCTCTCATCGACCCCAGGTCTCCATCCAACATGTTCTTAATGATGCCTCCTCTTCCCATTAATTAAATTTTTACTGTGTGGACTTAGTCTCCTCTGTCCTAGTAATTGTGCTCGGGGTCAGAGTCAATCTCCAGAAAATTACCTGCCAGGGACGGACAAGGTGGGAAAAGTCATTATTTCATCTCGTATTATCATTATCCCCAAGACTGGCACGGCCCTGGTCGTCGACGGGCTTCCTCTCTGCGTGTGGGCAGCATTTTCTTTAATCATGACTGCACATTACCAGCACTGGGATTAGAATGTGATTTATGGCTGCCACCAGGAGAAAGGTTAGAAAATAGACTGTCAAAGTTACCTTTTATAATGAGATAGAGCCGTTTCCCAAAACCTAAATTGTGAGCTAGAGGTCTAGATACACTTGCGTGAACTCCATCTCAACAGATCATCAGGCACGAGCATTTTTCAGCACTGACATATGGATAAACAGTAAAAAGCTGTAGTACAAATGTAAGTGGAGCAATGAACGCCACATAAAACCTTCCACAGAGCCAAGTCTTAGGATGACACATTTTTAGTATTTGTTAGGGTCTGATAGCGAGATTTAAGATGATTTACAACATTATTGTGATAAAAATACAGGTGGCTGCCAGATGAATAAATATGATGATCTGCTGTCATTGATGATCTGCTAATAAATAAATAGAATTCAACAGTTAAACCACATACTGTCTGTATATTAATGTTTTATGATAATTTGAAAGCAATACATTATTGCTCCAAAGGCAAGGACATTTCTAATTATGGTTGCATTGTAAAAAAAAAAAAAAAAAAAAGTTGGCTCATCTTTTTTTTTTTTACAGTGTGGTTTTATTATGAATTATTAAATGTCACCACACTAAACTGGCAGGCCTAAATGCAACATATTAATTGATAAATAAATCTTCTTGCGTACTTTGTACCATCAAGACAATTTGTCAAGATCATTTAATAAATTATCACAGTGCATTTAATAAATTATCCAGACTGACTTTCAAAACCTGCATTAAAAACATTTAAATAAAAAAATAAAGGTTTAGAACTTGTATTCCTTAGAAATAGGCCAAAATGTGGATTTTTTTAATTGCTCACTAATTAAAACAGTTTCACATTAAAATTAATAAGTAGTATTTTTACAGTGCTACAATAGCACTAGTGTCCTCCGTTATTGTCTGCATAAGGACAACATTTTTAAATTTATTCTAGTTACTCTAACTAAAGAACAGAAATTTACTTTAAATTCTATAATATACACATACACTGAAAAAAACAATTGTTGTTGTAGAAACAATTTTCACGTAGAAATTACTAGTAAATTTCAGAAATGGCAAGTAACATTGAATTAAATTAAATTAAGCTTTTGAAGTAAGACTGAAATAGTATTTACTTGTAAAACATTTCAATAATGTTACATTTAAAACTTTGAAGAATATTTTTTAATGTTAGTTTATATTTGATGAACATCATGTACTTTAAGTAAAATGACTTTTGATCACTATTTCAACTAACATTTGATCACTAATTACTAACATTTGCAATCAAAACCTTATAAATAACTTTTGTAAAGTCTTGCAATACGACATAAATATAGTCCACAGTTTATGTACCACATCTTTTATTCAGCACAGGTGGGCAGAGTCTCAACGGAAGGTCTGAGACAATGAATTTTTGTAGAAATTCAGTTGTACAGGCAGGATAGAGGCTGGACAGACAATAAGATCCCTCAGAAGACAGTCCTCATCCTCCAGCAAGTTTAGAAGGAGCCTGACATCCCTATACAGCAAGAGCATTGTTCAGGCTGGATGAATATTTCACCAGAACAATACTTGAGCCTAACATCTGAGTGCAAACTTTAGGTTTGTTAAGAATTCAGAGCTGGTTTTCTTGTTGCGGTCGTTACCAAGTGCATGCAATGAAAGCTGAGGACCCTTCAGAGAGTATTTTTCAAGCTGGGCCCCCCAGGCCCTTCTGAGATGACTATTATTAGTCATCTATTGCTAACCTGCCACAAATAATGTAATTTGCATAAGTCTTAAAGGTACAGCAGCAAAAGTAGCCTATGTGATTCTAAAGGTTATGCAGAGGGCGGAAAATGGAAAATACTTTTTTCAAAAAACTTTTTGGTCCCACTTTATATTAGGTGGCCTTAACTACTGTGTACTTACATTGAAATTAATCATTTGATACAATGCACTTATTGTGTACATACATGTTTTTACATTGTACTTATATTTTTAAAAATACCTATTTGTAATTACATCTGTAATTAATTTCTGTAGTTACATTTATAATTACACTGTTGACCCATCCCTCACACCTTAACCCACCCTTAAACCTACACATACCACCAAACCTGTCCTTAACCTTACCCGTATCCCACCTCAATAGCAGCAAAAGTGTTTTAAAATACAATATGACCACAATAAGTACATTGTACTTATTTTCTGATGTAAGTACATAGTAGTTAAGGCCACCTAATATAAAGTGTGACCAACTTTTTTTTTGTGAAAAAGTAAAATTCTTGATTTACATTATAAATGAAAATAAAATAAAATAGCTGCTCTTAAGGCTTACAACTGATTTTAAAATTGAATTTGGGCACAAAATATCTGGATCCTGGTTGTGACTGTAATGTACAATCTGTGAAAATACAAAACCTCCTTGGTGACTAACTTGAATTTCATGAGCTGCTGGTGTTGAACAGGGAGAATGAGAGCCTCGGTGATAAAAATGGATTTACATGGACACGCCAATCCTTACACAGTTACAGCTTGTACAATTTCTACCCGACAACTGCGAGTCTTGGGAACTCACCAGCTTATGGAAGCTCATACATGCTCAGTCTGAGATTAACTGTCTTTCATATTGTGTGAAGGCTTTACATTGCCTGACATGCTCATTTTTGCCAAAAACTACAGCAGCAAGAAATCTAAAGTAAAACTAGGGTTATTATTCCGTACTAAAACTAAGGACAATACTGCTTCTAGAAACATATTTTGATGCTGCGCTAGGGCACATCATCAGTGATATTACCTGGGGTCTCAGGGTGTTTCGGGTCTTTCGAATATCATACACCCTCATCCAGGCGACCCGACCAGGGTTGATCAGACCCCGACCTGCATGTGCCCTAACAGCAACCCACGGATCTGCCCTATTTAGTCAAATCCACCTAGATGCTTTTCAGCTGCGTCTGTCGTGGTGTGTTCCCTCGCCTCTCTCCTGTTATTCCGAGTGCCGTATATGCCCTATACAGCAAAGCCCCGACACCCAACCTTCACGGGCCAACACTTTTTTTCTTTGGCAGTTGTTCCTCAGTTCCTCATACTTTGCTCTTTTCTGCTCAAAGGCCTCCTCCATCTACTCTTCCCATGGTACAGTGAGCTCAAGCATCAGAACGCTCTTAGTAAATACATTTTTGCAAACTGAAATTAAGAATTAATTCAAGTAAATGAAAAAAACAATAGTTAAAAAACTAATAAAAAAAATTCATTTTCATAATAGGGATGCACTGAAATTTCAGTCACTAAACATTTTTTATTCAATTTCACATTGTAAATTCAGTTTACCTCTGCATTTTTCTCCATCACACTTGTTTAAAGTCTACATTATAATATTATACTGTCTATTGAGCTTATATGTTTAGAAAAATGGCATCATCTGAAGGAAGTTAGTGTCATTTCTAAATTTTTCAAATATTATAACATTAAAAGAACTGATATGTTACTAAATAAAAAATTAAAAGAACTGATAATTAGAACTGATGACCTAAAATATATTTCAGTAAATCTTAATTAATTTAAATAAAATAAAAATATGTACATTAAATGAACTAAACTGGAATGGACGAAGCTTTTACGGTCAATTTCATTAAATCTAAAAAGTATAAACTCAAAACAATAATAACCTGAAGTGCAACCTGTATTTAAAATGAAATGTATAACTAAAGGAAAGATACCACATCCATGTACGTCCAAACGCATTAAATCTCAGTGGTAAACTATTCTAATCATACAAGCAGGAAGCTATCCATTTCTGCAGGTGCCCACACGAATCAATCAATAAAATGGTGGTATTTAAATAATTATAATGTCCTTGAGAATCTCAGCATCGACAATGAGAGCGCTCAAATCGATTATGCAGAACGTTATATTGAGAGACAGGGTTGCGAAGCGTGTTCAGGGCCATGTACGAGCCGGTTCTCTGGGGAGGTACATGATCCGGACGTGGGAGAATTGAACCCGGTAAAATCCTTTAGCTCTCTCCTGCTCAGCATTTCTAATAAATGTAACCTGAGGATTCTCAAGAGCTTCTCGGGCCAGGGGAATTATCTCTATCACTGCTGACATAGAAGAAAACTGCACTGGCTTTTAATGGTGACTCGCACATTATCTTCAATTATAAAATGTCAATCATATCCAGAGCCTGTACTGCTGGTCAGTACAAGCTTACATGAGCAGCCTTTAAATACATTTGCTGGCTTATTCCTGTTAAATCAGGAACAACAAGCTGAAGTTGAAGAGAAGGTGAACTTCATGAACTTCAAGCATGTTTTTTCACTTCCCTACTTCTTTTTTGGGAAGTCTCTGAGCTTTAAACTCAAAAATTGAAGCTTGTTATGTCGTATTCAAATGTCAGAAACAGGATCTCACACCCCAAGGCATTGCGTCTAATGGTTTTCTTTCCTGTCTGAGAAAGTTTACTGTACCAAACTTTAACTGGAGTCACCTGATGTATTTGTCTGTGTATTCCTCCCTGTCTGTCATTTCAGCTTCTTCCCATGTCAAATAAGAAACTGGTCTGTACAGCAAAGACTGGTCTAAAAGGACAGTGTCCCAAGCTGCATCCGTCACTCTCAGTTAAGATTTGCAGCTTCCTGGTAGATTGCTGCAGTGATAATGATAGCTGTGTGTGATTACTGAACTGCAAAAGGCTGAGATTAAATACTGTATAGCAAGCACTGCCAACTTTACAGTGAAGGTGAGACACTCCATTCTGTCAGTATTCTAAAATGGGTGAATTTGCTGACATTTGTTAATTAATATAGTACAAAATGTAAATTTATTCTAAGAGGCCAGCTTACCTTGCCCTATATGATTTATGCAATGCAGAAAATATTACCAGAATGACAGAATCACAGAATGTTACAAAATTTAGCAAATTTCATAATAAATTAAAAGTAGGGCTCTATCAAAACACAATATGGATGCAAAAAGTGCATTTGCCACCTCACTATATGCCACCATATGAACTTCATCTCCAGAGCAAAGTATTAATAAAAAAAATATATATTAAATTAAAAATATATATGTATATTTTTTTTAAGGAGTACCGTATAGAATTATTCAATGTTTTAATTTTAACAGCAAATCTCTGTTTTGCATTACTGTGCTGGCCAAAAGGAATTAAGTTTTAATTTGATTAAATTTTTAAATATTAATTAAACTGTTAATATTTTATGCCCATATTTGACTGCCATATTTGATATTTGATTAATTCAAAAAAATAAAGTAGACAGCATATAATTTCTGGGGGGAGGGGAAATTCATAGAGAATTATTATTTTAAAAATGTTATATAGTAATATTAAATTGTTAATATTTCTTTTAATGAAATATTACATTTTTACAGTTTTGTTAATTTAGTTGTTTTGACAATTAAAATGAAAAAAGATTTAATTTTGGCTAAATGTTTAATAAATTGTTATTGTTGTTCAAATAGTTTTTCATGCTTTCAATTATCATACATGCTTTTTTATTACTAAAATTACAACAAAATCCATCAAAATTAAAGCAGAAAAAACAAATCAGAGTTTTAAAGTAAGATGTTCAACAGTGTTGCTTTAGATTATCTTTAATTAATTAAATTGAAAAAGAAAAAATATTTTTTTTTTGAGTGAAGAATAAATGCCACAAGAAAATTAAAATATCAGGACAGAATATATATATATATATATATATATATATATACACACACACACAACAGAAAATGTAAGAGACATCCTATTTAATCTGTTCAAAACAGGTAAAGTATGCTGCCTAAAAATTCACTTTCAAGTTCAATTTCAATGTTAACATAACAAGAACTAGGTTTTAGTTCATTTAAAGAAGTCTAAATTTGAGAGAATAAGTATGCACACTCCTAAAGAGACTAACTGTTTCCTGCAGTAAAGCATGTGCAAAACATGACTTAATTTTGAAGAAAGAAAAAAAAAGCATGCCTTCTGTCTTTCTAACCTTGATATCTTAGCAGCAGCAATATTGCAATGTCAGAAGACTGCAATGTCAAAATAATCAAAGGATTGATTTAGCCCTACTGGATACAGTGAGATGGAAATGTGAGTGGGTGTTCACCAGCTTTGAACAGCTTTTGACCTCCTTCAGTACAGGTCCACTGCACATGTCCCCATCTCCACTCAACATAAACCAATGTAAACCACCAACTCTCTCACTAAAAGCCTTTACAAACTCATCCGATCAATTGTTACGCCGTGCAGAAAACCATTTGAGAATCGCCTCGTTCTGCTTTTGCTGCCAAAGACTTTTCAAGGAGCTTCAACGTTTAGCCACTTCAGTGGGCAGAGTAGAGGAGAACAGGTGATGATACAGCTGATATCACATCTCGAGAAGATATATCCAGAGCAGCTATTACACATTCATGAAACAGGCTGTCAGAAGGTAATATAGAACTTTTTAAAACCTCAGCATTATTCCTGTGCAATACACTAACAATTCCACATCCTACATATGTGCACATACAGTCGGCAGTTTACTACAGCAAGCAGGATGTCTTTTATCTCCTGAACAGATTTTTGTGAGTTCAACAAGGCATGAATTCAACAAGGTGCTGGAAACATTCCTTGGAGAATTTCATGGAGTTATTGTCAATTTTTTGGCCACATATGCCTGCTTCTACTTCACTTCATCTCGATGTTTCGCTGTTGGAAAGAGACAGAGGGAGCGTGCGGCCCTTTGAGTCTAAACTAGAGATGCATTTCAAAGAAACAGCCTGAGATGATGCTTAAGCACAGGAGACATTTTTCATATTTTCCTAATCTACATGCCTGTAGGTATAAGAATATGGACCTACAATGTAATTTACAACTGAAAAAGATTAAATCTTAATTTTGAATTTAATACAAGAAGTCAAAATTTTACTATATAAAAAAATATACTATCTAAATGATAAATAAGAGTACAACTCAATATTATTGCTTTAATATTTACTAATATCATTCAGCATCTTGTCAACCTGGCCATGTGATAAGCAGGATTCAACACGTAAAAACAAAAGAAATAATTGTTTGTACCAAAAATATTAAAATATATATTCACTAAATGGCAGCAAAAAAAATTAAAATATAATATTAAATTTTAATAAAAAGATACAATCTTTTTGGTCAGAAATATTTATAGTTTGCCAATTTGCACATGCCGTCTCTCATCAAGCTAGCCTAATTATTTTATTTAATAATACTCATGACAACAACAATAACTTTTCAGTTTTAGAATATATGACTTTGTGCTAAAGCATCAATACCCAACCTCAAGAAGTTAAGCCATACTTCCAATCAGAGAGAGAAGGTTACTGGGTTATTATAATTATCTTTAAAAAAGTTACTTTAAAAATAAAATAAACTTTAACTGAAATAAAGTTTTGCCAGCTGCTTTACTGTGAGAGAAGAAAGTGTTTTACAGTAGCCCCTCGGTCTCCCCTACCTGCCATATTATCCAACTACGTGTGTTCATTTCATAACGACCATAAAGGATGCAGTACAATTCAAGATGCTATTTTCTACTAAGCCCTTCTCCTACAACGTTACTTGATAGTTAGCACACATTTATTGCCTATCTGTGTCAACTCAACAGAACACTAATTTAAAGGACAGCCAACATGGAGCTGGCTGGCGTTCAGTGTCTCGCTAAAGGGCATAACTGTGATTGGAGAAGAGGATCCTCAGTTACTCTCTAGTCTCTGGGTCATTCCTACTTAGGATCAAACCTACAGCCACTGACTTGAATTCAAAACAGTTGGGCTCCACCACACGGATACAGCTGGGAACCTCTCAGTTCCGTGGACCAAAATGGCCTATAACTACTCCCATAACAAAGGAGGGTTTATTTTTACCAAGCAAAACTTCAATAAATTAGTACCAAGAAAATACCGCAGCAATATTATTTTCATAACTCTACACACCCAAAACATAGATATGCCTTTCAGAACTGGACAACATTATCGTTATCGATTAATCGTTATGACAGCACTAATTGTAATAGGCTACTGGATCAGATGTAGTTGATAACACTTTAAAGGTGATAATTCTTCTTGGGAAGTTTCATGTAGATACATAAAGCAAAAAATATTTCTATTACTCTCTCTCTAAGTTTTTCTGTAAAGAACTTAATATATTTTATGACTCACTGATTAACTAGAAACAAGAAATGTTTAAAAACGTCTCTTATAGTAACATTTTATGTTTTACCCTCCATGATGTATATTTGTTATATGTACTTTTGTCTGTGTTCTGTTTGACGTTAAGTATCTCTGTATATTTGTTTTTGAAAGAGAAATAATTTTTAGTCTTTTAGATTCTTAAGAGTGAGTGAGTCATTGAAACGGATTGTTAATAAACAGTAGTTCAGAACTGAAATAATACTATATCTCTTATTTAAAAAAAAAAAAAGTCTATAAACTTATTAAGAGACTCCAGAAGTGTTCAAGCTAAATATATATTTTTAATTTCACAAATGACACCAAGCAGATATAATTCCCTCCATTCCTTTCATCTTTTAACTGCTTGGCATTACTCAACAAAGACACAAAAAACGGAGAGCTTCAGAAAACAGTCAGTTCATGAGAGTGAACCAGAACGATTCTTTTACAGATGCAAATGTCCATCACGAGTGCAAATGATACTCTGAATTTGAAATAGCATTCTACTGTAATACTCATACTATTTACTCTTACATCTTTCTTTATATTTCACCCATATTCAAACAAACCATTGGTGCAGATATTTTATTTTTTTGTCTTATTAAGAGAATTGTAATCCCATGCATGAAGATGTTTACATTTTTCTATATATGTAAAATAATTTATATGGTCACGCTACAATGTAATAGCTCAGTTTGCACTGCCTTCATTGATATGCCTAAAAGGAAATAAATTACAGCTACATTTCAGCTACATATTACTGCAATATTATGAGGTTGAATACACTGGAACTCTACTGATATTCTGCTGAACTTTGTTGATAACAACCCATAGTTCACCCAAAAATGAAAATTCTGTCATTCATTACTCACCCTCATATCATTCCAAACCCGTAAGACCTTCTTTCATCTTTCATGTTTCTTTCATTAAGATATTTCTGATTAAATCCAAGAGCTCTCAGACCCTCAATAGACAGCAACACAACTGAAATGTTCCCAGGTCCAGAAACGTAGCAAGGACATTGGTAAAATAGTCCATGTGACATCAGGGGTTCAACTGTAATTTTACGAAGCTACGAGAATAGCAAGCCCATGTGTTGTGATACTCTCTCCACAATGGTGGCACTCCTCAGATGACGGGATGAGGAGGAGAAGAATTATGGTTGAACCCCTGATCTCAGTCACATGGACTTTTTATCAATGTCCTTGCTACGTTTCTGGATTTGGGAACGTTTCAGTTGTGTTGCTGTATATTGAGGGTCTGAGAGCTCTCGGATTTCATCAAAAATATCTTAATTTGTGATCCGTAGATGAACGAAGGTCTTACAGGTTTGGAACGACATGAGGGTGAGTAATTAATGACAGAATTTTCATTTTTGGGTGAACTAACCATTTAACCACTCGGCCATCCTGACAGGGACACGGTGGTTTTACTGTAACAGCCCCTCAAATTTGCACCTAACACTCATATGCTATAATTTTAAATGCTTGATTTGTGTTTAAACATGAAACTTTATGAAATTTTATTTTGTTACCAGGAGTGGGGCTTGAACCCATTAAAACATTTGTCCAATGGTTCCTAAGCCCTACATGCTAATCACTTGGCCATCCTGATTGGGTCAATAAGGTTTTTCAGTAACAGACTCTCAAATGTGCACCTATCCTTCTATGCTTTTAAATGCATTATTTGTGTGCAAATGTCAAATTGAAAACTCAATTTAATTACCAGGAGTGGGGTTCGAACCCACGAGAATATGCATCCTTTGGATCTTAAGTCCAACGCCTTAACCACAATGCCTTAACCACTCGGCCATCCTGGTCAGGACAACGTGCCTTTACTGTAATAGACCCTCAACTTTGCACCTACAACTCATATGCTGTAATTTTAATAGGAAAAAAATCAATTCAATTACCAAGAGTGGCGATTGAACCCTTGAGGACATCTGATCACTGCATCTCAAGTCCAACACCTTAACCACTCAGCTATTCTAGACACTTTCAAGAACTTGTGCAGTCAGAAATGTATTTATGAGATATAAATTGCTATTTTGCTTCCAGGAGTGGGGTTCGAATCCACAAGGACAACTTAGCGCCAGTACCTTTTAGAAATATAGCTTTTTGTTTCACTATTTATTGATCCATTCAGATGTGGGATTCAACCTCTTCTATTGAGTACTGGTTAGCAGTTGTTTGAGAAGTAAGCCATAGTCTATGAAGGCTACCTGTCATGATAGTTTTATGCTGTCTTCCTCTTAAAAGATTAACACCACGGTTTTTAAAAGTAGCACTCTGGATTTCAGCAGATATTAGCGTTTCTCCTAAGATCCATTAACTGTTCTTTCATTCGTGAAAAGCAGCCCTCATTTGGCTAATTAAGCTGATGATTAAAGTTGGATCAAAGCTAGATGGAGGCCTCACATAACCGCAACCTTGACCAGCTGTGAATAAAAGCACAGTGACTTTATGTCAAACCATTATGACAGTTATTTGTTTGTTAACATGCTAATGAACTCTGCTACTCTGATATTTATCGGATGATTTATGTGATTAAAAGTCACATTCACATGTCTATGTGGTTGTGTGAGTGTGTGGGCACGAATATCACACCTCTAACTTTGAAAAATATTCCTATTTTGTTTGCATATTCAAGGTAATATGACCATACATTATTATTAAAACAATTTTAAGTCAATCCAATTTGAATCATTACTGGACAAACTTACATATTTGCACAAAATTAAGTATTGTTTTAAAAGAAATGGCACTAGTTTTCGAATTAAAGAAATTTATTTTGCATGCAGAATCAGATCACTTTTCTCATTTACAACACAAGAATATTTTGGACGGCCTAAAATAAATTAGGAGAGAAATGTCCTGTCATTTTGTACATACTCGGATAGCGGCTGTACGGTTTTGACTGGGAGGGATTAGATTTGATTCCAGTGAATTAAACTGTCCATCAGTCAATTACATGATACTGGCTGTTTGCTGACCTTCTTATCTTACTGCATTAGTGCTTCTGAAGGGCAGTAATTGGAACAGGCTGGACAAAGAGCAATCGTATCCCCTCCATTTCACAGTATCTCCTAAAGTCAAAGATGCATATCTCACCGGCACAGGTTCCAGGTCCAGATCATGGTCCTTGTGCACAAAGGGCCTTGGTGTTCGGCATACTTCGTCTCAGGCTGTGCGACCTTCGGGTCACTTGCCAATTCATAATGCATCCTTCATACAGCTTTGTTGCTGAAAAACAATCTTGACACAAGCCTTCAGGCGAATTTTAGCCATTACAAGAATATGTTTACCTCCCCGAACATGAGATATAGAAATAATATAAAATAAAAAATAGAAAATATTTCATTTTTATTTTATTGGTGTGTTTTTTAAAATAAATGTATTATTATTAAACCTGTTATTTGATTATAATAATGATTTTTTTTTAAAACCTTAAAAATGTTTTTATAACTGTTTATTAAAATAATAAATAAAAACAAATTTACCATCTGTACAAGGCATACGAGGCACAAACTAACAAGAAAAATTAAGCAAATTCATCCTAAAACAATGTTGACAAATTGACTCAAAGAAAAAAGAAAAAAGAAAAAAGACTCAAGTTTCTTTCATGCATCAGACTGCGTTCTACTATAGATATTTTCAGGTTGTATGATCTTCATTGTTTCTCCTAGACCACAATGCAATTAAAAGGGGACTTTTGTATATCTTTACATTTACATTTATGCATTTAGCAGACGCTTTTATCCAAAGCGACTTACATTGCATTCAAGTTACAGTTTTATCAGCTCTTATCTTTATTATCTTAATATCTTTATTTCTCTCTCACATATTTCTTCACTGGAGAGATTTCAATATACTGTATCTATATAAAATATTTCCTAACCATGCTCTCAAAAATAAAGGTTTCAAAATGTTTCTGTTTTTTGTAGGTTTTTTTCACAGTAGTGCCATACAAAAAAAAAAATGTGTGAACAGTGAACAGTTTTTAAAAGAACTATTTTTCTTTGTGTGAAGAACATTCATAATCTGAATAAACTTTTTACAAAAGCTCTACACTCTTTAAAATAAAGGTCTTTTATTGGCATTGATGGTTCCATGAAGAACCTTTAACATCTATGGAACTTCTGAATTCCACAAGAGGTTATTTATAGTGGGAAAAGGTTCTTTAGATTTTTTTAAATGTCATTCACACAAAGAAAATAATGGTTCTTTTAAGAACTGTTAACTGAAAGGTTCTTCAGGGAGCCCAAAATAGTTCTTCTATGGCATCTTTTGCCCAAACCTCCTTTTAGAATCTTTATTTTTAGAATGGTTGGATGTTTGAGGTTCTTCGTGGAACCATAGATGCCAATAAAGATAAACAATATTAATTTTAAACATCTATACTCTTATACAGTCAAAAATAGTATCAATCCTAGAGGAATGATCTGAGACAAAACAAATTCTGTGAAGTCTCCTGAGCGTTCAGAATGAGAACAAGCTCTCAAGAGGATTGACAACTGTGTGTATGTGTCATGTGAATCCTCAAATGCCTTTCTGACCTGAGGTCAATCCTGGAAGCAAGCAAACCATCCATGTGTCCATGACTCAGCGAAGAATCGAACAGCTCTTGTTCCTCAGAGGACACTGAGAGCCAGTCAAACCCATGATCTTTACAGCTCTCTGATTCCACGACAAGACAGAGTGAGGAAACACGAAGTGACGTGGAGACATCTGTCTTGACAAACACAAAGACGCAGACATGAACGCACGCAGAACAATACGTGCATGCACAGACCCACACTGGCTTCAGATCATACCAGATCACAGATGGCTTCAATCATACCAGATGTGGGAGGTTGCCAAGACAGATGGACAGCAATTTGCAGTGAAGAGCATATTGGGACACCGAGGAGCCAGTCTTTTCTCATTTTTTTTAAAGCGGGATCAGGGATTGTCTACATATGGGCATCTCAGTCTGACGTGCTGTCTTTCCACCATCAGGTTGACTGATCTCAGGGGCATCGCTCTATCTCGTAGCAGAGCCAAATATCAAGCGCTGTTTGCCGGGGGGGCTGCTTTCCTTGACGTCTCCACACAAGGAACCATAATTGATTCAGGCTCTTTTGTGACAGCAGTGTTCCTCTGGTTGTTCAGTTCATGAAAATTAAAGGCAGACTTTAATTTGGGTTTCTTTACACCATCGTGTCCTCATCTGCCAAAGAGGAAAGCTTCATAAAACGCTTTGATTAAGCAGCCAACAAGCTGTCATTGGCTGACATCTGATATCTGCTACATGGATTACAACGCACTATTGTTTTTGCAGCCGCGATGAGAAAATGAGAATATTTTAATATCAATTTAAACTTGTTGGATGTTAGATGTTATCAGATACTATAGCTATCTGGCCCAGATTATCTAAAATAAACAATTTATTAATATTGTTTCTAGTAGCCATGCTACATCTTAGAAATTTCACAGATTTATAATAAATATTACAAATAATAATAATAATAATAATAATAATGTGTGTGTGTGTGTGTGTGTGTGTGTGTGTGTGTGTGTGTGTGTGTGTGTGTGTACTCATATAGAAGGGGAAGAAGAGGAAATTGATTAAATTATGTAAAACTATATATATATATATATATATACTTGTTTGGGATTATGTTGTCATATATATATTAAAAAAAACATATGAAAAGTTAATTTGTAAAATCAGATAAAATCAGATAATCAGAAATCATGTTTTTTATCCTGCATTCCAGTTAATATCAATCAAGCTGCAGTTGGGTTGTTTTGATTAAATAATAATAAATCGCTAAAAAAATAGAGCTAACTAACACAAACTCTGTATAAATTGGCACAGATCCCATGTGAATGGTTTGTTTTTGAATTAGTGCACATACATTTGGTGCTTGCTTTTATTGATTGTCATCATTATTGAAAAGGGTTGAACTTATCAGCTGAAACCTTCTCTTTCATTTTAATAACATTTCTGACATAAATATAATAATCGGTGAATCTGGTCTGACAGACACGACCGTGACTGAAAATGAAAACAAATATGGATGTATTGAGTGACACATATGGATTGGGCCTTTGTGTACGCAGAAATAAAAACAAGATTGACACGTCACTGTCAATGAGTGTCAGGAAGAGCAGACAGGATATAATATATATTAAGGTTTATGATAGAATCCTGATGAATTTTTAACCACAGTGTAGCCTTATTCTGTCTTAAAAATACGCCTTGGTTTCTATCCTTAAAACAAGATAAATTTACTTGAGAAGCAAAACTACATAGAATATTAAAAGAAAAATTACAATTCTATCATTATTTACAATGTTCATGAAATTTCAAACCTGAATGCTGCACTTTCTGTGGAAAATGACTAGCAAATCTTCACGTCACTTCATGTTTTATATGGAAACTTATTTGCATAATGGGAAAACTTAATCTATAAAGGGTAAAAGGAGTTTTTATCTCATAATTTGGACTTTTTGGCAATTTTGAGTTTATATCTCATATTCAGTGTTTTTGTTTTCACCACAGAATTAAAAAAGGAACTGACTTCTTATCTCACAGTTGCTACTTTTTTCTCACAGTTCTGAGTTTATATCTCACAACTGTTTTGTTTTTTTCACCACAGAATTCTTTTTTTAAATGTAAAAAGGTAACTGGCTTTTTATAACAAGTCTTATTATACTGTGCAGTTCTAACTTTATATTGTGAAGTGACATTCAGATATATCAGAATTGCAAAAAAAAAAAAGACAGAATTGTGAGATATAAACTCAAAATTGTGATATAAAAAGTCACAATTACCATTTTTTTATTCCATAAACAACCTGGTTAGATTCTGAACAAATAATTGCTTTATGTTGGTTATATTTGTTTTCAATTTTTTGTTTTTTGTGAACCAGTTTCGCAAAATGTCATACAAATTTTGTAGCAGAGTGTAAGTTATAGACAAAATTATAGAATAGACAGAACTATAAGGCACGTTTATAACCATTCAACCCAGTCTCTTCAGGCATCATTCTAATATGCTGATTTGCTGCTCAAGAAACATTTCTTATTACTGTCAGTGATGAAAACACTTGTGCTGCTTACTAGATTCTTTCAGGACCCTTGATGAATAGAAAGTTGAACAGAACAGCATTTACACGAGCTGTTCACATGGGCCAGTTGTTTTCAAAGGAGACTTAAAATATTAGCATATTAGCGAGACTACATCTTCTCTCCTCTCTGCCCTGCATGAAGAAGTGCACACAATTACTGAGATTTGCTAGGAGGAAGTCTCTCCTATTATTCTGATTGACTTTCCATGCTGAAATGGCAAAATTTCCTGCATCGGCTGCGCTAACCTGGAAAGTAGGAAGAGCACGGGGGGGTTTAATCGTCTTCTTCTGAGAACCGTGAGGTCAAAATGAATTGCAGAAAGTTGGTGAGACTGCAGTGGGTAATTATATCAAATGAATCTTTTCACTTGGTTAACAATCAGACACTTGTGGGAGCTGCAGAAGCCGCCTGCCGCTCTCCAAGCATGACTGAAGTAAATAGCTTTCTACACTTTAAAAAATTGAAGTAGATTGAAATCTACTTGGTGCATCTGAAAAATATTAGTATGCTACCGTCAACCTTGAAAGATATCCCCACCAGAAATGCTAGAGCGGAGTTAGTGTTTCTCTCCAGAAGATCTCTCCTGTCATAAGAGTTTGCCAGAAGGTTGGCTGGAGCTTCTGAGCCCAGTCACCAGAGTCAAAGACTGCAGGTTTGGAATACTAATCCAAACGGGAACTGTGACCTTGATCTGGCCGGAATGTCACGCTTAAGTCCACACACAATCGTGTCACAACCAGGGGAGGGGGAGGGGTTGGAATGGTACACAAAACATTTTGAGTACAGAAAAATTTAACTAAAGTGGACAAAAATGCCCCTGTACAATTAAACTACATCTATTATATTAAAGCTGTAGTTTTGCCTCTTTGTCGTCATCTCTGTTTGAAACCTGCAAATGCAGTTTTTCACGGAAATATCTAATGTTTTGAGGTGTGTGTGTGCTGTCAGTCGCCGCACTGGTGTGAGTACACTTAGGAATCACAGATTCTACCTTTTGGAAGTATGACCCGAATAAGAATTTTCACCAGATATTGTCATCTGTACAAGTAACATGTCTGCCATTTTTGTTCTGACCAACTGAGGTAAAAAAATGCAATACAAAAAAATCTCACTACCAATGGTGATTAAATCTAATGATTGATCGCTTAGCTCATATCACATGCAAATTATTGTTATACTTTGTTAATTCGTTACATAATAATTTGTTACATTTATATAGCGCTTTTCAAGGCACTCAAAGCGCTTTACATACAAGGGGGGAATCTCCTCAACCAACACCAGTGTGCAGCATCCACCTGGATGATGCGACGGCAGCGATATTGCACCAGAACGCCCACCACACACCAGCTTACTGCTGGAGAGGAGACAGAGTGATGAAGCCAAACAGTGTATGGGGATGATTAGGAGGCCATGATGGTCAGAGGTCAATGGGCAAATTTGGCCAGGATGCCGGGGTAACACCCCTACTCTTTTTCGAAGGACATCCTGGGATTTTTAATGACCACAGAGAGTCAGGGCCTCGGTTTAACGTCTCATCCGAAGGACGGTTCTCAATTTAATGTTAATATCAGCATTGTGTGACTGTGTGTGCATATTAGCATTGCATTGCCTGTAGATTTCGATTTATAAGCCTGTATTTCTCAGTCTAATGTCTAATTGTCATACCATCTTTCAACCCTAAAGGCAAATTAATGTTCCTTAAAAATGGTTCTCTTGGAAACAAATCTTGTGTAATCCCACGTACTGTATCTGTAGTCAGATGCACATTTAAAACTGAAATATAATCTAATTTCAGTCAATAGCATGTGTTTCATTAACACATAATCTTTTCCAAAAGATATGATCTGCCACCTGCAGCATCCTCACATGCGATATAGCCTACTAGCTGGGACTTATTCTTTACGTTTACAGACGTGACGTAATGACGCAATGACGAATGGCTGCATGCTTGTATTTCCCATGAAAACCTACCAGTACCACTCAAATTAGAAAACGTTATTACTAAGTGACAGTGAAATGACATACAGACAAGTATGGTGACCCATACTCAGAATTTGTGCTCTGCATTTAACCCATTCAAAGTGCACACACACAGCAGTGAACACACACCCAGAGCGGTAGGCAGCATTGCTGCGGCGCCCAGAGAGCAGTTGGGGGTTCAGTGGCTTGCTCTAGGGTACCTAAGTCATGGTATTGAGGGTGGAATGAACACTGTATATTCACTGCCCCCACCTACAATTCCTGCCAGACCTGAGACTCAAACTCACAACCTTTGGATTACAAATCCGACTCTCTAACCATTAGGCCACAACCTCCCTTACTAGCTTACTATTCTGAATTGGCGTAAGGTAAGGAGATTCGAAAGGAGAGTTTGGAACACCAGCCTGTTATGTCCTTTTCTCAAAAAGATCATTTTTATCCAAAAAAAAGCTACGGACTGCAGCTTTAAGTGAAAATGAAATTAAAAGTGTCGCTTGTGGCATTAATCTTAGATCTGCTCATTTTGCCTAATATTACAGCGTTGTGCATTCTAACCAATCTCGCTGACTGAATTCCGCTCTCTCGCGAATTCTCTCATCATAAACAACTAATTGCAGATGTACGTATGATAAACTCGCGCTAGATGGTAATGTTATTAAATGTTATTATTATTTTATGAGACCCACATCTGGTTATTCTTTATGAAGTGTTAATTATACTAACACTAGGCCTTGGAAGGGGTTCACCCTCTGCCTGCTTCTCTAGAGATTGCAGAATGATACATGACAGTGAAAAATTACTTGAAATAATCTTAAGAAAACTGTTAACATACAGTTACTGTGGTGTTAGAACCACCACTGTTCCCACACCTAGAAAGCCTGAGAGTGACACAGAGAGCGGTGGCTCTTTGTCAAGCATTAACATCCAGAAGCATCCGCTAGACCCACTTAGCACAGTCACAGGTGGCCGTCTAAAATCAGAGCTCATGAGATTCCAGGCATGGACGTCTGGGGCTGCCAGAGCTACTGCTCTTTTTCTAAGCACTTAGCTGCCCTGACATCTGTGTCACAATTTAGCAGGTGAGTTACTCAGGGGAGGAAATTGGGCTGTTCCTGAATGCATCAGCATTTTACACCTGCTCAAATGGATCATATTCAGGTTCTGTTGTTTTTATTAATATTTTTTTTTACATTTCAGATCATTTCAGAACAAATTTGCTCCAATTTTTTTTTTTTTCAAATGACTGACTGGTTACCCTGACGATTTTGCAAGTAATGAACTTGGATCTGTTTGTTCAGACAGTGTAGGTAAATTTCAGTATATTTTCATTTGGAAGACGCATTTATTCAAAGCAACTACATCACATGGTATACATTTTATCAGTTTGAAGCAATGATCTTGGTGGTGCTATAGTGCCATGTGCTACTGTTTGAACTACAGGAAATATAATGGGTTGCAATAGTAATGAACTTAGAGAAAAGCTTAAATGGGAAAAAAAATTAAGATTGTTAAGAAATCTCTTATGCTAACCGGACTGCATTTATTTGATCAAAAATACAATAAAAATAGGAATATTGTGAAATATTATTACAATTTAAAAGAACACTTAAATTAAAAGTAAAAAAATTTTTAAAAGTAATTTACTCCTGTGATGCAAAGCTGAATTTTCAGCATCATTACTCAATTCTTGTGTCACATGATCCTTCACAAATCATTCTAATATGCTGATTTGCTGCTCAAGAAATATTTTTTATTATTATTAATTTTTATTAATATGAAAGGAAAAGTTCACCCAAAAATGAAAATTTGATGTTTATCCACCCCAAGAGCATCCAAGATGTAGGTGACTTTATTTCTTCGGTAGAACACAAACGATGATTTTTAACTCAAACCGTTGCAGTCTGTCAGTCATATAATGGCAGTCAATGGGACTCACGGCTTTGAGAGAGAAAAAAAAACATACACAGACAAAACCAGCAGCTCGTGACGATACATTGAGGTCTAAAGACACGAAACGATCGGTCTGTGCAAGAAACTGAACAGTATTTATATCGTTTTGAAATCACATCTCCTGCTATTGAGATTAATTGGAATGCTAACAAATAACTACAGTATTTCCTGGTATTATAGACCACCTCGGTTCAGACTACAAACAACTAAATGGGTTCGAGTTGGATACTTGCTAAAAAACAATATAAAATCTTCGTCTTATATTCCAGAGTCCATAGAGGCTCAATTACAGTGTTTTTAGCCTTGGGTCAGAAATGATTTTCTGTTGGGCAAGCACCTTTGCCAATAAATAGTCATAGTAAAGTCTGAAAGAATACGAGGGCTGGAAGGGCTAATTAACACAAATTGCTCACACAGACCATCTCTGGCACGTTGCGTTTTAAATCAAAAGGATTAACTTCTCAAAAATGCTCTTTAACAGAAGCAAAGCAGTGAAAGAGCAGCGAACTAGAAGCTAGCGGCCCACCTCCTGCTCTCATTCACAAAGGTTTCAGAAAAATGTTAATATACTCCCTCTTATTAGTTTTCTTTGATGTTCATATTGCATATTTTCAAACCCTCATTTTGCCCTTCTTTCGGATATGTTCTTGTAAATTGGTTTAGGAATTAATGGCTTGGTTTCCTACCTTTGTAATAAGGCCTGTCTCATTTCTCATTCATACCTTTGTGTATGATTTTTTTTTTTTTTTTTTTTTTTTGCATGGAAAGTTATAAGAAAGGTTTAGTCTGTGCAGCAAGGCATGCAACCAATCAAAAACATATCAGGGCTACATTACTTACAATGAGGCAGTACACTTTATTCCCAACCTTATAAACCTAACATTTAAAGGTAAAGGTCACACCAAAAATGCAATATTTAAAATTATTGACTCTTATTTTACTATAATTTTGGAGATCTTCATGCATAAAATCTAGTCTAGAGGAAAGTAAGTTTATCAGAAAATAGTTATAAATCTCACTCCGAACTCTCATGTCCGCACCTCCAGAGTGCCCTCAAGTGTCTGCGCCTCCAGAGCGCCCTCCAGTGTCTCCGCTGGTCCCGTCCAGCTCCGCGCTGCCCGAGCGCCCCCAAGTGTCCGTGCTTCCAGAGCGCCCCCAAGAGTCTGCGCTTCCAGAGTGCCCCCAAGAGCCCTCTTCGGTGGGGGGGGGGGGGGGGGGGGGGGGGCATATAGTCATGGCCTGTGTGGCCAGGCCAAGGGGCAAGACCACGGAACTCCCTGATTGGCCATAGCCCCCTGAAAAAATAATATGGCCATGGCTCCCTGAGTCCCCTGATCCGCCATAGCCTCCTGAGTCTCCTGTCTCGCCATGGCTGCCTAGGTCTCCTGTCCCAGGAGACCTTATGTGTTCTTTATAAGCCTTGAGTTCAGTAGTCTTCTTTGTCGTGTCTTAAAGTTATGTTTACGCTGTTTATCCTGTTGTTGAATACGTTTACTCCATTAAAGAACCTGATTATTCAGAATCCCTCGTCTTCCTGCCTTCCTACATCAGCATCGCGTAACAGTAACACATGTGATTAATCACGATTAATTGTTGCCAGTACTAATATATATACACACACACACACACACACACACACATACACACATAGCTCCAAACCTGCTAGTACTCTATAGGTGACCTACAATGTTTTTCTATAAAAAAAAGCAATGTGTCCTGATGAGAACTTGTTGTTGTAGGACATTAGTTATGGGTGCCTGTGTGCGGTAGGCTGACAGTCGCTAACATTCCTCCATTCTAAATTTGCACTCTGTCATCGGGACCCATGGGGGTGATAATGAGAGAGAGCGAGCGAGAGAGAACAATGGCCCCATGCTGTCAGATGCAGAAGGTAAATAAGTGTTAAGTGTGTCAATGTATGTGTGTGAGGGCGTGTTTAGGGTGGGGGCCACCGAAGCCATGATGGATGGTCCCGGTCCTTACAGAAGATACACCGCCTACGGATCTACTCCCTGCGTTTTCACCCCTTTTACTGGCACCTCTGCAAAGGATCATTGCATGGCCCAACTCTTACCATGATCTACACCATTTTCCCTCAGCTCCTATACCACAAGTCTCCTTGTATTTGTCTCTTTGTCTCCAAGGAGGATGATTCTGAATCTAATTATGAGGTTGTTTTGTAATTAATTTGCAGTAAACACCTCACTCATTTAGGCAGGGAGTCTAATTCTCCTCTCACACAGGAGGCACCGCACTCTCACCGGCAGAGCCGCTCTATTTTCGGTGCTGTGAGTTCACTTCAAACGCTCAGACGGTGCCAGATCTCTCCCCTTGCCAGAGTGCTTTCGCTGTCTGGCTTTCTGAGGCCTTGAAAATTAATGTATTGTGACTTAAAAAGTGTTTTGCCCCGTAGAAATTGTTTAAATTAATGTTCATCGACCACTACAGAGCATTAGTCCACATTACCGCTGTGCTGCTAAACCAGCCGTTATCATTTTATAATGATATGAAATAAGTGTTTCCACACTTATTTTTCATCAAATAATTTGTCAGTTTTTGGTTTGCACTTATAAAAACTAAATATAGTTTGATTTTAAATGTGAACATATGATTTGAAAATTAAAACATAAAAACATAGTATAGTGCTATACTTTTCAAATAATAACTTGATAAATAAAATAAAATATTTTTGCATATCCAATGCTTCCCAAAATGTATTTTGACAATTTATCAAACCCAGTGCAATTTCTTTCAATGCAATGATAAAATATAATGATAAAAGATATATTGTAATTATATATATTAAATATTTTTAGATTTGTGGTTGTTTAAAATTATTGGAACATATTCTAAGAAAAGCCCTAGCATCGTTTGTTTGCATTTGTTTATCCTTTGATATTTTAGTTTGCATTTGTTTATCCTTTGATATTTTACTTTCTATGCATTATAAATTATTTTGTTTGGGGTTGTTCATACTAAATGTGTTTTTGCAGGATAGTGGACTAGAAAAAAATACAAGGTCTCAAGGTGCATTTTTCAAAAGCAGCACACTATCTACTTAGAGTTCAAATCATTTCTGTCCAAATAATTTTCACATATACCAACTCTACTCAGTTTAGTTCCATGAATCAGTTGTTGGCTGACTACAGCAAGTCTGTTTGCATAAAAAAAAACTTTTTTAAACACAGAAACTGCAATATAGCAAGTCTTCATTGGCTGTAACTCACAAAGTAAGCTTCCAAACACCAGCGAGGTCATTTATTCAGCCAAACACTGTTAAAAGTGTGCTCCTCGAAGTTTTAACGCCATTCTTGCTTATGGATATTTGACTTGCTTTGGTGTTCTGTCTCCGAAGCCCTTTTGGAAAGAGGGGCCCCAGTGGGATAAATTATAAGTTGAAGTAAATGAGGGTATTTTCATTAGAAAGCAGTGCTGTCAGCAGTACAGTACAGTGAGTACACCAGAGTACAGACAATGAAACAGAAACTCCCAACAGTCCCAAGACTGAAATGATTCTTCACTGTGCCCTTATCTCATAGGCAGTGGAGTAAAACCCCTTCATAGCATCTGCGATGCAATGTAAACATGGACCAATGCAAGACTTTCTTCAAACTACTTTCTTATTAAGGATTCTAAAGGAGTAGTCCAACCAAAATTAGGGCAAAAAATGTATTCACCTTCAGGCCAGATTTGGAGAAACATAGCATTACATCACTTGCTCACCAGTGAATGGGTGCCATCAGAATGAGAGTCCAAACAACTGATAAAAACATCACAATTATCCACAAGTAATCCACATTACTCCAGTCCATCAGTTAAAATCTTGTGAAGTGAAAAGCTACATGTTTGCAAGAAATAAATCCATCATTAAGGCATTTGAACTTTAAACAGCCCCTTCTGGCCAAAATACCAGTTCATAATCCATAACAACTCTTCCTCCAGTGGAAAAGTCCTCTCACATCAAAATCCACCAACATATCCGTTTAGAACTGTTTTGGACTGTTTTTGCTTATAAACAATGCTTGATCTGTGTATATTTGTCTCCTGATTCAGTCGAGACAGCTTATTCACAGGAGAAAGCAATATTATGGATTAGAGGACTCATATTTTAGTCATAAGCAACAGTCTGAATTTAAAAACATCCTAATTATGGATTTGTTTCTTACCAAAATTAATTTGAACTTTCATTCTAACGGCACCCATTCACTGCAGGTGAACGTTTCTCCAAATTTCTCTGAATCTGTTCCAATGAAGAAGCAAACTCATCTAAATTTTGGAGTACATTTTGAGCAAATGTTAATTTTTGGGTGAACTATTTCTTTAAATGTGTGACTCTCCTAAAATATTGCAATGACTGTTTAAGCGCTCCGACACGCCAACTTCTGGCTCATTTTTTGTGTTTTTGTTTTAAATATATAATGAATTACACTAAATTAACATGTTAAATTGACAGCCTAACTCATTAGCATTAGGATAAGGGATGAGCACAGAGGGAATACAGAGTGTGAGCAAAAACAGAAGAGAGAGAAACTGTCACAGGCCAAAATGCATTAATCACAATGATAAACCTCTCGCTTCTCTGCATATGGCCCTTTCCATATTAAACAAAGGAGACAAATCAGTTGACACATTCACCTGGAGGCCTTTTCATCAATCTGAAGAGCACAAGTGGATTTAAATGTGCTTCCAGCACAGGGCTGTGTGGGTCAAGGCAGATTCCTCATCAAACATCCTGCCGGACAAAAGCTTTGTGGTCTAGTGATATTTGCCACTTATAGCTCTGTTTGTAAAGCTTATGGATGTAGGTTTTTGTTTACCAATTAAGAGCCATACAAGCTGTTTGTGTGGCCCTGGTGGAGTTACTGAACATGCTGGCTCTACAAAAGCAGACAGGCGCTCTTTACAACATTTACTGTCATGCAAAATTAAACAATGCCCATGACATGAATGTGAATATGATTTATTGTTATTATAATTATGTATGAATGTTGCTATGAAATTGTTTATGCTGATTGGTGTTTAAGAAACATCTATTATAATTTTTATAGTTTATTCTTATTATTCATTGCCATAGCAAAAAAACATTTCTGAACAAGCTACACAAGTTTAATACTTAAAGTAACAATTCATCCAAAAAGGAAAATTTGTTTGAACTCACCCTCAGGTCATCCAAGATATAGTTTGCTTCTTTATCTGAACTGATTTGGAGAAATGTATTTCACATCACATCACATCACTTTCTCATCAATGGATCCTCTGCAGTGAATAGTGATTAAAAATCATCTGATTAAAAATCACAATAATCTACAAGTAATTTTAGTAATCTATATGCTGCATCTTTGTAAGAAACAAATCCATCAAGACATTTCTAGCCAAAAAAACCATATGAGTCCATATATAATAATGTTTCCTCCAGTAAAAATGTCCATCCTCTGTTGTCCTCTCACATCAAAATCCACCAACATATTGGTTTATTACTATTTTTTCACTTGTAAACTGTGCCTGATTTGTTCATATTTCTCTCCTGATTCAGATGAGATGACTTTTTCACTGGAGAATGCAATATTATGGATAAAGGAATCAGTGGTTTGAAGTAAAAACATCTTAGTAATGAATTTGCTTCTTACAAACACGGTTTATGGACTACTAACATTACTTGTGGATTATTGTGATTTTTTTGGACTCTGATTCTGACGGCACCCATTTACTGTAGTGACAAACCGGTGAACAAGTGATGTAATGCTAAATTTCACCAAATCGGTTCCTATGAAACAAACTTGAACTCTGTTTGGATGAAGCTGTAAAATGCCACCTAGTTGGCAAAGACAGCTCTTACACTTCCAAAACTAACAGGATAAAGATGGGTTTAAGGTTAATATGCCCACATATTAACTTTGAACGAGGCAATAAAGCATAAAATATAGAGCCTATCCACCATGTTGTTCTTTTATAGTGCATAACATTACATCTTTCTTTCCCATTTAACCACTAACTAAATCACCTTGAACGCTGCAGTCAAAAGCCTGCACAGTCTTTGAAGTGAGGATTTTCTTCTTTCGGTTTCTCTCCTCTATCCCGTAGAGTATTTGTTTGTACTGCATGTTAACCAGTGTACTCAGGGATACAATGAGAGGACGACTTCACCCAAGAGATTCTTGTGCCTTGGCATTTGCAAGCTTTTTTTTGTCTGCTCGATTTTATTTACCCAAGTACCATTCTAGCCCCTTGACAATACTCTAAACCAGTTCTGGCTAACAGAGTTCATATATTCTTATTAGCTAGACAACAGAAAGTGTGTTATCTTACCTGGCCAGACACACCAGAAAATAATGTTGGTAAAAATGCACAAATTGGGGTTAAGGCTGAATAAAAGTGCTTTTTCGTTTGACTGCCAGGTCATTTCTTTTTGCGACAAAGTGTACTTTGTTTTAAGGGCTGGTTAGAATTATTTTTGTTAAGCTTCTGTTTCATGAGCTGTTTTTGATGCAACTTCTTTAACAGAAACTGCATAAAAAACTAAGATAAAAAGTCATAGCATTTCAATCAGTACTTGCTGAAATATTTGTTAAAATTTAGATGTTGTTGTTGTTCATTTCAACAGCAAAGGTTAGATTTAAAAAGATGCACAATGACAATACATAGCCACTCAACTGGTTGATCGTGCCAACTATCTGATGTTTCCATATATTCATGTCTACCATGGCAATGCTAAAATCGTTATTGAATGTAATGAAAATTACCTTAGAGGACTTCAGTATTAATATTACTTAATATTTTATTTAACTGAAAATTGAGTGTTTAATCTTATTATTATACATCACTGACACTCTATCCCTTAGTATCAATTTGATACTAAGTGCTTTGACACAATCTGTATTGTTAAAAGCGCTATATAAATAAAGGCGATTGACTTGACTATTGTTGCAGTATTCATCTTGCTTGTTTTGATTATATCGCACAATGTAATGAACAAAAGCTTTGACGTAAAATTATAAAATATTTGGTAACCCTTTAGTATAGGGACCATTTCTCAGTTGCTTATTAGCATGCCTTTTAATAGCATTTTGGCTGTTTATTAGTACTTATAAAGCAGATATTCTGCTCGACGATATTCTACATCCCTAATCTAAATTTAACAACAACCTTACTAACTATTAATAAGCAGAATATTAGTAGTTTACTGAGGCAAAAGTCACAGTTAATAGTTTGTTAATAGAATTGGACCTTAAAATAAAGTGTGATCAAATATTTTAACTAAAATTTATATTTCACATCCACATATTAATTTATTTGGTGAGAATCTGCTCCACGTTACTGCGTCATTTAACAATATTTTGACAATAAAATGCAGATATAATGCTTTGCAATGTCATAATTCATAAATAAAACATTACAACTTGATGAGCACATTTTAAAGAAATATCGCACTGTTCATAGAAATTAGTATTTTGGTAAAGCTCGTCAGCAAAAGTCACTGAGGGGTGGAGCTTAGTTAAAGGGATAGTTCACCCAAAAATGAAAATTTGATGTTTATTTGCTGTGGACCATTGACATTCTATCTACAATCTGAATTAGGAGTGTCAATGGCCCATTTGAGAGATAGGTGGCGGTAATGCACTTATTAGTCTGCGATCTGCCATAAAACAAGAAGAAGAAGAAGACGCGTCATGCGCCGGCTGTTGTGTGAACGCGCTCAGGAGAGTTGGACGGGGCGGCGTGTCAGAGGTGAAAAAAAAACTATTTAAATACTGTTCAATTTCTTGCACAGACCGATCGTTTCGTGTCTTTAGACCTCAATGTTTCATCACGGGCTGCAGGGTTTAATTTGGTTTTGTCTGTGTATGTTTTTTTTTCTCTCAAAGCCTTGAGTACCTACCATTGACTAACATTATATGACTGACAGACTGCAACGGTTTGAGTTAAAAATCTTTGTGTTCTACTGAAGAAACAAAGTCACCTACATCTTGGATGCAGATAAACAAAATTTTCATTTTTGGGGGGGGGGGGGTGAACTATCCCTTTAAGAGCAATCATCAATTAATTAATTATAAAAAAATTTAAACTGTTGGAAAATTGGTCCAATTTTTTACAACAAATATTATATTCGTAAACTAAAATTACATGCTATTTCAGTGTCCAAGTAAAAAAGATGGCAAAATATTGACCGCGTTAAAAACACAATTTGTCAAGAAAAACCCTGACAATGACAAAAAGGGAAAATTAACAGTTTACCCTTACGATGTTTTTGCATTTGTTAGGAAAACGCAGTTGTTTTGTATTCCCTTATCCAGACGGTTACAACAAAATAAATAAATAAATAAAATCATGTGAAAGTAATTCCCTGTCATGTTCGTATGTGTTTCAGCATAACAACATTGACATTCTGTAACAACACAGTCAAAATGTATCTATTCTACAAGAGAAGCGGCACCAGACAAATGTGTAAATTAAGACAACAATGTCATGCTGCTGTGAGCTCCTTCCAGGGAAATGAAAAGTTGTCAGGGTTCAATGATAAGCTACAGGCCTGATCCCTGGAGAAGTGTTGCATTGAAGATATTAAAGACGATGTTTTTTCTCCCTCTTGCCTTCCGGCCAACAACATCTCTGCCAACAAACACTTTTAGTGCAAATTGCAGTGCAAGGCTGGCGAGGTAATTCGCACTTACAGATAATAAAAATTATTTAGCTAAACCTTAAAAGTGGTGCAGGAAACCAAGGTAGAGTGTTTATGTACCTTAATTTTTGCAGAATGCATCTGTAAGACTATACTGTCAAAGGATAATTGGATCACTTCCATATATGACTCTTATGAACACTATGAATCATTTAAAGCGGTGACATCATACATCTTACTGTATATAGATTGCTTATGGTGACTCTCATGCAATTATGTCATTACTGACAGCAGGAAATTGCTGAAGAAATTGCATCCACCTGCATCAAATGCCCCTCTGGATGCCTTCAGCTTACTTTCAACAGTGCTCATTTCATAGAAAGCATTCAAATCTTGAAAGGGGCGTAGTAAAGCAGCTTTTTTGCATAAAGCTGATGCTGATTTTCAGTAGCTGACATGGTGAGCAACAGGTGTTTTTGTAGTCTTGCGAATCAAGATTTAAATTTATGATTTAAAATTGGGATAAATATTATCTGTTAAGGGTTGTTGTATAATTTCATGCATTCAAGCCCCTAAAAAAATCCATAAAATGCCGCTATTGTGTCTTTGAGCAAGACAGCTCCTCTCAGGTCGCTGCAGGTGGACTGACTTTGGACAAAACTTTGGGAAAAGTGCAAGCTGAGTGACTAAACTGCAAAGGAGTACTAGTGAGTTCTCTGCTGTTAACTCTCTGCAAGTGGGTGCCATTTATTATGCTGCACAAACATTTTGTAAGTTCATACTGAGACCAGTGGGGGATAAAACACTTTTAAGAAGTCCTTTTTGGCAGTAAACAAACCAGGCCTGAATTAAATCAACTTAACATGAACTCCAAAAAGTGAAGTACAATAATGCACTTATTTCCCTGCAGACCAACTGAATTAGTAAGCACTTACTGCCACATTTATACTATGATAAGAACAGGTGTTGCACCCACATACTTTGTTTACATCACTTTGCAAGGTCAAAGAGTACAAGCAAGAAAAAAGGAAATGGAAGAAAAACGTCAACAGCTCAGAATCAGTTGCTAAATGTCTGAGGGTGAATTGTGTTCATTTTACCACCTTTGAGTTCTGCATTCTGCAAAGCAATGTCATGTAGTAATTATGCACTCTTTTGTAATGTGACTTAACTTAATAAATTAGACAAATGGGGGGGACTTCAACAAAGCCAACTTCAGAACAATAGCTCCAAAATACTTTCAACACATCACCATCAACACGCGTGGTGATCGTGTACTTGATCACTGCTACTCTCCTTTCCGGGACGCCTACAAATCGCTCCCCCGCCCACCTTTCGGCAAATCGGACCACACTTCCGTTCTGCTCCTGCCTGCTTATAGGCAGAAACTGAAACGAGAAGCACCCGCCCTCAGGACAATTCAATGCTGGTCGGACCAATCAGACGCTATACTACAGGACTGTTTTGATCACGTGGACTGGGACATGTTCCGGGCAGCGTCTGATGACGACATAGAGGTGTACTCAGATACTGTAACGTGTTTCATCAGGAAGTGTGTAGAGGATGTAGTACCGACAAAAACAATCCGCATCTACCCCAACCAAAAACCGTGGATTAACAGCGATGTTCGAGCAGCCTTGTCAGCGCGGACATCTGCCTTTAAATCCGGAAACTCTGACGATCACAAACAAGCCAGTTACGATCTCAGGAAATCAATCAAAGCTGCCAAACGACAATATAAAAACAAAGTTGAAGAACAATTCAAAACCAACAACGCAAGAAGCATGTGGCAGGGTATCAACAACATCACAGATTTCAGAGGGAATAAACCAGCTACTGTGAACATTGCCGCCTCTGTACCGGACGAACTTAATCACTTTTATGCTCGTTTCGAGGCTCACAACACCGCCCACACAGAGCGCGCTCCCGCGGCTGTGGCAGAAGAGGCGAGCGCACTTTCCTTTTCTGTCGCAGATGTAACCCGATCCTTCCGACGGGTGAACATCCGCAAGGCTGTGGGTCCCGATGGCATCCCAGGCCGTGTGCTCCGAGCATGCGCATTCCAACTGGCCGGGGTTTTCACAGACATTTTTAACCTTTCCCTCTCTCTGTCTGTGGTTCCCGCATGCTTCAAAAAATCCACCATTGTGCCCATACCAAAGAAAAATAAAATCACATGCTTGAATGACTGGAGGCCCATTGCTCTGACACCCATCTTCAGCAAGTGCTTTGAGAAACTCATCAGAGACTACATCTGCTCTGTGCTGCCTGACTCACTGGATCCCCTACAATTTGCATATCGCAGAAACCGTTCCACAGACGATGCTATTGCCTTCACCCTGCACACTGCTCTCTCCCACCTGGAAAATAAGAACACCTATGTGAGAATGCTGTTTGTGGACTACAGCTCAGCATTCAATACCATAGTGCCTGCCACACTGGTTGAGAAGCTCCAGACTCTGGGACTAAACGGATCTCTGTGCAGCTGGATCCTGGACTTCCTGACAGGCAGATGTCAGGTGGTCAGAATGGGCAACAACACTTCATCCCCGCTGACCCTCAACACTGGTGCTCCTCAGGGCTGCGTCCTCAGCCCACTCCTGTACTCCCTGTACACACACGACTGTACAGCAACACACAGCTCCAACGTCATCGTCAAATTTGCTGACGACACAACGGTGATAGGCCTGATCACTGACAACGATGAGACGGCCTACAGAGAGGAGGTGAGAACCCTGACTAAATGGTGTCAAGAGAACCACCTCTCACTCAACATCGACAAGACCAAGGAGCTGGTGGTGGATTTCAGGAGACAGAGCAGAGAACACACACCCATCACCATCGACATGACACCTGTGGAGCGAGTAAACAGCTTCAAATTCCTCGGTGTTCACATCACTGAGGATCTCACATGGTCCGCTCACACAGATGCAGTGCTGAAGAAGACACACCAACGCCTCTTCTTCCTGAGACGGCTGAGGAAGTTTGGAATGAGCCCCAGCATCCTCAGATCATTCTACACCTGCACTGTGGAGAGCATCCTGACCGGCTGCATCACCGCCTGGTTTGGAAACAGCACTGCTGGCAACCGCAAAGCTCTGCAAAGGGTCGTGCGAACTGCCCGTCACATTGTTGGAGGTGAGCTTCCCTCCCTCCAGGACATCTACACCAGGCGGTGTATAAAGAAAGCTCGGAGGATCATCAGTGACTCCAGCCACCCGTCCCACAGACTGCTCTCTCTGCTGCCCTCAGGAAGACGTCTCCGCAGCATCCGATCCCGCACTAGCCGACTGAGGGATAGCTTTTTTCCTCAGGCTATAAGGCTAATGAACAGTCAAAACTAACACACCCTACAGCACACTCCCACTTTACAATATACCACGCACTGCACTTTAATTCCACACAGTTCAAACTGGACTACCAGTACACTACTGCACAAATACAACAATCTTTTTGCCAGCACTGGATACCATCCAATGCACATCCATGACATTTGCACATCCGGTTTATATATAATCTGCTGCATCTCGCATATTACTGTGTGTATATAACGTAGAATGTGTACTGCATACTGTGTATAATGTGTATCGGTAACTGTATGTCTGTCTAATAGTACACTGTGTGTACTGAGTATATGTATGTGTATATTACACATTGTCATCTGTATAAGTCTGTACGTATGTATGATAATGTCTATATGTAAATTGTTTTTGCAGTGTCTGGAGCACGCTCTCAAGAATTTCACTCACGAAGGCACACGTGCTGTGGTGATGTGACAATAAAAGTGATTTGATTTGATTTGATTTGAAATGGTAACAAACACCAATATAACCCCGTGAACACACTACTTAAAGTGTGATTTCAGGTATGTCTCTTCTGTATCTCATCTCAATTATGTTCATATAATAATAATAATAATAATTATTATTATTATTATTATTATTGTGTGTGTGTGTGTGTGTGTGTGTGTGTGTGTGTGTGTACATTCAGTTTTAAAGCTGTATAGATGTTAGATGTGTATAAATGTTGGGACATTTTTTAACTTAACTATATATTTTCAACATTTATATTGCCTTCCAAAACATGTAAGCTGCCCATACTGTATGCACATTTGCACCCCCATACCATCAGAGATGCTGGCTTTTGAACCGAACGCTGATAACACGCTGGAAGGTCTCCCTCCTCTTTAGCCCGGAGGACCTGGTGTCTGTGATATCCAACAAGAATGTCAAATTTGGACTCGTCTGACCATAGATCACTTTTCCACTTTGAAACAGTCAATTTTAAATGAGCCTTAGCCCACAGGACACGACTGTGTTTTTGGACCATGTTCACATATGGCTTCCTTTTTGCATGATAGAGCTTTAGTTGGCATCTGCAGATGGCACGGCGGATTGTGTTTACCGACGGTGGTTTCTGGAAGTATTCCTGGGCCTATTTAGTAATGTCAATGACAGAATCATGCCAATGAGTGATGCAGTGTCATCTGAGGGCCCGAAGACCATGGGTATCCAACAAAGGTCTTTGGCCTTGTCCCTTATGTACAGGGATTTCTCCAGTTTCTCTTGGAGAAACTTCAAAACTTCATCTTTTGATGATGTTATGCACTGTAGATGATGAGATTTGCAAAACCAAAAATTTGAAGTTGAGGAACGTTGTTTTTAAAGTATTCCACAATCTTTTTATGCAAGACTCAGCAATATATGTATGTTTACATGCTCATGCACTACAAATCATCCTGCACTGTTGTACAGTATTTGTGAAGCATTCGTATAGTTTGTATTTTTTACATTTATTTACATTTATTCATTTAGCTGACGCTTTTATCCAAAGCGACTTACAATTGCTATATATGTCAGAGGTCGCACGCCTCTGGAGCAACTAGGGGTTAAGTGTCTTGCTCAGGGACACATTGGTGTCTCACGGTGGATTCGAACCCGGTTCTCTCACACCAAAGGCATGTGTCTTATCCACTGCGCTACCACCACCCCCACCCCTTTTTATCTTCTATTTTTTAGTTTGTATAGGGTAATATTTATGTGAAGCATTCATATAGTTGTATTTTTTATCCTTTATTCTTTTAGTTTGTATAGGGTAAATACTTATATATAGTATACTTATAGTTAAATCTGTCAGTAGGTTAGTAGTGTATAGGTTTATAGTGTTTTTTACTTCATTGTTGTATGTCTGTATTTATGTAGCACCGTGGTCCTGCGAGACACGACATTTCGTTCCACTGTATGTCCCCACATGTAGCGGAATGACAATAAAGCTCAACTTGACTTGACTTGACTTGACTCTTTCAGAGATTGGAGCTCCCAGCTGAATCTTTTTTGAGACCTTTAGCAGGCATCAATTTTGAAATGAGCTCATTTAGAGGATAAAAGTATAGAATTTCTCTGTTTAAAAATGTATGTTCTCTATGTTCTATAGTGAATAAAATATTGGCTCATGTGATTTGAAAGTCTTTTAGTTTTCATTTTATTCAAATTAAAAAACAAAAAAACATCCCAACATTTCCGGAATTCAGGTTATAGATAGATAGATAGACAGACAGACAGACAGACAGACAGACAGACAGACAGACAGACAGACAGACAGACAGATAGATAGATAGATAGATAGATAGATAGATGGATAGATAGATATGGCAATGAATCTGTCCTCAATGGCAGGAAGTGGTGTCCCTGTGATGCGTTGGGCGGTTTTCACCACCCTCTGCAGTGCCTTGCGGTCAGCAGCTGAGCAGTTCCCATACCAGACTGTGATACAATCGCACACAGTAGAATCGGTAGAAGTTCACCAGGATGGCTGGAGACAGGTGGTTCTTCTTCAGTGTCCTAAGGAAGAAGAGGCGTTGGTGAGCCTTCTTGACTAGGCTGGATGTGTTGGTGGTCCAGGTCAGGTCCTCCGAGATGTGGGTTCCCAAGAACTTGAAGCTGGAGACACGTTTAACAACCATCCCGTTAATGTGGATGGGGTCATGCGTCCCACTTTTCTTCTTCCTGAAGTCCACAATAAGCTCCTTTGTCTTGCTGGTGTTGAGGAGCAGGCTATTGTCAGCACACTATGCAGCCAGGTGCTGTACCTCCTCCCTGTAGGCAGTCTCATCGTTGTCTCTGATGAAGCCAATCACTGTGGTGTCGTCAGCAATCTTGATGATGGAGTTGGATCCATGCACAGGCCTGCAGTCATGGGTGTAGAGGGAGTAGAGAAATGGGCTCAGCACACAGCCCTGTGGTACGTCGGTGTTGAGTGTGATGGTGGTGGAGCAGGTGTGGCCTGACCTAATATGCTGAGGTCTGTTGGTCAGAAAGTCCATAATCCAGCTGCAGTGGGAGGTGTTAACACCCAAGTCACCAAGTTTAGTGATCAGCTTGGAGGGAATGGCGGTGTTGAATGCTGAGCTGAAATCAACAAACAACATCCGTGCATATGTGTTGTTGTTTTCCAGGTGTGTGAGTACCGAGTGCAGTACTGTGCATACTGCATCCTCAGTGCTTCTATTGCTTCTATAGGCAAATTGGTGTGGGTCCAGTGTGGGTGGGAGGAAGTTCTTGAGGTGTGCCAGGACCAGTCGCTCAAAGCACTTCATAACAATGGGTGTGAGTGCTACGGGGCGGTAGTCATTCAGGCACGTTGGGGAGGAGTGTTTTGGCACTGGATGTGGACTTAAAGCATGTTGGCACCGTTGCTTGGGTGAGTGACAGGTTGAAAATGTCTGTGAAGACCTCTGCGAGCTGCTCTGCACATGTCCTGAGCACGCATCCAGGAATGCCGTCGGGGCCAGCAGTCTTGCATGCATTGATCCGGCTCAATGCTATGCAGACATCTGTGGAGGTGAGTTTGAGGGTCTGATGGTCTCCTGAGAGTGTGATCTTGGTGGCTGTCTCCTTGTTGTTGTTGTCAAAGCGAGCATAAAAGTCATTTAGCTCATTAAGGAAGGAGACGTCTGTGACCGTCAGAGTGGAGTTGCATGGCTTGTAGTCACTGATGACCTGGATGCCCTGCCACATGCGCCGGGGGTCAGAGTTGGAAAAATGCTCCTCTACCTTTAGCTTGTAGCAGTGCTTGGCCTTCTTGATGCCCCTCTTCAGGTTAGCCCTGGATATGCTGTAGGCCTGAGCGTCATCTGATCTGAAAGCAGTGTTGCGGGCTTTCGGCAAGAGCCGCACTTCCTTTTTCATCCATGGCTTCTGATTAGGGTACGTTGTGATCTGTTTCTCTGTTGTAACACTGTCAATGGAGGTATTGATGTAATCCAATACAGAGGTGGTATAGATATCAATGTCCGTGTGAGACCCACTGGCAGCCTGAGAAGCAAACATACTCCAGTCCGTGGAGTATATTTAATCATATATTTCATCCCAATATTTCAATATAAGCCATTATTCAGCTATAAAAAATAATTACCAGAATTTAAAATATCGGTGCATCCCTATTTAAGCCAGAAACATCAAGAGCACTCAACCACCACAAAGCAACACACCTTTCAACCTACAAATAGATTTGCTGTCTCTACATATTAAACCCGAGATGAGAGAAAGTGTTTAAAAAAAAATCTAACTTTACCTTAACATACAAAGAGCACTTATAAAAAGACAGAAAACAACTGACCTCTAACAAACCCCCGAGGCTAATGCTTGCTATTCACTGTCTGTGGTCTGACTAGTCTGCCCTCATTTTACACTCTTTCTGCCCGGCAGCACGTTGCAACTGACCTTAACTACAAAATCATAAGAACTAGTCATCTTTAACTCCCCACAGAGGCAGCGTGGAGCCTGGCCAGGGTTGCAGTGACACCATCACACCTGCTTCTACAGCGGGTAGCTGGCAGTTCAGTGACTCATAGTCAGATCGCCAACAGTTACGACGGAAAAATACTTATCTATGCCAAAAACGCAGATACAGAGCCACAAGAGCATCTCTGTGAAGGTAAAAAGTGAATTATGTGATCTTTTGTAGTAGAGATGAGTGGATATAGTAGCTTTGTCAGGCTTTTGGGATCCACCGTTGCAGCCATTTTGCACTATTCTGAAAAGATTTCACACATCGTAAGAAGTTTATGTGTACATGAAGAGCTGGAGTTACAATTTTCACGCCACAAAGCAAGAACTAGTAGATATCCACAAGTCTGGTTTATAGTAATATCTACATTGCAACGTGTCAGTTGAAGTGAAAGTGCTTTGAAATGCTTTCTTCTTTTTTACTGTCAGATTTGCCCGCCTGTACACCTCAGATGTCTCAAACTAAACCTCTTTCATGGAATGAAGAGAGCATTTATTGCAGTTCCAGTCTGAAAGGGAGGGATAAATTGTCAATATGATGTCTGAGGTATTTTCCTGTCGAAAGAGTTTAATGGGAGAGCTTGTGGGGAGGCTGATGGCTGGCTTGTGTATCTGACTCACAGGCGTTACACAATGATCAGCCCACGTGTGTTTGCAAAAAAGCCGGACCGTCACACGCATTGCTAAATGATTCCTCGGATAATCGCACGAGACTCCAACTGAGTGCATTTTGCCTCAGTGTAACTCAAGCTTATAATTTCAAATGGATGCAGCACAAATTACAGCACAACAGTGTCATTCTCAAATCTATGCCATTCAGATTTCTTTGAATGCAGGAGAACTGAAGGAACAGCTGGAGTTTAGAACTCTGCCGTTATTGGTAGAATGTGGTATGTACAATGAAAAATACCAGAATTAAAAATTATAATACACAGACATTTTAGAAAATTGGCAGGACAGCATCTTCAAACATTTTCAGTTAAAGGCTTGCAAATTCACTGTCTTGTGACACATCGTACACTTAATTGCTTAGAAACCTTTAAAACTGACTTGCTAATTTGACTAGATTGAAAAAGACTGAACAAAATGTCATTTCACAACAGGAGAACACCGAAAAAAAAGAAAGAAAATTATGAGGTAAAAACTCTCAGACCTCATTTTCAGTATCTCGTGTTGGCAGCCATACCTTGATAAAGTTAGAATTAAGAAAGCTATCAAAAAAATAGCCCTAAATATTCAAAATATTATGGCTGTCATTGTGAACATTTACAATAAATTTATTAAAATTATTTTTACAGCTAACAACAGTTAACAGTTCAACAGTTGATTCAAGTTGAGCTAATGAATCAACAAATGCCATATATGTATATATTGAATTAATTCAATTGTGATACATATGTAAATACATTTATGCAGCATCTGTGCATTAAGTAGTCTTTATAAATTATGCATATATGCTGTTTTAGATGCAAAATTTTCCATGTGGACAAAAAGGCACCCATATCCACTGATTACCGACCTCTGGAATATATGCAAAATAGCAAGACAAGCTAATGCTTTTTCAGAGATAACCCAAAACTCTCAAAAGTTCTTGTGTTTGAGAGACACTGACTGTGATAAAGATCGTGACAGATAAAATCAGTGTGGCAAAATGTCATCTTTTTAGTTTTAGATGCTTGAGTTGCCGCAGGGGTTACAGAATCAGATAAAGACACATCCTCTTATTAAAGATTCATCAGCCTCTGTCACCGAATGAAACTTGCGGCAATAATTCATTGTGGGGCAGAGTGAAAGAAAAATTATTGTTATCTCAACCCAGCACAGACAAAGGTGCCAGTTTTAAACTCCCTCAAGGAAACAAGCATTCCCTCCAGATTATGTTGCTGTTTCCCAGTTCTCTTTGTTATTGAGAAAGAGAGACAGGATGGCTCGGTGGGCAGCCAGTCCATGATTTACTGTTAGTCTGGCCTTTGTACCTTTCCTGTATAGCAGGATTGTGTAAAACAGCTTTCATTAAAATGACAAAATAATTGTTTTTCTACAGTACTTATAAAATGCATCAAATTATCAAATTGTCTGTCTTGGCTGAGTGTCATAAATGCTTCATGCTCAGGAACATTAGACCAGCATGAAGAAAAACAGAATAAAGAGCAACAGTGACCCCTGGAGTTTAAAAGGATACAGGTGGGAATTCATCTCTGTGCAATCACTGACACAAAGCAGGTGTGGTTTTATTTATAACAAATAGTGTTATTTCAGGGGTCAAGCTTTGGCTGGTTAGCAGCAGTAGTTAACCCCTGCTGGTAGATTCCATAAAATACATTATGTGGCCAAAAAGCTAACCATTCAAAAGTAGCCATGTTTTCCAAATTAATTGCAAATATTTTATTACAGTATAGCTGATGTTTTACCAGTTTTTGAAGGGTTCTCAATAGCATCAAATGTACTTACGGGGCTGTGTACTCTAATACCTTTGCGTACCTGTGGTGTAAGACCTCTTGGTTTTCACATTAAAAGACTATAGTTCTTGTTGATCCAGTCTCTTCTGGACCTTCATGTAACTCCTTTTTTCTCCTAAATTCAAAAATAGCAGTTATAAAGGCTAAAACATTATTATAGACTAAAATACTCAGATACTCAGCAATACACTCTACAAAGGTTCCAAAAATTAGCTTTCATAGCAATGCCATAGAAGAACCATGTTGGTGTTCCCTCTCAAGCTTTCACGAGACATCACAGAGACATTTCTCCGTTATGGGAACTCCTTCCCTTCAACCTTTCCTGAAGTCCTATTGGCTCACGCCAGTCCAAATTAATCGCATGCAAATACTGAGGACCTCAAGAGGCAGTATGAAATGTGGTGCCTGCGACAATTACATCAGAATCTTTTCCTTCACAACTGATTCCTGTTAGAAGATGACGTCCTACTGCCGTATTTGCGCGGAACCAAGCGACCCGTCGGATAGCCACGACCACTGCGTCGCCTGCCTGGGCCTGGCCCACGCGGAAGCGGCTCTGGAGGAGTCTGACTGCATGCACTGTGCAGACCTGCCGATGCGTGTGCTGAAGACTCGCCGGAATGTGGCCCGTGGCCTCCTTGGGGTGAGGCACACTGCCGCCAGCAAGCCACTGGTGGGCCCCCCTCCCCTACCCGAAGGTGAAAGCGACAATTTGGCGCGAAGCCAGCGTTCTCAACGGTCGCCTCGATCCCCAGTCATCTTCTCCGATGATTGTTTCCGTCCCCCTCTGTCCATCGCAGACTTTGTTTCCTTCAGCCAGGAAGGCGAGGAGGACTCTATGTCCGTTTCAGCCTCAGAGAAGGAGGACTGGGCTGAATCGGAGCGGGATCGCTCCAACAGTGAAGGAATCACGGACCTCCAAGAGGAGCACATAAGTGTCATGAATAAGGCTGTCCAGGAGTTGGAGCTCTCTTGGAATTCTCCAGGGGAGCCGGCCAAGAGCAAGCTAGATTCCTGGTACTTAAGGTCCAGCCGCCACCAAGTTGACTGGAGAACATGCCGTTCTTTCCCGATGTCCACGATCAGCTCGTCAAAACATGGTCTGCGCCACAATCGGCGCATGTCCACTCAGCGACGCATTTTTTTTCTCCTAAAACTGTTATAAATGCTAAAACATTATTATAGACTAAAATACTCAGATACTCAGCAATCCACTCTATAAAGGTTCCAAAAATGAGCTTTCATAGCAATGCCATAGAAGAACTATGTTGGGTTCTCCAAAGAACCTTTCTGTAAACAATTACTAAAATAACCATTTTAGTTTGAAGTCAATAGTCAATATTTTCCCAGTTACATTTTTCAAGGGCTCCTAAAAGCTTGAAATGTACTTACAGGGCTATGTAAGAACCTCTGTGGTGTAAGATCTCTTGGTTTTATCTTTGAAAGACCAGTTCTTGTTTATGCAATCAAAAACATTGCAAAAATAGGACAGTTACAAATGGCTAAAACATTATTTTAGAAACATTATTTTAGCTTCCAAAAATAGTTTTTCACAGTGATGCCATAGAAGAATCATTTTGGGCTCCCCAAAGAACCTTTCTCTGGACAGTTATTAAAAGAATAATTTTTCTTTGCATAAAGTCAGTATTAGTCAATATTTTACCAGTAACATTTATCAAGGGCTCTTAAAAGGATGAAATGTACAAGGCTGAGTGCACCATTGCTTTCAATGGAAATCCTAATGGATAGCTTTCCTCGGGTAAATTAGACCTCTTCATTTCTTCTTGATCCAATAATTTGAACCTAAACGCAAAGATAGGACAGTTACGCAAGACTAAATCATTAGACAAAAATACTGGGGCACCTTTTTTTCATTATAAAAACTTTCTGTGGAATGGAAAATTTCCATGGATGTTAAAGGTTCTTCATGAAATCATATATGCCAAAAAAGAACCTTCATTTTTAGGAGCGAGCAGAGATATACCATACTCTCTACCTCACCATCAGGGAGCTGCAAATTGATTCGCAGGTGTCTATAGCCATATTTAGACGATAATTGTTTTACATGGATACGTCATTTCGGCATTTATATGAGCTAGCAGGCCATTTTATAGCTGTGCGAATCTGAATCTGTTTTTTTCTTACATTACCCAGGTAAATGTTCTCAGCTGAATTGTTTTTTGACAAACACCAGGGTCGTATGGTTAATTCAGTGTATTATCATCTCGGAGTTGACAAAGCGGAAGTGGCACAATAGTGACTGTGAAAATCCTACAGTAACTGGGTATATTTTACATGTTTGCAGATAATGAGAATTTGTGTGCTTGGCGCATGCAGTACTGAATCTCCCTTTAGTCAGAGCATAAAGTGGTGTTATTTTAGTTTTATTTACACACTAATATTTTAAATTAGCTACTATTTTTATATATTCAGTTTTTATTTTAGTGTTTTTCCTATTCTTTGTCATTTTTATTGTTTTGTTCCATTTAGCTTTAATTTTGTTGATTTAATTTTGATTTAATTTAGTTTTATTTTTTTCTTCTTATTTTCTTTGATTTTTTTTATTTATTAATTATTTTCCTTCTATATTGTTATTTTAATTTAAGTTACTTTTCTAACATTTCTCTTTTTTTTTTAATTAGAAACATTCTGCATCAACATTCCAAAGTTTTTACATTAACATTCTAAAACGTTTTCATCTATATTTTATTTGTTATACTTTATTTTAAGGTGTCCTTGTTAAAGTATAATTATACATATAAGTATTTAGTAATATTAATTAACTAAAAGACTTTCAAATCACATGAGCCAATATTTTATTTACAATAGAACATAGAGAACATAACAAATGTTTAAACTTTTAAAATTTTACACTTTTATCCACTAAATGAGCTCATTTCAAATTTGATGCCTTCTACAGTTCTCAAAAAAGTTGGCAAGAGGGCAACAAAGGGCTAAAAAAGCAAGAAATTTTGAAAAGATTCAGCTGGGAGAACATCTAGCTACTAAATAAGTTAATTGACATCAGGCCTGATTAGCTACAAAAGGGATGTCTTAGAGAGGCAGAGTTTCTCAGAAGTAAAGATGGGCAGAGGCTCTCCAATCTGTGATAGAGTGCTTAAAAAGATTGTGGAATGCGTCAAATTGCAAAGGTTTTGCAAATCTCACCATCTACAGTGTATAACATCATCAAAAGATTCAGAGAAACTGGAGAAAACTCTGTGCGTAAGGGACAAGTCTGAAGACCTTTGTTGGATGCCCGTAGTCTTAGGGCCCTCAGACGACACTGCATCACTCATCAGCATGATTCTGTCATTGACATTACTAAATGGGCCCAGGAATACTTCCAGAAACCACTATCAGTAAACACAATCTGCTGTGCCATCTTCAGATGCCAACTAAAGCTCTATCATGCAAAAAGGAAGCCATATGTGAACATGGTCCAAAAGTCCCGTCGTGTCCTGTAGGCCAAGGCTCATTTAAATTGGACTGTTTCAAAGTGTTCCCAAAATTTTCAACATTTCAGTGGAAAAGTGTTACCAACATTTCCGGAATTTGGGTTGTAAAGTGTTACCATTTTATATTATTTTATTCCAGCTTTATTTCAGTTATCGAAACCTATTTTTTTAAGTTAAAAAAACAAAACAAAAAAAAAACATCTTAAACCACCATAAATGAGTTTGCTGGTGTAGCTTAAACCAGTTAAGACCAGCAAACCATTTTAGCCTGGTTTCTATTTAGCAGGGTGAAAACTGGAAAACATGAATGGCAACAGTTTAACCCTTTGATATAACATATTGTTAATTAAAGTAATATTAGCAATCAAATGTGTATTACAGAGGTGGTGTCTTTTAATTATGCAGTTTAAGCTGCCTGATTTTCAATATCATGCTCTCTCTGGACCGTAATGAAGGCAAAATGTACCTGGCCTACAGTATATGAATATGAATGAAAAATTACGATGCAACTCCATCGTTCTTGTGAATTAATTGCCCCACGAATGCCGTTTTATCACGGATGAGGCATGCAAATGTTCTTTTATACACATCACCCTGACAAACAATTAGCATCCAAATGTGCTTATGTCATAATTCTCATTCCAAGAGCCATTTGAGTTCAGTCTGTGGGGAAAAAAAGTCGGGTGACATAGATTTATATTGACTATGTCCTCATAAACCACAAAACAGAGCAAACTGGCAGTTACAAAAAGAGTGAGGGCAATACGCATAACCTTTACATCCTGACAATTCATACTAATGTACAAATTTAGTGCTTCTAATTTGAATATATTGCCTGATAATATGAACTGAATAAGATGCAATGCAAAGTTGCAAACAATATACAGAGCATAAAAGCCTGTTAGTGTTCATATTAAAGTAAACCTCAAACATCAAATGCAGTAATTTTACTATATAGTCTATACACCACCAATGAAAAGTTCTGTTAATATTTTATGTTATTTTATTTGTATTTATGTAATCTCATGCTTAGCAAAGCTGCATATATTTGATCAAAAATACAATAAAAACAGTAATTATGTGAAAAATAATTACAATTTAAAAGAAGTTTTCTATTTGAATATATTTTCAAATGTAATTTATTACTGTGATGCAAAGCTGAATTTTCAGCTTCATTACTCCAGTCTTCAGTGTCACATGATCCTTCAAAAATTATTTTAATATGCTGAATTGCTGCGTAAGAAACATTTCTTCTTAATATCAGTATTGTGCTGCTTAGTATTTTTCATGGAAATTTCTTTTCAGGATTCTTCAGTGAATAGATAGTTCAAAAGGCCTTTTGTAACATTAATGAATTGTATTGTCTGAGTATCTGCATTGTCACTTTTGATCACATTAATGAATGAATAAAAATTAATTAATGAATAAAAGGATTCATTTCTTATTTTATCTTACTTACCTGAAGAAACTAGCTATACATTTAAACTCTTAAAATTCCACCAAGATCGAAAATACATCCATATTTGGTACTAAATTTTGCAAATGCCAAGTAAACTAGCTAAAATTCAGTCTTCAAACCAGTATATTTCCCATAACAAATATTGAAGATTAGCCAAACTCCGTTACCACCATTCCAAGCCATATTCGTCGATGATGGAGTCATTTCAGATCTGAAACTGATTATTATAGCCTGCCCAGATGGATATTGCCTTTGATTGTTTTAAAGCCAGGAAAGGTTACACACAATTCCCCGAGCCGGTCCCTCTCTCCGGCACCCTTTGCTCCAGAGCTAGCGAGAACCAGCGGAGGAGACCTTGACACATCTTTTCTAATATCCATCCCCCTGAGAGCTGTCCCCATTCGGAGTTCAGCCACACTGGGAATGAGAGATGATAGGCCTTATTGAAATCGTTACTTCTCTCTCCTCTGCAATATTTTCACTCAGCAGCCTTGACTGAGAGATTCTTATTGCCCTGCCCCTGGATGAGGGTGAAAAATAGCAATGATAGAAAAAAAACAATAACCCAAAATGAAAAAAAAAGGTGTGCTATTCTTATATGGCTGCCAACACATGCCTTTCGTTCTAGTTTGCTTCCAAAGGCTAAAAACAAGGACCTACATAAAACTAGGAAGAATCTAAATTTGACATTATGTTTCTCTGAGACTCAATGTAAAGTTTTTTTAAAGCACAACAGAGGCTGCCATCCATATCTACTGTTCTACACCATGAAGCTTTAAGAGGACGGGATGAGACAAAGGAGAACATCACAGGAGCCCAATCTGGTGGTGAATGTGTGAAAGCTTGCCACAGAACATGGCATGTTCCTCTTCTCCCTCATTACAGCCACATCAGAGGATGGAACCTGAATGTATCTCCTGATGTTAGCTTAATTACCCTTCCTAATGAATGTATCCTCGTTTCAGAAGACATCTGTTGGAGTGACATTCTCCAGTCACCGCTATTCTAACAGCAAGACAATGAAATGAACTTTCTGTGTCAAGTCTGAACTAACCAGATAAGGGTCACTACTTTGTAGATGTTCCTACATTGGTGGAATGACACACCAAGTAAAATCTCTAAATGTATGTTGCAAGTTAGGGAATCTTCAAAAACAAACAAGAAACATAAGAAAAGTTCTATGCGTTGTGGACCCACCCAGAAGAAAATGAAATTGCTCAGGAGTTGAGTTTTCATAGCTCAGGAGGCTCAGATTCATCTAGGTGTCAAGGTTTGCTCAGATGTTTCTTCTTAAATCCCTTTGGAGAAATAGAAGACATATGAGGCAATTGTTGACATACAGCAAGAATACAGAGTTATGAAAATGAATATGGATAGAAATGCTATGGATAATAAATTTCCTATTGAAGAACTCATATTGAAATCAACATGTTGAGATCTCTTTTGAAACTCTAGAAGAGACACATTTGAGAGTTTACTGTGATATTGTTCTCTAAAGAATTTCATTAAACCACATTTCAGTCTAGGAGAAGCATTTGGGATGTTAAAGAGATCTAATTTGTGATTTCCTTTCCTACAAGCATCTTGTTGCTTTAAAAGCAAACAAATATTGTCATTCTGTTCTGAAATGCTCAGGTTTTGTTCAATTGTACTATTATTTGTCAGACAAAACAACATATACTGTCAATTTTCTGACCTTTTACTCTTGAAAACAGACCTGCACCTCTGTGTCCTACATGGGTACAGCATTAGACAAATCAATGAATTGCCATTGGCTGCCGTGGTTCCTTTTCTGAAATTCAAGAGCTCCTTCAGCACCTTTAACCTTAAAGATTCCTAACAACAAACAGACACCCACACAGGATAAAAACACCATATATAAACAGACACATAAAACTATTATGGATCCGAACTCTGTAACCTCAGATAGTCAAGTGAGTTTACACATACAGAATGTGAGCAGATGGAAAATTCAAAGAGAAAATATAATCTTAGCTGAATCGAGAATAGTCTTAGATGGCACAGGTCATGATCTATATGATCTTCTCAAAAGATCTTAAAGTGAAAAAAAAAAAATATATATATATATATATATATATATATATTCTAGCATCATTTACTCACACGTATGTTGATTTCAGACGTTACAATGAAAGATGCATCATAAAAATGATCAGAAATGCTGTCAACCTGATCACTGAATCATTGAGTTCAATCAACAGTAGACTAAGTCAGCAAATTTATTTATTGAAACAATTTGAGAAGTTATCCACATCTCTTCAAGTCCTTTATACGTGACATGACCCATCCACTGAGAGACGCCAAGCTGGCAGGGGGAGACATTTGAAAAAGATTATATCGCAATGAGATATTTTGGAGCCCTGAAAGCTGCTGTGGTAATTTGCCCATCACTCTGAACTTTATGCAAAACTTGACATTTAAAAGATGAAATGAGGAAGATGCGTGTACGGGATAGAGACTGTGAGACGGCATTTGGACTCTAAATCAAAAGGTTGAACAGCCTCATGGACACGCAACAAGGCCTGAAATCTAAGACACAACAAAGTAGTTTTTTTATCTGTCAGTTTATTAGAGATCGAGTTGCACAGACACTGTTTGAGTTTCTCCCCTCAGTGCCGTGCACAACATGGGCTTGAATTTTCACATACTGCTCAAAAGTTTAGGATCTGTTATGGGGGGGGGGGGTAATGTAATATTTTTATTACGCAAGGATGCATTAAATTGATCAAAAGTGTAAGTGTAAAGAAACTAATTTTGAAGAATCATGTAACTCTGGAGACTGGAGTAATGACTGATGAAAATTCAGCTTTAATATCAAAGAAATACATTAAATTTAAATATGTTAAAATATTTTTGGACCAAGAAAATACAGTCTTGGTGAGCATAAGAGACCTCTGTCAATAACATTTATTGACCCTAAATGTTTGGGAGCAGATGGTCTGTTAGATGGACCGTAAGATGAAAAAACAATAACAATTACTAAGGCGTGCCTTTATGAATGCTACAGCAATTGATTTGAGAATTCACACAGAGTAGCAGGCAGACTACAACACTGATGATTTTACTGATAAACTTAGAATGTAATGGAAAAACTTCCATATAATCTGCAAGCGAGCAAAATGACGAAACTAGAACAGTCTTGTTATAATCCAAAAATCTGTTTGTACTGAAAGTGCTAGGCGTAGATAGCTTCACGGATTATAACAAGACTGTTCTAGCTTTCATAAATCAAAAAGATCTGTTGGTTTCCTGCTGTATTATCATCATGAATATTAAAAACAGAAGAAACTGACTCAGTAAAATATTAGCACAAGATTTTCTAATGGACTCTTGTAAACTAGACTAGTCATCTCTACATTTTAAAGGCATAGTTCACCCAAAAAATGAAAATTCTCTTGTTTTAAATCTGTATGACTTCTGTGGAACATAAAAGATTTATATATATATATATATATATATGTATATATATATATATATATATATATGCAATTATACAATAAAAGTCAATGGCATCCAATGTTATTTGGATTTTTCAGAATATCTTCTTTTGTGTTCTGCAGAAGAATGAAAGTCACGTAGGTTTAAAACGGCATGATGCTGAGTAAATAGAAACCGAATTTTCATTTTGAGGTGAAGTTAAGAAAGCAAGTATTTTAACATTGTTTTGCACACAGAGAACTACAAAGAAAATGCTGATCTATTCAACTGGCACCTACAACTTTCAGGCACCACCTGAAAACCTCAGGCCAGTTGGACTTAAACATCAAGCGTTTGCCACAAATGGCACATTTTCAAACGAGCTAACCGTAGCCACAAAGCCAGCCTTGGAAGATCTGCAGATGTCTGCCACCAGGTGCCTGAACAGCCTGAAACCGATGAGAATTATGGAGCAGACTCTTAAACAGAGACCCGACGTGAGCGTTTTCCCCCTCGGGTGGCGGAAAACTTTTGTTTGAACACGTGGATTCCCCTGCCATATCCCACATCTGCCATCACGAATGAGATTGGCTTTGTTACGAGTGCTCCAATAAACTCCTGGCAGCACTTTGTTTGTTTGCGAGGAGAAAATGAGTGGAATTTATCAGCGGGTTCATCGGCGGGTTTAACTCTCGGTCAAAAACTGTTTGTGTTGCGGATGTTCAAATGTTTCCAAACGCAGATAAAAACTGTGTTTCAGATTATAACTCGCGATAGTTCAATCTCAATTTAGAAATGTGTTTTTGCCTGTAACCTCTAAGAGTTTTCAGGGTTGTAAGATAAGATCAATTGATCAAAGGGATGTTTACGTCTTTATAAAAGCGGAGGTTGGAGGACTGAGGAGGAGAGCGCCAGTTCAAGTGCTCTAAGAGTGTCTTATTTGGAGCTGTAGAATCTCGTCTGGGAGGCGAGACTTGTTTCTGGATTGGCCGGGGCAGATCACATGACCTCTGGCCACCAAGATTAATAGAGCAGCAGAAATGGGGTCGATCAATACACTGCTGCCTGAAGAAAAATAGCATGGTTTCAATCCACCATTAAATTTGCCCTTGTTGAACTGCTGTTGATCAGAAGGAACACAAACGGCTCTTCGGACTCCATACATGATTGTTAAAGCTTCATTCAGTACACACTTCTTCATTCGAGGGTGACTAATCATGCTCCATAAAGATAGATAGATAGTCTGTGAGGTTTATCTAGTGTCTCATTTCATGACTGGCATGTAATTTAGCATATGGCATCGAACTGAGTGGCATGTAGCTAGATCATCAGTTTTTCTTCAAGGCAGAAAAAGAAATTCGCAAGAAAAAGAGGAACACGATTCCCCTCAGGCTGAAAGTCTCACTAGAGCGTGACAGTCTAGGATGCTTGGTATAGACAGCGCTGTTGATACACAGACATGTTACATATCATATATACTTCACAGATTTGTGAAGGATGCAACATCTAGTGTGTACAGTACTAAATGCCAAGGAATTCATGAATGAAAGAAAAAACTATTCAGTCACATTTACTGAACCTCATGTCATTCAAAATCTGTGTGGCTTTCTTCAGTGAAACTTAAAATATTATGCAGTATCTCCAAGCTGCTGTTTAGCATGAAATGAAAGTAATATATAAATCAGGCCTGTGTTGTTCATGCAGAGGCACAATGACTGGATTAATGATGTTATTCAGGTAGTTTTGGCTTGTCACTGTACCATTCACAAGGTGTAGGGCAGTTCTGTATTGACTAGACACACCTGACCATACTATAACACCAGACAACAGTGGCTGAAGCATAGAATTCTCCTTGACATCTCCAACAGCGTTGGCGGCCGTCATTTCTGCTCAATGTGAATTGAATTTCATGAGAGAACAGCACTGAGGCCCACTGGTTCCTTGTCCAGTGCAAATGCTCCCTGACGATGACGCCTGTGCCTGGTGGTGTGGTCAGGTACCCTTGCAGGTCATCTAGCACACAGACCATGCTAATGTAAGCGGTTTCGAATGGTCTGACGTGACACTTGGGTGCCTCTCACTTCCCTTAAACGTGCCTGGAGTTGAGTGGCATTCATAATCCGGTTCCACAGTGCACTGTGCAATGAAGCGGTCATCAGCATGGGATGTGGCCAAAGGACGTTCACTTCTATGCATTTCTGTGACTCTTCCAGTCTCTCCGTGTCTCTGTTGCAACCTGCTGATGACACTCTGTGACACTTTAAGCTCAGTCGCAGCTTCCCTCTGAAAACATCCCATTTGAAGCCTCGCAATAGCCAGGTACTGTTGATAAATTGTTAGGTGTCATCTTGGTCTCATGATGTCAAAATGTGAACAGCATGATGAAGAGGACTGTTTAAATACAAACTGTCATTGAACCAGAATATTTAGTGGTCAATTCAATTCATTGTTGTGGTTAATCACCTCGTTAGCGAACAGCATGTTATGCAATAAGTACATGTGCATTCAAAAGTTTAGAGGTCAAATTAAGTTCACCTATATAGGTTATACAATTTCACCCAAAACTTTTTGTGAGTAATGTGTGTGTGTGTGTGTCTATGTATATGTATGTATGTATATATATATATATATATATATATATATATATATATATATATATATACTGTGTATATACATACTGTATATATAATCTTATATATATATATATATATATATATATATATATATATATATATTTAATGTTCAGGAATGTTCATACATATATATCATTTTTAATGATAGTTAATTTAGGAATCACAACATTGTAATGTACAGTATGAAAAATGGATATTCATATTGAGATTTTCTAGATTACATTCAACAGTATTATTAAAAAAAATCAAAAATGAATTTGTATGTGAGCGTTTGATGATGGCAGAGGTATCTGAATGCAGAAATAGGGGAAATGAAAATGAACAAATAAATATACAATATTGACTGATATATATGCATGTATAAAAAAATAATTAACAATAACCAATATGTTCCTCATATATATATAATTATTTTATAATTCAACAATAGTTTTGTGTAAGGAACTGGATAAAATTTAACCCATTAATGACAAAAACAATCTTGGCAGTAAACAGCAGCAAAAAATAAAAATGTAATTAAATAAAAGAAACACTTTTTGTGTTCCACAAATCGAAGAAAGTTGAGTAATTATCGCACAAAGCAAAGTTCACAAAGCAAACACTTACACGAGAAGTAGTTTTACACCTCAATATATAAACATATCAAGTCTTACTTTACATATTCCTATCTCATGTTCCTGAACACATGCTGATCTTTCACTACAGAGAGAGTCAAAATTTGATGATGTCTCTTGTTTTACATTTTTTACATGAATAGGTACCTTTACCACAGCCAGAAAACCATCAGAGCATGTAGTTCCCTTTTTTCTTAATAAGTTGTCATTTTTACAGTTAACTGGTTCAGCTGTTACTTGGAAATGAGACAATTCACTTCCGAAATGTATGTTTGATTTAAACAGATCATACACACTTGCATGAGCATGCACACACACACACACACACACACACATCTATTCTCACGACAGACTGAGGCTAATGCCTGATTCAGAGTTTCCTCCAATGCTGAAAATCAATGTTTTCTAAGCATTTTGAGATGGAAGAGAAAGGAGACTATAGGGGAGAAATAGATCCCTAGAGCAGAACACAAATACAGAATCCTGGTGGATGATTTCCAATCTCCAAAACATCTGCTTGGTATAAGCATGAGGGGGAATGTCATGCACACTCTTGTAAAATGCTCGTAACACCAAGAAAAAAGGTTTCTTGTAGGAACTGTTCTCTGCAAGGCTTTTCTGAGTTGAATTCATTTGCATATATAAAAATCAAGTTACCATGATTTAAAATCTAATTGTGCACATTTGTTCACACTACATGGATTTTCATTGTCCAATATGTGCTTCAGCTCATGCTCACTATGACAAACATCTTGAAAAGCAACACACTTGCTGTCTCAAACTATTAACTACATCACAAGAAACTCACAAGACAAAACTGATGAAATACCTTGAAACACCACAGAGATCTCAAGACTTACAGCAAACGGGAAACAACAAACTAACTCATCCTTTTGAGTAGTGAAACAAACTCATCCTGACATCACAAGACAACAAGTTACTAAATGTGACAACAAAAATAAACAACAAAGGAAACAAAACTATCAAACAGTCAATTCCAACATATTAAATATTCATGCCCATGTGCATGCTGGGAAGAGTGGGATTGAACAATACTATTTCTGTAGGCCTATTTAATGCATTCATTTAACCCACCTGCTATAAAACAAAAAAATTATCATAATTGAAAAGCTGCATAAAAATGAATCACTTAAAGGTGACATATCATGAAAATCGGACTTTTCCCGTGTTTAAGTGCTATAATCACGTCCCCAGTGCATCTACCCAGAAAACATGAAAAAAACAAGCCAGTACATTTTTTAAGCCTTTCTCTGCAAGCTTGTGAAAAAAAACGAGCCGCCCAGATTTCGCTCCCCCGTGACGTAAAAAGGGGATCTATAATGTTACCGAGTTTTGCAAAGCATGCTATCTGTTCTGTCTTTGGCTGCACTGACCAGCACAGAACACTATTCAGAGTCCCAGCCTCAGAGAAGACAAGAGAGCGGTGCATTTATTGATTTATTTGCTGTATATTACGCTGCAGCCACACAGATCTGATATAAACATGCATTTTCTTTCCCAGCTGTTTACCTTCGCAGACATAACCGACTGTTTTTGTAACTCGTGTATTTTTAACATAAACTTGTGTATGTTAAGCATGTATTTGACAGTTTAAGCGCAATAACACATGAAAGATAATTTTTTAGTGCTCACATGTGCATGCTTAAATGTGTGCACTCTGAAAATTTTAAACTAATATGGTTTAAAACGTATAATTTCAGCGTGATAGACAGCTCATTTGCATTTAAAGAGACATGCGCAAAAACAGCCTGTTTCTGCTTCCTACCAAAATAGACATTTTCAAAATTATATAATAAATGATCTGTGGGGTATTTTGAGCTGAACGTCACAGACACATTCTGGGGACACCTGAGACTTATATAACATCTTGTAAACAAGGGCATAATAGGTCTCCTTTAAAATCTCCTAATGTGCTGTTCACACCAAACAGATTTTTACATTTTACTGCGTTGCTCTTCCATTGTTTCTGTATTTAAATATACAATGAACAGGCATCTATCAGTTCAACTTAAAGTTCAATAATTCATCTCTACCTTGCCCTTGTTTTTCCTCCAGCCCTGCATCAAAAACGTGTTTTGTCGTGAATGACCCTTAAATTGTTAGAACATTGGATTAGTAAGTAAACCAAAAAACTACAATAATCATACATGTCTATGGTTAAAGCAATTCCATAAGATTTTTTTTTTTCTCATTGCATATTCAGTTTTGTTTTGGCTCAGAATTACCTCATACAAATCTAATCCATTGTTCATGTGCAACAACAATCTACACTAGAACGTTTTGTGACTATCAGACAATCAGATTCAGCTCATTTACCAAAACTACACTTAACACCGACAATCAGTGGGCAACTCCTTTGAGCGTTATGGCCACATTACATATTCATTACACCAAACTGTGCAGAAGAGTGCAATTTTTGTGTCCCATACGAGTCTAATCCTGCTGCACATTGTATCTTTGATCTCAAAATTTTTACATACCCAATTGCACAGCTTAAACAGTGTTTAGCATTTAATTGTATTTTTTTTTTTTAGATAAACAACAGCAGAATTAAGCTAAATGTACTTAACTTGCAATATTGAACGTGTGCAATGTGTGCTTCCCAAAACATCAGGGACACTCTGTTCTTGGCGGCAACACAAAAGCACAGAGAGTGACCGCACTCTGACCGGTTAAACACGCAAAGCAATGCGGCAGTTAAAAGAAAACGGCCTCAACCACAAAGCACAGCGGCCACACTGTGAGACAATCTCGCTTTTATGGAAGGAAGGGGAAACATACTATACCCACTGATTCAGCATTACATCTCCAGTCCTACTGCCTACATCCAATGTGTAGATTTTTCACCTAGTGACAGGCAAGCAATTAAAGCCAACAGCCTTAGCCAGTGTTGGCCCCCTGGCAGAATCGGTAATGACAGCACTGGAACAGCAGTGGCAAAGAATGGGAAGAGTAATGTGATTAGAGGCCAGAATTGCAATCTTGTCACATGGAGCAGTCCCTGTATCTCCGTCTCTCTCGGCGGCGACAGAGAACCTGATTTATTGGGCCAGGAAGCCTAAGAACAAAGTGCAAACAGAAACGCAAAGCTAGTTTTGTTGAGTTATAACCACAGAAAATTGCAAACAAGCAACCATTTTTCTCCATGCAGGACCACAGACGATTGCGTGGAGCGGCCTGGAAAGTTTGCTTCGTAGTCACTATACCCAAAACGCAGGTCTGCTGGGAGAGGCGTCAGGAAGATAGCGCTTTTGTGAACTTGCACTCCACAAAGAAACAAGTGTGAGTGTGTATACACGTGTTTGTGATTTATAACCTGAACGGAGAGCGGGTTTCCATAGCAACTGGCGTTATCTCTTTGATAGGAGTTGGCTGACTGGAACCTCGTTCTGCAGGAATAAACCTCACCTGAGGCTCTGAGGCATTTAAAAATAGAAACCATCGAATTAGCGTCCGTATGTGAAACCTGTCGCAGAGCAGAAAACAAGAGCTGCAGAATCTGATCTTAATGTGAGTGAGGTTTGTGGATGAGAGAGAAACTGTGATTTTGGTGTTTGTCGTGAGCAAGCTATCTTGTGGAAAGTCAAAAACTAAATGTCTACTTAATAAGCCCTATTATGAGAAATGACAAAACTCATTAGTGTATGACTTACACTAGCATCCTTCTAGGTTACTGTGGTGAATTTATCTTTGAATCTCCTTGAGAGTGTTCTGTTTTTCTTCCTTATAGCCTAAATACTTCCTGGTGACAATTTTCAAGTTGTCTCAAAGGCTGCTCTGAAATCGTATAATAACCTATTGCCTTACACAACAATTCAATAAACAAAGAGCTAATATTGAGAACCTGACATTTCATAGGCTTCACAATCTTGACTGTTAATGTGCGGTCATGTTTACCATTGTTTTTCGTGGGTGAAATCTAAACAACAAACACATAACAGAATCAATCAATGTTTTGAATGAATCATTAAGAAAATGATTCATCTCATAATAGCTTTCCACCAAAACCCTCATTCACTATTTTTGTTGAAGATAATATTTCTCTGGATACAAACCTTCACAACTACTGTTACATAGTGCACTATATAAGGGAATAGGGGGTAATTTCGGACAAATGAAGGTGTTTTTGAACTAACCAGATGAGTGGATGAATCAATAACCCACACACAATGAATTGAATCAATGTTTTAAAGGAATTGATTGAATGAATGAACGAACGAATGAATAATAAAGACAATCAATTGTTTCGTTCCTGAATGAATAAGTCTATTTGAACAAATCGGTTGAATGAATAAACTACTGACAAAATTAAAAAGGCATTCAAGTGTCACCACCTACTGACGTAGTTATGTAATCTGCAGAAAGAGTCACTGAAAATCCTGTCCACTCATGCAAACAGTCTACTATTCAGTCGCTGTTACGTGTATAAATACTTAAATAAATAAAAATCTAGTAGCTTCAATGCAGTGTGCATCTCTGTCAGAGTGCTTCAGTGGAAGAGCAGAGCATCCGTCTGAGTGCTTTTCCTCCACCCAAAAAGACGAGCAGTCCACTTGGGGTCTCCTCCAAGATTGAACAACTGCAGCACAATTGCTCTGGCCCTTCACAGAGATTACTGTACTTCAGAACAAATGACAGGCTTGTCTGTTTTACGGCTCGAGGGACTGCGGAGGGTAGTAGGTGCAAGATCGGGGTGAAAGAATTGGCCTTTCAGTAGCCTACCACGGGATGCGTGTCAGCGCACATGGATCTGGAGACCCGGCAACTGACTGTGGCTACTTGAGCCAGTGGCTTTGGAGTTAAATCCAGAGTCTAAGCCTTAGGCCAGCATGGAGAGGAGGCCAGAGCTTTGTAGTAGGATTTGTCAGAAGAACAATATAAGCATGAGTTTGTCCTTTGCTCTGCAGGCCCGTGTGGGAGAGAACTAGAGTTTCAGACTCACTTCAGGCAAAAAAGACAGATATTTAGGTCTCAGCGTGCTGGATGTGCATTTGCTGATATTATTCTCTTATTTTCTGTGTGAGCATCTGTGGACATCATGTGGGTGTGTGTGACTCTTGAGGATGTATATAAATACATGGAATCACTTGTGTATTATTAGTACATGCTCTGATTTTCTAAATGTGGAGGTACTGCAAATCTTCTAGTTAAACAGCCAGCATTAAAAGTTTAAACTGCATTTAATTTCATTCCTCACTTGATGCCATTTCAAACACATTTTTGGGAAAACGGACACAAGGTTTCAAGGTAAAACCAGAGGATTTCATGTTCACAGATAAAGTCTCAGATCACTTCCCTGACAGCATTCAAAGTAAGGTCACTTAAGCAAATCAGGAAGTGATGACATAAGTGTTTTGATATTTTCAAAATTCTGTGCATTTGCTTGGATAAGTGTAACTTGCATTGCAGATGTGCTAAACTTGCTGTTGCCATGGCGCTTCACATGACCTCTAAATCTGTGAGCTGCATTCCAAACCGGTTCAAGGATCTCAACCGGATGGCGGTGCAGCAACCCAACCAAGCCAAAAACTAAATCTAAAAGAAATATAAAGGGAGCCCTACAGAATAGCAATTAGGTGGAGGACTCAGCATTGCATTTTATTTAACAGTTTAGGGTAGTCTTTGAGGAAAACACACCGAATCTTTCACAGCATTTGAGATCAGAAACCGCAAAGCTCTTTGGTGGTGCAAACATGGTGTAGATTTCTGCTCTGTGCCTTAGGGCTTTCCACACTACATCAAAATGAAAGATTGAATGCCATCTCCCACTGGAACACAACTGCCGCAGCGCCACACTCAAATGATTGCAAATACTAAGATCAACAGTGTATCTCACATAAATCTAAACATAAAAATGTCACTTGCACTAAATTTCTGGTCAAATTGACTGAATTTGGAATAACACACTAGCATATTGCTCTTACTATTTCTGTAATATCTCTATATGTAAGAGTCTAACTTTATGAAAATGCACAGCAACTACCATTGGGAATGTTGAAAGCCACTTGACCTACTAGACCCAACTGGTCAGTGACCAAAGCCAGTTTCCATTTAAAATCTCAGAACTTTACTGCCAAGAGTTTTATCTCAGCATTTTATGATAATGCAGATTCCCTGTATTAATTCTAGAATAGATATTTGTTACCAGGGGTGTGGTTTGAACTCACAAGGATATTTGTCTATAAGATTTTAAGCTCAATATCTTAACTACTTAAACTGTTTTTTTGCCAGATCGTAGTTGTACAACTTCTAATATGGCTTCAAGTGTGTGTTTTACAGTTTTTTTCAATTGCTTTGGCACATTTTTCGAAACATTCTCTAAACTGTGAGTGCAAATGTCACAACTGTTTGCTGGAACTTCAGAACTTTATTGCATGCCTGCAAAATGTAGTTACTCACCCAAAACATTTCATTCATGCTTCAAAACCTATTTATCGTGTAAGTAATTTGGCCAAGGCCACCAAAATCTAAAGTATTTTTGTCATCGTGTGAGCCACACTGGTCAAAATGTTTAGTTGTTTTTTCAACCATGGAATTTTATAAAAAAAAAAAAAAAAAAAGTGATATTTGTTGAGAAGAGTCAATAGTACATAGAAAAAAAGTATATGAACATTTGCATTTATACAGTACATTTATTTTTGTATGAATGTATTACATGTAAAGTAGTGTGAAGTGTAACAGTGCACTCTGTTACGGTAGTATTACCTGATGTGAACTATGGATGACAGCTATTGTACTGAAATGCAGAAGGCTGCACTTATGTATGCCATATTTCCTATCAAAAGTACAAATTTACACATTACTGTATGTGGGATTTTGATTGAAAGAGACTGTTTCAAAATGTTTGAATTATTGAGGATATGGTCGATCTCCCAATTTTTAGCTGCACCCTTCAGCCACTGTAAGGCCATGATTGACAACATTATTTCATCTGCACCTCTGTCCTTGGCCTCTTCCTCTGTTTTGCCTCTATACACTTCCATGCATCCTTACTCCTCTTCTTCCTCTCGGCTCTTGACCCTGATTGTTTTCTGAATGTTCATCCATTGTCAGAATATGTTCAACACTTTTGTGTTGTCCTCTGTCTATACATGCTTTCCAATTGAAGGGTCATGAAATGCACCTTTGAGCTATTTCAAATAGTTGGTTTATAATTGGTTGATCTATATTCTCTTCATTAGTGAGAGTCAAGATTCACTTGCACAATTCATGGCAAATTTGCAAAAAGTCTAATAGAGATGTGTAAAAAATATGCTTGACAGTTTATGTCAACTAGATCAACCATTTTGCATTTAATGACTTCTACGATGAACTAATGAATAGATGTTTTGAGGGGAAAGACAATAGCACAGAGAACTATATAATACATTTTGAGCAACATGACAATAGCAACTGCTAATGTAGGAAACAGCAGACAAGTGTACATAATCAGTTGCATGAATGTACCAAAGCAATCCCAACTTGTTCAAAAGAATGAGAAACTGCTTTTATGATGTGCACAAGTAACTCGATGTGGAGGTTGAACAAGTAGTTTTGAAAATTTCATTTCTGTTCTGAAAAATGCACCAAAACAACCGAGAAAAACTGTATCTCATCATTATAAGACAAAGCAGACTTCCTGTACTAGCTCAGGTTAGAATAGGCATTTGTTACCAAGAGTGGGGTTTGAATTCACAAGGGCATTTGTTTATTGGATCTTAATTCCAAAACATTAACCACTCTGCCAAACTGGCTGGGACACAATGTTACTACTGTAACAGACCCTCAAATTTGATGATTGACAAGGCCGTCTTACCTTAGACCCGCCCTGAGTGAGCTGTGAGCTGTCCGCCATTCTGTCGACTTGGGTGCCGGGGAAGACCAGGTGTCTCCGATTAAGCGATTGAGGTGTTTTGTTGTTGGATGTAATAATGAATATAGCAGTCGTCATTAACTCCCGACATCTGAGCCGCTGAAGATGCAAGGATTAACGTTACTTTCGGTTTTGAAGTCAATGTGCTGATCCCGATCTGCCTAAATGTGTTTATGTTCGCGCAATCATTTATTGATTTATTTATCAATCATTTTATTTTTCACGCTTCATCTACAGAAGTTAGTATGTGTTTTTTATGAATCTTTGCAAATCGCCTTTCCTAATAACGTATTTAGCCAGTTTTGCGGCTGAAGTTTACAGTCTGCTCATCGCCCCCCAGAAGAGAGGGGCAGTGTCAGCAGAGCTCATTAGCATTTAAAGCAACATAGACTAGAATGGCATGCTGAAAACAGAGCTGATTTTGACAGGGTAAAAAAGGTGTTTTTTACACTACCATTGAGAAATTTTAACCAAAGTATGTTATAGACTTTTCATTAAGACCCTAAAGAATCATATCAACTTATGGAAAATGGGCATTCGATGACCCCTTTCAGTCCAACGCCTTCACAACTCAGCCATCCTGGTATTTCTTGGCAGTTTGTCGTTGTAGAAATTGCTCTTCTAATATGGTTTCAAGTGTCTGTTTTAGCTCATCATTATAAAGCAGATTTCCTGTGCTAACTCATATTAGAATAGACATTTGTTATTCTAATGTCATTCAAACCCCGCTCTCGAGTTGGGTTTGAAACCACAAGGACATTTGTTTATTGGATCTTCATTTCAAAACCTCAATTACTTGGCCATCCTGGTTGTGACACAATATTGCTAGAGTGGTTTTCAAACCTGTCCTGGAGCCTAGCCCTGCACATTTTGTATGTCTCCCTAATCAGACACACCCAATTTAGTTCTTGCAGTCTCTACTAACGAGCTGATGAGTGGAATCGGGTGTGTTAGATGAGGGAGACATACAAAATTTACAGGGCTTGGGGTCCTCCAGGACAATTTGAAAACCACTGGTGTAACAGACCCTCAAATTTGCATATACCCCTCATATGTTGTCATTTAAAATGCTTAATTTGCACACAAACATCAAATTGAAAACATCCACTTAATTACCAGGAGTGGGGTTTGAACCCTTAAGGACATTCGTCCGTTGGAGCCTTAACCACTTGGCCATCCTGGCCCGGACACAACATTGCTACTGTAACAGACCCTCAAATTTACTCCTACCCCTCATATGTTGTAATTCTAAAAGCTTAATTTGTGTTTAAACACCAATTTGATTGCCTCAAACTTAACACAAGGAGTGGGGTTCGAACCCATGAGGGAATATGTCTATTGGATCTTAAGTCCAACACCTTAACCACTCGGTCAGTTGGATTGCTGTATCATTTATAAGATACAAAATTAGCACCAACACTGAATAATGAACAAATGTACAGGCTTAAATATACAGACTTAATGTGCAAATGCTTTTATTTCTGTGTAAATACAAGTTGCATAATGGATGTTGACATGAAGAGTGAAAATTAGCCTTGATCAATGCAGTAGCAGATGTCTAGTTGAAACTCACCAGTTGACCGAGCTCACCAAAGCAAACTTAACACCAATCCAGTCAGTTTAATTTCTCCATTACAACAAGAGTCACGGACAGATGCACTCCTGAGGCTGGAGTCTGTTCCGATCCCCTGTGAGCCTCACAACTCAGATTTTGAAAGAACAAACTGTTAAACTAGCCTTAGTGACACACAGTAGTGTCAGTGAACAAGTCAGTTAAGCCATTTATAAGGGACTCCCACACCTGCTTATTAAAAGACCCTGGTTTCATTGAGCTGTGCTCAATCATTCTGCCTTTGATGCTTGGGGGAAGGAATCTTGCTATTGATCTAAAAATCAAACTGTTCTCACATGACCGCTGAGAAAAAACACTGACCACTGACTAGCGCTGCACGATCACTCACAGATAAAGTGTGGAACAAAATAATTTATTCATGTCCTAAGAGTACTATTCAACTATATCACCATTATTCAGACTCATTTAGTGAATAAAAGCTAGCATTACCTGCACAGCAGTTCACAATCCCTTATTAAAGAGGTAACACCTTTATATTATTTAAAGTAATTGAATGAGGACATTTATTCATCTATTATCATGTTCTTATTGCTACTCTTATTAGGAGCAGGTGCTATTATGACGCACTTCTTCTAAAATAAAGATTCTTCAATAGTTCTGCAAAGAATCCTTTCCTTATGAAGAAATATTTCTTCTGTATAGTGTCCTTCGCTTAGCCATTTGATTCTATAAAACTTCTAACATTTTAAACTCAAACTACTTAAAAACTTCAAACTGGGGTCTGGGGACTCTTACAGAGTGCAAGACAAAATGTCAGACAGAAAGAAATGAATAAACGTTCTGCTTTCTAAATTTCAACAGTACTTTAACAAAGCAGCACAGTGGCTGTATAACCCAACAGATAACAGCTGTTTACTTGGGTTATACAGCAATGTTCTCAGTAGATCTGCTTTTAAACAGTAGTTATTGTAAATTGTTTATTTTTCAGAGCTTACATTTTCCAGATAATATTATAATGAATATTTTTGACTTTAGTTGAATGATGAAGTCCAATACAAGTCAGTTATTTAATTTTACAAACATTTTGTATTGTATATTACAAAATACAAAAAAGCCTATATTTATTTTATTTATATTATATTTATTTATTATAATATAATGTATATATAATTTATTTAAAATTTTTATATTACATTTAACATTATCAATGGGTAGAAAAATAAACTTTAAACAAGAGTTTACATTCTCCAGATAATATTTAAATAAATATTTTTGGCTTTAGTGTAAGGATAAATTCCAATATAAAAGTCAGTTACATCATTTTATAAATATTTTGTATTTATTTAAACCGTTTAAATGCCATTTTACACTCACTTTTTTAGTTTAGGATGTGGGAATCATCATTAGTGCCAAAAACCCAGCATAGGTGTTCTAAAAAAGAATTATAATATAGAAAGAAAAGTTTCTGTGTGGAAATTTTAAAACAAGGTTCACCGCAATGAACTTCAATAACAATTGCTCACAATAATTGGATAAGGATTTTGAAGGAGATGATTTTAAAGCGATATCACAGAGGGGAAAAAATCTATCTGATTAAGTATTTTAGGGCTGACCATAAGTAGAAAAAACTTAATTGGTTATAGAAAGCTCCGTGACTTCTAAAGATTTATTGGTTTCCATGACCCTTCCAGTCCTAAAAATCAAATTCCCTAATATTTCCCAGCTTTAAATGAGCATGGGAACCCTATGAGAAGTTCAGCATCAGACTGTAAAACATGTAATTTACATTAATAATAAACACATTTACATTCAAACTCCCAAATATCTTCACATTCCGATGTGCTATAAAGGATTATCTGAATTGTTACAGGTGTCATGACCTTTCACACAAAGTAATGACTGTACCACACAAAGGCTGTCTACATCTCATAAGTTCAAATGAGATGTAGACAGCATGATAAAGTTTTTCCTCTCTCCCCTGCATAACCTCTGTGAGCTCAGTGCCCGAGCCCGTCCCCTCTGAGCTGTAACTCTGTCCTGTTTACCCAGCACTTTTTCCTCTGGAGACGGATCAATAGAAAGGCTTCATCATCCCGCTCATCAGAGACAGACACCACTAATAAGGCTCAGAACAGCTGACTGCTCACTTTCCACTGAGCGGGAAGGACCAGGGTTAGGAAGATGAACAGTGATCCAAGAAATTGTAATGACCACTCGTCAAAGCATGTAACTTCAACATGAACTGCTACTTTCGTGAACATATTTATAGGCTTATATATTTATCCTTATCCACTTATCCCTAACAATAACATCATGAATGTGTATTAAGAAAGCAAATAGGGTAAGCTGTGATTTTATGTTGTCTTTAGGATGAAGATATTTCATACATTTCTACAAACTTATTTTTCTTCTACTGTGAATGTTGAGAATAGTTCTCAAATGTAACAATCCTCAAACAGATTGTTACATTTGAGAACTATTCTTTTTAATTTGTTCTAGAGTTAATTATCTAGAAATCAGTTTAGCCAAAGAAGGCCCATACTGGAAAATGGAAGGCTAGAGTGCATATCCATTTACAAACATAGTTACATATCCATTTCAGTATGGCCATGAGATGAGAAGAAATTTTATGCACAGTTGCATTGATGTTGAGTGTAACTGTGTGGAAACAACCGGATACTCATTCAGCTGACAAAAACACTGCAGAAGACCAGGGGAAAGACAGTATGTTCTCATGGAGTTTTGCAAAGCACTACTGCCACCATGAGGTGAGGAACAGAGCATGTTACTAAAATTAATAAATGTATATACATCGACTCTTCCTTAAGGCTCAATTTTACAAGTTCGTGACACAAGCAATTACTTTTAACTTCTGAACAAGAATAACCTTTCCTCACTGGGTTTGAACCAACAAGAACATTTAGCCACTGGATCTCAAGCCCAACACTGTAACCTCTAAGCCATCACGACATAGTTCACTCTGAAATTGATTGTTCACATGTTCAGCTGAAGACTTAAACATGCTTGTTCAATCATAAGCAGCTCAAGAAACAACTGTTTGCATCCTAGGAAGATTTTTATACTCTGTGCACCAAGTACAGCACGTGTAGCTCAGCTGCAGCTTCTACCCATTTTCCCCAATCAAAAAATAATTAATCATGGGTGTATAATAAATGAAACCATCTGTTTGTATTGACTTTTGTATTCTTTCGTATCGAGTATGTTGTGATTATCTAAATAAAACCAGTAATTGGTCTTAAATAGGATCAGAAGTCTAAATTTGCTCAGCTGCTCATTAGAAGGGTTGCTAACAAAGCAATTTACAAAAAAATGAAAAGGACATCGTTTGAAAAAATTAATTTTAAACCAAGAACACATTAATTTCTTTAGCTTGTTTCAATTAAATGCACCCCTTTGAAATCTGCGGTTTTAAAACAAGACTTAATGGCCCGGTTTCACAGACAGGTCTTAGCTGAAGCCAGGACTAGGCCATAGTTCATTTAGGATTTTATAGACATGCCTTAGAAAAAAAACAATACTGGTGTGCATCTGGAGACAAAACAAGGGCACTGACATATTTCAAGTTCAATCAGTACAAGTTTTTCAAATAAAACAGCTCAGACTAAGTCCTAGTCTGGGACTAGGACTAAGCCTTGTCTGTGAAACCAGGGGAATATGTTCGGGTTAAGAAGCTAAATTTGTAGAAATTATCATGTTCAATTAAGTTTAAAATCAGCATAAATTGTTTTGTCATTATACTGAAAACTTTCAAAGTGTTGTCTGCATACACAATTTCAAGCGATAAAATTACAAAAAAACGCTTCAAATATGCTAATATGAAAAACCAAGAACAGACAGAGAAATTTGTCTTTAATGTCTTTTTTTTTCTCTGTTAATGGCCGATTTATACAACATCAACAGACAATTTTGCTTCACCAAGAAAAGAACTGCACCACTGTAAGATACTGTCAAAATGGATGCTTTTACTTTTATATTTACTGAATTTAAAAAAAAAAAAAAAAAAAAAAAAAAAAACATTAGTATGGCGTCGCATAACCGAAAACATCAGCAGCTAAGCTACTGTATGACAGGAACTGGCAACTCCATGGTGGAACAGATGAAAGATCAGCACGAGAAGCACATTTCGTCATATAACGTGGAAGGTCTGAAGGGGATTTAGAGTTTAAAGTGATGGTTTTAAAAAGCAGTTTATAAATCTTAAAAATTCCCAGACACAGAATTAACTGGTTGCCAGATGAAACTAGAAAAAAAAAAAAAAAAAAAAGATTGGAAGGAGAAAATCGAAAAGTAAAACCCACTCAAGAAGAATAGCAAGGCAACTGCACCTCAAAAAACTAGGGTAACCACACAATAGCCTTGAAGAAACTATGCAAGAATGGCATCTTTTCAACGTCGTTCCTTCCGATCAGACTTCCGATCCCTCTCGCTTCTGGATGACCTCCTCCCTTCCGAACTCATTCTCTTCCTGTCAGGTTTGGAGTTCTTGTCTTTGGAGCCCTTGCTTTCTCGTCCGCTGCCTTTTGAGGACTTGTTTCCCCTCTCACTCCCACCCTTTCTGCGCTCCCTGTCCGACGGTCTCCGGCGGCGTTTGTGATCTCGGCCATCTCTATCCCTGCCGCGACTACGGGAGCGTGAACTGGAAGATGACGACGAGGAGCCAGAAGAACTGCTACTGGAGCCACTGGAAGTGGAGCTGGATCCACTGGAGGAGGAGCCTGAAGAGGAACTAGAAGAACTGCTGCTACTTCGGCTTTTGCTCTTCTTGGTATGGACTTTGGCTCGTCCGCGAGCCTCATCGGTTTCCTCATTAGCTTCCTTTGTGTCTGCTTTGGCTTCTTGTGGTTGGACTGATGGCTCTTGGCTTTGCTCTTGAGGGATTTCTGGGTCAGGTTCAAGCTGTGTCTGTTGAGTCTCAGGCACCGTGTCATCTTGTTTGGTGTCATGTTCCGTCACACTAGGGGTCGGGACATCCAGTTGAGGCTCTTTACACTCCTCAGGCTGCATTTCCATGTGGCTTTCGGGGGTTTGCTGAGAGTCTGTTATAACGTCCTGCTGAGTCTCATTCTCGGTCTCCTGCTCTTCCTCCTTTTGCACATTACCTACCTCTTCAACTGTGGCTTCTGGACTCTCAACCTGCAACTTACCCTGTGCCTCATCTTCCCTCACAACTTCTGTAACCTCCATCTGCTCTTCCCCCTCTTCTTTAGCCTCACTTGTTCCTACATCCTCCTCATCCTCATCTTCCTCCTCTGCCTTCTGCTCACTCTCCTCATGTTTATCCTTCTCCTCACTCTGCTCCTGCTCTTGATTCCCCTCCCTCATCTCTGAGCTCTCCTCTCCTTCCTCCTCGACTACATCTTCCTCCTCGTCCTCCATCTCTACATCATGCCTGTTACCTGTCCGCCCTACTCCAGCCTTACCCTCCTCTTGATCTTCTTTCTTCATCTCTTCAGCCCGACGGCTATCCTCCATTTCTCTGTCACCTGTCCTCTGGGACTGACGCCTTGGCCGAGCCTCCATTTTGTTGAGTTGCTCTGCAAAGGCTTCACGTCTCTCATCAAACACACCTTGGAAATTGAGGAAAAAAAAAAAAAATTTAAAAATCAATGGTGGAAAAAAGGATATATCTATCTATCTATCTATCTATCTATCTATCTACACACACACACACGAAATCATTTAAGATGGAATATAGCATGTCCATGGTACGTCAATTTCTGTGTTCAATCAGTAAAAAGCACAGCTTGATTCATTTAATCTTGTTAAATACTAGTGGTAGATTTTTCTGTTACCCGGGTCCAACATCTTAAAGCATGGTGGCCAACATTAAACCGATACATACAGTAGATCACTCATTTAATTTAAGAATTGCAATCAACATGCTAGAATAAAATATAAATATTTACTAAATTGTTTGAAAAATATTTTTAGATGGAAACTTCTTAAAAAAAAAAAAAAAAAAAAAAAAGGGAACTTAAACTTATCAAAATTAAACTCACCATTTAATTTTTTCTGAGACTCCTCCAGGAGCTTTTGAGTAGCAGAGCACATTCGCCCAGGCAGGTAGAAGATCGGGGGCTTGGTCTTCGTGCGAATGAACTTGATGAGCTTTGAATTATGTGCATTCCACTCTTCTTGCTGAAACGCATGAGAAGACCATAACGCATGGAAGAGCCAGACCAAGAACAGTCTATCCAAATAAAACTACTGCAGGTATACATTAAAAGAGCTGCTGTCTGCCTGCAGCTGCGAGACATACCAGTTGAGCGAGCTCCACTTTGTGCTCCAGAAGACGCAGCTCTGTTTGTTTGGCACGTCTTTCTTCAAAGAGCTCTCTCCTTTCACCCTCAACTTTTTTACGCTCCTGTTCTGCCTGCACTTCCAATTTCTGCTCAATTTCTTGGCGTCTTTTTAACTGGAGGGGAAAAAAATTAAAAATCATTAAGTTTTAAAATTAAAGCAGCACTTTGTTTCGGATGTGGTTTGACTTAGTGTGGTGTGCAATTCGCTGACTCGGATCTCAACCTGAATTGAATACAAATAATGTAAGTTGGGAATAATTAAGCTCTGAGGACCAGATAAGAAAAGTAATACTCTTTATTCTAGACAAATATAAATCAAAGACACTGCCTCACAAAAGGAAACAAACAATAGGACACAAAGCATATTTTTTTAATTCATAGCATATACCCACCCGCTCTGTGGACACAGTAGACTCCTGCTTAAACTTTTGCAATGTTCCCATCAATAGGCCAAACATGCGCCGGTTCCTGAATGAGCAAATAAAACAGGTAAAAAGAAAAATATAAAGTTTAATTTGTCATTCAAGTAAGTGTGGTGAAACAAGGATATATATATATTTTTTTAACTTTTCAGACAAAGCCCAAGCCAATAGCAGTACCTCTGCTTTCCTCTCTCATCCATTGTCTGATCTTGAATAAGGTCACGGCGCGTACGTTCTTTGGAGGTAGCAACCACAGATGACTGCAACGCTGGCTGTAGATTAAAAAAAAAATAGAGCAAGAATATTTTAAAAACATAAGCAGACAAATCTATGAAAGTGGAAAAAAAACAAAACGTTTATAGTCTGCATACTTTTTTGACATCGTCATCATCCTCAGCGTCGCTGTCATGGCGTGAATCTCTCCTGGCTCGCTGATCCCCTGCCAGCCTAGCTTGGCATAAACAGATTGTAAATACATTTGGAAACACGCTAAACACAAATGAACTTGTTTCATAACATATAGAAATCAGGTAATTGGTAAGTGATACCTCACCTCAAGAGTGCCCCTTCAATATCTCTCTGTTTGGCTGGGGGTCCTACACCACTATCTGAGAGTCCACGCCTGGTAAGGGTTGACAAACATTAAGAACAAATCCAACATGAAATTACTACAGGCATTTGCTAACATAAGAACAGATTCTTACCTCAGCAAATTGATTCCACGCCCCCTACCTCCACCTGGGCTTGTGATGGAAAGTCTCCTATTTTGACCCGGTCTAGAAAAGGCAAAAGGTGGAAGATGCAGAGTTAATAATTATACCTTTATATAAAAGAACAGACCTAACTGTGACTGTAGACTTCTTGCTCAGCTACGTACACAAGCTTCTCAATCACAGTCTAGGTCAGTGGATATTCATTTTTAATATGGCCGTTTCTCAAACGGAAGGCTGCATCCTCCGGAGGTCGCATTTGTAGGCAGCATACGTCATCAAGCCTGGTTTATTTCAGTTAACCAAGCATTATTTGCGAGTCAAAAGAATAATGGTCAAATTTATAACTGTTAATATTCTAAAATAAGATCTTCATGACGCATCCAGTCTACAAATGCGACCTCCTGAGGATGCAGCCTTCCGTTTCAGAAACGGCCTTAATATAGTCACAGACATAGACAACACTAAATATGGATAATTTAGTCATTCCGGACCCAATTAATTGGCGGCTTACGCTTTGGTTGAAGCTGTAAGCCTGTATCACTTCAATTTATTATAAATTATCAAGTTCAACAGCAAAAATAGATTTTTATCCAATCAAATCCTCCATAGAATGAGACCTGCCCCTTAATACCGGTTGACATGTAGCAAATCACATTGCTGTGACTTAGTTAAAGCCTATTGGCTATTAAAAAAGGTAATGTCTTTCCAGTCCTGTCCAAGCAACATGTTGCAAATAAACATGCACACCTGAAGCTATATGGGGTATCTTGAAGAACATTTGTTACTTTCATAAGACAAACAATTCCGGTACTGTTTTGCGTCGCTGTTATCAAAAGCAAAGCTCTTGAAGCAAATCCACTAACACACATTCAAACAAAGCAGGAAGTCCCTGCAGGATTCAAGCATCACCTTTGCAAACGGTTAAACTCTAAACACCCATCTTTGAAGATAACCTTGTTTTTAATTTGATTAACACGATACCGAGGCTAGATTTAAAACCGGCCTTCATTATGAAAAATTAAGGCGGACTCGGTTTTATGAGGCGTGTCATTGTGCTTTCAAACACAAGCTGCAGACGTGCTGCTAGCTCTCCAGCATATTTATTTATGGCGGCCTGGGTGATATACATAGCTGTGAGATATGACTGCACAACTATACAGACTAATTAGTGAAATATGTCGTTGTTTTAACCCCTGAAATTAAACACATGTGATTCTTTAGCTTGCGAGCTAGCCGCAGGCTAAGCTTGCTAATAGGCCCTGGCTTTTTTCCTCCAAATAGATAAGTTACTGATTAAAACGCTTCATTGAATAATACCTTAATTCGCTCGGATCTCTGCCGGTTAGTTTTCGAATATTTTCGTCCACGCTCTTTAAGCTTTCCTTGGCTTTTTCCAGCTGGTCTTGCAAACTTCGCACGACCACCGCCATCTTGCTCTTCGTCTTCCAGCAGTGCGTGGAGCGTCGTGCGCGCGCTCGGCTCAATGAAGGCGCGAAGCACTGATCACGTGGGCGGTCCTGTACAGGTGGCGCGCAAGAACCGCCCCTGTGATTGACAGGATCACTGTTAATGACAAATTAATTCATTTCACTGTCAGACTGTTGGATGTAAATATGTTTTTGTGTCCCAAAGTTAATTTTTTAACCCTTATATATGCAACATTTGTTAGATCAGATTTTCCTATGGCTGATATAACACTTGCCATTTCCACATTTAACAGGGTTACAAAGGTCCCTTGTTTTTCATTCATGAAAAATATTACTAATCATAATAATCATTATTATTTTGGACAGACAGGTTCTTGAAATATCTTGTCTCTTTATCTTGCGTACCACATCTATGACATTTACATACCTATCTATCTGACAGACAGACAGAGAGACAGACAGACAGACAGATAGACAGACAGAGAGACAGACAGACAGAGAGACAGACAGACAGACAGACAGAGAGACAGACAGATAGACAGACAGAGAGACAGACAGACAGACAGAGAGACAGACAGACAGACAGACAGAGAGACAGACAGACAGAGAGACAGACAGACAGAGGGACCGACCGACCGAAATGAGGATGATTTTTATTGAGTTCTTTAATAAATCTGACATGGTTTTATTTAGCAGACATACATAGCACAACAACACCATGACAATGAAATACCAAGAAGCCAAATATGTTTGCATTTTATATCAGAAATTAAGTTTTATTTGACAATAACGATGCTTTAAAGGACAGTAATTTATAGTTGTAACAGGTGTACTTCAACATTACATGGAACTCAATGCAACTGGCAAGATATTGTATAGTCTTTTACAAAATCTCCTGAGAATCTCTCATGATTCCTTTCACGCACATGAATTTTCTTCACAAAGGCTCTTCCATCTGTTTCCAAGTTCTTCTCATTCTTTGTCAGCCAAATCATTTTGCTCAAAATACCTTTAATAGACAGGAGTGTGATTATACTTCATAAGGTCACCTGCACATATTTCAAGGAACACTAAATCTAGCTATAACAGCACCATGTCAGTTACCTGGCAACAATACAAATCATCAGGTTAAGAGCTGACAAACGATCATCATCTCTGCTCTCCTGGAAGAGAAAAATAATATACAGTCTATTTTAGGCAACCTATTTTAGGCTGTCAACAAACAAGCCTTCACTTGTGCAACTGCAACGGAAGCCAGGGAGAAAATAATGATACCCCAGCTTTTAATTCAGGTGTTTACCAGATTGGCACGCACTACAGAGCACCGTCTTGCCAACTGTCTGATAAGGGAATGTGCTTCAGGAAGCAGCGGTTTCTCAAGGCACGCTAGTAATGCATAAAGCCATCTGCCCTGTGAAGATAAATGTGCAATGTACAGCTAAACTGAAATACAGTTCAATAATACCATTACATTTCATAGGGCAAAAATGCAAAACATACAATTTATTAGAGACAAAGACATAAATATTTGACCTTTTCTTTAAATATATCAATGTACATTGGATGTGACACACTAGAGAAATTGAACTTACCAACTGTGGTACAAAGTCTCTCTCCTCAAACCAATTGATTAAATACTCAAGCACAGCTGAAATGGTTGACTGAATAGGGAATGCATTGAAAGGACAATTAAATATTAGAATCTGTGATTTATGTGAATAATAATCACATCTGCTGTCAAATAGCAGATACCTGGTTTAGTTTGCTGACAATGCTTAGGAAAGGTGGGAAGCCAGTCTGATAAAAAGAGATTGAGGGACATCAAATCATGACAGAATGCTCACATTTTGTAATAATAAATATACTCAATGTAACTTAATGTATTCTACTTACAATGACAACCATTATCACAGTGTGTTGTTAATCTTATAAAGGGAATTATTATTATTACCTTGATGTAATCAAGACCTGGATTAACTTTGTCTTCTTCTTTCAGATGGATGTCAAGGCAAACATTCTCACCCAAGCAGAACCTCTTCCATCCATCCTCATCCTCCATTTCGGGCTAAAGTGAGGAGAGGACTTTGCTTTTAAAGCTTTACCTTTTTCATAATTTAATCAAAAATCAAAAGTACAGTAACTGAAGGTACTACATGATTGTAACGTACAAGTATGTTTTATGTGAGTGTAATGTTTAATATCTGTGTAATGTAATGTTTATGTGAGCCTACTGTATAATGTGTGGAATTTTGTATTTGTGATTGTAAAATATATTGTGTGGATTGAGTGTATGCAACTGTTTGTGTTCAATGGTATGTTGATTGTTTGTTGAATAATTGCAAACAGTTCAGTCTCAGGCTGACAATAAAATATCATATGATATCATATCATGTCTTCTGTCCAGATACCAATTGCCTTACCATGACAACATTATCATCCAAAAATTGAGATTTCCAATGCTGACGATGTTTGTTAACACTCTGAAGAAAAGAAAAAAAAAAAAAAGAGTTATATTAATAGTTCTTAATTAAAAAGCAAACAGACAAATGCTAGATACTATTGTAAAAGTACTTACAGGTAAAAGTTAAAATTGCACACCTGTCTGACTTCTGAAAATTTGCTGACTTCTTGTTGCTGCCATTTCAAGCTAGGAGAGAAACCCTGAGGCGCAGCCAGACAACCTGTGATCTGTGAAAAAAATAATATGCAAAATTATCACACACATAGCAAGTTTTACAATTTAATAGGCACTTGTCACACTCACAGATACATTCACAGATTGTTTCTTCTTCAGCTTCTTTGGATCAATTTGTGCCACAACAACATCTGGGCACAGAGACGCTTCCCTCCTGTAAAAAACATAATGTAACTTTGTAAATTACGTAAATCATAATGTAAATCATTAGACAATAAACAAAAATATTAAAAAATAAAAATAAAGAAAACGTCAGAAGGCAAAGAAAACAGAAAACCAGTAGATAAAGCACAAAGTTTTGTAACCAGATTTGTCTTTTTACTTTTGCAATGGAATGACTAAATATGCACAGGCTAAATCATGCATATCATTCAATTTAACTTGAAAAAAAATCTATATTTAGCTTTATTTTGTCTATACTTGGTTTTGCATTTTATGAATATTGATTTAATTTCAAATTTATTTTCTCTTTCAATACGAGTAAAACTTCATATTTATGTACAGTATACATATCATATTTATGTAACCGTATGTAAAGCACAATGGCGCTTAAATAAAGTTCAACTTACATCTGTTTTAAAACCTAAAAGAATAGATGAATAATGACTTACTGGACCTGTCTGAGATATTCTTGAGGGTTTCTGGGCGGTTCGTTTGAGTTATAGTCCTCTGTGTCGTAGGTCTCCACAGGCAGAAGTCTGGGCATTAACTCCTCCACGTCTGACTTCATGTCTTTGTGTTATTTTCTATGCTCAACTTTCAAAAATAAATCAATATTCACGAGTCGCTGCTGCACGTTCTCTATGTGCTCCTCAACCTCTCCATTTTGAAAACATTGGCCATGATGACGACCAATAGATGCGACGGTTACCGTGGTGACTCTTCTTCGTTCAGATGGAAAGACGGAAAAGATGTTTAGTGACATCTGTTGTTTAGGAGAAATATGAACAGGATAATACGATACAGAAGAATCATTTTCAGTTCTATGCATGCAGTGTATTAGTGTCAGAATTGTACGTTTTAAGTTGTCTCCTGGAAGTGATTTTAGGGGCATCTTGATGAGGTAATTATTTCTTCATGAGGGGGCCACGGTGTGTCAACAATGTTATATTATGTCATATAGTGAAATGAAATTAAGCATGGAAATATCCACCTTATTTATAGCCTGATATCTCAAATACAGTTTGTAGACCTTTGCTCAGTCAATCACTCCTATCAGTAATCTCTCCTTTAACAGCACTGAGTGAGCTGATGTGTTACCCATATACATCTTATTTGTCCTATTTAGTTACTCTTGTACTGGTTTACTCACTATAATATCTCAAACAATGTAAATAATACTACTGCTTCAAGCAGTCTAATATCGTGAAACCTCATCTGTTTGAATGTGGCTTTGGTCCAGTGTGAGTTTGTGATGTGGCGTGTGTTGATGTTAATGATTTACTGACAGTAACCTCTAATCCAATCTCTGCTTGTCAGACTGTGATCTCTTTGGATTGGCTCATTCTGTGACAAGACCAAGGGAATGACATTTCGCCAGGACTTTACTTGTCTTTCCCTCTGACTACTGGATTTGGAAATGTACATAAAGGAACTGATCTAATGAGATGAAGGATAAATCCAAACATGGCAGCTGTGCATGCATTCATTTTGTTTCATATTGTCTTTGGATTGTTACACCAGGGTTTGGGTTTGATTTCAGACTACAAACTATGTGGAGACCCCGAATGTGAAAGTAAGATCATCATTTATGTTCATATACTGTAAAAGGAAAGATGAAACTGAACCTGTGATGTGATTGCTGTTTATCTAATGATTATATGGATTCATGCAAAATTATGTGATTCATGTTCAGGTTATTGCTTTCTTATCTTTAAGTTGTTGTCCGTTTCTTTAGGCATGATAAGTCGGGTGCAGGCACAGAGAGACCATAGTGCTAAAGACTGCCGCTTTCTAAACTTCAAAAAAGGGGATATCATCACTGTTTACTACAAACTTACTGGAAAAAGAAATGATCTCTGGGCAGGGAGTGTGAGTACTCTTTTCTGGTGTTTTCTGCATGTATAAATCAATAAAGTAAAATCAATATACAACATTTGTGCTTTAATCTGACATATAAACTCTATTATTTGTTAATTTGTTTAATAATATTCACAATATTTTACATAGATAGAAAAGCTGTCTGGATTGTTCCCAAAAGATTCCATCAAAGTTGATCAACTGTTTATTGATGAAAAAAAGGAAATCCAGGTGCCGACCCAGGTAATGTACTTTTTTTTTTTAGTTTTTAACGTACTTTTTTTAAAAACTGGTTTGTCAGGTAACCTAAAAAATGTGTTTCATGTTATACATCTACATCAACTGATTTAATTTATTTAAAAAGATCAGTTTAACCTCAATACACAGTTACAGCAACAAAAACTTGTTTCTGATAATGTATGTCATAATACAGAAGAAAAGATCTGTTACAACTTCCCTTACATTAGATCCATACATTAAATCCATACATTAGATTACAATCACGTCTTTAAGGCTTGAATCAGGTAAAAATAAAATAAAATCACTTTTTACAGTGTACAGAATCTGACTTAAATAAGCTGGCGTAGTTTGTGTTAACTCCAAAGAAATCTGAATTATATGACAGAATTCATTCTTCCATGTATGCTGATTTGGTAAATATTAATGAGTGTAAATTCTCTCCTCAGGAATATGACTTCATCTGCTTTGATGATAATGGTTTAGTGATTGAGCGCAGCACTGAATTTGATGATCTGGAAGATTTGTCACAAGAAACCCAAGAATCCGATCTCAATGAAGTCCAAGATAAACCTACTGAAACAGAACAGAATGAACCCAGCCAGATTTCTGTTAAAGATGTTTCTGATCAAAACAGCCCCAAGACAACAGAAAAAGGTGGGTCTTCCTGGGTAGGCTCTGCTGTTAGTGGATGGTTTGGCAGGAATGAACAAAGCAATGATGAACCACAGGATGAGACCAGTGAAGTATCCTTCAAAAGCAGAAAAATTGTGATGGATATTGAGGAGAACCATGTGGAGGAGAAGACAGACTCTGGAACTTTTGGGTGGATCAGGGGTGAACTCAATGCTTTTGGGTTTGGAAACAAGGATCTAAAAACTGATATTCAGGACAATATTGAGAACCCAACAAATGATGAAGATACATCATCTCAGCAGTCTAGCTCCTGGATAAGTATGGGTAGAGATGTCATGGACTTTAGTGAAGATAATTCTGAAGCTGCGACAAAACATGAAGCTGAGGAAGTAGATGAAATCACAAACATGGAGGACGATAGCATTCTTAACCCGAGTCAGAACATGGATGTTGTTGACAACATACAGAGAGCTGAAAACAACCCAGATGACAGTGTGGAAAACAAGGACAGTCCTTTGGAGGACAGGAGAACAGAAAAAGAAAAAGAAGAGGAGCAGGCGGGGTGGTACGGAAATATGTACAACAGAATCACAAACCTTTACAGAGAAGAGCAAACTAAAGATGATGAGGATGACAAAGACAGTTTGTCAGAAAGCCCTGGATCTGCTACAAATACTGAGAACATTGAAACCAAAGATTCAGAATCAAGTTCACAGTCCATATTTTCAGTCAACGGCCTGACATCAATGCTTCCTTTTCAGGCAGACACAGTAGCAAAGAGAGATGAGGAAAAGACAGAAAAGGAAGAAGATGCAGGTAAGGAAGACTTTGATGAAGAACAAAATAATAATGAGGATCGAGAAGAAGAAATGTTGACTGACATTGATGAACAGGACTCAAACCCAATAGACACTGATGTACTTACCGTTGCATCTGATAGCATTGAACATCTAGATATAGAATCTAATATGACAGACGACAGCATAGATTCACAAATCCTTGAATCCAAGTCAGCAGATAATTTAAATGAAGAAGTTAAAAGTGAAAACAATGCTGATTTTTTTGAGGGAAAGGTGGAGCAAGATACAAGAGATGTGCAAAGTGATGAGGAAAAGACAGAAAAGGAAGAAGATCCAGGTAAGGAAGACTTTGATGAGAAACAAAATAATTACAAGGATCAAGAAGAAAAAGTGTTGATTGATATTTATGAACAGGACTCAAACCCAATAGACACTGATGTACTTATGGAAACTCAGTCAATGTCTGATAAAATAACGACTTTAAAAGATAGCATTGCATCTGATAGCATTGAACATCTAGATATAGAATCTAAAATCACAGAACACGGCATAGATTCACAAATCCTTGAATCCAAGTCAGCAGATAATTTAAATGAAGAAGTTAAAAGTGAAAACAATGCTGATTTTTTTGAGGGAAAGGTGGAGCAAGATACAAGAGATGTGCAAAGTGATGAGGAAAAGACAGAAAAGGAAGACGATCCAGGTAAGGAAGACTTTGATGAGAAACAAAATAATTACAAGGATCAAGAAGATAAAATGTTGGCTGATATTTATGAGCAGGACTCAAACCCAACAGACACTGACATACTAAGTGAAACTCAGGCGCTGCCTGATAAAACAATGACTTTAAAAGATAGCATTGCATCTGATAGCATTGAACAACTAGATGTAGAATCTAAAATGACAGAACACAGCATAGATTCACAAATCCTTGAATCCAAGACAGCAAATGATTTAACTGAAGAAGTTAAAAGTGAAAACAGTGCTGATGTTTTAGAAGGAGCTCTAGAGAAAAATATGAAAGATGTGCAAAGTGATGAGGAAAAGACAGTAAAGGGGGTAAATTCGGGTAAGGGGGACTTTCTTGAGCAACAGAATGTGATAGATGAAGACATATCTGATGTTGTCAAGCAAGAATCAACCACAAAGGATGTTGATTTACTTGGTGAAACCCAGGTTCTCTCTGATAAAACAATGACTTTAAAAGACAGCGTTGCATCTGATGACATTGGAGATATAGATGGCTTTTCGAAAGAATTTAACGCCCAACATGGTGAAGTTAAGTCTGTAAATAATACAAACGATGAAGTTATTCAGAGCACAAACAGCTTAACTGATTCAGCTGATGATATTTCAGTGGGCAAGCTGACAAAAAGTCTGTCTGATCAAGGCAATTTAGACACTATCAAACAGCAAGAAAATGATTCTAATGAAATTAGCACAGATCCTGTAACTGGTGCTAATACATCTGAACTGTCAGAGTCGGATATTCAAACAGATACTCAGTTACATTATGAAAAAACCCAAGAATCAAATGTTACAGATTTGTACACTGACTCTCATATTGAAACTCTCACAACTGGTCAAAGTGTAAATCCAGATGTAAATCCAGAACCGACTATGGATGCATTATCAGAATATAATAATGAAAAACAAGTAGCTGAAAGCGACCTAGGTATATCAAAAGAAAATGATGAGTTAGTTATAGACAGAAAAGATGAATTAGTTATGAAAAAAAATGAGGCACAATCAGATGAAGTACTACCAAAAGACATCACATTTCATGAAGAAAAGTTATCAGATTCAGAAACTCATGCAACGCAAATGAGCAATGAACATAAACAGGACACAAACATAAATCCTCTTGATGAAAGATCTTCTCATACTCTTGTAGCAGATGAATTTACTGTAACTAGTGAAGAAAATCTGCATTCAGAGCTTGAGTCAAATTCATCCCTAAACGTCACAGATTATGAGATGAATATTACCAGTGAATCACATCATGAATCATTGGTGATAGAAAACTCTGGTATAAGTATTGTTAAGGATACTGATTCAGTAGGTAAATATGAAGATGAGGTTGTAGTTCATGAAGAGCAAGAGGAATCAGATACAGTTTCCAAAACTACAGAGAATTATTTTGAAAAAAAAGAGAACGAGGATGACACACAAATCACACATGAAATTCAGACACAGGAAACACATACAAAAAACCCATCGCTAAACACATCTGATGGATCTATTGATTTAGAAGAAGCTGGTCACGATCCCAATTTACTAGAAAATGCAGACATTAATAATATTCGTAACGCTGAAGACCCAGATGGCTATACAACTTCCACAGAAACAGAAATGACAAATGATTTCTTCTCAAAGAATGACTCAGTTCAGGATGGCAATATTAATACCATGCATGATCAAAATCAAAGTGCTGAGCAGAAAGAAGAGACTGACACAGCAGATAATGAGGATCGTCAAACCGATTCAGAAAGTGTCACGCGAAGGGAGGAAAGTGACACAGGTGCCATCTGGGATCAAAGTGATGATAGTGACATGGCAGTGAAGTCAGAAGATAAAGAAGAACATAGTGATGAAGAACAGCCTGGAAGCCTTGAAATGCAAGACAAAAAAACTGTCAATCAACCTACAGAAACCTCTAAAGAATATACAAACTTACATCCTCATCTGAGTGAACAGAATATTAAAGATCTTTTAGATTTATTTGACGAGCAGAAGCTATCATGGCTGGATTCCAAAATGGGAAATGTTAATGCAGGTCAAGATAATGATGACATTGATGAACTTGGTGACTTTGAACAGCTGTTGGATTACCATATGAAGATGAACACCAAATTGGGACATATTCAACAAGATAACGGTTTTCCTGGCAAGGATCATGCTAAAGAATATCCAGCACTACAAAAACTGTTAACCCTCTTATCTTCTCTAAGAAAGAAATATTCACCAGTGATAACAGATAACAGTTTAGAAAGCCCAGGTACTGATGATTCGTACTGATCATTTTCGAAAATAATAAGAGCATGACAGATAATGGATTTCATAATTTTGGTGAATACTACTACATGGGACAAAAACTGCTTTGTGATGGTAATGTAAAAGTTGTCAGATTTTCTGTAATGTTCCTTCTCTGTCCTCACAGGGATCAGAGAAGATGACTGTGTTCATGAGGCATGTCTAGATGTGAATAAGAATACACAAACTTCCACAACAGAGGCTGAAAATAATCAAGTTACTGAAGACAGAGCTGATATAAATGACTTGAGCAATCCTCAAAATGAGCCAGTGTCTGAGGAAAAGGACCTTTCAGCAAACAGAGCTAATGTGGAGGATGTTCAGACTGATGAGCAGAATATACAAAAGCATGAGGATTGGACATCTTCTGAAACCAAGAAAACTACTTTCCAAAACCACGGTCTTATCTCTGAGGAGTATGTTGAATCACAGAAAGGTAATCACTTTTTTTCTTTTTAAAGGAGTAGTTCATACGGTCCAAACCCATCATGAAAAAAAATAATTTTAAATGGTTACATGATTTCACACATTACAGATACATTGTAGATGACGTGAAGTGAAGTGACATGTGGCCATTATGGTGACCCATACTCGGAATTTGTGCTCTAGTTAAACCCATCCAAGTGCACACACACAGCAGTGAACACACACACACCGTTAACACACACCCGGAGCAGTGGGCAGCCAATGCTGCGGTGTCCGGGAGCAGTTGGGGGTTCGGTGTCTTGCTCAAGGGTCTCACCTCAGTCGTAGTATTGAGGGTGGAGAGAGCGCTGCATTCATTCCCATTCACTGCATTCACCCCCACCGACAATTCCTGCCTGACCTGAGACTCAAACCCGCAACCTTCGGGTTACAAGTCCAACTCTCTATCCATTAGGCCACGACTGGCCCCTTGTAAAAACATAACATGTGTTTGTTGTTGTTTTTATGACAGGTGAAGGGCAATTTCATCAGATGGCAGTTTTTGTTGCAGACACAATTAATGAAATTGCATCTATAGTGGACAAGGTGAGTGTCTCAGGAAAAGTAGCCTGCTAAAAGTAGCCTGTCCCATGTTTATATATATATATATATATATATATATATATATATATAAATCACAATTTGACAGCACTATATTATATATATAGTGCTGTCAAATCGTGATTAATTGCATTCAAAAAATGTATATTTATTATGTGTACTATTATGCATTTATTCTGTGTACATTAATTGTGTAGACATACACATACATACAGTATATGTTTTGAAAATATTTATATGTATTTACATGTCTGTGTTTATATTCATACAATTTATATTACAAATAAATATATTTAATATATAAACATAACATATTTTTCTAAAAATATATACATGCATGTGTGGGTATTTATATATAGATAATAAATACACACTGTACACACATATATTATGCAAACAAAATTTGTTTACGATTAATCGTTACTGCTAATATAAAATGATGAAATATCAGTCATTTGGACAATTAAAATCACTCAATAATGTAATATTTTTTATTAAAACATTGATTTGATATTCAACTCATTCTAGTAGTCTATATTAAAATTATTTTTATTAGCCTATTATTGACTTTTTAATTATGATGTTTATTTTATGTTTATGTCTAGAAAATTACACTTAAATGGGTGTTTTTACCTACATGTGAATCTAAAATAGCTTACACATTCCTCAAATTTTACACGGATAAATAAAACACTTCATATAATATTTTGTTTAGCTCCTGAGGATTTTCTGAACCCACTTTATGTTCAAAATATATTTGATTAATTCATATTAATATATATTTTTTTGTAACCTATTTGTGGAAACCTCCGACGATTACAGTCTATTTTCTGTCTTGACATGTCGCCAAAAAGTGTCCTATTTTGCTGTCAAGGCAATTGATTGATATTGAAAAATACTTTCTGTCTCTACAACTAAATAGCCTATAAAAACCTACATAGGTAATAAATAAATAATTAATGCAGACACAAAGGTAAATTAAGTAGTAATTTTGAGTTGAGTTGAATCCAGACATACTTGAGCTCTGGATCAATGACCTTTGTTTGTTTATAGATATATATTGAACTGACAAACCCACTAATGAAACATACATACCCATATTTTAAACTATGACGTTTCATAACTACCTCATGGGAAATATTTTTGCGTGTATGCTTACTGACTAATTTCTCAGTGTCTGTCTCTTTAAAACTCGAATGGAACGTTGTGGCAGTCAGCAATTGGTGACGTGTGGAAGAAACCATGACCCTTGTAGGGGTGTTCAATGTTGTGGAGTTTACGTTTTTCGCATAAAATCTAAATATTGTTGTTTTATATAGCAAAATACGTATTTTAATACTTCAAATTAATATTTAAACAAACATCACTAAAGTTCGGTTTAAATTGTCGAGACCCCAGATCATATGCTTTACAAATCCTCCCAAAAACACAAGAGTGCGCTCTTCCTCTCAGTGCAGTGCGCACTAGCAGTCAGAGTAGAGCAGCATCCGGCACCATGGCATAACAACAGATAAATTAACAGATTATAGAATATAGAATAACTCAGTTTGAATATAATCATGGCAGACGAATTTAAGGCCGAGTCGGTCGTCACAGAAGCGACTGACATGAAAGGAGCAGCGAAGATTTACTACACACTCGCCGTGGAGAAAATCAAAGATGTATGTGGCACAGTGTGTTTGATGAAACAGCGTTAGTGTGTATGGCAGGTGTCAAATATATTTCTATTAAGTCATCTATCATAGGAGACAGAATTAATTCTAGTGCAGTATTTAATTAGATGTATACTGTGTAAATCGTTTTGTATTAAGTCAAATAGCTGGTTAGCATTAATGCATATGGTACTGTACATGTTGCTCATTTCATCTTAAGTTATCATTGATTTGTGTGATTGTGTTAAACTTATTGATTTATAGATCTACAATGACTTCAGCTGCCCTTTACTGGCCTTGTTTACCAGTTTGTGACGGTTTAGCTTTAGTGTATTGAGAGGTGTAGTGTTTATTGTCTTTCATCTTGGCTTTGGTCAGTTATTGACAGAGGAGGAATGTCTGAGATTGTTTTTTAATCTATTTTAAAACGTTTAAATTGTTAATTTGTTAGAAACCTTTGAATGGTTTTGATTTCTTGACTAAAAATAATGTAGCAGTAAAGTTAAAAAGTGCTCAAATGTTCTTTGCAAAAATGTGTGATATAAATCTTCATTATTATTACTGTTAGAATAAGAAATAATAATGAACATTTATGTGAAACTACTAAAAATTGTATGGTCATGTGAATGTGGTTTTAGGTTTATAGAACATCCTGTTTAAAAGCATCTGTCCACTTTTTTATGTGTGTGTGAAAGAGAGAGGAGCCTTATAATGTGAAAGCTTGTACAATTGTTTAATTTAACTTCTGTGTCTTAGGTTGTGTCATCACTTCCTGATGATATCCAGCCTGGTCCTGACTTATATGGACTGCCATGGGAAGCTGTGGTTTTCACTGGATTTTTAGGTTTATTCACACTGCTTCTGTTCAGCTGCAGGTTCATTCATTCTGTAAGTCATGCATTACCGCTACATAAATAAATGCACATGTTATGAGTGTTATCATTTCACTAAATTAAGTTTTCTGTTTTGTTCTGCAGATCAGAAGTCGACTATATGCAAGTGAGTGTTTTTCCATCTCTTTATCTGCTTTAAATCTATCCTCATTATCTGTTTTAACTGATCTCCACTGTCAGCTCTCAACTGATCCTCTCTGTTGATTTGTTTGCAGGTAAAGAGAAGCAAATGGCGCAGAAAGTGGCCGAACTGCTTGATGAAAAATGCAAAGTGCTGGTGACATTCAGTGAAGTTAAACAGAAGGTGAGAAATGCTGTTATATGCTCTAAACACAAAATATACATTCATACTTGTGTAAATGCACTCTCCTGAATCAGTCCATCTAAACCACATCTGTCTGTCTCAAAAGTTTGACAAACTAGAGTCCACTCTACAGAACAATGGCGTGTCTGCACAAGCTGCAGAAAAAGACAATTTAGAGGTAAAATGCTCATAGTCTCAAATCTTCCTGTTAAAAAACATGCAGTTACTTAGTTTACTAATGTTTATAAATGTGTCTCCCTGTCCACTGGTTACCTAAACCAATTATATGCCCTTAGGTGGCGTCACAGAAGCTTGAACAATCAAATGCACAGATGAAAAAGGAAATTGAGAGGCTGCAAGAAGAGCTGTCCCAACAAAACAAAGCAAGAAAACAGCAAGAAGATCAGGTGTTGTCATACACACATATACACTCACTTTACATATCCAAACTACCCTTTTCATGCTTGATGCCCTTTATGTTGTCTGTATCTGTCCTAAAAGCTGTTATATTTCTTTTACAGCTTGCTGAACTTGAGCAGATTTTAAGAAATTTAGAAGTGGAAGCTAAAGAACGAAAGTCCCAGTTAGAACAGGTATTGACTATATATATGATGCATGTTTCAGTCATATTTTCTTTTAAAACAAAATCACATGTAATTCTATACTGTTATCTGTTTCTCCTGTAGGACAACACAACACTGAAGATCCATGAGATCAACACAGAGCGACTGCAGAAGAACCTGCAGGCGGCCAAAGAAGAGCAAGCAATGCTGCTCGAGAGTAAAGCACAGGTGAGATCTGTTTTAGAGTGCTTAGTTTGAAGATGAACAGATCAATAACATCACTGTAATGCATTTCATGGCTTACTGCCTAAACATATATTTAACATGAGTACCTATGTGTTCATCTCTCATACAGCAGGTGCAGGAGGCAGAGGACTGGGGTGAACGTCTCGGTGAGCTGGAGGAGGAGATGAAAATGTGTGAAAGATCTCATACTGGCATGCTGGAGGACTGTGCTAATAAAGATGATCGCATCAAGGTAAAACACAATCACACCAGACTCATAGAAAACAGTAAACTTACTTTTTTCATATATATATATATATATATATATATATATATATATATATATATGTATATATATATGTATATGTGTGCGTATAGATAGATATATACACACACACACACACACATTGTATAATATATATATATATATATATATATAAGATAGATAGATAGATAGATAGTAACAATGTAAATGTCTTTACTGTCACTTTTGGTCATTAATGCATCCTTGCTGAATAAAAGCAATAATTTCTCTAAAAAATTATAATTTCCTGACCACCAGTGGGTAGTGAATGTGATATGATTAAATAATATCTATTATATAATAATTAAATAAATATTAAAATATTTACTTAAATGGACAATATTTAATCAAACTTTACTCAAAAGTATGTGAAAACAGAATTATTAATTGACGAGGCAATATATTGGTCTATCACAGACAGTCTAGTGCACAACATGGTAAAACTGCATTTCTAAAAGACTGTTTTGCCTTTTCTTATATCAGTCACTGACGGAGTGCCTTTTGAAGATGCGAGATTGGGATTCTGAGGACGAGAGCTGCGTTGATGGCAGCACTAATACAGCTGGAGCTGAGAATGGAGACAGTTCAGGTACAAACTCTTGAGGTTCATTTGGGAATATTGTTAGTTTGATTTGAAGTCAGGTCTTGAAATATCATCTCATACGTTTTTTGTGCTTGCAGATTTCCATCAGAAGCAAAAAGTACAGAAACTTATTGAAGCTGCCAAGGTATTCCTACTCAAATCTGAAACCTAGAGAAACACCTAGATGCCACATATGACTGCCAAACATGCTGTCACGTATGGCAGCTCACTGGGGTTTGAAACACAACCCTTATGTATCAGATTAAATTAATAAAGTCTGTCTACATTCAGAATATGCAGATATGCTGCTAACAGATACAATGCTGTAGATAAGTTTAGTCCTCTTCTTTGTCACAGATGAGTGCAGACTTGAAGTCAATGGAGGAGGACAAGAACAGGGTGTTCGCCAAACTCGCAGATGAAATTAAAGCCAAAGAAGATCTCCGAGGTAAAACTTTGGTTCCACTAAACAGCTGCTGATGCATTAACCTTTTAATTTGATAAATGATTACATTTTGATGGATTGTAGAAAACGGTGTTACTTATTCATCCATAGTGGGAATCTTTAGACACATTACAATTTTATTTTCAATTGATTTGTACTCTTATCTTGCTTAATTAATCATAATATCACAACATGTTTACTTTCCTACATGATTTTATAGGAAAACACCTGTTATGCATATATTATGAGCAATAAAAGTGGATCTGATTTGCTTTGGCCTGATTATATCAAACGTGATCGATCAGACTGTCAAGGAAGACTTGTTTTCTTGTTTCTCTGTATTCTCAGAGGGGATCAAACAGCTTGAGGAGCAGAAGGAGGTGTTAGAATCAGACAGTGCCAACTATTCTAGTGAAAGCCAGAAACTCCAGCAGAAACTCCAGATCATGACTGAAATGTACCAGGAGAATGAACTCAAACTACACAGGTTTGGACCATGGAAAATCTTCATCTTCCGCTCATTATACTTTGCAGTGTCTTTTTTATTGGAAATTCAAATACTAATGCTAATAATTCAATTGTTTCTTGTACTGTTGTTAGGATGTTGACAGTGGAGGAGAAGGAGCGCTTACAGAAGGAGGAGAAGCTCAACAAGGCAGGCAAGAAGATCAGTCTTGCTGCAGAGGAGCTCAGCACTTACAGGTCAGAGCAACTTGAATCGCACACATGAGGAAGTTAAGTTAAGTATGATATAGTATGTGATAAAATCAAAGGAAATGGTCTCTGAGAAGGGCAGGAAACATGATGCAAGATGAATGTTCACCAAAACAGGAAGTTTACATTATAGTCTCTTTCAATATGTTTATATAGACAACGAGGCAAAGACCTAGAGGAAGAACTGGAAAGGACTTCACAGGCCTACAAGAATCAGGTTACACACTAGTAATGCTATATACAGTAGAGTTACAACATCTCTACATGATTTATATTGATAAAAGTTCTTCAGTGACACATGCTGATGATACGCATACTTAATAATATAATGTTTATTATAGCCTAATATTTTTTTAATACAAAATTTACTCAAAATACTTTCATATAAAAAATATCTGAAACCGCAAAATGTGCATTGTCGATTGATGAAATTGTTGGTAGATATTGGAACTGACATTAGGGGGAGACATACATCCATATATCAGTCTATCATTATGATATAGACCTATGTGACTGATATGAGGATGTATAATTCATAATTAAATATTTATTATATAAATTATAATTTTTTCCACAAATAAGACTTGTATGTATGACCAATATGAGAATGTATAATAAATAAAATTATATTAAAATATAAAAAAATACAAAATAATAATTTTATATAAATATTTATTATATGAACTATTCTTTTACCACCACAAAAGAGAGTGAGGTCTCTTAAATATTGATATAATATCAGTTTATATCATGTGAATATTTATTATGTTTGTTCTTTTTTCTACCAGATTACTTCTCATGAGAAAAAGGCTCATGATAACTGGGTAAGTTGTTTTCAGACCGCTTATATTTGATCCATACCAGTCATCAGTAGCTTCATTGTGTCAGATGTTATTTTTATACTGTTCCTATTGTCTGTGTTATAGCTAGCTGCTAGGGCAGCAGATCGAGACCTGGCTGATGTCAAGAGAGAAAACGCTCATCTCCGCCAAAGGTGAGATGGACAACAGAGTATTTTACTGTAGTGTTGTATATACAGCAGAAGCTGTATTTATTCATACATATTATTGCGTTTACTATTGCAGGCTGACTGATGCCCAATTCAAGTTTGAGATTCTTGAAAAGGATGTACGAGAAGGCAGACCTTTATTTAGAGGTCAGATACTTTCCACTTCCCTTTGGCTAGTATATGTCTATGTTGAAAATGATGTTAACCTTGTAAAGATGCATTTCCCCATCTCACAGGTGAAAGATCTCCATATGGACCCTCTCCTCTTAGCCGACCATCCTCAGAAACACGGGCCTTCCTGTCCCCTCCTACACTAATGGACGGCCCCCTTCGACTCTCACCGCAGTTTATGGGTCCAGGCAGAGGTGATATACACACATCCCTCCCTTTTTTAATTCTAGGGAAAAGTCTTCAAGCTAGTGTGAAAAATTTGATTTTTTTTTTACATTGTCAGTCTGTAGTTTAGCATGGTTATCTAGTAGTATCCTGTGTGTGTCTGTGTAGCACATGCATGAATCTTGTTCACTTCCCAAGATATATGTTTGCATTAGGGGTGTAAAGGTTTGGTTTGTGTCACAGTTTGAATATGGTTTGGTAAATAAACGCAGCCTATACACTATTGTTCAAAACTTTGGGGTCAGTAAGATTTAGATTTTTTTTTAAGAAATTAATACTTTTATTGAACAAGGATGCAAATGAATTGATCAGAAGTGTCAGTAAAGATATTAATAATGCTGCAAAATATTTTTATTTTAAATCGATTCATTTCATACTTAAAACAAAACAAATTAAGCAGCACAACTGTATGGAGCGATTTTTGTGCCAATATTTATCAAACAAATCCAGTGTTTTGCAAATAAACACAATCTGCTTTGCAAAGAAAAACTCGACTTTCAAACAAACGCAAAGTGATTTTCAAATACAAAACTCTTTGAGAGAAAATGCAGAGGCAAATATATGTATTGTGTGTTACAACTGTGAGACTCATTTGCCTTTTTATGAGGAAACTTGGCTTGATTTTCTCACAAATGCGACAGGCTGATTTTCTCACACGAGTGCGGGCTGATTTTCTCACATGTGCAATTGAGCAACTTTCTTTTCCAAAACAGCAGATGGCGCTGTTGGTCAATTTACTCTAGTCTCCCGAGACCTGAAACACCTCTTTACCTTTTCAGACCAATATGAGTGAGGAACAGGTGAGTTTCTGTCTTACTAGATCTATAATTAACCATTTAGATGTTTTCACAAAGCGACCCTACTACAGTGTCAGTGAAATTCACAACAAGTGCTGTAAAGTTGTTAACATGATTGATTAGTTCAAAAATCAGAGGTGACATGGCTAAACATTTAACTAGGCTGTCTTTCCCTATAAAATCTGATCCATTCTCCGTACCTCTTATCCTCTGTTGGATCGCGGGATATAGAATATACATATTTAGTGATACAATTGTTCAACATTCAAAACAATGCAAATGAGTCTCACAGTTGTAACACAATGCATATATTTGTCCATACCTCTGCATTTTCTCTCAAAGAGTTTTGTATTTGAAAATCACTTTGCGTTTGTTTAAAAGTCGAGTTTTTCTTTGCAAAGCAGATTGTGTTTATTTGCAAAACACTGGATTTGTTTGATAAATATTGGCACAAAAATCGCTCCATACAACTGTTTTCAACATTGATTATAATAACAACAATGTTTCTTGAAAAGCAAATCAGCATATTAGAATGATTGAAACTGAAGACTGGAGTAAAAATAGAAAACATTTATTTTAAATCGTAATTTTATTTATGCTTTACATTTTCAGTACTGTACTTTTGATCAAATAAATCTTTTGCTTAGCATAAGAGGCCACAAACTTATATTTTCAAAGAGCCCCTTTTATTTTACAGCAAAATGTACCATACTGTAATATCAGAGACAATTGACATTTTATTCAGTGTTGCACAGTGTAGATGCATTTAAAAAGATAATCTGAGTTTTTTATTTACTTTAGGTTAGTTACTGCATATCACTAATAATTAAAGACTTGCAAGATGTTCCATTACTATTTTTGCAGTTTAAATGCATACTAAACCGTGAGTAGCAAATCATCACACAAGTTTGCATTTATATGAGTCTTTTTGTGTTTCATTACCCTCGTTAATATTTTGTTGGTTGTCTCCCTTTTCTATTCTTAATTTCCTCAAACATTTTTATGTGCCGTCTCTCTCCACTACATTCATCCTTCTTCACTCTCACTGTCACATAATCAGCATCCCGTGGCGTGGTAGAGCCCCCAAGTGGTGGGCCAGACTTTGAGCGGAGTGGCCCTCACTCTGATAGTGGCTCACTGTCTCCCTCCTGGGACAGGGAACGCAGGGGCCCTCCCCCCCCTCCAGGTACAGTGATGTTCCCACTGCTGTGGCTGCCCTGTAGCAGGAGGAAATACTTCTCTAGCTCTCAATGATCAAGAATTATTGATGGAAGAACCATGAGCACATTAACATAACTGCCCATTTTTACAACATAGCAATAGGTTAGCCAAATATAACAGGTCTTTTAGTCTTAAAGGTACAGTAAAAAAAACACTGTTTATTTCTAATGATCAGAGAGGGAGGAAACGGTTGTGTAAAACTACATTATGATGCAAGAAATATACTAATATTATAAATGCTAGAATATGCAGCCTAGGAGGCTTATTTGCTTGATTCAGTATTAATTTATGAATACTAATCACTCAGCTGTCTTGTGCTTGTAATTTAGCCAACAGTGTGAGGTGAGAGGCGTTTCTGTTTTCTGAGAAGCTCAAACTCAGTTATTCAGAGGTGGCTGAGAAGCGCTGACTCAGCCGCACATCTCATTGAAGAGTCACAGAACTGGGCCTTCTTTGTTCTAGACGTTTCTGTGTTTTTGGCCTGTACGTCAGGCTTTGTCCCACTGCTCCTCACCGTTGGGCCGAATGCTGTGGACTAAATGTTCAGCGCAGTGATTAGTTATGGCATACTGTGGCTGTGAATAGCACAGAACATCACTGTATTTTTGTAATGACATTATCATCATGACCATTCTTTTTTTATGTGTAGTGCATCATTCCTGTGTCCATTGGCCAATCATTCTCAAATGCTTAGTTTTGTTTTTATTGTATCACATAGTTCAAAAGGGTCTTAAATTCGAAGTTATATTTATAAATAATCACTATATATTTAAAATGTATAATTTAATTTATGATTTCATTTTTTAAATTACAATTTCTTAAATAATTATTTGTAAGTTTTTGTTTAAATTACAATAAATTATACATTTTGTGATCCCGTATAGATTGAGGATAATATTATAATACAAAATTATTTATATATGTTTCTGATTCCCTATTAAAATGGAAAGGCTCTAGTTTATTTATAATAAATAAATGTATATAAAAATATAATATTACATAACAAATTATGATCTTGATAATAGATTTATATATGTAAATGTATTTTATTTAAATATTCTTTGTTATAAATATGTTTATGAAAAGTCACCCTCTCCCAGACCCAGGTTTGCCCTTTAGGAGGCCTCCTCCGGGTCCGTATGCTATGGGTCCTTTGCCTCCTAGACCTCCACTTCCTCCTGAGCCATACTTTGGTGAAAAATCAGGTGAGTCATTCCATGTGACCTCCTCTACAATATGACTTCTCCTCTGCTTCTCTTAAAGGTCATTTGTACCTGTGGAATTAGAAGTAGCCCATATGACTCTCATATACAAGCCTAATAGTAACTTAGTAACTAATACTGAATAACTGAGGTACTATTCTCATAGAAAATGGAGCAACATAATGTGGCAGAAACTCCATGCTAATTTGTTTTTATGTAGCTCATGTAATAGCATTACCGAGGCATGAATGAGCGCTCTTTTTAGCAGTCTTCAAGAATTAAATGAAAATGTAATAGGAGTTTGGCTCAAAGATCCTAAGAGTATTTTTCCTCTCTTTTTTTCCCCCAGATTCATCGTTTCTAAGAAACAGCTCATCCATCAGTGAGAATGAGAGCAGAGAAGTGAGTAAACCTTCTGACTGATGAGAAAAGCCTGTCGTTTTTCGGCATACCCATAACTAAGATGTGTCTTCTCACAGGGTCCTCACTCGATGCCTGGTGATATGAGATTGCCCCCAGATCCAGATTCAAGAATGGGACCTCCTCCTGGCCCCCCATTAATGGGAATGCCCCCACTGATGGACCCTAGGGACCCACACTTCCCACCCAGGGGCCCTTATGGACCTCCGGAGTTCTTTTCCCCTCGTGGTCCCCCTATAGGCAGTAAGTTAACCGTTTCCATTTGAAATGTTTGTATTATCACAGCTTGAAGAAACGGTGAAAGTGCAGCACATTTACCTTCTGCTATGTAACTTTCACAAATTAAATACACTTTTAGTGGGACATGATTTAGGAAAAGACTTCATTTAGTGATTTGATAAAGTTGATGATATTTGATAGTTATATTTTAAATATTTACTATATAATTTATTATTATTATTATTACACATTTAAATTTTTGTAATTTATTAATGTATTTATTAATAGATAGGGCTCAGCTACTTAGATTTTTATATTTAAAAATTGAATTAAAGCTAACAATTAAAAAACCATTAACTTCATGGTTCCCACGAACATTAACATTTTGGGGAAGAAACATGAACTTGGAATTATAAGTGTTATTTCCAGTAGTGATGTATAAATGTTAAAATTTTGGTCAATTTTGATTAGAGTTGTACGGTTTTTGCGAATAAAAAGCATGTTTAATGGGACATAATTTAGGGAAATACCTTATTTTTGTGATTTGATATTTTTTATTTTATGTAATTTCTAATCATTTTTATAATTACACATTATCTAATTTATTATTATTATTATTACACATTTTAATTTTACCATTTACCTATCACAAGATAGGACTCAGCTACTTTTTTATACTTGCATATTTATGAAATTTATTAATTTATTTGTAGACTTATTTATGGGAATTTGAGGTTGCATCATTTCAGAATGTTCTGTCTTAATTCAAATTGATTTTTTTATTTTATTATTAGTAGTAGTAGTAGTAATAATAGCATTACAAGTTTTTATTTTATTTTACTTAATTTTTTTTTTCTATTTGATTTATTATTAGATAGGACTTGGATTTTTTAAAAACATTAAGGTTATTTAATTACTTAATATATGCACATATTTCTAAGAATAGGCTGCATCACTTCAGGGTTTTCTGTCTGATTATTTGATACTGTGTCCTAGTACAAACTGATAACCTTTATTACTGTTTCCATTAGTGCGAGGGCTACTTCCCCCGGGAATGTTTCCCAGAGCTCCAATGCCACTCCCTCAACATATGGGCTATCTGCCACCAAGACCTCCATCTGACAGCTTCCCCCCCGGACCGCCACCCAGACCCTCCCCACCGGGCAGCGAGCAGCCCCCCAACCAGTCGCCCTCTCCTCATGATGTCATCTGATCTCTCACGCTCTCTTCCTCTCCTGCAGACTGTTTCCGACTTCCTGTTGTTGTGCTCAGGGGGTGTTTCCTTCAATATGTAACCGCAGTAGCCTTGTGGTTCTCTCTTACTTCTGTCTTAGTTGAAAGCGCAAGCATGGCAAAGGGTGCAGCACATGCCACAGATTATAATATTATGAGGAGGAAGTTGATTATAGGTGCTCAAGTTTGTGATGTTCTGATGCTTTTTTTTTTTTTTTTTTTTTTTAATCGAAGGTAGTTGATAAAAGGTCCTCATTTGTCAATCTGTATATATAGAAAGTCTACTAAGTATATATTGTGAATAGGATGCGGTTGAAAAGACTTTGGTAACTAACTTGACAAATCCAATAACTCCAGAGAACCGTCCATGTAGCGCATATATATTTATAGTTTCCTCTAATAACATCTCATGCCTTAAAATAGGTGGTCTGATGAAATAATGTACATTAATAATAAAGATATAATTTGAAAAATATTAAATTTTTTGCTAATGCGTGAGAATATCACCAACAAAAAAAATCTTTCCCACGAGAGATGCACAAATATTAAAATTCTGGTTGATAACGAAAACTATTATGCCTGATAATTGAATAAAATTAAACTATTAAACAAGAATAAATCATGTAAGTGCTTCAAATGAATTTAGGCATCACAATCTACAGTATGAAAATTAATATTATTCATTATTTTATCCGAAATGTAAAAAGGGGACTTAAGTTTCCACGACTAAATCTAATGTCAGATAACCAATATGATACCAATATATTGTGCATCCTTGACAAATAAGCAGAATTATGTATTAGTTTTATGCTGCAATCAAAAGTGCTTGTTTTAGGACTTGCAGAGTATTAAATGATCTTTGTGAGTAATATGGTGCTTCAGGAATTACTCGGGAGAAATTATTTTCATAACTGAGCACAGAAGGTACATTGTGTTTGTTTTTGGAACATATTTTACACATTTTAAGAACATGCCTACATATGCATCCCTAATTTCCAGACTTGGAAAAGCAAGGCCAAGTGCTAAAATCTTTAACTCAGTAGAAATTGAGCTTTACAAGTGTAAACTCTCTGGCTAAAAAGAGTGAGAATCTACTACTTTTCCATTCAGTCTCGCATTTTGAAGCATAAAGAAAAAAAATGCACTATACATCACAACTGTATAAAACAGACAACATTGATTTTTTTCTGCTTTTATTTTACCGATTAAAAGAAAATGCATTCGTTCAACATTAATTCAAATCAACATTCGGCTGGTTTACCCAATATCTGTCAGTTAAGTTTTTCAAAGGTTTTCCTTCTTTATCGTGGAATCTCAAGATCACTTTTTCTCATTAAAATCTTCCCACCTGGCATGTTCACACCTGTGCCAGAGTACTTCCTGTTTGAAGATGTACATATAAAATCCAATGCTATGTGCTCACCGGAGACAAAAAAGTAGACAGAACACGCCTGCCCAAATATTAAACATTTAAGATGGTAAAACCATTTTTGCAAAACAACGCTTATAAACTTTTTTTCAATGTTCATAAATAGAACCCGGACATGTGTGGCATAAAAGTATATACGTTGATATATACGCATATGCACATTTATGTTATCTTATTTAACTCACCGTTAAGTTTATAAGGTAGCAGAGTGGTCTTAGCACTGCTGGTGCCCCATGATGGCCACTTCTTTATTGCAAACTGTCCTGATTTTAAACAAATGCACAACATTCGTACCACTTATAACTGGGGCCTTCTGGCCAGTCTCATAGAGACCATGTCTGTAACCCACGGTCGCCCTTGAAACTGAGTTGGCTTCCGAAGAATCAAGATCTTAAAACAATAATAATAACAATAATAAGGCCAAGTATCATTGCAAGTTAGGTTATTTCCATTTGAGTGACAGAAAAAGAAAAATCCAAAAGAAAGAAAAACGAGTTAAGAGCCATTGGATCGTATGCATTCCATTTGCATAGTTTTTGACTTTGCCGTTAACGCAAGCCGACCAGAGAGAGAGAGAGGCCTGCATTGGACCTGCAGTGGAAACTGGGACTGTTCGTTTTATACCAAAGGCTGGCATGAGGTCGATAATCGGTAAGGTAGCGGTCAGAAAAAAAGCTGTAAAACACTGTCTCAGATGGGGTCATAGCAGCCCTCTTTCTCTTTACGACGAGATTGTGAAATGCATATAACGTTTCCGAAAGGAAAAAAAAAAAACACGGGGATCCAACTGAGTTGTAACAAGCGACTGGTCGCATCGATCGGGAATAAAAACCTACGCATGCTCGCTCTCAAATGGCTCAAGAATTTCATCGTAGGACCAGTCGAAAGCTGATTACAGGATCCCGCCCCTGCCCGAACCGAAACAGAACAGAATAAGAGAGTAAAAAAATAATCATTTCATGCAGACATTTGGCCATTTTAGTTTGTTTTAACTCCCCAGTGGAATGTTCCTAACACGTCTCATAGCAGCTTATAGGTCTGATAGAACCAACCTTGATTTTCAATAGTTAAATTACATTCACTCTTCACAGTGAAACAGGTGCATTGTAAGAGAGATCTAACGTATGTTGACCAAAGCCACAGCACAGCTGTGGATCACCGCCCATGTCCAACCATTAGTAGATTTATCTAATAGTAGTTGTCGTAATACGATAGTAGTAGTACATCTCGGCCCATCAGCCATTGGCCCTGCCCTCTGCCAGCATGCGGGCACTTTGAAAACAAACAAAAAATAGAATCGTATCACCGTTATCTTTGGCAGATGATGCGCTGACAGAAGTTAAATCCAGTGACTTTGTTTAGAAGATTTCTTCATTAATAGAAACTTTCATGGTGAGAGGCCTGAGCTATTGGACTCCGTTTTGTTTCCTCCACATGTCTAACAGTAACCCTGAGAATGGCTGTTTCCTGTTCACTGCTGAGGAAGTGGTACGCTTTGTACGGAACACACACCTCCTTCTCTGATGGATGCACTTTTTGAACGTTTACACAACACACTCGCACGCACACACAGAGATTGCAAAGAAAACCGAGACGAAAACACTGATGCTATGTCTTTGTAACACTTCGCAGACTTGGTCGACCGGGAACGTACGGTGACTTGGGTTTGAAATGAAAGCTATTCTGGGTTTTAGGCACGGTATGAATGCTTTAGCAGTTTGTAACGTGTCGTACGCGGTCATTCTCCGCCAACTCTAGTCGTTCGGCAAAATCGATGCATGACGAACAAGCTCCGAATTAAGAACACACTTATTGAAATTGTTTGTTGGTTCTGTACTAAGTAGAACTTCTTGAAATGAACTAAAAAACAGAATCCTGGCACACGTTTAAGAGCATTCCGACATATTCATTACAGCGTGTTTGGCACCTATGTCAACGCACCTGAAAACAGCATTTTTAGTCTGTGGTTTATTCAAAAAGGGAGTGAATTTAACAGATTTTAAACCACAACGACCCTTTTTTGCGTTCTGTGCCACCAACCACGAAAATCTGCCGTTTTCACCAATGTTGACATGGGTACCGCGATAGATTGTAAACTTGTCAACATTTAGTCAAGCCGGATCTCTGCTTCGCACTTATAAAACATCAAATTACATTAACCCTGTGCACACGCCAAGAGTTGTTCTCATTGGTTAACTGCTTCAAACCTTTTTTGGACCACAAATGACAAATCACGACAAGATTATAAGCTAAATTGCTAAGTCACCCCTCACTTGATAAGCTTGCATATAAAGATGGTTTTCATGCTGCGAAGGTTTGCTTTGGCTGTACATTGTTTTTGTCATAAGCGCAGATCTTCCAGGAAGATTGGGGCAATGGCTTCAAACCTGGTTTGGCTTCAGGTAGGAGATACCGCCAAGTAACAGGAAGTTCTGAAGCCTGACAGAGTAACGGTTAGCGAGGCAACTTAACGGTTTTAAAAAGTACTCCGCTCTTCGATAATTCACTTCAATATTCGAGCACGGCAAAATAAAGATATGCTCACTAAAGAGGGGATTCTGCAGAGCAAAAACAATGCCGCTTTCAAGAAGGCTTAGTTTGACATTCACTTTTTCAGCTATGCAAGCAACCACGACCTCCTTCGACTATGATTTTCTTTAAAAAAAAGAGGCGCAAATAAACAATATATGTAAAAGCAAACAACACACGGAGAACTTCAAATGTGAAACTAGGGAAATTAGACACAGGAAGAAAGAATAAAAACCAGCAACTTCTAAAGCGCATTCTTTTGGAAGAGCTCTCTTTCCCCCAAAAACACTACAAAGTCTTGCCCATCGAGCACGCCAACCCTTTGAACGAAGCTTCAACAAAAGCTTTCGGCTGGAAAAGTACCGCAAGTGCAGGAATCCTGAGATATGGAACAAGCAAACGTCTGTCTCCCGCCATCTAATGCTTTACAGATGAAATACCACGGCCTGGATTCAATCCGTTCGGAGCGTGTTCGCCCTCAATTACGATCGAGTTGACGCTCTTCGGTAGAGAATTACGAAGACGTTAACTCCGAACCGACTGAGGCCAAGGCCAAAATCACATTGATTATGAAGTAAGGGGAGTTCAAGGCAACTGTGACTCAAGAAGAACAATTAAAACTGACGGAACAGCTGATTGTTTTCACTCTTACCAAAATATCTTAACCTTCATCTTAATCTTCCTTGTCATATAATTTTTGCCTACCTGAGACAGACGGGAAGGACTTCTTAAAACAACAACACACAAGAAAACAAGAAAGAGAACAAAACACCTATGGCTGGGCCCAGATATTGTGCTGCAGGGCGGTCAGCATGCAGGTGTCAAACACCAGACTGAAAACCTCTACGATTGGTTTCACCAGCAGAGGTGCATCTACTTCCAGGATGAGAAAAACCAGCGGGATCTGCGTCCCGAACACGTCGTTTCCACCAATCCTCATTTCTGAATAACAATTACATACTGAGGAACAAAGAGGAAGGGTCGTAACTGCTGTGGATCAGTCCTGTCCCTTGGCTGGAAGACTAATCTCCCTATAAAAAGGTCAACGTGAACGTGGGATTTCGTCGTTGCAGAAGCCAAGAAGGATCAACTGATAGTTTGAGGTAACTCCACACTTTCTAAGGAGAAACCAACAAACAGACAAAGCGAGAGAATGAACAACTCACTGTACAACTTGTAAGCTAGCTGTATAAAAGCCCCTCTCTACCATTCACTCAATTAGCTACTAAACCAATACCCAACTATACTTTCCTAGTAATAAGCAGGATATATAGATATAGATATAAATATAGAGCTAATACTGATTAAACACAGCACATATAAAGGATTAAATTCACACTACAAGAATAAACAAAAACAAAATCAAAAAGCAAAGAAAGAAAAAGAAACAATATGTAAAATGAGAAGGGCCCATTTAGTGAAAGATCACCAAGCACAGGGTTAGAGAGGGCGTTTAGTAACGGGCCCTTGGTGCGTCTACATGCCCGCGCTGAAACTCTGCATCTCACGGTGGAAGTGCTGAGTGGGTTCGTTCAGGACCACGCTGTTGTCTATGGAGGGATGCCAGACGCGGCCCAAGCCCAGGGACACCTCCTTGACCAAGTTGTGGACGGGGTCGCCCTCGATGTACACCGACTGGTCCGGGTCAAAGTCGATGCTCTCTTCGGACACCTCCAGGACTTTGAGGTTGGACCCACGCAGGCGAGAGATGGCCACCAGGTTGTGCGACCACACGGTGTAGCCTGTGGTGCGAGAGAAACCATTGAACCAAGAGAACTAGTATGGTAAAACAGCTACAGTTTATTGACTCACTGATTCTTGAGACATGCGACAAACTACAAGTTAAATAAAAAATAAACAGAACGTAATATTTTTATTCAAATTAATCATTAGTGCTGTACATACTGTCAATATACAAAAACATCTTGCAAATCTAGTATTCAGATTGATGAATGGATAAATTGAGATTACAGGATGATTTCGAATTTCAGCTGTGTTTATTGAATTCAGACAGAAAATCTGACATAGTTGATGGCTTACAGTCATGACAAAACAGTATGTTGCTTAGCACGTTTTAAATGCAGGACCATTTTGTTTCCCTGCTGTTATTGGCTACTAATGTCACCGATTTAAAAGGAGAGAAATTATCTAAAAAATGGTTATGAAAAAAGGTTATGGAGCTAAAACATCAAAAAATTATTTTAAGTGTTAAATATTTTTTTCATTTTTAGATTATTAAATAAACACTTATTTTTCCCAGACATACATTATTACATAAAATATGAATAAAAACCTATCTAGATAGATAGGTTCATGTATAGAGGAAAAGTTCAATTTTGCAATTCTATTAGACTTTTTGTAAATGCTTTGGAAAGGATAAAACAATACAGTTAAAAATTAAACAAAAACATACATTAAATAAAAGCTACATGATAAATAACAGCAACAACAACTTCCCAAAAAGACACATATTACCTTTCAGTTATTTAAATTTTTTAATAATATTAACTATGTTTCTGAATAAAAACGTTTTCTGGCAGTATTATAAAAATTACAGTCCGTTTTGTCCCATGTCTCAAATCAGTGAATGATCAACATCAAGTGAAAAGTTGAAAATCTCCACTTACCATGGATGATCAGGACAGCGAGGTGCACACAGCGCCAGGCGAGGAGAACCAGCGGGTCCTCGTTGCGGTTGACGCTGAGGTCTGGGAATCCAGCATCGTCTCTCATCAAGATGAAATGGCTCAGGGTTTTGTGGTACTGCTGTGAGATGAGCTCCACGACACCATCCGTCACCAGCGTGCTGTAGCTGTCCAGATGGATCCGCTCCAGGGGCACGCTGGGCTTCAGCACACGCAGAAGATCCTGGCTGCACACATCCATCGCCATGATGTAGACACGCAGGTTGGTGCTTCGACGGACCAGGGCTTTCCAATCGTCCTCGGTGGTGGTACCATCCAAAGGCTTGACGTCCAAAGCAGCGCCGTTCAGCAAGAGGGAGAGGCGGTGGAGGGGTGCTCGGTCACCGCCGGCGAGGAGACGGCACATGTCTGAGGTGAAATCGCAGAAGTCTAGCGACAGAGACCGCAGGTTAGTGAGCCTTTCTATTTCGACGGTGGAAATCAGGCTGGGCAGCTGATTGTCGATCAGACTGAGGTGCTCGAGGGAGCTGGTGCTGGGGTTGGAGAGAGAGGCCAGAGAGCAGGGGGTCACCACACAGAGCATGAACGCAGACGACAACCACTTCAACTGCCTGCTGTTGGACAGGATCTCTTCAAAGAGCTGCTGGATCCTAGAACCACAGAACATATTATAAATAGTTATAAATCTTTGCAATAAGAAATTAATTTTTAAAAGTTAAATAAAGGCAGCACAATGAGACAATGACATTCACTACCATTCAAAAGTATGGGGGGCAGTCTCTCTCTTTTTTTTTAAGAAACTAATTTTTCTCTTCAGCAAGGATGCATTAAAATGATCAAATTACAGAAAAGAAAATCAAATAAAAACCGTTCTATTGAACTTGTTCATTAAAGAATCCTGAAAAACCTCAAATATTAAAAGACTGTTTCTGAAATTTATGAAAATAAGAAATGTTTCCTGACAATCAAATCAGCATATCTGAATAATTTCTGATGGATCATGTGACACTGAAGACTAGTAATGGCTGCTAAAAATTCAGCTTTGCTGGAATACATAAAATAATTTATTTAAACAGAAAACAGTCATTTTAAACTGTAATAACATTTTACAGTATGACTGTAAAGCATAAGAGACTACTTCCACAATAATAATAAAAAATAAAAACTTATCCCAAACCTTTGAATGACAGCATAATTAAAGATGAAGTGCTTAATTTCTATGCCACTACTAGTATCAGAAAACTAAACACTGAATTTAATATAAAATGTAGAATTGACGTACACAGTTTTTAAAATATTGTTTCCAACATCAATACTGTATTTTTAAACAGTAGGAAGTGTACAGTATATACTCTGTGCAATATGCCAGTTTTTAAATCTGAACACAGCCTGTGTTTTTTTAATGCTATGCTAGCTTCTGTGGCCATTTCCATGGCAAGACAATTATGGAAAAACGGGTTTTTACAGTCTATTTTTGCTAAAAATTCAAAACTGTATTTCGTTAAGTGTTAACCGATTAAAAAAAAAAAAAAGTTTCTCACAGGGTTAAAACAAGCACAATCTATTAAAACATGCTTCATGAATCAGCCCAAAACAGACTGAGTGCCTAATACCTAGAACTAACAAGATAGTCAGGTTATTTGCAAAGCCAGCTTCCTCTATTAGATCTTCCCCATTGAGTGTGCCATTTCAGTATAAGATTACAATCAGTTTACATGAGTGGAAGGTAGCTTTAAAACATACTCTTTCATTTTCTTGCCCCCTTGGTCGAGCTGGCTGAGGTAAGAGCTGTCCAAAATGCCGTCATCCTGAAGAATGCATGTGTCCCCATAGAGACTCAGCTTCTGGAGGTTTCTGTAGAGGAAAAAAAAGAGGAAGTGTGAATCTCATGTCTTGCAAATGTAAACAAACTAGACCAGAGCAAACAAACTGATAGATATCAAATATTCCATTCTCAATTCATATGAAACTTTAACAAAATCATATGAGAACAGTGTATAAAGAATCAGTCAATTCATTTGAAGTAAATTCTCAAACTCTCACCACACCAAAGAACCTATACTCAGCTCTTTTTTTCTTTTGTTTGTGCATTTTAAACTAAAGCCTGTTGTTTTAAAGGCAAGTGCTGGGCTATGAGTCCTTCTAGTTCCTTTCTATTGTGCATAAACATAATTGTAGGTTCAAATCAGCATCAGGAAACATCACGAAACACAAAGCCAGTCTTGTTTAAACAGTGTTTTGTAAGATTCTGTTAGAATGTTAACAATGCAGTAAGGCTTGTGGGAGTTTAGACAGAGGTTGTAACATTTGCTACTTAGAACTAGCATTTATTTTTTGTTAAAGTGCTCATTCTTTCCAAGTAAGTCTCGATATAAAAATAACTAAAATTTCACTAACAAATATTCATTACATACAAGTACTGTTTGTACTCCCAATACAACTGTAACACACTGCAAATTCTGCCATCAAAATTCAAGATGTATGCTTTAGATCAGAATGCATTACACTTTTACTAATAATTATGTTTTTTTAAGCTGCTACTCAAATACTTTCTAATATATTACAGTTCACCAGTAGCTACTTCATATATTATACTAAATACTATAAATATTAGATAGATATATACAGATCTTGGTTATATTAGTATATATTTAATGATACAAATGTAGCTAAAATAACATGTTTTTTATATTTTATTTTAGTTCATTTTAATTTCAAGCCACTTTTTTATCATTAACATTTAGTGTACTGTTACTAGCAATATTTTTAATCTTAGTAGTCTTATTACATTTTTAATTTACCTATAAATTAGCTTTTCTAACTCATCACTGCATGTGACAAGTAGGACATTATAAACACACACACTAAAAAAAAGTACTTAAAAAGTACTAGCAACCATTAAACGTTATTAGAAGTCAATCAGATAATGCTGAGGAATTTCACTAGACTAGATAAAAGAAAAAACACAGATCCCCATACAACTCAATGGTATTTAAACAAAAAAGGCCATTTGTGACCAGTTACCTCGCACTAAAGGAATAACTAATACTAGCATCCAATGAATAAGTGCTAGCGAGACTGATAAAATAAAATGCTAGTCGTTATTGGATTACTTACTAGTAAATAAAGTATTTTTAGCAATACACAGTACTAGTAACAAAAAATAGGCACTGGTTAGTTCGGCTTGTTAAAGGAGGTGATAGCAGTTCTGCACAAAGCATGCGATGCTTCAGACATGAGCGTTACGTAATGCGCAGGGTTTGTTTATGGCTGCTGGTGCTCATTAAATGCAAGCAAAACAAAGCAGCCCGAAAGGAGGTGCCCACATCCATATACCTGTTATTACGCAGACTGCCGAGCACACACAACACCTGGTCTAAATATGTCACCATCGCTTCTTTCGCGAACTGCGGGTCGCTCTCGACGGCTTCCACTCCGTGCTGCAGCGGGCTTAAACAGCCGTCCAGCGGGGCGAACTCCAGCTGCAGCTCCCGCACGAACGAGCCGAACTTGCGCATGAGGAACTCTAATCTCGGGGTTTGTTCTGATCCAGATCCGCCGCCGTTGGTTCCGCCACCGACGCGCAGCTTGAGCTCCGTCCACAGCGCAGGGTAGAAGAGGCACTCCCTCCAGCGAGAGCATACGGCCGAGGCCCGGAGCTTGTCTCGGTCCGACAGGAAGGAGAATATGTGAACGATAAGCTCGCTGGGTAACGCCAAGGCTCCGACGCTGCTGCACAGAGCCATGGCAGGAGGCTGGAAAGATGCAATGAAGATTAAAAACGTAACCGTTACACAACTCCGCTCCTCTCCTCTCTGCTACTGCGCTCAGTGAAAACAAACAACTGCGCGATGAGCTTTGCCTTCAATACTACTGGATCACTCCACTTCCGGTTTCATAATAGGGGCGACAAGAAATTTATCAGGAGATCATGAGCACCTGCGAAAATGAGATGTAAGTATATTATATTGAAATATACATATTAGTAGACAGAACTAGTGTCTGGTAATATTAATTTAACTGTTTATTTCGTGTAATGCATGTTTAGTGAATTAGGTGGTTGCAGTGGTTCCTTCCAAAAATGCCTTATTTTTGCCATACATCGAGTGGCTGAAGGAGGGCGCAAGTATTTTCCTTTTAAACACAGCACCAATTTCTGATCTCTTTTATTATTGAAATCAAATAGTCATGTGCACATTGTAATATGGGAAAATAATGCAATTTAAATTCTAACCCTTTATGGGAAATATTATATGCATAAATCAATACATGGGTCAGCTGTACCAAATGGTAGGCTATTTTCCTCTGATTTAAAGATTTAATGATTTTTTAATATTTAGATGCAAGATGAAAAGTTATACTGTAATTTTAATGACTTGTATTATTTATTTTTTTTTTCATTTATTTCCCTGTTGGAATTACAATTTAATAAATACTAGAAAAAAAAAACTTTTAGAGACATGAAAAGAATACAAATGGCATAAATGGAGACTTCTAGTTTGGACTCCAAATATTATTTTAGCTGTGAAACACAGGGGTTTTCAATCAATCTGATGCTAGGGACCCCTAAAATCATGACCCCTGCCCCTTCCTAAAATAGAAAGACTGCTAAGTATTTTTACTGTATGAAGACTATGCTAAGTGATACAAAATTATAATAAAAATAAATATGTAAACCATTGGTTGTATGCTGTGATTGTGTTTAAAGACAAAATAAATAATGAATATAGTATGATTCTAAAATAATCCACAAAATATTTACTTTGCAAACAGTGTATATTTAAAAAATCGTATTAAATGTATAAAAAAAATGCATAATAGAAATACACATAAAACAAGAGAAGGCCTGAGTAAGGTGGTGCTAGCTCTCATTTATTAGTCATTTCAAAAACACTACTGACAAGTTTTACGGGGAATACAGGCAACACTAAGCCATTCTTTTTTGATTGAACTTGATCTGGGCGAGGAAAGAGAAATCTTGGTAATTGTTTTGTGTGACATTATAAGCTTGTAAAAGGTTAATCATGCTGAACAAAAGGAGTCTCATTTTTGCACAAATAATCTGACTTTTAAGGAGCTATGTATTAAGATATCATAATTTGTGTCAATAATAACACATTGATGAAAGAAGAAAAGACTAAAGAAAATATTTCAGTTAAAGGGTGAAAGAAGAAAAGAAGCAGTGGCATGTAGTGATGCCTAAAACATGAAATTACAGCATAACTATAGTTCATTTTGTAGTGAATACTCCAGAAGAGGCTACATATTATAGATTTATATATGGAATTATATTTAACCCTTGTGCACCCTTATGGACATTTTTGCCTGTTAATGCTAACTGCATAAATTTAGGCTCAGGTGTGTATTTTTATTGGAATTTTAATATTCCACCCTCATTTCCTTTAATAAATCTATTTTACACAAGGTACAAAAAAGTGAAACACTCAGCACCTTTTGGACAAAAATGTCCCCATTGAAACCCATTAAAACTGCTATTTTTAATCGCAGTGCCGTTTAACTGTAAAATGATGCAATTTTTGTTAATAGGCTTTCATTCTGTTGGTGAGGCTTCAAAATATATATATTTTTAATGTTTTTTACCAGATGGTGCCATTTTTTTCAGGTTTGGCCTATAAAGCAAATACTCACTTTATTCATGTTTTCTGCTTCTGCATATTATAGAGCCAATTGGATAAATAATGCAGCTATAATTGTGTGGGTGTGTTGGTATAAATGTCAGAGTGTGGTTTGTATGTGTGTCATAAAAAAAAAATGTGTGTGAATGTGTGTGTGTTCTTGTAAAATTTGAGAGAGAGAAACTCTACTGTAAATCACAAATCCAAGCACTGTGTGCACCAGCGGAGTTTTGCTGGCATCTAATGGGGAAAATGTGGTACTGCGTCCAAACAAAATCTTACTGAAAGCTCATTTTTGGAGATATCAACCTCAAATTTGGAATACAACTTGTTTAGATTTATGGCTTTGATTTTCTAGCAGGTTTAGAGTTCAATGTTTCATATATAAAATATTCATAAAATAAAATATTGTTCATAAATCATTTTCATAAATTTAAATTTTAAAATTTAATTGTTTTTTCACTTTTTTCACTTTTTTTACTTCAACAATAATCTGCCATGGGTCTTCTTTGAAATGAGACCAAACTTAAGTCTGTGCTCCCAAGCTTCCCATTTTTATGACATGGACATTTTGGTCCACTATGGACCTAAATGTAACTTTTTTTAATTGATGCACAAGGGTTAAGCTTTTTTCATAATTCTTGTAATCAGAGGACCTCACATGCTTGAAACTACATTGAAATGCATTTGCAATGTTTAAGTCAGACCTCTGCTCTGCATCAACTCACATTCAACAGACTGGAGTCAGCTTGAATAAAAAATAACTTTCAATATAAATTTGTATAGATCTTTTATATGTAGTGCTGTCAAACAATTAATCGCATCCAAAATAAAAGTTTTTGTTTACATAATATATGTGTGTGTGCTGTGTATATTTATTATGTATATATAAATACACACACATACAGTAAATATTTTGAAAATATTTACATGTATAAATTTATTTTCATATAATTTATATTATATATAAATATATTTAATCTATAAACATGACATTTTTCTTAAATATGTACATTCATGTGTGTGTATTTATATATACATAATAAATATACACAGTACACACACATATATTATGTAAACAAAAAACTTTTATTTTGTTTTAACGTTGTTTTAATTACGTTTTCTGTTCTAATAATCTACTTAAATAGAGTGGTGGAACTATGATGTCACTTTGTAGGCGAAAACCCGGAAGCGAGTTAGCATTTTAGCACTTCCGGTTCCATCATCCCAGAGTCAATGGGTTTTTTGAATGGGATTTTGGTTAAATCCCTTAAATAAGGTCCGTGGTTTACACAGGCTCAAGATACTTTCACGTTTTATTCTACGACATAAAACACACCAGTTACACCCCACTCGTGATTTTTTAAAGCTGTTACGTTTCTTTAAAAAGACGGTTGCTAACAAGTTGCTAAATGGGACTACAGGCGCTGTCGGAGACATTCAACGTCATCACGCCGAACAGGAACTCATTCTAACCCGCTTTTACAGGATCGTGCTCTTTTGGATTAAAATTCATCCAGAGTAAATAATTATCATGGAAAATGTTTCTAAAAATAAGTTTGAAAGTGGTCGGAAACATGGTGGTGGTGACGTTGAAGGAGAGCGACCGTGGTGCTGTAGTTCGTTTATAGCCTAATGTTAGCTTTTTAGTTCTGGCGCTTGTATTTAGGCTTCAAAATTCATACAATTTGTATTACTTTGTAAAGATTATCTCGATGGTCAAAACGTGTAAGTTTCATGAACTATGATTGAACACAGAGCTTATTTTTTGCGATTATCCAAAAGCCTATGAGAAAATCCTATTGGGTTTTTGTCGAGGGAACCAGTTTCATGCTAACAGCCGATCCGCCTACAGAGTGACGTCATAGTTCCGTGTGACGTCACTTCCTGGTTGACGCTGCTAGGAGGAAGAGCTCGAAGAAAGGACTGAAGAAGACATGGCTGAACTGTCACTGTACCTCACAAACGTTAACGTCTCTCTGGGACAAACTATGGACACAGAAAAGGTAAAGTCATTTTTAAGTATAATAAGTGAGGTTATGGAATTAAGTTACATACTTCGAGGTATATCATTCTACTTCCTTGCTCGTTACTACATCTTAGTCTAGCGATGAATCTAGTTTGATAATACAATAATGTTAGATATAAATATGTAATTTATATAATAATGTGATTTACGGAAGTCTATCTAATTTAATTTACACAATGATAGTGTAATATAGCTAATATTAAGATCTTGTAATGTAGTTTATATAGGCCTGTCTACCTCTCTGGAACAGTGTTTAGTGTTCTTGGTAAATTCAGTTTAAATGTAGAAATGTATCTGCTGGGTTAGAGTCCTACAGTGGTGAAGGAGTTTGAAAACGTGGAACTTGGAGATCTGGGCAAAAATAAGCCAAAGATTCCTCGCAGAACAATCTACTTTGCGTCTGGTGAAACCATGGAAGAGTACAGTACTGACGAAGAGGAGGAAGAAGAACCAGAGAAAGCCAAAACTTTAAGCACAGTGGATACGGTGAGTTGCATCAAATGCATTAAATATAAGTGTAGTTTCAGATGCTTCTTTTTAATAATCTGCACATCTTTGCATCTCTGATTATAGTCAAAGTTGACCTGGGGTCCATATGTCTGGTTCCATATGTGGAGAGTGGCTACCTCAACCATCTCAGGTAATGAAACACTTTCCAGCCTGTGACATTTAATCATACAAAAACAGTCCAAAATTAACATTTCAACCCAAATATTTCAGTTTGTGACTATCTTGGAGAAAAAATGGCCTCGCTGCTGGGAATCACGACGCCAAAATATCAGTATGCAATTGATGAGTACTACAGGATGAAGAAAGAGGCATGTACACCGCTATTATAATTCTACAGCTTCATTTATTAGCTGATATTCGCAAAAGTAGCATGTATAATTACTATTGCACATGCTTTGAACAGAGACCCCAATAATGTGTAATCCACAGGAGGAGGAAGAAGAGGAGGAGAACCATCTCTCTGAGGAGGCAGAACGTCGTTTTGAGGAGCAGCACAATCAGGAGGGCCAGCAGCCAAAGATCGAGCAACCAGAAGGAACTGCCTCCTTTGTGAACGTGACCTTTGAACTGGAGCAGGAATCACATGCTACATCTGATGCTAATAAAGTGCCTGCCCCCATTCCCTCCTAAAATACTGTTTAGTTGATCGAGCATATTAGATGGTTTTTACCATATTAACCTTAGGTGTGCTAGGTTTCTTTTTTTGGAGGGGAAGTTTACATGAAGTTAAACATGAAGGTAACGTTGTTTATGCATAGCTGACAATGGTTCTGCTTTTAATGCAGAATTATTTTAATAATCATTTTACAAGCCATACATAAAACTATGGAAGCTTATTTCTGGCATGGAATTAAAATATATAATAAAAAGTACTTGTGAATTTACCTCAAATTCAGAATTTCTCTCAGAATTTTCCGTTTATATCTTGCAGTTCTGTTTTTTTTAGACACCTAAACTGAATTTAAAGAAAAAGAAAACCTCACAACTGAAAATATATAAACTCACAATTCTGAGAAAAAAGTCAGAATTTTAAATATATAAAGTCACAATTAGCAACCAATTAGAGGGCAGTTTAGCTAGACCTATATCTCTGCATCAGAATATAGTGTAGACATGGGCTCTTTTGACTCATGTTAGTAAGCAGGACTTCCAACATGCATAGTGAATAGCTGCATGCTAATAGTGATTAGCCACATTTTTTCAGAAAATGTACATATTTTTAATTCTGTGGTGGAAATAATGTTCCATAGTCACTACAACAATTCATTATACATTTTAATAATTATAAACACCTAAAAGCCACTAACTATAACACTATAACAACTGCATGGACTACAAATCTTTTACAATGCTGTAAAATGTGAGTAATTATATTAGACATTTCTATGTTACTGGTAATGCTAGCAGTTGTCGAAAATAGAGTAAACTGTCAGATGGGAATATTCCCTCTTCCTTAAGTCAGCGCTTTCAGAGCTGACAACATTTCAAGAAGTTATTTTTGTAACCAAATAATTCTTTTTATGTGAACACATTATTTTTGGTGTGCATGTAAATATGTGTGCTTTACCCAAGAGATTTGAGTTCAATTTGTCCACCCCTCTGACACACAAACAGAAAAAAGCATTTCATTTTGAAGAGTGTGTAATTTATTTGTGTACAATTGTATTATTTTGGTGAAAACACACCTACCTTTCTATAATGTAGGTGAAAGAAATACAGTTTGTTTTGTACATATTACTTAGTAAACAGTTCAATATACAAATGAGCTATTGTGTGTATTCCTCTTGGCTGAAGTTTTTTCCTTGTTCAGAGTAGCTCAATTGGTCCAATAGCACAACTTGATTTGGTAACAGTATGTGATGTCATGTGTCATCTAAATCAGCTGTGTTGCTGTCAGTGTCATTAGCCACCAGCACCTCTCTGTTCTCGTAAGTCCAGAAGCCATTGAGGTCGATGAGGATACTAGTGACGGTATCACCCTGGCCGCTGTTCACCAGGTCCTGTAGTGTGATCTTATACGGATCTTTGGGCTTCACCATATCAAAGATTTCATCCTGTAGACACAAAATTTTGATCACCATTTTATGACTCAAAACACCCACTTCCCTACATGTTAATAGATTGTTTTATTACAATATAAAGGCCGTTTACCTTAACATCCTGGAAGGAAACTGGCTCCTGCCCATGGATTTTCATTTGTTCCTGAATGGCCTGATATCACAGATGAATAGGTTCATTTGTGCTTAGTGTAAATATATAAAATGCATATTTATATAAAGGCTAGCATGTATTGTTGCTTGATTTCAAAAATGTTTCCTTACCCTGAAGAAGTAGTTGAGGGCAAATACATTGAGATAGCCTTTGTTTTCCATGTCCAGCAGTTTGAATATATACTGGAGGGCCGCAGGCTCTTTCCTGTTCTCTAGAGCCAGCACAAAGTCTAGATAGGTCTTATAGTCCTAAATGGGGGTGTTAAAAAAATCATTAAAACAATTGCATGGTTATGTTTTTAGATACTGAAATTCCATGCATATATATATATAATATTATAATATTATATGCTTATTTTCAGTGGCAAATATCTGCTTGGATGTATTTTTCCAGAGTAACATCATAACATTCAATTCTTTTTATGTTGAAAGGTACACAAAGGTTTAAAATTTAAGTACGATTTCAGTAAGATTTCTTTTAAAGAAATGAATCATAGTTTCCACAAAATTATTAAGCAGCACAACTGTTTCCAGCATTGATAATAAGAAAAGTAGTGTACATGTATATCTGAAAACAGGACCACAAAACTATCATTTTGACAGCAGACAACTAATTTTAAGGGATTTTCTCTCATCTAACTCTTAGTCTAATGCAAATTATTCATTAAGACCGAGGGTTATACCATTTCACCATCATAGGTTAAGCATTCCTGGTAGACGCGGTCTAGGAAAACACTAGTTAGAGTTCCTGTGCCATATCGAGACAGCTCTTCCTTACTGAGCATCCCATTATGGTCCTTATCCAGGTTGAGGTACTGACCTGTAAACAGGACATATGATGATTAACATATGAGATTTAACTTGCATAACACTGATTAAGTGTGTTTTGCAGGCATACCATAAACTCGAAGAGCAGAAGGTGCAGAGAACCAGTTAGACTCCTGACTCTCTTTGGACAGCTCCTCGTCTCGAAGCTATAAATGAATAATTCTGATTAACACAATGTCCCAATTCTTTTGAACTTTCTACTAATCCAAAATATATCAAAATTTTCACTAAAATATTAAGTAAGCAGAATGATTTCTGAAGGATCTTTAAAAACTTTTTAAAGGAAGTGTATATAGATATTTTCATATTAGTAATAAAGCTTCACTTGAGCGAGAATCTGTTACCTCAAGTAGGTCATCCAAGAAACTGCAAGCCAGAATGTCCTGAATTTTTATCTTCCCTAGCAAGTACAAAACATGAGAATGATTCTTTTCATTCCAGTTTATCCACAGGGTAAAATCAAAATAATGTCTGCAAAAATTTTATTAAAAGGCAAATTGTAACAGCACAACCACAGGAGAATTACCGGTATGTAGAGGATCAAGGAAGAAGAAGAACTTGCGAACGGCAGTGCAAACATAAAACGAGTAGAAAGATTTCTCCAGGCCATCTAGTTGGGGGAGTGTGGGAATTAACTCAAGAATGTAGTTCTCCAAATCCTGCAGAAAGAAAGTCTTTAAGTTAAACAACACAGCTTTACACGTAAGAAGATACTGCGAATACTGTGATTTTTCCTGTGTTTCTGGGGGTAAAATGAGATTACTTACAGACTCACGGAGATAACCCTGACCTGCTACATCATAAAGACTCAAGCCAATCCTGGTCTGGTGCAGCCACACTGCAAGAGAAGAAAAGCAGAGCAACATATGATTCATCTACACTTCCCTATTATTACGTTCAGAGTCATTAAAAAGAGCTTAAAGAGAGATGAGAATGCAATACCTTTTCTCATGACATAGTTGAAGAACTGCATGATTGATATCCTTCCATATGGATCATTACGAAGTAGTTTGGCGTAGACTCGGGCGGTGAAGAAAAGCCTGATGGAGTGTAATGATTGTGAAAGTGAGTCATGAGCGCTGTCCACTTACGAATCACACTGACTTCGAATACAGTTTCTGTCTGTCATACTCATGGTTTCGAGTGAAAATCATTGATCACTATACACTTTTCTGTCATGCACTTACTTGCATTTGGCGCCTGCTTTTTCTCCAACCTTTAGGAAACTCTCATAACTGATCATGGCCTCGTCACCGGTCGTGAGCGGCACTTGATGCTTATCGAGAAGAAACCAAAGGTTCTGTAGGAAAGAAAAAAAAAAAACATTTAAAAACTTAACTAAAGCAGATAATCAATGTTTAGTTTGGGACACAGGCCCAATAAAATGCTCTGTTACTTGTAACTCTTCATTGTCCAGTAGTTCCCGGCTTTTCCTCTGGAGAAACACTGCCCTTGATTCTTCTCTCAGCTTCTGCAGCAAGACTTCATCTTCAGCAGGAAGCTGATATGAAATATTGGGAGTGTTAAGATTAAGAAGATGAAAGAAATTTATACTTCTATTAAGCAAGGATGCATTAAAGTGATCAAAAGTGAGTGTTAAATGTTTAGAAACGGAAAAAAAGCTGTTAATTTGAACTTTGTTCATCACAGAATCCTAAAAAAAGGTATCACTGTTTCCAAAAAAATATCAACTGTTTTCAAAAGTGATAAGAAATGCTTCTTGAGCAGCTAATCAGCATATTAGAATGATTTCCGAAGGATCATGTGATACTGATAACACTTTCATCGCAGGAATAAATTACATTTTAAGATATACATTAAAATAGAAAACAAATTGTAATAATATTTCACTTTTTTACTATATTTTTGATCAAACAAATGTGATATCACTGTGTTCTCTTTCCTGATTAGATCGTGATCAGCTCACCCTGTAGTAGAAGCGTGGGATGTGTTTAAATGGATCATCTTCTCCTTTTTCACCTTCTTTCCATTCACTGTAATACTTGGTGAACAATTCAGTTTCCTCTGCTTTCTTCTCCTCCTCTGTCCTGCCATCTGTTCAGATTTTAACACACATTATGATTATTCACACAGTACAGGCCTCCTCCATATGTTACTATTCATAGTAAAATCAAAGTAATCATTAGCAAAACCATTGATGGCTCCTCATTATGCAATAATTTTCATGTCCATTATTTTTTATTATATATACCAAGCGTTACTTAAACGTTTTACCTCGATTTTACATATGAAAATCATATTAGCCAAGTTTTCATTTATCACAATATTACAATTAAATAAATACAGAATTTATAAAGACAAGCTTAATTGTCCAAACTTGTTTAAGTCTGGTATACCCTTTAGAAGTACTTCTATAAAACTACACACACTGGGTTATTATGGTTTCTAATACAACAAACTATAATATTGGTTATAACTAATCCCTAATCTCTTAGTCCCTAATATAAAATACTTAGTATAAAAAACTAAAACATTTCCATTACATCTAATATTTAGCACATTTAGTGTTACTATAGTAAAACCACGGTACATTTTCTTAAGCGACTTTTAATGCTTTCTAGCGTGATTATACCATTTAATTGGGAGATTTATATACAAATTTATGTTATTTAAAACATCGCTCCTTGATCTTGTTAAAAATCGCCATAATTCCTGATTAACGTTAGCTAACATCTTACCTTGTTTCGCAGAAGCGAGTCTTTTCCGCAGTAAATCTTTCCAATGTGCGGTTTTATCGTTTGCCATTATTAACTTTATTTGATCATAATATATTTTAGACTAATTATTGAACAACTGTAGTATGTTTGAGCAGCCTGTGCGGTTGATGAACTGTTTACATCTCTGACCTAATGGCGCGCGATTGACGTAATCGAAGTGCGACCACACAGGAGAGTGAATGGCAGCTCGCGCTACCTTCTGGTTAGATTTCATGAACTTTTCACCAGATCCTGTAAGTTAGGTGCTCTTGTTTAAATTACCGATGATTGTATTGATAAAATTTGGTTTAAAAGAAAATAATGCCATATATTAGTGGGTCTGAGGAATGTGTGCTTTAAATAAAAACGACATTTCTTTAGAAGATAATTTGCTGAATTTATATCTATTGGTTTTAGATATAAATACTATTTAATATAACTCTATAAAGTTACTGTGTATTATTGTATGTATGCTGAACAGTAAAACGGACCTTAATTCACAAACACAATGAGCTTTTGAGACAGAATAATCATTTATTATACTTTTTACATAAACCACCTTTAAAGTAGGAAAATGGGATCTGTTGTTGTGTCCAAATCAAGGACTTGCATAAAGCATCTCTGCACAGCATGGGTTGTCTTGTATGTCAGGCCTGCTTTGGCTTGCTTACCACAACAAAACATTATGCATGCTGTCAGGTTTATCATAAATCCACACACACAGTATTACAGCACAAAAGGAGACAAACAAGCACCTAGCCGAGTTGCCAAAGAAAAATGTTTCACTCCCAGAACAAGGCCTGCATTCCCCAATTCAGTATTTACAGCTGGAACGGCCAAAAGAACTGCTGAATATATGAAAAAGAGAGCTGGGGCGGATATAGAGGATGTGTAAAAGTTGCCCTTCCTGATCATCCGCTGCCCGCATCCGAATGGGCAAAGTTCAAAGAGAGTTCCTCCAAACCGGAACGCTTCGAGATGCAAATGATGGAAGAACTGCTGGCAACTAATGCAGACATCAACATTGTCAAATCTCTCTTGGCCTACGTGGTTCAGGACAAAGGCACCCTTTCCTATGAACTCCTTTTGAGATACCTCACGCTGTATGTCTCGGGTGGCCACCACTCGGAGGTGTTTGACACTTACGACATCATGAAAACTTGCTTTAAGACTCTTGACACTGGAGCTTCGTCCCTGTTTATTAAAGGTTTCAGTCAAACTGAACGCTGGAGGGAGGCGCTTGTGGTGTTGGAGGGGATGAAAAAGGCCCTCCTGCCGTCTCCTCGTAACTATAGTGATGCCATCGCTGGGGCGGCGCTTCATGGTGACACTGAGACGAGCTGGATGCTGTACGATGAGCTCCTGGATCTGGGTCTCGTACCTAATCAGGACACCTGTTTCAGAGCGGCATCACTCAGCGAGGACAAACTCTTTTCTGTTCTGTCATATATGAGAGATAATCAGATCTACCCTGAGGAGCCGCTGATTCAAACGATCACAGCTTTGCTTGAGAGGTAAAACATAAATACATGAAAATATTATAATATATAAAAGTAAATAATTTAACTATATTTTTTAATTATTGTAAATACTTAATTTAACTATTTTATTTTCTCCATCTGCACAGTTTACCTGATCTGAAATGGAGTGGGAGGTTCTCATACGTGGCCCCCAGGTAATAATTTCAATTTTACATTTTAGCCAAACATATTGTCAATATAACCTATTTTTAACTGATTATTGGTGTGGAACTATCTTGTGTTTTAGTGGAGAGTGCAAAAATTGCAAGGCATCGCTTGAATCCATTCAATTGACTGAGGAAGAGTATGCTGAGCTGAAGGACAAAGTGATGAAGAAAGTGATAGAAGGAAGTGACGTCTTCAAGAAAACCACCCCAGAGGTCTGTCTCCAACATTATAGCCGCCTTCTACCAGAGTAGATTTACCAAATTTAATGATCGATAGATAAATAGATAGACAGACAGACAGACAGACAGACAGACAGATAGACAGATAGATAGATAGATAGATAGATAGATAGACAGACAGACAGACAGACAGATAGATAGATAGAGATAGATAGATAGATAGATAGATAGATAGATAGACAGACAGACAGCTTAACTGTCATGAAAATCATTTGACAAATAATCTTAAAAGTTTTAAAACATGTTTAATCTTTATGCAAAATATTTTTAATCTTTTAGATTTTTTGGTGACCTGGGGGTGTTTTTATGAAATTCGCCTTTATGTAGGATGGATGTGTCTTTTTTTTTTTTAGGGAAGTCGTGGCCTAATGGGGGGAAGTCGTGGCCTAATGGTTAGAGAGTCGGACTCGTAATCGAAAGGTTGCGAGTTCGAGCCCCCGGCCGGCAGGAATTGTAGGTGGGGGGAGGGAATGTCCAGCGCTCTCTCCACCCTCAATACCACGACTGAGGTGCCCTTGAGCAAGGCACCGAACCCCCAATTGCTCCCCGGGCGCCGCAGCATGGCTGCCCACTGCTCCGGGTGTGTGTTCACGGTGTGTGTGTGTGTGCATTTGTTCACTACTCACTGCTGTGTGTGTGCACTTGGATGGGTTAAACGCAGAGCACCAATTTCGAGTATGGGTCACCATACTTGACAATACCTCACGACTTTTTGAAGTTTAGTGAGCTTTGTGTAGTTCTGTTTCACTCCACTAGATGGCGATAGGGTGCTATACACCCTATAGTTACATTTCCACATGACAGATTAAACATGTTACATATGTTATCCATGTTAAATATTACCCAATTTTTAAATGCTTTTAGATAATTTTCCCATTGAAAATGATAAAACAATAAGGACACAGACTAAAAACAAGCTACTTTCTGTGTTGCACCAAATAGGCTGCAACTTCATGATAGGCAAGTTGGGTAGCCGTCCAGAATTAGATGTTCCATGCAGTTTCGAGCTCCGTCTTAAACGGAGTCTGCCCTTGAATTAGATGATGTTGTTGTCCGGAGGGCTGCTTTTTTCAGGCCGTGGGGTCTATAGATGTCAAAAGCATGTGATCCTGTCTAGTTCCACATTTAGATATGATGCAGGGGCTTTCCAACATGTGTTTGTCGGGTCCCCGTTTAGAAAGCTCATGAATGCAGTCCAACTGAAGACACAAGGTCACAAGGCAAGCAACTCCTCTGAAATTCCATTTCCCAGAGAGAACAGTCATGTTTGTTTGCAAACAGCATTCTCACGGTTCGGAAACACATTCAGTTTCCAAGCACAGTCTCAGAAAGGGACATTTTTATACAGTACATCTTGGAAAAACAAAGCACTCGGTATAGCCATAAACAATCTCTAATTTGGTCGTGCTCATGATTGATGCTGAGACATGTGTACTGCCTATGTGCTTTTTGCTGTCGTTAAACGCAACACAATGGGCTTTCACATTTCAGCCCTCAAAAGCCTCTCACATGAGTGACCCTGGAAAGTCCCTGCCTGTCTGTCTGCAGCGCTGCATGGACTCCAGCCCCCTGCCACCGCTGCAACAGCGCCTTATGAAATGAAACTAGTGCAAGACAGTTAAAACACCCCCAGTCAAAACTCTGCAGAAGCATTTAACAACCCCTAGACTATCATTTTGCCTTTAAAGGAAAAAAATATGGTGCTTTTGGGTGGTTGAAGTGACTTGCCAAGCAATGACAACTGTGTCCTGCTGTGTGGCGTGCTATACTTCATCAAAAACAACTTTTAAATGTTTTAAACAATAGCTTTAAAATATTGCATAGTTATTATACTTGACCTTATAGTAATTGCAAGATTACATGGAATATTTGTACTTTTAAACAACACTGTCTTTTTTCCACACAAGTCTCAAGAATTATTACAAAAAGAAAAAAGTATTATTACAATTTCAAATAAGTTTTTCTATTTTAAGATATTTTAAAATGTAATTTATTCCTGTGATGTCAAATTTTCACTTCAGAAATCATTATATATATGCTATTTTGCTGATGGTTTTTTGCTTTGATGGATACAAAGAAAGAACAGCATTTATTTTAAATGGACTGCCGTTTATTTTTTATCAATTTATGGCATAATTGCGGAATAAAAAATATAATTTTTTCCAAAAAGAAAAAAAAATGTATATATGTAATATAAAGTCCTAAAACGTTGGTGTTAAATGTGGCCAAGGTGTTCAGTTAATGCACTGTATAGTTATTCACACATTCAGAAATCGGAAAGTAAGTATAATATCCAGATTAGCATATCAACCATGAGCAAAAAAGCCCCTTTTTTAGTTTCCTTACATTCAGTGGCCTGCAGTTTTTCAGGTCAAGTGTGAGCTTGGGGGAGCCTGTTTGTCCTGTTTCAAAAACAGCAAGCTTGTAATGATGAAAAGTACAGGACTTGCATGCTTTTTGATTAATGTCTGCCGTGGGGAACGGTGTGGTTTTCACATACTCTAATTCATCTCATTTCTTTGTTCTCTGTCAATTTTGTGCATGGCTCCCTTTCATTTTATTGGAATTTCATGCTTGTTTTGAACAAAATGGAACAGACACAGGATTTACGAAATTCTGTTTTAAATGATTCAAGCAAAAGCAAGGCTGAAGGAGCGTGTTTTAATGTCATGGGCTATTGTGTATATTCAAAAAAAAAATAAAAATAGGCTGTGATCACTATCAAATCTGGATTAAACTTGTTTTGAATGCGTGTATTCCTGACACACCCATTTTGTAGTTAGTTACACAGAGTTCTGCACGGCGAGCCGGTACCGCATGCACGTGACCTCTCGACACCATTGGGGAATCCCCGGTGTTCCTGTTCCCACTCAACATAACCTCTCCATGGCCATGAGAGGATGCAGAGTGAAACAAAAACACTATAAAAATGCACTTACAATGCTAGATCTTTGTCGTCAACATCTTATTGCATGCACATAGTTAAAACCAGTTGAAATTGCATGTTTGGATTCATTTCGTTCCATGCCGAAAGTACTAACCCTACTCAATGCTGCAAGATTTTTTAAGAGTTGAACAACTGATCGCCAACCGCTAACCCCCACCAAAACCAAAAAGGAATTCCCCAAATATCCAGCTCCCCTTCCCCCCTCTCTCTGTCCGAGGCACTCACCCCTCCCCCAGTCATGCATCCTCTCACCCACTAGCACAGACACGCTACTTAACACATACTTAACAGGACTTTTTAGCATGTAAAGTAGCTGCACTTAGTCGTTTTTGGTGTCTTGTTTTCAAATGTGGGTCGCAATCTTCTGTTTTTGCATATTAGCCCTTTGGAGGAGCAGAAATGGGAATTTTAGAAGGAAAAATTCTCATGCTTCAGGCAGAACTGAAAGCGCTGGTTTCCAGCCATCTGACAGTCCAGGAATACCTGTGGTTTTGACAAACACAGTTTTGTGTGTATTAAACACAGGCTTGTGTATTAGCTTTTGGACTTTACTTCACCACATTATTGTTGTTGTTTCCTCAACTTTGAGGAAGAACTTGCAAAGTTTGCAATTTGCTCAAAACAATGATACAAATAGTGTTTTTTCCTCCATTACGAAACTTCATTGTTTAAATATCTTTAATTGATTGGAGAATTTAAATTTTGGGAAACTTTACTTGACTGCATTTCAGTGCATAATACATTTCTTTTTACATCGCTACATTTCAGAAGAAATGTACTATTGCTCGTTATTTAGTTTTAATTTTAGTTTTAAGTTTTAGCAATATTATGTGCGTTTGTCATTTTTATTAGTCTATTTTTGTATTTCAGTAAGTTGCAAACTGATTCAATGATACTGTAAGAGCAAAACTTGAGTTAAGAATTCGCTTAAATACACTCTAAATAATACACTAAATATTGTAATTAATATGCAACATTATTAACATTATTGCTTGCTTAATTGTGGATTATAATTGTCTGCAGCCACAAAGTTTTTATTTTTCCGGCTAGTACTTTTACTTATGTAATATTTCATCGTATATTAACTCAGTATTTGTGTACTTTGTTCAACACTGATGAACTCTAGGCATGAGTGTGCATGATTTAGCTATCACACTTTGCTATGGAGCTAAAGTTAATAAATCAAAAGCCATTTGCTGCTCTGAGGCCTGAGGACAGACAGGTGAGGGAGTGACCTGGCCCCAATCCAGCTGGAAATTCCCTTGTTTTGTTTACATGTTGTGCCAAGGACAATTCGGGAGGTATTTCAACCTCTTCTTAAACAACAAACAAAGAAGGAGGAAGTTCTTGTTTTTTTTGGCCCTGCTATTCAAGGGGCCCATATGCTCTTGTGTTACTCAGCTAAACACAACCTGATCATGCTTTTGAAGGTGAGCCAGGTGTGGTCAAGTTCTGTTTGAAGCTCTATTGTACGCCGCTAACAAATGCTTAAATATCCCTTAAGACAGATAGGAAAAGTCAAACATTTTTTGAACTGTCCTGGGATGAATTAAATGCAGTTAAACAAAAGTTGTGTTTGTACAGTGTTCTGACAGAACGATTGTAGTATGTTCAGTTCTTGGCCAGTACTTGTCAGACTATCTGTGAACACACTGCTTTATCTCACAGGTGCATGTTTTGCTCTTATACTTCCTGTACATTCATGACTGCACATAGCTCAGCTCTTCACTTAATCTGATATGTTGAGTTTCAGGCAGGATCACTTACAATGATATCTCTGTTTGCTATGAATGTCACCTGCCGGGCCTCGTGATTTTCCAGAAACAATAATCTTGAGTTTAAAGGTGAAATGTGTAATTTCTGTGACACTAGAATCACCGAACGGAAATGCAAAAATAATGATTGTTTTCTCAGCTGTTACAGAAAGCTAACATCCTAATTTAATGTATGCAATCCTCCTTTGCTTGCTTTGATAGTATTTTTATATACTATGAGATTTATTAATATTTTTGAATTAACTTTTATTTCTACATTTTTTTGTAATTTTTGTGCTTTTTAATTTTTATTAGTTTTTTTTATATTTAAATTTAATTTATTTAAATATTTGATTTAGTATTTTGTTAATTTAGATGTAATTTTAGTACTTCAACTTGTTTAAATGTTACTGAATGTGCTTAAAACATTTTATTTTAGTTAGTTGTCCATGCAGCATTTATAATTTTCATTTAAGTGTTTGTAAATCTAATATTTACGTTTTATTTCAGATATTTTAATGTTTTGTTAATAGTTGTAGTTAACAATAACACTGGTTTGATATTAATTCTGTCCATTCTAAGAACTAATTGTAATGTTTTCAGCTGTCTTGTGCAACACTGGTTGCTTTTCTCTTGTGCAATGTTCTGCACAACACCAAAATGAGGAAATATACATACAAGACCCTCATACATCCAGGCAACCGTCTGTTCCTTTAGGTGAAAAAAAAACTGAAGGACGGTTACTAGAGTGCATGATGTTGCGTCTTTGCAGCCCTTGGTTTTTTTTGCATGGAGTTTTAAACTCTGACTAGTTTTAGCATCAGAACACCATGGAAATACTGCAATGTTTGACTATATATCTAAATTGCTAAATTGTGTTTTGTTTTTGCAATGCATATTGTCAAAATTTGACAATATATTAACTGTATCACCATTTGAGAATAACACGATTGTTTGTGTTTTGTACAGGAGCTTAAAAGCTTTAAGTGAAGCAGAGACCTCCCTTTGATATTGTCATTGACGGTCTTAATGTGGCTAACACTACACCCAAGGCCACCCACTCCGAGACGGTAAGTGATGGTAACTTCACTGCTTGGACGTTCCAAGACAGGGCAGGTTTGTCTGTGACCTTTTAAATCACTTATTTGACTAGACAGTAAACCTACTCTGATTTAAAGCTGGAAAAATTGCCCAAAATATGTTTGTTTACCTTCACTAGTCGGCATTCTTAAAAAAAGCACATAAAAAGAGGCAGAGGTTCCACCAGGGGGCAATGCTAGGCATGGTTACTTTTAATGCAGCAGAACAGATTTAGGGAACGGCCCCAATTTCTCATAGTTTCCAACCTGAAAGACCCCCAAACCCATGAAACCCACAGTTACTCAAATGAAAAATTAGGGAAAGTTCAATGTCCATGTAATGTTAGAACGTGTTACACATTCTACCTCCTACAAGGTGGTGGCAGTCCCAGACAGAAATGGCTTTGCATTTGGTTATGCTCCATTATAATAGTATCTAAGGGATTTTTTTGCCAACAAATAGGCTAACGTTTTTAGATAAGTACCCACACCCACCCATCTAATCTTTAACCACCCATTAACCGACAACCAATGACTTTTCAATGACTATCAATAGCTTACCATTGAGCAACATTAAAGAGACAGCTCGCCCCAAAAAAAAAAAAAAAAATGCATTCATCCCTCTACTTGTTCCAAACTTGTATGAGTTTCTTTCATCTACTGAGCACAAAAGAATGTATTTTAAAGTTGTTGGTGACCAAAAAATTGGCGGTAGCCATTGACTTCCATAGTATTTTTATCCAGTCAGTGGCTACCACAAACTCTTTGGTTACCAAGATTCTTCAAAATATCTTCTTTTTCAGGTTTTGTACAGGTGAGTAAATTATTACAGAGTTTTCATTCTTGAATGAACTATCCATTTAAGACCATGGGTAAATAAACATTTTAACTACCATTTTATAGCCTAAATAAACTGTTTAGACTACAAAGAGCCTTTTGTGCAATGGGAAGGTTCTCCAAAAGAACCATTTGAAAACCTTCATTTTTAAGAGCATAAATCACCATACTTCCCCAATGAAGTAATCACAGAACTTTGAGACAGTTGCTTTGTATTACAAGCTTCTTGAAACTTTTTCAAACTTTTTGTTTTACTTTGTTGACGTGTTGTAGGTTTTACAGAGGGGATTTTGGATATCTACTTTTATCATTCTATAAATCAGAAAAATTATGAAAGCCTGTTCCCACCAGCTTGTGAGTAAAAAATAAAAAAAGGTAATTGCACGTTTTTATCTCACAATTCTAACTTTTTTTGCGCAATTGCGAGTTTGCATCTCACAATTCAGATTTTCTTTAAAAATTGCATAATACAAACTCGCAATTCTGAGACAAAAACGTCAAAATTGCAAGATATAATGGTGGTGGTGATGGCGCAGTGGATAAGACACATGCCTTTGGTGTGAGAGACCCGGGTTCGAATCCACTGTGAGACACCAATGTGTCCCTGAGCAAGACACTTAACCCCTAGTTGCTCCAGAGGCGTGCGACCTCTGACATATATAGCAATTGTAAGTCGCTTTGGATAAAAGCGTCAGCTAAATGAATAAATGTAAATGTAAATAAACTCGCAATTCTGAGAGAAAAGTCAGAATTAAGTTTACATCTTGCAATTCTGACTTTATATTTATATCTCTCAATTCTGAGAAAAAAGTTAGAATGGCGAGTTTGCATTATGCAATTCTGAGATAAAAGTCTGAATTGTGAGACGTAAACTCGCAATTAAGAGAAAAAAAAATTGAATTGTGAGATAAAAAATTGCAATTACTTTTTTTAGTTTTTATTCCGTGGCGGAAACGGGCTTCAATATACAGCAAACACTGTCAACAGCAAAAAATAAAAATCACCATGTTTTTAGAAATAAAATGTATAAATCATGACATGAACAATTTCCTCCATAAAATCCTTCAGAATATACTATTGATAGGAATAAAACCAGTAAGTTTGCTATAAATAAATGTGCTACAGAAGATTTCTGGCTTGGTGCTTGAGAAGAAACTCATTTAAAGAAAACGGCCTTTAAACACAATGCACTTTAATTGAAATCTACATACACAAATAAATTAACACTTAAATGTGTATTTAACATATTGTCTTACATATGTTAACATATTGTTCACTTGACATTGAGCTACAAATTCTGATGTAATACAAACTCCCTTGACCTTCGACCAGATCCATTTTGTTCTCTGTCCACTCATCCATGGCTTCCATCTGAACGTCACTCAGTCACACATTATTAACACAGACGCTCCCCATAGCAATTGTACACGGGGCAGGGGATTTTACGCTCATTTTGCTATGACTAACCCTGTGTTTTAAAGTCAGACATGTGCCTTTTGTGGTCAAGTTTATTTTTGGTGGTAACATTTACCCCACTTCCTCGCTTCATTGACATGCTTGTATTAACCAGATTCGTCTGCACACAGTCTGAGCAGGGTGTGAAAATGAAGGCCTATGTGAACTTATGGCCAAAGTAAGCCTATATGATTTGTTTACAGGCTAAGTAACCAGACTGTATGCAAGAAAGTGATTGTAAATTTACAAGATTAACATGCTGGAAGGAAGTGCATCTCTTTATCTAGAATTTCTAAAGCAAAGGTGACTATAGGCAGAGGTTAAAAGTGGATTGTAAAACAGGGCGCTACGGTATACGGTGTGTACGGTGCTTTCCAGAGTGAACCAACCCATCTGTGTGGCTCACCATCCACTTCCTTATCATGAATTAGCAGAAAATGATCACACCTGCAATTCCACATTTAGCACTTCCTCATGTCTGATAAAGCTAAATAAAAGATACAAGATAAACTGGAATTCATTGGGACTCACTTTGCATATTCAAACTGTAGATGACATTAGAGTAATTAAATTTTAATGAGGAATATATTTAGAAAGTTAATGCCATTGGTTTATGCAATAGTGTTATGCATGCATATACACACGCACACACACATATATATATATATATATAGCATTTATTTTTTAAATGGATTTTTTGTATTTGCATGTATATATACTGTTATTACAACTAAAATCTAGATACAGTTTAACTCTATTGTTCAGATCTAACTTTTCATAATAATTGCATTGTTTTCTAACCAACTGGTTCTAAAGTGAATGTTATTTTTTTTAAATGTTTTGCTGAAAAAGTCATCTTTAAAGAATATTATTTAATTATTACTTTTTTATTTTTATAATTTCATATTATTTAATTTAATACGTAATATTAAAAAAGATACAATTATTATTACATTTACACCATATCATTTATATACTGTCAATATATTTTTTTAAATTATAATAAATCCATTATAATAAAAATGAAATGTTAATTAGTCATAACTTCCTGGTGCTAGTTATAATAGAATTTTGTAACTCCTGGAAGTAAGAGTAAGAAAAGCAAATACCGACACACTATATTAAAAATAATTAGGCCTGTCTTATGAATAGTTCATGCAAGTACGGGGTGTTAAATCTGAACATCTACATACAAAGACCCTTGGATATTTTTAGCAAGCAGTTTTACTGCCTGTACTTTGTATAGGGGGTATTGGAAAAACAACTTCCTGTGTAATCAGGAAACTCCCCCTCTTGGTGTGTGCGTGGGTGGGTGGTACAGAAGTAGGCTAAAACAATGTGAGCAAGAATAATTTCCCTACAGCTGACCTGCTAAAGGTCCCAAATTTATCTGTAATGCCAAGGGAAATTCCTCCAAAAAAGTCATGAGTTGCAGCTCATTTCATAGAAAACAATCTGAATGAACTGAGGTCTCTCATTCATTAAAAAAATCATGAATGACCTCATTCATATCTAATATCTAAATAGAAATGGTAATAGGTCACTAAGATTGTGAATTATCTCCGCAGTTGCTTGCAGTCGTAGCGGAGCTGGAACAGCAGGGTCTGAACATCCTGGTCCTTGGCAGGAAGCACATGCTACAACCTTCCCGGAACTGGGACCGACAAAACATGAACAAGATCAAGCAGAAAGCCCACTGCTTCTTCACTGAGAACATGTTAGTATGGCCCCACTTTCCTCAATCACATACCACACATGCTCTTCCAAAACCTAGTGAGCTGCCTACATAGGCTGCATTTTAAGGGATCACAGGGATCATAATTAAAACACGAAAGCTGTTCTAAAACATTGGTGACTTGATTATGCTGCCTTTTATGATCAGATTAGGTGCTTTGTGGAGACAACAATCCCAAAATGCATTGCGGTCAGTTCACTTAAACAACTCATGCAAGCTTGGTATTGATAAAACTAGTTTAATCTGGAATATATTTCTTTTATGCTAATTAGAGTATCATAATATAAGTTTAGCAACACACTAACATCACACTCTATTAATTTTGCAGTTGTTATGCTACTGGGCAGAGGTTTGGACTAATTAAGATTTTGATGTTTTTAAAAGAAGTCTCTTATGGTCACCAAGGCTGCATTTATTTGATCAAAAATACAGTAAAAACAGTAATATTATTACAAAATAAAAGAACTGTTTTCTGTTTTAATATATTTTAAAATCTAATTTATTCCTGTGATGACAAAGCAGAATTTTCAGCATCATTACTCCAGTCTCCCATGATGCTTCAGAAATCATTCAGATATGCTGATTTGCTGCTTAGGAAACCATGATATGCTAATTTTAAGTAAGAAAAAAAAAATATTTTAAATTATTTTATTTTAAAGTAAAAAAAAATCAATCCTTTTATTCAGTATGGATGCATTGATCAAAAGTGACAGTAAAGACATTTATAATGTTAGAAGATATTTCTATTTTAAATAAATGCTGTTCTTTTGAACTTTGTATTCATGAGAGAATCCTGAAAAAATAAGGTTTCCACAAAAATTTTAAGCAGCAAAAAGTTTAACATTGTTAATAAGAACCATTATTAATAATTGAACACCAAATCAGCATATTAAAATTATTTCTGAAGAATCATTTCACATTAATGCTTTTACTGTATTTTGTTTGTGGTTTTTTTATTGTATCTTGGTGAGCATAAGAGACTTATTTTATAAACATAAAAAAATCCTAACATTTGAGCAGTAGTGTGTGTGTGTGTGTGTGTGTGTGTGTACATAGACCACACTGTTTTGTTACAGTTTGGTAATGTGTTCTTGACGCATGTACCGATTACTTCCCTTCTCTGCGCAAGTCAATATAAACCCATAATGATTTCATTCACCAAGTATGAAAGGCATTTTTGATAGAGTGCACTGATTTTCTTGGATGGCTGCCACAGAACTGAGGATGACCCGTTTCTGCTGTATGCTGCTTTGCACTCTGGGGTTCACTGCAACTTTCTTAGTCGTGATCTCATGAGAGATCACAAAGCCTGCTTGTCAGACAACACTACCAGACGCCTCTTCTTCAAGTGGCAACGTGGCCATCAATTGGTGATCAGTCATTACGTCCCAGGAAAAAGAGTTCGATTTCAGGTAGGTTTATGAATGGAGAGATCTTATATAATCAAGATTATTAGGATGACTGTTGGCTTTGCTCTGTGTTTTTCAGAGGATCTTGGCTTATGACACCATCGTTCAGACGTCTGGCAGCTCCTGGCACATTCCTTATGATGAGAATAGAGGAGATAGAGCCACATATGAAGTTCCTCAGAAATGTCTCTGCCTCACTCGAGAACATTGAGGCTGGAGTTAATTCTAGTGTGCTTGCTGAGGAATATCAAATAAATAATGCATTGAAAAATGCCCAATTGCGTTTCCTCTACCCCTTATATATATATATATATATATATATATGGCTTATGACACAATATATATAATTACATTTTAATTGAATTTCTTATTATATTAATAAGACTTTTCTTCTGTAAAATCTGCTATATAAATTGTCCATTTCTGTTTCTTTTATTGCACATCTACATTTATATTATTTTATAACAGGTACAGTTGTAGGTAATGTAATGTTGACTGCTCCTTGTATAAAATCATCCACAGAGGCCTGTATTTTTAAGTCACAAGGGCTATATCTTTAACTATAAGGCTATGAGTCTAAAGTCCAGTTGCATAAATGCTTAGTTTCCACTAGCATAGGTTAACCATGCAGGTTTCTAGTTAATGGTACACATTAAGACAAGGTTCAGCAATATTATAAAGGTAGATTTCCGAACTACAGGCAGAAACTTAAATCTGCAAAACCTGTATTAAGAACTGTTAAAAGATGGACTAATGAAACAGAGCGGGATTTACAAGCCTGTTTCTCTCTCACTGATTGGTCTGTTTTTGAAGCTGCTGCCATCGATCTGGACGAGCTCACAGAGACTGTAACATCTTATATCAGTTTCTGTGAGGATATGTGCATTCCTAACAGGACTCTTCTAACCTACAACAATGACAAACCATGGTTCACTGCAAAACTCAGACAACTCTGTCAGGCCAAAGAAGATGCTTACAGAAAAGGGGATAAAGTCTTGTACAAACAGGCCAAATACACACTGGAAAAGGAGATCAGAGTGGCAAAGAGGAATTATTCTGACAAGCTAAGGAAAAAATTATCTTCCAGTGATCCTGCTTCAGTGTGGAAAGGTATGAAAGATATCACCAGTTACAAGACACCATCCCCCAGCACTCTGGAGAATCAACACCTGGCAGACGACTTAAACGAGTTTCGTTGTCGTTTTGAAAGATCACCCTACACCCGCCCTGAACACCTCTCCACACAAACATTCACACCTCCAGCAACCCCTCTCTCCCCCACACCTACAATTCAGATCAGTGAACATGACGTGTGCCAGGTCTTCAGGAAGAACAAAAGAAGGAAAGCACCAGGCCCAGACGGTGTGTCACCAGCCTGCCTAAAAACCTGTGCTGATCAGCTAGCCCCCATCTTCACACAGATCTTCAACAGATCCCCTCATGCTTCAAACGCTCCACCATCATCCCCGTCCCAAAGAAACCCAAAATTAGTTATCAATAGTAATAAAACATGTATTTGTGCACTCTTTACTAGTGCTGTCAAAACGTGATTATTGCATTCAAAATAAAAAAAATTGTGTACATAATAGCCTGGGGGCTGTTTCATAAAATAAGCCTGGTTTATTTGGTGAACTTGTTTTATGAAACAGGCCCCTGGTTTCACAGACAGGGTTTAAACTAAGCCAGGATTAGGCCGTAGTTCAATTAGGACATACAAGTAATTTTTATAAACGTGCCTTAGAAAAAACATTACTGGTGTGCATTTTGAGACAAAATAAATGATATATTTTAAGATCAATCATAGCATGTTTCTTTCAACTGAAACAGCTCAGACTTAGATTTTAGTCTGGGATTAGGTTTAAGCCTTGTCTGTGAAACCGGGAGAATATATGTGTGCGTACTGTGTATATTTATTATGTGCATATAAATACACACACATGCATATATATATATATATATATATATATATATACAGTATATATATTTAAGAAATATGTTACGATTATATATTAAATGTATGTTTATAAATTATATGAATATGCATGTATGATTGTAAATATTTTCAATATATATACATGCATGAATATACATAAGTATACACACATATATTATGTAACCCAAAACTTGTTGGATGCGATTAAACTTAATCTAGTTGTGGGACCAACAAAATATGTACAGCACTTGAATTGTGAAACACCTGTGCTTACCTTGCCCATATTCACACTCATAAAAGACATTGCCATTATGTAAAGTATTTGCATGAATTATTGCTAGTTAGCGGCACAAATTTGGACCAAAGATCATAGCACAAATCCTTGTTTGCATAATATTATGAAAAAGACTGAAATTAACTACTCCATTTAGGGGCAACGTTTGGATTTGGACGTTTTTACTTTACCATACGTGTCAAATACATCAATTTAATCAGTTATTTAACATTAATTATCAATGTGAGTAATTAGACTAATAATTCATTACCTATAAAATGAAATATAATATTACACGACTAATATACTAAAACAATCTAATGGACAGCTTATTGTAAATATTGTACTCTTTGCAGAAGGTTTGTATTACAGAAACATAAACTATTTCCCAAAATATAACTGTTCTTGTTAACTACAGCTGACCCGGATATAAACGCTGGAGCCGGTGTTATCATTTCCGGTGTACAGCAGAGCTGTGTGGTTAGATCTGTTTACAAACTTCAATATTAAACAGTAAATCTCTCGCATTATGTCCCGAGGCTCAACCGCGGGGTTTGATCGACATATCACCATCTTTTCTCCTGAGGGGAGACTCTATCAAGTCGGTGCGTATCGATGAAAGTGTGTCTTTATTCAATCGAGGGAATAAATGCCCAGTCATTTTGCACCAGGATCATTCTGCACCTTTTTCTTGCTCAGGTTTACGAGTTTATGGGAACATTGTACATTAATTTGATTAAAACGGATGCAAAAAAGCATGAGCGGAATGTTTTGCTAAAATTAATTAGCGTTTTGATATTCATTTGTTCTCGTATGTTTCAGTTTTAGGTTACATGACAGATCCATCTGAATTCATTGTTTATAATAACAGTATGGATAAAAGCACTTTCGGTTTCATAATTATGAATATTATGCATGCAGAGATTTATTCAATTTTGTTCACGTTTCACTTGAGTTCTGTGTTTTACAAGTCACTACATTTTATGAATTATTTACACCCTTATATTCTGTAATGCACATATATACGTGACCGTGGACCACAAAACCAGTCATAAGGGTAAATTTTCCAAAATTGAGATTTATACATCATCTGAAAGCTGATTAAATAAGCTTTCCATTGTTATATGGTTTGTTAGGATAGGACAATATTTTGCTGAGATGCAACTACTTGAATATCTGGAATCTGAGGGTGCAAAAAAAATCTAAATATTGAGAAAATCGCCTTTAAAGTTGTTCAAATTAAGTTCTTAGCCATGCATATTGTTATATTTACAGTAGGATATTTACAAAATATCTTCATGGAACATGATCTTTACTTAATATCCTAATGATATTTGGCATAAAAGAAAAATCAATAATTTTGACCCACACAATGTATTTTTGGCTATTGCTATTGATATACCCCAGCGACCGACTTACTTTACTTTACTTTTAGTCATTTAGCAGACACTTTAATCCAAAGCGACTTACAAATAAGAAAAAGTAACTAAAACTAAAAGTTAACTCTCTGTAATACTCTATACACACCCATTTAAGAAAATACAGAAATTAAATAAAATTGACAAATGCCTACAACAACATTTCAATAGAAATGTTATGTTTCAATGTTATGTCTTAGACTTAAGACTGGTTTTGTGCTCCAGGGTCATATATATATATATATATATATATATATATATATATATATATATATATATATTTTTTTTTTTTTTTTTTTTAAGTAATAAAAAAAATAAAATTAGATAATAGTAAAATATTTTATGTATGGGTTGGATATTCTCTTGTATATTAATAAAATGCCAATAATAAAATAAAGAAACACTTGGTTGTCAAAATTGAGCGGCATTTTATGATCAATTTATGATCATAGTTAACATGTTCATTTTATTTTCTACAGAATATGCATTCAAGGCCATTAATCAGGGAGGTCTTACATCAGTAGCTGTTCGAGGGAAAGACTGTGCGGTTGTTATTACTCAAAAGAAAGTTCCAGTAAGTTTGTTTTCACTCTTTGTCAACGACACTGTTAAATATAAACTCAATTTGATTTCTATTTAGCTATGCAAAAAAAATGTCAATGGCAGTCGTATGAGCAATATTTGTGCATGCTCTTATTAAGTTTTCCTCTTTTAATCACCCAGGATAAGCTTCTCGATGAATCCACTGTCACTCATTTATTCAGAATAACAGAAAACATTGGCTGTGTGATGTCTGGCATGACAGGTAAACTCATCTCAGCAATTGTCCAGCTTAAGTGAATTTTAGAATATCTCTTTTGACTCTTTTGTATGGTGAAATGTAAAACTATGTATTATTTTACACCACTAATGTATTATGTTTCTCTGTGAAGCTGACAGCAGGTCGCAGGTGCAGAGGGCGCGATACGAAGCTGCTAACTGGAAGTATAAATACGGCTATGAGATCCCTGTAGACATGCTGTGCAAGCGCATTGCTGACATCTCACAGGTGTACACACAGAACGCAGAGATGAGGCCACTGGGCTGTTGTAAGTATACGGTCTGATTCAGGGCGAATATGAATGGAATCAAGTCACATTTATTTGAATAGAGGTTTATACAGTATACAGCTACACAGAAATAAACAGGAAAATAACTTCTTCAATTATTGAATGAATTCAATTTCAGCTCAAAGCAGCTATACAGAAGACAATAGTGTTGTAATTCAGATCAGTTTTGGTAAATAACAGTGTCAAGGTGGCAGAATTCATAAATTCTGGGGGGGAAAAAAGCAGTATCAATATTCAGCCAATTTGTCAATGTTGATTCAGTTCAATGACTGTTCCAAAGTTCATCAATTATGAATTAATTTCATTCAGCTAAAAGCCAGCTCTACAGAAGACTGTCATTTTTCAGCTCAATATAGTTCAGGGTTGATTCATTTTAGTTTAATAGCCGTTTCAAGGTTGCAGTTCATAAATTATAGCTGAGCTGAATTTATTTCATAAGCAGTTCTATAAAAGAGAAATAGTATCAAAATTCAGTTTGAAGTCAGTTCACTCTTAATTCAGTTTAGTTAAGTGAATCTTAATGTTGCAAGGTTCATCAACTATGAATTAATTTGATTCAGCTCTTCAGAAGACAGTGCCATTTTTCATCTTAGTTTAGATCAGTGTTGGCTCAGATTAGTTCAATAACAGTGTCAAGTTTGCAAAATTCATAAAATGTAATTATTCAGCTCAAGTCAGTTGATTCAATTCATTAACTACATATCCAGTATATACTGTAGATTGTAAAACAATCTGTTGTATGCAACAGTAAATATTTAAAGTGTAGTATTGTTCAAATGCTGGGGGAAGTTGTGGCCTAATGGTTAGAGAGTCGGACTCGTAATCGAAAGGTTGCGAGTTCGAGTCCTCGGCCGGCAGGAATTGTAGGTGGGGGGAGTGAATGTCCAGCGCTCTCTCCACCCTCAATACCACGACTGAGGTGCCCTTGAGCAAGGCACCGAACCCCCAATTGCTCCCCGGGCGCTGCAGCATGGCTGCCCACTGCTCCGGGTGTGTGTTCACGGTGTGTGTGTGTGTGTGTGCATTTGTTCACTACTCACTGCTGTGTGTGTGCACTTGGATGGGTTAAACGCAGAGCACCAATTTCGAGTATGGGTCACCATACTTGACAATACGTCACGACTTTACTTTACTTTACTAAATGTTATCATGTGACCTTTGAGCAAGAGATGCACAGTTCCAATAATCCAATATGTGTGTAAAACACCTAAACTTTTAATAGGCCAATGAAATAATGAGCCTAGAAATAGACAGTATCTAATATTAAGTTTAATGCATTGTACTCTGTGATATAACATTTGCATATCATTACATAACATTTGCATAGATTTATTTACATATGTCGTGTATGTCAACCACCAAACCATACTTGATAAACGGTAAAAAATCCCCTCTTGGTACCACCAGTTAGCAGTACTAGGCTAGTACTTTTAGACTATATACATACACTACCGTTCAAATGCGGTCAGTGAGATTTTATTTTTTTTAAGAAATTAGTAATTTCATCCTTACTATTTTCATTTAGTAAGGATGCATTAAATTGATCAAAAGTGACAGTAAAGACATTAAGAATATTACAAAAGATTTCTTTCAAATAAATGTCAAGTCTAAAACATTACATTGTGTTCTCCGGCTGTATATGTAATATTTTGGGAAATTTAGTATGAAATCCATGTACTTTAGGCATGCAAAAATTATGCACACATTATAATACTGCATGCCGAATAAGAAAAGACATAGTAGTAGGTCATTCTCTACATATCAGAATTCATATTAAGGAATGTTATATGTGGCATCAATGTAAAGGCATGCTTGCTTGTCAATATTGTTTATTATTCTAAACTGTCAGGTATGATTGTGGTTGGTGTGGATGAGGAGCTGGGGCCGCAGGTCTATAAATGCGATCCTGCAGGTTACTACTGCGGCTTCAAGGCCACTGCTGCAGGGGTGAAACAAACAGAAGCCACCAGCTTCCTGGAGAAAAAAGTGAAGAAGAAATTGGATTGGACCTTTGACCAAACAGTAGAGGTATGATCCGTTCACCCCAAATGGAATTAATACCTTTTGTTGTGCTTGTATCCTCCTGCATTGAGTTCTTTTGTGCACTTTTCATCCCCACAGACTGCAATAAGTTGCCTGGCTACTGTTCTGGCCATCGACTTCAAGCCTTCAGAGCTGGAGATCGGGGTTGTTACCACAGAGGAGCCCAAGTTCAGGTGTGTTCGTACATTTCAAATAGAACAGGATGTAATATTTACATATCACTAAGTAGCATTTACATATGTCCTGTATTTCAACCACCAAACCATTCTCTATAAACTGAGAAAAATCCCCACTAGGCACTCGGAGTTAATAATACTACTAGGCTGGCAGTTTCATTCTATCTACATGCAGTATAGGTTAAACTTTTGGGGTCAGTAAGAATTTGTTATTTGGAAATTTATAAGCAAGGGCAAATTAAATTGATTTTAAGTGACAGTAAAGGTATTTATAATGTTATAAAAGATTTGCATTTTAAATAAATGTGACCCTGACCACAAAACCAGTCTTAAGTCAGTCGGGTATATTTGTAGCAATAGCCAAAAATACATTGTATGGGTCAAAATTATTGATTTTATTTTTATGCCAAAAATCATTAAGACATTGAGTAAAGATCATGTTCCATGAAGATATCAAAACTTAATTTTGATTAGTAATATGCATTGCTAAGAACTTCATTCGGACAACTTTAAAAGTGATTTTCTCAATATTTGGATTTTTTTTGCATCCTTAGATTCCAGATTTTCAAATGGTTGTATCTCGGCTAAATATTGTCCGATCCTAACAACCCATACACCAATGGAAAGCTTATTTATTCTGCTTTCAGATTATTTATAAATCTCAATTTTGAGAAATTGGCCCTGGTTTTGTGGTCCAAGGTCACAAATGCTGTTCTTTTAATCTTTTTATTCTTTAAAGAATCCTGAAAAAAAAAAGAAATATGGTTTCAGAAAAATTATTAAGCAGCACAAATGTTTTCAACATTGCTAATAATAAATGTTTCATAAGCACCAAATCAGCATACTGAAATGATTTCTGAAGGATCATGTGACACTGAAGACGAGTAATGTTGCTGAAAATTCAGCTTTGACATAAATTGCATTTTAAAATGTATTAAAATTAATTTTAAAAAATGCAGCATTGATGATCATAAGAAATATCCCTCAAAAACATAAAAAAATCTTACCGACCCCAAACTTTTCAAAAGTAGTCTGTGTTTCAAACAATTAGGTCATGTAACCTTTAGTGGTCATTTGTTGTGTAAAATGATTGAGTACATTTATGATGTTCATTTTGGTAGTTATGTGCATTTCTATATTTTTCAGAATTTTGTCAGAGTCAGAGATTGACACCCACCTCATGGCGCTTACTGAACGGGATTGAGAAGATCTGAGTCTTACCCTGTGACAAAAAAGTCTGAGAATTACAATCGTCATCAATATTCAGGTCAACTGATGTTCTTTGCTGTTTATGTAGCTTTTTCTTGCAACAGTACAATAAAAAAATAATGTTTTGGAAAACACTGTTTAATTCTTTCTTTTTTTTAAGCACGTCAGATTTAAGTGTAGTGAAAATGCTTCTCTCTGGTATTTTTGTAATTGTAATACTTTTTTCATTTACAAATTGCATTATATGAGCTGGATCTTCAATATTAATTTTTAATTATTTTTAATTTTACATTATTACCATTCTTTATTAACAATATGTGTGTGTGTGTGTGTGTGTATATATATATATATATATATATATATATATATATATATATATATATATATATATATATATATATATATATATATATATATATATATATATATATATATATATATATATATATACAGTGACCTCCAAAAGTATTGGAACAGTAAAGACAAAATTGCTCTGTTGACTGTGGAGTCAAGACATTTACAAATATGATTAAAAGATGAATATGAGACAAAACTACAGAATGTCACATTTTATTATTGGGTGATTCAACACATAGATGTTTTACCAGCTTTTAGCGTTTCATCCCTCTATCTGATGTGAGCATAAGTATTGGAGCAGTTGCCTCACAGGTCTTTCTAAGTGATCAGCTGTGTCCTGTTGCATTAATTCTTCAGATATTAAAAGCAGGGAATGTGCCGTATCAGTTATATCCATTACTTCTGTATTCTGAATCTTGCATTTGATGATGACGCACACAAACCAGGATGAAGATAAGGGAGCTGACTTTGAGAGAGAAAAGCAAGCAATTTGGATGCTAAAAGAAAAGAGGAAGTCAATTAGAGCTCTAGCAAAAACAAAGGGCATGGAGAAATCAAGAGTTTGGAAACCACCAGCGATACCAACAACTACCTGATTGGCTGAGAAAACAACAGTAGTTGATGACAGACAAATCATAAAAGCTGTGAAAATGAACCCTAAAAGATGTGTCTGTAAAATCACCAACAACTTCCAGAAAGCTGGGGTGATGCTCTGACAATCTATTGTCCTCAGGAGACTTTGACACAGAATTACAGATGCTACACAGCAAGATACAAACCTCTGACCAGCACCAAATCTAGAAAGGCAAGATTAGAGTTTGCAAAAAAGCACAAAGGTGAGCCAGAAGAGTTTTGGAACTGTGTTTATGGACCGATGAGACAAAGATGAAACTTTAAGTGATGGAAAAGCAAAAATGTGGAGAAAAAAAGTAAACTGCAAATGATCCTAAGCATACAGCCTCATCTGTAAAGCATGGTGGAGGTGGTGTCATGGCATGGGCATGCATGGCTGTCTCTGGAACAGGCCCTCTCAACTTTACTGATGACTTAATGTATGATGACAGTAGCAGAATGAATTTGGAAGGGTACAAAACCATCTTGCCTACCAATATTCAAGAAAATGCCACCAGATTCATTGGGAAGTGCTTCATATTGCATCAGGACAATGACCCAAAACACCCTGCCAGTTCAGTCAAGGAATTTATAAGGGCAAAGAAATGGAAAGTCTTAGATTGCCCAAGTCAGTCTCCAGATTTAAATCTGATTGAACATGAATTTCACCAGCTGAAGAGGAGAGTAAAGGCAGAAACTCCCCAAAACAAGCAACAATTGGAATTGGCTGCATTAAAGGCTGGGAAAGCATTTAATACTTATGGAGGGCACTGTATATATATATATATATATATATAAAGTTCTTTAAAAAACATTTAATTAACATTTAAATTAATTAAACTTTAACTTGAATTTATAAATCACTGTATTATTTTGCAGATTGTCAACTTTTATGAGGTAATGTGTTGCTGCCTGAATCCGTTTCCTGCTTTTTACATTTCATTTGGCACCAATAAAATATCAGTAATTTATCTTTTCAATCACCAGGAAGGGTCTCACAGTCGCCTTCATTTATGGGAAGCGGTGTAAATCTTTTCTCACACTCTCTTAAAAGATGTAAATAGGATTTCCTAAACTCTCACTTAAGAATCCCCTCCAGACATAGCATTTGCATAGCTGTAGTGCTGCGACAATTCATAGAGAGAGACACCAAAAAAAGTCGGATTTTCCAGGTGGCGGCCTGCTGTCATTTCTCGGATCTGGCTGAATCATATGAGTATTCTCCTATATTTGCAGGAGCTGTCAAGGGCCCTACGTGTCCTAACCTGACTCCTCAGGGCTGAGAAAGCGAGTGCTATGACTACATCATTTGCATGGAACTTTTCAAGAGGTGTCTCAGGGACTGAAGATGCACAACAGTATCTCAAAATCAAAAAGGCGTGCAGTGCGGATTCACGTTCGGAAAAAAGCAAGGTTAAGATGAGGGTGGATTCCCTTTAGAGATCTCAGGTTTGTATTCAAATCATGAAAACCACATACACTTCTTGACTCTTTTACTGTAAAGAGCAAGACGAAAGCAAGGTGTGACAGCGAGTTGATGCATGACTTGTGAATATGAAAGTTTGAGAATTTTCAAGGAGTTTCACTTAACTGTTGGTTTAAATGTGATTTTAAATGGCAAACACTAGGAATATTTAAACCATGCTAATGAAGGATGTGAAAATTTAAGTTCAGAGTTCAAGATCAGAGTTGTAAACAATGTTCAAATAACATGCTAAATGGACACTACACCCTTTCCCAAGAACATCAATGTTGGGGGTACTTTCTAGGAATGTAATCTCAAAAAGTTCCCTGTGGCCAAACTGTTGACTAATCTTCATAAAGCAGCATTGTGCAATTCCACAACGTTCCTTATTTTGGGAATTCAGGAAACTTTCAGCATTGCCAATTTAATCTGAATGGCCCTTCCTGTTCAGGAAATTCCAGTGAACTCAGCTGACGGAAAACAGTGTACAAGTTCTGCAGTTACAAACACTTCTCCTCAGTGACATAAAAAGGATATTTAACTTCCTCATTTCTCTTGTAGAACCGTTCTCATGCATTTCCAAGGAAGGACACAGTGTCAAGTTGAAGGTTTTAATTTAAAATGTTATATCTTTCCACAAAACAAAACAAAAGTTTCACTATTTTATATATACACATGTACATGTTAATATAAAAATAAATCTGTCTATATGTACAATATTTTACATCACAGTATAACAGAAACATTGCTGTTTATTTCAGCTGACAGTACAGTCTATCATCGAGAGCCGACGGTGCACTTTAGTCGGCCTCTCTCCAGTGTTGCTCTAATACATCCTTCATTTCTGGGCCTCCTTTTACAGCTGTCTTGTGCTGCCAATGAGCCACCGGAGACCTCGCGAGCTCCACTGCGGACTCGTTCCTGGACACCTTGAGTGAGAACATCAATCTCTTTCTCCTTTCACCTTCAAGTCCTTCTACACTTGCCCCATCACTTTAATATCATCATAGATCTGTGAAACGAGAAAAAATGACATTAGGACTTCATAAAACGTGCTTCTTATTTGAAAGGAATCAAATGAACACCAGAAAAGGAATGCTTACATCTTCATCATCAGATATACATTGGTCTTCATAATCCTCATCGCTATCTTCTGACTCACTATCTGGAAGTTCCCTTAGGTGTGGCACCGTGAGCTCATACAGGACTTTTTGGATGTCTGTGTTGGCCCGACCATAGGTCAGGTGATAAGGTGTGTGACCGCCGTACGTGAAGCTGTGAACATCAGCGCCTTTGGCGATTAGAAGTTTAACCAGCTCAAAGTTCTGGAGGTCGACTGCTAAGTGGAGAGCGGTTCGTCCATTACACAGCTCCTAAAGACAAATACAAGTATTTTTAGCCATTTGGTTTCACAATGTACAAACAGAAAAACATTTATTATAAAAAAAAAAAAAAAACATTTATTTTTCAAGAAAAAACAACTAATTTTTACCTGTGCGTTAATGTCTGCGCCAAGCTGGACGAGGCTTTCTAACAGCGACAGGTAGCCTTGTTTGACGACCACGTGTATGCATTTCTGACCTGGACAGTAAAATGAGATTCAAATCAGATCAAAAATGTCCAAATGAAGGTCAGCGATGATCATCGCAAGCAAACGCACATGGAAAACACCATCTTACCGTTATAGTTTGGTGTCTGGAGGATGCCTGGGAGGTGCTGCTGACAGCCCTGCGTTAGGAGGCTGAAGCAGGCCAGATAACCTTTCCTGCAGGCGATATGGAGGGCCGTGTTTCCACTGTCATCCACCAGAGATGCATCACAGCCGGCTTTCAGTAACTGCTCCACTAAAAGAGGCTGCTCTGTGACTACGGCCAAATGCAAGGCAGTCTGAAAGCAGAGGAGAGTGGTTTAGTATGAGTTAAATACTCATAATAGAGGGAATATAGAGGTATTATTATATGCACATGTTTGTAAAACTAATCTTGATGTACCTGTCTCTGGTTGTTTTGCATGTTGAGGAAGGGGTCACCATAGGAACAATTAATCATTTTTATTGCAGCATCTGTGGCCTCGTGAATAATGGCAAGATGTAGATACCTTTGAAAAAAAGTAATAACATTGTTATGCAACTGTAAAACATTGTTATTTCTAAAACAACTTTTTTGGTGTGCAGAGAACTGTATTTTTCCTAGTAGGGACATGCGCAGCTCTCGCGCGTCTGACTGTCTGGCGAGCAGCCCGGGACTTTCCGAGCTCGCGAGGCCTCGCCCACATTGACGCCAATGCCAGAGACCTGCAGAAGCCCCGCCCACATTGACGCGGCGCCAGAGAACAGTCCGTACTGATGCGGCGTTTCTGTTTACATAAAGCCCATTATGACTGTAGGGTGTCTGCGCATGCGCAGTACGGTTTGTGAATGGAATGAGCAGGACTTTAAATGTGCTCAAGAACGATCATAACCTTTGAAGATTTTATTTTATTTTTTGCAGTGCAATAAATACTTAAAAAAATAATAAATAAACGTATTAATTACATTAAAGTTCTTTACGAAACTAAAATTGATTATAGTCTTTCTATGATTAAATTACTTAACTGTCATGAACCTCAAGTAGTTTTTGCATTACATTAATAACTTGCTAAGAAACAACAATAGGGGTCTAAATAAATAGTTCTCTGCAACCTAAAAGTTGTTTTTTTTCATGCATTATACTTTTATGTGCATTACTTAAAAATATCAGATGCGCGTAAATGGTTTGCATGAGCTGCATAATATATATATATTTTTTTTTTTAATACTCAGCGCACTTACGTGTCTCCGTCTTCGGTGAGCTCTTTCTTCCAGGGCTCGTCCTCGGCCACTTTCATCCGCTCGAAAGCAGACTCCACGTACATGCATTCGTCCTCTTTAAGCGAATCCAAACCGCTGTCTAAACGGTCGTCGTTGCACGCAAGCATTTTCCCAGATTTGGGTCCGCGGCCATCCTCATTATAATCCATTTGGTTGGTGTTGCTGCTTCGGTGAAGCTCCATGCTCGAGTCGGAAGTCTGTGTAGCTCTTGTGGACTGTGAGAGAGTTTGAGCTGCGTTAAAAGAGACTGAAAAAGAGGCGTAGCTTGACTGAGGGTGGGGGATTTCCAGTGTGATTGACGCCTGAGTTTTTTCTGGAGTTTGGGTAATTTTTTTCTGCTTCATTAAACACACTATCAGATCAGTAATACTGAAAGTCTTTTCCCGAACCAAATATTCCAGAATCCAGCTGGGACCGGCTAAAATAAAAACATAAATAAAAAACTTAACATTGTGTGTCAGAAAAGAAAATATTTAGTGCACAACATCACAAACTGTACTTTGGTGGTTTGCGAAAAAATCCCACGTTCAAACATCTCAGAATTTTTGCTGAAAGATATTGAATCATGCATATAGATTTCAGATATTTCCCATAATTCTGATATTGCATAATTTGGACAAAAAATATGATGGTGCATGCATATAATGTATAATATTAAAAATCCTAAAATATTTATATTTATAATATTTTTTAATAATTAAAAAAATCTAATTATATTATTAAAATATACAATAATAGTAATTATAATAATTATAATTTTATATATTATGTTTATATATATATATTAATTCATTATATTATAATTTTAATAATTTTATAATTACAATTTTTGAATAAAGGTAAATATTTATTTATTTAGCTAAAAGATATTAAATCAGCCATATAGATTTCAGATGGTGACTTTGATTCGGACATTGCAACATTTGAACATTAGTTTTTAAAAAATGCTTGCTAAAAGATATTGAATTATACATAGATTTCAGACTTTTTGTATTTTTTTTTTTGTATTAACAATTTGAAATATTAAATGTAAAAATTAAAAAATCTAAATGAATTTCCTAACATTATTATTATTTTTTTTAATAATTAATATAGTAAGTTAATGCATATTAATGTAAAGTCCAGGAAGTAGACTGTGTGGTGCCAACAAAGTAGTGCTTCCTCATAATGTGAAGATTGGGAAACTCCTCTGTGTGTATTTCTACCGTGAGCATTTGCCCACAAAGGCATTTACACAAAGGAAGCAAAGAATGCGTAGTTTTCGCTCAAGACGCATGTGTACAATCCAAACCAGCCTGTTCTCAAACACAACTACCATAGTAACAGTAACCAAGCGTGGTAAACCCCAAGGGCAGAGGGTGCTCCACTAAAACGCAACTACATTTGCACATTGTGCAGGAGCACGACAGAAAGTGACCTCCCAGGAGAGAATGCTTTTACTGTTGTAAACTTGTATCAGTGTGACTTAGAAACAGGTTCAGTAACTTGTCTCTGATCTAATTAATTCAAGTAAGATAAGATGATTATGAGTGGAAATGTAGGAAAGTGCCAACAAATCACAACAATGCAATTGCTTTGCAGTGCTATCAGGAAATCCCAACTCATTTAACCAGATCAAATACTGGAATCTCTGAAAATGTTCCTTTCCGGTCTCATGTGATCAGTGTGGATAGGACGTCCTGTCCAGCTCTGGGTTCTTACACAGATAGGTGACGAAGGCTGTGATCAGCTTGTTTAAGAGTGGGAATGTTTGGTGGGAGACTCTTTGCTGAGGCAGTTCTGACACCAGCATAAACACACACACACACACACACACACTTCCTCTGAGTTCACAGGCTAAACATCAGGAACAAGACCATCCATCACATTTAAACATGATCACTGACTCATCACATACCGTCTCATATACTTAATATGTAGCATTGTTGCCATGTGAAATAACACAATAAAATATCTGGATGTGATGCTTAAGGAATAATTCAGCTACGATGAATCAATGGGTTTTTGTGTAACATGTGACCATATTTTAATATAATCTTTTGATTATGAACGAAGAGTGACTTACATTTCAATTATTTCCTTGTAATAGCAATCACATGGCTTCAGAAAGCTTGGAATATTCTGATTTTATGGTGCATTTATGATGCTTGTTATCATTTTTGGAGCTTGATGGCGTCACTCATCATTCACTTGCAGTTCAGTTGATAAGAGCCGTGTGAACATTATGCCGAATCTATCTTTTTCTTTTCCATGGAAGCCATATGGACTTCCTTGGAACAGGATGATGGTGAAGAAATTATTTTTATTTTATTTCTGAATTAATTACTCCTATAAGTTTAATACGTATATTCATTTGTCATTAATTGTTGCACTTTTGTGTTTATGCAGTGCTGCAATATTTAATATAGGCTAAATACAATATACAAACACTTGTGCAATTAAAACATTTTTATATATTAATATATAATATATATATATATTTATTCAAATTTAATATATTTTTAGTATATATTTTACATACACAAAAGTTTGGACTTTTTTTTTTTTTTTTTTTTGAGAAATATATCCTTTTATTCAACAAGCATTAAATTGATCAAAAGTGACAGTAAAGACATTTATAATGTTACAATTAATATATATGAATAAAAACGCTCTTCTTTTGAACATCCTATTCATCAAAAAATGTCAAAAATGTATTACAATTTCCATAAAAATGTTAAGCTGCTCAGCTGTTTTCAACATTTATTTATTTTTAAACAGCAAATCAGCATATTAGAATGATTTCTGAAGGCTCATGTGACACTTAAGACTGGAGTAATGATGCTGAAAATCACAGGAATAAATGACATTTGACAATATACTCAAATAGTTCTTTTAATAATAGCATTTCACTATATTACTGTATTTTTTATCTAATAAATTAAGCATTTGTGATCATAAGAGGCTTTTGAATGGTAATGTATGTAAATTCCTGTAAATAATTTGAGATGCTATTTCTTGAACCTGATTAAACAAGGCACCCGGTATCCTCTGATATATGATGGTGACCTACCCAGTGGTCCGTCAAGCTAAATAAACACTATATTTTCACTCATGTGTGAAACAATTTCATTTTTATATGAAACTTGCTCACATGAAACAGCATGCTCTGACACACCACCTGCTGACTCACACTGAATGACACTGAAGGTTTAGATGTGAAGTGAAGGACGTGTGACCCACCCTCTCCAAACACCACTGGAATTTCCATTTTCTTCCAGACTACTTTAGTGTCACTTACATTTCTTATACGTTACACATAAAGCACACTTTTAAAACATGAAAATAAGGTAAATCACTAACCTTTTACCTTCAGGTTTCCCCCATCTTTCCATCACGAGACCTGTTGTTTAAAGCCCCAGAGGTGTTGAGTGGGGATTCTGCAGTGTGTGTCACTGCACAGGACTTTTAAACAAGTCATCACAGTTTTCCCAGTTTCAAGCAGAGGACATTTGAGACAGAGGGGAATCCTGAAGCTCGGTCCATGAATCACACAGAATGAATGGAATGTGATTCCACACCAATCTCACCTGAAAGGGTGTAGCAGTACAAGTTATGTAATGGTTATGAGTAGTTTTGTAGCTTTTATGCAGGAGTCTGTATTGATTTTATAGGGCCAGTGTATTCCCTGCATATTTAACTTACAGGTTTCTCTCTCTCTCACACGCAGAGACAAAGCATGTGCATGTAGTGTAGGTGGCATTTCCCCTTTTCTGGTTTTTTTTTTTGTCTGGTGAGACAATTCAGTTCTACAAACAATAAAGTGACAAGTGTTTTTTGCAAATTACATTTGTTCATTTAGCAGATGCTTTTATCCATGCAAACACAATGTCTTGTAGACGCAAAACAAATGTGAAAACTCAATCTCATGGAATTTGTGTGTTTTTTTGTAAAATAGTGACGCAAGTTAAAGCTCCTGTAATTCCTAGTTATCATGGGATGTTAATCCCGTGGCAGAAACAGAGAAACAAATAGAGACATAATTAGCGTAGCTGCCGTTCCATCTAAGCAAAAATGATTTGTTCAACCCAAGCAAAAGAATAATAATAAAGTACATTTCAGATATATCAGATATAACTGCAGTACAAGATTATAAGATGCATTATGTGAATGCTTGGCTAAAGAGATGTGTCTTTAATCTAGATTTAAACAGAGAGAGTGTGTCTGAACCCCGGACGTTATCAGGAAGGCTATTCCAGAGTTTGGGAGCCAAATGTGAAAAAGCTGTACCTCCTTTAGTGGACTTTGCTATCCTAGGTACTACCAAAAGTCCAGAGTTTTGCGACCTTAGGGAGCGGGTTGGATTGTAGCGTGGTAGAAGACAAGTTAGGTACGCAGGAGCTAAACCATTTAGGGCCTTATAGGCTAGAAATAATATTTTGTAAATGATACGGAACTGAATAGGTAGCCAGTGCAGAGACAGTAAAATTGGGGTAATATGATCATATTTTCTTGACCTGGTAAGAACTCTAGCCGCTGCATTTTGGACTATCTGTAGCTTGTTTATTGAAGATGCAGGACAACCACCTAGCAGTGCATTACAATAGTCCAGTCTAGAGGTCATGAATGCATGAACTAGCTTATCTGCATCAGAAACAGGTAGCATGTTTCGAAGCTTGGCAATGTTTCTAAGATGGAAGAATGCTGTTTTTGTAACATGGGAAATATGATCTTCAAAGGACAAGTTGCTGTCTAATATAACACCCAGATTTTTGACTTTAGAGGACGTAACAGTGCATCCGTCTAGTTGCAAATTGTAATCCAAGAGTTACTGTGTACCGTTTTTTGGTCCAATAAATAATATCTCTGTCTTATCTGAATTTAATGGTCATGCATTTTTTACACAATCTATTAGCTTAGATAGCTAGTTGAGAAGTTTCATCTGGTCTTGTTGAGATATATAGTTGAGTACCATCAGCATAAAAATGAAAACTAATCCCGTATTTTCTAATATTACCAAGGGGCAACATGTATATTGAAAATAGCAGAGGACCTAGGACAGATCCTTGTGGTACTCCATACTTTACTGGTGATAATTGAGATGACTCCCCATTTAAATAAACAAAGTGGTAGCGATCGGACAGGTAGGATCTAAACCATCTTAAAGCCTGCTCTTGAATACCAGTATAGTTTTGTAATCAATCTATGAGTATGTCATGGTCTATAGTGTCGAACGCAGCACTAAGATCAAGTAATACTAGCAATGAGATGCAGCCTGGGTCTGAAGCAAGAAGCAAGTCATTTGTAATTTTAACTAATGCAGTTTCTGTACTATGGTGAGGCCTGAAACCTGACTGAAATTCTTCATAGAGATCATTTTTTTGCAAGAAGGAGCACAATTGAGCAGACACAACTTTTTCAAAAATTTTAGACATAAACAGAAGATCTGAAATGGGTCTGGAATTTGCCAGTTCATTAGAATCTAGTTGTGGTTTCTTAATAAGAGGCTTAATAACCGCCAGCTTGAATGGTTTTGGGACGTGACCTAAAGATAACGATGCGTTAATAATATTGAGAAGCGGTTCTTCTGCTACAGGTAACAACTCTTTCAGTAGTTTAGTGGGTACAGGATCTAATAAACATGTTGTTGGTTTAGATGCACTGATAAGTTTATTTAGCTCTTCCTGTCCTATAGTTGTACAAACCTGTTCCTTCAGTATATTTACACAGACACCACAGTGACCATGCATTTATTTGTGTCTTCAAACCTAGACACACTTTTATTTATTTATTGAAAGTTCTGTGTTCTTTAAATGCTTAGGTCCAGTTTGTTTGTTTTATTTATTTATTTATTTTAATCTATCTATCTATCTATCTATCTATCTATCTATCTATCTATCTATCTGTGAAATACCTCTATTACACAGTGGGTTAAACATTTTTTAAATGGCTGTTTATATATAAATTGCAAAGAAAGAAAGAAAAAGAAAGAAAGAAAGAAAGACACATGGTAAAATAATGAAAGAGAGAGAAAAGAGGGAGGGAGAGAGTGAATGAATAAAAGAAGGAAAGGTCTTACAATTAAAAAAAAAAACAAAAAAAACATTAAAAGAGCAATTACTCGAATAGTCCACTAGATGGCGACAGATTGTAATAAACAGTAGATTCAGTGACTGAGCGATTAGTTCACATAAACCACACGCAGCCATAAATAGTCATCATCGTTGAATATGTATTATACATTTGCATATACATTTACAATAATGACAATTATATATTTTAATAATAATCAAACATTTAAGAATCTAAATAGCCTATTAATGCAAGTTTTTAAAAAAGCATCCTGTACTAAATAAACTAAACCGGTTATGTTTTTTTGTTAAAGTGACTGATACTGCCAGTGAAACCAGGTCTGTACAATTATTAATTATTTTAAAAAAAATGCATCAATGGAGAGGACCATTCAATTCCTTTTTTTGTTTTCAAAAAATAAATCAATTCTAATTATATTTATTTGTTTACACCGGTGTTTTTCAGTTAAATTGATGTGACGTCCATGTCATAATTTTAAGCTAATGGACCAAAACTGTGTTAGTGATAAATGCAACACGAGCCCTAATTAAATATGATTAAACATTAATTATTCAACAATCTGTCCGTATAAAGCTGCCAGAGTCTGATGCTGGAGCTGATCATCTCCTGCAGAACGAAATCAAGAGCCAACCATGATCTGTCTGTCTGTCTGTCTGTCCGTCTATCTGTCTCACGCTCATTTGTCGTCCAGATGAGTGTCCTGGGAGGAGAATCCCAGCTCAGTATAATGGGATGCTTACAGGTTTGTGGCTTCAGCAGCATCCATCCGCCCCCTGCTCCACAGAATAAAGAGCCGCGTCTGTTATCAGCGTCCGCGGCTTCTGCAGGTTATCAGCAGCCTGACTGACCCCAAACACCCTCAACATGGGAAAACCAGCGGCGCATATTCCCAGCGTTCACTGCACACTCCTGTTTGACCACCAATTACAATATGATCTATTCTTGTATTGTAGCCTGTTGTGTTGTTTAAACACTGCGATAGATTAATTGCGTTCTTGCTATGTAGCTATAAACGTGTTAACCTTAAAGACAACACATTTAAGCAAATAGATTGCGATTTCTGTATATGGACATTTCACTTAAAATAACATTAAGAAACAAATATATATTTTTTTATTTAGGGGGAATTAATCATTAGCATATAAGATACTTGAATAAGCTTCTGATATCATTAGAAAAATGACTATCAAAACTGAAATTTGCTTCCCTGTCACCATAATACAGTATTATTAGGAATAATAATATTCTTATAATTTCATAAAAAAAGAATATTGATATAACAATGAAATGAAGAAAATAATGAAAATGAAAACAAAACAAAAAGCTAATAACATTAACATTTGCTGAACTAGGCTATATAAATAAATAAATAAATAAATAAAACGTTTAAAAAAAAAACTAGCCTATTTGTTTTAAATCAAATAAAATTTTCTAAATAATTAATCATTTTATGTAAGAGATGTACAAATAAGTACTAATAAATAAATACAAATTAGGAATATAATTTCTAAACGTTTTATTTAAAATTGACAAAAGTTGATTTATATATATATATATATATATATATATATATATATATATATAGTTATTAATATTATGATTCTGAAAATAATATTATTTTGTCTTGGGACAGGGTTGCATATTTAAAATTGAAGCTAATTTAAGTATAGCCTGATAAATAATTCCCTCTATATAGTCACATATTCTTTAGGTTTAAGCTCGGTGGACTGATCTCGCATTACTGAACAGGAAACTGTAAAACATGGGAAGGTTAAAGAGCCCATCGATCCCTTGAGACCTTTGAGATAACAATCTGCTGCCCATTAGAAATGAATCTGTAACTGGAACAGCTCATTAATGCTCGCCCCGCCCCCTCCTCGTTTGAATGTCAGCACTGATTGGGCACAACTGCGGCACTGACAGTGACCTCACACAGAACCTGAAGGCGACCCAAAGGATAAAACGCGCGCGGGACGCATCACGGCAACAGTATCCAGCCCGCATCTTCTCCTCAGTAGTTTCATCTGGACTTTGGGTGAAGATGCCACGAGGATTTTTAGTGAAACGGAGTAAACGTGCCTCATCTGCATCCTACAAGGTGCGAGCGCAAGAAGAAAAAGAGCCGCGCACAGAGGACCTGCCTACCCAAACTGCAAATGCAAGTGTGCCAGATGTGCTGGAACCTATAACGGAATCATGGACAAGTGATGTAAGTTCTAAACATCTTCTGGAGGACTCTGGAGGGGTTATTGGAGGGAGCTTCGATTACGCACAGAGCTACTTCAGCCATCCGGAGCAGAGTGCGTCATCTCCGCGCAACAGCACCGACTCATACAGCCCGATCAAACCCATCAGCACGGAGCTTTTGGACAGGTGTCTCAGCTCACCAGCCATGGCCGAGTCATTCCCCTTGGCCACCCCGGTGTCTTCAATCGAGCGTCTGCTAATGAACCACTCTGACATGAAGTTTGGCACACCGGTGCCCTCATCGGTGCCCACCTACCCTGCCTTTCACCAGTGCGTAAAACGCGCGTTCATGGACTCAGAGCGAAAAAGCAAACCACCCAAAAAGCCTAAAGTCATCAGAAAGCTCAATTTTGAAGACGAAGTCACCACCTCACCGGTCCTCGGGCTTAAAATAAAAAAAGAAATTCCCGAGTCAAAACTAGCACCGCAAAGTGGTAGAAAAAAACCGCTCGGTGAGTTCATCTGCCAGCTTTGTAAGGAAGAATACCCTGATCCGTTTTCTCTAGCCCAGCACAAGTGCTCCAGGATCGTCCGGGTTGAGTACCGCTGTCCAGAGTGCGACAAAGTTTTCAGCTGTCCTGCCAACCTCGCGTCTCACCGCAGATGGCACAAACCTCGCAACCTGAGCACTGGAGACGCGAAGAAGTCTCCGCTGGAGGCGCACAACCACGAGAAGACCTCGGTGGAGGGGAAGGAGAACGCTAGCAAGCTGAGACTGAACAATCAGCACCAGCTGAGTCCGGACAGCTCCCACCAGCACAGATCAGCACCGGACAGCAACATGATGCACAGGGGATCCCAAGACCCTCCTCTGGACCAAAGGTTCCCGTCCTCGGAGAAATGCTTTGAGATGCGTATCGGCTCCACGGACAGCTCGAGGTTGTTCGATCACTGCCCCGAGGAGCCCGACAGGACCAGCACCCCATACCTGCCCTCGTCAGGTCCGGAAGAGGTGTTTGAGTGCCACTACTGCAGCAAGAAGTTCCGCAGGCAAGCCTACCTGAGGAAACACCTGGCCGCGCACGAGACGATCAAAGCATCCTCATACGCTCACATCGAAAGCGGACAGATCACTTTCCCGTGTCAGCTGTGCGGAGCGCACTTCCCCTCCGCGGAGATCAGGGACAAACACCGACTCTGGCACGCGGTCAGAGAGGACTTACTCCTCAGACCTGATCTGAGTCCTGGAGAACAGCAGATATACTCATGCAAACACTGTCCCTCCACGTTCTTCAGTTCTCCGGGTTTGACCAGACACATCAACAAGACTCATCCCACAGAGAACAGACAGGTGATGCTCTTACAGATGGCCGTCAGGCCGGGATGCTGATCTCACAAACACTTCAGATTGGGTCTAACGACTCGTTGTCGATATGATCACTAATAATAGGTCCGGTGTCTTTATGTGGGAATATAGAACTTGCAAATTTTCTTTGTCGACAGCAGAAACAGTTTATGTAACCTTTCATAATCTTGGGTATCACTTTAAAACTTCCAATAGTACAGCAAGTTATTAACGGACATATACAGGGTTCCTTCACTTTTGAGCATCAATTTTCCAGTTGATACTCTCTATATATGTATATCTATATACACACACAAATACATATATAGTCAATCAAATCAAGAGATGAGAACTATATTAACTATAGAAATAGTTAACATTATAGAATTTTCTCACAGCTTTTATTATTTTAAATCTTAATTACAAAAAAGGATTTTTCTCATCAAGTAAATGTATCAGAACTGAGAATAACAAGAAACATAGATGTTAAATATTGAAAATTCAAATTACTTTTATACATTTTAAAATTAATTTGAATAATTTCTTTTCCAGGCCTTGAAATCTCAATTCTTTGACATTTTCAGATATTTCCATGACCATGTGAACCCTGTATATAATACTTTGCTCGTTATATATTTAAATTTGATTATCATAACCACTTTCAGGTTTGATTAATATCTATATAAATTATTATTGAAGGTTATAAACTCTTACTCATTAAAGGTACTTAATGTTGCTGGTTTAATTTATTTAATGTTTATAGCGGGGAAAACTCTAAATCTATCAGGCTTGAGAATCAAGGCTCACAGCAGGTTTTTCATTAATATGTCCTTATAATATGGGAAAAGTGAAGAAATATATTTTGTGTCTCATTGTAAAAGTAGCTCCCATGGAAAGCTTACGTAATCTCAATTGTCTTAGAAGGTGCTTTGATTTCTAGATCATAAATGAAGGTACTGTACATTTCAATATATTTTGATTGACAACAGTAGCTGCAAAAAAATGCATTTATATCATAACTGGCAGGAAATGCCATAGCATACATCAAGAATATTAGAGGCCAACATGTAATAAACCACAAGTGTCATATTTATATTTTCATATGTAGTCATTTTCAGCTGTTACGGGGGAATGAAAATGTCAATAAATCGAATTGTCTTCAAATATCCTTTTAAATGTAGCACGTGTGTTATTTGCACAAATCCACTGGAGCTGCTGCTTAAAACTGAAAAACAGAAATCGGTGCACTTAAAAGAATCATAAATGGTGAAACATTTGATGCACCCAGTAACTGCACAGGATTTGATATGTTGTAAGAATACTTTTATTCTTAAGTGTAGTTGCACATCCACTCTCCTTCGACATCCGATACATACGTATAAAGATACTAGCATATGACATTATTGTGGATCTGTGCGTGTGCTTGTGTGTTGTGCAGCTGTTATATCAACACATGCAGTTAGTACTGGAATCATGCAGCATTTGGTCAGTAGTAACATACACAAAATCTACCCATGAGGATGTTTTTTTCCTCTTGAAGTTACGCACAGGTCTCAGTTGCTTGTGTGCAGGCCTTTAATATACACGTTATAATTTCACTCCAAAAGGGTGCTGCATGATTTCAAACTCCACAAATATATATATTTTTTTCGGATAAATTTCTAAATGATATCAAATTAAAAAGAAAAATAATAAAATCTGACCCTCATGAAGTCTCACATAGCTTTCAAGAAAATATACAAACTGGATTTTATCTTAAACATGGCAACAGTTATATAACTTGCATCCGTAGTCTACAGGGCCAGATACCCTCATAAACGGAAAAGTGCAGACCAAAGCTAGTGTCAATGTTTTTTGTACACTTCCACATCTACACGTTAAAAAAAAAAAAAAAAAAAAGGCTGTTCAAATGTCTCAAAACACGCCGTTCACTAGCTCGAAAAGTCCTGAAACGGGTAGTTCGGTTCAATTTGGCAACGTCGCCGTCTCCCTGCAAGACCTGTTAATGTGGCAACTCATTCACACTTTCCTTAAAAATCCCATCTAAGATGAGATAAATCAAAAAGAACGTTGCAGTCAAATGATTTATGCTGATAAACTTGAACGGGATCGTCTCTAATGCTGCTGTGCAACAAAACAAAACAACGGGATAGAGTCCAGCAAAAATCTAGCCATACAGACAGACATTCAAGCTGAAGACTTGCTCTTTGACTTGTTCTAAGTGGTCTTTTGACTTTTTTTTGGTTGATTTAAATACTGTTAAATATGTACACAGATCAGATACTGTTCATACACTATACACATACATTAAATATGTATATATTTTATATTTATAGATATTTACACGCACAAATAACCATTACAAATGACAAAGGGGCGGTTCAGTATAACATTAACATGAAAAAAAAAATCAGTAACATTCTAATGAAGAGAAAACTGAATATACAAATTGCAATAAACCGTGATCCATAAAGAAAACCAGCAAATAAACAAACAAATGTGAGTGTCAATGTTATATAAAAACATGTTCCACATTAGGAGAGAAAACTAACTGAAATGCGTAACAGCAAGAAGTGCTTCGGGTTAAACGCAAATCTGCTCCACAAACATGTTTTCGAACACCTTTTTCCCGCCATCAATTTGTCGCGTGTTCTGTACAAATATAAAAAGTTGTGGTTGATACGATGGCAAATCAAAAAGAAAGATTTTCATAAGCTTTTTTTTTTTAATGATCACTGAGTAGTGGGCAGCTTCAGTGGCACCAGCTACGACAACAGCAGAGGAAGTTAAGTAAAACGCAACGCGATATCCATCAGCGATCGACAAAAATAAAAATTTTAGTCATCTTTGATCACTCTGGCTCTGAATGGGAGGAGTCAGACAGCATATGGGGCGTGGCTACTGCAGGCAAGAGGGCGTGGTTTGTCTCTGACAGTGCAGTGGGCGGAGTTCCGGAGTGAGCGCGAATGGAGTGAAGTGTGTGTTTGCTCACTCAGGTCAAGTCTTGTTGGCGGAGCCTGAGGAACGGCGAAGCTTCATGGACATCCGGCTCTTGCTAGCACGAGGTGACATTGGCGAGGCTAAGTCGCTCCCGCCTACTTGCATTGCTGGACTTTCGGCTAGCTGACTCTCGAGGCATGAGCCTGTCGGGGAGGGATGGGGTGGAAGAAAAAGGAAAGACAGAGATCAGAACGTCACAACGCAAGATCGTTCACACGCTAAACACACCTACATCTCGAATGTGACATCTCATTACAGGGTTACATTTAGATTGGGTTTATGAATTAGAATATGAAATACATATTGGGTTGAAATGTAGGAAATAAATGTCTATATTAAAGACGTTTTTTGTGATCATTGTGAATTTCACTCAGATTGGAACGGGAAAAACCTCTCAGTTAGAATAATTTTGGCAAATGGTACATAAAGGCCAGGAGTAACCAATAGAGAGCAAAATAAGTGTGAAAACCCCTTCCTGAGAGGCGTGAGAGGTTAATGCACCAGTGCATTGTGGGTGAAGTTCACAGAGCGAATCACAGGGGATGCTGGGACTAATCAACGCCGAGATCTGACACCTCGTCCCTCGATGAGACCAACAGGGGTGCAGTTACAATATCACAACACAAACTACATAGTAAGAGTAATGGGGAGGAAAAAAACAGAGAAGGTACTTTGCCGTTTTCAGTTCCTGCATACCATTCACAGCTAGCGTGAAAGACCTTCCGTTTCAAGCCTTTTCCCTTTACCTTGATGAGCCCAATGTTTTCTAGTTGAGGTTTGGGAAGGAGCAGAAAAATCACAGCATTTCTCTCTTGGGGTGCGAGAATGGACAGAAATGGGAGATAGAAAGGACGACAAGAGAGAGAGGCGGGAAAGATGCAAAGTGATGTGGAATGTAAGAGAAAGCAGAGAAAGAATACAGACAGGAGGAAGAAAAAGAAGAAGAGATACAAGATAAAGGTGTGAGCAGGCTGAGAGGGAAAACAGTAGCAGGTGCACAAAATACAAGACAACAAATGCAAGAGCTGATCTCTCCATACGCTCATGAAGGTTTATTATTCATACACACACTCGCTCATCCACTTGACACACACACGCACACAAGCACGCGCACGCACACACGTTGGTTTTTGTGGTTTATGGGGACTCTCCATAGGCGTAATGGTTTTTATACTGAACAAACTGTGTGCTATTGCCCTACACCAACCCTACACCTAAACTTAGCCCTCACAGGAGACTTTGTGCATTTTTAGATTTTCAAAAAAACACCATTTAGTATGTTTTTTAAGCCTTTTGAATTACGGGGACATAGGCAGTGTCCTCATAAACCACCTTCATATTGGAATACCTCTGTCATACCCATGTCATTATACACATTTGTGTCCTCATAAACCACATAAACACACACACACACACACACACACACACACACACAAAGATGTCAGGATTACCACCCACTAGTAGCTAAAGTCTAAAAACGAATGCTGTGACACCAACCTCACTGAAACGATACTGCAACACCACATGTAATACTCTCCGCTGGTTTTGAATAATACAAGGAAATCATCTGCAAAAGTTGTACCTGAATGACTTCTGTAAATCGATCGTGCTCAGCAGTAGGGTTCCAGAAGTAAAATGCCATTCACATAATGCAGCATTATTTATAGAAGGATTTTAAAAAAGACCTACACGAGTTCTGCGGCTGTTGAAAAAGGGATAACGTACACTACCATTCAAAAATATAGGGTCGGTAAGATTTTTAATGCTTTGTTTGGTCAAAAATACAATAAAACAGTAATATTGTGAAATATTACTACAATTTAAATAACTTTTCTACGGAGCCCCTAAAGGGACATTGGCAAAAAAATAAAAAATTAAGACTTTCGCGTGCACACGAGAAACTATCGCGTGCGCACGAGAAACGTTCGCGTGCGCACGAGAAACGTTCGCGTGCTCACGAGAAACTTTCGCGTGCGCACGAGAAACTTTCGCGTGCGCACGAGAAACTTTCGCGCGCTCACGAGAAAGTATAGTTTCTCGTGAGCACGCGATAGTTTTCTCGTGAGCACGCGATAGTTTCTCGTGCGCACGCGAAAGTTTCTCGTGCGCACGAGAAAGTCTTCATTTTTTGCCAATGTCCCTTTAGGGGCTCAGTACTGTTCTCTGTTTGAATATATTTTAAAATTAGCAGTAATTAAATTTATTCTGTGATGCAAAGATTTTCAGTTGTGCAGCTTAAGGTGTTTATGGAAACCATGGTATCATTTCTTCAGGATTCTTTGCTGAATAGAAAGTTAAAAAGAACAGAATAATTTTTTTTAAACAGAAAACTCTTGTAATATTATAAATTCTTTAACTGTGAACTTTAATTACATTTTGGTAATTAAACGATGTCTACTTTATGAATACAAAAAATCCTACAGACCCTAAATGTTGGTAGTGTACAGTCAAATGATCATTGTTGTAAAGGCAATTATTATATGTTCGCATTGCAGCACAGTGGTAGTAGTGTTTACTGAAAAGAATGTATTGGTAAAATAGTCAGGCACAAAAATCTCAGATTAGATTATGATCCTCAGTGATTTGTGTGACATAGTTAAATCCACTCCTAAGAGACTTTACACCTTTTTTTTTTTTTTTTAATGTTGTGATTCAATCAAGAGTTGGTTGAAGAACTCTTTATTAAGAATCTTCAAAAACGCTTACTTCCAGAACGAAGGCTGCTAAAAAAGCTGAGCTGCTGAGCTCTATTATCCACATGAGAGCTGTTATACTGTACCATTCTGGTGATTCCATTCTATATTTACACAGATAGACAGACATATGTGTGATATAAAGAACAGAAGATGAGGTGAGTGAGATCGTGCTGGACACACACATGAATTCTAGAAACCTAGAGAGAGGTGAACAGTGTGAATCTTGTGTGAACATGCCATGCAATGAATGCTCCAGACTTCCCACTGAGCAAAACACAGAAAACATGGAAAAAGAAGGGAACACGATTCAGTCTAGAAAGGAATCGAACAAACAAGATGAAGCTTATAACGTTGTTACAAGCCAAACAAACGCAAAAGACAATCAGGCAGCCTCAGTGTACGGCATCTTCAGGAATCTTACCTTTAGATACACACAAGTGAAAGATTATGATCTGAAGGGGAAACATAAAATAAAATAAAAAATAACAAATTAAATGGGAATGAAAAGAAAAATGATCATTTGGGTTTAGAAGGTACCAGGAGCCCAACGCAAAAGCCAGAATAAAAGCTTTGGGTTTGAAAAACTCAATTTGCATAAAATACGAAACTAAAGAAAGTTTTTCAGCCCGAAAGCAAATGTGTTGCAATAACTGAACTAAAACACAAATTAATTTGTGTATAGTCATGCATGTGAACGAAAGGCTTGGATAACGACTCTTATTTGTGTATTACATTCTCAGTGAGTGATTGGGGGAAATGATCAATGAATTCTCTTGAAATTAATTTATCTGCAATAGTTTTGTCGGAATTGTCTTCCACAAAAAGGGCTTAAGGCTACTTCTGGACTGCCTTTGCTTCAAGTTCAGCTGTCATGTTCATTTTAAGGTGCATTCCTGTAGCTTAAAATAGTAGAGCATGACAGTAGCAATGCCAAGGGCATGGGTTCGATTCCCAGAAAACCAAAGTTGATGTTCAGAAAGATTTTGTTTTGAAAGAAACTGTATTCAGCAAGGATGCATAGAATTGGTCAAAAGCGACTGTAAAGACATTTATCAAATCAAATAAATGCTGTTTTTAAATTTTTTATGCATCACGGTTTCTGCAACAATATTAAGCAGCACGACTGTTATCAACATGGCAAGTCCAGTCGGTGTTTGAATTGTAATAACATTTCACAATATTAGTCTTTACTGCATTTTTGACCAAATAAATGCAGACTTGGTGAGCATAACTGACTTCTTTCAAAAAACCCCAAAAAAATAATAAATCTTAATGACACCAAACTTTTGAATGGTAGTGTTTATGTATATCGAATGCAGTGTTGCTTCTTATAAAAGCATCTGCAAAATGCATAAAAATGTAAATGTAGTGACTGGACAGAAATTAAGTGTGCATGTGATTCTATAAGCCTGGAACTGAATGAAATTGCGAAGGTGTGTAGTGAGTGGTGTAAAATGAATTAAGAATCAATTCATTAAGTCAATGCCCACCTGCTTCAGAGAGAAGATGGTGGAAAGGTGCAGGGCAGAAAACACGAGCCGCGTAGTCCTCAAACGTTGTCGGTTCCAAGTGGTGCTGGACTATCGTCTCCAGATATCTCGCTCTCTCTTCGTAGCTGATAAACATACGAGTTAAAGTCAAACAAGATTGGTGCATCGATTTCATAAGCGACAAAAACACATCAATAGGGGTCAAACAGTTAGCCAGGATGCCATGGGTTAATAATTCTCCCATCATACTGTAAACTGCATTACGAAGCTGTCATTGCTTTACGTATGGTGACATTGGGTATCAATGGACATCTTACTGTCTGTGTTATTCGGTTAAGAAAAATTATGGTATTGAGTAAATGGAAGGGATTGGATTATATCGCTGTGTATGGGTTTAAAAACGGAGGGATTCTGTAAATGGGGACGATTTGATTAAGTAGACCGGTGGCATATGGTCTGTGCTGCATTCATAACTTAGTAAGCCAAGAGCACACGGTTCGGATAATGACGGATGCTGATGGAGGAGCGGTGAGAAACGGAGCGAGAAACTGAGGTCCTGCTGGGACGAGGCAGGGGGAAGATATTCTCGGCTCTAGTTCTTTGGGTGTTTCTGCCGGTGAAGAGGAACACGTAGGAAGCGTCTCCGTTAGGCAACGCAACACTCACGCAGTTCTGTCGTTTGCCTTTTCCTGTCTCCAGCAGACCTGTTTCCTGCCGACGGGTCCCACTGTTTTAGAGCGAACCCTAGTGTGAGTGGGTGAGAGGTTCCCACAGAGGAGAAGAGAAAGCAGCTAGAGAAAGTGTCTGTGGGTGAGACGTAATTAGACATGCTGTACTACAACCATAAGCAGAACATGACAGAGCCGGTGACGGTCTTGACAGCCTTGTTAACGGCTCAGAATAGCATTCATATAGTCTCACTGACTGAAACATTCAGTCACGACTACTACAAATGAAGTCAAAGCTTCTGTTTGTAGACAACAGCTGTGGCCTCCTTGTTCTGCACTTCCAAATTACTAAAATGAACCACTAACAGATAATTCAGCAGACACAGACTAATTTATATTGCTCAAAACTTGCCAGCCAAAATACATACACAAAATCCTATATACATAAGAGATTAATCAGATATATGTACAGAATAAATGTAATATAACTACCATTCAAAAGATTCAAAAGTTTGGGGCAAGTACATTTTTTAAAATAAATTATTACTTTTATTCTGCAAGGATGCATAAATCAACTGTTAAAGACATTTATAAAGATTTCTGTTCCAAATAACAGCTGTTTTATTTGAACTTTCTATTCATTAAAGAATCCTAAAAAAATGTGTCAGTTTCCGTTATTAAGCAGCACAACCGCTTTCAAAACTGATAATACATTTTTTTTTCTTGAGCATGAATGATTTCTGAAGGATCATGTGACACTGAAGACTAGATTAATGGCTCCAGAAAATTCAGGTTTGCATCACACCAATAACTTGCATTTTAAAATATATTCAAGCAGAAAATAGTTATTTTAAAGTGTAATAATATTTCATAATATTACTGTTCTTACTGTACTTTTGACAATAATGTGAGAAAAAAAATCTGCACAAAACAGAAGTTAAAACTTTAGATGCCATTTCAGTCAGCATACAACTGACTACCACTGAATATGACATGAAATATTTACATCTAAAATATCTCAAATCTATATTTAAAAAAGTACAAATACACAAAAACTTTGAAGCTGGAATTAAATCAGCTTTTTCTGAATTTCAGGACACTAAAATGAAGAACCTGATTTTTAGACTAAAACGTCTAAGACTCTTGAGAGGTCTTGGTTTTGAATTGTTTGGTATTAGTCAAGATCTGGATGCATGCCTCATGACCAGAATAAGCTGCAAAGTGGAACAGATTTTATGCCGATAGTCCGGCTACAACCGGGCAACCATTCCAACCAGCGAGAGCAGCAACGCTGTGCGTCTTAATAGCCCTCTCAGAGCCGCCCAACATGTGGTCACCATCCTGAAACTGAGATGAGCCTCTAATGCCACCCTGTCACCAAGACAACAAATCCTCTCCGCTGTTGACTTCAGATGCTCTTTGTGTGTCACAAAGAGAGAGGTAAAGGGAAAAACAGTTCTTCTTTTTTTCCCCTTCTCTCTTTTTTGCACCATGTATTCACCCAAATAACCTGGGCCTTGCATCCACTGTAATTGAATTTTTGATGGGTTGTGTTTTTTTTATGACGGCTTGTTAAAAAGGAGAAAGTCCTTTTAAGAGAGTGCGCGCCGGGTTCTCGCGCCCTCTCTAGCATCACATGCTAGAAGAGGAGAGGAGGATAAAAAAGAGCCTTTTGTGCATTACCAGAAACTCATTTTCCCTGTGGATGAAAGGCAGAAGGGGGGAAAAAAATACTCCTGGCCTCTCCCCCCCCTCCTAGGGAGCTTTTCATTGTCACAGTGGTGAACTCCTGGGTTCTGGAAGGAAAGAGAGAAACTGCCACTGAAGAGACCGCAAAAGTGAGCTTGTTAGCACATTAGGAGTGAAGGGCTCGTGGTGGGCTCCAGGAACAGTCCCTGGTGGTGTGTTAATTCAGCACTCTGAACATGCTGGTTCTGATAGCCTCCAAATTGATCACTCCTGCTACCCTCGATTCTGTTCCCTCCCCCTCTCGAAGCCGGCGGCAGCGCTGGAGAACAGAAGCACACCTCTGGAAAGGAGGAGAAGCTTTTCACGATGTCAAAGTCATGTCAGCCACCTTGAACCTGACAACTCCTCTATGACAACATGGTGTTTGGCGAACACTTTTAGGCAGACCGCAATGACATGTGGAGCAAAGCAATTTTCAACATTAATAATATAAGAAATATTTCTTGAGCACCAAATTAGTATATTAGACACATTATTTCTGAAGGATCATGTTACATTGAGACTGGAATAATGATGCTGAAAATTCAGCTTTGCCATCACAGAAAAATTTAAATTGCATTTCAAAATATATTAAAATATAAATTTGTTATTTTAAATTGTAATAATATTTCACAATATTACTGTTTTTATTGTACCCCCCCCAAAAAAAGCAGCCTTAAGCATAAGAGACTCCAAAAAACATTTGAAAAAATCTTACTTTGCATTCAAAAATCTTGTTTACATTCAAATTTTTAAATTTAAGTTAATTATGCATCCTGTTTGTCACCTCAATTAAAATCCAGTTTTCAATTTCAGCTACAACCTATTCATTATACTGAACTGATGTCTAAATAAATCTTAAAATATAGCATGAACTCAAATAAAAACGGGGCATCTCAAAGGACATTTGTGCCTGGAAACATCAGTTCATCTGAGAGTTCTGGGACAATCGAATGTGTGACAGTACAAGGATGACACACAGCCAATATCTCCACTCTCCGAGAGCACAGCTATTCCCTGCTCTCGCCTTGCAAATTAACACAGCACAGTAACTGATGCGCCCTGTGAGAATACTGTCCCAAATCGCACACACACACGCCTCATTTTAATTACACACATGAACAGTCATTTTCTCCACATGGTGTGCTTGTTATTATCTGTGCTGAGAATTCCTCTGTAGGACAGCATTGGCACCTTTCAAAAGAAACCCAGAACAGGATCCGCAGCCCCACAGAGCGAGCCACTGTCCGGCTGCCGAACAGCTCTCGTATCCTCACACAACCCGATGGTATACGCACAGAGGAGTCCGCTCACTCAAACCACAAACCGCAGGGTCTCCACAGGTGCTTTTGTCAGGACACGTCTGTCAAACCCTGTGAGAAATCACTTAGCCAATATACAGTTTCAGTGACGCTGCTTAAAGGAATAGTTCGCCCAAATATGAAATTTGCTGAACATTTCCCACCCTCAGAACATCAAAAATGTAGATGAGTTTCTTTCTTTTAAGAAATTTAGCATTACATCACTTGCTCACCAATGTGAATGGGTGCCGTCAGAATGAAAGTCCAAATATCAGATAAAAACATCACAATAATCCATAAGCAATCCACTTCAGTCAATCAATTAGCCTCTTGTGAAGCAAAGATGATAATCTTTTGAAGCAAAATAATAATGCTTCCTCCAGTTCCTCCCCTGTTGTCTTTTCTCATCAAAATCCACCAAAATATTAGTTTAGAACAGTTTTAGACTGTTGTTTTCACTTGTAAACTGTGCTTGGTGTGGATATTTCTTTTCTGATTCAGATAAGACAACTTCCAATGAAGAATGTAATATTAATAAAGGCCTTGTATTCTATTGCAGATTATTGTGATCTTTTTATCATCTCATTTTCATCTCAAGTGATGTAATGCTAAATTTCTCAAAAACCTGTTCCAATGAAGAAACAAACTCATCCACATCTTGTAGTCTCTGTAGACAGACCTTCAGACTGACGGCTGAAGGTCTGGAATATATGTCCGCTTTCATTGGCCATGAGGCCGTTTGACCGACATGTCAAACAACCAATCATAGTTAGTTTCGTTTAGCGTCACGTTTCGGGGCACGGAAATGTTGCCACAATAACAAACCGGTGTGTGAAACTCTCGGATGTATTTTAAAGATTCTATGCCGCGAAATTTAAGTATTTCACATACTTTTGAAAATAAAACCGAAAATAAACGCGACACTCGCATCTCCCGGAAATCCGGTTTAATTCAACCAGTCAGATTACGACTTCAACATTCCTGAAGTGTTTCCAGAAAAGTGTGCCATAAGCATCAGACGTTTAGCCAATGTTCCGTGGGCGTGACGTATGAGGCTGAGACTACATCTTGGATGGCCTGAGGAGGAGTCATTTTTCAGCAAATGTCCATTTTTGTGTGAACTATTCCTTTAAACGGATTGCTTCCATGTCTACACTTCAAACTAACTTTTGCTATAGAGATCTGCCGTCGATCAAGAAATCTAATCAGATCTACCTACTTGTACATACTGAAAAATTCTGAATCAAATATTAAAATGTTGATCAAACCAACTTAAAAAAGAAACCTTAAAAATTAAGATATGAGCTGCCAAAATCCGCCAATACAAATACATTCGCACCAACGCTAGAGAGACAGAGAGAGAGAACGAGATCAGAAAAGTGACAGAGAAAAACATCACACAAATAATCAAATTTGAGGAGTTTTACAGAGTATAATTACAGAAATCTATGTGTGCCCTGAAGTGCAGGCTAATCGGTTTATTTTTCCATCTGATGCCTGCTGATATCGTGGCCCTAACAGTGATTTTATTAGTGAGGCACGGTGCTGCGGCTGGCTGCCATAGCCCCGTCATTACGGCCAATGTCTCCACGTGGCACAAGCAGATGAGAGGAGAGATAGCCCAGGCTAATGCACCGTTGCCTGGGGCTCCGAGACACTGATCTGGGCCCGGGCTCCAGCATCACAGCCTCTCCTATTAATCTCCGCTGAAACCAAATTGAAGGGCTCATGAAATACAGCCCCGAGAGCGGCCGGCCCGATTTATCGCCTTGCATCCTGTCCCCACGCCCCAGGGGGAAAGTGATGTGCGTGCTGCCGTTGCAAATGCAACATTTATTTAACATTCACGACGTGCAAGTCAGCGCTAATGTTATCAGAGAGGGCTGTGTGTACGCCGAGCCACACGTACGTGGCAGGCCTGATTAGTATGAATGAGTGAAGGTGGGCTTGCCATCTGCCTCCTGTGCATGTCTTTTTTAAACAGTAACCTGATTTTGTGGTTTTAACGAGTGGAGATTTTTCACCACGGCTTTCAAATGCCATGGCTATTAATTCTTTAAATCACATTTAGCTTCACAGAAACAGTCGAGGTCTGAATTCGCACAAGGAGTGTTTATCTACTAACATGTTTCAGCAGGTTCTGATGGGCCGCTGGACAAAACTTGTAACATTTAAGTAAAATAATACATTATTATGCAATTCTGTGGATAATCTTCACAGCTCTACCAGTCAAAACAATATCAGATGTGAAGATGTTATTACTTTTTTTTTTTTTATTTAGGCCCTTATTCATGTAGAATTAGGCAATTCTAGACACTTCTAGAATATTCCACCCTCCCTAAAAATAAGCGATTGTGTAATTTCTCAAAGAACAAAGGCTGCAGGAATATTCTGGGGGTACTTCATTCTGAATTCATCCCTTTCAAGTAATTAAAAAAGTAAAGTAAAACGTTCATAAAACTAATAAAAATTAATAGAACTAATTAGGAAATACATGCAAAAAGATGTTTTTTAAGTCAAACTTTCAAACATAGACAGACAGACAGATAGATAGAACGACAGAATGACAATAGAATACATGAAAGACAATATATAGACGATAGACAAAGACATACAGATCAGACAGACAGGGAGACAGAACAATAGATATAATGGTAGAACGAATGACAGAACGGCAGACAAAATGAGACAGAATGACAGATGTACAAATAGACAAATAGATAGACAGAATCATAGACAGAACAATAGAATGTTAGAACGACAGACAGGATGATAGAACAATACATTCTGAATTCATCCCCTAAGTCATTAAAAAAAGTAAAGTAAAACTTTCAAAAAACTAAAATAAAAAATTAAAATTAGTTCACAGAACTAATTTGGAAATACATGCAGAAAGCTGTTTTTAAGACTGCTTTCAAAGATAGATAGACAGACAGACAGACAGATAGATAGACAGGAAGATAGACAGGAAGATATAATGGTAGAATGAATGAAAGTGACAGATAAAAATGACAGACAGGCAGATAGAGACAGACATGTGTCTCTGCTACACAATCCACAAACTCCATGAAAGAAGCCTGCAGCGCATCCTAAACACTTCGTAAGAGTCAGACCCACATTCCCCATCGCCATGCACCCCCAGGGAGCTTGTTGTTTACCAATCTATCCCAAGCCGGAGGGGGCCACACAACAACTTTTTTTTTTTGTTAACACACCCTGCACCTCAATCATTCACACACGGCCTGTGTTTGACTGACTGGAAAGTCTGGGGATGAAGCTGTCAGTGCTAACAGGTCAAAACAGGAGAGAAGTTAGGAGGAGTGGCTCAGTGATAGACATATTAATGCCACTGAGGTGAACTGTGCTGGAAAAAAAACAGCGACGGGTGTCGCTTGTGCAGTTACAATAATGAGTAATGCACAAAATAAAGAGATAAACAGACAGAAAGAGAAAGAAAATGGCAAAAGCAATTAAGCACTGACCCCACCAATACCCCAAACCCCCCCCTTAATCCCCTTTTTCGGCACTGATGGGACAATTAGTGAATAGTGCAACCTTCCATCCCCCTTCACACACACACACACACACACACAAGCAAGCAAACCACGTTGTTACTAGGACACAATAGGGCCCATTGTGAGAGCTGGCAGTGTGTGGCAGCGCTGCCTGTTAGGCGTTTGGCTGTGGCTACGTCGAATGTGTGTGTGTGTGTGTGCGTGCGTGCAGGCCGCTCAAGCATGGGGACAAAAGGGGAAGCGCTGGCCTGCTGCTTCCATCAGCTCGGTTGCCCTTGGAAAAGCCAGAGTCAGAAGGAAGGAGGCTATGACCCAAAGCTCTTCCACTCTCTCCGCTATCACACCCTGCCATATGCTGACCCCAGCAGCCCGGCACTTATCGCTGCCAATCAGCAGCCAGCGGGCCTGCCCCCGCTGTCACGCCGGAGCTGGAACGGTCCCACACACACCACTGGACTGGCACGGCCAATGGGGAAGCCGCTTAACACGTCCCCTCTCCCCCTGCGTCCCAATCGACCACTGACAGATGGAAGATGGCCGTGACTCTTAGACTTGCGTGTTTTTTTTCCCCCGCAGAGTCCAAGCCAACAACACCCAATCTCCCCCCGGCCAACTCGCAGCCGCAAGCCAGACGGATCAGATAATGTGGGTTTCTCTCGCCGTGCAATCACGGCTTGAAGGACCAGATCTAGATCCACTTCATTCCAGGATGCGTTACAAGAAGACTAGCAGCTGTAGCGATCCGGTAGCCTGGGGGCGAGACAGGTCAACTAGCTCTAATCGAAGTGGGGTGTTTAAAACGCACACACACTTCCACATATGGCAGCCCAGAACATTTTATCACTCAGACCCAACATGGTGCCCTCAGAGACTAAGGCTGCTTGGAAGGCCCCGAGCTCGGGCTCTTTTTCCACACATGGCCCTTTGGATTACTCCTGTGCTATCTGTGGTTTAACCCTGTTATTTTGTATGCCCAGCATTCATAACACTGACCCACGCCAGCTACCTGCTATCTGCTGTTTTTTTTCCCCTTTCAATCCAACAGACATTAAGACCAAAGAGGCCCCTTTCTCTCCATTCCAGGCCCTAATTTCACAGTCATGCCGAATGAGGGATCAGTGTGCGGGGAGGCAGATGGACGCAGCCCGGGGCCAAGAGAAGGAACTGGAACTTAGAATCAGGCACAAGAGAGGTTGAGGCGTGTTGGCTTACAGAATGAGAAAAGAGAAGAGATGAAGGGGAAAAAAAGTGAGAACAGTGAATTAAAAAGTTTATAGTTTCAGGGCAAAAATTTGGGGGGAAAAATTATTTTGACATTGCTTGAAAAAGGCATAATGCTGGTCTGTCTTTCTTAAATCTAGATCATTTACCTCACAACGCATGTCTCTGCTGAGCTAAAGAGGGGCTGCTGTGATCATGCGTCATTTGAAAATTTCTAAATGAGGACCTCTTCAGCAAGAACAGCACCTTACATTTGCATCCAGACCAAATATAATTTAGTTTTTCTGTGAAACTAAAGGTGGTAAACTGGGGCTCAGCGTGTAATGCAATTCAGGTGGAAGAAAATGAGTATGATTATATGGATGGAAAGACTTGAAAGCCAATGTATTCTTTCCAAGTGTACTTATTGTAAGTACATCCACTTCTTTCAAATTACACAAATCAACCGAAAAAATGTGACTGCAACCAGTGCAGTCCAATTCATCCAATCCTTGACTCTTTGATTCACTTAAAGTATTGAATCATAAAGCATATAGAAAGACCATTGTAGCCTAAACATTTAGCCTAAAAGAAATATTTTTTTGATCCGGTTCTTTTAGATACTTAAATAGCATACATTGTATTATACGACCAGTGAAAGTGAATCCCAAAATGAATGACTCTTACAAGTTGGTTCTTTTAGTAAAACAAAAATGTACATGACCAGTGCAGCCTAAATCCAAAATGATAGGATCTTATGAGTCGGTTCTTCTAATGAAACATACAGCATGATCAATATAGCATATTTAAATGAACACATGACTCTTAGGAGCTGGTTCTATTAGTGATTCAAAAACACAGTGTAACCAGCATATCCTGAATCCAGAAATGAACCACTCTTATAAGACGGGTCTTTTGGTGAAAAACATACAATTCATGAGCAAATAACTCTTATAAGTGTGACCAATGTAACTCGATTCCCAACACAAATTAAATAATGTAATATATGTGTTGTACCATTTACTGAATTAGCAGTAGAAAACCTTTTATAAGTAAGCTATTATAAGAAAAAAATAATTACTACAATATACTCAAATTAATCAGAATTGAACCAGAGTGAATCAAATTTGAGAGCTTGTGAATTGAAATCGAATCAATTTCGGAAAACTCTCAATACCCAACCCTAAAATTCTAGATATCTTATAAGTTATGAGCTTACGGTGAGGGTGAGTGGAACGACATGACTTGTTCCTTATGGGTACCGAACCAGCGACTTTACCAGCTCTGCACTTTAACTACTACACCACACCTCCCGTTAGTGACTGATTCAGAGATACGAGGATGTTAGAGGGACAATTAGGCTACATCGCTTTCTCTCTCTCGGCAATGACTGCATGTGGCGGCACCATCAACAGGTAAGCAGGAGATACTGTGACTTCCTTCCTCACATCCCTGGGGTCCTCTCAGTCTCATGGCCCGTTTTCATTGTAGGAGAGCAGCTCGTCTGGCACATAGATCTTCTAATCACTACTAGCCTGCCATCCATCCCTCACAGTCATCAATTATTCGCACAGGACAGAATGAAAAGAAGGTGCGAGGGCACTCAAAGGAAGAGAAAAAGAGGGAGGTATAGTTTCAAAATAAAGGGAATCAGACTGAAAGAAAAACAGACCAAGAGAGAGAAAAGAGAAAGACAGAGAGAGAGAAAAAAGGTTTGGAGAGACATCCGTCGATAATGACAGATTACTGTAATTCAGGCTGTCAGGAGCATCGACCTGTGCAGCTCACGCCAATCAATAGCTCAGTCCACTATCGAGCTCCGCGCAGGCACACAGATGGGCGAGATTGCTGCAAGCGAAAGACTCAAGCTGAGCCAAACAATCTCTCTGGCTTGGAGGACATGGCAGATGAGAATCGCTTTCCCCCCCTTTTCTCTCTCTCTCTTCTCCCCTCCTCGCTGACTTCGCTTTGTTTTCTGGAAGTAGCATCTCTTTGAGAAGAAAAGAGCACTCTTAAAGAAAGGTTAAAGGTCTTTGGTGCCAACGAGACAAGAGAGGCTGAATTTGGACTTGGAAAGGTTCGGATACTGAACATTATCCAAAGCATACAGTGGCTGTAATTAGTTACCAATAATTGTTTTTGGACAAAACAAAGCAGGCTGTCAAAGCAAAAGAAACTACATTTTTTTAGTGGCACTTGACCATGCAAAAATTATGGAGGATGGTTGGTCGCTTACAAGTTCAAATCCTTTCCTTCTCTCTTTAAAATAGCTTTTTTCTCATCAAAATGAGGATCCTTTAAGGGTCAAAAGAGTCAACCATCAATGATATTCTGGTCTCTAGATATGGCTCAGGTTCATCCTTCAATATAAAACTATGGGATTTTTCCCATTCGCAAGTCTAATCACTTAAAGCCATAGCTGAAGTTTAATACTAAAAGTCCAAATCATTAACCCTTGGTAAGCACTACTAATTATTAGGGCTGTCAATTTATTAGATTTAGAAATTGCAATTAATCTCATAATACAATGCAGTGTTAAAAAGGATCAGAATTAGATGAGAAAAAAATAAAAACATGACCAAGTCAATAAAAACATAATAAAAAGTAATAAACATTATTGTTCAAAAGTTTGGGGTCAGTAAATTATTATTATTATTTTTTTAATAATATGTTTGTTCAGCAAGGATGCATTAACAATCAAAATTGACAGTAAAGAAATGTATATTGTTCTATTTTAAATATATATATTTGCCTTTTTTTTTTTTTTTTTTTACAATATTTGTACAATGTGTATGTGTGTGTGTTATATATATATCCTGAAAAATATTCACAATTTCCACAAAAATATTAATAATATATGAGAAATGTTTCTTGAAGACCAATATATTACAACAGAATTCAGTTATTAAAATTTGCAATATTATTTCACAATATTAGTTTTATATTGCATTTTTGATCAAACTGCTGTCTTTATGTGCAGAAAAAATTCATATCAGTTTCATTTATAAAAACTGATTTCAGTTAACTTTTTCCACATTAAAGTTGACAGCCCTAATATTACATAAAGGTAAACAAGCCAAAACTACTACTATTTAAGCTTATTTTAAGAGACAATGCATGTTGTCTATGTATAATAATAACTTGAAGTTGAAAAAGCCTAAAAAAAAAAGATTAAGTACAACAGCAGAGGTTTAGATCGTGTGACAGAAAAAGAGAGACAGAAAAGAACACTAAATTGCCAGAGAAGCATTTCAAAAGCAAACGGCTGTGCATCACGGTTAGCAGGCATTGAGGAGTGATCAGAATGATTCCATCACCCGCCTGACTGGGTGAGCAGAGAGCGGTGCTCTACATGTGCAGGGCTGAGAAATAAGACATCAATAATTATCGAGCGGCTCTACCTGCTCCCATCAGAACCAACCTGACTGCTCACAAGTCAATACGTACATACGTGAGCCAGGTCTGTACGGCATGAGGAGAGAGCAGAAAACCAACCAAGCAGGCTGTAACAATGATACCAAAGCCACCTTAAACATGACAAAAGCTCACATGTGCACTCGGTAAAGTCTGGAAAAGGATACAAATTTTGGTAAAGAGGGATGAGGGATTTCAGAGCTCTGCTGGCGTTGATGGCTGTGGCTCGCACTACTGTGGGTAAGATATTTCCGTCCACTATGGCTCCATCAAACAAGGGACCAAAGAACGGCACCTGTGGAAAGTGAGATTACATGATATATGTCCTATATCATAACACTTAATGGCCTGTGAAGAGCAAAATGTGAGCAGCTCCAAGCAGGGACAAAACACACATTTCAATCAGTATTAAGGCCTATTCACACTCCCATAAGTCTACATTTTCAATTACAAATTACAAATGTCATTTTTCAGCATCTTACTCCAGTCATAACATCAGAAATCATTCTAATATGCTGATTTGATGCTCAAGAAACATTTATTTTTATTCAATGTTGAAATCATTGCTGCTTAATATTTTTGTGGAAACCATGATACATTTTCAGTATTTTTTGATGAACAAAGTCTAAAAGAACAGCATTTATTTGACATTTTTGTAACATTATAAAGGTATTTATCTATATTTATAGAAATAGAATGTGTCTTTGCTGAATAAAAGTATTAATTGATTTTCTCCCAAACTCTAGAAGGGTAGTGAATTCAATTTTTCTCAGATAAAGAATATTATATTCAGGTAAACGTTTGTTTTCAGAATGCATACATTGTTTGCATTGAAATACTTAGTTTCAGCATACTTTTTTGTGAACAGGGCTTTACACATCCTATAAGCTAGCAGCTTTATCCTTCAAATAAAAGGAGGTATGGAAATGTCAAAACCTCCGACGTATTTCACCCTGTTACATGAAAAAAATCCCTGACATTAAGCAGAAAAGACACAGTGAATAGCCCTCATGCACTGAAATGGGGTCTAAATGGACTTTCATAAAAGCCAGGCCTCGTCTTTCTTTATCTCTCCATCTTTCTACATTTCCTCAGACTGCATGAAAGACTGAGCCTCTTGTCTCGGATCCATCTCCACAGCGGAATTCGATTCCGAGAATCCCATTCATTCAATTAGCCCTGACATAACTGAGCAGGAAGCAATGGCTGGTAGTGCCCAAAGACAGATATGCTTCCACTGTCTCCTGTACGAAACATTGAGCTCATTTACAGAAAAACAAATGGATGTGATGCAGAAACTAATATCTCTGCTTTACTGTATAACGAGCTCTTTGTTCAGCAGCCGTTAAAATAGTTTTTTCCTGCTCAAAGTATGGACGAGGGTTTCAGGGAATTCGAATGTATTTAGCCTATAGGCCCATTCAGACAATTTGCTTCAATTAACTCGTTCAAAAAACTAATTAACAGGTGTCAAAAAGTTAAAAAAAAAGTCTCAGGTGTGATGTTCTTTTGGTAATAAAATAAATATTTATACAACGCTGTTGATTATTAGTGTTTTACACTACCCTTCAAAATTTTGAGGTCGGAAAATTTTTGCCAATATTTTTTAAAGTCTCATATGATCACCAAGGTTGTAAGTATTGATCAAAAATACAGTAAAAACATAATACTGTGAAATAGTATTACAATTTAAAACAACTGTTTTCTACTGGTGCTTTAAATATGTTTTACAAAACTATTTGAATAAATGAAAAAGATTAAAAAAATATATATTTCATTCATAAAATTATTTGTTTGTGACGTCTCTAGTTGCAGACAGGAATCAGAAATAATTAAATGACAGTTTGTCCTAATTGGTTCCTCCGAGAGTGCTGAGCTCACCTCGGGTTTTTTGATGATCTGGATGCTGTACATGTGGTTCTTCATGGGGTAGATGACGATGAGCACATCTCCAAACTCAGTAGGAATGATGCCTCTCCGGTAGTCCCGCGAGTGCTCGGACCAAACGATGTGTACTTCATCATTACCCAAGTGTCTTAACTGTATGGAGAGAGAGAGAGAATATATAGAATACATGTCATTATGCTGTTGGCCAAACAGATTTAAAATATTCTTATTAAAGATATGGTTCCTCGACAGGAACTTAATGCTGAATGGTGATACCTCACTTTCATTGTGGGGTTCACATGCATACACTTGTATGCATTGTATACTCTGCAACAATACAAGCCTTGAGCTTGTATGCTGGTCATATTTTATGACCGTCAAGTTCTCCAAAACAAATGCAAAAATTTAACTGGTTTGAATTGAATCTTGACTGCATACAGCCGTGGTACAGTGCTATCCACTCCAACGTTATTAACCTTGCGCTGTGACAGTTGAGTGAACGGACACTCGGTCCGTCTCTCCTCCTCTCATCTATCTCACACCGATCACTTCATCTTCCTGGGACCCGCTCAATCACTGCCACAGCCATGGGCGCAGCGACCGGTCAACTGTCCCGGGCGACGGCCACAACCTTTACGCAACCAATGACAAATTCTGTCCTTTGCACTCAACAATGGACATTGTTTATTTCTTTAACTGCAGAGTTCTACTTCGCGGTTACAGCTCAAGTTATTTAAAACAGCAAGGATCATAGGAACGTGAAGCTGAACAGGTCCAAAATTAATACTCTCAAACCTTCAAATGTATATAGCAGTAACTAGTTTTTATATGATGCTAGTTACTGCTATACTATCAAAATAATTGCCATAACTGTCATGCGGTAATATAACATAATAAATTAATAACAATACATAAATAACAAATAAGTAGTAGATAAACGTAAAAAAAAAACTATTCAACTATTTAACATTATGATATTTTATAAATATATTGACTAAATAATATATTTAATACAGATATTTAATAACATATGTACTGATTTATTTTGATGGACTATAAAAAGTTTTAAAAATTATGGCCGTTAAAATTTCTCAAATCACTATATAGTGCCCTCCATAAGTATTGGAACAGTAAAGACAAAATTGCTCTGTTGGCTGTGGAGTCAAACATTTGCAAATATGATTAAAAGATGAATACAAAATGTCACATTTTATTATTAGCAGTTTCAACACATACATGTTTTACCAAATAAAAAGAACAGCACTTTTAGAGTTCATCCCACTCATTGATGTGAGCATAAGTATTGGGACAGTTGAACATAAGGCAGATATAAAAGATTAAAAGCTATTATTTAGTTGCAGATCCCTTGCACACAATCACAGCAGTGAGTCTGTGACCCATAGACATCACCAGACGCTTGGTCTCATCCTTTGAAATACTTTCCCCAGCCTTTAATGCAGCCAATTTAAATTGTCGCTTGTTTTGGGGAGTTTCTGCCTTTACTCTCCTCTTCAGCTGGTGAAATTCATGTTCAATCTGATTTAAATCTGGAGACTGACTTGGGCAATCTAAGACTTTCCATTTCTTTGCCCTTATTAATTCCTTGACTGAACTGGCAGGGTGTTTTGGGTCATTGTCCTGATGCAATATGAAGCACTTCCCAATGATTCTGGTGGCATTTTCTTGAATATTGGTAGGCAAGATGGTTTTGTACCCTTCCAAATTCATTCTGCTACTGTCATCATACATTAAGTCATCAGTAAAGTTGAGAGGGCCTGTTCCAGAGACAGCCATGCATGCCCATGCCATGACACCACCTCCACCATGCTTTACAGATGAGGCTGTATGCTTGGGATTTTTTGCAGTTCCCTTTTTTCTCCACATGTTTGCTTTCCCATCACTTAGATAAAGGTTCATCTTTGTCTCATCGGTCCATAAACACAGTTCCAAAACTCTTCTGGCTCACCTTTGTGCTTTTTTGCAAACTCTAATCTTGCCTTTCTATTTTTGGTGCTGGTCAGAGGTTTGCATCTTGCTGTGTAGCATGTGTAATTCTGTGTCAAAGTCTCCTGAGGACAGTAGATTGTCAGAGCATCACCCCAGCTTTCTGGAAGTTGTTGGTGATTTTACAGACAAGTCTTTTAGGGTTCATTTTCACAGCTTTTATGATTTGTTTGTCATCAACTACTGTTGTTTTCTCAGCCGATCAGGTAGTTGTTGGTTGCTGGTGGTTTCCAAACTCTTGATTTCTCCATGCCCTTTGTTTTTGCTAGAGCTCTAATTGACTTCCTTTTCTTTTAGCATCCAAATTGCTTGCTTTTCTCTCAAAGTCAGCTCCCTAATCTTCATCCTGGTTTGTGTGTCATCATCGAATGCAAGATTCAGAATACAGAAGTAATGGATATAACTGATACAACACATTCCCTGCTTTTAATATCTGAAGAATTAATGCAACAGGACACAGCTGATCACTTAGAAAGACCTGTGAGGCAACTGTTCCAATACTTATGCTCACATCAGATAGAGGGATGAACTCTAAAAGTGCTGAACTTCTTAGCTGGTAAACATCTATTTGTTGAATCACCCAATAATAAAATGTGACATTCTGTAGTTTTGTCTCGTATTCATCTTTTAATCATATTTGTAAATGTCTTGACTCCACAGCCAACAGAGCAATTTTGTCTTTAGCGTTCCAATACTTTTGGAGGGCACTGTATATATACTGTATATAATTGACTACTGTCATGGCTAATAAATACTCTCAATGTAGTCGCAATTGTGTGCCAGAAATATAATAAACATATTTTAGAATAATACATTGATTATAATTTTTATGGGCAATAATGGCTGACAAATTTTCTCAATTCACTTGCAATTGGCAAGAATGGAATTTTTTTTAATCCTTCAGAGAGCACGTTAGATGATAAACAGTGCATAAAACAGCAGCCGCAAGAAGAAAAAAAAGTGTGTGTGCGCTGTGGCACCAGTGGCCGCACTGACACGCTTTAGTGTCTAGTTAACATGGTTTAGAGTTGCTATCGGAAGATCGTGCTCTGGATAGCCTCTCCACCAGCCCTTGCAAATCCAATTTGCCTCTGAGAAGTCATGATAGGCAATGCAGTACAGGGACAGACCCAATCTAATTTGGGTGGAATAGAACCGTGTGTGGCGTGGAGGTCCCCTCAGCTCCCCTGCAGGGCAGGGACGGCAGTCCAAAACCCCTTCACCGGCCCAACCGCCCCACGTCACTTCACCTCACGCCTCATGCTCAAATTACAGCCATGAATTACATCCAGCCTTCAGCTGCACTACCGCAGACCAGGGACTGCCATTTCCTTCCAGGGTGTGTGTCTGTGTGACAAAATGATTGGAGTTTTATTGGACGATAAGGTGGTCTGGACTGAGAGATTTCTTTCATCTCTTAGCCATCTTTGTTTAATCATGTAATATCATTCTGAGAAATGCCATATTCGATTGGCGGCCCGTAGTGCAGATTGTGGCAACATACTGGTAGAAATTCAAAGGCCTGTCCTCATTGTGATAAGAAGATATAGATCTGCATTAAATTTATTATTGCAAGATGTGCTTAGTCACTTCAATGACACAAAAACAGAGAAATGTTTGTGTTATAGAAGAAAAGTGATCTGGCTTACCGCAGTTATGGTAATAAATGCATAAATCCATGATTTTACGGTGTTAAAAAGATACGTTTCCTCAGTTCTGCATTTTATTTTCCTCCAAAAAAACCCATAAATATGTGACATACTTTAGATGACTTTATCCCTTTAACAGTTTTTGCAACTGTACTTTAACTACTGCTCAGAGGTTTAGGGTCAGAAAGATTTTTTACAAAATAAATGTATACTTTTATTCAGCAAGGATGCATTAAATTGATCAAAAGATACAGTAAATGAATTTACACTGTTAAAAAGATTTCTACTTTCTATAATTTCTGTTGTTTCAATGTAATCAAAGAATCTTAAAAAAAAAAAAAAAATTCCACAAAAATATTAAGCAACACGACTGTTTTCAACACTGATAATAAGACATGCACAAAATTATAATTAGCGCACTAGAATTGTTTCTGAAGGATCATGTGACACTGAAGACTGCAGTGATGGAGTATTGGAAAATTCAGCAAGACAGAAAACAGTTATTTCAAATTCTAATAATTCACTAAATTACTTATTGTATTTTGATCAGATAAGTGCAGGATTGGTGAGTATAATAGACTTTCTTAAAAAACATTATATTACTAACCCCAAACTTTACGATAGTGTGATGTGAAATGTGAAAATTTCCTGATGAGTGAGTGACCAACCTCTTCTCAAATAAAATGAGTACAAATAAAGTAGTCAGGACTGAAAGATGCTTTTTCATCTCGACTATCTTAGTTTAAATCATATATCATCATGAAAAATGGTACATCAGTTTGTAGCATCACATCAGAAATTCATTCAACACAATGGCCTTTTCTTCTGATAAATATCTAAAAATCTGCATTAGATTCTTTTAAACACTGTTAAAAAAAATTAAGAAAAAACAACAGAAAAGTGTCAGCAATGAGAAACTGTGTTACAGGAGCTACATTGTATACCTATGTTGCATTTTATTTTTCTCTCTGAATTTCACTCATTTAAGATCACTTTCCACCCTCTCGCTGATCTGTTTTTACTACTGTACTTTCTATAGAATCTATAGATCAATCAAATACTGATTCACAAATCTACAATTCTACATTTCTTTATGATTGAGTGTCTTCAGAGTTTTACTCAGAAATATGGCACAGAAGTAAAATCATGTTGACTTTGATGTGCATGTCATTCATCATCCTCCATTTCTCTCAACAGGGACAAACATCGGTTTAAAAAAAGTGGGCCACGAAAAAGGACCTAACATCTTGTCATCCTTCTGCTTAAAGCCAATTACAGTTCAACATCTTCCCGACAATATCCCACAACCCCCACTTTCAGCATACCTGCCCAGCTCATAAAAACAGAGTAGACACAATAAGCTGTAGGCGAGACCATTTCAGACTAAACGTGGTAATCTAATTAGAGCCCCCCTTTACCACCGAATAAGCGCTCCATGAAACGTCCCTCTTACGGTCCACTGTAGCCCACCCTCCCTCCCCATTCTCCCTCGCCGCAATATCACATTTCTATCTGCGTTCATTAATAAGTCTTTGGGGCGCATTAGCACCTTATCGCCTCGTCTCTGCCCCAGAAGACGTATGAGTGAGGAAGTGAGGGGACAGCTCTAATGACAAGCGATTGGTCATTCAGCATGGGACTGGCCGCTCCACAAACAGCCCCATATCACAGCCTTCCAGCCAAGCTCATTAAGGATAATGCTGCACATTATTAGATTTGTGCTGCCCATGTGAACGGAAAAAAATACCCATGCAGACAGATATTTGCAGCTGTTTCTTCAAGTACGGACACTTTAATGTCCCAGGGGGTGATTTTTATTAAAACTAACAGCTGTAACACTTCTTTTTGTTATATGAAGGTCACAATAAAATCGACTTGGCATGGCAACTTTTTACCATGCATTTATTTTTATTTTTGCTACTATATTTTATTGCTTACCTTTGTCCCAGTTTGTTTGTGTTTAACGCCATACCAAAATATTTGTGCATATTTAGTATACATGTTTGCATCGAAATTAGCCTTAGCAAGACAAAGTAGTTTTTTTTTTTTTTTGCCATCGTCATTTCCACCATTGAATACTATAAAACAGTACATCATTTGAGATGTGTGTACACTGTTGGATTTTATTAGTAGACATATAATAAACTAGTTAGAATGTAAAAAGTGTGTTTAAAGAGAGTTTAATTCATAAAAGCCCACAGGGCAAAAAAGTGCCTATAATTGAAGAAACACCCTTACAAAGAGAAAAACTAGAGAGCAATGTTTCTCCATAAGGTCACATCGACTGCGAGGAAGAGTGAGAACAAGAAAGGGTGCGACATCCCTCTTTAAATAAAAGAGAGACAAGATAAAAGCCAGTGGGAGAGGCAGAATGAGAGAATAAAGTACAGCTGTTAGGAGTCATTACTTTCTCCTTTTCTCTGTTCTGATAGCAGATAGGACCTTTTCTCTCTACGGGGAACTCTGAAACACAAAAGCGCAGCTCTCGGCAGGTATAAGTGTCCCACCCCTCAGATTAGCCTGGGTTAGGTTTAATGATGAGGTGTGAATGCACAGGTCAGTGAGGTTCTGTGTCCCACTTCACCCACTGCACAGGAGGAGCAGAGCCGCACTGCTGAAGACAACTCGAGACAGAAGAGCTATGAAAGAAATGGCACAGACTACAATCTAAAAGGCCTGCCACAGGTGAGCTGGCAGGGGGAACGTTTAACTCTTTAGAGAATCAGCAGCTTTTGAGTGAAGGAAACCAAGATTTCTAATTGTTTTTTGAGACTGGTGTACTATGCAGATATGTGATCATGAGGCAAAGCTCCAGTCTAGTTGGATAATCTGCAAAATGGGTTATTTAGATGTTTTGAACCCCTTAGACTTTCATTTGTAAAAAAAAAAAAAAAAAAAAACACTTCAGAAATATCTTCTTCGTGTTTAGCAGAATAGTATGTCATTCAGAATGCAGAGGTTATTTACATAAAGTCCTAAAGGTCTAAGTATCAGTATGTGATAGAAGTTTTGTTATTGTTAATTAAACCTAAAACTATAAAAGAGGATTTTCACTAATTGAAATCAAGATTAAATTTAAAGAAAGAAAATCGTTTAAAAAAGTTAAACTTCATAATATTGCCTTGACAACTAACTGAAAAAAGTGATGATTTAGTAATAAATTAAATTTAAATTTAAACTATATAGAAATAAAAAACAACTAATAAAAATGGCATAAGCACATAACTAAATTACGAATTCAAAATACGAATAAATTCTAAAATAGTATCTAAATAATACTAAAGTAACTAAATTTGTCATCTAACCTGACTTCTAAAAGTTTACCTTTTTAGTGAGCGAGTCGTCTGAGTCCGGAGGCATGCGTGTGGAGACGTGGAACATCACTTCAACTGTAGAGGTGGCGAAGTAAGGCATGGTCAAACCTGTGCTCTTGTTCCTCTGCAGGCCGCCCATGAAACCACAATGACTCGCTAGGTTCACCTGAGCATTGAGGAAAGAGTTTGTTAGGGCCCATCATATAAAATATTACAAGTAACACATAAATATATATAAAGGACATTTATTAATGAGTTGGCACCCAGCAATTTATTATCAAGATTTTACCTCCCAGCCCAGGCCTGACACAAAGTCTTCATAGGCCTGACTCCCAGCTGTGTTGGACAGAATTGAGTGCTTGTCCTCCTGCCCCTCTGCCACGTAAAACACAGCAATCTTGTGCGTTTCACGACTAAAAAAGTAAATAGAAAAGAAAGAAGGAGCAAAACAGGTGTAAAATTTTGTCAGGTGGTCTCACAGACTTTAGAAAATAATGTCCCTTTGCCCTTACAAGAATATTCCTAATAGCTTTAAAAGAAAAAACACTGGATAAAAAGTGGCATAACATACCACTGCCTTGAATCCAGATTCTTCAGCTCTCTCAGTAGTTTTTCATTCTTCTTCAGCAGGTGGAAACTGTTCCTGGAGACAGGACATTTAAACATAAGAGCTAAGGAAGAGAAATATCCTACCAGGTGACTCATCTTTGATCACTTCAGGTTAATTAGCTTACACTTAAGACTGGCAATCAACAACAATATCAATGTAATAAAAAATATATCTAGATGGACAGATATGACAAGAAGAGAAGAATAGACTAATAGACATAGAAGATGCATAGAGACATAGATAGATGGATATTTTTCTTTTTTGCGAGGACACTCTAGCTATTGTTCACAGACCCTATTTGGAGAAGTGCTGTTCTAGACTGTGCATTAGATCTCTTTCATTAAGTAGCCACCTGCTTAATTACAGTCTTCCTTGTTTTTCTCACAGTCTTCCGGAAAATCTGACCCCATGACAGAAACGCAAATGAAAACAAACAATGGAAGATCCCGCGCTGAAAAACATCTTATGACACGATGAGCCATAAAACAAAAATTTACACGTCATGAAAAGAAAAATAAATAAATCTAAGATAATGCGACTTCTTTCCGTCTGCAGCTTTTATAGTTCAGAGTTCAGTTACTTTCTCCCTCTCCCCTCTCTTTATCTTTCGCTCTCTCCAAGTGGCCGTGTGAGTCATGTGGAAAAGCCACACGATGCTCTCTAAAAGGACTTTTGTTTTGTTCTCCTTTTCTTTGAGCAGGGGTCTCTTTATTAGCTTGTTGCAATGTAATGGTCTTCATTTTCTCCATTGAAAGTGAGCCATTTCAGAAGGCGAACGCGCGAACGGCATAAAAGGCCGACATTAGGCGCGCGCTCACACACACAATGGCCCGACGGATTGCAATGCCTTAGTCTCTGACCACGGATAAATGATACATGAATGCCCGGAGAGCGGCAGCAGGACAATTCCTCATTAAACAGCCCCTATGCATTTTCTCCCAGCTCTCCAACTCATAATAACCCTCCAGCCACATTCGAAAGGTAGCAGCCTTTTATTTTCACTCGGCATATCAGGCAAGAATGAAAAGTACCGCCGCTGCTCGGCAGATAACAGACCCCTCAAGAATTAATCCCCCCATAAAAGCTGCGTGCGTGAACACACACACACACACACAAAAACACCATTCACCCAGAGCTGCTGAAGAAAAGCTTTTTCCCTCCTGATGACTCTATGAGGGAATGGTGAAAAAACAATTTTCCTTCATTAATCTCATAACACAAAGTATGTATATCATGAAAATTAATGCCATTACATTCAAGGTGAAAAATAACCCCAATTTTACAATTATTTGTCATCTGGAAATATTTAACCATTCTCTGTAATACCACAAAATGGAATAGGATTGAATCCTCACAGTCAAATGCAATGAGGGGAACCATTAGGCAATTTGGAGTGGGACGGAAACTGAGGTTTGGGCAGTAAGTGAGCACCACTATAGTCTCTATTGGTGGATATGATAATCAGAAAACTGTTGACTGTTTAAAGCAGATTAACATGGCTCTGCGCAATCAGGGAGAGGTGCGAGCAAACAGGATGTTTACATGAATTATCGGCCTTCAACAACAGCATCACCCAGATAGTGCTAACAATGTAGTGATTCTTTTGGGGGAAAAATGGCATGATGATTTGATGAAGTGTTGCTGATCACTTAATTGCTAGACCAAATGATTAAACTGTCTGATATGGTGGTTAAACAATGCTAAAAAAGACTTGGCAGAATTATGGTTGGTGGAATTGTTTCTGTTATTAGTAATAAACTGCCCAAAAACTCAATATTAACCAAAAAAGTGACTAGCTTTGGTAACACACTCTAACAACAAATAACACAATTATGTTCTCTGTTGATTTTGACATGGACATGATGAAATTAACAACTTGGAATTTATTATATGGATAACTGCGATAACCCATTCTTGAGACATTTTAAAAATAATGAACAATTAAAAAAAAAAATACACAGTGCATTAAAAAACATGACTTCGGGTGCTGAACTACTGTCAAGCCAGTTGCAACGCAAGCAGTGAGCACATTTATGATTATCATAGGTATATCTGCAGTAATTTGCAGGCAATCCCCCCCCAAAAAGTCCTGATCTTCCAAAATAATTTATAAAATCAGACAATAAAGCCTGTCATTTTCAAAATGTTCTTAAAAAATATTAGTATTTTTCAAAGAATTTCCAAAGAACATTCTTATGAATCTAGGCCCTGGAATTTTTTTTTTAAATCAAAAAATCTAGCATGGGGAAACTCCATTGGCTCTCCGTGATGCCTGGTGTTTGGATTTTTTGAAGGATTACTCCTATACATGTTTGACATTGCAATTTTTAGGTACTATTGCATGCCTGTAACCAGTGTTGTCCAATCTGTTCCTGAAGGCACCCCAATAGGCCTTTTTCACACTTCCGTGTTCGAAGAGTGGAAGTTTTAAATAGTAGCATAAAAAAGCTTCCGCTGCAGCTTGTATCAATGGCAGTGCCCATAGCACGGGATTGTTGTGATTTATTTATGTAAAATTCAGCACGATACATCTTATAAAAACATCAAACTCAGTTTAAAATCATTTAAAAATTGTGAAAACAATGAAGACGGTTTAATGTGCGCAAGCCGTACTGTATGTGCAATACTTTGTCTGAGCACCTTATTTTGTTACAGAGCTGCAAGAAAACAATACAAACAGCATATCACATTAAAGAGCATTTAAATTAACCAAATCTTAAAATATTAATTACGAATAAAGACCGTTTTAGAAGATTAACTTAATGGTTTGGGGGAAACGTATTGCATTAAACAATTATGTTTACATATTTCATGCACTTAGTTTACAATTCAATCCTCAGTAATTACATCAAATTAAAGCTGTAGAATAAACTAATATTTCCAGCCCATAGAGGATTATTTAAAAATAACTACATTGATCATCTTAATAACGAGTCTGTGATTGAGTGCAATTGAACAGCATTATATTGTATACAAAAACGGGAGGTTAATCACAATAAACATATTACAAATAATATTAAAAATACATTTAAATCAGCCCGATTATTCCTCTGGGAGTAATTTGAGCAGCATGCTGCTATTCATTAATCTCATGACCGGCAGCAACGCCGACAATTGCGTCGATCAGATAATATTACACATTAAAATGAAGGATGACATACATGGTAGGGCATCAGTATAATTTAACGGTTTCAAATATTGTCGTTTATTGCTAAGTCCAACTAAATTAGTTTAATTTTCTTCAAAAAACTGACATCTGTCCATTCCTTTAAGCTACTAATTGGAGCCGGATGTGACGACACACGGATTGTGAAAAAGGTCTACACATTTTCAAACTTCCCAATCAAACACACCTGAATCAACTCTGCTCGTTCGCAGGGACTTCAAGACCTGAAATGAATGGCTCAGATAAGGGACACATCCAAAATGTGTATTGCTGGAGTGCCTCTCATGACAGGACTGAGAAACGCTGGGGTACACCATCCCAAAACACGTTTGTTACAACTACGATTTGTACTTATGGATACTCTATATCAGGGGTTTTCAAACCTGTTTTGGCCCCCCAGCACTGCATATTTTACATGCCTGCCTCATCTAACACGCCTGATTCAACTCATCAGCTCAGCTAGTAGAGACACTGCAAGACCTGAATTGAGTGTCTGCTAATATAGACCTACAAAATGTAGTGCTGGGGGGCCTCCAGAACCCCTTCCCTATAGAATTCCCAAGCATTTGCAACTGTAGTGTGCGTTCAAGTGGTCCGAGTCTTACCTCTTCTCCCAGGAGTTCATGCCTAGTATGTTGAGGAGCAGTTTGCAGTAGTAAAAGGCCGACTGGGGTCTCTGTGGGCTTGGCTCTTGCTGTACTACGGCCCTCATGTTCAGGTCATTCCCACGATGCAACATAAATTCCCGCTCTTCGGCGCACTGCTTCAGGATGGCGTTGATGACGTCGTTCTCCTGCTTCTCAGACACACAGGTGGGTGGTGGGGCTGGAATGTTGAGCGGTGCGCCAGTGCGTTGCAGGCACTCTGGGCTGGAGTATCCCAGGTACTGCAACATCTCGTCCAAAGAGTCCTCCCCATCCTGCAGGGAGTCCCAGCTTGGGATCACCTCTCTGCACCGCCGTTTGGCCTGTGGGGCCATCAGTTCCAGCCCTGCCTCTTCCTCCTCGTCCTCTTCCTCAAGTTCTTCCTCCTCCCTGTCTTCTTTCACATCCTCCTCGTGCTCATCCAGGTCCTCCTCGTTCTCTGGAAAAGGACCATCCTCTGGTTCTTCTTGACTGCCTCTTTCTAGACTGTCCTCATCTAGGGCATGTTCTCTATCGCCCCCTGCTTGATTGGAGGACGAGTAGAGGTGCAAAGTTTGACTTGGAGTGATGTAATGAGGTGGACCATACAGTACAGCAGAGTCCCAGGAGTGTTTTCCAGAAATGTCCCTCACAATCACCCGAACGCAGGCACTGGTGGTGGTGAGGCCAGCTGACATCCCACCACCGGGCAGGCCGTCCTCTGCCCGGATCTGTAGATAGGACAGCAGGGTGGTGCCATTGAGCACAAAGAACTGTAAGTTGGGTGCGTCGAAGAGTTCAGGGGTCAGGTCTGCGCTCTCGCTGTACGGGTTATCCTGGTTCTCGCATACCTGGCTGGTCAGAGTGGCTGGACCACCACTCATCGGATAGTGACCCAGGTGGTTGACCAGGTGGGATATGACTGTGCGTGCCGCAATTGAAATCAGGCCTTGCTGAATACGACCCCTCACTACAAACAGAAAGACAAAGATGTATTTAAAGGAGTTGTATGTGCAGACATTTCTAGAGATTTTCAAGGACAAGTGCCCATCATTCATAAGGTTCTACATATCCCTTAGGTGTTCATTTATGAAATAGTTTGACTAATTTGATGACGTTTTAGTAAATAATAACAGTGAAGTACTCTCAAGTTCAGTTTAAAACTATTTGGAATGCTCTTTTGGAATTAGATCAACTTGATCGAACATCTTATTAACAATCTGTTATGGGAGCCTTGTACATTTATTATATAAGCTGTTTCAGGTCATCTGGCATAATCAGCCGTGTTTCTTACATAAAATGGCATTTCTACATGAAGATTTAACTAGATGGAGCAAAAAGATTATACAGGCATTATGGTGCAATTTTAAAAAGTTTTTAAGTTGACATGTTGGCCTAAAAATGCAAGACACACGGCAATGGCCAGTTATCTCTCTGAAAGTTCATTTTTCTAAACATGAATTTAGGTTTTACTGTGCAAACTAACAGGATGCTGTTAGCACACTAACTAAACCACCATTAAACATACTGAAATAAAATAAAACATCTAAAAAATTAAGAAGGAATTAATAAATAAAATAAATCAAAACAAAATTTACATTTAGGTAGTTGACCTCACTCTCAACTAATCGGGTGATCCATCCCTAAATCTATCGTGCAGAATTTAATCAAAACTCAGAAAGTGAGAGAGATGGAGAGACTGCAGTGATGATGAAAAGGTGTTAGAAACAAGTAAAGGAATAGAGTTTAGGCACTTGTTTCTTCAGGGATGTAGTGATTTTCAGATCTATCAGTGTTAAACTCCTGCGGAGCTGAGATGAGTGAAGGTGCAGACGGTTCGTGTGAATACAGGGACATTAGGGTGTGATGAAGAATGCAGGATGCCTGGTGAGAGGTACAGATGCCTCGATGCTGGTAAGAAGCTCCCGATGGAGACACTCCTTCTTCACACACTGCCAGAACTCACAAAGAAACCATGCAGAGAGCAGCCCAATACCAGTACACTCGACGTGCCAGAGGCCCACTCCCCCCAATCAACACAGCACACCAATCACATTCAGCGACACTCAACCGCTTTAATGAGCCAAAACATTCTTAGACCGGAGCTCTCAGGGGGAGGGATTTTATCCTGATGAAGCAGTCTTCTGTACGGACCACCTCAGCCGCCGAGTGCCCTCCGATCTAGCAAGAATCCAGCGCTAGGAGTAAATTCAAGAGTAATGGAGGTAGGAAAGTGGTGGACACATGTCTCACTCAGGGTTGTAATGATTAGTTATTTTCGCCTGATGGAGAGAGACACAGCAACGGCAGCACAGGAAACCAGCCCCCTGCTGTCAATCTCAAACCCGTCCTCTCCCTGATACACACTGAAACTAGCAAGAGAGAGCAAACAGATTTGGTAATGAAGACATTTAACTAGTTCATTCCTGCTTCTTCTGATTTGTTCTGCTTGTTTTAACTACAGAAGGTGATAAAGATAGGAGAAATGTGGTGGGTGATGGATAACACTGTGCGACAAGCTGTTTTTTTTTTTTTCATGTTTTTGTCTTATCATGCAGCAACAGTGAGAAATTATCATTTTAGTTCTACGTTAATCCAAGTAAAAAGCTGTTATTTAATAATATTACATGACAAATAAATTTTTTAGCCCACAGTAACGTCTCACTGGTCCAAAATTGTGCTTTGCATAACTGCATATTAAACAGTCAATCATTCTCAATGGCTTTCGGTGAGGACAGAAAAATTACTTGATGCTCAAAACTTGCCATGTCACAACTGGTTAGGACAAGGCATAGGAAATAGAAACTGGAGAGGTCAAAACAAGTACAAGAGAGAGGCAGAAGACATGCGCTCACCTTCAGTGACGGGCTGCAGTTTAGAGGAGCGTTCAGAGTCGGGTGAATGAAGCGGCTCTGGCTCCTTCAGGTTCTCCAGTAGTAGGAAGGGGTCGTAGTCTGGGCTGCTTAAGTCTGACAGGTGAATGGGGAAGTAATTGGGATTACTGAAGCTCTGAGCCCCATATACACAGCCATGGAGGACCTGAGGGGTGGACAAATGGGTTAGAAATACAAAGAAATAAAGAGTGGGGTGCACTTGTTTATGTGTTTAGCTGTTCTGAAAGGGGAAAGATAAAAATTAAAGAGCGATGCAAAATAAAATTATGCATATTGAGATTGTTTAATATCAGATGGCCTCATACTTTATAGATGCAGCTGAGGACGGACTTGTCAGTTTTCTCCTTGTCTGAGGCTCCTTGGACCGGCTGCAGGAGAGTTTTTGGAGGTAGAGCCATCACCCAGTCCAGCAAGCATAGCAGTAGAGATACAACCAGCTGGAAAGAGACAAAGTAAAAAAAAATCAATAATTACGAAAATTATTCAAAATAAATGCTTTCTATTTTGATATATTTTAAAATGTAATTTATTCCTGCCAAAAAACTTTCAGCAGCCCCCACTACAGTGTTAAGTGTCACATGATCCTTCTAAATCATTCTAATATGCTGATTTACTGCTCAAGTAACATTTCTTATTATCAGTGTTGAAAACAGTGCTGCTTAATATTTTTTTGAAAGAGTGGTACATTTTTCAACTTAACATTTTTTTTAGTGCTGTCAAATGTTTAATTGCGCTATTTTTTATAAATTACAATATATTTTTTTGGTAACAGTGTAAAAGTCTTTACTGCCACTTATATACAAGTCAGTCAATCTGGTGACCAATTTAAAGGGGAGGTCAGATGCAAAATCCACTTTTACATGGTGTTTGAACATAAATGTGTGTTGGAAGTGTGTGTATACACCCACCCTATAATGACAAAAATCCACCCAGTGCTTTTTTTAAATCCCCCAAAATCATTAGCACTTTCTCAGATCAAGCCATTCTCAGATTCTGGCCAGATGTACGTCACATAGGCCAAGGCCACACCCACGATTGTTGACTGACACGGCCGTTTTAGCACAGACCCACCCTGAGTGAGCTGTCAACAGTCTGCCATTGTTTCAACGCCGGAGCAGGGGTAGACAAGATTGTCTCCTTTGTTGTTGGATATAATAATAAACATAGCAGTCGTCATTTACTCCGACATGTGAGCCGCTGTAGACGCAGTGGATTCATTTTGTTTTTGAAGGGAATGCGACCCCCGATCTATCTAAATGTTTCTATGTTTGCACGAATCATTCATTCCAGCTTCAACTACAGAAGAAGTGGATATAAGGGTTTTTTATGTATCTTTGCAAATCACCTTTCCTAATAATGTGCTAGCTTGCAAGTTCCCCAGCTAAATGCGGCTAAAGTTAACAGTCTCAGAGAACTGCTCGGCACCCCATAGAAGAGAGGGGTGGGGTGCACAGATCTCGTTAGCATTTAAAGGGGCATGCACCGAAACGGGTCACTGTGAACAGTGCTGTTTTCGACAGGGTAAAAAGGTGTTGTTTTACACTACCATTGAGAAATTTTAACCAAAGTATGTTATAGACTTTTCATTAAGACCCTAAAGAATCATATCAGCTTGTGGAAAATGGGCATCTGATGTCACGTTTAAAGAAACAGTACACCCAAAAATCAATACTCGGCATCACCCTCATGCCACCCAAAACCGTTATGACAATTTCACCCTCTTCCTCACAAAAACCCATCAAATTTCTTCAGAAGACTTACAATGTAGCAAACACGTTGTTTAGTTGCTTTATAAAGTATTTCTATTTTTAGGTAGAACAGGAAAATTACTTGATGTGCTGCATCTAGACAGGACAAAGTGTTCTGTTTTTTAGGTGTACGTTCTATTTCATAAAAACCATCATGAGCTGTTGGTTGACAAAAAGCATTTATTTCACATGTACATGAGTGTGTTCTTTTATAGTGTTGGGGTGCATTTGTTAATAAGACATACCCTCTTGTCCAGCTCATGAGGGGAGGACTCTGTGGCTGGAAGAAGGTAAGTGATGGTTGCAATAAGGACCTAAAAAGCATAAAATAAACATCACAAATCCAAACCATGCTTAATTTAAAATTCGGCTCACTTGTAGTGTGACTGACTTTACCTCCACTATTTTCTTTGGAGTGTCAGGTGGGAATTTCTGCAGTTCATCCACATAATTGATGAGCAGGTGCAAAATGTCTGAGGCCACCAGAGCAACGGTTTTATTTGAGAACTGGAAGAAAGGTATTAATGGTTAAAATGGAAGCAATCAGCAACTTTAATGTGTTCAGACATGTGTGGAGCAAAATGGAAAAACTGTGTCGTGGGCCTCATCTGAGCTGATTAAGACGGGATGAGTCTGTGTCTAATTCTGCTTCATGGAACCCACCCAAAGAAGAGAGACCCTCATGTCTAACCCTCAACTGACACCAGATTCTCTGAAAAGCCAATAGAATCAACCCGATCACAAACAGACTTTTCTGATTGGACCAGAGTTTGAGTATGTATGTGTGTGTGTGTGTCTGTTGGCCCTAGCCTTCATTTCAGACAGAAATGCAATAATTCCTCGAAGTCTCTGAAGCGTGCATTCTTCAGTGGATTAGCCTTCTGTCTGTGAGAAGCAGAGAAGCCAAACATGTTGACGGTCCAGATTTAGGAAGGATGGTAGGGGTGGGTGCAGGGAGTATGGAATAATCTTCTTCTGGATGAACAGAACACACTTGTGCCAGTGCAGTGAGCCCAGGCATCAGGAACGGCTTCAGAAGACTCAGGCCAAGGGCAATGCCATCATTTCTCTGCTGTGCTCACTTATGTTGCCAGTGAAGGTTCTTTTACAACACAGATGCTTCTATTCCGTTCATAATCAATCTTTAACAGCAGGATATATGTGCATTTTGTTGTATAATCAAGCATCCATTACCTTGAGAGTGACACAGATGACATTAAGCGCTTCTTTGATCTGCGGATGCTGAGTGCCATGAACCAGTTCTTCACAGAGCCAAATACCCAGACTACAGAGAGCCACACACCTCAAAAAAGAAACAAAGACATAACTTTAAATTTAAAATCAACTGCTAACTTCCAACACATTTAAAATAAACATCCAAACAATTTACAGATGCACAATCTCTTTAATAATATTTGTGCTTTAGATATGGAAATGCAAATGTTTACATCTGCCATGTAAAGAATTTACTTCAAGCAAAAACATTAGCATTAAAAAAATAAAAAATAAATATAAAGTAAATTAAAGTTAAAATTGTGTGTAAATATTTGTTTTACTTTATTTACATTTATTTTCATTCTTTGCCTTTACTGTCACTTCTGATCAATTGTTGAATACTTGTTGAATTTTTTTTTTTTTTTAATCTTTATCAGCTTCTGCATCTATACATACATTTTGCACATTAAAAACAAAACAAACTGACTCAAATTTGCATGGCTTGAATGAGGCCCACAGCTCAATGTGTTGGGGCACGTGCACTAACCACTAGACCATATAGATCTTTAATCCTGCCTCCTGTCTGCCCCTTCTATGATCTAAGGCTTCCTCAAGCTTTTCCCTGAAAAACACCCACACTTTTTCCACCGGGAGTTATGGGGGCTTCTAATGACTTGAGCCCCATCAGAATCCACTCTAATCCTACTGAGTCCTTGATTACTTTAAATGACACTGCTCCTAATCTGTCTAGATATGACCAGACACATATGACCAGCCCACACTGGTCTAACACTGACCGTAATGTACAGAGTTATTAAACTGTCTGCCATGGGGTTTGCTTGCTTCATTTTAAAAACCAAATCTAAAAAAGGAGGATGCACTGACCTGGAAAAAACAACCTGACTTTTCTTTTCTATTTTAGGACTAATAATATATTCCTGATGATAGATACTATACAAGCTACATCAAGGGATCAATTCATTAATTATACAATCACCTGTTAAAATTAGATTTATGTTTATGGAATTAGTATAATGCATTTTAATGTGCAATGACATGAAATGTTTTCTGTCTGCTGCAGTATGCTCTGTATTATTTGTGTGTTCATGTTAGTGATGTTCACATTTATAGTATCTACAGTATCTTTTTTGTCATACCCAACGTTTTGTCCTCTGGTTGAAATTTCATACTGTCTGTTCAGCTGTGATTTAGTTGCTTCATTCAGCATTTTGCATTCAGCAAGAACAGGTAAAACACCTAGCTAAGATGACATTTTTTCCACACATTTTTTATTTATTTTTTTTATTTAGAAGAGGAAATGATGTGGAGAGTGTAGGGGAATGGGACCAGGTACGCTGCAAGCCAAATTCAAACTTGTGTCGTTTACCTAAGCACCACAAGGTGTTTGTATGGTGAAAAGCGCTATACACATAAACTTGAATTGAATTTGTGTTCAGGGCTTGTACCTTGCTGGTGCAGAAGGCTCATCTCTGGCAGAGGTCAGGATGTGCTTGATTATATGCTCCTGAAACAGAAACACAAAACAATCACTATTAATGGGGTCATATCATACTTCTTTTTTTTTTTTTAAGTTTTCTGTGAATTTCACACCTAAAAATGTAAACATTTTCTTTATCTGTCTATCTATCTATCTATCTATCTATCTATCTATCTAGTTTTTTTCTTCAAAAATACAGTAACTAATAAACACTAATATTGTGAAATATTATTACAATTTAAAGTAATGATTTTCTATGGAAGCTTGTTTATATCTTGTAATTTTGATTTTTAGTTTTTACCCTCAAAGATTTGTTTTTTCTCAGAATTGGAAAAAAAGTCAGAATTGTGAGATAAGTTGCAATGACCTTTTATTCGATAGTTTTTGGCTTTTAATTATTTTAAAATGTAATTTATTCCAGTAATAACAAAGCTGAATTTTAAGCAGACTTTACTCCAGTCTTTACACAACCATGAACATTTCTTATTATCAATGCTGAAAGCAAAACAAAAGAGCAGCATTTATTTGAAATAGACATTTGCAACATTATAAATTTCTTTACTGCTGCTTGTGATCAATTTAATATACCCTTGCATCAGAACAAATAGACGATTCTGAATGGCAGTCAATGAAAATACAGGGTGCATAAAATCCCGTTCAAGGATCTGGCGACATCCTGATACCGATCAATTTCATTCCATCTAGAGTGTGTCAGATAATATGCACCCATTTCTTAGCCACACAGGACATTCGCTCACAGAAACATACACAATACCCCACACACTGCCACCAGAGACACAGATGCACAGAGCGAGATAATGCAGACAGACAAACAGATAATGATCAGAACCGCTCAAAACAGACACAAAATCTGACATAAAACCAGCAATCTGGCAACTCAGAATATGACATATCCAACCATCTGGAAAAGAAGCATCTGTCAGCGCGCACACACGCACAGAAAAAGGATCACGTTAACCACGGTCTTGTCATTCATGGGCTGCTCCTGGTTATCAGATGCCATCATGTGAATTTCTGCATGCGAGTGACGGACGCCTCCCCGCATGCCATTAGCTCCTTACTGTTGCTCGGAACAACACAGCAACACAATAACAACAGCCCTATGGAGCTTGGCTCAATGCAGCCTGCATTGCTGATCGCCCATTAGCACATTAGTATCGGCAGGGACAATTACAGCAGATTTCCTTGCACTCTAAACAACTGTTGGAGTGGCATACATTCAGCCACTTGGATTTGCATAAGGGCAGACGGTGGATCAGAGGTTAAACGCAGACGACAGATACAAGCACATGAGGAAGTCCTAATTGTGGTCAAAGTGTAGCTGCATGAAATCAGAGATTATTCGTAGGAAAGATGCACAAAACTGCATATTTTCCAAACGGTTTAGTTGATGGAACAACTAAACAACTATTGTAGAAGGCAGAGCAAACTTACTTCACCATGCGCAAAATATTGGAAGAATATCCTAAATACTGAATTGTGGGTGGGGGTTTATATGAATGTATCTTTGAGGGGGAACTGACTGTCATCAGAAAAATGTACATGGTATTTTCTTTTTATCTTACCTCCATATAATGCATATTAATGTAGCATTTAAAAGCAGGTGCTTTGTTTACAGCAGGAACCAAGGAAAGGCTGTATCATTGCTGTTCCATAAGCGCCACCTGCTGTCAGAGAGTGAATTTGCGTCTCATTCAGCCCGTCTGCTGCTTTTGTTTCATGCAGATGTTTTTATGTAGCATAATTTCACAAAGCTAAGGTCAGACCACTCTGTTTTTGCTATATATTTTGAAATTATACAATCTAATTTACATCAAAAACTGCTCATGTCACATGTTTGTTTGGATCGTGATTAAAATGCAGTGGTTGTGCAGTCAGGGAAAAACTGCTAATAAAGTTTGAAACCATCAGAACGTGATACAGATATACCACCCAGCTCAGCTCAACAGCGCTCAAATGTTAGCAGGAAATGGACGTTCATTTTTTAAATGAAAAATAATAAAAAATAGGGCTGTGCAATTCATCGAATTCGATTATCATGTGCATATCGTCAGTAAAGCCGGTTTCTTGATTAGCAGTAAATCGCCATCACCTGCTTTCAGATGGAGCGGCAATTACTACACAGAGCAGTAGTTCACTGACAAGCTACGCAATATCGCGTTCATAATCAAAGGCGATTCATCTGCGATTATGAACGCGATACTGCCTAGCTTGTCAGTGAACTACGGTTCCGTGTAGTAATTGCCGCTCAGAAAGCAGGTGATGGCAATTTACTGCTAATCAAGAAACTGGCTTTACTGACGGGATAAATAAAATTAATTTAAAAAAAAATATATATATATATTATTATAGAAAGGGAAAAAAGGTAGACAGATAGCTGACCTCACTACTGTACGTGTCTTGACTCATCCATCATTTTTTGCTATTTATATTTTTTGTCATTTTTATTTACACAAAAATTTCCTGGGACAGGATGTGATACCTTGACATCTGTGAATTTCGTCATGAGGATGTCAGCCGTTGTAGGGTGCAGGGCAGGAAGTTCGTTGTACAAGTTTGGGAGGCACACCAGGGAGCCCAACAAGATCTGAGCCTCCACGCGTGGAGCCTGGGAGAAAGACAGAAAAGAGAAAGACAAAAGCAATTAACAACAGCAAGTTAAAGGCACATTGGATGTAAAATTTACAAGCATGTGTGCATAGATGCTAATGCATGTAGAGGCAGTGATATCTGGAAGCAGTTTGGTGGTTTCTCACATTGAGGGACGAGCAGGCAGTTACACGACTTGCTGCCACGATGAAGTCCAGGATGAGCATAGTGGCACCCGGAAGTCCAATAGAGAAGAAGCGTGGAGAGCAGTGCTTAATGATGGTGTTCACAATGTCCTGTGAGTCAAAGAGGAAGGGGTCAACACAAAAGTTGTGTGCAAATTTGTCAATCCACATGGTGACCAGGTACACACAAACACACCTGGTCTTGGTGAAGCAGGCCGCAGTGCATGATGTTGTAGAAGTGCGTAAGGAAGTCAGAGTTGGGTGAAACATCCTGTCTTCTCTTCATTATCTTACAGATGAGCTTATAGGCGTGGAGTTTGCCCTGCTTATAGCGTTCGCCCAACATAGTGGCCTGCACACAGACAGCACAAAACCTTTATAAACAATCGATATATCAATAGATCGATAGATAGCCAGTGAGACAGAGAGATAGATAGCAAGAGAGGCAGATAGATAGTCAGACAGACAGACAGAGAGATAGCAAGATAGACCGATAGAACAACAGAACTAACAATAGAAAGATAGCAAGAATGACAGACAGAACAAATGAATGAAAGAATGATAGATAGAACAAACAACAATGACAGTTAAAACAATAAATAGAATAAACAAACAAACAAACAAAAAAATACTGTTTTGGATATGGATAATGATATTGCCATTTACCTGTTTCAATTTTATTTCATTTTGCTTGCTTTTGAGTTGATGTCATATATGCTTGAATAGGAAAGTACCTAAAATGCTTTAAATGTGCATGACTTCCTGTGTTTATACTGTAGAACAGGTGTGAACACTTCATGTTTGTAACTAACCCCAAAGGTTATTAAGAGGGTACATGGGGGTGAAGAGATGGTTTAAAACCACAATTGGAGGTAAAACAAACAAGACTACAGCAAAGAAGGAGAAGAGTGCTAAAAGAAGATGACAGCGTAGGAGAAGACGAAAGGACATCTGGCAATCGTACATGAGTCACAGAGACATTGGAGTTTCCAAAAAAGGAGTATACAAATTCTGAGGAGCCATTCTTCAGATACTGCCTGCATCAAGCGTGAAGGACAGTCGCTTAACAGTATCTCCAATATTGCGGTTTAGAGTTTGATTGTAGAGCTTGTAGCTTAGCTGATTTTGTTTCATTTTTGCATTAACTGCTTTGTATTGTAACCAATAAAATAAGAGATTTTATTGTTACTATTGCCTCTCGTGAGACTTTACTTATAACTACAAACTGAGCCTCAAACAAGAACAACCACAAGGGAGTCTTGTACGTCATTCCTGAAGAACTTCAACCTGTGGGCGTGTGAGTGCTTCATGGTTTAGGCTAGAATTGACTATCCTTACCCTACCTGAATAATCATAGGATTAAAGGTGTAAGATAAAAGGACACACCGAATAACAATACAAATGAATGACAGATAGAACAAACAGTAGAATAACTGAACAAACCTATTGTTTAGACAGACAGACAGATAGATAGACGCATATATTGATGAACTCACTTTAAAGAGCCAGGGAGTCAGAATCCGCAGAGGTGGAATCAGATCCGGCGGAGGTGGAGACGACTGGTTGTCAAGGGAGATCCCGAGATTGTCTCTGATCTAGAGAGATCGAAAAACAGAGACACAAGGACATTTTAAACTGGAATTTGATTAGTAACGGCACTGTAAATCATCCTTTCAGAGCACTCTGAAGGACTCTGAGTGTGTGTGTGTGTGTGTGTGTGTGTTCACCTTGGCCAGGTTCTGCCAGAGTTCGCAGAGGTAGTCAAAGACCTGCGCATGGATCTCAGGGTCCTTGATGGAGTTGACATCTCCCAGAATGCCTAGCATTCTCCTCCACATCACTGTGGCAACATCAGCGTGCCAGCCGGTCAGAGTGCCGCCAGCCATCACACTACAGTCCTCTGTCGGAAACTCACTGGTTTCTGAAAAGTGCAATCAAGCAGGCTCATTATAAAGATGGCAAAGATGCAACAGATAGAGTACTATCTTGCATATTCATAGCCAAGTATGTCTATCTATCCATCTATACGTTACCAAGGTCATCAGGGGTCTGCAGCACAGAGTGGTGCATTTTCTCATCCAGCTGTAGATCTTTATGCTGGATGTGTTCGGCAGTCAGCGTGGCGGGGGACGGCGTCTGCGATCGTGAGCCTCCCAGAGAGTGCATTGGAGACGCGCTTTCAGAACCTGAGGAAATATCAAGAGCATCAACACTTGGATCTCTAAACATGTCACAGAAATGTGTTGCAATGTGCCATTGACAGTAATACAGCATATGGGAACACTGTGACTGATACCAGAGTGTTCTGAAGCAAGGAATAAAAGCAGCAGATGCTTTTACCCAAAGAAACTTTCTGTACACTTAAAGGAATAGTTCTTTTCAAAAATGACAATTTTGTCATCATTTACTCACCCTCATGTTGTTCCAAACCTGCATGAGTTTCTCTCTTATGTAGAACACAAAAGAAGATATTTTGAAGAATTCTGAAGAACCAAACAGTTGTTCGGGAAACTGTGGAAGTCAATGGGGACCATCAACTGTTTGAAATGACATTCTAAAAAATAGCTTCTTTTATGTTCAGCATAAGAAAGAAACTCATATAGGTTTGGAATGACATGAGGGTGAGTAAATGATTTCTAATAAATTGAATAAATAAATTTCGGGATGAACTGTCCCTTTAACATGGGGAATGTTCGTTGGTTAGGTTAGTTTGGATACTGTTGGATTTACCAAACAACACCCTAGTGCTCTTGAAAATATGGGTTAGAGAGATTATGCTGTTTGTGTGGACTTAAGTATGGTATTCAATCGGAATGAAAGCAATCTGGGTTAATTGCCTGAGGAAACCACTACTGATGATGAATTATTTGCCTATTACAGTATAATGTGTTTCTCATTGCTGCTGGTTTCTGCAGAAATTACACTCGGTGATCAGTTCACATTCTTTGAATTACATGCAATGCAACGACAACATGTGTGTTGTTCTGGGCATGTTAAAATTGGAACTTTCATTTAAAAAAAAAAAAAAGAAATCTTGTGAATGGTTTGGAATCAAATAGTACAATACTGAAAATTAATCAAATATGCATTAAGACCAGGAAATCAAAACAACTTTTAAGTATTTGCAAGTTTTTAAATTCAAATTTCAAACCACAAGAGCTTACGTTGAATTAAATGCCAGATACAGTTTAATATCCAATTTATTTATTTATTTTACCTATTAATTTAATTAATTTACTTCTATGCTAATAATCACAGACCGTATTGCGATTTACTGTCTTTCCATCCAACAAAAAATGAAATCTCTTAAAATGATGACTTTTTGTTATCCATTTAAGATCGTTTCTTATAGTGATGATAGCAGTTCAACGTACAAACTTTTATTTATCTGTCCTCTATACCCTGTTGTATATGAGTGTGAATGTGTACCAGTAATGGTGACAGTGTCAGCTGACAGTCCGTGCTGACTGAGACTACTGGTCTCTGAGTCAATGTGGAGTGTTGTGAGACTGGAAAGCTCCTGTTCCTCTGCGGTCTGACCTGCTCCTCCCAAACTATCCTGATCCACAGAGGCCAGAGCACATGTTTCAGGGGGAAAGCTGAAATCTGCAGACAAACACACGTGTTCATTATCAACCTCTTTTAAAACCCAGTACTGGTTTGTCTCTTTAACCCTCTGGTTGTGTTCGGGTCAAATTGACAAGAATTTTTTTTTCTTTTTCCTGAAAATACTAGTTAACGTTATCGCATTGGACTCAAACTTACTGACTTTGCGCACATAGGGTACAAGTATTTCTCATAAATTTTTTTAGAATTTTCGTAATTTTTTGTGGGTTTTATTTCACCTAGTCACACTCGTTGTGTTCCCGGTCAAAAATGACCGGACTCCGAACAACTGCTTATAAATCTGTCATTATGCTATATTATCACTAAATATTGGATTCATTCTTTTTGTCAACTTGTTTTCTTTCATTTAGGACTGGTTTTGTGTTTCTATTTGCTTCTGATTAATCGTAAGCCTCATTTATCTGAGAGTAGGCACCTAATTTTTTGAGTGAAAAAATTATTTTTTATGAATAATTTTCACAATATTAAACAAAAAATTATAAAAATTTGCACTGTTTCTCACACTAGTGTACTTTAATGTTTAATCAGGAAGTTTGCTTTTAAATGCTTTTATTTTGTACAAAATTGCAAAAAGTCACACTCGTGGTGTTCCCGGTCAAAAATGACCGGACTCCGAACAACTGCTTATAAATCTGTCATTATGCTATATTATCACCAAATATTGGATTCATTCTTTTTGTCAACTTGTTTTCTTTCATTTAGGACTGGTTTTGTGTTTCTATTTGCTTCTGATTAATCGTAGGCCTCATTTATCTGAAAGTAGGCACCTAATTTTTTGAGTGAAAAAAGCATTTTTTATGAATAATTTTCACAATATGAGAGAAAAAATTATGAAAATATGCACTGTTTCTCACACTAGTGTACTTTAATGTTTAATCAAGAAGTTTGCTTTTAAATGCTTTTATTTTGTACAAAATTGCACAAAGTAACACTTGTCAAAAATGGCCGGCCATTGAAAGTGAATGGGGAAGAATGAAAGAAACAACTAGTGTTCAGGAGCATGTTGTGCTTGCAAACAAAGACCTTGGACCTTTGCATGTGTGGATGCATTTATACTCAAGCTATCACACACACACATGCGCACACACGCACGCGCACACACACACACACACCCATCCATCCATGCATACAAACTATTTTATTACACCTATTTCATCCTACCCTGAACTGCATGCAATATCCTTTTATGAATAAAAAAGGATCTCTCTCTCTCTCTCTCGCTCTCTCTCTCTCTCACACACACACACACACACACACACACACACGCTCAGACTGCCTTGTCTTTAGCCTGCATTGACCTCAAAAATAATCTTTTCTTTCACCACATATTCTAGACTACGGAGCCCCTTAGAGCTCATGGTGGTGGAAAGATTTCGGGGTGGGTGAAAAAAATTCGGGGTGGGAGGAAAAAATATTTTTCAAATCTTTTGCGTTCTCTCGCAAAGATGCTTGCGTTCCCTCGCAAAACATTGCGTTCTCTCGCAAAGATGTTTGCGTTCCCTCGCAAAACATTGCGTTCTCTCGCAAAGATGTTTGCGTTCTCTCGCAAAGATGTTTGCGTTCTCTCGCAAAGATGTTTGCGTTCTCTCGCAAAACTTTGTGTTCTCTCGCAAAGATGTTTGCGTTCTCTCTCAAAGATGTTTGCGTTCTCTCGCAAAGATGTTTGCGTTCTCTCTCAAAGATGTTTGCGTTCTCTCGCAAAGATGTTTGCGTTCTCTCGCAAAGATGTTTGCGTTCTCTCTCAAAGATGTTTGCGTTCTCTCGCAAATATGTTTGCGTTCTCTCTCAAAGATGTTTGCGTTCTCTCGCAAAGATGTTTGCGTTCTCTCTCAAAGATGTTTGCGTTCTCTCTCAAAGATGTTTGCGTTCTCTCTCAAAGATGTTTGCGTTCTCTCTCAAAGATGTTTGCGTTCTCTCGCAAAGATGTTTGCGTTCTCTCGCAAAACTTTGTGTTCTCTCGCAAAGATGTTTGCGTTCTCTCGCAAAGATGTTTGCGTTCTCTCGCAAAACTTTGTGTTCTCTAGCAAAGATGTTTGCGTTCTCTCGCAAAGATGTTTGCTTTCTCTCGCAAAACTTTGCGTTCTCTTGCAAATATGTACGCAAAGTTTTGCGAGGGAACGCAAACATCTTTGCGAGAGAACGCAAAGTTTTGTGAGGGAACGCAAAAGATTTGAAAAATATTTTTTTCCTCCCACCCCGAAATCTTTCCACCACCATGAGCTCTAAGCGGTTCCGTACTAGACAAAACATTATGACAATATGTTTAGAGGCTTTCATGTTCTCTCAGAGTAAACGAAAGTTTACAATTAAATGCTAGAGCATACAAATGCCTCACAGTGCCTTGCTTGTCATTTACACGAGGAAAAGACAACTGAAGAAGAATTTTACAGTGACGATGCATTGCAAGATATATTGGAAGATAAAAATATCACTGGACAAGCTGAAAACCTTGCAACAACTGAAAAGAAGCAATCTTCTGATTTTGAGGACCCAGCTGAAGTTGATGTAACGTTCTGGTCGAAGGATGGAAAAAAAGTCAATGCAGGCCAAAGACAAGGCAGTTTGAGCATTTGTGTGCATTGTGTGTGTGTGTGTGTGTGAGAGAGAGAGAGTTATAATATGAGATTCATAAAAGCATATTGCATACAGTTCAGGGTAGGATGAAATAAGTGTAATACAATAGTTTGTATGCATAGATGTGTGTGTGTGTGTGTGTGTGTGTGTGTGTGATAGCATGAGTATACATGCACGCACTGGTCCAAGGCATTTATGTTTGCAAGCACAACATGCTCCTGAACACTAGTTGTTTCTTTCATTCTTCCCCATTCACTTTCAATGGCCGGCCATTTTTGACAAGTGTTACTTTGTGCAATTTTGTACAAAATAAAAGCATTTAAAAGCAAACTTCTTGATTAAACATTAAAGTACACTAGTGTGAGAAACAGTGCAAATTTTCATAATTTTTTCTCTCATATTGTGAAAATTATTCATAAAAAATTATTTTTTCACTCAAAAAATGAGATACCTACTTTCAGATAAATGAGGCCTACGATTAATCAGATGCAAATAGAAACACAAAACCAGTCCTAAATGAAAGAAAACAAGTTGACAAAAAGATTGAATCCAATATTTGGTGATAATATAGCATAATGACAGATTTATAAGCAGTTGTTTGGAGTCCGGTCATTTTTGACCGGGAACACCACGAGTGTGACTTTTTGCAATTTTGTACAAAATAAAAGCATTTAAAAGCAAACTTCTTGATTAAACATTAAAGCACACTAGTGTGAGAAACAGTGCAAATTTTCGTTATTTTTTCTCTCATATTGTGAAAATTATTCATAAAAAAATATTTTTTTCACTCAAAAAATGAGGTACCTACTTTCAGATAAATGAGGCCTACGATTAATCAGAAGCAAATAGAAACACAAAACCAGTCCTAAATGAAAGAAAACAAGTTGACAAAAAGAATGAATCCAATATTTGGTGATAATATAGCATAATGACAGATTTATAAGCAGTTGTTCGGAGTCCGGTCATTTTTGACCGGGAACACCACGAGTGTGACTTTTTGCAATTTTGTACAAAATAAAAGCATTTAAAAGCAAACTTCCTGATTAAACATTAAAGTACACTAGTGTGAGAAACAGTGCAAATTTTTATAATTTTTTGTTTAATATTGTGAAAATTATTCATAAAAAATGCTTTTTTCACTCAAAAAATGAGGTACCTACTCTCGGATAAATGAGGCCTACGATTAAACAGAAGCAAATAGAAACACAAAACCAGTCCTAAATGAAAGAAAACAAGTTGACAAAAAGATTGAATGCAATATTTGGTGATAATATAGCATAATGACAGATTTATAAGCAATTGTTTGGAGTCCGGTCATTTTTGACCGGTAACACAAAAGGCGTGACCGGAGTCCGAACACAACCAGAGGGTTAAATTCCATCTGAACTACTTACTTTCAAATTTGTTGTCATACTGAAAAGCATTGAAGGAATCTGATTGGCTGTCAGAGCTTATGAGGTCGCTTCCACTGGCGCTGGCTGGGGAGGTCCACTCAGAGGGCACACCGGGGTCGTCTGCAGGACGCGTGGCATTCTGACGGTTCAGGAGCTCTGGTAGATCTTTGGGGATCTCCAGACTTCCTGGGCTACTGCCACGCCTCGTCATTGCCTAAAAAGAACATAGGAAAACCATAATGTACATTAAAAATAATATACAACAGCAGAATAAAAAAACTGGATTATTAGTTAAGGTTTATGCAGCATTCAGCAGACATAATCATTTAGTGTGATTAATTATAAAGAAAATACTGCATTAAATCGACATATTTGAATCAAATGGGTCATCTAAGCAGTTCAAGTTCACATAGAACTATCCTTTAATTAGATGTAGTTTTAGAGACTATGCATACTGAATGTTTGCGTGGACATACAGAAGTGCCTCTGGCCCTCAGTCTCTCCTGGATGAATTCGTCCATGAGGTCACTGACATTAGGGTTGCTGCTGCCAGCATCGTTGTACATAGGCCTCATCTTTGGCGTCAGCTCATCTTTATTGGCTGAGACAACAGGCACAGAAAGGCACATTAGTATTTTACAGGGACCTCCCAAAAAGGGTGCAAACACAGATGACCTAGCAGAATGACAAGTACTAACTGACTCTCTCTTTGTAGTGGTGCCTGACTCTCTCTACAGCACTTGAATATAATTATGAATTAGTTTATTTGAGTTTGGGGACAGTGAGTAAATAAACACATTTTTCTTAAAGGACAATAGTGCCATTAAGTTTTTTTGCTCATGTTTTACATTCGCCTTTTTCATATCTTTTTTTTTTTTTTTTTTTACATAATGGCAATCTGTTCACATACAATTAATAATAAAATATATATTTGCTTCATATGTTTGGGGTGGGTAAGATGTTTTAATATTTTTAAATTAAGCTACAAAAATATAGTAAATTTCTGCAATTTAAAATAAATTTTATCATTTAGTTTAAAATGCAATTTATTCCTTTTTCTTATTTTTGTGAAAACTGTGATACATATTTTGTTCAGGATTCTTTGATTAATAGAATGTTCAAAAGAACACCATTTATTTGATAAAGAAACCTTTGTTAAATATAAACAACTTCACTGTAACCTTTTATCGATTTAATACGTGCTTATTGTACGTGCCCATTAAGTATTAATTTCTTTCAAAAATAAAACAAATAAATACATCGTACTGTCCCCAAACTTTTGAAGAGGAGTGAATGTTTTTCACATTATGGTAAAAATGTAATCTGTAAAATCAGCATGAAACCAAATAATCATGGATGTGATTCTTGAATCCATGTTAAACATTGACAAGACAGTAAAATAGTTTGTGGTGAAAAACTTGAGCGAATGAAACTCAGCACTATTGCCCTTTAAACACAACCAAAATCCTTTGACATTAAACTCATATAACACTAAACCAGAAAAATAACATACAGAAAAACAAAATCTTTAATGGAAGCCAACCACAAAACTGATTTCATCCAGTGAAGCGATGCAGTTACTCACAGTTCATGCAATCCCCAAACAGAGACAGACAGAAAGAGAGACAGAGCAAACCCTGGAAGTCCAAATCTAAGAGTTAGTGAGCCTTATGCTGACTGAGGTTAAAGTGAGACAGCAGTGAGTATGTTAGAGGAGCCACCCACAGCAAGACGAGGCAGCCTTCATCCCAAAGCAAAGGGTTAGGGAGCCACTGGTTAGCAACAAATTATACCAACATGGCAGCACAACATGGTGGGGTGGTGACTTTGGGCATTTGGATACTTCTAGAAGTCTGGTTAGTTTAGACTACAAGCTGTGTTTAAGTCACGAGGGCCCTAATAGCTTGTGCAACTGAACTGTCCACAGCCGTTCTAAGGTGATTCCTGCTACTACACTACAGGCAAGCCGGCAAGCTTTTAACACAGTACCACAAGACTTCAGCTTAGAAAACAGTGCTCTTTGAGAGTGATAGTGCTGCTCTCTACTGGCCATACAAAACACTGCAACTACACCAGATGTATACTGTTAAATTCTATCATCAGAAACTGTTCAAAAATGACAACAAAAAAAAGCCTCATAGTGGCGTGCAATATATATTGTCTACAATAATAACAATTGTTGTTTTAAAAATGTGCAAGCTAAAACTATTATGTCACTCACTTTACAAAAAACAATCAAAACGTGCCTTAAGAGTCCATGCATTCACTGCATTATGCAGTTAGAATGCCGACAAAAATAGTTCCAAATTGTCTGGAGCAGAACCATAGCACAATGTTTTTTTTATTGAATGAATTATGTTTATGAATGAATCATTTATATGACCGACTTATGGCTCTTTTTTACTTGTTTTTTTGTTCATAATTAAAGCATCATTAAAAATCTTTTAAATAATTTCATAATGTGTTATTTAAAAAAAAATAGTATTCTATAAACACATACAATTGTAATTGCAGAGTAAATGTATTCATGCTCTCTCTTCATACTTCATATATAGTATTCCTTTATTTAATCGCATTTGTCTCTATACACTTATGCATATATAGTCTGTGCAATCACACTATTGCACACTCCTGTCATATGACTAAGAAAGCCTATTTCATGGTGTGTTTTTTTTGTCATTTTTGAAGCCCTAGTTATCATTACAAAATAAAAATAAAAAAGGAATTAGGAAATTCCCCCTAAAAGATGAAAGCATTATCATTTATGGGTGCAATATTCAGTAAAATGATGTTAAGAATTAAAACACATAACATTAGGTTGTATTAAAGATCACTGTGTTTTATGAATGTGTCAGTGAGCTTGTGTGTGCATGTACATGTGTGAGAGATTGACAGAGGGCGGGGAGGTAGGCATGAGGTCGCATGCAGCATCCAGGGAAGAGGGGCAACAGAGATTAGGTCCCAGAAGCTTGAGGAGGAGGGGAAGCCGTCCCACAGGTAGGGGACCGATGGTCTTTTGGGAGTCTTTTTTTTTTTTTTTTTGGAATTGAGCTACTTTGAAAGAAAATACAAAAAGATGCTTCAATTCAATCCACATTCAGCAAAAATCAAACAGTCACAAGAAAAGAGAGAAAAAAAAAGGGAAAACGCATATGCGCTTTGGTCACATTTTTCATGTCTTCCATGTTGACATCGAGCCAACCGAGTCCTCACCTGATGTTTTTCTTCCAAAATAGCCCATAACGTGAGAGCACAGGTCCTTCAGGTGGGCCTCAGTGGCAGGCGCTTTGCTGTGATGCTGGGGCAACGCCGCCTGGGCCTTGGGTTTGGAGAGAGCGTGGACCATAGACTTATACACTCCGCCCAACAGCGCCACCTGCTGCTGCCGTGACGGGCTGCACCCTGACTCCTGAGACCTAGAGCGGGACCCCCGCGGGCGGAGTGTCGGGCGGCCAAGACGGCCGCGTCTAGCCCCGCTGATGGAGCCTCTATCCTGCTCGACCGCCTCGCAACAGGTGACCCCCTCCCCCACGCCCTTCACCGCTGCCCCGCTCGCCCCAACCGAGTGGCTGCTGAAGTGGCCGAGACGGCGGAGACGGGCCTTCCAGTGCGCCTCTTTGGGGTCCAGAGGGTTGTGAAACAGCACAGACTCTGTGGATGGGCGGAAGCTGACGTGGACACCACCGCTGTGGCGTTTTTTGGGGTCCAGATGGGATAGCTTGGGCCTCGGTGCAACCTGGGAAGCCTGCGGACTAAGCTCGCTCTCGCTAGCCCTGTCCGTAGCGTTCTGCCGGTGTAGCTGCATGACTTTGTTGCCCTCTGCTGGCTGCGTACTAACACTTAAATCCCAATCACATTCTTCTAAGCACTCGTAAAAACTTTTCTCACTCTGCTCCATCTCTTTATCCCATTCTAGCGCCCAATCCCCACTTCCCCCAAACTGCACCTGCCTGTTATCTACACCTGCTTCCACTTTCACATCCTCCTTGCTACGAATCTCTCTAAAAGTGCTGAAGACATCCTCTTCCCCTTCTCCCTGGATCTGATTGGTCGAGGCCGCAGCTGGACAGGACCAATCAGGGATAAAGGGGGGTTGCTGCCCTGGCATCTGGCAGAGATGGTCATAGATGCTTTCGCCCACCTCCAGGGATGCCTGGCTGTCGGGGGGGTGGTGTGGGTCAGTAAGCTGGTGTGGGGTCGGGGAACTGTGGGGGGACTCAGAGGTGGTGGTGGTAAAGTGGGAGGAGTGAGAGGGACTGTCAGAGACAGGAAGTGCACCTTTGACCCGTTCTGCGATGAAGGGTTCCATGATGTCAGAGGCGCTGCTGCTGCGGGGGAGCGGAGGCTGCTCCAGCTCACCGGAGGCGGAAAACACCTCAAACGATGGGGTTTCCTCACTTTGAGAGCAGTGGCGGATCCGCGACCCGTGCTGGACAATGGGAGGCTCCTCCAGGTCTGTACACGAACAGATTTGTATCGATCAGTACGTTTAAAGATGCAAGTGTGTTTATTCAAGAATATGGTCAGTAATATTATCTTAAAGACACAAGTTAACATTTTAAGTCTTAAAATTTTAGATACCTAAGAGGTGATGAAAAGACCTAGAAAGTATTATCATATTAACTGACCAGTGGCCACATTTTACATGCAAAAAAACACATGCATACATAAAACAATTAAATCTAATGAAATTTAAAAAAATAATCTCAAAGGTAAATGAAACACATAAGATCACAAGCAAAAAGAAAGCTAATCACTTTAAAAGACACATAAATGAATGCTTCCATTTTGACATTCTCCAAGTTGTTCTAGATAAATATTATGATCATGAAATGCAGACAAAGGTAAATCCTGTAGAGGGTATTTTTCTCAAAAGTTCTGGGTGTGAAGAGGGATTATATTGGATGAATAATAGTGATGCAAGAAGGATACTACTGTAGCTTTTCAAAGACGAGGAAAAGAAACCAGTACAGATGCAAACGCACACATGCAGAACTCAATATTTCTGTTGGGTGAAGTGCACACAAAGAAATGTCTGGGTCATATTCCACCCCAAAATCAAATGAAAAGGTTGATTTAACATGGATGAATTTCATATCCTGAACTAACAAAGAATAAGCTTTAACTTGCATTATTATAAGCTGTAAATTGATAATTTTCACACATATTAATAGATGTTTTAAGTTAAAACTCAAATTTAACTAATGAATTTACATTAATGTACAATTAAAAGGGTATATTAAGAAATTAACATTAAATCTAGACTAATAAATGTTACAAATTTTATCTATCGTTAAGTTTGATAACTACTACATTAACTATTGTTAACAAATTGCACCCTACTGTAAAATTGTACCAATATTATTTAAAATTTTTATACTATTTCTAGCCAAAAAATAAAATATAAATGGCAAAAATAGGATAAAAATGCATTTTTATTTCAGCAAAAGATTATTTATTTTCTATTCTTTTGAATTTGTGGATCAATTCCAAAACATTGACCAAAACATTTCTTAACATTTGTCTTGAGATTCATCTTGTCAGAAAGCATCTGCATCAATGCATGAGGCTTCAAAGCAATGATGAATGAGAAGGAAATCTTGCACATTAAACACAAAAAACTCATTCAGGTCTATTAAATGAAAATTACTATACACATAGAACACACAGGCAGGGGACGCTAACTAGAGGAAGTGTGCACACATTCATATACATGCACATCCATAGGCCAGGATGCAGTCAGAGGAGAGAGTGCCGATACGGGCGTAGAGGGCTCTACCTGACAGCTCGTCAGCTAGGGGAGTGAGGACAGAATCAGGCAGTAGAGGGTGTACGGGTTGGATCAGGACAGGTGCGCTTTTAGCACTGCGGATAAAGGCTGAGGACAGCAGACTGTCCCCCGTAGAGCAACTACGCAGAGCTATAGACCGCGCACACACCCAGAAAGAGAAAAAGAGAAGAACGACAAGAAGACGGAGAGTGTGAGAGAGAAAGGGAAATGGGGCAGAGAGAGATAAGGAGTGATGGAGGGACACAGGAGAAGTTAGGGAAGAGAAAGACATGATGGAGAGAGAGAAAAAGAGAAAGTGATGGCAGAAAGCAGTGAACATTACAAACAAGAGGTAAAGAATTGACCTTCTCAGTGCATATCAGATTAGCACTGACATACACATCAACATCATGTCACTGGCAAATCTAGATTGTGAAGTTTATAGGAGAAACATGACGTGTTAAAGTCATTCCATCTTGTTTTGGATGAATCACATGGCAGTGTTTTTTTAGCCTAAGGCTGCATTCCCCTTTACATACTATGTGTGTACTATGTTGTCTGCTAGATTAGGTGTTAGGTGACATATATTAAGGTATTAATATTACATAATATAAATTTACATCATCACAATGCTATGCAGTACATACACAACTATTCAAAAGTTTGGGATCAGTAGGATTTATTTATTTGAAGAAAAGACTTTTATTCAGTAAGGATGCATCAAGTTAATCAGAAAGTTAAAGACACTTTAATGTTACAAAAGATTTCTATTTCAAACAAATGCTGTTCTTTTGGACTTTGTATTTACCAGCCTGAAAAAATGCATTACAAAAATATTAAGCAGCACATCTGTGTTCAACATTGATGATAATCATAAGAAATGTTTCTTAAGCAGCAAAGCAGCAGTGATTTTTGAAGGATCATGTGATACTGAAGACTGGAGTAATGATGCTGAAATTTCTGCTTTGACATCTCAAGAATAAATTATGTTAATATATATTATATTAGATATTAAGAGACTTATTTAAAAAACATTTTAAAAATCTTAGCAACCCCAAACCTTTGAACAGTAGTGTATTATTGTACATCAGTGCATGCTTTATGGGTTAATATTACCCACAAGGCTCGCACTATAAATAAGGAGTCTGTGAGTTATTCAGTAATGAGTTTAACTCGAAGCTAATGCACAATGTATGCAATAGAGTATATGGTATCAAAAGCAATTGTATTATATTATACTATCATAATTTACTAAAAAAAGTGTCATACTGACAAAAAAAGTGCATGCCAAGTATGCAAATTGTGATGTAATAAATCCAGCCATTTCAACAGAAATCCACTCGATCTGAAATATTTTCCAGAGCAAATTTTGCTATAGGTTCAAGTTATTTACGCGAATACACTATGTTGAAAAGCTGCTTGGTTTGAAAGTGATATCTGTTTAAGCGGTGCTTCAAACTTCTCTACACTATTGATAACAGACATTTTTGCCCACCAAATTTTGCCGAAATTACACTAATGTGACTGCACCTTAAGAAAGGACATCGTTTAACACAATCATGTTCTCTCCTTCAAAATATCTTCATCTTTGCCTTTCTTAACCAGGATAACAGAGTAATGCAGATAAAAACATAAGCAAAGGTTGCACAATTTAAAACAACCTAAAATAGGTTTAAACTGACAGGAAGAGAGGACAAAAAGGGTTTGAAACACTCACCCACTGTCTTCTGTCTGACGATGCTTCTGGCCTTCTCAATGCCTGGTGAGCCAGCAGTGGTAGCGCTGCGCTGTCTCATGGCAGCAGCCTGGCCTGGTGGGTCTCGACTCCAGCCTTTGGAGAACGACCTATCCACAGTGATTTTCTGGCACTCATGGGCGCCACCTAGAGGTAGCAGGGACAAATGTATCATGTATACGCATGATAGTGAAGCTGGTATGAGAGCTTTTGCATGTTGTGCAACTACCTCCATCTGTGTACAAGCATTAAAAGTATTCATTGTGATTTAGTATTTTTGTAAAAACTCACCTTTGCCTTTGTGTTTTTTCTGTTTCTGCTCACTGAGCTTGTCCAGGGGCAGCTCGTTCAGGTCCAGGCTGTAAAGGTTGCGTGCTAGTACCTTGGTAAGTGTCTCCATGGTGAGGGACCACTCAGTGACCAGCTCCTCCCAGCAGGTGAGAGATGAGAGTACAGACAGCAGGTCATCCCACAACTCCCGAGAGACGTACACATTCAGATTCCCTTTGATCCAGGCCACAATCAGAGTCTGAACAGGAAGACAGACCAATCAGAGTATGGACTACATCAGACACTTAAACATATTAACTAGAAGTTATTTTAATTAATTATTAATCAAGAAATTTATTTCATTAATTTAATTAATTATTATTTTAGTTCATTATTTATATATTATATAGTATTTCATAATATTCTAAAATAGCTTTTATTTTTATATTTTCCGTTTTAATTATAGATTAAGTTTTAGTAATTTATACATTTTTTATTTAAAAAGCTAACTGCTGTGGTATTTTAGAGGGTGGTACCTGAAAAATGGCCCCAGCCAAACGGCCCGATAAAGTGTTACTCTTCTTCCCATGAGGCATAATAGATGGAGGCCTCTTCATCACACACTCAGTTACTCTTAGCAACATCAGCAAGATCTGCTCCCTGTGACGGACACAAATACAATCAAGATGAGCACATATTACAAGCAGACACTTGAGACCAGAGTAATGAAGTGCAATGTCATGGTCATACCAGGTCTTCTGGTTCATGGTTTCATGCATGACCAGACTGCGGTAAATATTGAGCACACGCTTGCACATGTCAACATGCTCTTCCAGAAGTGACTTCAGCTCATTGGCTGCCTCCAGAAGGAAGACGTTGGAGGAGTTGGTGATGAAAACCTGTAAGAAAAAAAAGATTGTAGTGGTGAACTGAGACTGGAAGGAGAAATGTTTCACAAACCTTTCCACGAACTGAACTCTGCTTCAACCAAAAAATAAAATAAAATAAACAGCCAGTTATTTGTGTAGGGTTTGAACCTACAATCTTTCAGTTTCCAGACTAGTTCGTAAACTACCTGTACACCGACACCTAAACTTACCTGTAGTGTGGCCTGGACACCAGCATGGACATTATACTCCAATACCTCAGAATCACAGGATTTACTCCCAGAATTCCTACTACACCAATTAGGGTTTCGATTGTGAACGGACACTGTGAGCCCAATATCCTACACACAAAACAGAACAGACATTGACTGGTAAACAACAGCAGTACAGTATTAATAACAGATAATTGCTTAGATGGTCAATATAAAAAGAGATGCTCACATCTCTTTTTATATTGAAAAAAAATCTCACACTAAAATTCCAATGTTGTTTTCAATGTACTATAATATATTATAATATAATATTATAGACAGTAAAAAAGTTGGTGACTTTATTACTACAGTGAACCATTTAATCCTGTGTTTTTTTATTAATACATACATACAGTAAATAAATACTTACTATTTTTATACATTTCATTTAATACTTCAGAAACTTGGCTTAGAAAAGGTGCACACATTTTGAATTGGGAAAAAATAATCCTTGATATAAGCTTCTTACATCAATTTAGCCAGACGGAAGCCAATTATTCAAAAAAGTGGATATTAGCCAATACCACCGCTGATATGCACTGGTGTAAAAAAAACAGGGACCAAGCTGTTGTGCAGGCTGACTCAGCGTGTAATAACTGCCTTTGCATTCCTCTGTTGTCAACTTCAGAGACACCTACCACCTCCTCTTTATCAGTTCTCTGCTCGTGGGTGGAGTCCAGCTGGCCTGGGAATCGGTCTTCCTCTGGCTCTCTCATAAACACAGGTTTATCCTGCTGAGAGATCCACTCTTGATACACCCGCACCACCTTACGCATGGCTGCAGCCTCACACATGGGCAGCAGAAACGCCTACAAAAATATAATACACTCTTATACTCACAGACAGAATCAGTGTACAGATAGTATATGCTTGGAGGTATCAGTGACTAAAGAGGTCACAACAAAAAATGGCTTTTGTACGCATCTAGTGCACCATTTTGAACAGGGCCTTTGAGATCTTCAGAATATGGGCCATTACAATCCTTATTCATGTTTAACAATTCTCGCACATAGCAGTTCCTCTTTGTGAACTCCAATCACTCTAGGACAAAGAAGTCCCTGATCAGAACAATCAACCTCTCTCATTACAACTTCTTCAAAACGTGCCAAACTTCTTCCTCTTTCAATGACATTTAGATTTGCTGAAGTCCCTTTGTTCCTCATGATAGAATTACCTGTCGAAAGATCTCAGTGATAAAGTTGACATTGGTTCTAGAGGAGCACAGGACCCGGCGCACCACCTCAATGTCAGTGAGGTGTTCTTCGTCCATGCTGCAGAGGCTGGAGGAGCTGGGCTCTCTCTCCGTCAGGGTGCTGGTGTTGGAGTGTGACTGCTCCGGCTCGCCAGCTCCACCCCCATCCAGACCATCTGGTCTCAGGCCGCCATTCTCCCCTCGGGCAGCCAGGCCCGCCGCTGCTCTCTGAAACAGCAGCATCATTGCATAAATATTCAACCCGTTAAATGGCGTTGAGACAACACTAGGAGCTACCTGGGATTAAATGTGTAGCTCAGCAAGACTTTAAACTACAACCTCCCGGTTTCCAGTCCAGACCTTAGAGGGGTTGGTTCACCCAAAAATGAAAATTCTGTCATCATTTACTCACCCTCAGGCTTTTACTTAAATATAAACATATATACAAGGAGTAAATTACATATGTTAAATGCTAAATGCTTACATATGGTAAAATCACATGCTAGAAAACTTTTTCTTTTGCAACATGCATGCACATTTGAGCTTAGTTTACCATATATGATGTGCTCTGTGTGTGTTGATCATTGTTTAGATATAAATAAATGCCTAAATTAAATCTGTTCATCACATGAAGCAAATGCATCTCTTCACAAGTCTTGGACTAAAGTGCTTGATTCATAAGGATTTGTTTTTATAAAGGCCTTTATGGACCTTATGGAAGTTTTGATAACCTGTAGATTTTCATTTTTGGATGAACTATCCCTTTTAAAAGTAACGCCAACCCTAAAGCTACATTAAACACCATTACTGCATCATACATGTGAAGATCTGCGTGTTGCTACCTGGATGTTCTTTGGCACATTTTCTCCTTCCATGCCAGGGATGTGTGTTCCTGTGTTTGACCGCGGCTCCAGCCAGAAGGAGACCAGCCAGCGGATAAATATGACTCTGGCATTGAGGAAGTTCTCTTTAGTGCAGTACAGGGCTTCATTGGTCTCTGGGTCTCTTTTTACAACTATGTAGTAAGGCTTTGGTCTCATGGGTGGAACCTCTATTATAAAACAGGATACAAATCCAAATTAGACATCTTATCATCCTAAGCAATTATAATGGGCTAAATAGTTCCTCAAAAACAAGGAGAAATAAAACTTAGGTTTGCTTTGACATAAAGGATGATCATTAACTCTTACCCAGAATAGGATTGTACAAACTGGTCTCCTTGGAGAAGTTGGGGAAAATATGGGGCAGGTAATACTTTTTGAAATTGGCGAACAAGAAGGCAAACCCCTTCTCGTGGTTCTCCTTGCACTTCCACTCTAGACTTTTGGCCTGTAGGCAGACAGAACACACATGGAAAGCTGAGCACATACACAGCAGCTGGGACAGAACAGCCTGTTTGTGTTTGGTGGAGAACAGTGGGGTTGGTGGAGGCAGGCAGTGCGTGGTGCTGTTGTTTATGTTAGAGAGGGTGTGAAGCAGAGCAGCCGTTACAGCGCCAGGGAAACACACCGCTGCATCAAGGGTATCTGGCAAATGCATGCAGATCTGGGGTCAGTGGCATGTAAGTTTGGTTTCCGCAGCTTTAGAGTTGGGTCTGCGCCAGCCGTGTTAGCATCAGCAGTGTTAGTAGGAGGAGGGGAGTACCTGGTTTACCATGTATTTTAGCAGAGCCTCCAGGAAGTAGCCAGTTAGATCCTCCTGGGATTTGTCTCCTGACTGGGGCGGCACCAGGGGACTGATCTCCTCTGGGGTCACTTGAGCTGCAGAAATTGACAAAAATATGTTTACTTTGAAGATACTTAACACAAATCTTCCTGCACAGTCCACACAAAACATTTATTGAAGCTAAACTGCAGAACTTAGTCCTTCAGAATTAGTTGTGGTTATGATATCACAACGAGCCAGTGTTGTTATTTATTAACAACTAAAACTATTACAAATAAATTGGCAATCTAATCAATCTAATGCAAAATTAAATTTAAATATTTGTTAAAAATATAAATGAATATTAGAAACCTTGCTCTGGCAACTAACAGATAATAAGTACTAAAATTATAATTAAATAACTAAAATAAAAAATAAATTTAAGCTAAATAGAAAAAATTAAAACTAGAAAAAAATACAAAAGCACACAGTAAACTTTAAAATGAAATTGAAATTAAAACAAATAATTTGAAACATTAATGAACATTTTAATATAGCCAACAAAGGTCATTTAAATAAGTCTTAAAGCTACAGAGGCAAAAAACATCCCGTTTAATTTTAAATGTCAGAGAAAGGATGGAAAATAGTCATGAAAAATGAAATTGACTATTTTGGTGAGAGAAATCTTGAATAACATTAAACGTCCTTTAGAGACTAAATAAAAATACAACAAAAGTGTAAAAAGATACATAAGATGTGAGAGACTGCAAACAAACACTCACGCTCCTGAAGGTTAAGGGGAGGGCTGATCAGATTATCCAGGGTTCGAGGGCCTAGCTCGGACTGTGGTGCAGGGAATCCTGGGATTAGACAGGCGAAGATCCAGAGCTGCTCTCTCAGAGCGTTGTGCTGCAGAGCCTGCATCCACAGAAGGAAGAGACGCACCCCTTCCCTCCGGATCTATACACCAAACATTCAAACACATTATTGGTTAAAATTATTTTTAGCAGCCCTCAAATCCATGGTTATACCCTTAATAACATGTACTGAATAGTTATGCACTCGAAGACAAAACCTTGAGATTTTTTACCTTTAGGGAGTTTCCAGTGTGTAGCAGTTTCTTCAGAATGAGACCTATGAAGCAACACAGTAGTTTAATCTGTGGAACAAATTCATAGTTTATAAATGAGCTGGTTTACTAGACAATTCAGGAAAACATGTTTGCTCTGGTCTCTTGCTTATAATCTGTCAGTGATGTTTATTTGTTTGTATGGAATGTGGGGTTATTAAGAAAAGAGCAAAGTAAAATAAATCTGAAAATCCTTTGTTATTGTTTTTGTCACATATTGTTTATCTCACTGATGATGGACTGTAATGTCAGAGTTCTCGGTCAGATCTGGGTGTTTCTGGGCCCCAGGTCCTTGGCATTCTCTGTGTTTATCTTGGTGGTCTGTGTATCCTTCTGCTAAAAGACTTCAGAGCAGAGGAAAAGGAGAGACCACCGGACAATACAAGATCTTAAGACCACCCCAACCAGGCACAAAGTATCATCATCAGATCTCTTCCATGTTAATTTGAGTTAACTATATGTGACTTGGTTTCTGTTTTAGCTCCATCTATAGCGAAAGCTCATTAGTCCAAAGCCACACTCCATTTACACTACCGTTCAAAAGTCTGGGGTCAGGTATATATATATATGATAACAATAAGAAATGTTTCTTGAGTAGCAAATCAGCATATTAGAATGATTTTTGAAGGATCATGTGAAAATTCAGCTTTGCATCACAGGAATAAATTACATTTTGAAATATATTCACATAGAAAACAGCTCTTTTAAATTGTAAAACTATTTCACAATATTACTGTTTCTACTGTATTTTCAATCAAATAAATGCAGGCTTGGGGATAAGACACTTCTTTCAAAAATCGTATCTGTCGGCGGCGCACCAACATATAGCGGCGTTGTGCTACGGGTTTCCCCGAGTTCGAATCCCGGCTTGAGGACCTTTCCCAATCCTGCCTGCCCCTCTCTATCCCAGTTCGCGTCCCAGTCTACACTGTCCAGTCATAATAAAGGCAAAAACACCCCAAAAAATAAATAAAAAAATTGGTATTTACCCCTAACTTTTAAACAGCAGCATTTACAAAAGTAGAAATGTTCACCTATGCTGTGGAACTGCCATCTTCCTTGTATTCGCTCTGGTAACAGCTGTAGGATTTTCTGCAAGGTAAGCACATGGATTTGACTACAGACATGCCTTTATATATACTCATGTTAGCACATGCATTTAAACAACTCAATGTAACAAGAGATGAAAAAATGTTTTGAGTGTAGCACAATTTTATATTTCAAAACAGATGAACAGATTTGTGCAAACACGCATTACTGGACTTCCTTGTGATAACAGGCTGGGATGATGCAATAGCTCTCCGACACGCAGACATCACGCCTGTCTCATCATGACGGGGCATCTAAAGTGTCTCCAGCCTTCACCATTACAAACAGCCCATAGGGGCATACCAGGTGATCAAAAGCTAAAGCGTGACTCATAAGAAGCATTTAGGGTGTGGTAAAGAACACCTGTTTTCTGTGTGCAAGACTCACAGTTATCTGTCAGGTGCACGTCAATTTACTAATGAAACGGATGCCTCAGTAAATATGAACTTAGTGGATCACGTAACAGTGCGAACAGTCATATTGTGCCAGATGTATGTGAATGAGAGTTGAGACAGGAGAGAGCATCACAATGAAATCTGATGAGGTTGAACTAATTTGTTTAAATAGCCATCAATGATTATCTATATTTCTTACCTCAAAAATAAAAATAATTGAATCAAGCTCTTCTCGTTGAGATTTGTGACCTGTAGGGAAAAAAAAACAAACACAAAACATACTGAACGTCAACAAGGGATCACAGAAACCCACAGGGCTGCTATTAATAGTTCAACAAACAAGGATTACATATCTCTGCTGGAAACACGGGACACTCAACATGTGGCATCAGGACCAGGAGCTCAAAACAATCTTTTTAAGTAAATTTTATTGAAAGATGCACAACTGTTAAGTAAAGCAAGAGAACAATTTTTTGGTTTTCAAGATTTTATAAATTTAAGCTGGCATGTTTATAAACCCTATCTATTTTCAAAATGCAAGTTATGTGTCTTATTGTGAACAATTCATTCTCATATATAGTTTATTATTTGTTTTGTAGACCTTGTCACTTTTAATCAAAATGACTTGATATTCTAAAATGACAGACTTTTACCTGGTGACTTATGTCATCCTTTTGTCCACTTAAATCTGCCTTTCTTCCACACAGACTAAGCTCGCATCTGATCTGCTTTCATTCAATCAAGAACCAGTGGATAAAACCAAGATCTCATCTTATATGTTTTTCTTTTTCAATAATGCATTTCACTGAGATAGTTATCACAAAACAGAAGAAAATTTCTGACATTACTATCATTTCATTGCAACCTTAAGAACCTACTCTATGCAAAAAACATGAACACTGGCACTTCCAGATACAGAAGCTAGATTTCACATGTCACTGAATTAAGAATTGCATCAGAAATTAATTGATAATGCAGTTCAAATGTTGTCAATGCAAGCTAGGTCCTCCTATAGTTATCTTTTTCTTTCAGGGGTGTACAGTATTCCAGAAAGCACGGTTAACTTACCTTCAGTTAAACCCTGAACTTTGGGTTGATTAACCCCAAACCTTGCTTACTCGAGGTATGTGGTTCCAAAAACGCGTCCGGGATTAAGTTAATTCAACTCAGAGTATGTTCCTGGTTAAGACTCAAGACAATCTCAACAGAGCGACGAATCGACGAGTCACTATGGAAACGGGCGCTAAGACAAATCGTTTACATGCTTAGTGCATATCGCCACCTAATTGATGGTTGTGTAATCATTTTTTCCCCCCCGTTTAATCTTAAATCCTTGAGAATATGACTTATATTGAACTAACCCTGGAACATAACCTGCACCAGAGCAGGTTATCTTCAGAGAGCAAGTTATTATGGTTACTTACATACCCTAAAAGTAACCTCTGATTTTGGAACCGAAAGCCGAGTTTATCCTCTCGCTTATCCTCAAACTTACCCGTTTATGTCACATAACCTGCTTTCTGGAATAAACCCCAGGACAGCTACTGTAATGGTGGTACAACAAAGACTGAAAAAAGTCTTGCTGAACAAGTTAGTTAAACTTAAACTCTCAAGGTTTCTAGCCAACTATCTGAATAATAACATATCTGTTTTTATTGGCACAAAGAGTAAGACAAGAACGCATATTAAGTAAGTGGCAAAAGTTAAAGCACCAAATCCATTCCACCTCTCTCACCCTTTCTGTCCTGTCCACATTTGAGTGTCCTGTAAAATAAAGGCAAACTACCTAAAAGAATTTAATTATAAAGAAAGTATGTGGGGGGGACTGGGAAAAATGCTTGTAGACAGCAATCTGAACAACCTGAACCGTAGCTGCAACAGAACAAGATGAAATGTTAAGACATCAAATGAGAGGTCAAAGGCAGTGAGCAGCTCTCTGAATACTCAATGAGCAACTGTGCAGTGTTCCGAGACACTGGCTGCACTCTCTGTGCACTATAATGAGCCTGTGTGACCGGACATGGCTAACAGGGGACTGGCTAATTTTCGTCATAAGCCATTTCATGGAAACTTGCTCATTAACACTGTGACTTCTCAATGTGTGTTTGCTGAGAGCACACAATGAGAAGGCCAGCTGAAAAACAACGCAATCGAAACCTGAAAAACATTAAACTAACATACAACAGTGCAGAGAACATTCTCATGAGACAGTGGGTGAGAGATAAAATGAGGCGCCGCAGGTCTTACCTTTCTGTTTCAGGTTAACCTCGATGGTGACGAAGTTTTCAAAGAACACATAGTAGATGTGGGAGTAATTCTGCTCGAAGAGGTGTTTGAGTTCAGCAGGCTCCGCATTTTCTACAAAAACAAAAAACAATGAATCAACTAGTGATTTTAGCAGATGATTACTTTTGTAGAGTTGTACAATTTAAAACTGAATGATTTGCCAATACTTTAGTGTGCAATCAGTCAACACTGACAAAAACTCTCGGAGAAGTTTTGTCTCGTTTTGTCTAGATGCCAAGAACCCCCAAATATGATGATCCCACTGCAATGGACCCCACTGAATAAATGTAAAGGCAGGTACATATTTTCATGCATAACAGTCCATTTATACTGTGTGTGATAAAAATATTAAGAGTGTTATTAAGCCAACATTATCTGGAATTTTTTATTCATATAAATATAGAATTTTTTTTAATTCACAAATTCTATTTATGCAGCACTTTTCACGGTAAATATGACTCTCGATGGTTTTTACAGAGAACCATGTCCTACAAACTGCAATGAACAAGATAAAGACAACAGCAAGAGAAGAACCTCTACAAACGTACACAAATGCCCACTTGTTGCTGTTTTCCTTCACTATCTGATCCAACTCGTGCTTAATATCTTAAGCGTGGCTTAATTACAATGTTAGTTTTATGAAGAAAAGCATGCAAAATAAATGCATACTTTATATTAATCTACAAACCAAATTTCATGCATTTATGCATAAACTTTTAGATCAAAAGATCTCCAAGATCTTGAGAAAAAAATATTAGGCCCATGTCATTGTGTACAGTGTAAAATGCCCCTTTATGCTTTGTCTCTCTTTCATGAACACAATCTGTCCAGCTTCAGCTTTGTCTCTTTCAGAAATCAGGATGTGAGCAGGTCTCTTTACTGATGCTGAAGTCTATTGCAAGCCGCAACCCAGCAACACAAGTCAATATTTGTGCTTTAAAGCTCCTCCACGCAGTCCAGCTCGACTCATCACCCCTGATGCAGCTGGTCCTGGTCGCACGCTCACGCAGCATCCAGAGACCTCAGTCAAGTGCCCGCTCCAGTCTGTTTATAGATCTGGGAGCCAGCATGAACACCAGAGCCAACACAGAGACCTGGTCCAGATAAACGCTGATAAATATTCAGACCAAGGGTTACTTATGCCATCACGGAGACAGCATAAGCAGTTGAGGAGTCATACTTGTTCAGCAAATCACTTTGGGATACTAGAAATACTGTGAGAGTAAAAATACTGTTTGAACTTCTCAAAATGATTCACTCTTGCCTTCAACCCACAGAATGAGGATTGTCTTTTAAAAAGAGAATACAAGGAAAACAGAAAGAAATAGGAAACATACTGTACAAGAAAGCATGCACAATTGCACACTTTTTTATTGCCATTTTCAAAACCTGATGTTTTTATTAGGGCTACGAACTACGGCTCTGTGTATTAAGAATGGAGATTTATTACTAATCACAGAACCAGCTTTACTGACGAGATGCGCATAACAATCGCATGCGATATATCGTGCAGCCCTAGTTTTTATTAATGCATTTTTTTTCATGTCGCTTTCAAAAACACCCTATTTATAAGTGCATTATTAGTGATGTGCAAATAAAACAAAATATAATTTTTTACATACACATTACTAAACTCATTCCTTTTGTTTTTGGCTTATTTTTTTTATAGTAATTGACAACATTATTATATAGGGATGTGAAAAATAATAATAATGCTATAAAATATACTATTTCTAAATAAACATTAATAATAATATATTAAAGTTATTTTTTATTTAGAAACCATTTGAACTAGGGGTGGGCGATATGGGAAAAATATCATATCACGATTTTTTATAGAAATATCACGATTCACGGTTTTTATCACGATTCTTTGTTAGTTTTACTATTTTGGTTTTACAAGTTGTCTGAGCATTACAGCCAAACTAGAAAGACAAAGATGCATGGCAGATATTTAGGCCAAAGTGGGCGAAGATAAAAAATCTTTGTCATTATTTTATTTTTCTTATTAAAAAATAAGAACAAAGATACACATTACAAATACACATAATATACAAATAAAACAAACAGTGCTTTATTTTCAGGTACAATAGGTGTATTTAGCAGAGTATTCAATGAAATTGAATGAACAAATATCAAAATAAAACACTAGATAGACTGATTCCTAAAGCAACTGTATTAAAGTTTTTCAGTCAAGAATAGTGAGTGATTTTTCTCTTTTGCGTTTTGTTGTTTTGTTAACGTTAAATGAATAGTTCCCCCACAAATTAATATTCTGTCATCTGTCTGTCAATTCTGTCATAATGTTGTATTTTTATATCATCATTTACTCAAAAGTTGTTTTAAACCTGAATGAGTTTCTTTCTTCTGCTGAACATTTATAAATGCTATTTTGAAGAAGGTGGAAAACCAAACAGTTGCTGGTCCTCAGTGACTTCCATAGGATTTTTCTTTCCTACTATCAAAGTCAATGTGGACCAGCAACTGTTTGGTTTTCCACTGAGTAAATAATGACAGAAATTTAATTTTAGGGTGAACTATCCCTTTAATGACAGTCGGCAGCATGTTTAGTGTCCTGTCCCTTTAAGAGCTGCACGCATCTAACAGGCACGCATCCGTTTCTCTCTTAACTATTTACTTTCATTTTAGAGATAACCAACTCAGTCTGTATGTAAACCTTGTGTGTTTTGACAGTATTAGCGCAAAAGATAAGTTAGTTGAGTAATCAGGCGCTGTTAGACAGGCTTTTTAGTGTGTGCTTCAGGTGTATGCGCTCAGAAAAAGCACACGTCAGACCAGCGCGCGAATTAAACATTTAACCAGCAAGGCTTGTGTGCAAATAATGTACTTTTGCGATCATGAATAAGTGCAGTGTCCTGTCAGAGTAACTCTACTGCTGTATGTCGTGTTGTACAGTATATAGAGACGGAGGAGCCAGAACTGTATTTGACAGAATGTGTGCTGTAGCGCGATACTACGATATTTCTTAAAAAGCAGATCGTGGAGACATTTTTATCGTCCACGATCAAAAATCGTCATATCGCACACCCCTAATTTGAACTTTGATTTATTAATAATTTGATCTCTTTGGGTATCCTCACAATGTCCATCCCTTATTCAACCTGACAATGACTAACAGTGCAGTAGTGAACCAGAGCCCTACGAATTTTACAGATTGTGATGTATTTCAAAAATCTTTGAGAACAGACAGACGGAGGGGAATTTTGGCTGAAACTGCACAACATGAGAAAGAACAGACCAACGGATGGTGCTACACTGGCTGTCGGAAATATTTGTGATCTAAAATAGAACACAGCAGCGAGCCCAAGTGCCTGACGGTGTATTAGAATCACTCAAAGATAATGGCCCTACTCTTTAAAGATGAATTGAACGCCAAGAAAAGAACAACGCCACAGATGCTCCCAAACTGTCAATCTCAAAGAATGCACAATGTATGAGGGTGCATAACTAAATACAATCCTATTGATGCCAGGATGTTGCCATGTGGTTACTAGGTAGACACTTTCTAACCAAAGAAAAAAGAATGTAAGTCTTTTTTATGAGATACTTTTATTATCCATAATACAAATGGTGCAGGTCAAAGTACATGCACTTTTTTAGTTTGTTCAAATCTCTAACCCTATGTATGTGCAGTAGTAATGTGCAGTAGTAATAGTGATGCAGTCATTTCAATATCGGAATCAATCAACCTAAAGATCTGTGGTAGTTCACAAGTTATTGAGTGTGCGGCAATCTGTTGAGAGGCCATTTAACGATTGACTTCACATAAAATATGACTGTTGTTCACATCAGCAATTCTCAAGCCCAGCATGCTAAGGATGCCGATTGATCTAGTGCACAGAAAGGCTAATGTGATGCAGAACTTCAACAGACTACAGTCTGAACTAAATACACATTATATTCACAAGTTCACACAGTTCAAACAGTCCAACTCGCATTCAAATAACAGGTAGTTCTTAAAATCTCAAACAGTGTGTTTCCTATGAGAGCAATTTCGCTGCAAACACACCCATCCGTTTATTTAGGCTACACTTCACTTCCTCAGGTCCCCCAATGCACAATAGCTTTTGTGCACAGGGTCTGATCTAGGCCACAATAAGTGAAATGAATAGTGTTTCATATGTGAATGTCGAGCTTATCTTTTTATAGAGAAAAACCAAAATGGACCAAACATAATACAAATTCCCCGTTGCTGTAAATTCAGGGTGGAATCAGCAGTGACATGGTGATACAACATTAAATCAATATCTGGGTCATGATACCATAATATTTAACAATTCTTCATGTTTAATGCATTCAAACTTATATGTAATCTTTTTCACACTCTTTGGTGATTTGTGAAGGTACATTATTGTTCAAAACTAAGATTTTATTCAGAAATTAATACTTAACATTCTGTTCAAGAAAGAACAGTAAAAAAATATATCCTCGTTTCCATAAACTCCATAAACTTAAGCAGAACAATGTTTTCAACACTGATAATAACAATTAAAATGATTTTCGATAACCAAATCAACATAATGTACAGCGCTCTCTCCACCCTCAATACCACGACTGAGGTGCCCTTGAGCAAGGAACCGAACCCCCAACTGCTCCCCGGGTGCTGCAGCATAAATGGCTGCCGGGTGTGTGTTCACGGTGTGTGTGTGTGTGTGCACTTTGGATGGGTAAATGCAGAGCACAAATTCTGAGTATGGGTCACCATACTTGGCCGTATGTCACTTCACTCACTCTTTATTAGAATGATTTCTGAAGGATCATGTGACACTGAAGACTGTAGTAATGGCTGCTGAAAATTCAGCTTTGCATCACAGAAATAAATTACATTTTAATATGCATTAATATAAGACCCTGTTATATTAATTTGTAATAATTTGTCAAATTTTACTTTTTTTTTTTTTTGTATTTTTAATAATTAAAGTAATTGCAGAATTATTTTCAAAACATTGAAAAAAAAATAAAAAAATCAAATCTTACCAAGCCCAGACTTTTAAACAGTAGTGTATATTAAGCAATTTTTTTTTAAATAAAATATACATGTAAAAAATATTACTCAAAAGTGTTACTATCAAACAATCACAGACACAATGACATTTTAACAATTCCCGTTTCTCTGTGATGGCAGCAGTTTCCTTGCCGTTCATAGTAACATCACATAGTTTTCAGTTTCTAAACAATCATCAGCGTAACACAATGGCAACAGGAAGCCAGATAACACCACAGAAAGCAATTCAGGAAACGGGGTCGTGATTGGACAGTAACCACTCCAGGGCAGGCCAACATCTCAAACAGGACTCTTTAACCACGGACACCGCACCTTCACTAAAGAATCTGCCATGTTACATAAAGCATCCTCATGTCCAACATTCAGGAAGTCAGTGCAGCTTTAAAGCTAAATAACTCTGAGGGAACCGGCCTTAGATAGACTCCTTCTCTGACTTCCTTCACAAATCCCAAAGGAAGTGCTGGTTTATTTCTGTTATGTCCCACCCAGTCCTGGAGAACCATATCTTTGCTGTCCCCCACCCAAAACATGAACTAATCGCCAGCAAATTTGACCTTTTTTGTTTTAAGAATGACAGACCATAAACCTGTTCTTGTTGATATTGATAGACAACAACTGCATAGTTTTTCCAAATTGCTTTCGCTCAGTTCTTGAATGGGACTTTTTATTTCAGATCTCTGAAAAATTAGTTTTTTGTTTTTTGTAATTTAAGCATATTGCATGTTTTGGCAAATGTGTGTAAAAGAGTAAATATAATTGTTTACAATTTGCAGAATGCACATGATATGCTGATAATAACTGATTATTTGTTTCTCAGTGAAACTGTCATACAAATATATATATATATATATATACATATAAAGCGTATAATACATGAATACACAGGTTAATATACCTAACAAGGGAATGTCAATTATTTATTTGAATAACCATTAAACTTAATATAAGTCAAAATGTGCATGCATGACATCTAAAGAGCTTCTAGTGAAACCAATGCATGCATCATATCAAAACAACACCACTACACAGACATAAAACACTCAACCATACTAAAGAACGACACAAAACCCCTGCATATCTGGCCACGATTCTAAATGCAAACTTGTCAATAATTGTTAAATGTTTTCAAACTAAAAATACGGGTAAACACCCCATTCCTGATGCTGCCTTCATTCTCCTGTCTAGCATGCTAGCTCCCTGCAAGGCAACATAATATGAGTACAAATAATGTTATTTCTCACCGATAACGATTCTCAGATGTTTCAATCTTGTCAGCACGTCCTTCTTGGGGTCCAGCACTTTCTGTGTCGATTTCCTGACATCTCCATGAGGTTTTTTAGAGAACATTCCGAGATGTTTTGAAGAGCTAATGATAATCTTCCGTTAATTCCCTCAAACATGGGGGGGGTTGTCAAATTTACGGCTCGAAAGGTGTTATGGGTTGTAAGGAAACTTGAGGAAATAGAGGTGAGGCGTGCATTTTTGCAGAGGAGGTCAGACAAAAGAAAAGAGCAGCCCTCCTCTGTGTGTGTGTCTTGTGAACTACACACCTCTCTGAAGATCTGAAAACATGGCGGAGGACGAGACAAGAAAAACACCTTAATCGAGGCCAGAGTCATTCAACGCTCAGACGTCACCTACAAATATTTCACATTCATAAACCATATTTATTCATTAATTCTTTAAGTATCAATAGATGATGACAAAAAAGTGTTAAAATCTGTTTATTAGCCTATATTTTTGTTTTAGCTGTTTTAATTAATATACAACGTTCTGTTTTTCATTGTATGCTTTGCCTTTGTGGCTCAATAAAACTGAATTATATCCATTTATTGTGCTCATTTCTTCAAGACTGAAGAAAACGACTTTCTCAGCAGGAAAAAAACTTGCTAAATAGACAGAGGTTGACTTAAAAAAATGCATAAGGTTTTATTACGTATTTAAAAATATAAACACAATTAAATGTATAACTTAAATATAACATATACTTGACAATGAAATACATTATTTAATGAAATAATCAATTTAAAACATCTTTTTAATTTTTGTTGATTCACGAGGAAAATATTGCACCCCTATAATTTCCAGATTTTTAATAATCGTAAAATAATAGTGATATAAGTTGTAAGCTGTTTCTCTGCCCTGATACTGTTCTGTATTAATTAGTATATTCTAGCAAACAAGTAAAATAATCGAATGAATGAGTGAGTGAATGAATGAATGAAAACACAATACAACTTAAAACTAGTTTTTCCAAAATAGAAAAAAAAATGTACTTGTTTTCTCCATATGTTATAAATTTTATTTTGAGTGAAATATTCCTTTGAGAATTAATCAATAAAAAGAAAAAAAAAACTTGACAAGTAAAAACAAAAACAAAAAAAAACATCAAAAGAAGCAGGATGATCATATTTGTAGATTCTAAATTATTGTTGCATTGTGAAATTGTCTGAAAATAAAATAGGTTAAAATGAGTTAATAATAAATGAGAGTTTACTTAATACAGCACTTAAAACAACACAATCATTTCATCCAGTCGTCCATTGATTTATAAAGCCTGTATTTGTAGCCGTAAACAAACTCTCCACAGGATGAGTGACGACTGTAGTTCTTTAGTCCACTAAGAACAATAGTACCGGAAGGATCGGTGTCTCCATAAAAACTACAAATCCCAGAGAGATACAAAAGCTCACATTCCGCGCCAGTGTACGAGCTTTCCAGAGGGTAGCATGGCTTAAAAAAAGCAAAACAGAGGGGTTTTGTGGTTTGCGAAAATATTAAAATAGGTTAAGCGATTTAAGGAGCAAGAGGTGCCCTTTTTCGTTTCATCATATCTAGACAACTACTGGTAATTTGCAGGATTTGAACGTTTGTTAGCATGAGACATTTAGATGTGTATTTGTCTTTTAGCAATAACATCAAGCTAACAAACACATCTGCTCAGTTAAATTATTGATTTAAAGTTGAGAATTAGTTCAGTAGATTTCTCGGTAGTCTTAGTTTTAAAAAGACGGGATGCCAGTGCATTCGAGGGAAAAGAAGGAGAGCAACCATGAAGAGATGGAGGTGGATTTCGCAGAGCAAGAGGGGAGCAGCTCAGAAGATGAAGATACAGAGAGCTCTTCTGTCTCTGAAGATGGGGAAAGTTCAGGTGCGAATGAGACCTTTGATTTTCACTGGGTACATATATAGGAATTGATAGATACTTGTTAAAATACATTGCTATTAAAATTGCAATATAAGAACCATGCAAATTTGAAAACTGAATTAGAAAATTTGATGACAAATTCAGGCCATTCAATACGTAGAAGAGTTTGTTTCTTTATATGAGCAGATTTGGAGAAATTTGCTCTGCAGTGAATGGGTGCCATCAGAATGAGAGTCCAAACGGCTGATAAGTCATCCACAAATCTTCCATGTGACCCAAGCCCATTAATTAATGTATTGTGCCTACACTCTCATTCTGACGGCACCCATTCACTGCAGAGAATCCATTGGTGAGCAAGTGATGTAAAGCTAAATTTCTCCATATATGGTTTGATGAAGAAACAAACTCATCTACATCTTGAATGGCCTGAGGGTAAGCAAATCTTCATTTTTGGGTAAACTATTACTTTAAATGAATAAAAAAGAAACTTTTTTTACTTACAGAAATGGATGATGAGGACTGTGAAAGGAGAAGGATGGAATGCATTGATGAAATGACAAATCTAGAAAAACAGTTCACTGACCTCAAAGACCAGTATGTACCATCCTCTTGTTTGTATTTAATCTGTGCATGAATATGTGTTGTTTACAAGTGAATACAAACTTTTCCACACCGGTCACAAAGCGTTCATAATTTCTTTAGTTTATATAAAGAGAGACTGAGTCAAGTTGATGCCAAACTTCAGGAAGTGATGTCAGGAAAGGCACCGGAGTACCTGGAACCCCTTGCAAATCTTCAGGAGAACATGCAGATTAGAACTAAAGTTGCAGGTCGGTCTGAGGTCCAAACTGAACATGGGATTATTGTTGTTTAAAATGTACATTTACACAAGTTTTATTTGCTAATAAAGTGCATTGTCAAATAATACATTCATGCATAGGTATCTACAGAGAATTGTGCTTGGAATCAGTGAAGAATAAATACGACTGTGAAACCCAAGCAGCGTTACAGCACTGGGAGGTGAGCTTTACAGATGTAATCTGCTATTACCTAAACAACGGTTCATCATGTCTAATGTCTTAAGTCATCATAACAGAGCCATACAGGAGTATTTATATTACTTGAAGCTGTTTTATGCTCTAACAGCACTAAAAGCCTGCCAGTTACCACATTATACCACATGCATCTATTTAAACAAATTTTCAAAATGAAATACAATTCTAATTTGGTTTATTTGATCCCTTCTAGAGTGAAAAACTGTTACTATTTGATACGGTGCAAAGTGAACTAGAGGAGAAGATCAGACGTTTGGAGGAAGACCGTCACAGTATAGATATTACCTCAGGTAATGAAATTGTGAATACTGTCACAAATAATTTAGTTTTTTGTGTGTTATTTATACAATCTTTGTCATATTTCCCCAACAGAGCTCTGGAACGATGAGTTACAATCAAAAAAAAATAAGAAGAAAGATCCCTTCAGTCCAGACAAAAAGAAAAAGCCTGTCGTTGTGTCAGATATCCTTTACTTGTACATACCTATAATCAGTCTATCAAGAATTTGCTTAAAGTCTGTCATTTGTAAGTTTCTTAACACGTGCACGACCATATATAGTTTACATGCTGCAAGACTTGGATATACTGGAAGACTGGACTGCTATTAGAAAGGTTAGACTGTCATAAACATAACCCCTTTTTTCTCTGAAATTATTATTGTAAAGTAAATGATGTGTTATGTTAATATCTTGTAGGCCATGGCAACATTAGCACCTCACAGAGTAAAGACTGATGGTAAGATCATATCTATTACTGTGTTTAATTTTCATAACTATACTGAAGTAAATTGCTCTTATATATTTAAGCTTTCCTGTAGCTCAGATAGTAGAGCATGGCGCTAGCAACGCCTAGATCATGGGTTCGATTCCCAGGGAAAGCAAGAGCTGATAAAATGTAGAAACTGTAACTTGAATGCAATGTAAATCTCTTTGGATAAAAGCGTCTGCTAAATGCATAAATGTAAATTAAATATTACATGATTTATTAGTTGAATACTAAATACTACAGTTCAAAAATTTGGTGTGTCTTTTTGGTCTCTTATGCTCACCAAGGGTGCATTCATTTAATCCAAAATACATTACATACAGTAATGTTGTGTGAAATATTATTGCACATTAAAAATAATAGTTTTCTATTTGAATACATTTTCAAATGTTATTTATTCCTGTGATGCAAAGCTGAATTTTACTCCAGTCTTCATCATTCTAATTTGCTGATTTGCTGTTAAAAAAAAACATCACTTAATAATAATCTGTGCATTTTTGTGGAAATTGTGAAATTTGTAGGGTTTTTTGATGAAGAGAAAAGTTAACAAAACCAGCATTTATTTAAAATGGAAAGCATTTGTAACATGTCTATACTGCCACTTTTGGTTTAAAAAAGTATTCATTACTAAACCAAAAAGTAAACTGTTATAGAATTTCCCTATGGTGACCTTGAACAAATACTTCTGAGTGCCTTTTGCTCTGGGCTACTTGTTGAGTTTTGGTGCATAATGACCCCAATTAACTCTTAAGTGGTAACCTATTAACAAATGCCAGTTAAATATAGACACATCATGTTTGTGTAGTTGCTGCAGCTATATTGGTTTATCCTATAGGTGCTTTATTATGTAATGTTTAAGTTGTTACATTAGTAACAGCAGAACTTGCATAATTTGTTCTAGTCTCTTCAAAGAGTGACAAACACCAGCACAATGCCCGCTCAGAGGATGGACGCTTGTTTTACGACGGGGAATGGTACAGCCGTGGACAAGCCATATGTATCGACAAGAAAGACGAGTGTCCTACGAGGTGAGGGATCCTGAAATACCAAGCTCATATTGATTATTTTGCAGCACATTTGTGAGTTCTTTTTCTCCTGTCTTCTGTTTCAAACAGCGCTATAATAACTACAATCAATCACGATGAAGTCTGGTTCAAACGAGTCGATGGGAGCAAGTCAAAACTCTACATCTCACAGCTTCAGAAAGGCAAATACACCATAAAACATGCCTGATCTACCTGAGATCGGACCAGTCTGATATGTTTAACAGTGCCATTTTATGTACAGTATATCATGATTTAAAAACCTTTATTGGTGTTTAAAAACAGATACGTTGGTGTATTGTCTGTCATTTAAAATATGAGGAAAGTTGATGTTATTTTATTGTATATTCACCATTTGAAAGATTATTACACCAAACAGGTCAAAAATGTAGTATAATTACAGGTGTAGGTATTACCATGAAATGTGGTGCTTTTATATTTTGATGACTGGGCTCATTTTCCATTTCAGTTCTGTTCGGTGCCATTTGAACCCAATTCTGATGTGTGTAGTCATTTGTAATTCCATGTCTGGCTAGCAAATGGTTTCCTACTTTTTGTTTTACATTTCTGCCTCATCACAGTGTTCAGATACAAATGATATGAAACAGTTTGTTTGCATTTTTGGTGGCTTTTTTCCCTGAAAGTGTATTGAAACGGTCTTGCTTGTGCAACATCTTATGAAATACAGACATTTGAAGTATTTTAGGAGTGAATAAGATGTTATCACACCTTTTCAGCGGCTCAGCTCTTTGAACAGCTGTTTATTGTGTTCTAGGAAGATGCGATCTTGCTGCTCTATTTACAGTCTGAACAATTGAATCAATAATTTATTGTCATTGTTATAAATCAACGAGCCATAAATATGGTGAATACTTTATATAAGTCACTAATGTGCATTTCAGTTCTGGTCATTTTCAGTGTCCTTTTCTATGTTGGGTTATAGCACCACCCTTTGGTTTTTGTTGTACTGTGCCTGTTGGTTTTTGTTTCTTTATTTTCTTAATTTGTACATATTTTTGAAAATTCTGTACTGAATATATTTTTCAGTTATTATGAATTTACAGTGAACAAAATTTCAAATACAGCATTCAATATCAGAGCTTTGTTGTCCTTTTATATATGACAGTTCAATATATGTGACCCTGGAGCACAAAACCAGTCTTAAGTCGGTCGGGTATATTAATAGCAATAGCCAAAAATACATTGTGTGGGTCAAAATGATTGATTTTTCTGTTATGACAAAAATAATTAGGATATTAAGTAAAGATCATGTTCCATGAAGATATTTAGTAAATATCCTACTGTAAATATATCAAAACTTAATTTTTGATTAGTAATATGCATTGCTAAGAACTTCATTTGGACAACTTTAAAGGTGATTTTCTCAGTATTTCGATTTTTTTGCACCCTCAAGATTCCAGATTTTCAAATAGTTGTATCTCGGCCAAATATTGTGCTATCATAAACCATACATGAATGGAAAGCTTATTTATTCAGCTTTCAGGCTATGTATAAATTGACCTTTATGACTGGTTTTGTGGTCCAGGGTCACATATGTCCAATTAGAATAGAAATATCATGGGTTTATAAAGAGACACAGGGAAGTAGTTCTGTAAAGGAAAGGTGTGTTCATCTAAAGAAAATGAAATGTACTCACCCTCAGGTCATCCAAGATGAGTCTGTTTCCTCAGCCAAACAATTTGGAGAAATTTAGCATCACATCACTTTCTCATCACCAATGGATCCTCTACAGCAAATGGGTGCCGTCAGAAAGAGTCCAAATAGCTGATAAAAACATTATAATAATCCATAATAACTGAAACTAACATTATTAGACAAAGCAAATCATATGAATCATTGATATGTCCTGTGAATGGGTGCCATCAGAATGAGATTCCAAAAAGCTGATATAAACATAATCCATAACATTTAAAAAAAAAAGTTTTTTTAAAACATTTAAAAAAATCTTATAGCAAAAAATGTGAATCACTGATATGTCCTGAGTTGTGTTCTTATGCACCACACTGTTTGATTGTATCAATAATCACGAGTATAATAATACTGGAGGTAGACAGATAGATGTACTTTATTCATCCTGAGGGGAACATTCAGGTACAATTTGCTTGATGATGCTGTAGTTTTAATACAGTGCAAGCTTTATTCTGTGGCTAAATGTTGTAGCATAAAAATAATGTAGTGGCATAGTATATTGAGAAGAAGGAACATGTATTTTACAAATGCTGCCTTAGAGTAAAAGTCACTCATGACTGCTTTTGGGTAATATGTTATATTTCTGATTATAAAATTCAGATGTTTAACACATTTTAATTAATGTGCATATATTCATTCACTGAGAGAACACTTGGTTAAAGAGATAGTTCACCCAAAAATGAAAATTCTGTCAACATTCCACCTACTCTGGAAGTCAATGGGGACCAGAACCGGTTTAGTTACCCACATTCTTCAAAATATCTGCGATTGTGTTCAGTTGAAGAAAGAAAGTCAACTTTAGGCTGTGTAAATGATCAGAGAATTTTCATTTTTGAATAAATTATCCCTTTAAACAGATAATATGCCACTCAAGTGTGTAAGTAATAGATGGATACATAATCATGACCTTAAAGAACAATAGATTTAGATCTCAAAAACTGCATGAAAATACACAATCCTTCACTAAAATGCTTTTTGAGTTAAACACTTTTATGGTAAGAAAACATGCAGCATGTATCAATGTGTAAAAGCAAATGCACTGCATTAAAACTGAATGTTGTGTTATAAATATGAATATCCACTGGCATTTCATGGACCGTAATCAACACTGAAACTCATGCAGCCTTTGTTGTCAGAAAAAAATGGCTACTTCATAAATATCACAGCAAATATTCTTTAGCGGAAGTTTTGAGATCACAGTTCAATCAAAATAGTGTTAAACAGATAAAACCTCATTGATGCCCAAAACAATGTTCAAATCAAATAAAGCAGACATACAAAGTCTCTAATGCTTTAAAATAAACAAATCAATAAATGCTGAGCAATAGCACATATTATAAGGGTACAAGACGTACAATATGTTAGGTAATGGTTATATTAGCTTCTCTGAAAGAATGATGTTCTATAGACAGACGTGGCATTAGTGCACTTGAATATACAGAATAAACCAGTGTAAATGTCCTCATGAAGCCGAGTCTGCATTATGTTTCGGTTTATAAAATCTCTGCAAACGAAAGAGCGATGCAAGGTCCATACACTTCTGTCTGTACTGTAAAGCTATGAGCAGCAGGGCTAGGGTTTCTGAGCCATCATTCTGCCGAGTTGTGAAGCACTCTTGACCATTTTTCCATTCTCGTCTTGCCATTTTCACGAGCAGCCCCAGCTAAAACCTTTCTGTGGTAATCCCAGTGCAGAGGACAGGTGCAGCAAGCCTCTGACTGTTCACGCAAATTTCTTCCTGGTTGCAGTGAAACGTTCCATGTACTGAAAAAACAAAGATTAAAGCAAGTCATTATGTGACTATGCAAGAAAGGAGGAGTATAAAAAATGATTTTAAAATGTCTTTTTAATGTAGATTGGCATTAGGCTCCTAAATTACATGCTTAAGACTATTTTCAGAATGTATGCTATAGGTCAAATGTTTGGAATAATTAGGTTGTTTTTGAAATGCGATCTTGATTTTTGTATAGCAACTTGGCCCTTTTTACACCTGGAAGTAAGATCTGTTTTGGGCAAAGTAACAACAAGTGGACTAACTGGATGTTTAAACTGGCTTCAAAATGCAAAATGTTTTGAGATTTAATCAAACTTCATTCAGAATCGACAAACACACACACACAAAATAACATCTACAGTGTAAACAGCACTTTCCTTGAAAATAACTGCTTGAAACATTAAAATTGCTCTTAGATCAATAGAGGATTATATTTAGGGGAAATTCTGTTTGACTTTTTTTTTCTCTCTCTTTTAATCCCTGGTGTAAATGTGACAAGTGTGAAACAAGAATAAATCTGAATTGCACTTAAGTGAATTGCTCAATTCAGAGCTAGATTTCAGCAAAAAAGTATCCTCTCTTCCTGGATTTTTGCCGGTTCTAAAATCCTATTAAACCTTGCTGAAATGACTGGTTAGATTTTGGGGGATTTGACTTTGTTTCAAAAACAAATAATTAGACCAGTTTTGTTTTACATTCAAACTTAAACTGTGGTATTTTCCATCTTGGAAAAACATGTGATATTTATAGAAGAGGATGAGACACACAAAACTGACTATTAACACTGGACCTGGAATATAAACTAAAAAGAAAAACTAAATTTTTATGTCTTCTTATAAAAGGCTTTAGAGCTATAAGAGCAGTCTAAACTGACACAAACTTACTTTATCATATCCTTCTAAATCACGCAAATTTCTAACTTCAAAGAGGTTGCCCTCCACGGACAGCAGGGACACCTGGGAGTCTGAGAGGATGGAGAGGGGGATAGAGGAGATCTCCAGACAGTTCTCCTCCAGCCGTAAGACCTTCAGTCTGGGAGCACGAGACACCTCTGGAGACAGGGTTGAAATCTGAAACAGAACAAACACAGCAAAAAAAGTTACCCTGACACATCTATATATGACATTTCCTAAATGCAGTAAACTAAAAAAACTCACTTGGTTCTGATTGAGGTTGATTTCAATGGCTTGCAGTTCGGCCACCACTGCAGGAACCACCTGGATCTTATTCTTGGACAGGTCCAGAACATCGAGCTGGCGAAGGGTGCTGAGTCCACTAGGGAACTCCTTGAAGTGATTCCCAGACAGGCTTAGTGTGCGCAAGGACTTCAGCTGACCCACCGATGAAGGAAGCTGATACAACTGGTTCCCATTTAAAATAAGAGTCTCCAGCTTCTTGAGTTTCCCGATGTCATTTGGTAGACTGGCTATATGTAAAACAAAAAAATCATGCACTAATGGAGTGCTTAAGGGTTCATATCATAGAATACAGGCTCCAATGCAATAATATGACTTTGATTTACTATGTAGATGTAGACACTACAGTAAGACATGTTTAAAGAGCAGCAAATCAGCATATTAGAATGATTTCTGAAGGATCATGTGACACTGAAGAATGGAGTAATGGCTGCTAATTTGCAGCTTTGCATCACAGGAATAAAGTAAGTTTTAAAATATATTAAATTAGAAAACTGTTATTTTAAATTGTAATAATATCCCAAATTATATATACATATACACATGCATATTTATATAACATATATATATATATTCTATGATCATTCTATGATCAATTTTAAGTGTCTGTGTTTTTCCAATTAAATACAATTATAATTTATAATTACATTTTTATTATTTATATTTAAATAATAATATTTAAATTACTATTTAATAAAAAAGATGACCACAAATTAATAATAATAAGTTGATGGCCATATTTAGCCATATTTAACACTTACTCAGTTTATTGCTGCTTATGGTAAGACTCTTGAGTTGCTGGAAGCCTCCTATGAATGCTGGAAGCACCTCGATTTTGTTGTTGGACAGATCGACTGTCCGTAGGTTTCCGGTGAGTTTCTGCAGCTCCTCTGGGAACTACATATACAAAGACAAGTGAGCTGTTAGTAATCCATGAAGACATGGCAGCTAAGTGCATCAGAGTGGTGAATATGATTAGTACCTCTGTCAAACCCTTTCCGGTCAGCTGAAAGACTCCGGTCTTCTGAGATGTTTCCAAATGAGCTTTGAGCGCACTGTTCCCCATTTACAGGATATGGATGCTGCGGAAGGTGTCGAATTTGATACTAGTAAATCCACTGGAAGACTAAAATAAAGTTAGACAAAAAAAATTATAAGTTAGTTAGTTACCAAGGTTATTGTGTAGTGACCATTATTTAAAGGGATAGTTCACCCAAAAATAAAAATTCAGTAATTTACTCACCCAAGCTGTGAGTTTCTTTCTTTTGTTGAAAATAATAGAAATAATTTGAAGAATGCTGGTAACCAAACAGTTGCTGGTAGACTTCAAAAAGTTCGAAACAATATGACGGTGACTAAATGATGACAGAATGTTCATTTTTGGGTGAACTAACCCTTTAACTCTTGCCGTGGTTAGATTAATACAAATATGCTTTCCATAAAACATAATAGAATGACTTATGAAAATAGCCATTTAAACACGGTTTAATCCTAAGAGTTGTAATACTCATTCATTCACAAATGATTTACTTGAAATCTACTTGAACATTTAAGCTAAAATCTTATAGTTATAATAGTTGTTACCATAGTAAGTTAAATAATATAATAATTACATGACGTAATCATTTCTGAGCTAAAAAAACACAGCGTTGCAGAGCAAAATATAATCTTTAGCTAAAAGTCTAACGTTAATCAGAAAAGAGTTGTCAACAGTGACTGAAACCCATGTAATTCGGCATTGAGAGTAATATTTACCTTAGCCAGCTAACTGTTAGCTCGACTGGCTATCTGTAACAAATCCTCAGTTTGACAATGTGTACAGCAAGAATCCCGCTAGAGCTAAAGAACCTTCATCAAGCGCTTAATAAATGTGTAAAACAGTAATAAAATATTATCGGATGATGATCTAAGGAGCTTAAGGTTGCTGTTTGTTTATGTAGAAACCGTCCGCTGGCTGGCAGTAAAAGACCATGTATCTTCCTCATAATATTCGGTATATCGCCACTTAGTGGTTTGGCTGTGACACGGCCTCAATGATTTTTAAAATTACAATTAAATTTGAAATGCATTCATGTCATGCATTATAAATAATTGGTCTCCCTTAGAAGAAGTCCATAGGGTTAGGGTTACCATATTTAAGTGTCCAGCTATTATTATTTTAAAATAATAATAAATTATCTTATTCATTCACTGTTCATAAATACAGGTGGATCTCAATAAATTAGAATGTTGTGAAAAAGTTCTTGTAAGTTATTCCAAAAAGTGAAACTTTCAAATATTTTAGATCCATTGCATGTAAATTAAAACATTTCAAAAGTTTTTCTTTGTTTTAATTTTGATGATTAGAGCTTACAGCTCATGAAAGTCAAAAATCAGTATATCACTCAAAATATTAGAATATTTACATTTGAGTTTCAATTAATGACCATCCCTACAGTATAAATTCTGGGTATCTCTTGTTCTTTGAAGCCACAATAATGGGGAAGACTGTTGACTTGGCAATGATCCAGAAGACGAACATTGACGCCCTCCATAAAGAGGGTAAGTCACAGAGGTTCATTACTGAAAGGCTGTTTACAGAGTGCTGTATCAAAGCATATTAAATGCAAAGTTGACTGGAAGGAAGAATTTGGGTAGGAAAAGGTGCACAAGCAACAGGGATGACCGCAAGCTTGAGAATACTGTCAAGCAAAGCTGATTCAAACACTTGTGAGAGCTCCACAAGGAGGGGACTGAAGCTGGAGTCAGTGCATCAAGAGTCACCACACTCAGACGTCTTCAGGAAAAGGGCTACCAAGCCACTTCTGAACCAGAGACATCATCAGAAACATCTTACCTGGGCTGTGGAGAAAAAGAACTGGACTGTAGCTCAGTGCTCCAAAGTCCTCTTTTCAGATGAAAGTAAATTTTGCATTTCCTTTGGAAATCAAGGTCCCAGAGTCTGGAGGAAGAGTGGAGAGGCACAGAATCCATGTTGCTTGAAGTCCAGTGTGAAGTTTCCACAGTCAGGGATGATTTGGGCTGCCATGTCATCTGCTGGTGTTGGTCCACTGTGTTTTCTGAAGTCCACAGTCAACGCAGCCATCTACGAGGAAATTTTAGAGCACTTCATGCTTCCTTCTGCTGACAAGCTTTATGGAGATGCTGATTTCATTTTCCAGCAGGACTTGTCACCTGCCCACACTGCCAAAGGTACCAAAAGCTGGTTCAATGACCATGGTGTTACTGTGCTTGATTGGCCAGTAAACCCGCCTGACCTGAACCCCATAGAGAATCTATGGGGTATTGTCAAGAGGAAGATGAGAGACACCAGACCCAACAATGCAGATTACCTGAAGGCCGCTATCAAAGCAACCTGGGCTTCCATACCACCTGAGCAGTGCCACATGCTGATCACTTCCATGCCACGCTGAATAAAGGCAGTAATTAAAGCAAAAGGAGCCCCTCCCAAGTATTGAGTACATATACAGTAAATGAACATACTTTCCAGAAGGCCAACAAGTATTCTAATTTGTTGAGATAGTGAATTGATGGGTTTTTGTTAAATGTGAGCCTAAATCATCACAATTAAAAGAACCAAAGACTTAAACTACTTCAGTCTGTGTGCATTGAATTTATTTAATACACGAGTTTCTCAATTTGAGTTGAATTACTGAAATAAATGAACTTTTCCACGACATTCTAATTTATTCAGCTGCACCTGTAAGATAGCAAGATTGCAAATTAAGTTGTCTGACAATTCTTTACAAGCTACTTTTGGTACTTTTATGTTAGATGATATCAAAAATTACCAAAATATCTACTCACTAGAGAAAAAACATGGAATCTGCACATCATATATTTAAAAATTATATGACACTAAGCTGTAGAAAACGTACTGTATGAAGCTTTCAGAATAGCTTTGATATAGTTATGTTCTTTTTGGATGACATTGGTGGCAATGATTTGTTGTAGTAGCAACTAATATTGTCTGTAACAGATATGGTTACCATAGTGAATGTTTGTCAGGGCTGTACAGTGTTGAGTGCCAGAGACCACATCCACATCCTGACATGTATGTGGTAAAAGATGCAGTTGTTACGTTATATACAAATTAATAAAATAAAAATTAAATTAATAAACAAAAATATATGATATAGCTGTAAATCGGGAACTATTTTGTCTACAAAATAACATAAAAATTACAATATACAATACAAATTGCAATACACAAGTGAAAGCACAAGTCTTAGCTTCACTGAAACAATTAATTAGGCTAAGTATTGTAACATTGAAACAAACAAGATATTTTAGGAGTTTTGTCCCACACACACGTACAGCTCACTATTACTCTCACAAAAGTTGCACTTAAGCATTTCTTGTCTTCCGTATACTGTTTGAGGAACAGGGTATTCTGATAAAGAGTTGAGAGACAATACTGGCCTATTATAGTCTGTGTTTAATGCAAATATAGTACAACAGAGGCCACCCAGTTAACACGGAATGTTCTCAGAAGAAGTTTTGATCAAATGTTCTTCCAGCTATCTGGTCTTTAAGAACGTTCTCAAATCGTAGCACAAAAATTACTTATGCATAATTTATAGAATTTTTTCCCCTTAAAAATGCATAGTTGGATGCTCTTTTAACATTTTTTAAAATGTTAAAAAGTAAACTTTTTCGTCGTTTTTTTAAACTTGTTTCAGAATGTTCAGAGAAAATTCAAACGTAACATTCCTGTAATGTTTGCAAAATCATAAAATGGAATGCTCCCTTCACATGCACATAACCAAGAAAAGTATTTTTAAACTATCAAAGAATTCCTTTTTTTTTTTTCGAAAGGAAACATTAGCAAAATATTATAACAGATATTTATTAGCCGGACAACGTGGTTTTTATTGAGATTTCTTTATTTTTATGGTTTTTCGGCAAAATCAATTACCATCCAAACATTTTTTGGAAAAACTATATGATGTTTAACTACCTCAAGACTTACAGAGAGTTCACAATAAATGTTATGATTAATAAAAAAAAACATCAAAACATGTTTAAATATTTTATTAATACTCAATACATAAATATCATAAATGTCTGCTAAATGAATAAATGCAAACATTTAATAAAAAGTTAATTCAGGAACTATTTTGTCTCCAAAATAACTTAAAATCTGTTAAAAGTCGCAGCTTCTTTGGAACAAATAAATACGTCCATTCTAACATGGAAACATATGAGTAATTTTATTAAGATTTGGCCCACACACAGGTACAGCCCACTATTACTCTCTCAAAAGTCGCCATGAAGCACTTCCTGTCCTCCGCATCCTGTTTTAGCACCAGGATCTCCTGATAAATGGGCAACGAGTTCAGTCTCGTATCCACGCCATTGGGAAGGGTGCAATATTCTGAATTGCACTGGGCTTCAAAGATGACCTGTGGTATTCTGTGTGGTGAAAACTTCGGTCTGAAAGCAGAGAAAACAATAATTGCTCTGATACAAACCCCACAAAACTAACCAAGACCTGATTTACTTTGTTTCACACTGATGTCACATGACCTGCTGTATGCTTACATAGTAGCATGACAGCTAGCTTGATGTTAACCTCCCAAACAATACATCTGATTCCAGATACATCATTAAACTTTACGTTTGTCATTTTTGGCGACAGATTTCAACATCATTCTATGTCTGTAATTCTAAATCGTAGTACTTTTTGATGCACTTAAGAGTTTGGTGAATGTATCGTCAGTTTCTGTGACTTTGCAACTCACATCCATGTCCATGCAGATAGTGAGCGGTTGTGGATGTTGCCATTTCCCTTTGCGTCCACATCCAGAGAGGCATGAAAGTCATTGGAAATCGTCAAACTAGCGTCACATATTTTTTTCTGTCCTTGTTTGGCAAATGTGAGGTTCGCCAGCGCAAAGCTCAGCAAAACCTGAAAGAAAGATCATTATCTGTTATTATATTTCATTCAAATCAAACCATTTCTGAGCGGGGGCCTCTTTTCATCAGCACGTTACATTTCAACTTAATCTAACAAGTTTTAAGATTAATCTCTGGTAAAGCAAGCATTTAGTGCTAGCATAACTTGAAGTTAAACTACTGAATGTTTCGGTCATCTCACCATGTATTTAGCGTTGACGAAGCTCAGAAACATCTTTAATGCCCTCTTCTTATTCTCTTGCAGTGTGAAAATGTTTCTCGTTCACCTCATCTATTTATGCAATGCTTGTTCGTGATTGCATAGATAATATGGCCTACCTCTGACCTGGATTCCCTCATCAGATCAATTGATAGGTGATTGCTGCTATGTTTAGACCTACATTTTCCCTCTCATTGCCAGTAATCTGACCTACGGATTAAAGATCAGTCTATGTTGGCACTGTTGCAGATCCATTTCACCGAATTTCTGTGGGAAAAAAATGCTGAATCATAATAATCAGGCTCTTGGGGTGAGTTATCAAGATTTTGGATTCTGTTCAATCTTTAAGTCACGCTTCAGAACTTTATTTGGTTGTGTCTTGTCTGATTAGGTTTTACACATGGAGAACCATTTACAAGTTTTTATTAAACACAACTTGCATTCATTTCATGCCAGTTTAGTACACTGAAAAATGGCTTAAGAAATTTCTAGTAAATCTCATTAAAATTTCTAAGAAATTAACACATTGAATATAGTAACATTATTTATTTCAAAGTTTTATTTACAACTTTGAAAAATCTTTTTTATATATAGTGACACTCTAGATGTTCTTACATGATGAATTAATGTTTTTATCTGGTCTTTGTGATGAAGGCTTTCTACAGTTATCCTAATGTGCCAAATGGATGAATGAATATATTTTCCTATTAAAAATGAACATGAATTTCCTGCTTTCTAACTTATTGAGAAAGCACAAAAGACCAGCACCTTGGATGCTTGTATTCTACCATGGTTGGTTGGTTTGCACCATTAGACAACTAAATCAAGGAGACCACCTTTGTGAACCAACTACACCAGAAAGACTTTGTTGGTTGTTATTTAGAGGGATAGTTCAACCAAAGATGAAAATTCTTTTATCATTTACACACCCTCATGTAGTTTCTTGTATAACGTTCTTTCGTGGAACAAAAAAAGAAGAAGCAATTTTGAAGAATGTTGGTAACCAAACTGTTCATTCTATGAAAAGACATTTCTAAATTTATCTTCTTTTATGTTCCATAGAAGAAAGAAAGTCATACAGATTTGAAACAAGAGGAGGGTGAGTAAATGATGACAGAATTTTTTGAGTGAGTTATCCCTTTAATTTTACTGGATGGCTTGTCTATTCCTTCACCAACTAGACATGTACTAACCCATCTAACAGGGAACTTAGTGAAGCTAACATTATGGCAAGATTATCTTAAAGTTATGGACAAACATTCTTCCAATAGCATTAATAGAACGTTCATTCAAAGTTATCTGGTCTTTAATAACATTCTCAAAATGTTAGCAAAAAACAAAACAAAACATGTTTACTTTATGGAACGTTTGTCTGAAACATTTTAGTTAGATGTTCATCTAAGATGGTTTAGAGAACATTCAAAAGAAACATTTGTGACCCTGGACAACAAAACGAGTCATAAGGGTACATTTTTCGCAGTTTATGCATCATTTTTCGATTTATGCATCATCAAAAGCTGAATAAATAAGCTTTCCATTGATGGCTTGTTATGATAGGACAATATTTGGGCGAGATACAACTATTTGAAAATCTGGAATCTGAGGGTGCAAAAAAATAAAATAAAATCGCCTTTAAAGTTGTCCAAATGAAGTTCTTAGAAATGTATATTATTAATCAAAAATTAGTTTTGATATATTTACAGTAGGACATTTTCAAAATATCTTCATGGAACATGATCTTCACTTAATGTCCTAATGATTTTTGGCATAACAGAAAAATCAATAATTTTGACCCATACAATGTATTTTTGGCTATTGCTACAAATATACCCGACCGACTTAAGACTGGTTTTGTGCTCCAGGGTCACATTTCAATAATGCTTGCAAAATAATTAAATGGAACGTTCCCCTTAATGTTGTCTCTAATGTTCACGTAACCAGAAAATACGTTTTTTACACATATAAAAAACTGGACATATGGAACATTCAGAGAACTTTCTGAAATAGCAATTTTATTACTTAACTGTAATCGTAACAAAACATTCCTAGATGCATATTTTTGTTAGCTGGGAACCTGGAGCAGGGTATGCTGGTTAGAATATTTAACCATTGCATAAGGGTCAATTCACATGCACATTGTTGAAGCTGGGTTTGTTCTCTCCACAAATTAAACAGAATGTAATTGTATAAAGCTGTAAATTGAATGTTACAACATTACTTTTCTCATTGTCTTTGAATTATTCTCATTTGATTCAGATCAGTACGGAACCAAAACAATGCACGGATGAACAGGCTACGCCAGTGTATCAACAAATATTTGTTATGAATATATACATAAAACTATATGAATAAGCAAAAACTTTATCAAATACATGCCAAATATCAAAAACGAAAGTTGATTATCTAAAGTGATCAACTATCATTAAGCTTTTTGCCATCTCAAGAGTCTTTCTGGAAATTCCGTCATGTCGAAAGTGTAAATGCAAAATCTTAATTATGCTTATTCTTATATAGACGCTGTGGCTGGTATGTACTGATGCACGGGAGCTTATCCCACCATCAAAGTGAGACGTGTTCTTGATAGATTGTTTTCACTGATACCGTGTCTGTATGCGGTGAGATCTATAGCACTTTTGTGCTACAATGCAAACCGGCCTATTTTCACCACCCACATAACCATTTACATTTGCAAAGACAGCTCCTTTTTTGGTCAGTATTCTGAATTTGGTGTAATTGTTCTTTCTCTTTTATTACCTATCATTTTATTATGTATAATGTGAGTTTGTTTGGAAAAGCGTGTCTTAAAACTAACATTTATATACACAATAAAAAAGAAGAAAATGCTTCATTTAGTAATAATTAAGCAGCCATTCAAAAATTATGAAACCAGATTTTGCAAAGTTGACAGTTAATCAGTCTGTGTGTGTGTGTGACGTCCATTAATGGGCAGTTTTATCATAGGTGCCCTGTGGCTTAACCCAAAGTTATGTCACTGTTATGCCTTTCTTTGATGTGGCAGCTCCCAATGCGGGAATCCTCTCTGTGTAGGTTTTTTTTACTTGCTTTCAAATTGACTGATGACGAACCATTTACACAGCGAGCGGAAGCCACTCAGCAAATCACTGACCTCATTTTACCACTCTGCTTTTGGTGAAAGGAAAATATAGCGAAGATCTTTTGAGACATATCAGTCGGCCTAGTATTATGTAATTTCACCACAATAAAATACACTGGCCAAAAGAAAACCATCAGCATGACCACTGTGAAGAAATAAGAATATTACTAATTGCTTTAATACATTAAAAAAGCCTTAGAGCAGCTTATACATTTTAGTTGAACTTCATCACGGTCTAATTCAAAGATATAAGATGAAACTATAAGATTCTCCCAAGTTTGTAATTAATCAGCTGGCAATGTGAAATGAAATATCCATAATAGATCATAGCAGTTTTGTAACTCAAAAAAATTTAAAAGTATAATTAAATAAATACTTATATATACTGTATCTCTCTCTCTCTCTCTCTCTCTATATATATATATATTATTAATATGAACACTAGTAGAAATATTCACAATATGCCTTCAGTAGTAAAAATCCAGAGTAGGATGTGGAAATAATCTCACAAATGATGAAACTATGAAAATGATGCAACTAATATGTAGCATGGAAATTTAGGTTATTGATTTCAGCTCTTTTGAAGATTCTCCAAATTTGTGGTCTTATTTGGGTCACTATAAAAGCCCCTGTTTTTGGACGTTGAGTAACTGAAATCATTTTCATGAGTAATAAAGCAGGAGAGCTAAGATTCCTGGACCTTTTGAAACAAGAAGTAGGTCAGAGGCCTGTGTCACATTTCCAACGGCTTTTAGGTAACTTTTGGGGTTTAATGGTTTAAGATGATGAATCAGAGTATTTTTTAAAGGCATATTTCATCCAAAAATTTAAATTCCATCACCGGTATTTTTAACTCATTTTTGTGGAACATTTTTTGTCCATACAATGAATGTCAGTGGGGTCCAATGTTGTTTGGACCTCAGCGTTCATCAAAAATGTTTAATTTTAATTTTTTCACAAATGTGAAAAAAATCATACTGGTTAGAAATGACATGACAGAATTTTCATTTTTGGGTGTGCTGCCCCTTTAAATTAAGTATTTTTAAATCATAAAACACAGTATACACTGAATAAAGTTTCATTTTTGATCTTCACAACAAGAACACTTTTGGAATGCATGTATTTAAAGCTGTCATACTGTTTTGGGGGATTACTTTTATTGTATTACTGTTATTTGCATGTGCATCGCCCTCAATTCTGTGTCATGAAAATATAACCTTCTCTTTACCCCACAATCCTTAGAAATTTTAGAGTAAGAGAGGGTAAAACCGCAATTGCTCTGCAACTGACGCAATCGTAAACCAGCACCGGTGGGAAACTGTGCATCGGAGAGATGCATGCCATTACAGACACTGGGGCGGAAGTCTCCATGTCGATATGACTTTTTGCAAACTATGTCAATTGATGTCACTGGCATTAACAGAAGGCAATGAATAGTGGACAGAATCATACCCAGCAAGATTTTATTTCATCATACTAATATATTCCTTCTGATCTGAGAGCTTATGAGATGGCGGTCAATGAAAGTAGGTTATGTTGGTATGTAATGGTTGCTATGCTTAGATGCAATAAACTCAATAATATGTGGGCACAAAATGTACTTAGACACTTCAAAAACACAAAATGTATGAATTTCTTTGCATTAGGTAACACAATATAAAATCAAATAGCATTTATGTGAAATCAAAAGACTTACTAAATATTTTACCAAAACAAAAAGTTCAAAAAGTTGTTTCTGGTTGTAAAATGTTAGTAGAATGTGTCCATTTGACATCAATGAGTTCATACATCCACTAAATATCCCTTTGGGTCCAGTTGGTTAAGTTTAACAGAAAAAAAAAGAAAGAAAAAAAAGGTAATTTCGCCCATGGGACAATAAATAAAGATGGTAATTGTGAAATGTTTGTCTGACAATTCAGACTTTTTTTGTCAGAAATGAATTGAATTGTTAGATAAAAAGATAGAACTGTAAAATATAAACTCTTCTGGGAAGAAAAATCTGAAGAAGACTCTGAGATTCTATTGTGAGAATTGTGAGATTAAAAATCGCAAGAATATTGTGAGATAAATCGCAATTACCTTTTTTATTTTTCATTTCATTGCAGAAACAAGATTCTATATAATTGTGCTATATAAACTCAAAACTGCAAGAAAAAAAGTCAGAATTCTGAGATTACATCTCACAATTATGACTTTTTTTTTCTTAGAAATGCTGAATATGAAAACCGGAATTGTGAGTAAAAAAGTCAGAAGAGTGGGGTAAAAAGTAGAGATAATTTTTTTCGTTTTTTATCCTGTGGTGGAATCAAGCTCCATAGGGTGGTAAAGTGACGTAAATTCTGAGAAAATCTCTAAAATCATTTATTTGCATATTGCTCCCTTATACAATGAAATTAAATATTGTGTATTTATGAGTTCATAATATTTCATATTTATTTAAAACCCATTTGTCAGCCACGTATTGGCAAACGGAAATAGCATGTGATTGTAGTGACACAATGCACTACACACAAAGTGATTTTTGCTGACACATTGAATATGACAACATAATATACCATCAAAGGGTAAAATTCACAGGAAGTGCTCCTACACTGCCGCGATTGCACAAACAGGCCTCTCTATATAAACTGCACATACCACTTCAAATGTAGAGCAGCAAGACTTAAGACTGACAGAAGACATCAGAAAAAACTAAACAAAACAGGTCAAATGAATGCAACTATGTCATCAGCGCTGAACATCCAGTTCCTCGTGGTGAGTATTGCTGAAATGTTCAAAGACGACTTGCTAACTATCTCCTAAGGTTTTTTGTTGCTCAAGTCGCAATGCTACTACGATTGAGTCTGAAATGACAGTGTCTGTGTTTCACAGGTGGCTTGTGTGATGGGGCTCCTTTTAATATCATTTGGAGCTGAGGGGGCACCATCAAAACATCCTCAGAAGAAAGCAAACCACAAGTCATCAGAAGAATCCCATCCATCCTCATTCCGGTTGATCTTGGATCCTGAGTTCAAATCCTCAGCCAACCCGATCCAACCAATCAACAACGACTCCATCTCTCCATGGACCTACACGTAAGACCTTGTCTTATAAACCCTTAAAATTGGCATTGAAGAAACTTCAAAATCCATGGAACCCTTCCATTCCACAAAATGTTCTTTATCGTGGAAAAAGGTTCTTTCGGTTACTATAATATTCTTCACACTAAGAACCGTGCACTGAAAAGTTCTTGGCGGAACCCGAAATGATTCTTTTATGGCGTCACTGCCAAAACCCCCTTTTGGAATGTAAATTTTTTATGATTTAATGTCGATGAACTGTCATTTCTGTATCATATTCACATACACCTGTTTATTGCTTTTATATTTAGAAGATGACTGTTGCAACCCGCTAACCTAAAACTTCACATGATTCATTTTGTTTCATAGGTTTACACATGATGACAGCCTGTACCCTTCTAGCATCGCAGAGGCGAAATGTTCGCTGACTGGATGTTTGCTGGAAGGCGCAGAGGATTTACATTCCAAACCGATTTACACCCAAATCATGGTCTTGAGGAAAATTCGAGGAGAAAAGCACAACTACTCCTTAAAACTTGAGTACAAAACCATCGCAGTGGGATGCACCTGCGTTCGTCCATATGTACAATATGTAGATGCTTGATCATTAGTGTTACAGAATTACAAATCCAGAACGTAAGGCTTAAGACTTATGACTTTATCATTTATTTACGGTATCATATACATGTTTGCAAAATGTAGGATATATATTTATGTTTGTGATATTTGATGGATTATATATTTGAGATGTTTTGCAAATAGAAGAATTGGATCTATCATCATCATCATGATTTTTTGATAATGAGTTCAACACTTCATCCAACTTGATCCATCTAATAATCTAATTTATTTATGTCATGACATGTGATTTCAAATGCAGGATATTTATTTTCACTGGATTTTTATTATTATTATTTTGTACCTAACTATTTATTTATTGATGCAAATGTGTTTATAATGCAATAAATAAGAAAAAAAAATACAAATATTGTTCTGATGGTCTATTATTTTCTATTTTGGAAAAAACTCAAAATCAATAATGAGAAAGTCACAAGGACAAAACTATACCAGCAGTCCTTTAATTCCTTCTGCGTCTAAAATATATCACAATTTCTGTACAGAATTATATATAGCCAAATCAGACACCAGCTGATCATGAGGCAAGTGAACATATGTACAGCGGCAAAAGCTTAAGCAGTTTACCAAAAATAGAGCCTTAAAGACAGGACAGAGGACAAACTGACTGCATCCACATGGGCAAAGCACATGAAACCGTCCACATGTCATCAAAACACACAAAGTTACCACTCACATTCACTCTTTTTTGGCACTATTGGCATAAAAGCTCATCGCGGAGATAAACACGTCTCTGCGTTTCTCAGATTAAGGTAGTAAAGATTCTGTCCCAATGTTTGCTGGCCGGCCAGTTCCGTTCATCTAACATCATGGCCATCGTACCTTACAATGATATAGCGATATCATAATCTGGTTTCAGAGTCAGAATCTCTTATGATCCAAGCTAATAAGCTCAGCGTGATAGTCAGTCCTTTGGTGAATGGTCTCCCATATGATCAGCATGTGTTGTGAGAAGATCTCAAGGCACCTGGAACATAAAGTTCAGAGATATAGCAATTAATAACAGGACAAAAATCACACGGTCACACACCAAATGGCTTTTGACAAGTTTTTATCAAGTGTATCACGGCATGCAAGCATTAAACGTTGATTTCGGCCACATTCGGCCACTATTTGTTGTCAGGTAACTAACAGATATTCTACTAATGATTCTTCCAAGAAACCAACACTAAGACACATAAATACAAAGCCAAACTACAGTACTTAGTACACATCACCACACTGAATTACAATGTTACAAACAGCTAATTCACAGCAGTACAACACAAATACACATCTTGGTTGTTTCCAACTGTCATGACGTTCGTTATTATTATCCCATCAGTACATGCAAAGCCGTTATTAAAGACTAAAGGGATGGATGACGACTCATGAAGGCTGTTTCAAACACAGTTTGGTGGAAAACAACTCAAACAACTTTTCTGCATTTTCTAATTGATTCCCAATTCAACATCCATGATATACAGTGCTTTGCCTGGCAGCAGACAAGAAGAATCTTTAGCTGCAAATATCATATGATAGGCCTTCGAATCATTTCCAATTCCAAAAAACAGCCTCTCTTAGCATGACTATGATCAGCTAGGCCTTATTTTGTTGTTTTTTCTTGAAAATTCTGGACAAGAAACGCTCTTGATTCATGTCATTCTACTGCCAGTCCAGCTCCATATGTTCCTTGTTTTTCCTCACCTCCTCAGCATGCTTGTCCTGGAAAAACACAAGACAAAAAGAAGAAGAACTATTAAATAATAGCCCAATCTTAACTCTAAAGTGTTTGAAAAAATCTACCTAGTGGCACCAAATGGAATTGCAAAACTGATGCATATTTTCAGGTCTGGTTCTAAACTCATGCCATCTGTTGAGCATTTTATTACTATATTGGGCTGCTCAAACAAACATATTGCAATTCCATTTTGTCCCACTAGTGGTGCAGAAATCATAAATAAGCACCTTTAAAAAATGGAACTAAGTTAGGATGTCAAAATCCACCGTACCTTCTCCTGAAGACGTTCCAGCATGGCAGTGATGTGGGCCTCCCGGTTCTCTTTGTTAATCTCCATTCTTTGCTCCAGCTTTTCTTTGGCCATCTTGATGAAGTTGTTGTGTTCCTCTATGGCTTTCTGGACCACCTCTCGTTCATGCTCTCTCTTCTCAGCCAAGTGCTTCAGAAGTTCAGCTTCCTGACACTGTGGAGATAAGCATATCCATTATCGGTACTGTTGCATTATCGATACTTAAAATAAAATATAAATATTAGATTAAAAAAAAGGAATATTCGAATGCTGTCTCGACAACCAAAAAAAAAAAAAGTGCAAGTCGAGGCACTAAAGTTATTAAAACTGAAACTGAATAATTACTAATTACTGAGAGTATCCTCCACAAAAACATCTCTGTTCCTTACCTTTCTTCTCTCTTCAGCTGCATCCAGTTTCTTCTGGATCTCCTCCAGTGAGGGGTCTCTGCGAGGTGGGAAAGTGGGATGGAATTCCCTCTGACCGTCAAAAGATGGAGGTCTGAGGATCACCTCAAAGGCCTGGCCTGATGACCGCTTGTTTAGCTCGATCACCTCCATGTCTTTAATAATGCCCAGGTTGAGGTCCACAACATCTACAACAGAAAATCAACAATGACTGATTTGAATGATATACTGTATATCAATGCAACGAATTTTAAACTACTTGATTGAGAACTGATGTGAATACAGTATAATGTTCCATTTAGCTCACTGGAATATGTAAAAACAGGGACATCTATCTGAAACCATGCAAGATTTTAGATTTGAGACCTTTAAAAGTGCCTTTAAGGTACCTTGTGTTTTCTTGGTGGGCTTCTCCCGAGGCTCTGGTAGGAAGCAGGAGCAGAAGAGAGACACTAGAGGGAGCTCCTTCATCTTCTCTCTGTATGCTGCAAAAGAGAGACAGAGTTATTCTGAGGTAACATCATCTCTGAGGCCATGTGCTCACACATCATTCCTTCAGCTCCATTAAACACTCCCAAGTTCACATGCGAACAAGCAGGTGGATGTACATGTACCTGCAAGAGTCATCTTTCCTTCTGAGTCCTCTGAGGCGTTTCAAACTCAGCTGATCCTACAGGAGAGAGAGAAACGATGATGTAATCAGAAACCACATTCAATCGATTCCTCTGGATGTCTTTGTCCTCACATAAAGGTCCCACAAGGTTTAGCATCACAAGCAAATGTAGATTGTGAATAACAAGCACAAATTAAACCTTTATAATGCAAAAAATGTAAAATAATCACACAGCTACATCTAAGCACATAGTAGTATGCACACTATATAAAAATCTATTCAAATCCACAGAACAAAGCAAGCAACAAATAAATGCAACTGTAATATACTTGATGGCAATTGTTCGCAGAAGAGAGCATGAATGAATTAGGTTTGTCCAGGGTATATGATCGTCTCTCAGCCTACGCGCCTTCTCTATCGGTCTCTCATCCTGCCTCTGCCCTCGCTGTGCCCCCTCATTTCCCACGCTCACGAGCGCTGCACCCACTAACACCTTTGAAACTTTCTGACATTTTCAATGCATGGGCTTATTCTATAAAACATTTCAACACTTTTAGGGGTCAATTGATAACATAAAAGGCAAAAAATGTTGATTCTGTAGGCCATTACAAGACAATGTATCATTTTCCCTATTGCACTGCATGCACACAAACTGAAAACCCTCCTATTTTATTGATGCCAGCAACACAGCTGATATAATAAATAATATATGCTTTGGTACATAACCCTGTCAGCACTATCATTTACATTAGACAAATAAAAATTTCACAAGCATTTGTTTGCAGCTCACAAAGCAAGTCATTTTTAACCTCCCACTGCCTTCTGATCTGAATAAACGCTTGTTGTTTTGAAAGCAAAGGAAATGCTGCTCTATTAAGGCACCGTGGCCTTTTGCACACCAACATGCTATATATCACCTCTCAGTACCACCCACAGCACAGACTAGCATGCTCACTACAGGACCTCTAAGACCATTGTGTATTCAAATACACACTTTGCTCTACATCCCTTTTTAAATTTAGCAATGCACTTTTTCCGCTTAGCAATTTTTCACCTTGCACAAATATGCAATGCACTTTGCACAATACGATGCACATCTTTTCTTTAGACTATAACATGGTTTCAAGCACAATATCATATGAAGTGAAGTGAAGTGACATACTACCAAGTATGGTGACCCATACTCGGAATTTGTGCTCTGCATTTAACCCATCCAACGTGCACACACACAGCAGTGAACACACACACACCGTGAACACACACACACACACACACACACACACACACACACACACACACACACACCGTGAACACACACCCGGAGCACTAGTAATATGACCACTTTCTAAATTGATTCTGATATGCTATTAAGACTCTTAACAGTTGCAAATCCCCAAACAATCATGCTGATATATGCATTTATGCACATATAGAAGTCCAATAACCTCGACTGCATGCTCTAAATCTTGCAAACATGCAAATCTGCAATGCAACAGAATCTAAGGAATGCCAAACTAGATTTTTGCACTATTAAAAACAGATTTTGACTATTAAAAACTTGCTACAGTGAATAAAAATTTAGTCCAACAGATCACCAGTCTCCTTTTGTCCTGCAAGAGAATAATACAGTGAATAACAGATTATGATATACAATATTACCTTAACTCACCGACAGTGTCCTGTGATCTTCTGTCAGAGTCTTTCCCTCGCGTTCAGTCTGACAGTCTGCTGCTGTTTGGATGCTCAACCTGGCAGCATCAGCACCACCTCTGCTAGATAAAGCATGACATCACCTCCCAGCACTGTGATTGGTCGAGAGGGATGCAGGCTCCTGATGGGCTGGAATCGCTGGGAGTGCAGATAGGGGGTGGTTAACTCTTTGTTGAAAGCTGGTTTCAGAGAAAGAAAAAGGATAGATTCTGCAGCTTTATGCAGAGGAAACATTATTTCTTCTTAAATTTTTCAATATGGTAAAAATGGTATGGCTATTGGAGCCATAGCACAAAGATTATTTTCATTTGCTTTCCTACATGTCATTCCTTAGCAAATAAAGACTTGGAATCCATGCATTCCTTTTTTAGTTCATTTCAATTTAGAATTGAATTACGTGCAGCATCGTGTGCTAATCCAGTTCTATCTGGTTTTGGGAGCTGTTCGAAATGTCATGTCTAAAAACGGAGGAGGACAGGGATTTATGTGTCATCTTCTCACTCACTCATGGCTGGAGTCTTGTTGATGACTATGACACAGTAACCTTGCCAAAATGCTCATATGGATACGGGCAGACCTGGCCTGTTTGAACAGTCTGTCAATGGCCCATCTGTTGCTCTGGTCCTGTGCCAAATCAATTACTGGTGTTTTAACAATTTCAAAGACAGCTTGTAGAACATTGCGTTCCTTTTATGAAGAAAAACCTGATTTTACAACCAAAATTATATTTTATATATGCATGTTGCATCTCTAATTTCAGGAATACATAGTTTCTTGATGGATTTTATGACATTTTAGTATGGGATTTGTAAAAGGCTACATGCACTGAGTCTCAAAATGTCCTGTTCACACATATGTTTATGATAGAGGCTTGAATACGGTCTGTATGAACATGCAATGTGCAAAACTGTGAAGTCTTATCACATTTGACAAGACAAAAGTTCAGTTGAGGCACAGCTTCATCTATCAAATCTTAATTAACTGATGGAAGCTTTTATACCTCAGTAAAGAATGGAGAATTTGTGTCGCACACAGACAACAAAACTGACGGGAGCAGTTCCGGTTGAGGACAATGACTGGATCTAAACCTTCAGTTGACTTAGTAAGGTGCAAAGGTAAGTTACCAAAACCCCAATAAAGCAATAATCCCCAAGAATCCGTGGTTTACAGTGAATTTATAACAGCTAAGGGGCATTGTTAGCTGTTATAAAGTCAAAGTAAACCACAGCTTCACTGGGTTTATTGCTTTTATAATACGGTTATTCCATATAGCAAGGTTTCACAAAATAAATAAAAATAAATAAAATAATGATATTAATAAAAACATTCTTCTGCCAAGCAATGTAGTTCCTCTGAAACGGTTGTGATTGCAACAAAGTGATTGCTGAGCAACACACAGGCGCAGAAACAAAGAGGTGTATGTTTGTAGAGCAATTTACAACAGCTTCGAATGTGGCTCAACCAATCAGAATCAAGGACCAGAACTATCCGTATTATAAATGGAAATTGGAAATACGCCAAAGGCCTATGTGCAGCAGAGTGGTTTTCTCTCACTGTACAGCATGTGACAAACAACTAGCTGTCCAGAAAATGTACGGGTGTGAGCTGGGTTATAGAATGCGGTTGTCATTTTGGTAAATAACTGAAATGTGTGTGAACCTAACCGTGTTAAAAGGATAGTTTGCACCAAAATGAAAATCCTGTCATCATTTACTTACCCTAAAGCTACCCTAAAAAAACAAAAACTAAAATACACAGAAGTGTACCATCCTAGTGACAGCTTTTTTACCTTGTTTTTCTGAGACTGTGGTAGCCATTGACTTCCATAGTTTTTTTCTTCATACTATGGAAGTCAATGGCTACCAGCAACTGGTTATATAGTCTTCCAAACGTCTTCTTTTGCATTCAACAGAAGAAAGAAACTCCTACAGGCTTGGAACAATGTGAGGCTAAGTAAATGATGATAAAATGTATCCCTTTAATGACTCAAATACAGGACTGGCAACTGTACTCTGCTGCTGTGTGAATGTGGCCAGTAATGTGCAGGATACTCTGATGATTTCAGCATCCACATAAGGCCCTTATATGAACCTGTTTGCAGTTTCAAGGTCTCTCGGGTGAAGTGGAAATATTCCCAGCGGTTTGATATGGATGTTGAATATGGCGGAACAGAACACACTGTACCTACTTTATTTCCTAGTGGCGTCAAGAACACTGACGTCAGGCACTTACCCTACCAAACAAAACGAAATTACCTGCCATACATCTCCAACCAAGATGTAAGTGAATAGAACAAAGGACCTCAATGCACATGGGTAAATGCAAAACAAAAGATTGCATTAAAAAAAAACATTTTTGCAGTTAACAATACAACAAAATGATATGTAAGCACATAATTTGTGCGAGAAAGGATCACCCACCCATATAAACTGGAGGGGAGCGTTGGGTTTTGTATATGCTGGATGTGCTCACTGAAGGGGGCCGCAGGGGGAGGGGAGACGGCAGTGCTCTAGCGATGATGTCATCCAGCTGTCTGCTAGGTGGAGAGTGGTGTGCACACATGCAGGATTTTTCACATGGCAACAGAGCAAAGAATGCAGTAAACGAGGTCCTGGAATGGATTAACACAGACATGAAGGACAAAAAAGAACGCATACAGGGGATTGTTTGCAAAAGGTGCATCAAAAGGTGCATCAAAATCCTTTGCTGAGTGACAACGAGGGACTGAAAAGACAAGGGTGGGGGATGTAGTGAAGGAAAACAATGTGCCTGCAAGGAAAGCCTGATCATCACTGGTAACCCTGCTATGATGTCATTTCTAGCCAATCAGGAGCTGGATTCTCTAGTCAGAATGATGCAGTTTCCAGTTCACATCTGACCTGACAGCAGTGAGGATGATGACGATGATGAAGCTAATCATGCTTGCGAGCACAAGCCATACAGATGTTTTTTGCTTTGTATAACTACATTTTTACTAAATATATTTTTTAAAGAGAATGTTGTTTGGACTAAATGCAACTTTGCTCAAATTTGTTTGTTTTTTTAACTTTTGGGATTTTTTTTCCCCACCTTGTTACATTTATGGTGTTCCCAAAATGACTGGCCTACAAAAAATGTTTATTAATTTCTCAATATGGTATATAATTGCCAAATATTGGATGCAGCCTTTTTTGTCAACTTATTTTTGTTCAATTATCACAGGTTTTGTATTTCTTTTTGGAACTGATCATAGTTGTTAGCTGAAAATTGCTAAATTATCTACACATAATGCTGTTCAAAAAGAAGTTGAAAAACAAAACAAAAAGACTGAATTCAAGAATTTGTTATAATAGAGCATAATAAGAGATTTACAAGCTATTATTTTAAAAAAGCTGGTCATTTTAGACTGGGAGCAAACAAATATAGAAATATATGACTAGGGATGCTGGGCCTAACAAACCACTCTTATTAAATAAAATAAGCAAAATTCACCATTAATAATTTCAAATCCTTTTCTGCTGTATTAAAACTACACATTTTTCAAAATCATTTTGTACATGTTGTACTTCATACTAAATAGACAGTAAAGCACCGTTGCAGTTCAGTATTCTGACATCAGTCACATATCAGTCTAATGGCTTGTGATACTTGTGGCAGAATGGCTGATGGGCACACTGTGCTTAAGAGGAATATTAGTGTTCCAGCTGAATTATATTAGAGCATATTGTGATGAGCTCATTCTGACACACCCCTTGTGAATAATACAGACCAAAACAGTGAATAATTCATAGTCATGCTTTGTTTTGAGTCAAAAAAAAATGCACAAATGCTTGTCTTTTTCTTGGCAGTGATGTGTTTTGGTCTCAAAAGTGTCTACAGTAGCATACGTCAAGGTCAACAAAACAATGTAGATTTTTCACTCAATTACATTCTTAGGACAAGCGTTGTTTTTCTAAATATCAAGTGGATTTATGCTGCAATAAATGTACAATTTATTCTAGAGGCATTTTCTTCTGCAGCCTTGATATTCAATCCGAATGTCCAAATGTTACGATCTATTAGGCATCATTTGTAGCATTTAATCGTATTAGTCAAAGCTTTACGTGATCTGATTCTGTATTCTAGGTGCGAAACGCTCTGGAGAGTAGGTCATATCTGCAGGCTCTAAACTCAGGACATGACATCACTCTAATGGTGGCATGCTGCATGACTCATAGCTTTTAACTCTGGATGTCAGTATCTCTCAAAACTAATCTACATAGACATGCTGTTTACTTGAAGTAAACAGAGAACAAAAGATGATGACATCACATACAGTCATAAAAAGATAAAGACTTCAGGTATGTTGAAAATGGAATATGGTGTACTGAACAGCACCTGCTATTTCTTAAAAATAGTATGTGAAGCAGCATGCAACATGATGAATGTTTTAAACAGAGACATGCTGTTATTGTTGCCACGTTTAATTCAGTGAATGACATCCATATATCAACCTGTATATAAATATGTTTTATGAATTCTTAATTAAATTAGATCACATAATTGGTATGAGCTTGGAATAGCATACTACTTACTATTAAGCATAACACTTAAAATTTCAAAACAGTGAAATATTTCACTTAATTTTAAGTGTAGCACTTGATTCAGTGAATAATTCATAGTCATGCTTTGACTATGACTAAACATGCATAAATGCTTGTTTTTTTCCTTGGCATTGATCTTGTAGTTTGGTCTCAAAACGGTCCACAATGGCATAGATTAAAGGACTAGTTCAACCAAATATAAAAACTTGCTGAAATGTTATTCAGGACATCCGAGATGTATATGAGTTTGTTTCCTGATCAGAACAGATTTGGAGAAATTTATCATTGCATCACTTTCTCACCAATGGATCCTCTGCAGTGAATGGGTGCCGTCAGAATCAGAGTCCAAACAGCTGATAAAAACATCACAATAATCCACACCACTCCAGTCCATCAGTTAACATTTTGTGATAATTCTGCACTAATAAACTTACATGTGAAATTTATTTATGCACCAAATGCAGATTATCTACTTTGTTTTCTAAAATGTGTAGTATACACTGAACTAATACAATGAACTGAAACGATTATCAGCTAACATTTCTTTTTTTGATTCTTATTAAATGATGCAGCTTAAGACACTGACATAAAAAGGAATTAAAATGCTAATTAACATTTTCATATCGGAGATAACTAGAAAACACATGCTTGAAATAAATGTGTAAAACATACTAGTGTTTGAAAAGCATGCATTTCAATTTCATATATTTCATAAAATGATAGTATTCAGTATTCCTTGTATACCACACAGTATACAGCAAGCAGTAAAAATGCACACTGTGCACTATACGCATAAATAATAGTATAACATTCCAATGCTTCAATATGCAATATAGTAACAGATTCTATTCTTTGCTCACTGGGAAATCATTTGTTGGCCATCAAGTGCATGCACAGTACAGTATTTTACAGTAATACTGTCATCCAAGCAGTGCAGTGGTGTAAGTGAATGAACAATTACAAAATACGTCTTTGATCTTTAACACTGATAAAACAGAATAACAACCGTAGACCGGTAAAAACCAGTTATGACTGACTTTTGCATCTCACCAGGCAATGTTCTTCCTCCCAGACATGCAATTATAGTAGGCGTCTTGACACTTCCCGCTTCCATTCAACTCATCCTTTCTCCCTTTATGTTTGGCTACCGAGAATTTGTATGTGTGTGGTAGCAGCATGCAAGGGTGTTAAGATTGAGCGCTGGTAAACTCAACCACATAGTGACTCACGCTCTGTGAAATCCAAAGGCATCTGCCATTGTTAGGTTTGCCACACAACCTACACGCCTCAGAATGATGAGTCACGCCACACAGCGAAAGCGTGCTCGCATCTGTTCACGACTACTCTTATACTAGAAACTTACAGACTAAAGTTAGAGTCTGCAGGACTTGGATGCACTGAGTGTAGCTTTTAACAATGAGAACATGACCTTTCGTTGTCTTTAAAAGTACAGACAATTACTGTTAATGCAATTCCTCTGAGAAAATGCAAATCGATGATGCAGAGTTTTGAAAAATACAATCAATTAGCATAATCTACAAAAATTCTTATCTGTGTGCAGGATTTAAGACCAAGCTAAATTAATTTAATGAGTAAACAGAAGGGCACATAATACAACAATGTCCTCTAAATGTAAATGTCCAGGCAGCACACAATAAATTATATTAGCAACACTTTAAAGTTTGAAAATACAGATCTTAAGCACTTAATTAATTTAACTAAAATAAACAGCTTAGGGTTTGAATACTTCTGCTCCTAACCACTAGAATATGGAAATTACTTTTACCTTCTAATTAGTAATTTTGTTTTGTTTGCAAATGTAAATGTCTAAAAGATTCTGAAATAAAGATTGATTTACTTGAGAAGTTTGTGATTAAAACAATTTTTTTTTTTTTTCAGTTTTAGACTTCATATCTTCATTTTGCATCTCCAGTAAATGCATCAAAGTAAATGTACCAAAATACTGAGCAAGATATTCATTTTTGCAGTGCATGCAACATTTAAGTGACAGTGAAAGTGACATGACATACGGCCAAGTATGGTGACCCATACTCGGAATTCGTGCTCTGCATTTAACCCATCCAACGTGCACACACACACACACACAGCAGTGAACACACACACACCGTGAACACACACCCAGAGCAGTGGGCAGCGGGCAGCCATTTATGCTGCAGCACCCGGGGATCAGTTGGGGGTTCGGTGCCTTGCTCAAGGGCACCTCAGTCGTGGTATTGAGGGTGGAGAAAGCGCTGTATATTCACTCCCCCCACCTACAATTCCTGCGGGCCCGAGACTCGAACCCGCAACCTTTGGATTACGAGTCCGACTCTCTAACCATTAGGCCATGACTTCCCATGTCACGCCTTTATGAATTTACGATTTTCTGCACCTATTTTAAGGCCTTGATTTGTGGAAAGGTGAATTAAGCATAGTGCTATATTTCTGCAACAATTGGCCCAAAAATATAGATTGATCAATCTTAAAGCAGCACTTGGCTAATTCAATAGCTGAATGTAATTTCAGCATGCAAATTATTAAATGAAGGTCATTCTAGCACCTATACTATGAACAAAAGCACAGGAAATAAATGTTTGAGTTGTTTCCTCTAAAAGTTGACTTTCTATGACCTCTTCAGCACTCACATTCAAAGAAATTGAAAGCTGAAGGTTTCTCCGAGTGGTATTTCACACATGTGAAGGTCTACAAGAATCTTAATTCATGAAACAGAGGGGCTGAAGGCGTGAAGATGTATCCCAGTCTCACTACACCCACTGGATCTCTCTGCCATATGGCTGCAAAACCACTACTGCCCACCCGTCATCTCAGCACACGCTCGGCTCCATTCGATACGAACACTCTGAACACTTCTTATTCACTGAACATTATGAAAAGACAAAGCAGAAAGCTCGCAGCAAAGCAGATCTTGTGTGTGTGTATATATATATATATATATATATATATATATATATATATATATATATATATATATATATATATAAAATATTTTATTTCCCATCATAGAAACATGAACTTTAAAAGGTACAGGAAGTCAGAAGAGAAACTGCAGATTTTGGTTTCTGTTCCAGGTTGTTAGGAAATACTAAGCATTTTTATTAAAAGCCAAATAAGTTTGTAGAGTGTACATAAATATATTATGCAAAAAATAAACAAGTTATGTTCTGACATTTTTCAGAGTGTATTTGTTTGAATACATGCTCAGTGGAGACCCAAGATATTCAACTCCATGCTGATGTTTGGTTTTGAACGAATGCAGTCCATAACCTGTTTTTACTTTCTAATACAAATTTCTTTACTTGCAGTTCTGAAATCTCAGCGCAGACTAGCTAATGTGGCAGCAGGATCTATAACAACTTATTTTAGAGTCTTTCAATGTGGAACGGTCAACGTTCGGGAACAGTATACATACATCGTGACCGTTTCCTGCTCTCACTTTGACTTCCTGTTGCGCACCTGCACTATTTCCTTTCTCTCCTTCAGAAAGTTTCTGAAAGCACCGGCCTCTTTACTTTCTTCTGTGACTGTTGGGGAAAAAGTTACATAATAAACACGTGTGTTACATGGTGTGACAATGATTACGGTTCTTTAAGAGCCATCTGAAGTATCCTCACCTGTGTGATCGATATCGTCGGTATCACTGTCTAGGTCTTCCTCAGCTTCATCAGGGTTCCCGCGAGTAAAGATGAGGTCACTGGGCCCACCAAGACCTGGGGCTTCTAAAGAATAAAATAACCAGATGTGCCAGTGTATATAGGATACATGCATAATTTTTGGAGACAATGCTAATGATAAATCACTCTCAAAGACCAGATGAATGCAGAAATAGGATATGTATCTGTTCTAAAAAGCATTTAATGTAAAATAGACATTACTGTTCAAAATTTGGGGGCAGTAAGAAATATATTTATTTTATTCTGCAAGGATGCATTTAATTACGAGTGACAGTATATACATATAACATTATTTTAAATCAATTGCATTCTTTTGAACTTTCTATTCATCAAAAAATCCTGAATAAAATATATTATAAAAATATTAAGCAGCATAACTGTTTTCAACATTGATAATAATATGCAATGTGTCTTGAGCAGCAAATCAGCATATTAGAAGGATCATGTGACACCGAAGACTGGAGGCTGAAAATTCAGCTTTGCATCACAAACAAATTACATATGAAAATATATTAAAATAGAAAAGATGTTTTAAATTGCAGTGATAGTTTACAATATGACTTCTTGCCAACCCTATACTTTTGAACAGCAGTGTTACCAAACATGTTAACCCACTCTTTTCGGAAAAAAAAAAAAGACATTTGTGTTCTCCTCTAAATATCAGATCTTACGTTACATGTGAAGAATTCAGAGTTGATTAATGACTTTCAAATATATTTTTCTGAATGAATGTACCGGTAGGAACTGCAGTTTCCATGGGAACTGCTCCCATGTCCTTCCGAAGGCGTTCCAACTGCTCCTGTTGTTTCTGACTCCTAGCTTCAGCCTGAGTATGAGACAAAAGCATTAATAACAGTCAGACTTGACCTTTTCTCATGGAATGAAAAAGGGACATTTTTATATGCCTTTCAAATAAAAAAATAATATACATATGGTTTCAAAATATATGTAGTTTAATAAGTGCTGGTAATATATTTGTGGAATGGCCAGTTGATTTATGACTAGTACATCAGCCTACATCAGTGATTACTCACCAACTCTCTGTGCAGACGTTCATATTCAGGGCGATACTCGCTGCAAAATAATATAAGCATTTATTTATTTTTAAACATAAATGCATATTGTCCTTAACAACACATACGCCATAATAACTTCACATTAAAATGAATCTGCTCCTATTTCCATTATATTACACCAAGTTGGAAGTGCTATTAAAATGGATGTCTTTTGACCAAATCCAGCTAGTTAGAAAAAAACTATTTATAACTTTATTAAAGGGATAGTTCACCCAAAAATGAAAATTTGATGTTTATCTGCTTACCCCAAGGGCATCCAAGATGTAGGTGGCTTTGTTTCTTCAGTAGAACACAAACAAAGATTTTTAACTCAAACCGTTGAGTTAAATGGTCCATTTAAATAGGCAGTAATGCACTTAAGTCTACGATCCACAGTAAAGCAAGAAGATGAAGAGGCATCACGCGCCGGCTGTTGTGTGAACGCGCTGAGGACAGTTGGACCGTGCGGTGGATCAGAGGTAAAACACGATATAAATACTGTTCAGTTTCTTGCACAGACCGATCGTTTCGTGTCTTTACACCTCAATGTATCATCACAAACTGCTGGGTTTAATTTGGTTTTGTCTGTGTATGTTTTTTTTTTCTCAAAGCCATGAGTCCCATTGTATGACTGACAGACTGCAACAGTTCGAGTTAAAAATCTTTGTTTGTGTTCTACTGAAGAAACAAAGTCACCTACATCTTGGATGCCCTTGGGGTAAGCAGATAAACATCAAATTTTCATTTTTGGGTGAACTATCCCTTCAAGTTGTAAAATTAATTCAATATTCTAAAACGGTCCATTCAAATTCAATTTTACACTAATTTAAAAGCCCAAGAAGATTGATTTTTTATTCTTTCTGAAGTGCAGCTTCTTGGTCCATGCTGAGTGTTTTCAGTGTAGCAGTGCTATTTTAGTATTATTTATAGTGTTTACGAAAATTTTAGTCTACAGTCCAAGTTTGAATTTCCTCATTACACAGTGTTGGGATACATACGTTTCATACTCTTTAGCAGCATCAGCAACCTGTACAAACAGCTCATCAAGCCCAGAACCCGTGACTGCAGACACACCGACAACCTACAGGACACAAAAAGAGTCTGTAACGCTCCTGCAAAGGCACTTAACCGAGAGAAAAACAACCTGTCACAAAAGACTGATTGCAACTGTGACCTTAAAGCCAAAAAATACATTTCAGACACTGAGAGTTATACATCATCTTTTCTTTTTTTTTTTGGTGGTGCTAGATTATAACTCTAAGGTATTACATTTTTTCTAAGGAATTAGATTTACAAATCCAGGCTCTTTGGCTTGGGCTATTAAGCAACAATCTAACAATCATCCAGATCATGTGCATGCAGTTTAACTGGACCAGAGCTTCAGGCTCACCCTCAGGTTGGTGTAGAACTCATCCAGGACCAGACTCATAGAGCGGGTCAGGTTACTAACGTAGGACGTCTCTTGATTCAAAGCATCCTGGAAGACCTCAAAGTCCTGCATCCACTCCACCGCAAAACTGTGATCAATGATGTCAGTCTGATAAAGAGTCAGAAAAATACATAGTTTAACATAATGAAACAAATAACTTACATTGATTTTTCTATTTAAAGCTAAAAACATAGGATAATGGATAATACCTTCTGTTTAATCTTTGAACAGAAACTGTATTCATGAATTAAATACATATATTGAATGTGAATAAAATAGTAATAAACATATTGATCATTTGCCAATAAAATATATTTGTTAATATTTATATTGTTTTAAAATTCATATGAATTAAATAACTTAGTTTTATTTAGAAAATACTACATCTAATTTGTATCATCCAATGTATATATCAGTCATCCTGCTTTCTAGATATCAGTTATCAGCATTGGCCACTGTTATCAGTTGACTGTTTTATTATTATTATTATTAATTTTACCTTGTTCATGGCAACTATGAAAGGTAGCTTGGTCTTGTACAGAATGCTGGGAAAAAACAAAACAAGATATTTTAGTAAGATCTACTGAAATCATGACATAACTTTCATGCTGCTGTTAACACTGAATTATACCGTGTGAATGTAACACTAAGAAGTGCAATGAAAATGTTTAGTGCAGTTTATATATCCAACATATTGCATAAACAAGAAATAAGAAAACAAGTCTGAGACACTGACCTGCAGGCATAGAGCATGTTGGACATAAAGGTGACCGGATTTACACTCCGAGACGTGTCCATCACATAAATAACCACACAGGGAAAAGAAGAGGCCTAGAAAGGAAACGTTATACTGTTTTATATTCCAAATTAAGCAATGCAAATATATCCAAGTAACAATAAACCCGACTAAGAGTGAGTGTCACATACCAGTGCTTCAGTTATGATGGTTCCAGATGCAGACCATGTGAACACTTCTATTTGTCCAGGAGTGTCAATCAAAACATGTCTACAAAAAACAATACTCAATGCATGATACTGTAGCAATAAGAAATTAGTAAAGATATCAGCAAATCTACTAAACACCAACTTACCTGTGGTTACTTTGCTTTTTCTCAATAAACTTCATGACCTAAAAGAGGACACAGAACTGGTAAGTTAAAACAGAAGTATTGTGGACATAAAAGATTAAAACAGTGACATCTACTGGATCCTTCAAACCTGATCAAATCGTGTTGCAAACAGATTGAGAGATGTGACGATTCCTCCATTTGGACCTAAACCATATCTGTACTAGAGTCAAAGACAATCCACACACATGACATCACATTTATCCAAGGTTCATACACTTTTTGACCGATAAATTTCCATAACTTTTCCAGTCATTTGTGATTCACTGGAAAAGGATCTAAGGAAGAGGTCAGGAATCCAAAAGCAAAATGATTTCATAGAGAACACACTCACAAAAAGAGCTGCGCGTAACTACATTATTAAAAATATTTAGAAACCGATTATGGGCATTTCCATGCATTTTTAAGATATTAATATATGTAACTTGTCCAGGCCTGGAAATCATAATCTTAAAATTCCCTGATATTTCAAGTTTTCCACGACTGTGGGTTGTGAAGAAGCTTAAATTGTAAAGAAGGTTAAATGTTTAGTAAAACTATCCAAATTTCGGCGAACATATGCATGATAATTATGATCCACAGCACAAGGCACTCAAACTGAAAGGATACTGTTTCATGACTTCCTTGTAATTGACAGTGTCTCTGATGTCTGTAAGGAAAAACTCAATCAGATGAAGATGCTCATCAATCATGAACATTTATCCACAATACCAAAGCGGTCTTGTTTTTCAGCATTTTAATCAATACATGAACCCTGAGTGAAACTCCACTGCTTTTGCATCCAGTGCCCAATCTGTTATATCAAAGCAATCAAATCAATCTGAACTTTAAATATGTTCTCAAAACGTGCATAAACATTATTTTCCAAATCTGTCCATAAATATTTTCCAACTCATTTGGCTTTTAAAATCACTTTCATCTCATATTTAGAATTTGACATTTTTTATTTTATGCTAACAAAAACATGATTAAAGTGACGCTTGTAAAATCACTAATATTTATGAATTAAATTAGCTTGGATTTTTTTTTTACTCACGGGCAGGTTGTGTATTAACGACTAGTTACGTGAGGTTACCTGCTCAGGTAACTGTTAACAGTGACATACCAATGTTGGCTGGAAAAGGGACCTCGTGAACTGCAGGATCTAGATTGATAACATATGGAGGAGTTTTCTTGGAGTGCAGGTAAGCTGTGAGCCTCTGAGAAAACACGAAATAACATGTAAACAGCCAAGTTAATGTGTTTTCAATTTCTTTATGATCAGAATTACTTATCACATTGAACGCTGACAAAATCTTATTGTAATAAAGGAAATGTTATATAATGTGATAGCAGTCTTACCTGCACAAACGTTGTTTTTCCTGACCCTGCCATGCCTAAAACTATGAGACACACCGGTTTCGATTCTGTGTTCTGTTCGTCAGATGAACTCTGGCTCGGTGTTGGGTTATTATCTCCATCTTCTTTACATATATCACTTTGATGTGACGCTCCATCGCTTCTGTCTGCTGCTGCAGTCGCCATGCTGCTATTACTGGGCACTTAACGTTACCGTAAAGTAATGCGCACTGGCGTAAAATGACGAAAACCATGCTGTCACACACGACCACTAGATGGAAGCAGATTTGTTTGATTTAGCATTTGTTTATAAAACGTGACTGACTGAATAGATAGAGACATTAAAATTGTTATTAAAAAAACAATGTCTGCATCATATTTCATTCCAAAATAAAAAATGTGAAATTATTAGTATTTGAAGTACATAATACAATAGAATAGAACTGTTATTCAGACCATTCATGTTTCATTTTTATTTTCATAACAATTAATCCCCATCCCACGTGTCAGCAGTCGTTGTGTAGATGAATATAATTTTTTCGTGCTGAATTTAGTATTTTGATTTAAAAACGTTTTCACATTACAGTAATGGGAGTGTGCTTAATTCATGAAAATATTTAAATTTAAAGTTTTGTATCTTGATTTGGGGGTGGAATATAACTCAACTGAGATTCCCCAAGTATTATTTCCATATGTAAACGTGACATGTGTGTTTTCTCAGTTACTGCTTTTCCCTTCAGCTGAGAAACCGGAGTCAAATCAAAAGCATTTGCTGGCACTGTTTGTGTATGCTAAAAATAGCCTTTATATCTTGTCTGTATGGACACAAACATGAACCCTTCGTGTTTTTCCATACGGCTCTGCTCTTCCTCAGTGCTGTATTCAGTCTTCTGAGGGCAAACAGCTAGTGTGCACAGGGCCTTCAGATGGTTTACACTAGAAGAGCCGTGTTAACATGGTCTGTGAGTATCATTTAACAGATTTATTCAACTGTGTCTGTCTAATACAGTTTCTTTGCATGAAGGTGGCTAAGCTACAAGGCACTGTGTAAGCTTGCCTCACATTCTTAGAGTAGACGATGGACTACATGAGATCAAACATGGTACGCTCACAGACATTTTATATGCTGCACTTTTAGAAAAAACAAATTCCCAACCAATCGGAAGAACTGTCAGTGAAACCGAGTGAAAAATATTCCAGTGTTAAGGACTGTTCACACTTTCTTCAACCACTGACAGATAAACTTGCTTTCCATTTCAGCTGCTTCCTTACTAGTCTTTTCATGGTGATTCTGATGACAGATTTATTATTGTTTACCGATCTCTTTAAGATGGCAAGAGTTGTTCATACACTCTCAGAAGAAAAGGTACAAAAGCTGGGGCGGTACCTTTTCAAAAGCATTTAGGTGCTAATAGGTATATGTATGTACCATTAAGGAACAAAAATGCATCCTCTAAGGGTAAAGAAGGTTCAAAGATATATCTTTTGAAAGGGTTTGTCCCAGTGACAGACAAATTATGTAAAAAATCCCAATGGTGTAGCCATTGTTACTGGGTGGATTCTGTCTCGTGCGAACTTTGTCTCTTTTGGCCAGTATTCAGCTGAAATGTCAAGAACATGACCTGCCATTATCTATTGTGGGATTGTTTTCTTCCATAAATAACCATGCTTTTTGCACAATATCTATAGATATCATTTTTCTAAATAAAATGCATTGTTCATAGAAGACATTTCAGATAAAGGACGTTGTTCGTACAAGATACAGTTACCTTGAAGTTTTGTCTTGTTTTCTAGTTAAAATATCTAAATATTCACAACAAATTCATTTAGGCTAAATTGGCAAACCATTTCTTTCTTTCTTTCTTTCTTTCTTTCTTTCTTTCTTTCTTTCTTTCTTTCTTTCTTTCTTTAACAATATTTAACTTTTTTAATCTTTATTGTTTTATATTTAGTATTTATTAATATTTAATATATATATATATATATATATATATATATATAAATATACACTGTAAAAAGGATTTTTAAAAGTTGTAAATAAGTATGTTTGACAGGAAAATACTATAAATATTCTGAAAAAATATTCTGCTTCAAAATTTCATGTTTAATTCAGTGTGTTAATAGTATTTTTACACTGTAAATGGATTTTTAAAAGTTGTAAATAACAGGAAAATACCATAAATATTCAGAAAAAAATACTCTGCTTCAAAATTTCATGTTTAATTCAATGTGTTACTTGGATTTTTATTTTTTTGGTGTAATGTACAAGCGATTTCTGAGAAAAAAAAATCGATGCCATTTTGTTCAGTGTATATATAGTTTTTAAATAGTTTTAGGCCAATTTTGTGCTAAATCTTGAATGACGTTTATTTTTCTTAGCCCACTAGCAAATTGTTTTCTGCTTGTTTTAAACATAAACATCACAACATTTTGTTTTGCTGATATCAAATTTGGTTTGTTTTCTCATGGAGCGCATCTTTAATTTGTTTAACACACTGAGATATATTTCCTTTCCCTTGCACACAAACCTGATCCATGTTGCATCCAATACTGGCAGTTTATCCTCTCTAAACACACTGAAAATCATAAATACATTAAATTAATGATTTCTTTTGGACTTAATACATCTGTAGCTTTGTTTAAAAGATAATTTGCACTCTAAATGTGCTTTGCAGATGTGCACGAGACAGATACTGATGGGTCCTCTCAGAGACCCCCTCTGGTCTCCAGCCTCTTCCGTAATGCTCTGAGTAATGGAAAATGAAATGTGGATGTGGTTTAAATTCATTATGAGCAATTCAGAGTGGAGAAGAAGATCCTTCTCGAGTGAATCTGATACTGTATTCCTTTGTTGCTTATCATTTATTTCATTTGAGGCTGCTGCATGTAGATCTAATGTGCCTAATAAAGCATGGAGGATACTGACAGTTGTTTTATTTATGCACAATACAAATATGAGAAACATTAATAGTAATAATTGTCATTGCAATATTATAGCACCAACACAATGTGGTTTAGAAAGCCCTAAACCTAAGTGTGAGCAATAGTGATGCTTGCCTTGGTGATAAATCTTGTGTTGGATGCCAATATTGGTTTGTGGCCGGCATGGCACTCGTGCAGGGTTGACTTTATGGTTCCAGGTCATGAACTTAAACCCCATTTAGGTGATGTCAGTTTCTGTTTGATCTCAGACTTATGGCCTCTACGGGAATATTCTCAGTGCTCAAAGGTCTTGTCGGTTTAATCAGATTTTGGAGACAGTGAAAACAAACATGTTGTCTAGTGAAGAATCTAAGGGAAAATGAAAGGCTTCTGCCGGTGACCTTTAATCCGCGATCAAAGAAAGACCTCAAAAAGACCCTCAAAGACAACAGACATATATCAACATGAGTCCACTAAATGTCATAGTCTCAAGCATATTGTAATATGATTTTACCTTTTTGCTGGAGTAAAATACTTTTTCTGTTTTTCTACCTCAAAATTGAAAGTTTATTTGTAATTATTTGTGAAATTTTTAGAGAAAATAGTTTCAAAGTAAATCCTACATAGATTTTTTTTCAGTGCAGTGAAAATATGTAATATAGGCTATATCTCATGTTTTTGTAGCAAACAAATTACATTACATATGTTAGATATAATTCTCTGTTGATGAAAAAAATCTGATTTCATTACAGTATATTAAAGGAATTTCCATATCAAGAAACCAGAATATCTTAATATATTTGAGGATGGATTCTTTTGGCTCGAGTCAGTACAAATACATCTAAAAACCACCTGGAAAACACCTTACTTAAAAATCTAGTTGTAAAACTATTGGTTCGCCACATGAGTGCATTCAGAAACAGCAATATATTCAAATCCGTGATTTGTGTATTTTTCGCCCACTGGGTATCATTCGATAATGATGTCAGAGGGGCGATACCAAAAGAAGGTACAAAAAAAACACCCATCATTATAACCTCAAATATGCCGTATTGAAACAAGTTCATACTTATGTCTGAGGCAGGGGTTTCCAAACTTTCCCAGCTATGATGGAAGCACTGAAGTCATAGTCGGCAAACAGCCAAATGCAACTGTAATAGAACTGCAACGAAAAGAAATATGCCATCATTGCATACGGAGGCCCTTGCACCGTATATAACGCATTTGTCTTCATAGTTTGGTGTATAGTGTGCACTCATTTTGTTTGACCCTGAGCGTTTTGAGAAATCACAGCATAAAATATGTCTAATTGCTTCCTTAAGAGGTGCTATTTGATACTGGACTCCCCCTATAGTTGCATATCCTTACATGTAAACACGTAATTTCCTCTTGATGGCAGGAGGCACTCGTCCATGGAACAGTAGGTGTCAGATTCATGAGAAACCTGCTCCATTTGTTTTTCTAAAATGTTGTTTTCACATTTCAGAGCAGCTGTTACATTTTTTCCTTATGCTGATGGATCTGAGAGCATTACAAGTCTTTGTCTTAATTCAGCGGATGATATTACCACAAGATGCTCCAAGGAAAACATGTACAATTTAGTTTATAAATATTACACTATACATTTGGCAAAGCTTAGCATAGCTTCTTTTTTAAATATTATGCACCTATCTTTTTTTTTTTTTTTTGAAGGGGCACTAGTAAGAGTTTATATGTAATAATGCAATTAATATTTCAAGTGTAATAAATCATAAATTATCTGAAAAAAAGTATCTGGAAATAATTTAAAAAATTTAAATTACCTGACATTATATAAAGTATTATATTTATAATAAACATTTATATATTTCTGCTAAACATATTATACTTCAACTCTAGAAAAAAAGTGTAATACTAGCTCTACAAAATACAACTTTATTTCTTTAAATATTAACTAACTAAATAAATATTTAAAAACATTGTAGATAAATGTCATAAATCAATATAAATCCCAATTATAAATTCCACAGTATTTGCTATTGGTATACACAAAAGACCATGAATAAAATTAAATAAATAAATAAAAACATTGATGACAAATCACATAAATCAAAATAAATCCCAATTTTAAATTCAACAGTATTTACTATTGTTATACACAAAACGGCATAATCTGTTAATTAATTAATTTAATTTGAAAACAATTTATCTAGCAAGAAAATCACAAAATCCTACAGTTCATCATCAAAGAAACACTATTAACCAGTTGCTTTTTTTTTTTTTTTGGACAAATAGACAGATATAGGGCATTGAGGAAGGAATGAAAATGACTGATTGTGAAATATCACAATTTGTTAGCAGTATGTGTGCATACCAGCCCACTGAAGCTCTAAAATCTCTCATTCACGTCCACATTTACATATAAAAATCACCACCGACAGCAAAAGGCATTGGTTCTCAAATGTGTCATAGCTACACATTTGTATATGTGGAATAGAGAATGATATTTAAGAGCCAAAAGTGAGGATATTAGGTGTACATTGACTTCAATTTTGGCTTTATGTTTCTCACACAAAGACTTGGAAATAGTGCACAATTAGTACATTTATGGTGTCCTGTCTGAATCTTGACAGTAAGTCTTGGTCTTGGTCACCATGAAATGTCACAGGCTTGTATGTGTGTTTACAACATCTCATTGTACAATGAAAGATACAAACCACAGCTAGGCTGCATGTGCCAGATCTCTTTCTGGCTGACTCAGGGCTTTTGTTTTGCAGTAAGCATTTTTGTCGGAAACGGCTGCAAAAAAAAAATAAAAAATGCCTGTAATAATGACACATTTATTGCCGTCTGCTCGGTGTCCGTTTCAGCATGTAGCCTGATTTTAAAATTCCTGTACAGGATAGCAAACCACAATTCCTTCTCTTCACACACTTAACATTTGATCAAACAGGATATTCAATGAAACTATTGCCCTCACGTGATGATTGGATGCTATAGAGAAGCCACATGCTTTTCAACATGGCCTCTCTCTCTTCCTCTATTACTGCACCTTCACAACCTCTTTAAGTGTTTCACAGTGACAGACAGGAAGCACTCAAGCTATCCAAACAGATGGCGAGGCAGAGATGTAGATGGAGTAATGATGCAAACTTCATACGCGAGGACCTTTTGTTAATACCAGGGAATTTCCTCACAGCTGCTAGAGAGGGACTTTCTCCACACTTTAGCAAAAGAAAAACACGACACTCACCTCATTTTGCTCTGCAAGGTTTTTTTTACAAACAGATTGTGTTTAATGTTAAATAGAAATGTTTTGACTGAGCTTTCCCTCGTTTTTTTTTGTCTCGAGGGCTTCTCGGATCTCATTTTCTGAGCTTGGGAGGGCCGGAAAATTTGACTGTATCCTAACCTGCGCATGGATTTCCAAAGGTTTTCTTACTTTTACACCAGACCCTGTTCTATAAAATGTAATTATTTGTGTTCAAACACATCTGACATCAAGGAAACTCCCTTAAAGGTGGTTCAGATTCAATTGTGTTTTTTATTTTACCATCAGATATGGTGGTAGGACTTTGTGTTTAGTTATTTAAGACTTTCTAATGGCGCTTAAAGGCATAGTTCATCTAAAATATGAAAATTCAACAGTTCTGTGTGGGTCAGTCCATTTAGTCTAAATTAAAATAAAAAATTAAAGCTTAGAATTTTAGACTGTCATTCACAGAAGACTGACAAAATCATTTTAAACTGCTTTTATGGTGTTTTTAATGTTTTTTTCAAACTTTGAATCTCTGGAGGACATTGTGAACTAATGACTGAAGTTTTATCAAAATTTGCCAGTTTATATTTCACAGACAAAATACCATACCTAATGCATTTCCAAACATGTAAATAAATAAATAAATTTTACTACATAAATGTGTATGTTTAACAATGAAAATATAAAGAAATTGCAATCATAAGTTCAAGATTCATAATATTCTGAAGGTTTTTATATGTTTACTATAATAAAACCATGGGGAACTTTACCTTTATGTTTTACCTTGGTTTATAAAGATAAAAGAAAGTTCCATGTTTTAGTATATTAAGAGCTATAAAATATACCTTTTAATGTTTATTTAAACTTGATCTCTTGAGGACATTGTAAACTAATGACTGGAGTTTTATCAGAAAATGCCAAAAATACTTTACTCTACCCATGTGTTTCCAAACCTGTAAAAAAAATTATATATAAATATGTATTTTTAATAATGAAAATAGAAATGTCAGTCATGATTTTTTTAAGATTAATAATTTTCATAAAGGTTTTACATGGTTACATACTGTATATTTTATTATAAAACTATGAGGAACTTCACCTTCATATATTTTTATCTTGGTTTATGAAGGTAAAAGAAAGTTAATAAGATCTATAAAATACACATTTGATACAACCTTAAAAACCTAGAATATTAAGATTTTTTTTTCATTTCATTTATATCAGTTCCATTTTAAAAGGTTGAAATCTGTTTTTTCTCTTGATTAAAAAAGAACTCTGTGTGAACTGAGAACCAGTGATTCAGATTCACATCAAGTCAACAAGTTGTAGGAAGTGATATGTGTGTATATGGAAGTGAGAGAGGGATGGCTACCAGGAGAAATCTGAGAACAATAGATGCTGAAATGTAAGACATCCTCCTCTGCAAAAAAAGCAGCAGTACCACACCTCTGCTGGGAAAGATGCTCAGGTCATCAGTGCTCACACACATTCACCAGGATCCAACGCGTCCTTGGATAAAAATACTTAATTGTCACAAAGGTTGTGGAACACGTCAACGGATGTCCTCATGCAAACCAGAGATCTTGGGAGTTGCTTCCACTTTGTGCAACAGGCTTTGATAACAAAATACGAAGGAATTAACTTCCATCTGGTGTTTTGTTGTGATTTATTGTGTAGCAATTCCTGTTGTTCTGGAAGTAATCGTTCTTGACGCATGACCCCAAATTGATCTCATATGACTCTATTCATTGACAGTTTAGTGGTTCCCATTCATTGCAAAATGCTATGGGCATAATTTCATATATTTATTCAATAAGCATCTGAGTTTGAGACAGTCCTTTTTTATTAAATTTTAATGTGACTCTGTTATGTTATTGAAGAATAGTTCAACCAAACAAAAAGAAAAAAATGATCATTTATGCTTCATATGACTTTCTAACTTCAAAATAAATAAATAAATAATAGTTAGTTTCAAAGTTCCATAAAAGACTGTAAAAATTTAAAAGCATCATAAAATCACCACAACAATTCTCATGCCCAATGCATTATATTGCCATTGTCTTCTAAATACAAACAATAGTTTAAGAAACCAAATTTGTTTAATGTTGTTAAAGTTTTAATGTTGCAAGCAACTGTAATGCACAAGTTTGATTGTGTAAATAAAATTTGATAGCTACAGCATTTAATTTAGTTTTTATAATTTTTGGACAGTATAAATTTAGATTGCCAATTTAAAAATATATTATATTATTATATATTATTATATTATAGATATTTAGAATGACAATTAATTTTTTTTTGACTAAATACAAGTAACAAAAACTTATAAATTATATTAATTTAAATATATTTAAAAATAAGTATTAGCAATATTTGTTTTAATTCTGTGTGTGTGTGTGTGTGTGTGACCAGACAAATACCAGACAAGTTTAAAAAGTTTTTTTTTTTTTTTTTTTTTTTATCTTTTCGGTGTAGAAATTACTGTCCATAATATTATTCCCAACATTTCTATGTGTTTTTAATGGCAGAAAGAATGGGTTTGAAAGTTCACAAAGATTAGCAGAATTAAATTTTCAGATGAACTGTTCCTGATCTTTCACTTTTTAGTCAATAATTCTAAAACTTACACAAAGTGGATGAAGGATGGATATCTTGGTGGTTAAAAAATGTGGGTCGGTGACCCAAAGGTTGTAGGTTCAAACTCCAAAAGATGTGATTCATTAGCTGCCACTGTTATGCCCTTGAGCAAGGTATTTAATTTCAGGTCACTCCAGAGCAATACAGTAGCAGAAAATGTACCGTATGTACTGAAAATGTAAGTAAACACAAAAGCAGTAATCAAACTATGAGTGGCAACACCCTTACACAGTGTTTTTTTTGCTGTAATATCGCACTATTGCCATTGCTTCTTAACCGCACACCATCGATTTCCCATAGACTTCCTTTCTGGAGTGATGATGTGAGCAGACCTCCCTGGTTGCCTCATTGTTTATAAGTGGTGGAAATCCTATATGCTGCCCATTGATGAAGGTCAAAAAAAGGACAGGCTCTGTTTATTTTCCTTCCAGCCAGCCTCTCCACATCATCTCAAGAAGCATGGAAGGCACTCACAAAAACACGATGGTGCCCGCTGGGATGTTTGAGAGTGATGCCTTGTCTCCCGGCAGCCAAATGTGGAAAAGGTGATGTTGCAATTCAAGCGTTTGATAGCTGGCTGTAGTAGTTTTCATCAAATCCATCTCCATGCAAAACTATAGCAGTGCATACAAATATTCAATGCAGTGGACAAACCAGAATTTTCAAGAAAATAGAGTTGCTTATAATTTCCATTTAGTGTGTGTGTGTGTGTGAGAGAGAGTGTGCATGCACATTGCACAACATATCGTGGTCTGTGCATAGTGCCAGATTCATTGCTATTGTCAGAATCATTATGAATGGAAGGTTTAGCACATTGCCCACTGCAGCCTTAATCAAAAGCAGCTTTGCTCAAAAGTGGCTACATATGAAAGCAGGAGGAGTTTTATGAGAGTCTTTGTTTAAAGGAATAGTTGACTCAAAAATGTAAATTTACTCACCCTCAGTCCTTCCAAGAGTTTTTTTTTTTCAGAATTTGAGAGATTTAGTAACATCATTTGCTCACCAATGGATCCTGTGCAGTGAATGGGTGCCGTCTGAATGAGAGTCCAAACAGCTGATAAAAACATCATAATAATCCACACAACTCCAGTCCATTGATTAATGTCTTGTGAAGTGAAACGCTGCATGTTTATAAGAAACAAATAAAGACATTTTAACTTTAAACTGTTGCTTCTGGCCAAAATACCAGTCCACAATCCATAAAAAAAACGTTTCCTTCAGTAAAAAAACTCCATTCCCTGTTGTCTTATTTTGTCTTGTTTAAGGTTACAAACATCTTAATGATGGATTTATTTCTTGCTAATTTTTCGCTTCACAAGATGTTAATTGATGGACTGGAGTCATGAGGATTACTTGTAGATTATTGTGTAAGTTTTATCAGCTGTTTGGACTCTCATTCTGACGGCACCCATTCACTGCAGAGGATCCAATAGTGAACAAGTGATGTAATGCTAAATTTCCCCAAATTTGTTCTAATGAAGAAGAAAATTCATCTACATCTTGGATGGCCTGAGGATGACTAAACTTTTAGGAAATTTAAATGTTTGGGTGAACTACAGTAGTCAACATTTGAAGAGGATCAACAAAGTTCATCAAAGTTGTCCTAAGATAAGAACGCGTTTTGGTTTTAGGTTTTAGGACTACTTTGATGAAAGGTTTTGATCCACTTCAAATGTTGACTAGTGTATTCCTAAAGAAAACTCTGACAGTTAGGAATCCTTTTAGATAGCACAGAAAAAGTAAGACAGTCTTTCTCACTATGACCCGAAAGTCTACAAAAGTGAAGTATAAATTGAGCTGACCATTGTCTGAGATAGACTTTTGTTCTTTCTAGTCACATAGCCTTTTTTTTTATCCAGCTCTCAACACATCAACTGTAAAAGTGGTGTAATGATATACTGTACCTGAGATGTAAAGGCCTTCACTAGAAACAGGTTGGAAAGTCACATCTGGAGAATAAATAAGTCTCTGCTGCAGATACTGGATTTGCACTCAGGTCTAGTGCAGTATATGTCTGAGGCACTGCTCTGTCAAAGTTATAGGATAAAAACGAGACTCAGACGTGAAGAAATCCATTTTGACAACAGCAGCCACCACTCAACTCCCTGTCTGCATTTGACATGCTGCAAATTACTTAATATTACCACCCGCCATTCCTTAGACAATTTTGTTTTGGTCAAACTATATTTCATATATATGCTAAATATATTGCAGATTAATATTTTAACATTTATATTAGCAATATGCTTAAAATTATTGCATTTTTGCCACAGTTAAAACAATCCATGGAAACTAGAATAAAGTCAGGACGTTGTTCTATTATTTTCATACCAGCTGGTTGGTATTAATTATGGATAGTATAACAGTCACCATCTGCATTACCTAGTTTGAAGCCAGTAGTCTTGGTTAAAAGAATGCCTTCAGTTCAATCTAGGGGCTCATAGTAGCAATGATTTCCTTGGAGGAAAATAAAAAGAAATGTTTTCCTTTAGTTTGACTGTAAAGAGTGAAACCATCGCTCATAGTGGTCCCCGGTGAGAGCTGCCTATTTATCCAGAGGAGATGAAGCACATGGATACAGAAGGAGAGAGAGTACAGGGTTCATGGAGTTCATATCCAGGGGATAACTCACAATTTTAACCCCTTCATGTAAAGAAAAGGAAGTGGGCATTGTGAGTATGAGCATTGGAATGATTGAGAATGGAGGCAGCAGGTTTAACTTTCCTCACCAGAAAAGGGGATTAAAAATGGCGGAGTCCCAGTGTGGAGATAAAAAGTTCCCCACTTTTGGCTGAATTTCATTCCATTGTGTGGTTTCAGATTTTCCCAGAGCATATTTTCACAAGGGATAAGGACAAACAGGGCAGTCAAAGGTTTTGTAGTATTGAAATATTTAAAAAAAATATTTTACATGTTTGCCGTTGTTAGATAAGATCATATCTTTAGAGTCACCATTAGAGTAATGTCTGCAGTAACTAATTTCTGCTGTATATAATGTTTCTGCTGAATATAAAGTTATATAATAAATATGGGCTTCCGGTGCACACTCTACAAGCTTTAATTTAAGAGTATTCACATCAAAATTGGAGGAAAGGTTAATGAATTACAGCTTTTTAATATGTACCTCCCCCCTCAAGGGACCATAGGTAATTGGACAATTGACTCTTGAAAAGCTGTTTCATGGACAGTTGTGGGCTATTCCTTCGTTATTTCTACATCAATTAAGCAGGTAAAAGTTCTGGACTTGATTCTAAGTGTGGCATTTGCATTTGGAAGCTGTTGCTGTGAACCCACATCATGCGGTCAAAGGAGCTCTCCATGCAAGTGAAACAGGCTTCAAAAACAAAACAAATCCATCAGAGAGATAGCAGGAATATTAGCAGTTGCCAAATCGACAGTTTGGTACATTCTGAGAGAAAAAAAGAATGCACTAGTGAGCTGAGCAACATAAAAAGGCTTGGATGTCCACTCAGGACAACAATGGTGGACAACCCTTTGTTTTTGCTAGAGCTCTAATTGAATTCCGCTTTTCTTTTAGCATTCAAATTGCTTGCTTTTCTCTCAAAGTCATCTCCCTCATCTTCATCCTGGTTTGTGTGTGTCATCATCGATTGCAAGATTCAGAATACAGAAGTAATGGATATAACTGATACGACACATTCCCTGCTTTTAATATCTGAAGAATTAATGCAACAGGACACAGCTGATCACTTAGAAAGACCTGTGAGGCAACTGTTCCAATACTTATGCTCACATCAGATAGAGGGATGAACTCTAAAAGTGCTGAACTTCTTAGCTGGTAAAACATCTATGTGTTCAATCACCCAATAATAAAATGTGACATTCTGTAGTTTTGTCTCATATTCATCTTTTAATCATATTTGAAAATGTCTGACAGCCAACAGAGCAATTTTGTCTTTACTGTTCCAATACTTATGGAGTGTATATACAGTGGTGTGAAAAAGTGTTTGCCCCCCCCCCCCCCCCCCCGTTAAAACATAACTGTGGTTTATCACACCTGAGTTCAGTTTCTCTAGCCACACTCAGGCCTGATTACTGCCACACATGTTCGCAGTCAAGAAATCACTTAAATAGGACCTGCCTGACAAAGTGAAGTAGACCAAAAGATCCTCAAAAGCTACACATCATATTGAGATCCAAAGAAATTCAGGAACAAATGAGAAAGAATGTAATTGAGATCTATCAGTCTGGAAAAGGTTATAAAGCCATTTCTAAAGCTTTGGGACTCCAGCGAACCACAGTGAGAGCCATTATCCACAAATGGCGAAAACATGGAACAGTGGTGAACCTTACCAGGAGTGGCCGGCCGACCAAAATTACCCCAAGAGCGCAGCGAAGACTCATCCAAGAGGTCACAAAAGACCCCACAACAACATCTAAAGAACTGCAGGCCTCACTTGCCTCAGTTAAGGTCAGTGTTCGTGACTCCACCATAAGAGAGAGACTGGGCAAAAATGGCCTGCATGGCAGAGTTCCAAGACGAAAACCGCTGCTGAGCAAAAAGAACATAAAGGCTCGTCTCAGTTTTGCCAGAAAACATCTTGATGATCCCCAAGACTTTTGGGAAAATACTCTGTGGACTGACGAGACAAAAGTTGAACTTTTTGGAAGGTGTGTGTCCCATTACATCTGGCGTAAAAGTAACACAGCATTTCAGAAAAAGAACATCACACCAACAGTAAAATATGGTGGTGGTAGTGTGATGGTCTGGGGCTGTTTTGCTGCTTCAGGACCTGGAAGACTTGCTGTGATAAATGGAACCATGAATTCAGCTGTCTACCAAAAAATCCTGAAGGAAAATGTCCGGCCATCTGTTCGTGACCGCAAGCTGAATTGAACTTGGGTTCTGAGCAGGACAATGATCCAAAACACACCAGCAAATCCACCTCTGAATGGCTGAAGAAAAACAAAATTAAGACTTTGGAGTGGCCTAGTCAAAGTCCTGACCTGAATCCTATTGAGATGCTGTGGCATGACCTTAAAAAGGCGGTTCATGCTCGAAAACCCTCCAATGTGGCTGAATTACAACAATTATGCCAAGATGAGTGGGCCAAAATTCCTCCACAGCGCTGTAACAGACTCATTGCAAGTTATCGCAAACGCTTGATTGCAGTTGTTGCTGCTAAGGGTGGCCCAACCAGTTATTAGGTTTAGGGGGCAAGCACTTTTTCACACAGGGCCATGTGGGTTTGGATTTTCCCTTCATAATAAAAAAGTTCATTCAAAAACTGCGTGTTGTATTTACTTGTGTTATCTTTGATTAATATTTAAATTTGTTTGATGATCTGAAACATTAAAGTGTGACAAAAATGCAAAAAAATTAAAAATCAGGAAGGGGGCCAACACTTTTTCACACCACTGTATGTGTTTTTATGTGTAGGATGACCACACATCCTCTTTGTCCTGGACGTCTCCTGGCTGGGTTTTTCTAAATTGTCTAAAATGTCTGGTTTTGGGTTTGTTTTCCTACTGATGTGCTCTCTGCTATCCTCTTACATTAAATGTATGCGTATTTGCAATGCTTTGGCCAATCTTTGTAGATCTCTCTTGCATGCCACAATTGGTAGATTATATACAATGCCTGAACGCTACTGGTCAAAATAGTAGGAAGTCAAAACCGAAACCTAGACATTTTAGGCAATTTAGAAATGACACGAGGACATATGGTCACTCCGTTTATGTTCTTGTCTCATCTTGAATAGACTTTGGATATCAGATATTGTTGTCCTGTTGAGTAATTGTCATGAAAAATAATTGTATTAAGATACTAATTTGTTTCACTGTACTAGTGAAGGCTATATGTATGTAATGTGTTCTAGCTTTTATTTTGTTATTATTTTTTTTATTTTAGTCTGAGCATGGCAATATCATGTGACCTTTTAATCATGTGACATGCAAGATTCAATATGGTTCCTCCTTGGTGTTCATGCTTCGTGGAAAGCAGCTGTGGCCTGTTTGAACACATTAAATTGACAATGACATCCATAATTGTGGAATAAGTAACTTGTGTATTTTTCTACAGCAATGATATGCAAACATAATGGATATTTCATATTGGATTGCTTATCTTTCCTTTCGTATCCTTTGGGGAACCTTTTTTATTTATTTTTTTGCATTCTTTTTTGATTATTAACCTGTTAACTCTTCACTTGGACTCCTTAATTTCAATGCAGAACTTCATTGTCTCTTTTGACTATTGATACTCTTTAAGTCAGAAGCCTGAACATAGCATTTTATAGATTGATCATGTTGTTTATCCATTGTTTTTTGAAAGTCATTTTTGAATTTGTGCTTTAGATATTCCTCTTCAAAAGAAAAAAGTATCATCTTTATGCAAAGTGACCCACATTTGGTTTTTGACCACTAAAAATGTGAACAATTTACCAATTTAATCATGGAGCATTATGATCTCCATATCTCCGGGATTAAACCTTTGAGGACCTTTAAAATGAAGATACCAAAAGGAAGGTTGACTCTGTAAATACACATCTGTGACATTTAATATTTTGTCTTTCATCACTATATATGTTGTCTTTTTAGAGAAAGACATGCTAACAAAATCCAAAATTTGAGCCGGGGACCACTTTTTAAGTCAAAATCCTTAATATAAAACAACATGCTATTATTTTAGAGGCAGATCATGATGTTTCCAAGTTGTTTTATCTTACTTTTGTGTGAAAGTGTTAAGGTATACATAATGGTATTTAGCTGAAACACTCAAAATTGTATTTTTTTAACAAGCTTCATCATCCTGAAGAATGTATGGTTTTTCCCTGTGGCTGAGTGTCGTTTGCCAGTGTGTATGAGTACACTCGCATATTTCTGCTGTTACTTAAACACAAGCGCTGGTGTCTATGTCAGTGTCATGATTTGAACTGTGTGAGGAAATGTAGCCAAGGATGTTGTGGGGAGGAAAAGAGCTGAAAATGACAAATACACGGGTAGAGGCAAACCAACATAGAACCATAACAGCTGAGAGGATGGTGTGGCCGATTGAGATCGGATTGTCTGAACCACAGAGTGACAGTAATAGACATATCCTCAGTCGACTGATCGAAGCTGGGCTTTTTTTGGAATGATTTACCGTGAGTCTCAGGCCTCGTGGTCATCCTGCACGAAGAGATTTGTAAGGTCACTTCCTTTAGCAAAGCCAGAGGAGTCACTGTCTGACCAAACGCCGCCATAAATTATCGGCTTCCGCGTGTATGTGCGAGAAAAGTGCATAACCTTGGGAAAAGTGGCTGATGTCATGGAGTGCAATCTTGAAATGCTCAGCAGTTGATGGGATGTGAATTTACCGCTGGTTGACCCGTCTAAACATGTTTCTAATAAACCACGACCTGCCACTATTGCTGTCATAAAATTTGTCATGTCACGTTGCCCCCCTCTCGAATGTGAAGGGGTTAGTGGTCCTCTGTAAAACTTAATGGTCACGTCAGTCTCTTGTCCCCTAGAACCCATGTAGTGAAAACTGAAACTTGTGGAATTGCATGAATGTCACTTTTTTGTGACCTTGATAAATTATTTTTTTAAATGGAAAAAGCCAAACTGAAGACTCCCACCCATAAGCTTAATAAAAATTATAGTTATAGGTTCTTTTGGTGGGTCATCTCACATGAATGTAAAGTTTTTGATTAATGGTTTTAATTACTCATTCCTTGGTGGGTCCCTTACAGAGTTCAGTCTTCCGTTATGTACTCTACACTACCATCCAAAAGTAAGTTTTTTGAAAGACATCTTTTATGCTCACCAAGACTGCATTTATTCAATTAGAAATACAGTAAAAACTGTAATATAGTGAAATATTATTATAATTGAAAATAATTGGTTTCTATTTTGATATATTTAAATTTGTAATTTATTTCTGTGATGGCAAAGCTGAATTTTCAGCATCATTACTCCAGTCTACGATCCTTCAAAAATCAATAAGAAATGCTGATTTGCTGCTCAAGAAACTGTTATTTTTCTTCTTATTATTATTTTTATTATTATCAGTATAATAATAATAATATCAATATTTATGCAAATATTGATAATAATTAAAAAAAATTAAAAATCGGAAGTTTGGAATGGAAATCTTTAGTAATATTATTCTTTACTGACGGTTTTAATCAATTTAATGCATTCTTGCTGAAAGTATTCATTTCTTTAAAAATGACTCAATTTCTGACCACAAACGTGAACAGTGGCACGTGCATTTATATTCTTATGCATTTTTAATCATTTATAGCTCATAGAGAGGCCAAGTTTTGCAACAGAGTTTGTGTGCACTTTTGTGTATTTAGTCAGTGCTTACTATGAACATAATGAATAAATGTATAATGCAAAATGAACAAATCTTTCAAAGCTGAAACTACACCAGCTCTTAGCAGTAAACAGTAATTGTCACAAAATCCAGATGATTGCCCTATTAGAAGAAACAAGAGGTGTTGCCTGCTTAAAGACCTTCCGAATAATTGTTTCCTTGGCCTACCTTGCTGCTTGTCTTTAATAGGATTGATGATTTTGTAAAAGGATGTTGTGATTTCTCTACCTAGGGCATCGGGCCTCGTTCCAGATGGTTTGCTGCTCCATATGATAAACAGATGCATGAGATGCCGTCTAAAAATGATCCACATCTTCACTGCTCTAGGCAGAAGTACACATGTAAACTCAATAGTGATGCCAATGGAGTGCCGAGAATAAAGTCTACAGCTCTTTTTTCTGTCCTATTTGAAGTGAGAAAAAAACAGCTGTCTTACAGCTGAGAACACTTGGAATAAATAAACACACACAATGATTTGTCAGCCTAAAAGCAAATGAACTGACTTAAGCATGTTTTCTGCACCAAAATGACTGTAAGAAAACAAGAAAGGTTTATGCTTAAAACCAGTGGGGGAAAATCTGGCAATGCAGCAAAACAAAATAAGACTGCTTAAATGGTTTACTCACCTTCATGTCTTTCAAAACCAGTATGATTTTCTTTCTTCCATGAAACACAAGCCGGGGACGATTTTCAGGGAATTATGACTCAGCTGTGTGAATCACTTTCCTTTTTGATATATATGGAAAGGACTTGGACATCCAGCTGAACCATCCGTCTACTTCTGTGTCTCATGGATGAAAGAAAACCATGCTGGTTTGGAAGGACTAAATGATGAGAGTTTTCACTTTTATGTGAACTATTCCTAAAACAAAATATACAAGGCTGTAAGTGTTGTTTGCTTTTAAGACTTGGCTGGATTTTTTTTTTTTTTCTTTCATATTTTTGTCCCCACCACTGTCACGGTGCACACACGAGGGAGGAGCAGGAACACGCAGACGAGGATATAAACTCAAATAACATACTTTACGGAGGACATCAAGGCAGGGCAAGACAAGGCAGGGCAAGACACAGACATCAAACACCGGGGAGTAACGAGTAGACCAGACCAAATCCAACTGAACAAACAGAAATATAAATACACAGGTAAATCATAGATAACAAGACAAACACAGCTAGACAAGAATTAACTAATGATTACGCTTAACAAGGACAGGAAACAAACCAAATAAGGACACAAGGGGCAGGAACACATGACACACACGACAGAACCCTGACAACCACTTTATGGAAACATAATTAAATGTTAGGTTTTTAATAATAAATAACTCAGATTTACTACTAGACCAACAAGACATGGTGGTGTTGGTTGATTGACTGATCCATCTATTTCTCCACTGAGCTTCAGAATCCCAAGATTGGCAGAGATGGATGTGATATTTAACATATTTGAGCACTTGAACTGGTCTGCAAGAATGAATGTTAATGTAGTTGATGTAGTTAACTGTAGTTTACATGATTTTTGTACATCTTGTACTTGTATTGTTTACTTTGAAATGAGGGGAACAATCTGCTACAGACCTTATTAGCTATTAAGAGTGAAAAATATTTATTTACAAATTATTTCTGAATAACCTAATTAATATTCATGAGCTAGATCTTTGCCATTTTATTACTTCACAACCAAATTCAAGGACAATTTTGCTTTTGATTTTTATTGTTTACGGATTTTTTAGTGTTTTAACCAGAAAAAAAAGATGCTGATGAATTTGTTTTTTTTTTTTTTTACACAGAACAGTGTTGTTATAGTTAACTAAACATACAACCATAAAGTTTTTTTTTTACTTGGCAAAAAACTGAAATAAGATTAAATTTATCTAAATAAATAAATGAACAAACTAATTAATAAATAAACATTATATTTCAGCTATTTGCCAATTTCAATGACTCTACAATATCACTGACACAGAGGCATGAAAGGTTATTTTATTTTATTTTATGTATTGCTGGGGGTCATTTGGTGCATGTCTATTTGAAATGACCCCAGTAATTGTAAAGATTTTTTTGTACAAATGCTTGATAAAACATCTGACAACGTTTAGCTTGACCCCACCACCACCCCACCCGTAGCATGCTTTGGAAATGATCTGATACTTTCTCTTTTCTCTTGCTAACTATTTTACATCTAATTGTTCTTGTGTTCCTAGAAAAACCACACAAACCACGGTTTCTAAGTGATGTTTAAACATTATAGAGAGAAAGACAAAGTGTGTGTGTGTGTGTGTGTGTGTGCTCATGTTTAGTGTGTTAGCACCGCACATGCTGTGTGTGCGGTGGGGGCGAGGTGACTGCTGCTCCTGCTGCTGCTGCTCAGCATCATGTTTGTCAGACGTGGCTGGGGAATAGAGTGGGCAGAGCTTCAGCATTCCCCACTGCAGAGGCAATGCTTACAGCGGCCAGGAGTGACGCACATCGTCCTCACTGGGGAAGATCAGACACTATCAAGCTCACCAAACATTAGATATCTGCACTAACAAAAACCAATGTCAAATATCAAATATTAAATCATACTTGGATCAGTACTTCAATAAAAAAAAAAGAATATTTTTGTCAGTGTTTTTCTATATATTGTTTGGTTTGTATTTCAAAGATTAACACAAAGTTGTTTATATGTGTTTATGTTTGTATTTATTTTATAATGTGTTGATTTTATTGTCTATATGTATTATCTTTTCGTGCATTGAAAAAGGTCAAGTGCATAATATTTGCAAATATATATATATTTTTTGGAAATAACTGGACTACATGGAACTATAAAAATAATTATTTATTTTTATTTAGTTAATTATTAGTTGTTTATTATGTGTTTTCCTATGAATGTAAATATTTAATGTCTGTATGTAAAATATTTAATTTTATGTTTTATGTATGTGGCCATTATTTATTTTATTTTATTTTATTTATAATTATTTGCCTATGTATGTATTTATAAAAATTGTCAGCCCAATGAAAATGTTGACTTTTCTTGCTGAATTCACAGGACACTTTTCTTTTTTTTTAGTAAAATAATTGTAAGTAAAAAAAATCATTGTTTCCAAACAATCTTCGAAAGCTCTTAATCCCAACTGTCTTCCATCATTCTAAAAAGTAATTAGTGTTTAAGTTAGAATTTGACATTCAATACAATATTTCATACAAAATTCATACAATAGCAATATTGTAAAAGTGCCATAGTATTTGCAGTTTTTATGGAAATCAACCTTAAATTGCTTACTTGCGGTTGCCTCTCTGCACATTTAAGCGGCAAACTAAAAAGTATTTTAAGCCTGAAAAAATACACGCTTCACCTTTAAGGTCACAAATCTGTAAAGAATTACGGATAAGTCATATTTTTGGGAAGAATAATATTTATAATTATTACCCACCTGTTAAATATGTAAACCTTTCATAAACAGCTGCAATTTTTTTTTTAACTGCACAAAGCTGCTACTGTTCTTTTACACTGAGCTCTGAAACTCAAGTCTCGAGTGCCTATTTTTAGTGTGGAAAACATCCCTAAAGGGTACTAGGCTTTTACGATTTTTCATTCATCTCCACCCTGTCAGCTTAAAGTGACCAACGGTTCCCATGACGTCTATGAGTGACCAACGGGTGGTGTGTGTCTGTAATGCCATCAGTCTGCCAAGTAGTGTTGCACTTTTGAAAAGCATCTCATTGCATTGTTCCAGCCAGTTCTATGGATATCCATATGATGCTCCTCAGAGAACTTTATCCTTTATGTAATTTCTGTAAACCATCCCTAAAGTTAGCATAACACACTGGCATTGTATCTGTGCACAAATAAACCTCTCAAATTTTCATTTGGTAATGTAAGAATCTAGTTAGTGATCTTATATGCTGCCCATTTGCTTCGTTTGATCTTCTTGAAGGAATAGTTCAACCAAAAATTAAAATTTGCTGAACGTGTACTCACCTTCATGCTATCCAAGATGTAGATGAGATTGTTTCTTCATCAGAGATTTGGAGGAATTTAGAATTTGGAATCTGGAGCTGTTTGGTCTCTCATTCTGACGGCACCCATTCACTGCAGAGGATCCATTGGTAAGCAAGTGATGTAAAGCTACATTTCTCCAAATCTGTTCCGATGAAGATACAAGGCTCACAGTGTGAACATGCCCATATGTTCTATGTATTTTTGTGATAAGCATATGGACTTCTAAACTGGGTGTATGCATATGCATTGAGATGATCATAAACTGAATAAATGACCATAAACTATAAATCAAAAGTTGCTGGGGAACCTATTGCTTGAACCTATTGCTTGTCCACACAACCCAACCCAGCAACAATGATTCAGACACTTTGTTCAAATTTAAGGAAATTATTTTCAGTTTTGGGGCTTTTATTGTCATAAAGGTGTTTTAACATTAAACAAGTTAACTTTATATTTCAGTGCCTCTACACGGTTGAAAAGTAAGAACTGGAGAGGGAAGAGATGGTTGAGATGTTTGTAGTGTGATTTAAAGTAGCTCTGAGATGACCTGAGATCAGTTTCTGTTTATTCTGAATTGTTTCATGTTGAGGGCTGGCGGCCACCCACATGTGTGACAGATTTAGTTTGAGCTTGTAGGAATCTCTTGAATATGAGGCGAGAAACACCATTACCCAAGGTCTGGTTCTCGTGCTTGGCCAGATTTTCAATTAGACATTCACATTATTGACTGTGACTGGATACGTTGTACTATTGCTTGTAAAATATACAAAAAAAGTACTTTAATGACTGAAATTTTATAAAAAATACATTTTCAGTAGACCGGGTAGACAGGGTAGATGACATATACATTTTTGCAAATGAAAACAAGGCTGTGAAGGACTAAACTTTTCAATGGGTCCAGTACAGTCTTATGCCAAATCAAAACAATTTTATGCTTTGGTGAATTGGTGACTAATTCATATAATTTATTTGATCTTGTTTATAATTTTTTTATATGATCTGCTTATGCCCCACTGATGGTTATGGGGTGGACTTTCATGATTGTTTTTTTTTTTGCCTAAAATCTTAAGTTTCCCTGAATCATATTGTGCTAATTCAGAAGAAATCTCAACCCCAAAGTAATCATGCTTTCTCATGAGATCGAGTTGTAAGTCTTGTGTTATGCCTAAATGTCACAACACATGTTTTGAAAGGCATATTTAAGGGTTGCATAAGCTGAACAATTAACAGCGAAGTTAAAATAATTAAAACCCATTCATCAGACTGTCAGTATCTACAGTATCTTCTCTTGCCGAAACACTACATAGGGTCTTAGTCACTAAAATTCTTATTTTAGTCTTAGCGGAACACAAATGGGATATTTTTGATATTCGAACAAGGTGCTTCGTTAAAGTCTGGCTTTAGAGTTGCGTACTATAACAGAGGATGCCATGTGGAGGACGGCCTTCGGAGTGTGAAAAACTGACTAATGGACTGAAGAGTTCCTCTTCAGGAACTCGAGCTGCATCAGGAGACGCTTTGGGGAACACCTACAACGTAACCGGCTCTGAATACCAATGAAATCTGTCCAATGGATGGGAGGGACATCAAGGGCGAGGTGACGTAATGACCAGCTGGTATAAAAGCATGTGCGGTGAAACCGACGTTAGCTTTCTGTCATTCAGCTAGTGCTCTGTGTTTCTGTCAGTCTTATTTACTGTTGTCTGTCTTTAGCTATGTCTAAGAAGAGCCAGTTTAAGGCTTGGAATATGGGAGAAGCGCAATACGAGCTGTGTGTTCCTCCCTGCAAACGTTTTTTTTGTGTGCGGGGGATACACACAGCTTGTGTGTGTTTGGCGTTCCCCGCGGCACTGCCCCGCTTCCGCTGAGGCGGAGCGAGCACAGTGCTCGTGGGGTTCGCATCGGGATCTGATGGAGGGATCGGAGACGAGCGAGTCTCTATCTCCATCCTCACCTGTCAGATCCCATGACCGCTCCTCGAGTTCGGAAGCCCGCCTTGCGGTTACTTCCCATAGGGCAGCGGTAGCGGCGTTTCTCTTGTCTTCCTCCGAGGAGGTTGACATAGGAAGCGTTGAGCATGTTGCACCCACTCTGTCACCCCAATATGAGGAGCTTGTGGAGTGTCTTGTCAAACCACAGAGAGGGTTATACGAGCGTTTTCTGCAGTTTTCTGTTCTCGCTCACTTAAAAGTGTTGCGGTTAAGACTGAACCACAAGAAAAGTGTGCTTTCTCCATTACAGAGAACCACTTATCTTGGGGTGGTGGAGATTCGACCACGGTGCAGGCACGTATGTCTCCTGCTCGGATCGAGTCAATCCTCACGAAAGTCAGGAGGGTGAAAGAAGGCCAGTCACTCACTGTCAAGCAGTTTCAGATACTGCTGGGTCTGGTGGCAGCTGCGTCCAACGTGATACCTATTGCCTACGTGCCTTAGACATGTGGAGACAATCTTGGCTCTTGTCCCAGGGCCCGGTGTTGGGAGCTCCGTGTCGCCGCGTACGCTAGCGACGGACGCATCCTTCACCGGTTGGGGAGCGGTCATGAGTGGCCACCCTGCCCACGGTCTGTGGAGGGGTCATCATCTCGCCTGGCGCGTGCTCAGGCTCGAGATGCTGGCCGTGTTTCAGGCTCTGAAATACTTTCTCCCAGACCTAAGAGGTTGCCATGTGTTAGTTCGCACCGACAACACATCGGTGGTCTCTTATAGCAACTACCAAGGTGGTATGCGGTTCGCGCCCCCTGTACAGGCTGGCGCACCAGATCCTTGTGTGGGCTATGAGGCCGAGCTCTCCTGGTTGGTCGAGCTGGCATTGCTCCCCTCAACTTTGAGGGTCACCTTTGTGCATGCCGCTCCCTTCTGAGCGTCTGAGTTCCCTCTCATGCTGAGGGTTAAGTTCTCCGCTCTCCAGAGCTCTGCCTTGGTAGAGCTAGCATTGCTCCCCTCACTATAGAGGGTCACCTATGAGCATGCTGCTCCCTCCCGGCTCTCCTGTTGGTCGAGCTGGCATTGTTCCCCTCAACTGAGAGGGTCACCTTGAGCATGCCGCTTCCTTCTGAGCGTCTGAGTTAGCATCTCAATGTGGGAGCAGACATCCTGTCGAGGCAGGGGCTGTTATCCGGGGAATGGATGCTTCACACCGAGAGTGGTGAAGCAGATCTGGAGAGTGTTTTGCCAGGCTCAGGGGGACCTCTTCGCTACTCAGACAGCGCAATGTCACCTCTGCTACTCTCTACGTCATCCAGCTCTGAGGGGCTGGATGCCATGGTACAGACGTGGCCGAGGCTTCGTCTGTATGCCTTTCCCCCGATTGCTCTGCTCCCCGGAGTTCTGGAGAGAGTGCGCCAGGACGGACCCCAGCTGCTATTAGTAGCCCCGTTCTGGCCGGGCCGAGTATGGTTCTCGGACCTGATTTCTCTCCTCGACGGCTCTCCATGGGGGATTCCAGTCAGGAGGGATCTCCTCTCACAGGCAGGGGGCACCTTTGTGCATCCCCGCCAGGAGTTGTGGAAGCTGTGGGTGTGGCCCCTGAGGGGGGGTGGCTCATAGCTTCCGGTCCCTCAAACGAGGTTGTTGAGACCATTCTCCAATCCAGAGCTCCCTATACGAGGAGACTGTACGCCCTGAAGTGGAGACTCTTCACTTCATGGTGCGGAGATCGCCAGCTCGACCCAGTTAACTGCCCGGTTGGTACAGTGCTGGAGTTCCTGCAGGATCGACTCTCCGCAGGGTTAGCCCACTCCACCTTGAAGTTTTTTGTGGCGGCAATTTCGGCCTACCACACCCTTCTTGGTGGACAGTCAGTGGGCAGACACCTGCTAGTTACACGTTTCCTCCGTGGTGCACTGAGGCTAAGGCCTCCAGTACGGTCCCGGGCCCCCCCTTGGGACTTGGCTGTGGTATTGATGCTCTCTGTAGGCCTCCATTCGAGCCTATTAAGGAGATCTCAGATTGGGGATTTGCGTTGGGGATTTGCGGCCTGTCAGTGGCCCCTTCTCACTTAGACTTTGCGAAGTTCCTTCGGTCATGCCACAGTCTGTCGTACTGCAGGCCTTTAGTTGCTGCCTGACCAGCAAAAGCTGAATCGTGCGTGTCCAGTGTGAGCATGGCCACATGGCCACAGAACTGCCATGTGGAGAAGGGCGGACCAGTTGCTTGTTTGTTACGGTCCCCCTAAGAGAGATCTTCCTGCTTCCAAGCAGACCCTCAGTCGGTGGATTGTGGATGCCATTCAGATGGCCTATGAGTTTTCTGACCTCCCCTCGCCGATGGGAGTCAGAGCTCATTACCCGAGGCCTCCAGGCCTTTCTCGCAGGTGTCCCTATCCAGGACATCTTCAACGCTGCGGGATGGTCTACGCCCCTGACCTTTGTCAGGTTTTATGAAGTGAAGTGTGAAGTGACATACTGCCAAGTATGGTGACCCATACGCGGAATTCGTGCTCTGCATTTAACCCATCCAACGTGCACACACACAGCAGTGAACACACACACACCGTGAACACACACCTGGAGCAGTGGGCAGCCATTTATGCTGAGGTGCTCAAAGGCACCTCAGTCGTGGTATTGAGGGTGGAGAGAGTGCTGGACATTCACTCCCCCCACCTACAATCCCTGCCGGTCCGAGACTCGAACTCGCAACCTTTGGATTACGAGTCCAACTCTCTAACCATTAGGCCACGACTTCCCGAAATGGAAGACTATGGCCTAGACATGCGAGCCACTCCAGGTTTTTCCGATCTCTCGCCCTAGCTGTGCTCCGTATGGATACACACAGGGCAGGGACTTGGAAGTCTGGTGCCGTGGGTATCTTGTTCCCCAAAGCGTCTCCTGACGCAGCTCGACTTCCTGAAGAGGAATGTCTTAGGTTACGTATGTAACCCCAGTTCCTCGAAGGAACGAGACGCTGCGTTGCGAGGCCACACTTCCGGCATCCCTGCCAGCGCTTGCTTCAATTTAGAACCTGATGCCGGTTTCACCGCACGTGCTTTTATACCAGCAGGTCATTACGTCACCTCGCCCGTGACGTCCCTCCCATCCATTGGACAGATTTCATTGGTATTCAGAGCCGGTTACGCAGTAGGCGTTCCCCCAAAGCGTCTCCTGACGCAGTGTCTCGTTCCTTCGAGGAACTGGGGTTACATACGTAACTTAAGACGTTTCCTGGATGAAGTGCAGTGAAACCGACCACAATGTAAAAAAAAAAAAGTAAAGCTGGCTTGACCCCCAGAGTCACATTTAGGCTCTCAGTGAATTATTTTCTGGAGTCCATTTCCAAATTCCCACATTGGCTGCTAATATTTTACCATTGTTTATCAGAACTGAACTATAGCTGATCCCTTTTTGAAGGGCATTCTAAATAAAGTCTTGTAAATGAATTTAGAAGAACTTTACTATTTGGCAGAGACGTTTGGCAAAAAAGGCTGGGATATTTTAGCTTTATACTGGAAAAAATCCATTAGAAAAGTTATAAAAATAAGACATTATGGTTTTAGAGGTGAATGTGTTCCTTTACAGATTCCTTGACACGTTCATTTCGATTAGTTTGGTTTAATGTAAAAAGAAGATTTTGTCATCTCATTGCATATTCTGTGAAATGGCTTAAGATTTCAGTCTTGTGTCCTGATATATTTTTGTGTGATTTAGGAGCATATGGAGCAAATTAAGTAAAATTGTCAGCATCAGCAGACAATTTACTCAAAGGCTCAAAACTGCAGTTTTGATTTCATAGGCTCTTTAATTCTGTTGCAATTCATGTTGATACTTGCTTGGTTGAGGGTACTAAAAGTCATAAACTTTCATGCTTTTCACATTTAAACTTCTCTTTCTTTCAGTGAAATTATGCTTTGGCACAAACCTACTTGGCAAATGTGTTCAACTTTACTTGAATTTCTTCATGCTCTCCTTGTACAGTAGGTCAGTAAACATAAATTTTCCATGGATTTACCAGCTTAGTAAGTTCAGAATGGCCACTGCTTGTCATAATGCAGTGCTTGCTTCCAAATTTGACCTTCCATTTCAGTTACAGCGAATGCAAAAGAAAGTGTTATCTGGTACCATTTTTCGATTTCTTTTGACTAATTATTTGACTGGACTACCAACAGTTAAAAGGTTAACTATTAAGTTATTTAAATTTTTGAGAAAATAACTGTTGAAACAACTGCATGTTTCAAATTTTTTCTATGAAAATATTAATAGTAAAAAAGAGTCTACACTGTGCAGTTTGCACTAAGTAGCATGCTATAGTTCCATCGCCAAAATAAACCTCTTTAGAGATTGCTCCCCATTATACAGTGCACTCAACTTGCATTAAACATTATCGACCACCATTTTTAACCTTCTCACTCTGATTATTTGATTGTACTACCAAATGTTTTGAGATATTTGAATTAACAATTTGATTAATTTATTTCTCAGAAAGTAACTGAAACTGCATACTGTTTCACATTCTATTTTTTAAATGAAAGAAAATGTTTAAAATAGTATCACGTTTAGCACACTGGTGTTCCATTGTAATATAATGTTTGTTTTTGAAAATGGCCAACTGCTTTCATAACACAATGCACTGAACTTGCTGTATGCATCAGTGTAACACAAATTGTATCAGCCAGCATTTTTATCATCTTGACTCATTTGATTACGCTACCAAAATTAAATTAAAATTGCTTCATTTATTTTTGAGATGATATTTTCTGAAACAACTGTATACTGTTTCACATTCTATTATTCTTCTATGAAAGAAAATGTTTAAAATAGTATCACGTTTAGCACACTGGTGTTCCATTGCAATATAATGTTTGTTTTTGAAAATGGCCAACTGCTTTCATAACACAATGCACTGAACCTGCTGTATGCATCAGTGCAACACAACTTGTATCAGCCAGAATTTTTATCATCTTGACTCATTTGATTACGCTACCAAAATTAAATTAAAATTGCTTCATTTATGTTTGAGATGATATTTTCTGAAACAACTGTATACTGTTTCACATTCTATTATTCTTCTATGAAAGAAAATGTCTGATATAGTAGTAACCTGTACTGTAGTATGCACTAAGCAGCATTCTAGTGTTCCGTTTCCAATATAACCCTCATTTTGAGTTGTTTGAGTGCTGACAGTGGTGTCATAGACATTTTTATGGGTCGTATCTGTTTCGAATTTGTCTCTATATGCCCATATCTGTTACAAGTGGACAGCAGAAGATGCAATCATCAGACAAACTGCACAATACCCAGTTGTGCTGCCATGTTTCTGGCAAATCACTCAAGTAAATGTTGTGAAACTTTGTTCCAGGCTAGCTGCCCGTCCCTTGGTTTTTACTAGGGGGTTATGTTGGATTAAGCCAGAAACTGTGGTTTTGCATTTGGATGGGCAGCCGGTGGGGCAAGTTTAGAGATGAGTTGTGGCTGAGGGATCGTTTTTAAAGAGACTGGGATGAAACAGGGTCTGAATCAAGCTAACGCTCCCATAGCTCCCATTTTTCACTCTCTCATTCTCCGTGGTGTGTTTGAAGAGTTTTTTGTAGTATTAAAAGGCCATTTGCTGGACCCGCACAGTTTGAGAAGTATTATGAATGCAATATGCTGTACTTAAGGTGTTCGGCCAAACATTGCATGACTCTGTGCTTGGGCTGTAACTCGTCTTGCTATAGACTTCAAATCATAAAGCCTGTTTAGGAGAATGCTGTGTAAAGCATGTCAGACTGGATAAGTTCGATGTCTGATTCTCTGAGCAGGGCAGACATAAACTTTTCTTCTGTAAAACTGTGAGCGTCTGTGCCAACAGAAACAGCCTGAAGTCTCCTGCCAGTTTATAGGCCTCTTCTTAAATTCTGCTGCTTGAGAGGACGTGAGAATTCGCACCTACGTTTTTTTATTGTTTTTTTATTTTGCAGTTAAAATGTTGCTAGGAGGATATCTCATTATTGTATTGTGACAACATTGTGCGTTTTACAACAAAATACTATTTCAGGCTTTCTACTTCAAAATTTCATGTTTAATTCAATTATTTAGTTACGGTTTCTGTGTCATTCTTTGTGAAATTTAGAAAGTAAAATTGGAAAGTACATTAGTCTCAAAGTAATCCCACACCAATTCTTTTCAGTGTAGGTTAGATCAGTGGTTCTCAGTTGGTTTTATCTCAAAACTCTGATTTTACATTGAAAATCAAGTGGCAACACAGCAGCCTACAAAGATTGTTGAGAATACAAAAACTGTTTTTTTTTATATAATACCACAAACTCCATAGGCCCAATAATATGCAAAATCATTAACGTGGCATAGGCTAAGAAAGCAAGTTTTATATTACATTTATATTTTATATACTTTTAAAAAAAAGTATATAAACATTTAATGTAGTCTAGGTCATATTTTCTTTTATTTTGAGTAGTTTTGTTCATGGTTTTAGAGGAGAAGGGCATTTCAGATGAATATGCAAACTGTGGAGATTGATTGGCCTTTGATGTCACCAACAAACATAAGATATGGAAAGGGATTTTTTTCTTTCTCTTAGCCTATTTGGTTAGACTTTAATTTTTTGCCATCCATGCATTGATAATACAGCTGGTTGCATTCATTTTATTTTATCTATTTTGTGGCTGTGTCTCACCAGTCAAAAACCTACAAAAGCAAACAAAAATATCCTTAGAATTGTGTCAGTTAGAAATGTATCAATTTGAACTGACAAGCCCCAACAATAGGCCTATGAAAAATGATTACCATCACTGACTAAGAACATTTCATTTTTCTAAATGTCTGTTTAAAAACCAAAACTGAACTCTTTTAAACTGAAATTTTAGTGCTCTCAGCACACAATAATTTAACATATTGTGGTTTGCTCAAACCATGTTTATCCTTGCTGACGTGAACCCATATTTAGTGTAGTCTAGGTCATATTTTCTTTTACTTTGCACAGATTTGTTCTTTGTTTTCAAGGGAATGTCATGCAACCTGTCCATGTTGACATTCACGTATTTTTATTTATTTATGACATTTATGCATGATTATTTGGTTAGTCATGTGCTATTATTCACTGATTAGCACTGATTTGAGGTCTTAACAGTTGAGAATATCTAACTAAACTGGCTGCAAAATATTGTTTATTATGCATTATTTCATGATTTATTGCACTAGATATGTACAAAAGTGTGTTACTGAAAGACATTTAATGAAAGACAATAAAGTCTATGCAACAGCGTTATTTGGTACCATTGCAATATTATTATAGTTTTATTTCATTACTATTTTGAATTCATTTTTTTAATTCCATTTAAATGGGGGGGGGGGGTAGTGATTTTGTTGTATGTTTTTATTTATTCATTCATTTATTTATTTTGTCTATGTAGTTTTAAATAATAAATGTTTTTTTATGGTTTTAATTTATGTTAACGACAATAACCCTGGTATGTAAACGTTTCATTATCAATTTACATGAATATATAGCTCTCATTACATCTCTCTATATAATAGAAAAAACGTCTCGGTTACGTATGTAACCCTCGTTCCCTGAAGGAGGGAACGGAGACATCACGTCGGATGACCGACGAAATTGGGATCTCGCCAGAGAGACCAATCCACTTCGAGTGTAACTAAACGAGCCAATGGACATTGGCATCCGGTCATTGCATCCAGCTGCCGCTGATCACAGCGTGAGCATAAGAGGAAGCAGGTGCACCGCATTAATTCATGCTTTCGCTGAGGAGCCGAGCCGGTGACCCGGCAGCTCAGCGGTGGTACAGCGACTGTGGCGACGGGACGTGACGTCTCCATTCCCTCCATCAGGGAACGAGGGTTACATACGTAACTGAGACGTTCCCTTTCAGTCGGTCACTCCGAGTCACGTCGGATGACCGACGAAATTGGGATCCCTACCAAAGCGCCACAGAAGCTGCCCCTTCCAGTGCCCTGTGTAGGCCTCCTGATCCTTCCTATAAGGCAGACGATAGGACCGGGCTCTTCACAGAGAAGGTCAACTACTGTTGTTCCTTGAGCAACCCACCAGTAGGACTTGGATAACACTGGGAAGCGTGCCCTTCCACTTGAAAGAGGCACACTGCGGAGTCACCTCCTCCCAGAGGGGGTTAAGTGACATTTAGACATGTGAAGTAACCCCGTAGGGCCCTATAGCACATGGAAGTCTCTGAGATGGCTTAGGCTGCATCATCAGAGATGGCAGAACGTGGTCTGCCAGGGGAAACACGGCTCTAATAAGCATACCGTGGGACACACATATGGGATCCCGACAGGGTCTCTCATATGGGCACTAGCCTCACACCAGTTTTCAAGAATTCATTGGCTGAAAGGCCTGGTGCCGGATGCTCCGCCACGTCCGGACGCCGGAGTGCTGGAGGACTCGACAGGGTTTGCCTGGTTAAGGAACTCTCTGGAGAATTAGGCGTAAGGATACCGCAAGCCGACTCTGAGTCAGGCCTCTCAGTGCCACTACCCGTTTGAGGTGAGAACACAGGAGGAAACTGGTTCGACACGTAGGCTATAAAACCTAGCGAACGTGTTGGGAGTCGCCCAACCCGCAGCTCTACAGATGTCTGCTAGCGAGGCACCACGAGCCAGCGCCCAGGACGATGCGACCCCCCTAGTGGAGTGAGCACGCAACCTGAGCGGGCAGGGCACACCTTGTGCTTCATAGGCCAAGGTGACGGCATCCACTATCCAGTGGGCCATCCTCTGCTTGGAGACAGCCTTCCCTTTCTGCTGTCCTCTGTAACAGACAAAGAGCTGCTCTGAGTTCTATCCACGTACTGTCGCAGTGCGCGTACAGGACAGAGCAAAGCTAGGGCTGGGTCTGCCTCCTCCAGGGGCAGCGCTTGCAAGTTCACTACCTGGTCCCTAAAGGGAGTGGTAGCCAGGCCGGGGCCTCAGTGTTGCACTGGAGTCAGCCGGCCCAAACTCAAGGCACGATTCATCGACCGAAAATGCCTGCAGGTCCCCCACCCTCTTGATCGAGGCCAATGCAGCAGGAGTAGGGTTTTCATAGAGAGAAACGTCAACTCAACTGACTGCAAAGGCTCAAAGGGGACAGTGTGTAGGGCTCTTAGCACCAATGCCAAATCCCAAGAGGGTAGTGAGGGAGGTCTGTGCTAGTAGGCTCACTGGGGGAACGCATATTTGCACAGGCCCTGGGGCCAGCTGTGCACCAGTGCATCCGTGCAGAGCTTTGCCTCGGTTAGGGAGCAGAACCACTGGCAGTGGGTGGTTTCCGGAGATGCAAACAGGTCTACCTGAGCAACTCCGAACCGACTCCAAATCAGCTGGACCACCTGGGGATGGAATCTCCACTCCCCTGGAAGTGCTGCTCGAGACAGCTCGTCGGCTGACCGATTGAACACTCCCGGGATGTGGATGGCACGAAGGGACCTCAGATGCTTCTGACTCCAGAGGAGGAGGTGGCGGGTGAGTTGCGACATGCGACGGGAGCGTAAACCGGCTTGCCGGTTGACATACGCAACGGTCGCAGTGTTGTCCGTATGGACCAGAACGTCCTTCCCCTGAAGGCGCCCTCTGAGGTGGCTCAAGGCAAGGCGTACTGCCAGCAGCTCGAGGCAATTGATATGCCAACGCAGTTGGGGACCCGTCCAAACCCCTGACACTGCATGCCCGTTGTACGTGGCTCCCCAGCCGGTGGCCGAGGCATCTGTGAATACCACAGCATGCCTGGATACCTGCTCCAGGGGCACTCCTGCCCGAAGGAATGAGGGATCTGACCACGGGCTGAAGGTTTTGCGGCAGGCCGGTGTAATCTGAACCCAGTGAGTACCGCGTTTCCACGCCCACCTCGGGATTCTGCCATGGAGCCAGTGCTGAAGCGGTCTCATATGGAGCAGACCGAGCGGAACTATGGCCGCAGCTGCAGCCATATGTCCCAGGAGCCTCTGAAAGTGTTTCAGTGTGACCGCCGTCCTGCCTGATAAAGTCTTGAGGCAGTTTAGCACCGACTGAGCACGTTCCTGGGTGAGGTGTGCTGTCTGGTTGACCGAATCCAACTCCATGCCGAGAAAAGAGATCCTCTGCGTTGGCACGAGTTTGCTCTGGGACCCTGGGGCCTGTGACGGCAGGGGGCGGGGTCTCGAGTGCTACCGCCCTTACCTGGTTCCACGAATGGGCAGGAGGGGTGCTCTTGGGCAACCACCCGCTGCCTGGCGAGAGAGGAGGAGGGAAGTGATCCCGTGATGCACGGTTCACCACTCTCCTCCTCTTGAGACCCAGAGATTGAGGAAATCGCTCTTTTATAGATGTTTTGGGAACAAAAGCAAAACAAAACAAAAGATTCTCCACCCGGCCCTCCTCCTGGGGAGGGAGTGGTGCGATCACCCTCTCCCGATGAGCAGTCTCCTCCATCTCTGGGTCGCCCGTCTCAGGGCCTCTTGCACTTGCGCTTACCGCCAGGTTTAGCGGGGGCCTGGACGGGCTGAGTGTCCTGCCAGCAACCGACGAATACTTACAGGCCCGTGAGGGGAGACACGGGTCACCCCGCAGGGTGGTAGCGGCTGTTGGACATAGTTGCATGGCCACAGACCGCTCCACCAAGTGGTTGCCCGCGTACCCCAAAGCGGCCCCACCATCGAGGACAAGATTTGTTTCGGGCAGTAAAAGGTGCCTTCCACGATCTTGTAAGCTGCTCATGCACTTCCGGAAAGAATGGCACCGGAGGGGGGCGCTGAGAACCAGCACGACCCCCACCAAGAAGCCACTCGTCCAACCTCGAAGGATCGGGACGCGGTGGAGGATTCCACATGAGCCCGACATTCTCGGTGGCCCGGGAAAGCATAGCCGTCATCTCTGGGTCTGGCTCGGACAACGCTACCACACCCGAAGGGGGCAACGCAGCCGAGTCGTCATCCCCGGAGAGAGAGTGCTCACCCTCCGATGCAGCGATCGACATCTGGGCGTCAGAGGGGGCACCGAAGGAAACGGACATCACCCGTGTAGCTCTTTTAGAGAAATTTGCTCTTTCAGTGCTGAAGCACGCAGGGGAGCTGGTCACCGTACACTCCTAGTGTGACCGTCTTCACGGAAATCGCTTTTCCTTCCCGTGGGATCGCGACCACCGGTGCTGCACTGTAACGCCAACACTCACTCACTTGCTCGCTCGCTCGCTCGCTCTTTCTCACTCGCAGGATAGGAGAGCAGCAGTGATGCACCGCCGCTCCGCTCCGAAGCGAAAGGATGAATTAATGCAGTGCACCTGCTGCCTCTTATGCTCACGCTGTGATCAGCGGCAGCTGGATGCAACGATCGCATGCCAATGTCCATTGGCTCGTTTAGTTACACTCGAAGTGGATTGGTCTCTCTGGCTAGATCCCAATTTCGTCGGTCATCCGACGTGACTCGGAGTGACCGACTGAAAGGGAACTAACTATCCCTGTAAAAAATGAAACAATATTCAGTGCTTGTGTAGTGAATCAGTGCATAGGAGCAGTGTTTGCCATTTAAACATTAGCACTGGCACTGTTCAAAAGAAATCCAATATTTGTTTAATCTGCTATGCTTTCAGAGTTGCTTATCACTCTAGGTACGCTTATTAGAATAGTTTATTTTCTCTAGATGTGGTCCTTGTTTTGCATTAGAACCAGTGCTTTCTGAAGAGAGCTGTAAAAATATGAAAAATATAGATCTATTCTCTATTATCTGAAGAAATGAAATGCATCCACCATTGCTTGACAGATTTAATTTGAGGTAACAAAAACATTCCAGGCGCTTCTTGGCAACAAAGTCACATTCATTGCATAAATGCAATGTTTATTCAACAGCCCCCTTGAGGCAAAATTGACTGATTAAGATGAAATATTTTCTGTCTTAAAGTAAATATCTTGTGTACTACTTTCAGCTTTCTCAATCCTGGCTAGGTGTTTCTTTTCTGTTTTTATCATTTTCACCAAAAACAAACATCTGTATGAGGTTCCGCCATCGTCACAACATACTTTGAAAGAAGATGGGGCGAGATCATCAAGAGCAAGCGATTTTCCCAGGAGATATTAATCCAGACTTTGGTGTCCTTAAACGTTCTGAGCGCCAACTACTATAAATCCACATTCAAAAACCTTTGAAAAAAAGCACAACGAAAGAAACCAGAAAAATGACGCTCTCTTGCCAGAGAAGAAACCACACAAGTCCTGCTTCATGCTGGAATTTAAGCATATCTTGGCAGGACAGTTGCTAATAGAGCCTAGCCCCCTCGACACATAACGGCCCCCTCTGTTCTGGCTTTGCACTCTTCACCGTACTCGAGAGACGCCAGTGTAAGCGCACATAAATACGACGGCCCTCTGATTGCGGCTTGGGCCCACCGTTGAGCTGAAACATGTTGTGTAGCTAATCCTCCTCTCTGAATTATAGCGCTGGCATGCTTGTGCTATTAGCCAGGCCTGATGACAGCTGGGAATGTGACAGCATTTCAGGTTAATGTTCCAGGCGCCCATGTCACGTCGCTGGGATGGTGAGCGTCGCTGAATGACAAAGGGCAGTGGGGTGGGGATGAGACTGTTTTTGGCATGAATCTTTCAGCTTTCATGTTGCTGCCACTCACTGACTTGGTTTTAATGGAGCAGAAGAGATATTGTGAGAAATTTTATAGAAGCATGTAGGATTCATAATTAATTTTCAGCATCTTATGTATCATGTTCAGCCTTGAAAGTGAAACAATAATGTATGCACTGCAAAAATGTGTGTAATAAAATACCACCTACCTAAATTCAAACACTTACGTTTGGTTGCCACTTTAAATTTTTAAGTATCATATTCTAACTTCTAATTGAGTTGAATATTGTAAAAATTAATTAAATTAATTAAACATATTAATTAAATTAATTAAACATATGTTTCCATGATTTATATAGTTCTTTACATTACAGCGGTTATTGGTTAACTGTAAGTTACTTTAGCATGTACAATGTATAACATTGTATGTGCAACGTGTAACATTGCATAATATGTAATCTTACTGTAAATACTGAAAAATATATAGTTTTGGGAAACAAAACTGTATAAAATTGTAAAAGATGTTCTCAGTTGTTTCTTCAAATTTTTCATATCTATAGAGTGCGTCAGGGTGTTTTAGGTAATGTTTATAGCATTATTTTAGTGCTTTACCTTGATGGTGATTTTTCTTTGTTTGTCTTGGCCATGTTTTATAGGCTCTGATTCCTTATGTGGTTTTCTTTTTGACCACCTGTATTATTATGATGTTTATTACCACACTATAAGGTAAAAACAGATTTTGGTGGTTCCGTAATCTTGGTATATTAACATTATATTACTTAATAAAATATACAGTTATAGGGTGAAAAACTACAGGCACCAATATGCCATTCCGTAATAGACACATTGTTACAGTGAATTTCTGACATCCACTGATTTTTTTCTAATGCCATTTTTTTACAGAGTATGATAGTGTTATTATAGTTAACTAAAACCAGAAAAAATGATACTGCTAAGATTTTTTTAGTTTGAGTTTATTTCCTTGTTTCCATGATTTTTGTAGTGAATTGGTTGCATTTAAATGACTCTATCATGAGTTGCAATTTATTCTTAGTGTTACTGTATATTTTTGCATAGGTACTTAAATGCCATGTACATAACATAGCCCTTGGGTTTAATGTGAAGTTCTCCGAGTCATCTTTATTTGAACGTTCAGAAATAAATTAATTCTGTCAGTGAAAAGAAAGGGAATTCATCCAGTCTAAATATCTTTCTTGGTGTGGGTGATAAATTCAGAGCTGTGTAACTGCCCCTCAGTTAAATAGCTGACATGGGCCAACTTTTCCAGACAAAAACACTCCGAGCAACTGTGGATATGGAATAAAGATAGTAGCCATCTGGACAGAGTTCAGAAATTAGAATGTGTAACCAGCAAAACTTCCCAAAGCAAACACTGATCTGAGTGTTGATGCGAGTCAGTTCATTATCTCAGCTCTTGAGTTCATACTTATCTACTGGTCTTCCACAAACAGAGCTCAATGAAGCGTTCCTTAATGAATATATCTGAAACTGATCTGCATATGTGGAATACATTTAGACACGTTTACACCACTGACTGACCTAAAACTCATTTGCTCCAAAGAGGAGCTCCAGCGTATAAGGTCACAGTCATTCTAATACCAACGGGCGTCAAACTTTTGGAGTGGTTTAACTATCCCAGCTAGAATAACTTATGTGGTGCCTATCCGATTCTAACAGAATGTTTTGGATAGGCCTTATTGGGAAGATAGCAGCCAAGATAATAGAACACGTTGTTCAGCTCCAGTAAGGCTTGAAAAATCTGGTATGACCTGAAAGACTTTCATTTTTCATAAAAAAAAAAACTGAAACATATACATATACTCTATCAGATCTTGGAAAAAAAAAGATCTATAGGCCTACAGTAAATTTTCTATATTCTTTATTTTTCTGGAAAAATCTGGTTTGTATTTTTTTAGCTGTTAGCGAATAAAAAAATGTAATATAATATAATGCTGTCCATGTAAATACAATATATATTATCTACACATATTCTAAAAAAAATGTTTTGTTTATTTTTCTGGAAAAAAAGATTGGTATTTTTATTATTATATTATATTATATTTAGTGCTGTCAAATGATTAACTGCGATTAATCGCATCCATAATAAAAGTTTTTATTTACATATTATACGTGTGTATATTGTGTATATTTATTATGTATATATAAATACAATCACATGCATGTATATATTTAAGAAAAATATGTCATGTTATTTATAAAATATAAGAATATGACGTAAATATTTTCAAATATATACTGTATGTGTTTGTATTTATATATACATAATAAATATACACAGTATACACACGTATAATATGTAAATAAAAACTTTTATTATGGATGCGATTAATCGCAGTTAATCATTTGACAGCACTAATTATATTATATTATATTATATTATATTATATTATATTATATTATATTATATTATATTATATTATATTATATTATATTATATTATATTAACCCACTTTATATATACATATATGTATTATATAGAATTAAAGAATTATAGATTTGTCTATTTATTTTTATAAATATAAAATAATATTTTGTTAAATGAAACATGTTTAATAATAATAATATAGACAGACATACAGAATGTAAAATTATGTTTAAAAAAATAATATATATATATTTTCATTCCATTTGCTAAATGACAAATAGCTGCTTCCCATTAAACTGTGAAAGAAAACACCACCACCAACAACAGCATATTGTTCTGTCACTATACGTTTCTGTCTCTGTGGTGAAATGAATGAGGTGTAGACAGTTTTAAATGTGAAAATGTTTTCCGGAGGTGCGAGTGTAGGTGAGTGAGCTCAAGGAGTGCAGGTGCAGTTCTGGTGAGGGTTTGCCGTGGTGATTGATGCTGTGCCGGTGTGCGTGTGTAAAGTGTCAGTCGTGGCTTTCACTGGGCGGGTTGTCAAGTGTTGTTGTCAAAGTTCTCGGCATCCAGTCTAGTATAGAGGAAATGAAATCATATATAAGTGGCGCAGTGGAGCAGTCACCCTACTGAAGTGCTGGATCTGCTTTGGTCAATAAGGAGCAGCTGTGGCCTGATGAACATGAGCCTGTGTTTTGGTGGTTACCCAGGGTGAAGTTAATGCATGCTCACAGTCTCTTTAGATTAAATCACAGCTGAGCTGTTTAGTGTTTAAGCAGGGTAAAGGAAGTTTCTGGCATTTTTGTTGATCTTTGAACATTATAGTACATATTTTAATGCATTTAAATTTGTATTGTAAAACTATTCTATTTTATGTGTGTTATACTTTTCATATTTAAAGCAACGTAGTTATGTTTGCGACTTTATAGCCCCCTACAGTTAATTCACTGTTGTAGCTGTACACATGTATTTGTTGCTGCCATAAAGCAATCTGCACTTTTCACAGAATTTCGTACCATTTGTTGGGAAAGAAACAGAAGCCATTCGCAAGTCAGTACCATATGAATGATTTTGCAGTTGATATTTCAAAGTAAAACGTACATATAGTTGCTTTAAACTAGACATTTCCTATGTTGAAAACAACAACATTTAAGCTATAACTACCTACAGTATAAACAAATAAGGTTCACTATATAACACTTTACATATTGTACAGTATTAAGCATTAGGTTTAATAAGTATACTATGCATACTATAAAATTAGCTGGACTTGATTTTATCCATCAGAAATTGAATCAGTTATTTAAAAAAAAAAAAAATAAGTGTGCATTGTTGGCAATAGGTGGTTGGAGAGAAGTGGAAAAATCAATGAGTCATCAACAATAAGGCCAGGGGAATGTGTTAAGAAAGTTTTGATTTCATGTTGAGTTTAAATCAGAAGAGAAGGTTGGTTATACATAAGAGTCTCGAGACGTTTTCTTTGGGACTGTGTTCATTGCGATCTTTGGCTTGAGGCAGTATTAGGAGAATCTGCGTGTGCATTTTCATGTAGTGTTTGTAAATGTGCACTTTGTGACACCAAATTGTACAATGTGAGATCAGCTGTTAGTGATTATTTTCAGCAGTCTTCTGAGTGCACTACAAAAGTAGTTTCACGCCAAACTCTGATCGACACTGTCTGCAATCAATCACGTGTACACTGTGATTTTCAGAAGAAATATTTAGCAAGAATGAATCACTCATCCTGTTCCTTTTGCACAACCGATCATCCTATAAACCTTCTGAGAACTAATTAATGACTCTTTCGTTTCTTAAGTTTAGTCATTTGAAGTTTTAGCTAATTCTTGGTACAGTCACTATTGTCATAATGAAAACAGAAGTCATAATGTCAGAGAAGTTACTTTGGTTTTGGACTCATGGCAGTAGATCCGCTTACGCATATTGATACATTTATGAGTCACTGTTTGATTGGAATTGTAAAAATAGAATCACTTCTTCTGTAGCTTCAACAGAAACAATGCAGATGTATTTTGAGACCAGAAGCCAATTCACAAAAATCCTAAGTAAAAAAAAAAAAAAATCAAATGACCCTAAGATACATTTTTAAAGTTCTCAGATATTAAGACCTTATTTTTTTCATAAGAAGAAAATTAAAGTCTTTGTTTGTGTTCTCTCAAGTAAATGTGTAATGTGTTTGTATTTGTGTGTGTGTGTGTGTGCACTGATGCACTGATTATGTCGTAATTATAGGACAAAATTTTTTAAATTAGGTCCCTATTTTGTCATTTTGTGAATCCTGCCCCAGCTGTAGGCAACTGTCCCACAATCCTCTACCTTATTTTACTTGCCTATGGGACCTTTTATCCTGTTGTGCTCCTGCACATCTTAAGAATCAGTGGAAAAAGAAAACATCCGTTGAGTCAATAAAAGTTTTTAAGGGGAGATGGTTTCTTTTGTGGGACTTGCTTGTCAAATTAGGTAAAGTCCTTCCTGTGAACCTCTTCACCTCTGTTTAACGAGACAACTGGTTATGCTTCTCAGTTTGTGCAACAGAACACAATCTCTGTAGAATACGGTATTCTGATTGGTTAATCTTATTGCAGCAGTCAAATATGTTTGTATGATGACTCTAAATTAAACGTTGTCCCCAGTTTCATGTCTCCCCAATCACACCGTCTTTGTCTTCTCACAAAATAAATTAAACTCAGCTTAAATGTCCATTTATTTATTTATTTTGTAAGTAGCCATGTAATAAGTGAGAGTCAATGATCATTATCACAAAATAACCTCCTTCAGGGTGATTCAAAACCCACTGACTATATATTATATCTCTTATTTTACAACTAAACAGTGCCTTGTCAATTACTTTTACCACATCTTTCCAATTCATAACTAATAAGCTCTGTGTTTATGCCATATTTTCTTCATAAGTACAGCCTTTATCTCTTGTGGACAGAAGAAAAACCTCTAAAGGTAATCATCAGCCAACATCCTGAGTCAATTAGCTGTGACTGGACACAGAATAATAGGAGATTACATTATAGAGTGGTGAAACACGACTCCATCACTGTTCTACGCTGAGAGTTTCTCCTGTATATTTTGAAGCTGATTTGGGGTCCCCAGGCTTTTTATGCACATAAGTAGTTAGCATGCATGGATTCACTTTTGTTGAACAGGCAGATAACCAGGTGTGAAATTCTGAAAGTTTACAATATAGAACTCTTCGTTTGAGGGTGGCATGCCAAACTACATTTTTACGGTTTTATTATGCATATTTTCTTTTGAAGTTGTTTTAGATAAAAACATCTGCTAAATGAATAAATGTAAATGTTCTTTTGTTATTTAGTTTCATTTTGCTTTGTTTGAATGGCACTTTATCACTAGAGTGTATCTTCACTTGTCTAGTTAGGACACTACTCTTTGCTGATGGTAGTTGGAGATCAAGGCCAACGCAGGCCAGCTTGTTTTCACAAGGCAGCAGAAACTCCATCTGGATCCAATCGCAGCCCTGAGGTGCCTCCAATTCAAAGCCTTCTGGGGTTGTGTGCCGGTTTTGGCGTGAAGCACAAACTAGCTGATAAAACCAGATAAGGTTTTGTTCTAGATTAGGGCCAGAGCTCTTATTTTAGACTAAATGGAAATAGCTCTCAGCATGACAGCAGCATGCATTTAAGCTGGGGTTTGAGAAAATGATAGCTTGGTTTAAAGGTAGTTTATAAAAACCTAGCTTTGATGGTGCTAACATTAACAATTAACTCACAGAACTGTTTTGGAGACCGTGTTAACAAAGCTTGAATCTGGGAGATTTCTGTTAACCACTTTAACTTTTTGTGTTTGCCTATTATACAGTGACTCTCGACCCTGCATTCTTGTTTCAGTTTTCCCACTGTACGACTTTGCCACTCTGGTCCAAACCCAAGCCAAACATCTGCTTTAATGCTGGAGGAAGTCGACAAAGCCTCTTTTCAGGTCTGTAGTTTACGTGACTCGATGTGAAACAGTCTTGGACGCCAGATCTCTTCCACCCTTTTCCTCCATGGAGAAGAGGGACAGCAGAGGAAGAGGCATGATTTGTTTTAAATATACAATAATTAGTTTACAATCACCTGCCAACCACCCAACACGGCTCTTAGGCTAAAGAGTGATGTCGCTGATACCGCTCTCCTGTGTTTCTAATTAAGGTGGAGAATTGGCTCCCCGTGAGCAAAGCTTTTTGTCAGCTTTTATCCTGAACTTGGATCAAACGGACGACTGCATTATTAGCTTTGAATCCAACTGAGGGCCGGAAGCCATGGGGGTCTGGTTTCCAGACCTGTGCACGTGGAAATTGTTTGGTGTGGTCCCTGCAGGTTTACTGAAGGTCTTCTTAGTAGTTTTTCTTGCCTAATGAGCACAGTTGAGGAATCTCTCTCCAAATATGAGAAACCTCGCGAATTTCAGTTCAGAGAGTCTCATGCTCTTAAAAATAAAGATTCCAAAATGTTTTTTTTTTTTTGCTGTGATGCAATAGAAGTTTGCTCAGTATTAAGAAGCATTTCCCACTATAAACTCTTAAAAATAAAGGTTCTTTATTGGCATTGATGGTTTCATGAAGAACCTTTAACGTCCATGGAACATTTTAATTGGACAAAAGGTTCTTTATAGTGGAAAAAAATACATTTGTTGAAATTTTCTTCATACTAAGAAAAAAAACATGGTTCTTTGAAAAATCAAAAATGCTTCTTCTGTGGCATTCCTGGGTCAAAACAACCTTTTAGAACCCACATTTTTTATAGGAGTGTAAAGAACCTTATGTGCAATTGAAAGGTTTCATAGATGTTGAAGGTTCTTCATGTAAGATGCCAATAAAAAGCCTGGCTGAAGTCTTAAGTGGTCTGTATGCATTTTATATCTGTAACGCAAGAGTTTGTGATCAAATATGTTGGCTACTCAGTAATAAAGCAGTGCAGATAGATGACATAAATGTGCATATGCCTCCTTAGGACAGAATGTCCATCCTTGCCAATATTTTTGCTTTTGATCCAGATTCTTGAAGCGTTGGCAGTGTGGCCTACTATTTGTACTACAGTTCTTCAAACACATTTGAAACTTTGAGATGGAACTGTATATTTTTTCCATCAATGTTTATTCTTAGACTTACTTTTCACCTCAAGGTGAGCAGACTTAACTATTCACAGATGTTTTTTCTTTTTAGCTTCAGCAGAGCAGTCTATGCAGTAGGTGTTGAAAAGCCGTCTGTAATCTTCATTTTGTTGTCCTCACTGGTTACACACAGCAAACAAATTCAGCGTCAGTAGTTAGATTCACAAATGACTCTTATTGAGCTGGTTCTTTTGAATGAATCGGTCTCAAACTCATGAGTTATCGCTTTAAAGTACTGAAAGAATTGTGAATGGAACCAGAAGTGTTAAGTGATATAATTTCCATCCCTAGTTGTAACATTACTCATTTTCAAAGAAGTGAAATTGAAATTGCAAGATGTTAAAATGATAATTGAAACACCTCATGATTTATTATGCTAGTCGCATTGTACTGCTGTACAGTAAAGTGCAGTGGCAACAGCTTTCTAGGATTTAGTTATATCCAGTTTACACTGCCTTATCTCTTAAATACTATGATTTGGACAAATGGGAGAGTAATGCTTGAGCCTCAGTCTGTGTCTGGATATTTTTACCCTGTAGAACCTCTGTCCTGTTTACATTCAGGGGGTCCACTGTGGGACTGTGATAGAAAACCTGCTGATAGATACAAAGGCTAAACCTAGCTATCAGTTACGTTTTCCAACTGTTCTCTGGCCCCTTTAACACAATGTTTGCATTATTTCATTTTAGGAGACAATTGTAAGCATCTGTATTTTAGACAAAAGCTATGCTGTTTCATATTTTAATTTGAAAAGATGGATGATGGCATACATGTGGAATTACTTTTTTATTTAAAAGCATTTTTTCACACTTTGTTACATTTTTAGACGTCTATTTTACAAAAAAGCAATCCAGTCCTGTCTTGCTTGAGGGTGATTTTTGGAGAGGTAACGACTTGTTGAATCAGCTTCTGATTACCAAGTTAAAGTTGGGCAATACTGTTTTCTTCACTGCTTCTGTTAAATACCAGTGCACAATTCTCAGTTGGCTTGTTCGTGTTACTTATTAGCCTGTTGACAACAATGTAACTCAGCTGTAAACTCCCACAGGTGGATGTTTGGTAGACCGGACTAAACAGGGTAACATTGGTAATAGCAGTTTACTTTATTCAGGTTAGTTTAGGTTTAGTTTAGGCGTGATCACTGGATGTTGTATTGGTCCTGAATGATTTTTTTTTTTACCTCAACATTTACATTTACAAAGCTTCACATTTAAAGTATATTAGTGCCTAGTTGTATTTTTTTCTCCTTTAGCTTGAATAGTTTGCTTTTATATTGCAAGTCCCTTAAAAGGAGTTTAATTCAGACCATTATTTTTTTAAACAGATATCAAAAAACCATTTAACATACAATAAAATGTTGTTGTTGTACAGTGCACAGGATATTAATCTAATAAATTGCATTACAGCAAAAAGATGCATAGGATACCAAAAAAGGGAAAAAATAAAATAAAAAGTAAGATATAAAATTATAGAAGAGGAAAATAAATCAATCAAATTAAATGCATTTCTTATTAATAGTTTCAGAAATGTTACAATTGTAGGTGTTAATTTAATACATTTGTTTATGAATATAGAATTACACTTCAAGAATGCAAAATTCAGACTTGTTTTAGTCAAATAGTCAAGTAAACATGTTCAGTTAATTATATCGCAAACTGATAACCCTGACTTTTCAATGCCAAAGACAGTGCATTTAAAAATATTAAATATTATATATAGCATGAACAATTTTTAAATTTTTGATTCCCTTGGCTGTATTGAGTGCAATTTGTAGTTCTGATATGTAAAAAACCCTATAAATGGATGTTCATTTTTGCAAACAGGCATCACATTTCTTACAGTCTGTGTATTTTGGCCTGTGATCTACCTAGTACTTATTTTCATTTCTGTATGAATGCCAAGGCAAAGATACTTCAGAAGTGGCTGGAATCTGTAATAATCAGTCATGATCCAGTGCCAGACACTAGAGAGTTCATCTTGAAATGAATCAGTGTTTGGGGATCAAATGCTGCTAGTGGACTACTTCTGTATACAATCTTAGGTTGCCATGTGTTTGCTAAAGTGTTCTGCTTGGGCGATTGCTGGAATTTTGCTAGGGGGTTGCTAGGGTGTTCTGGGTGTTTTCTAGAAGGTTGGTTACTTGCCCAAGTCTCTGAAATGGTTCCAGTCCCTATGTTTTTTTGTTTTGTTTTTTCACCAGTTTTTCATCTGCCATGTCTGATCACTAAAAACAGAAATGGCACACCTAGCAAGCGCCACTAATTATAGTATTTAAGATGAAACCTATCTACTGCATGCAAAAATAAATATAAAAGACAATGGATTGGAATACAGCAAGTGCAGCAACAAACTCTTAATCGTTGAGTAAATGCATAAACAATCAAAGTTTATTTACACAGTGAACCGGGTTTAGGAGAGGTTAGGGACCAGTGTACTGGTTTCAGACCTCTTTCTATCCATTCTGTCAGGACTGTGGTATGTGGACCTGTAATTAACCGGATGCTGACTGCAAATGATTGGTTTTCTGTGGACAGTTTTTGTTGTGAGTGACACAGGTTCTCTGAATTTCGGCAGTGGACCTCTATGGGCCCCCCTGCATTGCACAAAGACGATGGGAATCCTGGACCAGATGGTGATAAACAGAAAAGAACATGTTTGGGTCATATTTCTCTATAGAATGAATGAATGTGCATTTGTGCATTGGGCCATTTTTTCACAACTAAGCATTTTTTTCCGACAAATTGTTATACTGTGATCGATTAAATAAATAAATAACCTGTACTGTGTACTGTCCTTCATGCTGATAATAAATTAATAAATATTAATAATTTATTTAAAAAATACAATATTATAATAATAATGATTGGTAATGGCAAAGAATGGCAAACATCAGATCAGTGAGATTTTTTGGGTGAAATGTGCTTAATTGTCATAAAATATCACAATACAAAATGAATAATGATTGTGAATTTTGATTTTTGATGCATATTTTTTATGTGTTTGTATACATAGAATATTATTATAGTTTATAAATTATATTATTATTATATAGACCATTTAAAATGCTTCTTCTTTTTTATTCATTCATTCATTCATTCATTTATTCATATTTTTGGACATGTTATGCATCAACTATACAACATCAACTGTTTTTTTCTTTGGATTTTGGGGTGAAATGTGACCTGGACATGCTCTTAACAGGCTTTCGTGAGATTCACCCAATAACTCACCCCATCACACTTAAATGAATAACATCTTTGCTGATATGGTTTCAAGATTTGCCTCACACCCCCTGCAGTGAATTATAAATGAACCACTGAAAAGATACAAACATGGACGGCCGAGTCTGGTGCCCACTTTTCACTTATACAGAGAGAGATGCTTGTCAAACAAAGCCTTTTTCATGGGGGAGGGGTGCTTTTACCTTTGCCTCAAAATGGAAACAGAAGTTGAGCATGTTTGACTTGTATGGAATTACAGAGCTGGTGTCCCAGTGGACCCTGTGGTCAGGAGCTGAGTTGTAGAGGAGGCAGAGAGGAGGAGGTGGATGGGGAATCATTGAGGCCAAATGCTCTCAAACACAAAGAAAAGCTTTCTTCCAACCCTCTTGCTTTCTTTACTCTTTCGCCTATTAAACCGACTCTCTCCTCCCCGGCACAAATCAGCGAGGACCCTTGGAGTCGGTCAGGAGTCGAAGATACTGCAGAGGGAGTTTGACGCACATGCTCACAAGGTCAATCTGACATAAACAAGTGCTGTGTCAGCAACATCTGCAGATGATAGACTTATAACAGTGGTGGAGCGTAATCAATCACGAGCTATAGATGTATTTATCATACCGTTTTAGTCAGGATCCACATGCACGTTTCAGAAAAAGCAATAAATGTGATATTTATATCAACACTTTGCCTTATTTCTGTGTGAAAGCTTCAGCTGTGTTGTATTTTATGTGGTAACTCTGCAACTTGGTGCTATTTATGGACATTGCAGTGTTTTTCTGTAAACTTTTCCACGGTCGGCAAAGCATGAGCTCTCTCAGATATGTAGTTTATTCTCGTCTGTATTTCTGTTTCTGACGAGTCAGACCTCTCGAATGCTTTGTGCTGGGTCATTTAAGATGTCAGACCAGTTCTGAAGATTGGTTTTCAGCATGCTGTTATTGGTGGATAAGTCATCTTGTTTGGTTCTGCTTTTAGGGATGGTGATTTGAACAATCCACTAAAGCTAAATATTAGACTTCAACAAGTCGGTGTTATGACATGAATAGGTAACACTTTACAGTAAGGTCCCATAAGTTAACATCAGTTGATACATCAGTTGATACAATATTAGTAGTTTGTAATAAACTTGGTTAATATTAGTTAATACAGATGCATTTGTTCATTGTTAGTTCATATTAGCTCAGGTCCATTAAATGATATTAACAGATACAACTTTTGATTTTAAAAAGGGATTAGTAAATGCTGAAATTGACATCGACCAAAATTAATAAATGCTTTAGAAGTATTTTTCACTGTTATTTCTTTGGAAAAACTAATGTTAGTTGGAACCTTATTATAAAGTGTTATCCATGAATCATACCTCAATTTTTTGGTTAATTATAAAATAGGCAAAACAAGTCCTAATTAAGGACCAGAGATTTGATTTATTTATTTGATTGATTGATTTTGCTTGTTTGTTTGCTGTTGGATTTGTTTGATGGTGACATGTCCTGTCACTCGGCGGACATCTTTGAAACGTCTCTCGGGCATCCAAGAGCAGGTCCTATCACTTTGTATGGGGAAACATCAAATTCTCCAAAACTGTTCACTAAGTTTACGATTAAATTTCATATTTGAAATTACCAATGAAATCTGACAACAACTGTGTCATAAATGTTGTTTCTTTTGCTCAAATAGCGTTATAAAAACCTTATTTCTCAGGCTAGATCAGCCAGAGCGCGTGCGCAGTCCTGAGCGCGCGTCTCAGAGCGCTGACTGTTTCTATAGCAACCGGGACTTCTAACTGCAGCTGCAGTGAAGGCTGACTTTACCGATTAGCGATTGGCTCTTTCATTCAGAAGGCGGGGCTTCCTTTCCATTTTTTTGTTTGTTTGCTGTTGGATTTATTAGTTTGTTTGCTGATTGGATTTGTTTGTTTGTGTGTTTGATTGCTGATTGGATTTGTTTGTTTGTTTGTTTGCTGTTGGATTTATTAGTTTATTTGCTGATTGGATTTGTTTGTTTGTTTGTGTGTTTGATTGCTGATTGGATTTGTTTGTTTGTTTGTTTGCTGGTTGGATTTATTAGTTTATTTGCTGATTGGATTTGTTTGTTTGTTTGTGTGTTTGATTGCTGATTGGATTTGTTTGTTTGTTTGTTTGCTGTTGGATTTATTAGTTTATTTGCTGATTGGATTTGTTTGTTTGTTTGTGTGTTTGATTGCTGATTGGATTTGTTTGTTTGTTTGTTTGCTGGTTGGATTTATTAGTTTGTTTGCTGATTGGATTTGTTTGTTTGTTTGTGTGTTTGTTTGCTGATTGGATTTGTTTGTTTGCTGTTGGATTTGTTTGTTTGTTGGCTGGTTGGATTTGTTTGTTGATTGGATTTGTGTGTTTGCTGGTTAGATGTATTAGTTTGTTTGCTGATTGGATTTGTTTGTTTGTGTGTTTGATTGCTGGTTGGATTTTTTTGTTTGTTTGCTGTTGGATGTGTTTGTTTGTTGGATTTGTTTGTTTGTTTGTGTGTTTGTTTGCTGATTGGATTTGTTTGTTTGCTGTTGGATTTGTTTGTTTGTTGGCTGGTTGGATTTGTTTGTTGATTGGATTTGTGTGTTTGCTGGTTAGATGCATTAGTTTGTTTGCTGATTGGATTTGTTTGTTTGTGTGTTTGATTGCTGGTTGGATTTTTTTGTTTGTTTGCTGTTGGATTTGTTTGTTTGTGTGTTTGTTTGCTGATTGGATTTGTTTGTTTGTGTGTTTGTTTGCTGGTTGGATTTATTTGTTTGTTTGCTGATTTGATTTGTTTGTTTGTTTGCTGTTGGATTTATTTGTTTGTTTGCTGTTAGATTTATTTGTTTGTTTGCTGGTTAGATTTGTTTATTTGTTGATTGGATTTGTTTGTTTGTGTGTTTGTTTGCTGGTTGGATTTATTTGTTTGTTTGCTGGTTGGATTTGTTTGTTTGTTTGCTGGTTGGATTTATTTGTTTGTTTGCTGTTGGATTTATTTGTTTGTTTGCTGTTGGATTTATTTGTTTGTTTGCTGGTTAGATTTGTTTATTTGTTGATTGGATTTGTTTGTTTGTGTGTTTGTTTGCTGGTTGGATTTATTTGTTTGTTTGCTGGTTGGATTTGTTTGTTTGTTTGCTGGTTGGATTTATTTGTTTGTTTGCTGGTTGGATTTATTTGTTTGTTTGCTGGTTGGATTTGTTTGTTTGTTTGCTGGTTGGATTTGTTTGTTTGTTTGCTGGTTGGATTTATTAGTTTGTTTGTTTGTTGGTTAGATTAGTTTGTTTGCAGGTTTAATTTATTTGTTTGTTTGTTTGCTGGTTGAATTTATTTAATTGTTTTGTTTGTTGGTTGAATTAATTTATTTATTTTTGTTTAATGTTTTGTTTACTCGTTTGTTCATTTTATTTTTTCATTTATTTATTCATTTATTTTTTATGTATTATTTTTTTATATTTCATGTTTTTATATGCTTTATATATATTCATTAATTCATTCATATTTTGCTTTTTTATTGTTTGATTCTTTTTATTTTTTATATTCATTTAATTGTATTTGTTTATTTGGGTGTTAGGTAGTTCACATAGTCCACATGACTGAAGTAAAATAAAAGGCTAAATCAAAGATGAAGAAAACATGTACAGCAGGCCACAGTATATTGTGAAGGTATGCAGAATTCCTATAGAAACATGACAAAATATACTTTTAAGTTGTTATTTCTTTCAAATACTATTGAAGTCAGTAAAATGTACCATTTGTCATCCTTTAACATCAAACAAAACAAAGATTTTGAACTATAGACCATTTTTCTCAATGTCTTTGTTCAGTATCCCACAGGACCACAACTCAAACCAGAGTTAAAACCACCAGACCAACCAACATGGCCATTACCCTTCCCTGCTCCACTGAGAAACTCCAGCAGAACAGCTGGGAAACATTACGTACTGCAATATGGTCATACAACAAATTAAATCTAAGCATGTGTTGTGATTTGTCCATGTTAAAACCTCATTAATTTGTTCATATACCATGTGGGTATGAATATAGCACGTCAAAACCAAACTAATGGTATTTGCAGTAACCAAAAGAGCAGAACGGGCATCAATGACTGACTGCTTGGACTCGATAAACCGGGGGTTTTAGTGAGTTAGAGCAACCATAAACTCCTAAAAGCATCAAGTGGAACTTCTCATGGCCATATTTTAGTTTAATTGAGGCACAATCCATTGGGAGCACTTGTTTGCCTGTTGCTTTCAAATGCCAAGGGAAAATTTGTGATAGCCTTGAAAATCATAACTCACTCCACTTGCAAACCAGGTGGTTGCAATAGAACTGAGATTGACAGACTACATAGTTCACAGAGCCGGACTCAAATAGAAACAGTACTTTGGAGCTTTCTTGCTTCATCTGAAATTGCAATAACACCAGAGATGTTCCTGTTGCAGCAGATCAGAGCTGAATAGCAGAGCGGTCAACATGGAAAGTTCCCTAGAGGACACAGCGATGGTCTGCTACTCTCATTTTCACAACAGTTTGTTATAACACTTGCAGTAAGGACATGGACCCCCTCTGGGCTACAGGTGACCAACAGGAACTACATGTTTGTGGGTATTCTGGGTAGTGAAAAACCAGAGAATGTGCTTGTTTTGTTTATTCCGTATCCATGTCAGGGCCGGGAATAAGATCCTCCTCTCATCTTTGTCAGAGTCAGGCTAAGAAACATGCTCTGATTCTGTGCTGGACACTGGCCATGGCCACCGTGTTTGCTTGTTTGCTCTAGATATCAATTACCTTGTAAATACATCCTGTAATTAATCACAGGATTGAAAGAGCAGTTTGTAGGTCATCTCTCACCCAAATATAATTATTTAATTATATATTTATTCTGCTGACACAAGGCAGTTGCCCAATCAGCACACTGGATGTTCACCATTTTTACTCAGGAATCGATAGGAATTTCACAAGTAACTACAAAGCAATAACACATCGAATTAAATGTGAAATTTAGAAGTAGAAAGACTGAAATAGAATTTTCACGTAAAATAAACAATCATGTTATAATTACAACATCAAAAAATCTTTTTTTACAGGGCAGATGCATTTATAATAAAATTAAAAGCGCAAAATGAACATTAAAATATATTCACATTATAGATCACCCCAAATCAAAATAAAAAACAATACATAATATTTTGCATAAATAATTGAAGCATATTTTAGGACCATTTTCTTTTTCTAATTTTATTTTATTGTCATATTTTCTTTCATTATTAATTACATACACATCAATTCTCAGAAGTATTACAAATAATACATTATGTTTTGCATAAATAAATGAAGCATATTTTAGCACCATTTTCTTTTCCTATTTTTATTTTATTGTTAGCCTTAAAATATTTTTTGTTTATTTAAATTAAAAGCAATACAACAAATAACATGATGTATAAGTAAATTTCGATTTAATTTTTATCTTATCTTATCTTATCTTATCTTTACATAACAGCAATTAGAAATTCCCAACTGTTTTTAAAATAGGGTGCCAATGAAAAAGTGTTTATATGAAAAATCTTTTTTTTTTTTTTTTTTTTTGACAGTGCAGATGCATTTATAATAAAAGTAAAAGACAAAATGAACATTAAACATGTTCAGGTCACCCTGAAATCTGAAGAAAAAAATAATACATAATTTAATTTTTTGCATAAATAAATAATATATATTTATAAATAAATTTATTTTTGATTTCCGTTTTATTTAAAAGCAGTCCAACAAATGATAACATGATGCATAAATGCTTATGCTTTACAAATTCTTTTATTTTTGCATAACAATAAAAATTGCCTAACTGTCATTAAAATAGGGTGACAATGCTAAAGTTTTTATTAAAAAAATTATTATTTTTTTTACAGTGCAGATGCATTTGTTTCAAAGGAAAAAATAATACATCATATTTTGCTTTAAAATGTCTTATTTCTTTTCATTTTGGGGTGAAATATGATCTAGCCATGCAAAGACTGATATGTTTGAGCTTGAGTGAAATACACTGACATGGCATGTTTCATGTTTTTGTTCCACTTTTGAGGGTTTGTTTTCATTTATTCTTCCTCATACTGTGCCTCTACAAACCCAGAAAGGTATGAGGGCCACCTACTGCACAGAAACCGCCTTAAAGTGTGTCATAAAAACAAGCCACACAGCAGATTGCTCATATAATGCGCTGAAGAAAATTGTCCTGTTGAATTAGACCAGCATCTTATTAGAGAACTGCAGCATGTTGAAGCAGGGCTGCTGAGTTGAAACATGCTTGGAGATGTCCAATAAAACGGCACTGCCTCCAGAACTCCAGCTGTGGTATTCTGTAACGGTCATATAAAGAAAGCCTTTATTAAAACATGCCACGGTATGCACTGTCAGTCATGACAGGCCAGACTCTTGTGCCCTTGTATATTTATCCTGATCTAGGCCACATCGTCATGATGTTATCCTCATATTGGCAAAACAAACAGATGAGGTAGAGGAGTTTTTTATGGAAATGAATGGTGTTATGGATGGTTTGAATCACACTGAATGAGGTAGATAATGAATGATAATGCATTTGGTTAAATCACGTTTGTTGAGACATCAGCTGATGTAATGCCTCAGAATCCTTGAATTATAATTCTACATAATTATTGATATTACGGACCACCCACAGTCCATTCACTGACCGCCTGATGCATATTGCGCAAAAAAAGGACTGACTGAAATATGATTGGCTGACAACCTCTGGGGTGTATTTTTTTTTTTTTTTGCAGCCATGGCTGCTTGATATTTTTGTGGAAACCATGATTCATTTTTCTGGATTTTTTATATACAGTTCAAAAGAGCCGCATTTATTTGACATTTTTAAAATTACAAATGCCAGTACTGTTACTTCAGTAAAAGTATTCATATGTTCAAAAAAGAAAAGGCTTGTGAACATAAGTGTATACTGTATAAGAGTAATGATGCTCTTACAGAAGCAGCTGGTTCTCTCGGCTGACTCTGAGCCTGTATAAACACACAGGAAACAGCAAAGTTATACTTAGTAGTTGCCTCCTCAGACAATACAACTCAAATTAGCACCTATGACTTTCTATTTAATCCTCTTACTGTCTTCCAAAATGAGATTCTCCAGGTCCATTCCAGGGATCGACTGAAGTCCACAGCTGTACAGCACAGAGGAAGGTCAGCCAGTGTTACCAAAGCTTTTACCTTCAAATTTAACACGTAAGCAGAAAGAGATGCATTCCTCATCCTTCACTACCGCTCTGACTGACTGAATCCACTGGGCAGACCATCAGAGACAGGAAAATAAACATCCAGAGAGCTGAAACATTCAACTATCAGAAGACCTAGTGACTTTCCAAGCTTTTTGCCTCATTTCTCTTTGTTTCTTTGAAGTACTTGCAGTGGAAGTTAGGAACACACTTTTGGGCTTTTCTTAAAAAATAGGTTGTTCCATTTTTCACAGTTCACACAGTAAATAATTCTCGATATTCAGATTTGACTCTGTTGATCTGATCATTGGGCAAATTAGACAACGGCACTCATCTGTTTAGTATACTTTTGTCAAAAGTTTGGATTAAATTTTTTTAAAGATGTCTGTCTCTTATACTCACCAATTACAGTAAAACAGTAGTATTTTGAAATATTGCACTTTACATTTTTTATTGTAATATATTCAAATGTAATTTATTCCTGTCATGCAAAGCTGAATTTTCAGCATAATTACGTCAGTCTTCAGTGTCACATGATCTTTCATAAATCTTTCTAATATGCTGATTTGCTGCTCAAAAGCTTTTGTATTATAATAATAAGTAATGTCAATTTTGATCAATTTATTGTGTTCTTGATTAAAAAATGAGTCTTACCCCATAATTTTGAATGGTAATATTTTTCCACAACAATATGAAGCTGCAAAACTGTGTTCAATGTTGATAATAATAATAATAGATATTTTTTCTTAGCACAAAATCAGCATATTGGATCGATTTCTGAAGGATCATGTTGTGACTGAAAACTGGAGTAATGGCTGCTGAAAATTCAGCTTTGATCACAGGAATAATTAATGTTTTAAAGGGGTCATCGGATGTATAAATTCACTTTACAAGTTGTTTGAACATAAATGTGTGTTGTACATAGAAGTGTGTGTACACATCCATCCTATAATGATAAAAATCCACCCAGTGTTTTTTTTTTTTAAATCCCTATTTTAAAATCCTCTTTCTCAAATCAGGCTGTTCTGAGAGCCCTGTCAGAATGACGTAGTTCTGCACAAACCGCTCCCACGATAGTTGATTGACTTATTCCGTCTTACCTTAAACCTAACCTTACCTTTAGAGAGGTGTCCACCATTGTGTTGACTCCGGTGCAGGGGAAGACAAGAATGTCTCTGATTAAGCGATTGAGGTGTTTTGTTGTTGGATGTAATAATGAATATAGCTGTCGCCATTAACTCCCGACATCTGAGCCGCTGAAGACGCAGAGGATTAACCTTAATTTCGTTTTGAAGGGAATGCTATGATCCCTGATCTGCCTAAATGCATCTATGTTTGCACAAATCATTCGTGATCCAGCTTATGATCCTTTGCAAATAGCCTTTCCTAATAATGTGCTAGTTAGCCAGTTTCGCAGCTAAAGTAAACAGTACTGCTCATCACCCCACAGGAGAGAGGGGCGGGGTCAGCAGAGCTCATTAGCATTTAAAGCAACATGGACTAGAATGGCTTGCTAAAAACAGAGCTGATTTTGACATGGTAAAAAAAAAGTGTTGTTTTACACTACCATTGAGAAATTTTAACCAAAGTATGTTATAGACTTTTCATTAAGACCCTAAAGAATCATATCAACTTGTGGAAAATGGGCATTCGATGATCCCTTTAACATAAGATAAAACAAAAACCATTCATTTAAATTATAATAATATTCCACAATGTTACTGTTTTTACTGTATTTTTGATCAAGTAATGCATCCTTGCTTAGAATATGAGACTTCTTTTACTCCAGGAAGTGACATAATTTTTGGGATGGCAAAAAAACTTACATTTGTGTAAATAATAAGATTGTGTAAATAAGAAGGTCATAATTAATATAGTTGGAGTATCTGAGCTTGACCAGAGTGTATTTCTGAATACCTTTTTTTTTTTTTTCACAGCATTTTAGTTTTTAAAACAGTTATTTTATACGCTACCATTTAAAGAGGAAATGAGGACCTTATTTAACAGGGCTTTTCAACTTTTTTTTCTCCAAAAGTCAATTGGGAGTAACTTGTTGAAGAATGTGATGAATTTCCATTCCCTGCATCTGCATTGTTAACCTACATCCCTAAAGGCTTGTGACAGGGAGCAGGTGAGAGACCTATAAATCAGCTCCATAAATCCTCTGCCCTCTCTGGTTGCACGTTTTCCACTGATAACGCCTTGCAACGCGCCACTGAATATGACACACACTTCTAAGTTCAATCACTTAAGCCTAGCAAGCCGCTCTGCTGAAATTCATATGTGCTGTCAGAAAGCCTAAAACAACAATGGGTTAACCTTAATATGGGAGGAACTTCAAAAAATGTTGAATAATAAGACATGGTAATATTTTGCATCAGGTCTAGCTTGTCACATTGGATTGATTAACTATATTTGTTTTAGGTTTCTGGAACGTGCAACTGAGGTCCCGTTACTCTTTGGTTACACGGTTGACATAGTAGAGGTAGCGTCACTGGAAATTCATAAAAATGGAGCCTAGAAAATTGAGATTGCTGCACCAACATCAAAGGCTATAGTTTAAATATGATTTGTGCAGTTAGCATGTGGTTTCAAAACAATTAATCACTAGTTTTGTTCACTTGCACAACAGAAAAAAGGCATTGAAATATATCCTTGGTCATTATATACAATGTACTGTTCAAATATTAGCCAACACATTTAGTGGCAAAATAGTGATGGTAAAAATATTCAACTGGATTTGATTTTAAAAGTGCTTCCATTTTTCCATACCGTCGACCAAAACATTCCGTTATAATTTAAGACATCTGTTGGTCATCATGAGTATGATATTTACACCTACATGATAATTACTGGAACATAACACACTTCTGGATGTGGTGTCTGAATAATCGCTGCACAAATCATGAATCTTCCAGTCCTGTGATCGTGTTACACGCACCAAATTGCTCTCAGAGCTTCTGCTTTGAGGGAAATGCAAGTTGTCAGCGATTAATTGTAGTCAAGATTATTGTTACCTGGAAAAAGTGAGTTTCGAGAAGTTCTGGGAACAAAAGAAGCTAATTCCGGTGATCGTGTTTTGGTGATTTATATGTGGGATTCAAAAGTCTGAAAATTGTTTTCAAGCGTAATTTCTTTTGGCTTTACGTGGACGTGTATTATATACCTATAATGAATTAGAGGATTTAGACAAATTGTCAGCAGTTTTGTAGGTGTTCATGAGGAACATATGAACTTAAGCTGTACATGCTAAATCTGGCATACACAAGTGACCTGTGACCGTGAGGTCGCGGTGTCCAGCCCTCCATGGATTTTATCACAGAGCCCTCAGGGTAAAGACACTTCCCTGTAATTGGAGTAAGGAAATCGCAGGTTAAAGTATCGTGTGTGGCGTAAACCTGTATTTGGAAGTCGTAAAATTCTTGGCAACACAAGCTTATATTGTTAGATTCCATTACAGACTGAATTGTATTAGAAGATAAAATCTGGCATGCAAAAAAACACAATTACGAGAAGTTTATGTGTCTTTTTACCACGCAATAGTGTGCATTTGTGCAATGTTTTGCTGTTGGAATGAAAAAGGTTTGAGACTGAGTGGAGATCAAATAGAGAGTTTTGTTTCAGGGAGACAGGAAGTTTTCTGAAGTCTGCATATTCTCTTTTTTAGTTGCTTGTTTTATTTTAAATTTATGATTCATCCTTTTTATTTTTAAACTTGATACTTTATAAGCAGATGCATTTATAATACAGGATAAAGTTGAAAACATGTCCATAAAATCAAAAAGAAAAAAGTAGTTTTTTTTGGCCAACATTTTCTCTAAGACCTAACAATCACAGATGTGTCTCTTTAAGAGATCTCAACAATGTCTCAAGCTGTTTTCAAAATTTCCAGGGGACCAAAGTATTCAATCAAAAGTCAGAGATTTCAGTTTGAAGCAAAAAAAAAAAAAAAAATGTTATGGACTATGCTATCCACTTTAATTTTGTCGCTCTATAATTTTACTGTATGTCAACAACTCCCTCTCTTGTATCTATATTTAAGTCTCCCTTTTAGGAGCGACATCTGAGACTATGTTAATGCTTGAATGAAACCATTTTCCTCTGGGATCCACAATATGCCTGATTGTTGTCTGTAATTTGTGCACTATAATCAGTTTCCAAGCATTTAGTCTTTTATTTACCTGGGCACAGCCTGTGTGGAAGTGAAACACTCTGGTAAATGTGTGGCCTGATCCTAGAGGTGCAGCTATAAAACAATGGTTAGCTTTAATTGCAATGCATGGGTGGGCCTTCATTATAGTTTCACAAATGCATTACAGAGAGATTGAGAGACAGAGAAAGCAAGCGAGCACATGGCTAACTGTTTGCGAATCTCATGTTGTCTGTGTACTAACATCACAGCCTAACTCCGAACCTTCTGTAACATTTCCAGCTGCTCTGGAACATATTTTTGCGTGGCTCTAAACTCCGGTCCACATGGAGTGTGTGTTGTTGACGCTGCTGTTTTGGGATCTTTCATCCCATGTTTTGCTGTTAGAAGGAATTTAGAAGGAAGTGTCTGATCAAAGATTAGTCAAAAGATTTTTAAAAAATGTTGCTTGTAAATGAAGAGCGAATGAACAGATCATGAAGGTATTTGGGCACTTAAAAGTAGAATATGGATTTTTTTTAAATGTCACAGCTTAATCTGCTGAGACGACTAAATAAACTAGGTTGCATTTCTATTTGCTGATGTTATGGCAGAAATTACACACTAGCTTGTGTCTGAATGAGAGCAAATCCCTACAGATATGTTCCAACATCTAGCGGAAAGTCTTCCTACAAGGGTGGAAACTGTTAGGGAGGACTGGAATACCAATAGTTTTGAAATTCAATGTTTAGCAAGGTATCTTATCTTTTAACATGGTATACTCAAAAGCATCATCTTCATTCCTCCATTCATTCCTCATGATTGTCTTGTTGACATGTTGACTTATCGTTGACAGGCTTTCTCAACTTAAACTCTTATACTTTAAAAACGTAAACTACTCAATTTAGGTTATTTACAGTTTTTCACATAGAATGAGGAAATTACTCCATTTGCTTTTCAGAACTACATTTCTTAGTAGTTTCATATCAGTGTTCTTGATCTTTAACAGCAATTTAAGTAATTGAGTATGTTTGAGTCCATTAACAATTGTGCACAAAGAGAGCGAAATCTGATTTTCCCCGGAATGCTTTGATATGAGTGTATAAAAAGAGTAAAAGTTGAAGTAATTGTTATTTTGTTCATTTTTGCGCAACATTAATACAGAATGTTTGAATTCATAGGGGTTTCTGTTGTGGTGATGTTATTTCTGGTATTTGCTTTCAAAAATAGTTTACTGCGCTCTATATTAGCATGTGTATTATTATTAAAACGTACTAAACCTAAATTATACTTGATTTTATTTATTTATTAAACATGTTTTTGGACATGCTTTTGTGTGCAACTTAAAATGCACACACTGATAATGCACATGTGCTGATTATTATTATCTAAAGTAAATATGACTTTTGGTCATACTGTATATGCACTCTATATTTTGTGTATGTGGACTAAACTGAGATAAAGCAGAAGCCCAGCAGAGAGAATCTGCATAGTTTTGCACTGTAAGCTTATCTGTGTTTTCTAGGAAGTTCTATGGAAGTACGGTCATTTGATTTCACTTGTCCAAGAAGGGAAAAAAACGCTCATTGGCATCATTTTGCACTAATGATCTGTTTTGTATTTTTGCTTTTACGGTTCTCCATGTGGGTTGTTGCTGTGGTGATTTTGTGGTGTGGCAACCCCACATACACAGGATATAGTTTCCATACACACTTCTGCATATTATACTGACTGATTTCCAAGAATTTTAATATTACTTTACAGGGTGATGGATGATTCACAAGGGGGAACTCAGTGTTCGTGACATTCTGCAGTTTATGCTGATTTTACTCGTTTGGGAGAATCTGATAAATTAAAATGATTGATTGCGTTCTGGCAAGATGAAATTAATTTTGAGGCCTTTCACTCATATTTGAATCTTTATAATATAGAGGAACAGAATCAATGCAAACTCTCAATCCTTAACATATAGTTAAGAAGTTACAGTATTTTTACACCTTTAAAAATGTATAATATAGAGAGAAATTGCTAGAAATCATACAGTGGAGAAAAAAAGGACATTATGTATTTTCTATACGACATACAGTGTATAGTTTCAGAAGATACCTCAACGATGTCTCAAATGTGCTCCTAATTGTTTTGATATGAACTCAATCATTTTATATATTACTGTATGACATTACTGTATAATATTATTGTACTATACTGTACATTTCAAAGGTTTGGGATCAATAAAATATTTTTTAAATATTAAATAATATCAAATAATACTTTTATAAGTTAAATTACTAACTAATTAAATTAATCAAAAGATTTTTAAATTTTTATAAAAGGTTTGTATTTCAAATAAATGCTGTTCTTTTTAACTTTCTATTTATTTAAAGAGTCCTGAAAAAGATTAAACTATTTTAAATATTAAGCAGCACAACTGTTTTCATCATTATTATGTTATGTTATAATGTTATTTGAACACCAAATTAGCATATTAGAATAATTTCTGAAGGATCATGTGACTCTAAGGACTGGAAAAATACTTGCTGAAAATTCAGGACCATAGAAAATAAATTACATTTAAAAATATATTCAAATAGAAAACAGTTACTTGAAATTGTAATAATATTTTCAAAATATTACAATTTTTGCTGTGTTTGTAATCAAATAAATGCAGCCTTGGTGAGCATAAGACATGTAAAACAAGCAAAAAAAAAATGACTGAGCCAAACTTTAAAATGTCAACAACGGTTTAATTTGTGTCTATTTCTATTCCTCTTAATAAAATGTATCAGAAGCATCAGAAAAAGTTGATAATAGGAAGGTGACAGATCTTTTTTGGGCCTCCAGGACCCCTCTTCCGGCCCCTTAATAACTGGATGAGGCCCATGAAAACCAGAGACACCTCTTATTTGGAACAATGCTGTATAATACTGTCGAGTAGCTATGTGTATTATAAAAATCTCTCCTGCGTTTGTTTTGTGGTGTGTGAGCCTGAATAAGCGTCGATGTTCAATATCTCTGCAGTGCATTGAGGCCATTGCTCCAACAGTAGCAAGTTATTTTCTTCTAGACTGCGAAATCTGATTTAAATAGCAGAACTGAGAATCATATGTGATAGCGATTACAGTAGAGCAGGCACTCATCCCCATCTGGGGTTTAGCGTATCAAGCGAAGCTGGGTTGTGCGGTGGCTGGCTTTGGAGGAGAGCGAAGGCAGCCGCCAGATGAAGAGCCAACAGTGGTTAAAGACTGGGGAACCAAAGGGAATTATAGGGTACAGAGGATGATGGTGGAGGGTAGGGAGACCCCCTAATTACACTGTAAACACAGCTGTTAATGGGACTGTAAGTGTGGGGCAGCGATGGTTTTCCACATGTGCCTGGTCATGTAGCACAGCTGGCAGCGCTCATAAATGATTTGGTCAAGTGTTTTGGTGTGAGGAAGTTTGGTCGTCACACCACCAGCTAGAAGTTGGAGGAATTCTTGGTAGCTACAGGCATACTTGAGGTTTTTGGTGGTGTAACTGTCGATAAATGGTGCAAGTGGCAGGTTGTTTGGAGCTCAGGTATAGACTTTAGACTTTAGTCTATTATGCCAATATTAATGTGCTACCCTGGTACTGGCTAAACTTTCTAGACCTTATTATTTTATATAATTTCAATCTAATATAAATAAATATTATATAAATAAATTAAAGGCATCTTAACTTATATATGGAATATAAATGTATATGAATATAAAATGAAAATTATATAATAGTTTGTGACATTGTTAATAATAATGTAAATCAATAAATGTCAAAATATAATTAAAATTTATTTTATATTACATTATATTATATAAATTTTTATATTAGTAAATATTAATAATTGTATATATGATTTATCTATATCATATATTATTTACATTTACATTTAGTCATTTGGCAGACGCTTTTATCCAAAGCGACTTACAATTGGGGAATACAAAAATCGATTCATCTTGAAGAGGCAATCAGACAGAGGAAGTGCTCGTAACACCAAGTCTCAGTCATTGTTCAAATAAGTACAAGCTAGTAATGGAGGGAGCGAAAGATAGAGGGAAAGAGTGAGTTTTTTTTTTTTTTTTTTTTGAGTTTAGGATGAAGTCAAGTACTGCCGAAAGAGATGAGTTTTCAGTTGTTGCTTGAAGATTGACAGGGATCCGGCGTTCCGGATAGGCGTGGGAAGATTATTCCACCAGCCAGGAATGGTGAACGAGAATGTTCTAGAGAGTGATTTTGAGCCTCTCTGTGATGGTACCACAAGGCATCGCTCACTAGCAGATCTCAGACTTCTGGAGGGGATGTAGGTTCGTAATAGTGAGTGGAAGTAGGAGGGTGCTGAGCCTGTGGTAGTTCTGTATGCAAGCATCAGTGTCTTGAACTTGATGCGAGCTGCCACTGGTAGCCAGTGCAAGGAGATGAAGAGAGGTGTAACATGCGCTCTTTTGGGCTCGTTGAAGATCAGTCGTGCCGCTGCATTCTGAATCATTTGTAGAGGTTTGATTGTGTTTGATGGCAGACCAGCCAGAAGAGCATTGCAGTAGTCCAGTCTAGAAACGACAAGGGCCTGGACAAGAAGTGGTGTAGCATGCTTTGTCAGAAAGGGCCTGATCTTTCTGATGTTGTGTAGTGCAAACCTGCAGGATCGAGCAGTCTTTGCAATGTGCTCTTTGAAGGTCAGCTGGTCATCAAAGATTACACCAAGATTTCTGACCGAAGTTGATGGGGTGATCATTGATGAGCCTAACTGAATTGTGAAGTCATGCTGTAGAGTCGGAGTGGCAGGGAAGACAAGAAGTTCCGTCTTTGCCAGGTTGAGCTGTAGGTGATGTTCTTTCATCCATGCCGAGATGTCCGCCGTGCAGCTACCGTTGGGTCATCTGGTTGAAAAGAGAGATAGAGCTGTGTGTCATCGGCCTAGCAGTGATAGGAGAAGCCATGTGCATGCATGATGGGACCCAGCGATGTAGTGTATGTGGAGAAGAGGAGGGGTCCAAAAACCGATCCCTGAGGAACTCCAGTGACCAGTTGATGTGGTTTGGATACCTCCCCTCCCCAGGCCACCCTGAAAGATCTGGGATAGGTGAGATAGGATTCAAACCAGCGAAGTGGAATCCCAGTGATGCCCAGTGATGAGAGGGTAGACAGGAGAATCTGATGATTGACAGTGTCAAAAGCAGCAGAAAGATCCAGCAGAATGAGGACTGATGATTTGGAATCGGCCTTTGCAATTCGCAGGGCTTCAGTGACTGAGAGTAGCGAAGTCTCTGTTGAATGGCCACTCCTGAAACCTGACTGTTTAGCATCCAGTTTGTTGTACTGTGAAAGACACCATGAGAGCTGGTCGAAGACAACTCGTTCGAGTGTTTTCCCTACGAATGGAAGGAGAGAGACAGGTCTGTAGTTTTCTAAAAGAGAAGTGTTTAATGTAGGTTTTTTCATCAGTGGGGTTACCCGAGCCTGCTTGAATGCTGTGGGGAAGATGCCTGTGAGGAGAGATGTGTTCATAATGTGTGTGAGTGCCGGTAAGAGTGTGGGAGATATTGTTTGGAGAAGGTGTGAGGGGATTGGGTCGAGAGGACATGTTGTAGGATGGCTGGAGAGGAGAAGTTTGGATACTTCTGCCTCGGTGAGGGGACAGAAGGAGAAGATGGGAGTTAGAGCAGTGGATGTGGTTGATTAGAGGTCCTGTGGAGTTGAGAACTGGTTACTGATTGTTCTAGTTCTGTCTGTGAAAAAAGTGGCAAAGTTGTCAGCGGTTATCAAAGTGGTGGGAGGTGGAGGAGGGGGACAGAGGAGAGAATTAAATGTTCTGAAGAGATTACGCATGTCTGGAGCGCTGTTGATCTTGTTGTGGAAATGTGAGGATTTGGCAGTGTGGACTTCAGTAGAGAAAGATGAAAGCAAAGACTGATACCTACCGATGGATTGTTTGATTTGCGCCATTTTCTCTCTGACACTCTGAGTTTGGTCTAATTCTCATGAAGAACATCGGATAACCAGGGGTTAGAAGGGGCAACCCGTGCTGGCCTGGAGGAGAGAGGACAGATGCCGTCTAGACAAGAGGTTAAGGTAGAGCATAAAGTGTCAGTAGCTGCATTCACATCCAGAGAAGAGAAATGGGTAGGCGAGGGAAGAGAGGAGGATACTACAGAGGAAAGAAGGGAGGGGGAAAGGGAGCATAGGTTGCATCTGAAAGTAACCGATAAGGGAGATGGTGGCACCTGGGTAGCAAAATTATTTAAAACATTATGTTATAAATACAATCATTATATTATATTATATTATATTTATGTGTTTGTGTGTTTTATATATATATATATATATTTATATATTTATTTAATTTATATAAATTATATATCATTTTAAAAAATACAATTAATAATTTATATTATATTATTTACATTTTATATTAATAAATATGAATAATTGTATGTATGTATATATATATATATATATATATATATATATATATATATATATATATATATATATATACAGTATATATATATATATATATATAAAATCAAAATAATATATATTATTCAAAAAATGATGTATCATTCTAAATAATACAGTTAATTATATTATATTATATTATATTATGTTATATTATATATTTGTATATTTATTTGTATATACATTTTATTTGCAAATAAATACTTTAATCATCCTAATAAACTTCAGTACTACTGCTAGAGGTGGTGATTTATTTATTTATTTATTTTGCATTTGTTTTTAATTGAACAGCCATGCAACTGTATACTTTTATTGGGAAAATAAAAGAGCCCAGCAAGTATAATTTGCCCTTTAAGAAACATGTGTTTCTGTTTAATGATTACTGTCTTTAACTGCGAGCTGCCACCACACAACATCTCATCTCTCACCCACCAGAGCCTCCTGACTAAGGTTAACCGGCTATATCATCAGCTGAGCCTGTCCTCATTGACACTTCAAAGCTCCTCTGCCACGCTGCAGCTCCGGCCTCAGGCACAACAGGGCTTTTTTATTGGTGAGGAGCCTGTCGAATTGTTCTGACAGACGAGGACAAAAGACTGACTGTGGATTCAGGCTGAAACGGATGTAATGCACAAAGATGGTCAGGACTTCCCAAACAATTTATTCTTCAACAATTTTTTTTGTCTAATGAGACTAGATCCACTAGCTCTGCATGCCATAGTCATAACTCTATGAATATCTGTTACAGCTGAGACCTTGCATATAAAGCTCCCGGTGTTGAGTACTTGTCTGAACATGCATGACTTAGCTAGGAGGTGGTAAATTAGGCGAGTCGGGGGTCTGTTTGGTGCCTGAGGTCAACTCAGAGCACCGTTACAGGTGGTTGTGGTGGAACGGAGAACATTACTGAAATGCTTCGCATCTCTGCCTTATTCTGTCCCCACAATCTGTGAGTGACAGGAGAAAAGATCTGCTTATAGCTGGCTGCGGTGATGCGCTGCCCCTTACCTCCATCTGTCTGTCTGTTTCTTTCACACATACGGATACAGGCATTACAGTTCACTCCTCTATGTGGGTACATTCACTTTCCTGATTTTTGATGCAGTTTGTCATGGTCTTCAAAACCACAGATGTTTGGTTTACATTCCTCTATTGAAGAACAGCAGGCTGCTTTGCTATTTTCTCTCTCCTTTTTTCGCCCAAAGCCATCCCACTTTTGGAAAGTGTAACAAATAGTTTTTCACAGCTGTAGGGCTTCAAAGGAGTGGAAAAGATAGATCTCTCAGAGATAAACCTCTGAGATCTGTTTTAAAATAGAGGCCATTAACATTTTTTTAAATAGCACACAGTTGGCTGACATTTACGGTAAATGAGAACTATTTTTGAATTTTCTACACAAATCCTCTAATCAGCATAAATATTACAGAAAAGTCTGAAAAGGGGGGTAAGATAGGTGAAAAAATAAAAACTGAGCTGCATAAATAGGTGTGTGAATCTTACATCCTGTTAATACTTTTTACTGTAACAATATTTTCATGACAATTAAGAACATTGTTTACACAAATATATTGCATTGTGTAATGTTAATACATTATGTTTTATGTGTGTGTGTGTGTGTGTGTGTGTGTGTGTGTGTGTGTATGTGAAATATGCATGTAATGCATTGTGTATATTGTGTAAATCATACATAAAATAAAAACTATAAATAATATAATATACATAGTATATATATTGAATATTAATATATTGAATATTGAATTCTCAGCTTATATCTCGCAATTGTTTTTTGTTTTCACCAAAAAAAATTAAAAGGTAGGCCTAATTGTGATTTTTTATCTTACAGTTACAACTTTTCTGACTTTGAATTCTGACTTTATATCTCACAATTCTGACTTTTTCTTATTTTGTGCATAAATTACAGCAAAAAACTTAGATTTTTTATTATAATTTACAATATCCCTTGCTTTACACTAATGTGAATTAAGTGTTTAATTGTCATTAAAATATTAGCATAGCAAAATAAAATATTATATAGAAATAAATAGAAAAGTATATTAAAAATATTAATAAAACACAATAACTGATTGAAAATGTATTTATTTAGAGTGATATATGACCTTGACATGCAGACTTTAAGAGATTTACTGTGAGATAATTTCCTTCTATGTGTAAATTTATGTGTAGATTTCGTGTGTAATCTAACTGAACCTTAAAACTTTATTTTTTGAATTATTAGAATTATTATTTAGAATTATTATAAGAACAATTGCACAAAGAAGTCGAACTCTGTGAAGAGGGCTCTGAAAAGCACAAAAGCTGCTCTCTTCACCTAAAGTAACCACAATAAAGATCAGATGTGGGACATCAGCCATGCTATCAAGAGGCCACATGGTTTCAATCACTGCTGCTCACCATTGTATGTCACTGAGATTTCTTAATCACCCCTAGTATTCACACACGTGGTCCTGTTGGCTTTTAAGCATAGATGGCTGTGATTCTGTCATCGGTGCACTGGAGGGAGGGTTTCTAGAGGGGAGGGAGATGAGGAGTGTGTGTGTGTGTGTGTGTGTGTTGGGGACGTTGGAGTGCGTCAGAACGCACTAGCTCCCCTCACTCCAAACTCACTGCATCTCCTTTCCAAGAAAACTCCTCCAGATTTCAGGAAGCCTCTGGATTGCTTTGTTTGGATGTACCGACAAATATTACAAACCATTCAAAAGAAGGATAGAGGGTGTTTAGATTGTTTTATCAGCGCAAAAGGAGGGAAAGCGCCGTTACGCGTCGATTTGAGAGATTTATCCGACACTTTTGGAAGCAGCGCTCATGACGTGCGTAATGGATCGATAGTACGAACTTCTGGGAGTGTAAAGAAGCTCCTCTAGACGCCGCGAAAACGCAATTTTTGGTGGAATAAAGGCTCGTTACAGATAATTTATCAGTTATATAGTGTTAGACACCGTTTCAGAACGACGTGCGCTGTGATGGATGGAGCAGTTCTCTTGATATCGATGCTGGTGTTGGTTTTCTCTGGAGATGTATGGAGCGCGTCGTATCCTCAGCGGTACGCAGGGACCCAGACTCAGACTCAGCCTTTAAACGGGGCGAGAGCAGCGAGCAGACACAGGTACTGACACTTTCATTTCATCCAATCAGTCTACACCTAATATTCTTAATATGACGACAGAAAGAAATAGTGAGAAAGTCTGTATTGTGAAATACGACAGATGTGCCATGTCGCTATAAAGTACCATATTATTAGTTTGATACCATTACATTGGTTCCACTTTAATGGGATAGATAGATAGATAGATAGATAGATAGATAGATAGATAGATAGATAGATAGATAGATAGATAGATAGATAGATAGATAGATAGATATGGATGGATTGATGGAAGGATAAATAGATGGATGAATAAATTCATATAAATTTGTCATAGTATGTGTACACATATAAACCATGATAAAAGTACCATGAAAGTATCTTGTTATTAACTTATGATAACACGATAGATAGATAGATAGATAGATAGATAGATAGATAGATAGATAGATAGATAGATAGATAGATAGATAGATAGATAGATAGATGAACATATGGATTGATGGATAAAATAGAGAAATAGATGCTTATATGTGTGTATATATACATATATATGAATAATTATTATTTTCATTACCGTGATGTATATAAAAGTACTATATTACCTTATGATATCATTACCTTGGTTCCTCGATGGATGGACAGATAGATAGATAGATAGATAGATAGATAGATAGATAGATAGATAGATAGATAGATAGATAGATAGATAGATAGATAGATAGATAGATGTTTTGAATTTGGACAATCAAATACTTTAAAAGTTTAGTTCCATTTTAGTTAAATTATATGTGACGTTTTCAGACAAATCATACTTTGTTCTGCATCTGCATCACACAGAGGGAGTAACAGTTGACAGACAGACAAATAGACAGACAGAGTACTTTATATGTCCCGTCAGGAAAGTTACAGATGTTATGCATTTTTCTGTTATCCATTTATTGAGGGAAACATAACCTGGGGGGGCTTTAAAAAGCAAATGTGCTTTTAAATGTGTGGCACAGATGACTACATGAAAGCAAAAGCCTCCCTTTATCCGACAGTGAAACGACAGGAGGTGCATTGCTGTCCATCCAAACAGCTAATTATTGCTTACTGAATGCAAGGTTGTAGTTTTGTGGGACCCCTGGGATTTCCAAAGCCTTTCAGAACATGGTTATACGTGTCACCGCCTTGGTAGTAATTACACTAAAACCACCTTCCTTTACCTCTTTATCTGTCAATCTGTTGGTTCTTCAGTTCAGTGCTCTCTCTCAGCCACACACACCCTCTCTGACATTGTTGTTTTGACTGTGATTGTTGGGGTGTGAACGGGAGAGGTTGTCCCAGCTCTGACGTGCAGACTGGGGCTTCCCCCTTCTTCTGACGCAATGCTCTCTTAAGGTTGGATAGACACGCAGGCCAGATGCTAATGGTCAGAGTTTGGAGTCATGAATTACGTCCTGAAATACATCTAAACAATGAGTAAATAAAGATTTGTCATAGAAATTGTTAATATACAGCCAGTTGAGTCCATATAATCAAGTTTGGACTGAAGAATAGCTCTCAAAAATAGTCTGTCAGAGTCGTGAGGTAGTGAAGGGTGATGTCTATGATGTGAGAACCCTCAGTGCCAGCGGTATGAAGTATGTAGTGAAGTATGTTCTGCCTGCTTGAGAAATCTAAGTCGAGTTACTGGGGATTAGCAGCCTGTTTGAACTTCGAGTTACAACAGATGTAAAAAGTATTCTGCATCTTGTGTATTTGTTTTATGGAAAGTGAAAGAGCAGGAGGGAGGGTGAAGAACTGTGAGATTGAAATCAATGGAAGAAGTTGTTCTTTTTCTTTTAATGTGGAGAACTCATCTTGTGGCTTTCTCTCCTCTGGTCTTCTAAATGAAGGAATTGATAGATTTTGACTCGTGTTATTTGCATCAAATGTGCATTTCCAGGGAAAACCGCAACCCTAATCAAATCTATTAAGAAATGTATGCCTCAAATTTAGCAGAAATTTAATGCTAAAAGATTCTGAAAGATGAACTTTGCGAGAACTGGATCTGCAGCTGCCAAATATGCAAGCACCTAAATCACCTATTTCCTCTAAATTGTAGGCATTTGGTAAGGAACGCTGCCAGGTTTTTGCGTGTTGGAATACATACCTAATATGATTTCTTTGCAGTGTGTTTATCTACAAAATCCAGCACTTTAAGAGGAAACAGCATCTTTGAAAATCTAGCAAAATATGTGGTGTTAGTGATTGCCATAAGAAAATGAAACGGAAATGCTGGTTCATATTCGGAAAATATGGTATGCCAGTATAAATCAGTACAGAAAATTTGATTGAAACTATGGATTAGCTCAACTCTTCAGTTGGAGTTTTGGTCTGGATCTGAGCCTTGAGGGATCTAGTTTTGGTCCGGTTCTTGGACGGTGTGGTCTTGACTTCAACTAAGGTTTTTAGGTGAGCTTGTATTTAATCATGAATTTATGTAGTGAAGTGATTTATCGACCCTGATTCATGTGTACATAATTTTTTGTGCCACTGTCTGCTACAATTTGTCATATTTTGAACTTAAACTCACTCAAAACCAGCTTTGTGAAATCAGATGTGAACTTTGCACTCCAGCTAAGAGGGAATGGAAGAAGTTAATCAGCTTTGAATGTAATCTAATTTTCAGCAAATACTGCAAATGATTTTTCCTTTATCAAATCTCACATTTTATCTTCAGTATTTTCCAGGTGTGAGAATGTTGCATTGCAGTGTACAGTGAACGGTGTTGTGAGACTTGAACTTTTAACTTTTTCTGCCAACCTGTGAACTCTTCCAAAATGAAAATTAGCTCAGCCTCAGGCCATCCAAGATTAGATTTGGTTCTTCTTCAGAAAATAATTTTGATAAATATAGATTGCATCACTTGCTTACCAATGGATCCTCTGCAGTGAATGGGTGCCGTCAGAATGAGAGTCCAAACAGCTGATAAAAACATCACAATAATCCACAAGTAATCCACACGACTCTAGTCCATCAGTTAACATCTTGTGAAGTGAAAAGCTGCATAATGAATAAATCCATCACTAAGACGTTTTTTACTTCCAGTCGTGGCTTCTATCTAAAATACGAGTCCTGTATCCATAATGTTGCTTTTTCCAGTTGTCCCGTCTGAATCACGAGAGAAATATGCACAGATCAAGCACTGTTTACAAGCGAAAACATTCCAAATCAGTCCTAACCAAATACATTGGTACATTTTGATGTGAGAAGGCAACAGGGGATGGACTTTTTCACTGAAGGAAGCGTTATTATGGATTAAGCGACTGTTTAAAGTTGAAAAAAGCCTTAATTATGGATTTGTTTTGTAGAAACATGCAGCTTTTCACTTTACAAGATGTTAACTGATGGACTAGAGTCATGTGGATTACTTGGGGATTATTGTGATGTTTTTATCAGCTGTTTGCACTCTTATTTTGACGGCACCCATTCACTACAGAGGATCCATTGGTGAGCAAGTGATGTAATGCTAAATGTCTCCAAATCTGTTCTGAAGAAGAAACAAATTCATCTACATCTTGGATGGCAAAGTTTCATTTTTGGGTGAACTTTTTCTTTAAGTAAAGTATTATTGAATAAACCATCATTTTAAGATGTAGGGTACAACGGGTCTAAAGGCGCCCCGGGGTAAAAGGCACCTTTGATATTATTTTATACACAGTAATTAACATGATAATTAATAGATCGCTGACTTATATTAAAGATAATCACCATGTTTAGAATGAAACCATCATTAAAAACATGATATTAATCATATAATAAAATATAATTTGTTGTTATTACTGTAAATATATATTCAATTATTATTAGATCTCCTTCGATAGTTTCAGAATCTATACTTATTAAAATTATTTTGTTTCTGTATTTTAAAATATATTTTTTATATTAACATATTTTAATGACTGTATGTTTATTGAACAAAAAATAATTATTTTATTTTTCAAAATGAGCAGAAAATACTACAAACTTTGCTAAAGTGATTGTTTTGAGCAAGTGTTAACTTAAAAATAAAACCATTAAAAATTAAATTTAAAAATAAAACTATTTGTATCAATACCGTGTGCCTTTTACCCCGTGTTTGGGGTAAAAGGCCCCTCTTGCCACCTCATACAAGATTATAAGATTTTTAAACAAAATAAACAACTTGAACGATTTATTTTCACACAAAATCTGTTCAATACAACGTGTGTATTTTTTTCTGCAATTATACATTTTAGGCGCAGTGAATAGCACATTTTTTCTTAAGGGGGGCCTTTAGCCCCGTTGTACCCTATATATCACGTTTTGTGTAATAAATAATGTCTGTTTGTGTCTTATAACCATAGGGAGAGACATTGAAATGGTTTGGGTTGTGCTGTGGTGTCACAGCATTTTAGAAATGAACTCTGCTGATTTGCACATGCAGCCATAAAATTGAGCCCTTTTCTGCCAAACCAGAAGTCAAAAGTCCACGCCTAAATGTTGTGTCCACTGCTATTCAGGAAATCATACTGGACAAGCTTTGATGAATGCCCTGAAGACTGGACGCCTATGTTCATGTTTGCCATCTTTCATATATTTCTTAAAAACATTTATGCTGACAGACAAACAGACAATGCTGGCATGCAGCTCTCCAGAGGGTGACTATTAATCTGGATGGTGTCAAATAATAAAAAATGGCATAGTCTTGGATTGGCTCCATTATATGTGACTTATTAGGAATAGTTTACTTCTACTGAGGGTAAGGTCCAGTGAATGGTAATTCCTCAATAGCAGGCCCGTATGCAATCTGTGCCCACAGAACTTGGCAGAAAACTCCTCAGATTTCCGTAAAATTGGACCAGCCATCATTCATAAATTTCTACATCAACTGTATGTTCATTCACGAATGAAGTCTATTATAGTTGTTTTATTTTAATTTATTTTATTTTATTTTAGCTTTACATTGCATTGCATGCATTAATTAGAATTTAGGGGAGGGAATATGCTTAACTATAAATGTCATAATTAAAATAAATAAGTCTATTGTAGTTTTATTGTATTTATTTTTTGTAATGAAAATGTCATAAAGAAAAAAGTCAATAGTTTTATTTATTTTATTTTAAAATGTTTTGTTTTTATGCAAAATGTAATTTCTTAACCTGACCATTTTTCATGAGATTCACCAAAAAAAAAAAGAAAAAAGAAAACTGCACACTCACTCAAAGAAGTTGCAAGAAGTCGGCCAATTAGATTGCAATTAGTACTGCTGATATTTGACCATGCAATCTACATCAGACAGTTGTGGGCGTCCCATCTAAAGATGATACTGTGGTTGAGGTTTGCAGTTATCAGTTTTTTCCCAGGCAGAACACCTCTGTTGAGGGACAGTGTTCAAAGCTCTGTAGTATCACTATGCCCAAAGGCCTGATAAGATACTGACAGAAGAGCTCTCGTAACTGCTTAATGGAAAAGTGGTTTTCGTTTGATCTATTTTTGCAATATAACAGACTAAAGGGGGCTGTAAATGAAAGATTGTTTATTAGTCTTTTTATGAGTTTAAATGAACATTTGGGCTTCATTTGTAAGATCTAATCTTTGCCACCCATCTACTTTTCTTGTAACGCCACTGCCTTTGAATGGATTAATTGTTCTCAGTCAAAATTCAAACCCATTCAGTACCTCTTTGTTGTGTGTAAATCTCATTCATGGATCCTTGCTAAAGTGTCTATTTGTCGCTTTTTATTCTGTCAGGTCTTATTTGATGCAGTTTCGTTCTTAGTATTTAGTAGCTGTTTCTTTTTGCCTCTTGTCCTGGTATGTTAAGAGGGTTTAAGCAAAGCCCTCTGTGAATGGAAAGTTCCTGGCCCTTGACCTGGGCTTTTTGAAGATGTGACAGTGGTTGTGAAGCCAAGAGCTGCCTGTGGTGCTGCCTGTCATTCTCGGACTCATCCAGACCACCCCACACCACCACACGCAGACAGGAAGCCCTCGCTCAAACAGCGGCCTCCTCACACTAGAGGAACTTCCTGTAGTGGATAATCAAGACGCTGGCCTCGTTCAGAAAAAATAAATAAAAATCTCTGATATGCAAAGTGCTTCCTGTGAACAAGTTTGTGTTTGACAAGGGAAGCAGTTAGTGAATGTTAATGGATGTTTAGACATGCCAAAATGTCTTTTATGAATGATTGCTTCTGGATGACAAGCTTGAGTGGGATTGTAACACATCCTTTGAGTGCTTCAGTTTAAAGCAATGATTCCAGTTCAGTTCTCTTTATTAATTTCTTTTGACTACTATGTCCCAGCTAACGAAAATATGTTCTAAGAATGTGCTGCTAACGTTCCCACAAAGTTATGAAAACATTACTTCTGAATATTGTCTGAACAGCCAATTTTTTTTTTTTTTAACATGCATGTAAAAACTTTTTTTATTGGTTATTCCAACGTTGCATGGGAATGTACCGTGTTATCATTTTGCAAATATTATGGGAATGTTTTGAAAAAAGTAGTAATGTTTAATAAAAAGAAATAGGTTAATATCCAACTTTGAATTAAATTTCTATTAATGTTACTGGAAGAACTTTTGTTCATAGCTTTGAGAGAACCTTGCCAGAATGTTATCCAGTGTTCTGAGAATGTTCCCTGTTAGCTGGAATGATGAAGCAATACTTGTACAAATGAATGTCTAAACATTATTTTACAGTTTATAGCTAGAATTGTGATTACAGCAGCTTAACAGAAGCAATATCAGACACACAGTCTATTGTAATAGGATAGCAATATTTATCAGATAAAATATATTTATACATTTTTGAATAAAACATGGCTTCATGATCTTAGGGTGTTGTGAAAAGTCAGTTAAGCAGCACATCAATTATTTTTTTGAAGGATCATGTGACACTGAAGACTGCAGTAATGGCTGCTGAATATTCAGCTTTGCCATCACAGGAATAAAGGATATTTTAAATTATATTAAAAAAACAACAACATTATTTTGTGTAATAATAGTGTAATAAAAGTGTAGTAATATTTCTCAATAGTACTGTATTTTTGATAAAATAAAAGCAGCCTTGTTGCGCGAAAGAGACTTATTTAAAAAACACACACACAAAAACTTTAAAAACTCAAGAAATTATTTTCTTCAGGTGTTTTTTCAAATAATAAAACAAAACATGTCATTAATTTCACTGTTGAGTACTGTAAATTCCACTAGCAAATTGGATTTATCTGATATCATGTAATTTCTGAGAAAGCTTACAGATAATTGTTTTTATGGTCATGATGTGGAGATGGATGTTAAATCTATTCATATCCTCAATGGAATTCATTTATATGTGAACATCTGACTGCAGAGTCAATTATGACAAGGAAGAATGAGAGGTCAAACCTGCTGGCTGAAAACGTTGACTACAGATGGAGCTTAAATGTGATGTGTGTCAGTGTTGAAGTCAGCCTAGCTAACCCTGAAAAGTGAACATATGTCAAAGATTTCAGAGCCCAGAGGACAGATTAAATCCAAAAAGGGCATGAATGTCTAAATGTCTTTAGACGAGGCTTCTCTCCTGGCTTGTGTAAGCCACATCTGTGGCACGTCTGCTCATAAGGAATGTTCCTTCTCCTTTTGCTTTAGTGGAGTTCCAAGCTGAGACGCAACAGATGGGCCGCTGCGGTCAAACCCCTGCAGAAACCGCTTTCCTGTAACGGGAGCGAGTTACAGTATAACCACAGGGAAACATTTTTCCCACGAGCTTGCCCTTCCAGAATCAAATATGTGGCTCATTCGGTAAAAGAGTGACCTGACATTTGTTGGTGCATTACTTATAAGGGTAATCACAACAGTGCGGCTTATCTGGAAATCAGTATGAGAAATAAAATTGGATGTGAACACCAAGAATATCTAAATATTGTCCTGAGCAGATAAGAGTGGGGTTAATAGGGCATCTGTTAATGCTGGTGTTGGATGTTGTGGAGGCTGAAGTTTCGTTGCTTATTCTGGCACAGTGTGTGACTTTTCCTACCTCTGCTTTATTTAAGGAGGTCATGAAAAAAAGCATTTAGCTTCAGATATTTAATACATTCTGGAAGATTTGAATCGCAAAGAAACTTGTTGACATTAGTCTTCTTTGTGTACCCCAGATCAAATAAAGCTTGACTTTTCCTTTCCCTCCTATTGCACATGATTATGGCTATTACAGCTGTTTCTTAAAGCTGAAGGTTTTTTTTTGTTTGTTTGTTTTTGCAACTTCTCGTGCATTATTTTATCCCAGCTTAATATGCAGAGACAGAGTCATTTCAAGGTGCATTTCCCCAAAAAGTGGCTTTGTCATGTGACCTAAAAGCCACATCAGTGTTTTGCTCTATTTGTGAAGATAACGTGTCCTTAAAGGACAGTATAAAGTTTGGGGTCAGTAAGATTTTTTTTGTTTTTCATTTTGAAAGAAATTAATGCTTTTATTCAGAAAGGACATCAAAAGTGACAGTTATAATGTTACAAAATATATATTTCAAATAAATACTATTCTTTTGAAACTTCTTACTACTAATAATAAGTTGCTGAAATCGCGTTTGGTCTCGTACTGTATCGTGTATCTTGTCAGTGTGTGCACTTGCTTGGCCATTTGTAGTTGATAAACAGGAAAGTGGGTTCAAGCGCCAGCAGAAGGCAGTGTAATGGAAGTGGTCTTTAAGAGAAGCAGTCTATCAGCGGAAGTTTAAAATCAGCTCGTAAGTGTATTTACTTGTCTCAGTGTTTAGCGCATTTGCCGTTGCTAGGAAACACTTATTTTGTTTACTAGGATGAGAGTTGCTGAAATCGCGTTTGGTCTCGTACTGTATCGTGTATCTTGTCAGTGTGTGCACTTGCTTGGCCATTTGTAGTTGATAAACAGGAAAGTGGGTCCAGCTGAATTGAAATGATCATTTGTTAGATTGGTATAATGAAGGTTATTATACCGCGGCAGCGGTCGCGGCAGTCGTCGTGTGAAGCCCTCTTAGTGTGAAGACCAAAGAGTGTAAAGACCATCGACTCTACCGTGCGACTCCACCGGGCAGGGACACCGGCAAGGGATAGTAGTAGCTTTTTATTAAATTTTTTCATTGATATGTTTATTATTGAAATGTTGTTGTTATATGCATGTGTTAATTTTATTTAATTTCTTTATTTTCTTAAATATGTGGGTAGATAGTATTTATAGAGTTGTAACTTTTTAGTTTTAGTTACTTTTTCTTATTTGTAAGTCGCTTTGGACAAAAGCGTCTGCTAAATGACAAAAGTAAAGTAAAGTAAAGTAATAATAATAAATATTGTTATTATTAAGCTCTCAATGACAATTACTCAGTTATTACGTGGTAGTTTTGAATGCCAACTCTTGCAACATTTGAGTGCATTGTTACCTGTTACCTTTACACAAAGGTAAAACTACTCAGGCTCTACCTTAAGTATAACTCAAGTATGATTAGAGTATGTTTTTTCAAGTGAATATAATGAATATTTGCACTTTCAAGAAAGTATAAAAAAACAGTTTTAGTTTTTAATGTTGCGTAAGCGTACAGAATGTTTGCTAACAGATGAGTGAGTTTGTATACTGGCAGCAGTGTAATCTTAAATTGCTGTGCTGGAAAGAAATGCCTCACCATTCGCAAAAACAGCCATAATGAGGGCTGTTTCCACATGATACAGCATGATTGCATTTTGGTGGTGTTTGTAAACGGAGCTGGAAACCATTGGCAACAACAACACGGTGCAATTCATGCAGTGCCTAACAATATCAGTATTGTGCCTGTGGGTCAGTTTTGATATTGTATCTCTGTATCAGTGATTTAGTGTGGACACAGTTGGGGTGGAACTGGGAGTGGACATGCGTTCCAGCACGGTGCCTTCTTGGATAGTCAGACGAGCATGTGTCCCCTCCCAGGGAGAGACAAATAAGCAAGGCTGTAAAAACAGGCTGCCCGTGCAGCCACAGCTGCTCTGACCACTTCCTGTTGCAGAGGTCAAAGGTCACGGTGTGCGGTGCACAGGCAGCGTGCAGGGTCGCTCAAAGGGCGAAGATGTGTGGGTAGAGACAGCAAAGATGGAAGAATTGAAGAAAAAGCAAAGCGCATGATGATTGAGCCTTTGTGTTCGGCGCCGGAGTGCAGGAAGTGAAAATTGCCAGGCTATTAAGTAAAACAAGAGAGTTTTATGTCATTGTGTGTTTTTACAGAGTTCAATATCAAAAGAATTCCTTCACTAGGATTCATTATCTCTTGATCTCTCTCGCTTGATCTCTCTGTCGCACATTCACTCTTTCTTTATTTGTGTAAGTTGATAGTGTGTTTCATTATGCATTCAATCTCAAGTATGCAGAGGCACGATATTGATGGATGAATAATTTTGTTGTATAATCTCCAAAACCACAATTATCATTTTTGTGCCTTCATAAAGTAGTAGTTCACCCACAAATGAAAATTGTCATCATTTGCTCACCCTCATGTTGTTCCAAACTCAAATTACAGTTCATAGTGTCTGTTGAGCTCCAAAAAGGACAAAAACAAAAATTGTTTTTACAAAAAAAGTATTCCCATCTGCATACAAACATTACAGAGCTACAGTAGAAGTGAAAATTGTCAGTGAAAACATGTGACTGGGGCAACATTTCTCCAAAATGGTTTTACATTGATTCTTGTGCATTTTGTGACACTTTCAAAGTGAAATGTCCAGGGAGTGGCACTAAAAGTGTGTTAAGTTTTATCCAAAATGGGTGAACAGAAATCTTGCAATGTTTTATTATGTTAGTTGTTGAAATTATATGTCCGGGAAGTGCCAATAAAAGATTAATGTTCTATCGAGTTTGAAAATAACATACTGCCTACAATAAATCTAATTGATAGTGTTAACAACAGTAAATATGGGGATGAAAAACACATTTGCTTAAGCAAACTTGATTTTAGCTTGCTTTTACAAGTCTTTGAGCTCTTTCATCATGACTTGTATTTCACAGATGCTCAAGTGCTCTGCATCACAAGAGCAGTGCTGTACCAGGTGCACTAATGAGCAAGTTTACCATGTCATATGGAGCACATATGGAGCTGATTACGTGATGCAAACGACAAAATTTATTAGTTTACAAATCATGCACTATGGTAAAAATAACTGCAATCATAATTTGTTTGAAAATGAATAAAAGTTAGTGTTTTACTGGCACTAGTGGTAATTTCAGCTGGAAACTGCAGTGAAATTTATGGATAGGCATGTTTTTGGAATTTTGCAAAAATGTAGGTACAGTAGAGGCATGTTTTTTCCAATGAGCCTGGGTTGGAAAAACTGCTTCTGTGAGTTCTGAGGTCTGTGAGCCTGTAAGTGGTGAAAAAGTCCTATTTTAGACTGTTACTAGAGGCTGTAGTTGTTGTGACTTTTCCATGAAGCCAAAAGGTGGTTTGGTGGAGAGATTCCAAGCATGTGAGGACAATCAGAAGCTGAAGTCATTCCTGAAAACATGAGGCAGCTAGTTTTGCATGATGTAACCTACTGCATCTCTCACACCATAAGAATAAGAACCGTCCATCCTCTGTTAGTAGCCTTTACATGTGGTAATCATTGACGTTTTGCTCTATGACTCTAAGTAAACATATCAGTAATAATCAGGAGACCGGGTGGGAGAAGAGGCCTCATGGTTTCTAAATGGGAGGGGGACATCGTCTTGGCACTAGCTGCAGTATTACAGTTCACATAAGAACCGTTAAGACCCTGAATTGAGGAATATCTGAGGTGACATGAGTATATAAGAGTTTCCATGAAACAGGCCAAAACTGAAGGTTAACATATACAGCAGCACTCATACAGAGTTTGGAAAGTTATTGCATACTAGTTTGTAATACCATTTAATAGTTTGGGGTCAGCAAGTATTTTTTTTCTATTTCAAATAAATGCTGTTCTTTTGAAGCTTCTATTCATCAAAGAATCCTGAAAAAATATATAGCACGGTTTCCACAAAATATTAAGCAGCACAACTGTTTTCAACATTAATAATCAAAATAAATGTTTCTTGAGCAGCAAATCAGCATATTAGAAATTATTTCTGAAGGATCATGTGACACTGAAGACATCACGGGAATAAATTACATTTACATAAAGAAAACACTTTTTATTTGTATACATATTTCACAATATTACTATTTTACTGTATTTTTAATCAAATACATAAAATTTAATTTGATCAGCCTTGGTAGATATCAGTTACCTTTGTCACATGCAGTTTAACAGATTGAATATCATGATTTATGAACAAACTTCAACGACAAAGACATGAAGAAGATATATATCCGTGTGCATAATGTAAGATCCATATGATTATTAACATATGGGGATACTGTAGCTAGGTTTTGTTATAGTTAAATACATTTTAAATGAGTTAAATTAGTTTCTTCCTCATTAAATGGCTCCCTAGATATTTGGCCATTTCTGCATGCAGTCCGTTCTGCTCTATTGTTTTAGGTTTACTGGAGAAGGTCCAGGAAGTGATATCATAGGATTCTGGGGCCTGTTACACATGTGTATATTCATGTACTCAATAATTTCAGACACATCTATCAACACATGAGTGCCATAGGACATGGCTGAATGTGGCAAATGTGCAGTTGGACAAATGTTTATGTCCATATAGTGAATCTCTTGGGAGGTTCAACGATTGTGTGTAGGAAAGCTGATATTCTTTGATTGAACGTTTCTCCATAACGCTACATTCATCTGATATAATTTCTGTCCTGGGAGAAGCAATTACAGCCTTTATTGAGGGAATGATCGGAAAAGACTGTTTTCAGCAGAGCTGAGGAACAAAGAGATGACTGTATCTTTACACCAGATACCCTACATTGTATTGGGTCACTTTTCTGACAGATAATTAAAGAATAGTGTGTGTATGTGTGAGGCAGGGACAGAAACAGAGAGACAGTGACTTCCAAATGTTAATTATACACCCTTGTACGGCTCTGAAGATAGTCATATTTATAAGGTTATTTGCATTGGCTTTTATGCATTTGGCAGATAAAAAAAGATTCAAAGTGCATTTAAGGTACTGTATACATTTTACCAGTTCATGTATTCCCTGAGAATCCAACCTTGATGTTGCTAGCACCATGCAGTACTGTTTGAGCTACAGCGTTCCTGCAATACTCAAAAAACTTAACAGAAAACAGTGTAAGATTATAGATTATTGGTACTTTAAGGGAGTCATTTTGCCATTCATGATCATGTGATGCAAATTTATTCATTTAAAACCTTACGTTGTCCTTTCTTTTTATGCTTTGTAAGCAAACATCACACAGTAACCAATATGAATAACATTTCTAACATTGTTTATTATCATGTGCACACATTCTAACATCTCAGAAAATGTTTTAAGATGCTTTAAACTCCAGAGTGGGTCCATTATTTAGCTTTATCTTCTTCAAGACTTCTTCTAAATCTTATATTTCAGAGTGTTTTTACTGCTGCAGTGAGTTTCTGGATCAAAGAAGGTGCACAGGGTAACATTACTTTCTTACTCTGAGATGTGCTTCTGTTTTAGCATATTTCATTTATTGTGTCATGTTTTTAATTTTAGGCGATTATGCAAATTATTTTTTAAACCATGACGTTTCTGCATGACTACATTTTCATTTGATTCTTAGTAAACCCATTTATTGCAGTCACTTATGACTATAAAGTCATTTATTTTCGGAAAACAGAAATGATGTAATGGAAAAGTATAAAAACATCCTCATCACAGAGATAAATATTATTTTTTGTATATTAGAATCAGCTCTCATTGGTTCAAAGAGAGGCTACACACACGTGTAAATCTGCCAAATGCACTTTATTTTGTCCACTTTTCCTGTCTTCTCTCATATTTTCCATTCTTTTTGGAGCTGAAACATATTGAGAGTCTCTGTAAAGTCATGAGCTGCATGAGTGTTCGATGAAAGCGAGCCTGAAATGAACAAATCCGTTAAGAATGTGGATCATTCACGGCTGGCTGTAGCGGCTTGGAAATACTGTGGTCTGGTTCACTCCAATCAACAGTTGAAAAACAAATACTGGTGGGCTGGAGCAGCCTGACAACTTTGCAAAATCTTTAAACCTAGAAAGCTGCTTGCATAAACAGATAACATTACATGCGGTATTGTTATGTGGGCTACATATTGAGTAATGGATTGCCCACCGCTTAACACCATAAATGAGATACAGGTCACTTGTTGCGTTACGATTATGGATGGAAGCAGATTTTATTGGACGTAGCTTTTAGCTGTAATAAAAGACAATGGGAAATCATTTGGTGAGCATTTTTAATGTATTACCTGTTGAAATAGTAATTTTGGCTAGGAAATATTGAAAGGATCGTGCCATTTTATTAAAAATAGCCAATTGGCTTTTAGGATTAGCTTCTTCCTAATCATTTACGAGTGATATTTTAGGAGGAAGGGCTTCTACGGAGCATTTGATTGGATAAAAATATGTGAGTTTAATATTCGTCATGAGTATTTATGATCTGTTTTTCCTACTAAAAGTTAATTTTGTCAATGTTTAGGAGCACACTAGCATATAGATGAACTCAAAGCTAACAGATATGGACTAAAAGCTACAAAACTCTCTTTTAGTTCTTTGAAAGGTGATTCTAATTTGTACTTCTTTTGTAATTCATTATAAACATCCTTTCGTTCAGCCAGCACGGATTATATCATGATGTCATTACTCTGATCTAACACCATCTGTGTTTAATATTGAAGACCAAAACATGAAATTGTGCTGGCAATATGTGCAGCTGTGGAGGCAGGAAATCCACCGTAGTTCACTGATGAACCATGTGCAATCAAAGCAGGAGTCAGGTGGTAATGGTCAAGAGCATCCACATGGAAGATGTCATGGGAGAATTAAGCAGTTTTTCCATGACAAGCCATTTGTTGGCTAGCTTCCTTCTATTACATAATGCATGGATCATCTGTTGGTTACTTCTTGGCAGTGACCTAAAAAAAGTAGGGTAATATGCATATAGACCAATTTGTAATACTCAAGATGTACAGCTGTTATCAGTGAATGAGAGCTCTTTAGTTTTAGTATTTATCATTTTGAATTTATAAGACAAGATGTGATGTTGAAGATATTTTTAATGCATTATCATGTTTAATTTATTTAAAGAATAATTTAACAAACTTTCATATATTTTCCCTTTTATTTATTTTCATATATTTCACTATTAATTTAAAAATGTATGCAATATGTAATATTGATTTTATATCATTATATTTTTTATAACCAATAAATTAATTTATATATAATATTAATATTGTCATTATTATATATTTTTTTAAATTACAAATTATATTATTTATAATATACTCACTATATTTTGTGTGTGTGTGTGTGTGTTTATCTTTGAATTACCACTCTGTATGTAATGTGCTATTTAAATAAACTTGCTTTGCCTTACAGTCACGAAGGCGGGATTTTTGACTAATGAGATTTCATAGTGGGAGACGCCTCCTAAAGTAGAAACAAAGAAATGAAAAAAATGTCCTGTTGCTTGTTACTTGTTGCAATCATGGCTGATTTGGAGCGAAAGTAGTAGGATAAAACACCAAAAAGCATTAATGGAGGGTAATAATACTGTCTATTAAAATGGTTGATGTCATCTCTTTGATCATCATTTCTGATAAGCCGAGAAACCAAAACTTTTGCATGGGGCCACATTTGTTGGAATCCATACTGAGTTTAATCCTAATGAGAATCAATGATATTCATTGTCTTTTTGGCAGCTGCACACGTGGTTGTCTGATTTAACATGATTCAGATGCATTGGAGATCACATGTTTAGGAGGCCTCAGAGAAGAAATCTGTGGGTTTATTCTGAAAAAACACAGCATGAGTGAAATGTGTATTGATGGCAATCTTTATTGCAACAGTGTGAGGTGTAACTTAAACTTAATTCATGAGCGAATAACTGCAGAAGAGAAGACAAACCACATCTGCATTATACAGTACACAGCTGACAATCACTTAGTTTGTTGCTCTTACTAGTAGACTGAAACAAAACTAAGATGAGATAAGTCATGCATCCAACTCACTCTCACTGTAGTCTGCATGAAACCCAGCAGATGTTTGAATTCCCAGTGCATGCAGAGGAGAGATCATAGCGGCCTGATTCCAGAGCTTGTTGATGTTGGTGTGAGAAACAGGGCTGGCTAAGAGAAGGGAGAGACTATTTATTTCCAGATTTCTGCGAATTTATGAAGCCAGGGGACATAAGGACTTCTCAGACTGATGGGGAATCACTGTAAATCTAAAAGAGATGCTAGTTTGAGCACACATAATGGGAATAAGCTCTCTAAATTTGCTACTACCTTTGGAGGGCTCCATTAGTTCATGTTTTTAAAACTTAACAGCTATGTGTCTCAGTGGTGTAATTTTTTCAGTCAAGTTCAGTCAAGGTCAAATGAGTGCTAATTTGGTATGCAAACCATTTTGTATTGTAATTATAAGTTGTAAACTGGAAAACAATTGTGGTAACATTGGACTTTTCAACAGGCCAGATTGGTTTATGGTGCTTTGTTATAAAATCTACCATATTGTCATGCTAAATTCAATTAGCATTGACCGACCATCCAAGTATGCTAACTATGTTCATTTCTTTTTACAGAAACTGGTGTGCGTATGTAGTGACCAAGACTGTGAGCTGTGTGGTGGAAGATGGAGTGGAGACTTACGTGAAGCCTGACTATCAGCCATGTTCCTGGGGCATTCAGTGCGCCCGTGTTGTAGTGTAAGTGTTTCCCTTTTATCCATATTGGACTGTTGTTTTCTCTCTAAAATGTTAAATCTCTGTTATATTTGTCATACCTTCCATAAATTATACAACGGTTATCAGCATATTCAGTATACAGTAGATTTACAGAATAAAAAGTGTTGTTTGTGTGCCTGTCAGACCATCAAGCCCAACAGATGTCTTTTTCCAAACAATTAGTAATATGCTCCATTTTATGTTGCTTCATAAAAGGCTATAGCATTACTGGAAATTTATGTTAGCATGGTCCAAAGGACCATGGTAGCTGTTCCAAAATGATATTCAATGGTTCAAGCTTGAACATCATTTTGGTCCAACAACAAACCAGCTACCTAAAGCAGTATTTCTCTGTAACAGGTGCCTAAGACCAGCTAATAACCAGCCTGGGCTACTTAGAAGCCAGCTAACATAGTCAAAGCATAATAGTGGCAAAATTGTTGTCTCTATGGCTCAGTTGCATCAGTTGTGTTGCAAAGTTGCAACATGGAGGGACACTAAGTTACAACATTTGTGTCAGTGTTTTCTTTTTCTTGTTAATTTCAAATACAGTTTCTAAATGTTATGTAAAATACTTATAAGTATCGTATTTCAGTGGAAACCGTAAGTCACAGAAAGCAAAATTAACCTTACCAGGATAAACTGAAATTCAGAGCATTGTTCTTCTGCTTACAAATTTGAAGGCTGCTACTGGATCGCTGAAGGTAAACGTCATATTATATGACTATACATTATTTTATAGCGCCTACTTGCTACAATCTGCCTAAAGCACGAATGGTGCAACCAAATTAAGTACAGAGCTTACAAACACTATCTTAGTAGTCACTAAGTCTCTAATGTGGACTTCATGCTCCAATTTAAGAGCTTACGAACAACTGGTGCAACCCAACCATAGTGTTTACACAAACAGTATGAATAATGTAACTTGCTAACATAGGCAGCACAATAAACAGTCTGTTTTAGCTTGTGGCATGAAACAGGCCCCAAAGTTGTGTACCATTTGCTGTATGTTATTTAGCTTAATGCTAGTTGTATATTACTTTACCATGTCACCTAAGCACATCCATATTATGTATCTGTTTGTTGATATTAACATGCACCTATCAGACTTCAAATCAGTCAGAGCATTTGAGGTAAAAGCAAGTCTGTTTTTCTGGCCTTTATTTAGTGCACTCTAAATAAGTGGAACCAATATGTACTACACCAACTAACTTTAGCCAGGAAATAGATGTTGAAAGCTATCATATCATCATAACATTCATAGACATTAAAAAAATATACCACATCACATTTTACTGGAATTATGAGTCATTAAAGTCTAAGACATACTAAAAACATTGTGTTTATGAAGTAAACCTAATATCAACGAATGGGGATAAACAGAAAGTAGTTTGAGGATGCCAGGATTAGTAAGTGTGTGCAATTGTGAGGTGGTTTCCAGTTGCTGGAAACGTACTGAACTCCAGCTGGAAAAGCTTAATCCAACTCCTTTAGATTCAGCACACACACACACCACTATGTATGGAATGAGGTGGCACGCCATTCCATGCTCTACAACCAGCGCGCCACAGGAATTAGGCTTAAAACCTACTAAAATACCACCACTTATTTTTACACTCACCCAGTAGAGTATGGTGACCCCCTTTTCCCCTCTTTTTCTTCTCACGGGGGTCATGGAACAAACAGAGCGTGGAGACAAGAATTCGGTGGCTTAAGAGCTGTAACCAGAAGTCCTGGGAAAAAAAGAAATGCTGAAATTTTCCTATTCCACCTTTTAATGGTGCTGATATACAGGTTCAAAGCTAACCGTGATGTTTTACAATATGTATTTGTTTATTTGAATGACACAGTGAACTTGAGACCTAGACTACTGGTCAGAATTACAACATAAATAAAATGGCTCTGATGAGATGGTCTTACCACAGTTGTCTCTTAAAAATGGTTTTCAAAACCCTTAACCATAAGTATTAAACTTCAGCAGGTAGATTTATGGTTTCTGGATGATAAAACATAATAAAAGATCCCATACATTGAATGCCATATCTAAGGATGTGCACTGTTTCTACCGCAATCCAGCCTTTCATTAAACAAGAGTTTATACAGCTGGCCAGCATATGTCTGTGCTACAACTAGCAAAAGTCATATGAATGTGCTGAGAATTGATTTTGAAACATATATGGTATGTATGTCTTCCTCCATTCTTAGAACAAAAACTCAATCCAGCCTTTGTTTTTCAAGTGTATGTGTGGGTCTCTCTGACAGCGATGAGCAGAAACTAATTTGTTGACCAGAGAGTGTTGCAACACAACATTGTTCCCAGAAGGGATCAGTTTGTTTAAAGTGAGAGACTGTTTAACGTGGAATATATTAGACAATATACAGAATGGAGAGTTTTAAGGTAATGCATGTACCAGGCCTGGATAGCTTTTGTTGTTTTATATTGTATTGATTGATTGTATTTTTTGTAGTTTGTATCAGCATATAATTTGTATTGTATTGTTTGTTTGTTTCTCAGCCCATGTATTTCACAATTTAAAATAAACATTGTAAATTAGGAAATACTTGGCAAGATTGGCAAGATTTATTGCAACAGTTTCCAAACTAGGAAATTTCAAGCTTTATCTCAAATGGTTTTCATGTGTTTTATAGGTACAGGACCTATATGAGGCCCAGATACAAGGTGGCTTACAAAATGGTAACAGAAATGGAGTGGAAGTGTTGCCATGGTTACAGTGGAGAAGACTGTAATGATGGACCAAACAGGGGATCTGATACTCAGATCTCAACAAGCAGACCTTGGCCTAGACCACAACCAGGACAAACTGGAACTAATACTGGTCATGGACAGAGCGGAGGGAATGGTAAGCCAATGTTTTCTCAAGGTCATCAGACTGTGCTGCAAATCTTCTCAAAAATTTTTTTAACAATATGTTGTACCAAAAAGTCTCTCGCTGACTGTTTTTAATTTTGGAGGATACCAAAACCCATTGGTTATATTTGGACGTCTTTGTTGGCTGTAGTTGCTCACACAGTTGTCTAACAATATCTGGCCTTGTTGATGTTCTCGATACTTCCATATCTGCATCTTCTGCATCTTTAAAGCACTGTTAAATATCCTTTTATGGAAATCCTCTGAAACATTAAAACTGGCCACTGGAGCAATGTTCCCATTGTCAGAGTTGACAAGACTGTGAATTCTGTGTCTGCCAAACTATTGCTAATCTTTAATTAACTACTGAATAAAATTCTGTTAGTAATTACTCACCCTCATGTCGTTCCAAGCCCATAAGACTTTCATTCTTCTTCGGAACACAAATTGAGATATTTTTGATGAAATCCGAGAGTTGTCTGACCCTGCATAGACAGCAACGGAACTACCATGTTGAAGGCCCAGAAACATCAGTGTTCATGAGACATCAGTGATTCAACCATAATTTTATGAAGCTATAAGAATACTTTTTGTGCGCAACGTGCACATGCGTCGTGGTACTGTCATGAATGCTCACTGAAGACTGACACAGAAGAGAAGAGAAATTGTTGAATAAAGTCATTATTTTTGTTTTCTTTGCGCATAAAAGGTATTCTCGTAGCTTCATAAAATTAAGGTTGGACCACTGATATCACATGGACTATTTTAACAATGTCTTTACTACATTTCTGGGCCTTAAACACGGTAGTTGCATGCCTATACAGGGTCAGAAAGCTCTCGGATTTCATTAAAAATATATTAATTTGTGTTTCAAAGATGAACAAAGGTCTTACAAGTTTGGAACGACATGAGGGTAACTAATTAATGATAGAATTTTCATTTTTGGGTGAACTAGACCTTTAAAATTACCATTGTGTTTGATCTTTGCCTAGGGAGAGGTGACAATGACAAGATGAAACAACTGGAGGACAAAATGCAGAAATTGACCAAAGACCTAACTGACCTGCAGTCAGCTCTGCGTGGCATGAATGAAAAATTCCAAGAGGAAATGCGTAAACCAGGTTTTAATAGTGGCAAAACACCAGCTGATGCAGCCCAACCTGAAATGAAAGAGACCATCCATAACATTCAGACCAAGCTTGATCAGTTGGACAACCGTACTCAAGCTCATGACAAGACTCTAGTCAGCATCAATAACCACCTTGTGAATGGAAAGGGTGGAAGCAATGATCTAGACATTGGGGGAGTAGGAGGAAGCAAGTTCAACACCTTGAAGGAAGAAATCCTCAGAGAGCTTGAACGTCGAGTGACTCTTTCCTGTTCTGCCTGTCAATCTGGAGTGGAAGACTTGAGACGGCAACAGCAACAAGATCGGGAAAGGATCTTGGCTCTGGAAAAGCAGATTAATGCCATGGACCAGCGTCACCGCCAGACTCTTGATGGTTTACGCCGAGACCTCAGCCGGTCTCAAGGCTGCTGCGACACTGTGACAAACCTCAGTAGACGACTTAATGACATGGACAGGAAGATAAGCTCAACGTCAGAGGCCTATGACAAGCTTCAGGATCGTCTGAATAGGGAACTAGGAGGAACTGGAGGTGGTGGAAATTTTGGAGGAACAGGTGGACAAGGACAAGTTCCTATAACGCCAGAAGACTTTTTCAATAATAATCTAAAAGACCTGGAGAGACGGCTCAACAACACTGTCCAGAAGGCAGAGGAAAACTGTGCTTATATGGAGACTAACATACGGGACTCATTCCAGCAGGAACTCAGAAATCTTCGCAATGAATTCAATAATCGTTTTCTTGACCAGGAATACAGGATTAATGACATGGACCTTGATATTGGACTTGTTAAAGAAACTGTATTTGATCTAGATAAGCGCCTATCTCGGCTTGAGAATACAACATCCTTTATAGACAGGAGGTTAAGCGAATGCTCTGGATGCTCAGGCTTAAGTTCCGGGTCTAGTCCAACCGGTGGTAGTCCGAGCCCTGGCGAGACGGTGAAGTCTTTGGAGTGGAGAGTCATTGCAAATGAAGATGAGATCAAGAGGTTTGACACACGACTCAAGGATCTCTCGGTGTCTGGTGATTCTCTTGAAGATAGGGTCATTAACCTCAGCCATGATGTTCGCAGGATCAAAGCACTAACTGGAGACAATGGGGAACACTTCAACAGGATTGTCATGGAGATTGAGAACTGTAACGTGTGCAGCACAGTGGAAGATGACCTAAAGAAACTCAAGAACATCACAAACCATTCCATGGACAGGTGGCAGAAGGAAATGAATTACATTAAAGGTAAAATTGACTCGGGTTGTGTGGACGTTTGCCCTGGTTTGCAGGACGAGATGGATCAGTTGAGAGAGGACGTACAGAAATGCAGCGGTCAATGCAAGATAACCCTGAATACTCCTACAGTAACGGAATCAGGAACAGGTCACCTGGATGACCCACAAAAACCACTGGATGGACACAGTGTCATCAGCAGTAATACCGGTGACCTCAGGTCAATTCAGGGAGAACTGTCTGAAGTCATCTTAACCTTCAGCTCCATCAATGACACGCTAAAAGGTCTGGAACATGTGGTTCAGAAACACGACAGTGTTATCACTGACCTTGGAAACACCAAAGACAAAGTCATTTCTGAAATTGACAAGATCCAGCAGGAAATGACAGAGCACATAGAGGATAGCAGGATACGCTTTGACAACGTTGACCGAGATGTACGCCGCTTTGGGAACAACTTTGTGGTCGAGATGGGTGACTGCAAGAGGACTGGTGATGGTCTGGATAAGAGGCTCTCTAAACTCGAAGTGGTTTGTGGTCGGCTTGACTCTGTCTCAGACAATCTCCTGAAGATCAAAGAAGGCCTGAACAAACACGTGTCTAGCCTGTGGAACTGTGTCAGTGGGCTAAACAACACAGTGATCTCACACAGTGGGTTCATTGAGATCCTCCAGAACACACATCTGGATGATATCCACGGCAGGATCAAGATACTCAATTCCTCAATGGTCCACATCCTCAAGGAGTTCCAGAGCTTAACTGAGAACGACATGACAGGTCTGACTTACGTGCTTGAAGTGAAAGTTTATGTTTTTAACTTACTAACATTGCAGCCTATAAGAACATATTCTAAATGTCCAGCAACCGTAACTAATATTGCTCTTATATTTTAAGGGATATGATCAGGTACACCATTCTGAACTGAAATGGATACTAGTTATTTTGATTCATAAAGCAATTACTTTGTTGAATGGCTTTGAATTACAATTCAGCAAACCTCTCTTGTTGCAATTCACATTCCAATTTATCTTCATCTGGAGTGTGCCCATTCAATTCAAATTCACACTTTCAATAGGAGATGATTTTTCAGTTCTTGAATTTGCAAAACCCTGATGTATATGTAAAGAGACAAACTCTTTTTATTACTTCTTTTCTGATTATAGGTTTACCTGGACCACCAGGTCCGCAAGGAGAAAGAGGGCTCCCAGGTCCACAGGGACCTCCAGGTAATGATGGACCGCCAGGTATTTCTGGCTTACCTGGGCCAAAAGGACCTCCTGGTGAGAAACCTTGTTTTTGTTCATTCATTTTGTCATGTTGGTTAAAGTAATAGTGGAAATGTTCACCCCAAAATATTTTGTCATTATTTACTTATTCATGGTGTTTTTTGGAGCTTGGCTTAACATGGATTTAAAAAAAAAAAAAAAAAAAAATACAAGATTGGAATGACATGAAGATGAGTAAATTTTAGAATGACTATTGTAATTTTTGGGTGAACTAAACATTTTGTATTATTTGACACTTGTCCCATATTTTAAAATGACTCATATTTTGCGTTCTCCTATTTTAGGTCTCAGAGGAGAGCAAGGTATGTATTTAATTTTCTTTTCATTTTTTTAGCAGCCATATCTTAGTCAAACACTGAGGTTATGTTGATGTGTGCCAATGTCTGGAATGAAGGCAAGAATTCAGTGAGATATGTGTAAAGTGTCTGTTTGCATGAGAGTCAACATTTTTTCTGTCTTAAGTGTTGCGGCATGTGTTCAGTTGTTATTGGCAGTTCTGGGTCAGTAGTTGAGCCAAAGGTCAGCAGCTGATAACTAAAACTGGTTGTGTAAAGCATGTCTATATTAGAATATAGAGAAGAATTTAGAGTTAGGAACTGGTGATGTCAACAATTTAAAAACAAAAAGGGCTTTTCAAAAAAATAAACTGTTGTGATTCTGATTTCAGGTTTGGCCGGTGCAGATGCCAACATACCACGTCTTTCCTTCTCAGCAGCTCTCACAAATCCAATGATTACATCTGGAACGATCATTTTTGATAAGACCTTTGTAAATGAAGGAGGCTATTATAATCCACGAACAGGTAATCTTGGCACTGACTATAAACAGTCTATTTGCATTTCTGCTTTCCAAAATAATGAGGAAAGATAGAGTCATGGAAACTGTATCCATCTTTGTTTTCTCTTGAATACAGGCATCTTTACTGCACCACTAGATGGACGCTACTTCTTCAGCGCTATCCTGACCGGTCACAAAAATGAGAAACTTGAAGCCGTGCTCTCCAGGTCTAACTATGGCATGGCTCGGGTGGACTCTGCGGGTTACCAACCGGAAGGATTAGAAAACAAACCCATGGCTGAGGCTAAACCAACACCAGGTTCTCTGGCTGTCTTTAACATCATCCTACCCCTTCAGGTGGGCGAAACGGTCTGCATAGACCTGGTTATGGGCAAACTGGCCCATTCAGTGGAGCCTTTAACTATCTTCAGTGGTATGCTTCTATATGAAGATGTGTAGTGGTCTGATTAGCACTAAGACCAATCAGAAGACCAGCAAAATGACGGGGCTAGAAAGAGACACTCTAAATGACGTTTATCCACCTGGGATGCCGATGCACATGCTGTGCATTGATTTTCCTTTGGTATCGTTTCCAAATCTACAGATGTTGTTCGACCTCCTATGAACTCCTTGAACAGAGAATATAGTTTTAATTGGAGGAACTGTTGCCCTTGATATGTAATCCTAACCCGAATTTTGGAGAAGTGTTGTAACAAATACTACTGCAGGTTTGTGCGACCATTGTTGACAGTGTTCTTATTGAGATATTTCCATTTTATATGAATCACAGGCATGAGTTATGAATAATCACTCATGCACCGAAGATGACCCTGAGGTCTGTTCGACTTCCCATGTATGCCACTGCACAAGAAAAGTATTCTTCTGTCAAAGAGCTTGACTCACAGTCAGGGTTATATAGGTTAGGCTGATGGGTGTGGAATTTTGGAGATTTGATGAAAGGAATTCATATTTTTGCTGTGAATGTTTAAATCCTGTGCTCCTTTTTTGCTTAGAGTCAAGGGATGATCTTTAAAAGTACAGTGTGTGCCTTAATTTTGATTCTTTTTATTTTTTATATTGCAAGTGCCAAGTTTCCCAAGAGTAACACCCAAAGCCAAAGAAGCATTACTTTATTAAATATGTGGTTGGTAGTTAATGATTTCAGGAAGCTTTCAATATATTATCCAGCCTGACAATCAGTGATGTACATCACTGCTTTCCATGCAAACTGGGCCTATGTTGCAAACTCGGCCTCTGGAAAAAAAAAATGAATGCGATGAAATCTTCGTTCCTGAGGCACACGATTTCCACAGCAGCTTAACTAACCGGCAAAAAAGGGCATTTTGTACATGCATCATTCTGCATTTTGTGATCCTGTTGAAGCGTTTACAAAGACATCAGTTCTACTGGAGCGGAGGACCATTGCATTTCGCTCCATATTCATATTCCCAGCCTGAATGCTCAATGGAGATTATCAAACAGAGTCTGTCCTTAATGTGGTTCAACAAAGTGCCTTTGAAAAATAACAATGCTGAGGATTCAGAGGGTGTCCTTCATCAACCGTTTCTTGCTTTGTGGTCTCGCTTGAATGTTTACTGTAAGACAGCCCAAAGAATTTTGAACTACGCGTCTTTTTCTTTTTCTTGTTTAAAACATGCTTGTGCAATTTCACAGCATGTTGAGAGAAAAGATCTCTGTGTAATGCAATGAATTTTCAAACTTCATATGGTCAAGAATGTTGAAAATGAAGGCTGCTATCTTTTATGTGCTGTGTTTCATTTATTATTTTTAGTTATAAAGAGATTCCCCAGCTCATAAAATGGAAGCTACGGCAGCAACGTAAGCATTAAAACATCTATTTACATGTAAAAGAGACCAGAGCTAAGATTTTATAGTTCCCTCTCACGGTTTAACCTGTTACCTTGAATGTGTACATTGGCAACACGTGTGTTTCAAATAAAGATATTTAATTTTACACATTTTACTCTCTGCTGAACTTAGTTTTATGGGGTTTTGTCAGGTATAGGATTACTGGAAGACATACCATTTAATTTAGCACCGGCATTGTTCAAAACACTAAGCAGACTATACTGTTCATTGTCTCAAACACAATGAGGAGCGTTCTGGTACTCAAGAACCGTGATTCTGTTGAATAGAATTCCAGTCAGTGATTGATGGTGAAAGTTTTGCTACTGTCTGTGACTTCTCTATTCAACATGGAAAAAGTCCATACTGGAATTGCTGGCTCATTTGTCAAAGCAAAATGTGATTGAAAGCATGTTCTCAAATTGAAAAGACCCGCCGTTTCTGTTTTTAAAAATTATTTTTAGAGGCATGTGCACAGAAACGCTGTGATTAAGGAGAGGAGTGCACAATGCATTTAATTTTCCATGTCGCAAGCCAGAGAAATCGTTTGGAGATTGGCCTGTGATTTAATGGAAAGAAAAACATTTCTGGGTGTCCATCCATAGTCATATGGGGATGTAGTTTATGATGAATAATGCCTTCTGCTTGTCAAGTCACTGGTGTCTAGACAAAGTGTTGGTAAGTGAACCTTCTGCCCACTTTCTGTTACGTGCCACCATGGGAGTTATGTTTTTTTTTTCTATTTCTTCATATTGTATTTCTGTATTGCTTTTACAACGTTAAGAACTCTAAATACAGTCCGTAGGGAAAGTCAAACATCTGTTTTGTTTTCTTTTCCTTGATGAAGTCAGCAAGAAATGGCATTCACAACCCTTTTTACTTTTGTAATGAAACATATTTCCAAATAGTCAATGTAATTAGGATGAAACATTATTTTATCCATCAGGATTGAATCATCCGAAGTGCAAAATGGAGATGAGCTGAACATGAAATTTCAGTGGATTGAGAGGAAACAACATTGGCATGCACATTAGAGGAGGCTTTTTGATCAGGATGTGGAGACTGATGCCTAACTTCCCCCTTGAGAGAATCTTGACATATCCAAAAGGACAAACTTTTTTTTCTTCTTTTTCAAATCCATTGTATACTACCGCAACAACTAAGTCATGCATAACTTTCAACAACTACATAGCCTATGAATAATAAATAGCTATTTGGCTATTGGTTTCCTTGTTTTCTCAAATCATGTTCATGTTCATGTATTCATGTTTGTGGCTGAAAAGGAAAGTTGGTTCTAAGGTACAGTAAGTTGCATTTACATTTTGATGAAATATTATGAAGTCATTTTTTTCTTTGGAATAATGTGCACTGATTAATATTTGCTCATGGGGTTAATTTCATGCTAAGTATGTTTAAAGGGGTCATATGACGTTGCAAAAAGGAACATTATTTGGTGTAATGCAATGTGCTTATGCGGTTTAAGGTAAAAAAAAACACATTATTTTCCACATACTGTACATTATTCTTGCTCCTCTATGCTCCACCCTTCTGAAACGCATCGATTCTTACAAAGCTCATCATTCTGAGAATCGAGGCGTGCTCTGATTGGCCAGCTATCCAGTGCATTGTGATTGACCGAATACCTAAAGCGTGAAATGGAAATGTTACGCTCCTTACCGTATTGTGATTACCTTGTTCCGGCGCGACGACATAAAAACAATAAAACCCATTATAAACGAGGCATTTGTTGCATCCAATGGGGACATAATTACTAATTATAATGACTTATACTGTCTTTTTACGCGGCGCGTTGCATTGCGCAGCGTAAAAATTAACATGTCTGCATCATCGTCAGTGGCAAATTCTTTAAATAAGAAAACATACTTACAGGCTGTGAGTCAGAAGCGCCAGACTGTCCTTGCAAAGTTGGAATTGCCCCACTTTATAGAAACAGCCTCCGTGCTGTTTCCTGAACTTTTCCTGAACTCCCAGGTTCAGGAAAAAGTCCTCCGTAAAATGCGCTGCACACACTCTAATATTTGGGTTGAACTGTTCTGGAACAGTGTAAATACAACTTAACCACTGATTTCTAGTTGTGTCCTCTTTTGGAAGCCCAAACAAACCGGTATTTTCACTTTCACAACAAAACACAGCATCTCCAGGACATGGCGCCGGTGGCAGCAACAATACTACAGCGAAAATAATAGTTCTGCCTTACATTTGGGCGGTGTTTTGCAAATCTTACCACACCGTGACATAGACATGTGAGGACGTGTTTGAATGAGCTGTTTTAGGAGGGTGTGGTCGAGTCTTAACTTTTATAAAGAATATTTCTTTGGTTCTGAGACTTTAGTCTTTGCAACTTCAGGGATCTTATCTATGCACAAACAGCTTGTAACACTCCAAAGAGAAAGGAAAACTTGAAATCGCTTGAAAACTTGAAATATGACCCCTTTAAAGTTGGAAAAGTAAGAACTACTCTACTTACAGTCACCAAAATGACTTGAAATTAAAAGAGTGCATTTTACAGTATATGGAGAAAAAAGAAAAAAAAGATTTTATACGTAGGCTTAAAGACATTCCATTTGTATAATTTTCCCCAAAGGAAATGTCAAACAGATATTGTCAGACAGACAGGGTGTCATTATTGCACATTGGGTGTGGTAAAAGAATCCATGTAGTGCTGGCCAGCTGTGTCTAAATGGGATTGGGTGGGAAAATGTCACGTATCCTGTTTGTCTTTCATCTTTGTTCACTTATATTCAGCTGTCTTCCTCTGTCTCTTTTTCTCTGCATACAGTGCAAACACACAGGCCTGTGCTCCCTACTACTGCAGAGAAGCTTGCCAACACTTCAGTATCAATCAGGGAACAATATCCCTGAACTCCTCCTCATAACTCATAAGTATTATCAAAACTCTGTTGGATAGTATGCTCACAATGTTTTTTCTTCAATACAGGTTTAGGTTAGAAGTTTAGACTAATGTGTTTGTAAAAAGTCTCTTATGTTCATCAGAGCTGCATTTATTTGATCAAATGCACAGTAAAAAAAAAAGCAATTTTGTGAAATATTCATTTGGTGCTCTTAATAATAGTTGTTTTTATTTATCAATGTTGAAACTAGGGATGCTCCGATCAGGATTTTTGCAGCCGATACCGAGTACCGATTTCTTGTCATGGTGATCGGCCGATACCGATGCCGATTCTGATGCTTCAAGCTTTATATAACATATGTAATAATGTTATATAAATAATCAAAGAAATTATTCCTTATACAGTGAATTTTAATATTCCTTTAATTTGCACTCGATGCATCCTCAATTTCAAGAACATATCCGGGCACTTTCATGCATCCTCTATACTTGCGTTCTTGAGAATTGGAACTGAACTTCGGCGGTTAATGATGACGTAGAACGAGAACACAAGGACGCAAGATCACTGAAGAACGCATATTGAGAAACAGCCCTTGAGTACCGATCGAGTCATAAAATGTGAATATCGGCCGATACGATCTCCGGCCGATCGATCGGAGCATCCCTAGTTAAAACCATTTTTGCTGTTTAATACTTTGGTAAATAAAAAGTGAATAAAATTCTGCATTTATTTGAAATAGAAATGATTAGTAGCATTAAGAATGTTTTCACTGTCACTTTTGATCAACTTAATGCATCCTTTATAAATAACAGTATTAATTTCTTACCTCAAACTTTTGAAAGAAAGTGTATCACTGTATTCAACACTGATAATAATAAAAAAATGTTTCTAGAGCAGCAAATCAGCAGATTAGAATGATTTCTAAAGGATCATGTGAAAATTCAGTTTTGCCATCACAGGAATAAATTAATTACACTTTAAAGTATATTAAAAAAGAAAATAGTTATTTTAAATTTTAATATGTCTTAAGTATTAATATTTTTACTGTATTATTTGTGATCAAATAAATGCAACAATTAAAGACTTTTTTCAAAAATATTTATAAAAAATATTATTATAAATATTTGACTGGTAGTGTACAAAAAAAAATCCTAAAATATTCTTTCTAATATCACAATTTTACTTTTTTTTATTTTTTTTTATGCGGAAGTGAAGAGTTGCAAGTGTTTCAATTAATTTATTAATTCTAATACAAAAGAACATCAGTAGGCTATACCATCATTATTTAGACTTATCCTTTGCATGTACATTAGTCTTTTCTATGTGAAGCAACATTATTCAGTACCTCATCATGCCTTGACAATGACTACTGGCTTACAATGCTAGTTAAGTTTATCAGCATGCTTCATGTCTGTACTACATTCCAGCTGTGCACCTCTCTTCCATGTTCAGTGTAAAATTCCATCATATCCGTGGACGCCGCATTTTTTGCCTGCAATCTGGCAGCCAAATGTGAGAGCATCCTGTAGGCTGCCCCCTGCAGAAAAGAGAGAGGAACCGGCTTGATTTATATCCACAACTTACAATAAACCCTTACTTCTTTGCGTTTCAGAATCAGACCTACATCCTTACCGTTTGAAAGGGAATAGATCACAGAAGCATTGAACGTATCTCCTGCTCCAAGTGTGTCTACAAGCTTCTCAGGCGGGAATGCATCTGAATGGATGATTACACCATCGGGACCCATGGCATCCGCTCCCTTTTCCGCCCAGGCACAAATGAGGGTAGCTCTAGAGACACAAGCAAACTCATCTAAACACATGGAACAGCTAATATCTAAAAAAAAACACACATTTAAGCAGTGATTATGAATAGACATGGTTTAGAATTTTTGGATCACTAATGACATCTAGTGGAGGTTCCTCTTCAGGAACTCGAGCTGCGTCAACGACGCTTTGGGGAACGCCAATAGCGTAACCGGCTCTGAATACCAATCAAATCTGTCCAGAAATGGGAAGGGATGTCACGGGCGAGGTGACGTAATGACCAGCTGGTACAAAAGCACGTGCGGTGAAACCGGCATCAGCTTTTTGTCATTCAGCGAAGCGCTCTGTGACTGGTGAGTCCTATTTACCGTTGTCTGTCTGTTTGTAAAACATGTCAAAGCGAAGTGGGGAGAGGAGTGAGGCGCAATACGGGCTGTGTGTTCCTCCGTGCAAAACGCTGTTTGTGTACGGAGGATACACACAGTCTGTGTGTGCTTTGCTTGGGAGCGAGGCATGCGGAGGCAGCCCTCGAGGGGGCTGATTGTCCGCACTGCGAGGGTTTTCCTCTGCGTGTGCTTCGCTCCCGAAAGGCTCTTTTCTCCGGAGAGGGCTCTTTCACTAGCGTTCCCCGCGGCACTGACCCGCTTCCGCTAAGGCGGAGCGGAGACGGCGTTCGTGGGGTTCGCAACGGGATCTGGCAGAGGGATCGGAGACGAGCGAGCTCTTTCTCCATCCGCACCTGCCGGATCCCGCGACCGCTCCCCGAGTCCGGAAGCACGCGTGGCGGTTTCTTCCCCTCGGGCAGCAGCATCGGCGCTTCTCGCGTCTTCCTCCGAGGAGGTTGACATGGGAGGCGTCGAGCATGTTGCACCCACTCTGTCGTCCCATATGAGGAGCCTGTGGAGTGTTTTGTCGAACCGCAGAGAGGGTTATACTGCGTTCTCTGCGGTTTCAGACTCACCTCCACATCTGAGCCTGCCCTTTTTTTCCCCGACCTCCACACTGAGGTGTCGAGGTTGTAGGGAAAATATTTCGGCCCGCCTCTTCGTCCCCTCATTCTGTTATTTCGGTAGTGTCATGGGGACGAGTGAGCGCGGTTACAGAGCGATGCCGCGGGTGGAACAGACGCTTGCGAGCTATCTGTCCCCTGACGCTGCGTCGTCTCTGAAGGCAAAGGGTACGCGTCAGCAGGTCGGTCTGGCTTATGTTTGCACATCATGGTGGCATGCCAGGCTGACCTGCTCAAGGAGTTGGATGAGGGCGGGGGATTAATGCGGAGCACATCTGTGTGCTCCGCAAAACCGTTGATTTGTCTCTCCGCGCCGCCAGGGAGACCGTCAAGGCGATCTATGGCAGCCCTGGTGGCGGCGGAGAGGCATCTTTGGTGGACCCTGTCGGATTTATGGTAAGCAATCGTGACAGGGCCTTCCTTCTGGACGCCCCACTTTGCCGCCTGGCCTTTTTTGGTTCAGGAGGCAGGTGGCGGAGTTCCAGCGGTTTCTCCCTCGCCGCTCTCTAGCTCATGGGGCTGCTGGGCGAGAGCAGCCCCTGCCGCGTGCTGGCTCCTCGTATAGGCAAGCGTGCCCCCGCAGGAGCGGATTGGGGCGGTAAGAAGGGTGCGCGGTCAAAGACCTCCCAGCCAAGCAGGCGAAGACGTCTTCGGCCAAGAAGCCCTGATGTGAGTGGGATCAGGGCTTATGAGGGTAGCCCCCGCTGCGGTAGAGCGACGATCGCACGGCGATCGTCACTCCCCCCAGCGCCCTCAGGAGATCGTTCTGCCAACCCTGCCACCTATGGTGCTTCAGGGCGCAGCGGTCTCCAGCGAGCGCATATCTCAGTCTCTTCCGCCCGGTATCGTAGCGGAGCTGAGATGCTCGCCACCCCTTCGGGGGTCTCTGGAGCAGCTAGTTCGGCCGTTCCCTGCCGGGGTTCCGCTTCAGGGCACCGAACTAGCCGCTCCGGGTTACACCAGAGGCCAGTCTCGAGAGACTGGTTCCCTTAGTAGACTATTTTGCAGCGTGGATACTACTGCCAAATGTGTCTCGATGGGTCCTGCGCACTGTAGAGAGAGGCTACAGAATCCAGTTTGATTCTCGTCCGCCTCAATTCAATGGGGTGAATTCCACGTTGTGGGCCCCGAGCAGGCTCTGGTAATGGAACAAGAGGTAGATACTCTTAAGGAAAGATACCATCGAGGTGGGTCTTCCTTCCGAAGAGAGTCCGGGTACTACAGCCGGTACTTCATAGTTCCAAGGAGGATGGAGGTTTGCGTCCCTTTTTTAGATCTGCATCAATTGAACCGCTCAGTCTGCAAGACTGAAGTTCAAGATGCTCAGGTAAGTACTCAGATCAAGTCCGAGGACTGGTCTGATAGCAGGTAAGTATCTCAGATCAAGTCCGAGGACTGGTTTGACACGTAGATCTAAAAGACGCATACTTCCATGTCTCCGTCCTTCCCACTCACAGGAAGTTCCTGAGGTTTGCTTTTGGGGGCAAAAGCTTACCAATATCGGGTACTTCCCTTCGGCCTAGCACTCTCACCCCACACTTTTACGAGTGTGTGGGCGCCACGTTAGCTACGGGGCGCCCGCATACTCAATTACATCGGCCTTTGGTTGATTCTTGCTCTATCAGAGCGGAGGGCGGCTCAACATTGAGGTGTTGTTCTCGCTCACTTAAAAGTGTTGGGGTTAAGACTGAACCCCAAGGAAAGTGTGCGTTCTCCATTACAGAGAACCACTTATCTGGGGGTGGTGGGGATTTGACCACGGTGCAGGCACGTATGTCTCCTGCTCGGATCGAGTCAATCCTCACGAAAGTCAGGAGGGTGAAAGAAGGCCAGTCACTCACTGTCAAGCGGTTTAGATACTGCTGGGTCTGGTGGCAGCTGCGTCCAACGGGATACCTTTTGGCCTGCTGTACATGAGACCCCTACAGTGGTGACTCAAGACCAAGGGGTTCTCCCCGAGGGGAAACCCGCTTCGCATGATCAAGGTCACGCGGCGGTGCCTACGTGCCTTGGACATGTGGAGACAACCTTGGTTCTTGTCCCAGGGCCTGGTGTTGGAAGCTCCTTGTCGCCGCGTATGCTAGCGACGGACGCATCCCTCACCGGTTGGGGAGCGGTCATGAGTGGCCACCCTGCCCACGGTCGGTGGAGGGGTCATCATCTCGCCTGGCACATCAACAGGCTCGAGATGCTGGCCGTATTTCAGTACTTCTCCTAGACCTAAGAGGTTGCCATGTGTTAGTTCGCAAGCGACAACACATCGGTGGTCTCTTATAGCAACCACCAAGGAGGTCTGCGGTTCGCGCCCCCTGTACAGGCTGGCACACCAGATCCTTGTGTGGGCTATGAGGCCTAGCTCTCCTGGTTGGTCGAGCTGGCATTGCTCCCCTCAACTTTGAGGGTCACCTTTGAGCATGCCGCTCCCTTCTGAGTGTCTTGAGCTCCCTCTCATGCAGAGAGTTAAGTGCTCCGCTCTCCAGAGATCTGCCTTGGTAGAGCTAGCATTGCTCCCCTCAACTTAGAGGGTCACCTTGAGCATGCCGCTCCCTTCTGAGCATCTGAGTTAGTACCTCATGGGGAGCCGACACCCTGTCGAGGCAGGGGCTGTTATCCGGGAATGCTTCACACCGAGGTGGGGAAGCAGATCTAGAGAGTGTTTGGCCAGGCCCAGGTGGACCTCTTCGCTACTCGGGCAGCGCAATGTCCCCTCTGGTACTCTCTACGTCATCCAGCTCCGAGGGGCTGGATGCTGTGGTACAGACGTGGCCGAGGCTTCGTCTTTATGCCTTTCCCCCGATTGCTCTGCTCCCCGGAGTTCTGGAGAGAGTGCGCCGGGACGGACACCGGCAGCTATTGGTAGCCCCGTTCTGGCCGGGCCGAGTATGGTTCTCGGACCTGATTTTCCTCCTTGACGGCTCTCCCTGGGAGATTCCAGTCAGGAGGGATCTCCTCTCACAGGCAGGAGGCACCCTTGTGCACCCCTGCCTGGAGTTATAGAAGCTGTGGGTGTGGCCCCTGAGGGGGCACAGCTGATAGCCTCTGGTCTCTCAACCGAGGTTGTTGAGACCATTCTCCAATCCAGAGCTCCCTCTACGAGGAAACTGTATGCCCTGAAGTGGAGACTCTTCACTTCATGGTGCGGAGATCGCCAGCTCGACCCAGTTAACTGCCCAGTAGGTACAGTGCTGGAGTTCCTGCAGGCTCGACTCTCCGCAGGGTTAGCCCACTCCACCTTGAAGGTCTATGTGGCGGCAATTTCTGCTTACCACACCCCTCTTGCTGGATTGACAGTGGGCGCACAACCCCTAGTTACATGTTTCCTCCGTGGTGCACTGAGGCTTAGTCCTCCTCCCTTTCGGGAGCCTGACCAGGTGCGAGCACGTCCACAGAGCTGCCATGTGGAGAAGGACGGACCAGTTGCTAGTGTGCTACGGTCCTTCTAAGAGGGGTCTGCCTGCTTCCAAGCAGACCCTCAGTCGGTGGATTGTGGATGCCATTCACATGGCTTATGAGTCTTCTGACCTCCCCTCGCCGATGGGAGTCAGGGCTCATTCCACTAGGAGTGTGGCGGCCTCCAAGGCCTTTCTCGCAGTTGTTCCTATTCAGGACATCTGCAACGCTGCGGGTTGGTCCACGCCTCTGACCTTAGTCAGATCCTTGGCCTGGACATGTGAGCCACTCCAGTCTCTTCCGTTCTCTTGCCCTAGCTGTGCGCCTCTTTTGGACACACAGGGCAGGGGTGCGGAAGTCTGGAGCCGTTGGTATCTCGTTCCCCAAAGCGTCGTTGACGCAGCTCGAGTTCCTGAAGAGGAACGTCTTAGGTTACTTGTGTAACCCTAGTTCCTCGAGGGAACGAGACGCTGCGTCACGGAGCCACACTTCCGGCATCCCTGCCAGCGCTTGCTTCATTCTATAAGCTGATGCCGGTTTCACCGCACGTGCTTTTGTACCAGCTGGTCATTACGTCACCTCGCCCGTGACATCCCTTCCCATTTCTGGACAGATTTGATTGGTATTCAGAGCCGGTTACGCTATTGGCGTTCCCCAAAGCGTCGTTGACGCAGCGTCTCGTTCCCTCGAGGAACTAGGGTTACACAAGTAACCTAAGACGTTTTACACCACTGACTCACCCCTTTCTCAAACGACCATAGAAACTCTTCAATGCAGCAGCGGCTGAGGTAAACCCAAAGTGCTGGGCCACATCCTTACTAACAAAGACCTGAGTGAAAGCAGCCACAGATAAACAGGCTGTGCAGTGTATAAACATGTATCAAAGCTTATCAGCTGACCTGCATATATAATCGGCAAACACAGAATTTAAATGCACTGCTCCTTTAAATCTTATGCTTCTTGCATGTTCATTTATTAAATATTTTGTTGAATGGGTATTTATTATATATTAATATTTCAGCTCCCAGTTCAGTATTCTCAACTCTGTTTATTGAAAAAAAATTCAAAATCAAAGCAAAAAGAATATTTGTGGAATCCAGATTGTGTATGGACCTACTAATACATCATATATTTTTACATTTTAAAATATTTAAAATTGTCTTATTTAAATATATAATTTATATAATACATATATATTAATTATTTATATAATATCGAGCAATATTATTACAATTTAAAATAAATGTTTTCCATTCTAGTTTTTTAAATGTAATTTTTCCTGTGATCACAAAGCTGAATTTAAAATTTTTTTTAAATTGAAATCTTTTATAAAATTATAAATGTCTTTACTGCCACTTCTGATCAATTTAATGCTTCCTTAAATAATCATAATAATAAAATAATCATGCTGACCCCAAACTTTAGTTACGGTAGTATATATACATTATAATATATACATGTTAAATAAAATATTTTAAATAAATGTTCAAAATGACAGTCCAAGTTGGCAGACTATGTGGTTTATCCATGTTGACATAATTTGTTTTATTCATGTGACGTTTGTTTGAAATGTAAAATCATACCAAATCACCAAGAGGGAAAAGCTGATAAAGGGGTTCCCTTGTCTTCTCAATTTCCACAGAGATGGTGATTCTCTTCTTCTCTTCCTGTTTGCTGTTATACTCTCTCACCCTCTCAATCATCTTCACTTGTTCGTCAGCATTACGGCCCTGACAATGCATTCATAAAACAATCAGCTTTAGTTCTCTACTTTATTCTCTGGAATAAAGCTATTAAACACAGATCAGAATGAACTAAATAGTGATTTCAGTGTGAAGTCTTACTATGAAGCAAGTGAAAGATATTTGGCGGACACTCTCACCTCCCAGTGGATCCACTTGTACTGGCTCAGGTCCACCTTTGAAAAATCTTCTACAGAAACATCTGGCAAGTTTCTGATTAAACAGAGAGAATAGCTGATGAAAGTTCTCTTGTATTTTTGACTCCAACAATCAGTGTTAAAAGAACGATCGGTAAATAATGATTGTACTTTGTGTACATGATAGGTCACTATGCATTATTTTGACATGATCTGCTGTAATCATATTTTAAAAACTGTTTACAGTCACAAACTGAATCAGTGAAAGGTCTGTATAGTGGAAAAACCCTGGATTATTGCCTTAGACCGGATGCCTGTCAGTTTGTATGCAGTAAAGCATTTGATAACAGTCATCAGTACAGACAAATAGTCAGCTTTGGACTGTGATTACAAGATAATTGTGATTATAAACTAAAGTCTGCTTCTCAGCAAAGAAGGAAACAGTTCTCAAAACAGGTTTTAGAGACTAGAAATATTATTCAAGGCCTAGGTGAAAATAAGTGTTGTTTTATATATTAGTTTGCTACAAACAAAGCAATTGAATGTGAGGACAATGTACATTCAGCCAGTCATAAACACAAAAATAAACCTTAACCGAGTGATCAGGACTTTATGACTTTCACAGGATGAAAGATAAAAAAAATTAATTGTGACTTTTTATCTCACAATTCAGATTTTTATCTTCACAAGTCTAAGAAGAAAAATACAAATATAAGAAAAAAAAACTCAAAATTTTAGATATAAACTAATAATTCTGAGAAAAGATTAGATGTGGACAATATACTTTTTTTTCAGACTCACAAATTCTGATTCTAATCGCCATTCAGACTTTTTTTCCTCAGAATCGCAATTGTTGTTTATTTCCCACAGAATTAATAAATTAATAAAAAGCCAATTGACCGTTCGCAAAGAGCTTGATTGACAGGCGATCTGACCAATCAGAATGCGTATATTATGTGCCTTAGAGATCTTTATATTTTTCAATTCTGAGGAAAAAAGGCAAAACTGTGAGATAAGTCACAATTACCTTTTTTATTTTTTAGAAACAAGCTGACTGAATGGCTGACTGGACATTATGCCACTTATTACACGGCTGCTTACCAAATAAATTTACAAAATGATGTGAGCTTCATAATTCATTTATATAGTTTAGTGGTTATTATATACATATTACATATACAATATTTGGCCATAGAATGTAGCAATTGATCTGTCAGAATCACGCATTTCAGAGAGCCGTGGAATAAGTTATCTAAGCTTTGACATTGTGTGCTGTTGTGTGTTGTTTAAAACGATTCAATAAAATAATCTTGTATAAAACAGACATTTAATTGTAAAACATAAATGAACTGAAAATAACAAATTCCCCCCAAAATAAGCACTCAAATTAATGCATGCAATGTCCAATTGTCATGATTTGTTAATGGCAGCTACTTTAAGACTAAATTATTGTCAATTACAGCAGTGCCATTGCAGAAAGACTTTCTCAGATTATGTTTGAGAATGGCAAATGGTAATTTACCAGGTACCCATCTAACTTTGGCTATGTTAAGATTATTGTGACTTTGGATGCTACTCTTACGTGTCTGAGAGCACGACAGTGCGAGAGCCATTGGTGGGACACACCACACAACATGCACACGGGGTCTCACCCCACGGCTGCCAAGCCACACCAGATATGTCCACCCCACGCCGTGCAAAATCCCCCACGATGAAACTAGTGCAGCAAACAGAGAGGTATTGCAGTGAACCATATGCACTACTGAGTGATTTGGGCAGGAAACATAACAGGCTCACAAAGCGTGTCACACTGAACTTTGAACCATGCACCTTTAGAGCACCCTTTAAAGGAAAAAAGCATTGCCACTTTGAGCAGTTAGTATATTTTCAGTTGTTGTTTTGGTGTGATCTGCTGCGACAGCCATCCTGTGAGGAAAGAGCTTCATAGAACTTACAGTACACACAAACCTGTTCATATGCAGAATTGTACGGCTTCCTGTCGTCACACTGCTGATTACTACAGAAGCTGGAAAGGAGCATTCAGCATGCTCCAGAAGAAGAGAGATGTCAATCTTGTACATTTGAAAGTCATTCAAGATGAAGCTAGAAGAACAAATTAGCAAGGAAAAGTATATGCATACAGAATGTAAGTGTGCAGTGTATATAAACTAAAGTTGTGTGAGGGACAGGAAAGTGTATTTCTGCAGATATAAGCTGCAGGAGTAAGAAAAGATGAAAATGCATCCAGTGTACAGTGTCAGTGTCACATGATCCTTCAGAAATCATTCTAATATGATGATTTGATGCTCAGGACATTTATTATTATCATCAATGTTGAAAACAGTTGAGCTACATTACATTTTGGGGAAACTGTGATGCACTACCATTCAAAAGTCTGGGAAAAGTAAGATTCTTTTCAAATATGATTAATATGCAAATATGCATTAAATTGATCAAAAGTTACAGTAAAAATGTTTATAATGTTACAAAAGATTTATTTTTCAATAAATGCAAGATTCAAAGAATCCTGAAAAAATTATGGTTTTGACAAAAATATATTAAACAACAATGTTTTCAACATTGATTATAAATGTCAAATCAGCATGTTTGAATGAATTTTGAAGGATCATGTGACACTGAAGACTGGAGTAATGATGCTGAAAATTCAGCTTTGCCATAAATTACAATAACATGGAATAATACATAATGGTAGAGAAAAAATGTTCTATTAAAATATGACTGTTTTTGTTGTGTTTTGATCAAATACACAGCATTGCTGAAAATAAGGAACTCCTAATAATCATGCATGTATATATAAAATGTACATAATTCTCTGAAAATGTTGTTGCATAATAGTAGGTAGAAAACACTTACTCAGCTACTGGTCCAGGAGCCAAAGACCCCATAAATGCACACGGGGCCCCAAGCAGAGACAAAACTGTGCACGTGTTTGATGCATTTCCTCCCCTCTGCCATCTCTGAGACAAACACCTACCAACCAGTTGTACGTTATAACATAACACCTGTGATGCCACATTAACTACAGTGTATAGCAGGATGCTCTTTATGGTCAGACTGATTATGCATTCGGAAAGCAAACGCAAAAAGTGCATGAAATGATTAGCAATTATACAATATTATCAGAATTTCTTACCTGGTATCAGTATCTTCTTCCGGGTATTTATCCACAACATTTATGATATCCAGACACACCAAACCAATGCTGAGTATCTTTTTGTCTCCCATATTCTCCCTGCAGAACGAAATCCTGAACTATGGACTTGAAGCGAAAGGTCATTGCGTTACACTGTTCCGCACAGGAACGGGAGAACGTTTATCTTTCAGAGCGTAAACAAGGACACGACGTCTAACGGCTTTTACCGAGTGTTGCCGAAAGTGCACGACGATTTCCGATTTTTACCGAGTGTAGCCGAAGCTGCTGTCCGTTACGTTTTTGTACTAAGTTCTAAAATGCGTTTGTTGTTTTAATATTTGAATATACACATAATCTGACAGGCTTTCAGTTGGCCCACTGCCATGTTTTTAATATGATTTATTAGTTCTGAAGACTAGGTAAACACGAATAAGAGAATGGAGGAGATTTCAGAAAGTGTGGTGAGCTGGGTGGCAGAAGGCAACCTGGAGGTCCTCCAGATCTATAAACTCCTGCAATATGTACGAGAGAAGAACAAGCCACAGATAAATAAGATGGTCGACGTGGGTGTATCCAGTCTCCTAAATCTGACTGAACCCAAACAGGGACTCGGTGCCTTGTACCAGGCCTCTTTGGACCGTGATGAAGACTTGGTACGGTTCCTTCTGTCACTGGGAGCCCATCCTGACGTACAGGACAAGGAGGGCCGCACATCATTGATGCTGGCTGCTCAGTTGGGCTACTTCAATATTGTGTATCTTTTGATCACAAATCATGCAAATGTGAATCTCACAGATGAAGAGGGAAAAGGTAAGAACAACATCTTATATACTCTATAATTTATTTACCTCTCAAAGTATCTAAAAGTATTTATTGTCATTTCCTTGATTATATCTATTGCTTTTACTAATCATACTCTTCATTTGTAGGGGTGCTGTTCTACTGCATCTCTCCAGCTAAAGAGCATGCTCTCTGCCTGCAGATGGCGCTCAGCTGCAATGCAAATGTCAACAATGTTTCTAACTTGGGGAAGCCACTGTTTGTGTTTGCCTGTGAGAATGCAAAGGACTGTGAAGATCTGTGCATAAACATATTGGAGAACGGAGCTGATCCAAATGCAGTAAATCAGGTTTGAAATCCTCAAATCATAGCTCAGATTAATGTTGCCTTATATGTTTGACCCAACAAGAATCAAAAATTGTATGCATAGATGATTCAAAGATCTTTTTTTATACAAAGATGTAATATTAAAATTATTTTACAGCTCATATAGTATGATATAGTGATAATATGGAGCTCATATTAAGACAAAAAAACTAAACTTTATTTAGAGGTCCAAACTGAGCAATTTTAAAGTATTATTTATATGGCTAAAAATTCTGATAGCTTCATAGCTTGTAATGTAGATAAATGAGATCTTTATAACAGTGTCACAGGCTACTTACATAATATAAATATTACTTGTCACTCTCTCTCTGTTAATAATTTGTCTTAGTAAGATGATATTTAAATGTTTCGCATTATGATCAAATCACTGTCGATTTTATTGTGGGGAGCAAAATACAGTACTATGATGATTGAGAGATGAAAAATAAATGTTCCCCAAAAGCCTAATGGATAATATTTAATACACACATTTTAACATGATTTTGAAATATTGATAACAATATAAGGTTATTCTTACATTTACGTCATTAAAGATTTCAAGATTTTAGAATTGGGCCTTTTAATTGCTAATAAAGTAATAACTATTGATCTGATGACAAAAGGCATGTAGTTTTAGCAAAACTTTGATAATTTGGAGTCCTTAGAAATTTCCGTATCAAATATGATACAGTCTGCTTAATAGGTCAGCATGAAATTGTGGATTTTGATGGAGTTGAATCAGTATATTTGTTATGTTTTGGCTCTCCAAAGGTGACACGATGCTCTGCTCTCATGGAGGCGTCTAAGGCTGGTGCTGTGAAGCTTGTCAGAGCCATTTTGCAAAAAGGAGGGAATCCTGACTTGCTTGATCAAGAAGGGCGATGTGCTGCCCACTTTGCTGCAGAAGGAGGTTTCCTTGAGGTTATGCCATGGCATTCTGAATAGCACAAAATTCGCCTTTGTTTGACTTTGGAGAGTATTACTGTCTCTGCTTTATACAGGTTTTACAGGTGCTTTCTGCATGCTCTGCTGACTTGGGTATCAGCTCGACAAAGGGTAACACACCACTGCACTTCGCTGCTGCTGGAGGCTTTAATGAGTGCTGTAGATTCCTGGCCCAGAGAGGTAGGCTGGGTCTAATGTCTTTCCATTTTCCCAAAAACAAGTGCTGACTGATTAATGAGGCACTACTGTCTTCAGTAGAGCTGTGTCCGATCAGTGAATTGAACTTGTTTCATAATGAATGAACTTTACACAGTTATTGAACTGAACTGATAATACTATTGTCTTGAAAACTGAGAAGCTGCTTTGAAACAATCTCTATTGTATAAAGTGCTATAAAAGTTAATGTAACTTGTGACTTGAATTAAAGGCGGTCATTAAAAATCGTGCAGTTTTGCGTTATGAAATTTGCATTATAGGCCCTTTTCACAGACTTTGTTGGTGCATTTATACAGATTTAATGATTTCTACATTGATACATTTATTAAACTGTACTGTAGTTTAATTACCTGGTTATTGCTGCTAAGTAAATTTTTCTAATACAACAGCTATGTTGTAATGATAGCAAATTCAACAGAAAATCTTTCTCTCTTCTGACCACAGTAATCAGTCTTTTTTTTTATTGGGGTACATGGGAATGCAAAAATACTAAAAATATTATGCTGCTTTAAGGTGCTGCCATTTTTGAGAAATTTTCATGAGATTTCCTGTGCAAAAAAAGGTCCAGACTCCATAGTCTATTAATAATGTAGAGATATATTAAACACTGCTCACACACTTTCAAATCAAGTAATTTGACCAATTTGAACAAAATTTGCAGAACAATGGTAAATTTGACTGCACTTTTATTCATAGCAGTACCCTCTTTGGTCTACAACAGGATGTAATCCCAAACTAAAGAATCTGGAAGGTCAACTTCCAAGCCAAGTCGCCAAAAGCAATGGCCACAAGGCTGCCCTGAAGGAGCTCAAGAAAGCAGAGAAAATGCATGTGAAGCTATCTGCGCCTGATGCCGTAAACCCCAATGAACTCTGGGCCCTCACCCTTCACGACTGGTCCTGTGAACATGAGACAACCTTGCGCAAAGCCTTTGAAACTGCTGAGGGACTCGACAAACCTGTTGAAAACGTTTCTGTGGAGAATTTTGTGTCTTCACTTCAAGCGCATCAAGCTCCTGTAAGTAATGAGAACCTACAAAGGATCATCATGGAACATGACAAAAGCCGTGAAAGTGTCATCAACGTAAATGACTTTTTCAAAGGCCTCAAGTACCTCCAGAAGGCCTTTGTCATCTCATCCTACGCTCCGAAGCCGGCTAAGAAGGGAAAGGGTGGCAAGGAAAAGAAGAGTCAGAAGAAATCTGCCTCATCATTGCCCATATGTATAATGCCACCTGAGCAGATCTCGATAAGAGAGGAGAGTGGACTGCCTTACTACATGATTGAGAACTACCAGCCGTTCACTGACACCAACCGTTTCAACCCAGACCGGCCTCCAGTTCACCCCATTGAGAATGATTCAGCTTGGTATATTGATGAGCCTGAAAAGAACTATACCAACATCCATTACTGTGTGAAGACTGGAGATCTAGAATCTCTCAGCCTGGCATTTACCCAACAAGTGCCTGTAGATGTCAAAGATCAGTTCTTTAAGACACCACTCATGACAGCGTGCAGCTGTGGCAACTACAAAGTAGCTAAATTCCTCATTTCATTGAGGTAATGCTACTAAGAAAACTACAGATTTAATGTGATTGGAGGACCATTAGACTGTGTAATTTTAAAAACATTTTGTTTCTGTGACTCTGTAGGGCTGATGTCAATGCAGTTGACCAGTTTAACTGGACGCCCCTCCACCATGCTTGCCATGCAGGTCATGTAGACATTACCATCATGCTGGTGCAATCTGGAGCCGTGGTGGATGCAGTGGCAATGAATGGAGCAACTCCACTCATGAGAGCTATTGAAAGCTGTCGATTCAGCTGTGTAGAGTATCTCATCAAAGCTGGAGCCAATGTCATGGCAAAAAACAAGAGAGGTGCTGGGTTTGATACTGAAATACCTCTATTTCTACTACATTGTATTCTTTTTCAAAAGTTTAGTGTCGGTAAATTAAGAATTTTTATGAATATAAGTCTCTTATGCTAACCAAGGATGCATTATTTTATTAAAAATACAGTAAAAACGGCAATATTGTGAAAATTGTTCTATTCTAATATATTTTAAATGATGTATATTTTTTAATGTAAATATTTTTTTTAAATGTAATTTATTCCTGTGCTAGGAAAAAAACATAATTTCCAGCAGCCTTTAATCTAGTCTTCAGTGTCACAATATGCCTTCAGAAATCTAATATGCTGATTTGGTGCTAAAGAAACATTATTAATATCATAAATGTTAAAAACAGTTGTGCTGCTTAATTTTGTGAAAACCATGATACATTTTTTTCAGGATTGTTTGATGAATATAAAGCTTTTGTAACAGTAGTCCATGTCTACTTTTTGTATATTTTTCTGCATTTATTTCAAAAACAATTAAGCACTTATGTGTTCACAGACCAAAATTGCTTGGATATTGCTATAAATTATGGCGATGCGAGAATCATTGGTTTGCTCATGGCCAAATTCAACAGAAAGGACAAAGAAAAACCAACTTTAAAAACACAAGACAAGGTGAATGGGAAAAATGCATTTCTTTCTATAGCTGTAGTTTGGATGTTTAATGAGTTGTCTTCTGTTTTTGTAGATGCGTACTCGGTCACCAGCACCATTGGTTTCAGTAGCTGTGAAAAAAGACCTGAGAGACAATATCATAGTTAAGAACCCAAAGTTCAAGATTAGAAGTGGCACCAACAAGTCTGACATCAGCTTTGTTCCCAAAACTGTAAGACAATAAAACAGAGAGAGAGAGAGATTTCTGATGTTAAATGAAAATTTCTGATGTTCGATAGACACTGAAAATTTCTGATGTTTTCTGCATTCTAGCTTTGGGGAAAACATCTTACCAACAGTTCACAACACACTGAGAAGGAGAAGGAAACACTTTGACAAAAAGACAAGGGACTTCATACGCTTTAACAAGAGCATCCCAGAGCTGAATGGGATTGAACGACTGGGGAGGAATAAATTAAATGTCTCTGTGCAATAACTGCTTTGCATTCAGAACTACTGTCTCTTTTATTTCTGACGATTTTATCTTTTGTCATTTGAGAAAAAAAATGAAAGATAGATAAAGAAGGACCACAAAAAAAAAACTTTTCTTGACAGTGGATAAAAATAGCCTTTCATAATCAGTCATTGAGATGCACAGTGGTCACCTTAGTGTGCTGTCATTTGGGATACTGCTATACAAACCCCTGACTGAGAGCACCACCTGCTCTATAAGCCCTTTTCCTTTACGCTTCTCCTGTGACTTTGGCTCTAATCACCAACCCCCACTGAACACAGGAAAAGGAGATGACAGTCACATGTTTCAAGGTAAGACATTAATCATTGTAAGTGATTGTGTCATTCTGATTGAAATGTGCATGTATACGTGCATGATTTAAAACATCACATTGGCCAATAGGGGGCAGTCAGACACAATGTATAATTGAATGCCTAATTTTAAATGGGGACAACATTTTAGTTGACAAGAAGACATGAATAATAGGTCTGCCTATGTATTTAAAGATTAACATGAGAATTTTGTCCGGATGTGTATCAGGAAGAAACACTGAAAACTTTATTTTTGAATGTAGTTAAATATTGTGTACATGAAACAATGTGCACAGCACAGAGGTGTTGGACTAGGATGTGACTCTGTTTAGTGGTGTTTAAAGAAATAATTCACCCAAAAATGGAAATTTGCTTAAAATTTGCTCAGGCCATTAAAGTTGTAGGTGAGTTTGTTTCTTCATCAGAACAGATTTGGAGAAATTTAGCATTACATCACTTGCTCACCAATGGATCCTCTGCAGTGAATGGGTGCCGTCAGAATGAGTCGATAAATCATAATAACGCTTCCTCCAGTGAAAAGGTTTTTTTTATATATATTTGTTTAGAGCCGTTTTGGTCTTTTGTCGCTTGTAAACAGTGTTTGATTTGTGCATATTTCTCTTCTGATTAAATATTTTGGATACTGAATATGGATTAATCATATTTTAGAAGCAATGGTTTGGAGATAAAATGTCTTAATTATGGATTTGTATATTACAAACACAGTTTCTCAGTTCACAAGAATGGTGTGGATTACTTGTAGATGATTGCTGTTTGGTCTTTCATTCTGACGGCACCCATTCACTGTAGAAGATCCATTGGTGAGAAAAGGATGTAATGCTATATTTCTCCAAACCCGTTCCAAATTGAAACAAATCCATCAATTTTTTTGGATGGCCTGAAGGTAAGTAAATTTTAAGCAAATCTTTCTGTTTGGATGAACTGTTTCTTTTACAAGACTCTAAAAACTAAACAGCAAACTCTATGTCTAAAATGTAGTTTTAAATGCTGTTCATCTCCATTGAAAATGTAAATTCTTCAAAGCTCAATAGAAATTCAGAACACCTGCACATTGTTGTTCCCAGGCTCTGACTCGGCACATTCACATGAAAGGAGACACAGTGGAGTCAGCTGGAACTCTATCTGTCATTCCATACTGATGATAGTTCAAGTGGCCGTTGCAGAAAGGACAAGACACTGAAGATATCAATTCTTCTGCACTAGAGACAGAAGCAGGGCAATCAATAGACAGGTTGGTTTCGATATGAAATAATTCACTCATACACCAGGACTATTTAATAAGCGCAAGGCCTTAAAAGGATGAGGAAATGATAATCGGCTCCAGTGCTGGAGGTAATTGCCTTGATGATGTGGCACTCACAGATACACTGACCTCAGCTCCTAATCTTTAGCTCCAAAGGAAAAAGGAAGAGGAGGGGGAAACGAGAAAGGTGTACCACAAATGAGGAGGGAGGAATATGTAGAAAAGCAGATGAAGGTTATTCAAGAAAAGAAGGTGAAACAAGTATCATTAAGTCCAAATTTTATTTTTTGTGTCTTTTTAAGATACAATTAGTTTTAAATAAACTGAAATATATTTATAATTCCAGCCTTGAACGCCAGTTGCTCAAACAGCATTCTAGTGACTCTAAAGAGAAACATCTACACTGTTAGAAAAATGGTACAAAGCTGTCAGTGAAGCAGTACTCTAAGGTACAAAAGCTAAAAATTACATATTTTTTGCCCCTAAATGGTACATGATTGATGTCATACGTATGTGAATTAGTAAGATACACACATGATATTTAGAAAGGTGGCTCTCTGTAAATGTGCCTCTTTTTATCATTTCAAATGAATTTTCTCCTGTATAATTATCTGCATCTGCAGCAGTGCAATTAAGCCTACACAAAGATGAGATATTGTTTCTGCTGCTTATTCACAGTTCAGCATGCAATCATAGATGTAGGCAAATGATGAGGTTAATGACAGATTTCTCACCTTTTTTTTACCATGAGCAACATAGGATAAGGGCTCTTTCTAACGTGTTGTGGGGGTGGGTTCTAGCAGTGCTAATTTACAAGAAAGACTGAAGGGAATCTGGCTCAAATAAATGAGCTTTAATTGGTAACAGTGTGGGTCCTGTAAATGTGCACTTGTGTCAAAGAATTCAGGATTAATCAGCACTCGCTCTGCTGGTGCGAATAAAGGAGCTGCAATGGTATGTAAATCACATCTCATAATAAAAACCAAATTCGCCTAATCTGAATTTAAATGTCATCAAGACATCAATATGCCAGACAAAATAAGCACATAACTTCATTCTGGATAACAGCTGCATCTTCAGACAGTAAACGAGACTTGGGTGCTAAAGACATGGATTTTTTAGCCGTAATAGTCTTGTAAGTTTAAATCAATATATTTAGCAGGGATTCCAGTTTGTTAGATGTTGCACTAACTAGCATTACTGTATGTGCTGAGTCAATATCCGCACCCTCTAGCAGTTCTTTTCTCCTCTGCTGTCTAACAGGGTGTGTGTGAGTTGTTGTACAGTGCATGTTTAAACAGTCAAACTGCTCTTTGTCTCTTCGCTGGACAGTATTTTATCTCAGAAGATTCTTGACCTTCATCTGTCCTGCTGAATTAAGTATCCAGATTTTTTGTCTTGATTTGTTTTAATGTAGTGAAGCACTTTGCCAGATTGTTTTGTACTACTAGCCTACTGTTTCTTTCTCTTTCAGGTCCTCCTTTGCCAAAGTCAAACACAATAGCCCTGTCTAACACATCCTCTTCCATAGAAACACACTCTATACAAACCGAAAGAACAGTAAGCAAGAACCTTTGGAAGTCCAAAAGCCATTAAATAATTAAATAAGAGCTATTGATCCATGCCCCTTTTCTGAATCTGTCAGTCTCTATAACTAAAGCACTTTTATCTGATCTTGCTCCCATTAGAAGATCAGGGAGACTTGATGTCTGGGGCAAGAAACAAACAAGTGATGTTTTTTTATTTTTTCTTCTTTTGTAAAGATATTGGAAATACAAACAAGGCATCCATTTCAAGACCCACTGTAAATGTAGCACACAGGGGGAACATCAAGGGACTTCAGCAACTTCTGTTCCACTTGATATTTTACTCTGAGCATTGTGAATAAATTAATGGAGTAGTTCATCCAAAAGCTGCATGTTTGTAATGAAAAATACATCATTAAGATTTTATTAACTTCAAATCATTGCTTCCAGTGGAAAATGAAATATGAGAGAGAAATATGCACAGATCAAGCACCATTTACAAGTGAGAGCAGCCCAGTGCATTTCTATGACAGGGCAACAGAAGCTGGACTTTTTCACTGGAGGAAGCGTTATTATGAATTACAGACCAGTATTTTGGCCAGAAGTGATGGTTTAAAGTTAAACTGCCTTAATGATAGATTTGTTTATTATAAACACACAGCTTTTCACTTTACAAGATGTTAATTGATGGATTACTTGTGGATTATTGTGATGTTTTTGTTAGGTGTTTGGACTGTCATTCTGACAGCACCCATTCACTGCACCCATTCTTTTTTTTTTTTTTTTTTTTTTTTTTTTTCACATATTCACAAAACTGTAATATAAATCAAAAGGTCAGAACAGCTCTCTGTGTTAAATCGTGTACCTGAACATTTCAATTATTATTTATACAGATAGTAAAAGTAAATGACAAAGAATATCATTCTGATACCACCAAAGCATGTACCTTATGAATACTGTCCTTAAAAACAACAACAAAAGGAACTGTACACCATAATGAATCTAAATCTACTCCAAAAAAAGAGAAGAACTGAGAAGTTAGTCATACAGCATATCATTTGGGGACAATGACAAAACACATTCACTTATTTACATATAATAGTTGACAGGAAAGTGCAAGGTAAGAAAGAGATGAGTAAGAAGAGAAAAGAGTGGGTCATTTTACACTGTACAATAAGACTGGAAATTAATATTTTGAGTTTAGTTGCAATTTTTAAATTTCTATAAAAAGATTTAATGAATAAATGCATCACACTAATTTTATGAGGAAGTTGGCACTTCTATCCCCACATCAAGTTCGGTGTGACTGGACGGCAGTAGAAGTAAACTTTTTTTTTTTGCTAATTTTAGAGTGCATGATTTCAAAATGCAAGAACACAATGATAATTCAAACTGTCTGTATCAAGCAAACTCTAATAATAAACAAGGTTTAGTCGCACACATTGGTCAAGACGACAAACCTACACATCAAAAAGAAATGAACACACTGGAGTCACTGGGGGTTGCTCAGGCAGACCAATGAGATTGGTCAGACATCATGGAGAAGACCCCACCTTTAGCACAGTACCAGAGCCCACGGATAACAGTCCAGACTGTGAAGGCTTTTAGCTAAGCACCACGTGGCGGTCGAAGACAGACTTGCGCTGTTCTTGGACCTGCCTCTTCCAGCGCTGCTGAGCGTGCTCCACTTTGTTTAGCATGTTGGAGCGAGAGCGAGAACGGGAAAGCACGTCATGGGCGTTAGCGAAGGGCTGCTGGTCCCCAACATCATCATCACTCTGAATGAGCTGTGAATGGCCAAACAGCCTTCTCTTCAATATAGGCTCCAACAATGTCAGATAGACCATATACAACAACAGAAGGCCCAGAATAGACAGATATGCTATAATGGTGCCTTTGATGGTTCCAGAGCTCCTTTCTTCATATTTGCATTCACAGCGTAAACAGTATGCCTCCACATCTTTGCCTTCAACAGGCATCGGCTCCACCACATGAAGGCAATTACAGTCCTTCAAGGAAACGTTTTGATTGTAGATCTGCCCAGCAATTTCCTTATAAGGTGGACAGATACATTTGCACCTGATGTCTTCTGAATTCTTAGCTTCTGATGTGTGTGCGGATAATAACAGCAGGAAACACATTAGAGATGAAAACGTCAACAGATTAACAGCGGCTCTTGAGGTCAATCGATACATCTTTTCGCTTCCGCTTAAAACAACGTCGTCAGATATTGAAGAGAGATGTACCAGAATAACGAGTAGATATTACATTAGCAACGCATGCAGGGGCAAGAACTATTTTGGTCCAAATAAACGTCACTGCACCCATTCTTGAATGTCCTGAGGGTGAATACATTTTCAGCTACTTTTCATATCTGGGTGAAATATGCCTTTACCTATACAACCCACCCCCCCCCCCCACCCCCCGCTTCACACATACTTCCTTATTCATGCATATATATATATATTATCCATTAATGAGATAATATCCATCAGATTCAAACAAAATGGACAAATATGTAATTCGGCTTTTCAACAACTCAACAACAATTCTTCATATTCCTGTAACATCTAGAAGTGTGAAATAACTAATTAAATAACAATTGTTTATTTTAATTTAACGATGATCGTTGTTTGAAAAGTTTGCCTTTTAATATTGTCCTGAGCAATGAAGCTTTGGAGTAAAAAAGGGTTGAGAACCACTGCTCTGGGGCCACAGTCTATTAGGTGATTCCCAGGGTCATTTCCAAACATTTTAAAAGAGAACTGTTTAGTTTCACAATCACAATAAATCAGATGGAGCCAAACAACCCACTATATATACATTCCAATATAACATAAAGCAGGGATCAATGAGCGCTAAATCTCTGGCAGCCTCGCCCTAGTGCTGAGGGTCATTATGACGTTAGAACGGATGAGGGCGGGGACACACTCACACAGGGGCTGTATGGGCACGCCCTATTGAGGGTCATTATGACGTCAGAGGGGCACGCCATCTTTGATGAGGGATGAGGGGGTTTTTTTCACTCACTCACTCCAGAGCTGTGTGCACGCGCATTAGGTGACCCGCGCATTAGTTGACTGTCATTCTGATGGCACCCATTCACAGCAGAGGATGTATTGATGAGCATGTGATGAAATGCTAAATTTCTCCAAATATGTTCCCATGAAGTAACAAACTCATCTACATCTTGAATGTCCTGAGGGTGAGTAGATGCCATCTTTGATGAGGGATGAGGGTTTTTTTTTCACTCACTCACTCACTCCAGAGCCGTGTGCACGCGCATTAGGTGACCCAAATCAGTGCTGAAGGAGGCAAGGCGAAGTAACATCCCCAACGTGGTTCATCGAGTGCGAGGTAGGTGTTTTGATTTTTTTTTGCACAGCTTTTTGCATGAGCTGTAGGCGCTCAACTCCCACAGGTTCACTTCGTTAATTGTTTTATAGTGTAATTTGCGTTTTTTGTTCGATGAAGTTGCGGAGAGATATTAGAGCTGTAATTGAGCTATTGAAAGCGTCGGGTAGTGCTCATGCCTGTTGTGTTTCAGCACCGCGGACAGCGCTCATTAAGAGACGCGTCCGCCAAAACATTAAAAATACACCGAACAAAGACGAAACTACTTATTTTAGCATTTTAGCAAGCTTTTGTGGAAGTCAAGCGTCAATGGTACAAACAACCCGTTTTCTTTTGAAAGAATCATACATGTGTCCTAGTTTTTGAGCAGATTGAAATAATGAGTGTCCAGTTTTTTTGTTTTTTTGACTTGCAAGACGTTCATTATAAAAATAATGTTTACTCAAACAACAAGTGAGGTTAAGGGGGGAAATATTTTTCCATATAATGGCTGAGAGCACTTTAAAAATGTAAGTGATTGTAATGGAGAATCTGTTCTATAGGAAAAAATCTCTTAAATAGTTAACTGTAAGTTTAGTTCATATATATATATATATATATAAAAGAAAAAAACATGCATTCTATATTTATGGAGAAAAAATTTAATATGTTCAGTATGCATTTGTTAAATATAAATATAAAATGAATGCATAAATGCAATTATACATAACAAAGCAAAATACCTTTAAGGTAAAATATTTTAGTTTGTTTTTTTAGTAAGAAAAATGTGAAACCTTTTTTAATTTGTGGGAAAAGGGGCGTTCCCAAAATTCCCTGTGTGACGAATCACATTTGATGAATTTTATGTAAAATTTTAATTTGATCCTATTTGTGTATCAGATATGTGCAGTCAATTGTTCTATGTTGAATTTAGTATATTTTATTGCATTGTTCATTCTGTGATTTTAATGAAGGCGTTTATTGTTGTGCTTTGTCTTCATGTTATCATTGACCACAGTTGATGAAAAAAACAATTTTCATTAACTTGTTGCATTTTAATGGTTCCTATAAGTTGGTTTATTAGCATTAAAAGATTTAATGACATATATATTCACAAAAATGGCATATCGTAATGCTGTCACAGTAATTTTGCAACAAAACTCTGGCAACCATTCTTTTTTTAAATCTACATAGCCCTATCCTCCTTGGTGTTAGGTTAACTTGCTCTTATGTTAATGCAATACTATATCATAAAACAATGGTGAAATGTAAGACGAGCTGGTTGATAGATGATAAATGTGACTGAAGTCACATTGAAGGGCAGCCGGACCCTGACCATAATTGCATTTAAAGGTTTGGCTGTTCTCTATATCAGTCAACGCTGCCAAAAGTTTGTCACACCTCTCCATGTGCAGTGAGCCAACAGACATCTATGTTCAAGGAGAGCCTTGGGACTTGTAATGTTGGCATTGCTCTTCTGTTTTGGGGAGAAGTGGTCAGTACGGATTGCATAACTGTTTATCTAGGCCAGGGTGTGTTTTCTTCGTCATCAGGTCTGTTTAAAGCTTTATATCTTCCAACGGGGTGTTGGCACCGAACTGTTCCCTCAGAGAGGCTAGTGACATTGAACAGAAAGACGCTTTGTTCAGGGTTCATGTGTGGATGCTGGAAGAAATGTGTTGTATTGTTGCTTTATTTTTAGATTAGTGTCAAAATGATCCAGTTTTAGGCGCTTGAAGCAGTTGGAAATGAATATTTTGGGCACACCTTCTACCTGTATGCATTTTGTTCCAAGGGACAGCACAGTGTGAAGTCTAGCGCTGCTTTTCCAAACACATGGTGTTTAAAAATGAATCAAAACAGTGATACATTTGTCTGAAAAGGATTTGCAGCATTATTTACAGACCTCAAATGCAATATTAAATAAGCTGTAAAAATCACATTTAATGCAATGTGTTACTTGCCGTTTCTTTGTAATTGTGAAATTTTCTAGCAATTTCTGAGAGAAAATTGTTTCTACACCAAATTTATCCATATGGAAATGTGATATATGACATATATTGCCATATATCAAGATGATATTGTCATATATGCTACCTATAATGCAATATATCATTTTTCCATACATACATTCTCAGGGTAGATAAAGATAAAAGTTCATAACATATGTAAAATTAGTAGTATATGCTCTAAAACTTGTATATGCTCTAAAAAAAATAATATTACATTTTTTTAAGTAAATTTCACAGTTAAATTGAGTTAAACATGAAATGTTAAAGTAGAAAAGTAGTGTTTAAATAGTAAAATAACTTAAATTTAAATACAAAAATGTCAATTTTGTTTTATTTACAACTATATATATATATATAGTATAGTATATATATATATATATACAATATACCAAAATTATTGGATTATGTTTTGTATTCATGCTCTTTTTAAATACATGAGCATCTTTTATATTTACTTATATAATATCAAGGGTTTAAGATATACAGGTACATGAACATGTATTGTATTAAATGTATTACACATTCATAAACATACATATTTTTATGAGCTAGATATATATGTTAATATATGAAATTTATCCAATAGTCTTCATATATGTTTTTACTGCATATGACAACATATTTCATGTATGAAAAGTAATATATGCACATATATTACATTTATTTATGGGACTATACAGTTTGCCTGATGTTTCTAGGCATTTTCCATATAAAACGTCAGAATTTTTTCACGTTGTGTGATTCAGCACTGATTTTACATTGTGACATGTACAGAAACATCACATCAGTCAGAGATTATGATATAACACGCTCCTTAGGCTGCATATGACTTTATTGGCTGCGTGGACGCGCCGTATGTCAAACAGTCGAATGTGAATTGTCTGTTTGCTGTAATGTTCTCTTCTCTCGATGACTAATGCCGTCCATGCTGTGCATACGGGCTGTGCAGATGACAGGCTCATGTTCTGCTCTAGGCGTGCAATGCTAACATGTTCAGACTCCTCTGTAGGGTCAGAGAGAAAGTTAGCAGCCCACAGATATGACTATGGCTGGTGGCTTTAATGGATGGTTTCGTACAAGCTACCTCCGCTCCATCAGATTAGTACACTGGGCTTTATCCCTTCCTGAATGGGACACTCACTTTGGTTTTAAAGCTGTAATCCCCTCTGGTAAAGATGATTGCTTTGAACCTCTCGAATGCCGCTGCACTACACAGCCAACGCTCAGACACAAATATGACAATTATATAATCGGCAAGTTTTCGAATAATCATTCCAAACTTGATATGTTTTTTACGGTGGCGGTATCCAGTACGTTTTGTGGCATCCTTAGGGTTGCGTCTCTTGTCTGTGTGCAATCTGTGGCATTTACCCAGAATAGCAACATTTTCTAAGGGCAGACTTTCATCTTTTTTTCCTCTTTTCAAAAAAGGACATGTGGTCTTTGATAACACAGCACATTTCACGGCTTGTTCTTCGTAACCATATCATGTCTGCTGTGCCTCTTCTGCTCGTCACGGGGCAAAACACGGGTTACATCCTTGAAAAGTATGCACGGTTTGCTTTTATGAATGCTTTTGCTGCTGCTTCGTGTCATGTTGTTTTGTCATTGCATGCTGGATTACAGGGGAGAAGAATCTTAAAAGGTCCACTCTTAAAAATAAAGATTCTCCATTGGTATCGATGGTTCATGAAGATCATGGAGTCTTTAAATTGCACGAAAGGTTCTTTATTGGGGCAAAAGTTTCTTTAGATTATTAAACTGTTCTTCACATTAAGAAAAAGTGGTTATTTTAAGAACTGTTCACTGAAAGGTTCTTTGTGGAACCAAAAATGGTTCTTCTATGGCATTGCTGTCAACAACCACTTTTGGAACCTTCATTTTTAAGAGTGTAGTACATTTTTTGACCAAGGACTAATTTTCTCAGTTATTTTCTGCTTTGAATGTCAATCACAACCCGTTTTATTTCAGCAAACTGATGTATTTCTAAATGAAATATAGCTTCTCATTTCTATGAGAAGAAACATGCATCCTTTGGGAATTGTTTGGCTTATGAAAAATATACCATTTGGAGACAAGCAGTCGGAGGTGAGGGGTGTCATGATAGCAGACGAAAATAAATATTGTTGCTGAGGTAGAACAGGATATTACTTTCTGATTAAAGATTACAAGCAATTTTTCATTTTAAATAATGTGCACTGATGTATTGTGCACAATAAGACCAGAAATGTGCATTGAATAAGTAAATATCTTTTTTTTTATGTGGTCCATTTTCAGAGACAGTTATTAAACATCATAAATAGTGAGATTTTTTGTATTTAAATATTTTAAATTCAATGTAAATTCAGTGAACACTGTAAAAAATGTTATGTGAACTGTGAAAAAATCTGTAAAATGAACTGTAAAAACAGCAGATGTGGTTGCCGTAACTTTACCATAAAAATACAGAAGCAACATTTTAGATTGAACTTAAATTTAGAGAACTTAATAAAAACACATATATCATTCAAGGCTGAGGCAGTGATGGCAAATTTAATATCTTTCTCTCTTCTGACCAATGTAATCCACCATCATGGATTTTTTTTCTCTCTTTTGCTGTTGGGACAAATGTACAGTAGTTTCTGTTCACCACTATATTTGTTTACCCAACTATGATGACATCTGAGAACCACCGAAATGTGAAAAGGGTCCATTACATGCATTCATTCATTCATACATTCATAAAGGATACATTTTAATAGTGATCTGTTGTTTAAAATGCCATATAGCCTATGGCCCATGCATGGCTTCTTATACAGTGTTTTTTGGCCTAGTTTTTGCTGCTGTACTTTTGGCTTCATGTTTTATTCACCCTTTCTTCAGCTTTAAGATGCCTGCCATGGATTTTTCCATGGTCTGACAGACTCTAACAGTTTTTTGCATGTGTATTGCTGTAGAGTTTTAAATATGGAGCTCCAGTCATACTCTGGATATTGTTAAGTATGTGTTGTTGTTCCTCCTAAAGGCTTAAAAGGTGAGATGTTCATATATATCTTAGAGGAAATGTGATGCATTGAGACACAGACCCCTTGTTGCATTTTGAGTTTTATTCATGAATTCCATGCAGAAAAACCTGTAAGAAAATGAATTGTTGAATAGTTCTTCTCCTCTCCTCTGGCACACTGAATGCATTCCCTTCTTTTAGTAAAGCTATTTGATGCACAGTCAAAAAAAAAACCCAAAAAAACTAATGAATAATAAAAAAACAGAACACAGAATTACAGAACACAAATAACTCTGCCTGTGTCAGAAATGAATTCCACCTTTCTACCTCACCTTTGCTTGCCGTCCCCATTCTTGCTTTTGGCAAGGAGAGAGAAAATAGACTCATAGCACAAATATGGCCTTGGGTTAAACTCTCCATTTTCCCACTGATTTAGGACCAATTCCCCTCCCACGGATTCTGTCTGCAAACATAATGAGAAAAATGCAAAACTGATGTCAGATTTTGTTTACAGACACAATATCTCCAAAGCAACACATAGGAGCATGCTGGTTTGGAGCTCTCTGATGAAGAAAGTTTCTCAGCTGAGGGCCGGCCAGTCGGCCACTGCTCGAGGGACTCTCCTTGATCCTGGGATCAGGGTTTTAATAGAGATAAGCCTGTGGTGTGTTGGAGGCCTATCCCAGGGGTTTAAGGGTCATATGTGACCAGATGGTCCCTTGTGAATTGTGTAATATGAAGGAATCATGGGATAGCAGTGGAGGGCAGGACCTTTGGAAGCACAGGGTCAGGTTAAATTATGTTTAGACAAAGGCATTTTGGTCACGGAGGTCAACACAGGGCTTTTGAGTCCACTTTATTTGATGTTTGTTTTGTATAACGTTGTATAATTGAATTAAATGATCAATGGCCATAAAACAATACACCATATAGATGAATGGACTACCGGATAGATCTCTCCGGGTATTATCAATGTCCTTGGTTCAAACAAAATAATAAAAGGAGAAAAGCAAGCCTCTCAACAATCTCCTTCATAATAGCCACCTCGTCATCTTTAAAAAGTAAAGACATGAGACATACGATACGAGATGAAAACTTAACATGTCTAGTGATAAGCTATGAGAGGCTGTGTTACACTGCTTTTACAACAGGTAAAGGGTGTTTTTAGGCTTTTATTTATTTATTTTTTTAAAAGCAGATGCAGCAATGTGTATTATTATATTTAAAAAATTTACAAACAGTATATTCACAGTATAGTCTACATTTTGAAATATTTCAGAAATATTAAAAAAATTAAAATCTGTCATTTACTTTACCTGGATGTTTTATTATTATTATTATTATTTATTTTTACTTTTTATTTATTTTGTTTTTTAAATAAATCTTGTCCACTCTTTTCAATATAATGAAAGTGAATAAAAAATACTGTCAAACTTTTTTCTTTTTTCTTTTTGAGAAACAGACTCAAAATTAAGCCATTATTATGAAAATTCAAGCTTGAAAGCTCCAGCTGCCATTCATTTTAAGTGCATGATTTTTTTTCCATTGAAGAAAAAAAGTCATATTACAATAGCTTTGAATGAATAAACTTAGACTCTAGATTCAAAACTATCCATTTTATAATAAATAGTTGGATGTAAATACCATTACACAACAGAATCTGGTCCTGTTTATTTCTAGTTCATTGTGGGTTTTATAAGATCCAGTCATGTCTATGTTCAGCCCAGTGTCTCTACACAAAAACAGTGTTGCATTAATAATCTTGACCTCATAGAGCTGTATGTCTGCACTATGAAAGCAGAGACAGATGTGCCAGTGTGCAGCACTGACATTTCCACTGTCCTTGACATAGAAACAGCTGCATCTGAAACCCACAATGCACTTCTGAAGGTTTCTCCATCTATGTACATGCTCCAATCTATGTGCCTTTAAAGAATTTTGAATTAAGACTCATTTTAAATGCAACGGGCTCAGAAATTGGAGACCATTGTGATGTTAATGATGGAAAAGCATCAAAATAATGGGGAATATAATAATTTGTCTGTTTTAGAAGAGCATGGGAAATATCATATGAGAAGTATTGGAATATTGGCTTCATTGCGTTTTTACTGAAACAAAGCCGAGCAGCTATACGTGATATCCTCTCCATCACAGGGCTGAGATCATGATCGTGTGTCCTACTTTTAGAGTCGACTACGCCTCTAAGTGCAATGCTGAGCATGATTAATGTGCTTCAGTGTGTTTTCCAAATGCAAGTATTATATCAGTCTTAACTGACATTCTGTTGACATTAGGTAATTAACACTGCCAATTCACTTCCTGCTAACATACCTCCTCTGGAGTTACAGGATTCAATTCTCCTGACATTTTTGTAATTTTATAGACGTGTAAGTTTGGGGATCGGTTGTAGCTGACCTGTGCGTTCGACCTTGTCGTGCGGCGGGAGCGTCAAAACATCGGTCTGAGGAATGGAACCTGTCGTTTTCTTGACAGCTACATTCAAATATTTAATCACACGCTTCGCAGACGGCTGACTCATGCTAACTACCCTACTTTCTCGCTTTTTTATCACACCTTGGAGAGCTGTTGTCTTCTGGAAGGTGTCGGAACGGCTGATTAGGTTGATGAGCTGTGCTTTTGTAATGAGCAGGATTTCCTAGTTGATTATTAGAGTTAAAAGGGCTCAGGGGGGTTACATGGAGTTGATTTTCTCTTCTTCTGACCGTCTTATATGGTGCAATTGATGCAGTCTGTATTCAAAGGGATTGTTCAACCAACAAATGAAAATTCTGGCATCGTTTTCTCACCCTCATGTCGTTCCAAATCAATATGACTTTCTTTTCTCCACTGAACAGAAAAGCAGATGTTTTAAACTGCGTTCATGCTCTTAAAAGAGTAGTTCACCCAAAACTGAAAGTTTGCTGAAAATTTACTTAACCCCAGGCCATTCAGTATGTAAATGAGTTTGTTGCTTCATCGGAACATTCATTGGAGAAATTTAGCTTTACATCACTTGCTCACCAATGGATCCTCTGCAGTGAATGGGTGCCGTCAGAATGAGAGTCCAAACAGCTGATAAAAACATCACAAGGTAACAGACATGGCGCCAGTATGTTAATATCTTGTGAAATGAAAAGGTGCATGTTTGTAATAAACAAATCCATTATTAAGATGTTATTAACTTCAAACCGTTGCTTGAGTGAAAAAGTCATCTTGTCTGAATCAGGAGGGAAATATGCATAGACCAAGCACCATTACAAGCAAAAAACAGTCCTAAATAAATATGTTGGTGGATTTTGATGTGAGAGGACAACAGGAGATGGACTTTGTCACTTCAGGAAGAGTTGTTCGAGGTTATGGATTATGGACTAGTATTTTGGCCAGAAGCAGTGGTTCAAAGTTAAAACAATTTAATGATGAATTTGTTTCTTACAAATGCACAGCTTTTCACTTCATAATACATTAATTGATGGACTGGAGTGGTGTGGATTACTTGGGGATTATTGTGATGTTTTATCAGCTGTTTAGACTCTCATTCTGACAGCACCCATTCACTACAGAGGATCAATTGGTGGGCAAGTGAAATGATAAATGTTTTCAAATCTGTTATGATGAAGAAACCAACTCATTTACATCTTAAATAGTCTGTAAGTGAGTAAATCTGAAGCAGATTTTTATTTTGGGGGAACTTTTCCTTTAATATAGGTGGATAAAATAGATGATCTCTTTATTCGATGTGGAACAAGATGGATAGGATGGAGGGAAATCTGCTTTCTATGACTGTATGGTTCTTCAGGTTGCTTTTTTTAACTTGCAAATTTACCAGCACTTGTCTGTGCTGTTTGGATGTCCCACCATTTTCTCTTTCTCTCTCTATTTCTGTCCTTTACTGTGCCTTATTGTTATCTGAGTTGGCTTGTAAACATCTAGATAGTGATATGTCATGTTTGAAACCAAGTTTGTTTTTCCTTTGTTTCTCCTCTCGTTCTCTCCCTCTTTTCTGGTTGTCATGGTTATCAAGCTTTAAACTGTATGGGATTTGCTGTCTAATGACTGTCTAGGGAACATATAGAGGAGTGGAAAGACCTTTGCTTTTACTGATATACAAGGAAGTATCAGCTTCGGGATGCAGGTCACAGCTGGAATATCCAGTGACACGGTTTTGTGCGGAATGAGATCTGATTATGCTGCATATTCAGGGAACATTTGGTGTGGCATGAGCCTAAATCATGCATAAAGACACTTCTGCAAGAGTAAACATCACATATGACTATAATTAGACTCGTGCCTGTGCCAGATAACACTGTGCTGGAAGTGTTTTCTGAGGAGTAAAATCTTTAAAAGTTTCCCCCCGGGGTCACAGCCAGTTCCCATCATGCCATGCAGGATCATCTCAAATGTTTTTACAGAGCAGTTATTAACTAACTGCAATATTACAGAAGAGATTTATGTATAAATATGTAAAAATACACTAGATTATTATGCATTATACACTATAACTATATTAATATTTAGTTTTATGTATATACGGTATATATATATATATATATGTGTGTGTGTGTGTGTTGTTTTAGTAAGTTATTAGTAGGTTTTATTCATATTTATAGTTATAGAGTTATTATAGACACACACATACAAATTTTACACTGCTGCTTAACAAATAAATAAACAGAAATATAATTGATATTTATTATAGTTTTTGTATTATATTATAGTATTTGTATTTATTATAGTATTAATGCTTTCAATTAGTTTTTTAATATTTTCAGTTTTCATTTTAAATTCAGTTTAATTTTAAGTTTTAGTAATTTTTTTATAGTTTTTTTTGTTTGCAATATATTAATATAGTTAAATGTATAATTTTTATTCATTTTAATTTCAGCTTTAGTAGTTAATTTTGTACATCAAGGAACATTTTCATTTCCGTTTATTATTTTGTTAAGATTAATTGTTTTTTTTTTTTTTTTTTTTTTTTTTTTTTTTTTTTTTTTTTTTTTTTTTTTTATTGGCCTGTCAGTAACACAGATAACACATGACAGTACGTATGTGTAGTTATGCTATCATCATTCACAGCCTTTTTTTTTTTTTTTTATATTATTTATTTTTTATTAATTAATTAAATTTTATATACCCTTTTATTTAACCATACTATGACCGACAAGACCAGGGGACAGAGGAAACAAGAGAGAGAAAAAAAATAAATAAAAAAAAAAAAAATTATAATAATAATAATAATAATAAAAAAAAATAATAATTATAATTATAATGATAATAATAAAAATAATAATAAAAAAAAAAAAAAAAAAAAAAAAAAAAAAAATTGTGGATAAAGTCAACAGAGAAGGGGGAGAGAGAGAGAGGAAAAAACAAGACAAAAAAAAAAAAAAAAAAAAAAAAAACAGACAATTTGCTTCGATACCTGCTGACAAAAAGAGAAAACAACAGAAGACACAACAGAAGACACAACATCAGAGAAACTGCAGCAACAACCAACATCTGTATGAATCACAATAAATTCTAAATGTTAAATGTTATTGAGCAACACGCATAACTAATATTACAAAGTAAGTTTTGAAGCAACAGCAGATCAGAACAATGTGTGTCTGTGAGCACCCGTTTTTACACCAATGTGAATGCTTGAGTGTACACCTGTGTGTGTGAGCGCGCTTGTGTTCATAAGGTTCCTCCATGTAAATGTTTAATAGTGTGTGTGTGGGGAACAACAGCCCCATCCCGCAAGGCATGAAGCAGGCATGGAAGAGACCCAGGCCCCAAACATCCGGAGGCCCCCCAGGTCACGGGGCCCCCAGGGGAACCACCGCAGGGACAACTGCGGCCCCCACCCAGAAAAGGGCAGAGGAGAGCCCGAAGGTGGGACATCCGACAGCCACAGTGTAGACACCCCAGGGTGCCGTGGCAGCAAGCCCGCAGGCTCCGCCGGCAGCCGACCACACCAGGGCAGACCGAGCCCTGGGCCCGGAGATCCAAGGGCCCCCCACCCCCCAACCGGGGCCCAGCAAGGCCAGTAGGGCCAGGCCCCGCCAAGCGACCGCCGAGAGTGGGCCAGCGCTCACCCGAGCATCCTACCCCGGCGCGAGAAACCACCAATGCACCGGCGGCATCCTCCACCGGCAGGGCATGGTGGTGGGGTGGGGGTCGACTGAGATGATGAGTGAGGTGGAGTCTAAGGCCCGACCTGACACATAGACGTAGACGAACAAGCACACATATACACAAGCATACGTTCCCACCCTCAAGCACGCAACGAATATTCTCACCCTCGCCCCACATGTAGACACACAAAAATGGACATGGTACCCACACTCACACTCCCTATATGCACTCTATACTCCTAGATCCAGGCACCACCACCCCCAGAGGGGTAATCAGCGCCCGATCCCGGAGCTGAACCCCCTTCGCTCTGGCGTGGGGACAGGAAGACCACCCCGGTCCCCGCAGCAGCAGAGAAGACCACCAGCCCAGACCCCGACCGGGCGGCCAGCTAAGATTAATTGTTAATGAATAATATAATCTGTTAAATATAATAATAATCTGTTAAACTGACATAAATGTATGAGAGATTTTTTTCAATGAATCTCATAAATTGTTGTAAATGAATTCAACAGAAGAAGCGGGGCAACGCAGTAAGCTTGGTGTAAAGAGAGCCAGTGAGCTATAAATCCTCCTTGAGTAGTGGGTTTAATCTGTAGCCCCGTGTCTCCCGGCATGGCCGACGTGACGCAGCCTGACGGGTTTAAAGGAACACTCCACTTTTTTTGGAAATAGGCTCATTTTACAACTCCCCTAGAGTTAAACAGTTGAGTTTTACCGTTTTTGAATTCATTCAGCCGATCTCCTGATCTGGCAGTAGCACTTTTAGCGTAGCTTAGCATAGATAATTGAATCGGATTAGACCATTAGCATCTCGCTCGAAAATGACCAAAGAGTTTCGAAGCTTGAAGCTTTATTTGAAGCTTGACTCTTCTGCAGTTACATCGTGTTCTAAGACCGACGGAAAATGAAAAGTTGCGATTTTCTAGGCTGATATGGCTAGGAACTATACTCTATACTATACTATACTATACTCAATGATATTACGCAGCGCCTGAAAGTAGTCCCCAGCTATATCATAGGCTACTGAGCTGGGAACTACTTTTAGGCGCTGTGTAACATCATTGCGCCTGCTGCACCCACGGTACGGCAGCAAAGTTCCTTGAGTATTACGCCGGAATGAGAATATAGTTCCTAGCCATATCGGCCTAGAAAATCGCAACTTTTCATTTTCCGTTGGTCTTAGTACACGATGTAACTACAGAAGTGTCAATTCAAATAGGAAAATTATCGAAACTCTTTGGTCATTTTTGATGACCAAATGCTAATGGTCTAATCAAATTAAATGATCTATGCTAAGCTAAGCTAAGCTAAAAGTGCTACCACCTCTTGGGGAGTTGTAAAATGAGCCTATTTCCAAAAAAAGTGGAGTGTTCCTTTAATACACATCAGGCAGCAGGTCTCTGAAGGGGGCGGCACGTCGATCTCCTTTGAAGGATACACTGATATGTTGAGTGACGGCTCTGTTTATCTCACTGACTCTCATCCTTTTCTTTTTATGGACTCTGTTTTGATATAAAAGACACTCATTCATTGCTCTCTTCATGAGATGTGGAGGAGGACATGGTAACATCTGGCCGTAGATGACTGGGGTCATATTCATCATCTTCCTCACATTATGTTGAATGCTCAATGAACTTTTCGTCCTTCATCAGGCAGACTTTTTATTCTATGTTTCATCATTGCCAGCTATTCTTAACTGTGCAGGGTGACACATCCTGCCGAGCAATGTGCTTTTGGGATTTGTACTTGGATGTGTTATAAAGAAGCACCTGCTCTTTTCTTTGTCAGCACTTACCTGATATTGCTAGCAACATGAAGATTTGCTTAAAATGTGCTCTTTGGAGGTTAATCTGTCATTAGCTGCATTAAACTCTAAAAATGATATGAGTCTTGCATTCATTTTATTAGAATATAAACGTTATTATGTATATGTATGTATATTTTTAAAGTCATCTTATATCGCATGCAGTTGCAGACGAACACGATGCAGGACGACAACTGACTGCGTGATGTAGTCTATGAGAATGCAGTTATATGCCACTAAAATTCAAGATATGAGGTCAAAAAATGTACCTGTATGGGTTTTCGTCTTCTGTTTACATCATATGAAACAGTTTAGGAATATCACATGAGCAAGAGCGCATATTTCCCGCATATCAACCAACCGTTGATTCAACGAATCGTTGAATTAATGACTGAATGACTTGCTCATTAAGACAGTGTCTTGCCGCCACCTACTGGCAGTTTTAGTTTCATTTTTTAATAATAATAATAATTTCATATTTCAACATATTTTAAAAAAATATATATATTGTAATTTAACACCACAATGACTTTAAATGATCTTTTGGGGGTATAACTTTAGGCAGCGGCTATTTGCACTAAGTGTAAATAGCATATTTTTTTAGCGATAGATACTATTTACACCAAGTGAAAATAGCAGGATTTTCTGCTATTTATACTACTTATTGCAAATAGTGGCAATTATCTGCACCTCAGTATTGTAGTACATTATAAAACAGTACGCAATAATAATGTATTGAGTGTAAATTATAGTTTTAATTCAAATTATTAAATGGATGCCACCTTGTTGGGACAATAAAGCCCTCCTTACACCTACCCTAACCCTACCCGATACTTTTATTTTCAACTTTTTGATTATTTCCTTAATTTTTATTGAAAATAAATGCCTTTCTGATTCGATATGAGATTTGAAAAGGGAGAAAAAATTTAGGCAAAAGGCAGACTCGAACTCGCAGGTCGATCGTGTCAAAAAGCACACGCCTTACCATATACGCCACTGAAACTGATGTTGAACAGTCGTCTTTTTTCATTGTTGACTAGCCCAATCACACGTTAGTGGGCGGAGTTAGTGTAAATAGCCTTTGCCAACAAGGCGGGCTATTTGCACTTAGTGTAAATAGACACTCTGATAACTTTATAGGCCAAATTGATCAATTTGCGATTAATTTGATGAATTATCCAGCACATCATGTAATTAATTCGATTATTTTAATTGCTTAAAGGGATAGTTCACCCAAAAATGAAAATTCTCTCATTAATTACTCACCCTCAAGTCGTTCCAAACCCGTAAGACCTTCATTCATTTTCGGAACACAAATTAAGGTATTTTTGATGAATTACGAGAGCTCTCTGACCCTCCACAGACAGCAAGGGTCCAACACAATCAAAGCTCAGAAACGTAGCAAGGACATCGTTAAAATAATCCATGTCACATCAGTGGTTCAACAGTAATTTTACGAAGTTACGAGAATACTTTTTGTGCACAAAGAAAACAAAAATAATGACTTTATTCAACAATTCGTCTCCCCGTTTCACCCTTTTGGTGATCACATGCGTAAACAACATTTGCTGTTCTGTGTCAGCAACACCATGCGACAGTGCGTTGTAAACAACGTATCTGCGTACATATGTTGCATACGTTGTTTACGTATGTGATACTCTCCAAAATGGCACTAAAGGGTGACGCCAAGAAGACAAATTGTTGAATAAAGTCATTAGTTTTGTTTTCTTTGCGCAAAAAAGTATTCTTGTATAGCTTCGTAAAATTACAGTGGAACCATCGGATTATTTTAACCATGTCCTTGCTACGTTTCTGAGCCTTGCTGTATATGGAGGATCAGAGAGATCTTGTAATTCATCAAAAATATCTTAATTTGTGTTCCGAAGATGAACGATGGTCTTATGGGTTTGGAACGACATGAGGGTGAGTAATTAATGACAGAATTTTCATTTTTGGGTGAACTAGCCCTTTAAAAGCCCTGTAACGTTCATATGCAGTAGCAGAAATATTTCCCTATAAAAATATTTTTTAAATAATATTGATTTTGACTGTATGTCATTCATCATATGCTGTTGCTTTTTTAGTGTGATTTATTTCTTTTTTAGTTGTATAATTGCATAAATATCTCAAAGGCAGACTCAGCTGGATGCTGTTTATCACATATTGTAAATGTTCTGTGAAAATGTCAGATCACTCTGAGCACTGAGCACTTTTATATTCACAATAGCAGCTGAGTCATTAATGTGGTTTTGGTCTGTCGTTAACATTAAGCATCACATTGCGAGGGTCGTTTTTGCATCAGCTAGTTCTGATCAAAGGTGTCTAGGTGGAAAATCTTCTAAAACGTTGAACTGGAGGTTATTTGATGCAGAAATGAAATAATGTGTCCTTTTTAGTCCAGATGGATTTGATTATGGGCATCAAAATATTTCAGAACCAAGCCTTTTGAACCATGTTTTTGTTCGGTGCTAGCACAGGTCTTTATTTATAATAATCAAGATCCATTACCATCACATTGAATACTATGGAGATGGCAAATATTGTTTAGAGACAACAGCACAAACGTAATAACCATATTCAGAGAAGGTTTTTCTTTTTCTCTATTAAATGGACATACTGTATAGTTTTTGTCAGTTGTGCAACATAATGGCATGTTATCACTCATGAATATAAAAAGGCAATTTCTCCCAAATAAATAAACACTAGAAGACACATAGTATATAATAAAGCCATGTTCTTGTTTTCTATATGGCCAGAGTTCAACAAACCTGATCCTCAATGTCAAGGTTGCGGTATATATCAATCTTGTGCTTGTCCTTCACGTCAGAGGTGGTTTGCACTACACTACACTTGCCAAAGGGCTAAACGAAACGACCTTTTGCATGCTAAAGAGAAAAATGCAATGCACAGGCCCTTGTATTGGTGTGTTTATAGAAAACTCATTCTTATAGGCTGAATCCCTCATTAATTGCAAAGCGTGTAAGAGGAAAGTATCTCTATGATTAAGATTGAAGTTTATAACGGCTAGAAAATGTTTTATAGTTGAGTAAATTTTGTAAATAAATTGAGTATTATGCCAACGTTTTTTCAGTGCACTGTGATAAAAGTGATTTTTCGAGGTTGTAAATAAAATTATTAATGAAAGTAATAATATAAATTATTGGAGCACATTTTACAAGAAAACATTTCAGTTTCCTTACTTGATATATTTGTTACTTGCTGTTTGTTTGTATTATTTACTAGCAATTACATTTCTGAGTCAAAACTGTTTTTACAACACTTTTTCAGTGCAGTTTAAGTTTATGAACACAACAAATAAAACAAAAAATTACAGTAAGCCTCCGTGACTCAAACAGTAAAGCTCTTGCTGCAGGCAAGGTCATAGGTTTGATTCCCAGGTAAACCAAAAACATTGTACTTTGTTCCTTGAATGCAATGTAAGTGGCTTTGGATTAAAGCATATGCCAAATAACAGTGAAGAGTTTGTGATGCCGCCTGCCAAAATTGGCACTGATACATCAGTCCAGGCCATTTTCATGAAAGGAAGAGGAAAGTACACCCACAGCTGGCATGTTTGGGTGGCGATGTAGTTTTTCTCTCAGGGTGTGGATTAACTGTGGTTTGGCGGATAAGCCACGTCCTTGAGGAACAATGATTTACAAGATGGCCTGTTCATCCATGGCACTGTAGAAACAAGGCTGGAAGAAAATGCTTGCCAATGAGAAAGCCATTGCTCTTGTTCCTTATCTGACACATCGTCCATTATTAATGGAATACTGAATTAGGTTGGCTCAGGAGAGATAGTAATGAGTGAGAGATGGAGAGAAAACACGTCGATGAGACTGACGTCGTATACAGTGTAACTGGATCTCTAATTTCTTGTTTATCACCTGGAGAAAATGCAGTTTCCATTGTATTGTCTGAGATAAATCATACCAGTGTCCTCCTTAAAGACCATTCAAGCTCACTTCTGTTGGATGTTGGTTTAAGGATTAATATTTTAGGTTGCCATGTGCTCATATTTGCATTTTTAAGATCATCCTTGTTTTTTGCAGAACTGTGATTATGTTGTGTATTTAAATGAATTATGTATTTTTTTATCCTTGTGAAGATCCTTTGATCCTTGTGTGTTTCAAGCACAATATAAATCTAGATAACATAAATACATTTATATTATATATTATATTATATAAAATAAATTTAAATTTATATTATATTATATTATATTTTGATATATTATATAGTTTATATATATTATATAATATATTATTAATTTATAATGGATATATATATCCAGTTGCAATGCATTAAAAAACATTTGTACAGAGATAAATGCAATGATAAATGTTCTAATAAAACATTTCTGTGCTACATTGTTGCCACATGAGCTCAGCATGTTGCAGGTTCAATTCAGAAAGTGACATCACAAAATCAATCAAGCCACATTAAGCATTTTAGAATGTCCCAAAACCGTGCCTTGAACTAAGCACTGACTGTATTTCTTTATACTTGAGTCCAAGTTCAAAATAAGACTCTATGAACCTCTCCATTGTTAACATACAGAGCTGTATGAACCACTGCAAGCTGTAAAGTAAACAGTCCGAACTCAACTGGTTTTGCGAGAGAACGCAAATATCTAATATATAAATATTTTTTTTCTTTCATATGCGGTAGCCCACGCTAGTTTTTGTACTGCACGAATGTTACAACGAGCGGCTAAAAAGCTCTGCTTATTACCAAACTGACCAATCGGGGTGGATATTAAATTTGCATAACCAATCATTGCTTTGTAATCTGGAATCTGAAGGTGCAAAAAAATCGAAATATTGAGAAAATCGCCTTTAAAGTTGTCCAAATGAAGTTCTTAGCAATGCATATTACTAATCAAAAATTAAGTTTTGATATATTTACAGTAGGATATTTACTAAATATCTTCATGGAACATGATCTTCACTTGATGTCCTAATGATTTTTGGCATAAAAGTAAAATCTATAATTTTACGATTATGATTGTATAATCATACAATTGTAGCAATGGCTATTGCTACAAATATACCCCAGCTACTTAAGACTGATTTTGTGGTCCAGGGTCACATATGGGAGAATAATTATCAATACATATATGAACAAAACCTGCTCCAATAGTTTTAGGTTCGATTAATATTAATGTAACGTGTTAGCCTTTCTGAAATTACCTCACTGTTTGCCTTTGTTTGTCTGTTTATATCTTTATTTTTTATGTCTTAATGCTAACAATCATAATAGTGAAAATTTACACTATGTCCTGGTCACTATAAGCCATTTTTAGAATCCATCCATCAATTCCAAATCAAATTTGAAGATTATAGAATCAAACAGTACTGCATTTTAGATACATAATAGGGCTGTTGATAGTTCATTCATTTATTTCATTAGTAAAACAAAAGAGAGGCATTAGAACACAATAAAAAAGAAAGAAGTCACAAGAGTCATGCCACAGATCAGCAGGCTTTCGGCTTGACGCTCTGTATAAGTGTGATTCTTTAGTTAATCTAATTGTCTTATAATAGAAAAGAGAGTAAGTTAATTACTCTTGTTTTCTCTGGACCTCTCACCACTGGAGCGCAGAGAGAGAGAGAGAGCTAGAGCAGCCAGGGAAAAGATGGAGTATCAGAGATCTGCTGCCTTTTCCAGTTGGCGTAAGATGAAATGGCTAATGACAGGGAGCACTGGCAGCAGTTCCAGCAGATTTCGGGCAGTATATTTACATGACTTGATGCCAACTTACACTTGATTAAAGTAACATTGCATGGACTGGTGGTCATGTATTCCTGGCACCATCCAACCAGGAAAAAAAGTGTTGACTCTTGTTGTCTCTAGCTCAACTGGCACAATGCGAGCAATGCAAAGGTCATGCCTTTGGTTCGCAGATAACAGATAAAACGACTCGTTTGAAAGCATTATAAGTGGTTTTGGACAGAAATGTTAAATGCATAAAAGAAATGCAATGTATTGTCTGTTTAAAGACATTGTGTAGTGCTGCTAAAGTGGTAAATCTTGACAAAATCTCTGATTGGTCCCTATGTTGATCAACAGTAGGCAGATTACGCGTTTTCCATGCCAGGAGATGAGGAATATAAGGGAAACATGCCAGTGCCTGGATGCCAAGATGATGCTGCAGCCAACATGACACACTTGTGTCCAATGCTTTTCTACATTTAAACTAGATTATAAAAGCATCTTTATATGTTTGTGCTTGAGTTTCAGTGAAAATAATAAATTATCTCAAGGTACATGAGACACACTTGCATTTATGAAAGCATCCAAGACCCTTGATACAGATGGATGTGACATAGTATAATTTCAGTGAACACTCTAGAAAATGACCCTGTGGTCAGTGTAGATAGAGCATTTGTCTTTGAAGTCAACATTAAAAGGAGTTCAAGACCCATTTTACGTATGTGATTAGATGTATTTTTAGAAGATATGTAGGATGGTACTTTATTTTATCCATTATACATTGCTTTTAGAAAAAACAAGGTTAGTTTTGTTGACTTTAAAGGAATAATTTACCCAAAAATTTAAATTTGCTTACAGTGTAGCATTGCATCATTGTTCACCAATGGGTCCTCTGCAGTGAATGGGTGCCGTCATAATGTGAGTACAAACAGTTGATAAAAACATCACGGTAATTCACAAGCACTCCACATGACTCCAGTCCATCAATTAACATTTAGCAACTGCTTTTCACTCCACAAGATGTTAATTTATGGCCTGGAGTTGTGTGGATTATTGTGATGTTTTTATCAGCTGTTTGGACTCTCATTCCGACGGCACCCATTCACTGCAGAGGATCCATTGGTGAGGAAGTGAAGTAATGCTAAATTTCTTCAAATCTTTTCTCATGAATAAACAAACTCATCTACATTGTGGATGGCCTAAGAATACATTTTCAGCAATTCCTTTACATTTCCTGCATTATTTTAGCAGTAGCAATGAATTCATAATGTAATTCTCAGTACACATCTTCTATGTTCTCTTTCTATTTTGTGAGCTTTGAGTAACCTGAGTCCTTGAATTGATGAGTCAGTTCCTGAGAATGAGTCTAGATATATTGACTGCCATGCAATGCTTGCTCGATTATTGTCTTCAAATGGAAATAGAATGAAATGTAGAGATGTACATGCAATGCACGGCACTGTGTGAGTCACTTATAAATTCTGTTTGTTCATTCAACAATATATTATTGAACTTTTTGTGCATTGTACCACTGTACCAGATCTGTCTAGAATACTCGCTTTAGTGTGTCTTCTTTGGCATAGCCTAAAACAAAGCATTTTTCATTTCTTTTCCAGCCTTCAAGTAAGAGCTACACTTCCCATTTAGAGGCGAGTACCTCATCCCTCCAACAGCCATGGCAGATGAGTCCGACATGCGCAATGAGCTGACAGACATGCAAGCCAGAGCTGATCAGCTGGCCGATGAGGTAGGTACACCTTCAACATGCATGGGAGATACACATCTAAAAATAAACCCTAAACATGACAGCATCAGATTATAAATAGACCCATCCCAGCGTGAAGAAGAATGAGCACACCATGACTTCCAGACGGAGACAGAACCACTCTAAAGAGCATCTCTGAATTAATAAATCCGTTTTGTGCAAAATGAAGCAGCTCTATATTAAGACTTCTCATATATTTGTCATGGAGCAGTGGAGGCTGCTTGGTTAACACCAGGCAGAAGCAGTGGCGATGATCAGTGAGAGGTTCTCCACTTATTTTAGACAGAAACAGCCTCCTTCACAGCACCTGCCCAGTGGGGGTTCTGCACTGGCTTTGATAGACCTCTAATCACACAGGTCTCCTGCTGAACAATCAGAACTTTCACTCACAACTGCATGTGGGAGGAGTAACACAGGGGATTGACCGTGTCATCAGAACGCTAGTGCATTATTAACATGGCCACTGCACATATGTCCTTGATTGTTTTACTTAATTATATACTGACATAAAAGGAATAGTTCACCCAGAATTAAAAATTCTGTTATCATTTACTCAACCTCATGTCCTTCTAAGCCAGTAATCTAACAAAAGAAGAGATTTGCAAGAATGGTATCCTTACAGTTTAAATCAATGAAGCCCAAAACAACAATAAAACCCAGTTTCATTGTATCGATTTTTTTTCTCACAGAAGAAAGTCACGTGGGCTTGGAACAAACTTCAGGGTGACTGAATTTGTTTTTGGGTGTACTATCCTTTAAGAAAAACACATTTCATTTTTATTTTAATCAACGCTTAAATAATGCAATTTTTGTTTTAACACTTCTTATAGGTGAATTGTGCAATTAATGTGCCATTAGTGGCACTAAATGAAGAAAAACAAAAAACAGTTGTTTCCAAACAGGTGTCCAAAACACTGTCATCCACAATACCTCTGCATTAATCCATTAACTACAACAAAAATGATTACAAATCGTTTTTTGTAATTGAAATAAGGCTGGAAAAAAAATTATTTAATAAATCAATGATAAATGGAAAATTTGTGAAAAAGGTGAGAAATTTTGGCTTGGCAACTAAAAAAAGAGGTTTAAGTTGAAGTAATAAATGTAGTAAAAAATAAAGCAAAAAAAAAGTAGTAAAGGCAAAATTAGTAAAACTTCAACTAAAATTAAAATGAAAACTGAAAATATAAAAATAAAAGCTTATGTAAAATATTAATAAATACAATAATAGTATATAAACTATGCAAAAATACACTGTGCACTATGGAGGCCCGTTTCCGCCACTGAATAAAAAAAATTCAAAAAGGTTATTGCGACTTTAATCTCACCATTTTTTCTCGCAATTTTTACTTTACATCTTGCAATTCTAACTTTTTTCAGTTTGTATCTCACAATTCTGATATAAACTCGCAATTGTGTGAAATGAAGTCAGAATTGCGAGCTATAAACTCGCAATACTGACAACAATATTTCTTTTTTTTCAACTACCTTTTTCTTTTTTTATTCAGTGGCGGAAACAGGCTTTCATAGTCTGCAGAATGTCCTATATTGAAAAAATAGTTGCATGTAATTTTTTATGTATGGTGACATGCAACAACTGATATATTTGAAGTTACGTAAATGTGAAAATAGACTAAAACTGGAGCACTTCACATGCACAATATATGCAAAATGAAAACCGGACTTCTGAAATCGTCTGGTTAATTTGAAGCATTCACAAACAAGCCAGGATGCTTGCAAAAGTAAACAAATGTTTTCCAGAGGCTTTGTAAAATTAAATAGCATCAATAAACAAGCTGAGATAAAAATTTACTTGCCAGCTAGTTGACTGTTTGTCTTGAAAACTTGTCAATGACTAGTGCATTAAAGTGGCACATGAGACAGTATTAACACTGAAAAAAGACACCCTTCACCTTCAAAGCCTCACAATGACGAGGTGGTGTATGCTTCCATGTGATCTATGGTATGACTCTAGATGATAGCTCTCTAAAAAGAAAATCAAGATCTCAATAATGATCTTTAAACCCAGCCTGGTATTGAGCATTCTGTGGCGAGGCACAGTCATATTTCTTCAGCTCAGATATATACACTGGACTGGAATGGGAGAGCTTTAAATATTCATGAGTGGATAATGCTATCTTGAGCTTTCTTTGAAGGAACAGAAAGGAAAGGAAGGGGAACACAAATGGCTGTACATTCAGCTCAGTCTGAACTTGACAGCCATTAGTAACATGCTGTCGGAACTGACATTATGAACATTATGGCCTTGTACCAACTGTGGTGCTCGACACATAGTATTCAAAACACGAAGAACCAAACAACAAGCAGGAGCATATTAGCTGTTGTGTGCATTGTGGGTAATAATAAGTGTATTTTTCTTTCTACAGTCTTTGGAAAGTACTCGCCGCATGCTGCAGCTGGTCGAAGAGGTAAGATATTGACTTAACTCAGTAAATAGCAGAAAACAATCATGCTGTTCTGTCAATATATTCAGTTACATAGATGCAAATATAGACTGAAGTCACATATCTGGAAATGGCACACTGTGATCACTAGGAGAAATGCAGCTCGTCGGTTTGGCTGTATATGAAAAGCCGTTTTTACACAGAGTTTGGTGCGCTGCTTGTTTTCATGGCCACTGAAGGTCAGAAATGGAGACGGTGAAATAGCACCGAATTTCCGCTCTGTGATAAAAATCAATAATGATTTCAGAGTAACTCCATCTATGTGTTACTGATAGGGCAGCGGCGAGACACGGGAGAGAAAACGAGTCTTTCTAGTGTCTAATAGGGATCAAACACTCCTGACCCCACATGTGGAGATGAAAGATAGTGTTGAGAAAAAATGGTGGTTGCTTTGGCATTATAAAGATCAGAAAACTTTTCGTTTTAGTGTGATAGCAAGTATAAATCATATTGTTTATTTGGTTTTTTATTAAATGTTTTCTTCACCAAGGCTACATTTATCTCATCAGAAAAACTATAAAAACAGTACTATTGTAATACATTATTGTAATAATTTTAAAGAATTTTAAAATCTATTTTTACTCCAGTCTTCATTGTCACATGATCCTTCAAAATCCATTCTAATATGTTGATTTGGAGGTTAACGAAAGTTGTTATTTAAAAATAGTTGTTGTTTTTTTGCAACTATGTTTGTTTTTAAAATCAATTTAATGCATCCTTGCTGAATCAAATTATTAATTTCCTATAAAAAGAAATACAGAATCGTATTGTTAGTATAATATGAAAGTTCCACAAGGGTTATTGCAATCAAGATGCATAATATTTTTTATTTCTTTACATTAATGGTTCTTTAAAAACAGGCCCAGTACCAAGTTTTGTGAATTACATCTTGAAATTGGTTATCCAAAGTCATGAACAAATCATTCTCCTGCTTCATTTTTCCCATTGCTGGAAGAAAATTGCATACTTGGCCTGCTAATGAACTTCAAAAGTTAGCGGGGCTGAACAAATATAATGTTCCCATCTGGTTCTTGCATCTGATTAAACGCTTCCAGTTTCCATTATGCCATATGTCACTTTGATTAAATGAGTAAATGCACATACCTGTTATTATTAGTATAAAATGAGTTGACAGAGCGGATAAGATGAGGATATTTTAATATATTAAGTATTTATGTTTGTTTTTTATTAAATATAAAGAATCCTGTAGGTACTTGGTGCTGTGATAACAAACCTCAGCAGTGCTCAATCATCTAGTTAATGAGGTGGTGTGGGATTCGGAATAAGATAATCAGCTGTTTTATTTAGGTCAATAGAACCTGCATGCGCCTCCGAGAACGACTCACCATATTGCATACACACATGCTTTAATACCTTCAGAGTTCAATCCAGTGCTCTGTTTACAGTTCTGAGCTCATTTTAGCTCCATACTGTCTGCCGCCTCATTGCCTTCTTACAATTACCTGCCAAATGAATAAAGCGCTCTTGAAGAATTTCAATAGTTGTAATACTGCTATGCACTACAGTCTGTCCTCTGCTGAAAAGCTTTTATTCCCTGCTGTTCTTCTCTTATTTTATATCTGACCTAAATATGTGTGAATCTCTTTCTGTTCACCTGTAGGCTTCTCTCACTTGTTTATTTCCTCATTTCTCTTGCTTTGCCATTCTTGATGGATTAGAGTAAAGATGCTGGTATCAGAACTTTGGTTATGCTGGATGAACAGGGAGGTAAGTTACGACGGAAAACACATTATGGAATCATTTAATGAGGTTGTGCAGTAAGTCATTTTTATTTGCTTATTTGAACTTGACTGTCTATAGGCTACTTGTAATACTTTGCCAGATGAGCTGTTTTGCAGATTAATTTAGACAATTATAAACATCAGGCCGTCATGTCAAAAACGATGCTTTGAGAGTCATGTAAAGAGGTAAATTGAACGATCGATGTTGCTGGTAATGACAAACAGCTCTCCTCTTCACCAGATGAAATATATCTGTGTACAATCCCTGGGGCGAAAGACTTTCCAGTTAACACTCAATGCTATTTGAGGATAATTAGACAAACATACTCCCTTCCACGAACAGCATAAGCATTTTTATGAAAAGTAAAACTATAATTGATTTATCAATGATGTGACTCAGTTTAATAGAAACAGTAACGTCTCTATTGACAAATTAAGCCTTTATAATGCTTGAGGCTTTATTCGAGTTTTATGTGGATAATAGGAAGTGTTGAGTTCCTTTCCACATGAAAGAGAAATTTTAATTAGTCTGTCAAAACAACATACAGCCTTTCTTCTCGTTGTGTTAAATTATGGATGTTGTGTTCCTCAGACTGCCTCAGGACAATCCATTTCCTAGCTTAAATGATCCCACCACCTTTCTTGCCTCCAGTTTTAGAGCAGAACAACAGCACGTCTCATAAAGCTGTGCTCTGATTGCTGAATGTAATAGTCTGCTAGAGCTCAGAAGGCTTCCAGTTAGAAGTCCACTTCAGGAGACATATAAAGAATGTACCTTTTTTAACTAAAGAACTACATAAAGTCAGTTGTCTAACTCAAGGGCACTGCTATGGTAGCTCATTAATATTTTTTTTAGTATTTCGAACGTACAACCTCTGGCAGCCTACAGTGTTAACTGTCCCTGAAGGTATGGTACCCCATCTGTTTTATTTACAGATAGAATATGTTGAAACACCAACCAAGCACAAATTTAAATTTATTTCAATGTTTGAAATCAACTTCACTACCAGGAGTGGGGTTTGAACCCACGAGGACATACATCCATTGGATCTTAAGTCCAACGCCTTAACCACTCGGCCATCCTGGTGGCTGTTTTTTTGTGCTTTAGTTGTAGAAATTGCTTCTCCAATATGCTTTTTGTAATCTCTATGAGATAAAGCAGATTTTCTACATTTGTGCATAACGGAAATTACATTTGCTGCTATAAGTGGGGTTTGAACCCAAAAGGACATTTGCCCATTGAATCTAAAGTCCAGAACATTAACCACACAGCCATCCTGGTTGTTTTTGTCAGGTGGTAGTTGAAGTGACTGCTCCTCTAATATGGTTGCAAAGGTCTGTTTTCTGTCATTTCTAAGACAGTAGAAAAGATATTACCAGAAGTAGGGTTTAATCCCCCAGGACATTTGTCTATTGGATCTTAAGTCCAACACCCTAACCACTTAGCAATTCCGGTCACTTTGTGATGCAAAAACCCTTCTTTATTCCTTTTAGAGCATTGGTCAACTCAATTCCTGGAGGGCCACAGCTCTGCACAGTTCAGCTCCAACCCTAATCAAACACACCTGATCCAGCTAATCAAGGTCTTCAGGATTACTAGAAACTTCCAAGGTGGTGTGATTTGGAGCTGGTTGGAGCTAAACTCTGCAGAGCTGTGGCCCTCCAGGAACTGAGTTTGAGACCACTGTTTTAGAGATATTTCAAAACCAGTTTTGAGAGAGACATTTGTTGGAAACACAACCAGCTGCATTACTGGATGCTACTCAAGGAGTGGGGTTTAAACCCACAAGGGCATTTGTCCATTGGATCTTAAGCCCAACGCCTTAACCACTCGGCCATCCAGGTTGCTTTTATAGGGTGTAGCTTTAGAAATTACATCCCAATATTCCTCTGGTCATCTCTATAACATGAGGCAGATTTTCTGCAATTATTCATAACAGAATTGACATTTAGGGTAGAGTGGGGAAAAACGCCCCCCCTTAAGGATTGTGTTATTTTTTTTAGTGAAACAAAAGATAAATGTGTTCAGAAAAGTTATCATAGTTTTAGTGACAATGGCATAAATTATAAACCAAGTGTGAAAAATGTCCAGAGTTTTTATGTTATTAGATTTTTAACAGAAATTACATTTGTGCCAAGGGGGCATTTTAGGGGGCAAAACGCCCCCCCCCCCAGTCTGACAAAGCAATTTACTTTAAACATTTACAGCAAAATCAGATTACAGGCAGTTTTAGCTTAAAATTAAAAAAGAATATAATCAATAATTATGACTTACAAAATTATAATAGCACACATATTGACTTCATGGCAGACATATTGACCTACCTGCTCTCATCTTGAGTTTTTGAGTACCATTTGCAGACATTATAATTAATGCAGAAATAATTCTGCTACCAGGAGTGAGGTTTGAACCCACAAGGACATTTGTCCATTGGATCTTAAGTCCAACCATCCTGGTTAGTAGTAGTTGTTTGGAAAGCCACTAAAATAGCTCAGTGGATGCACCACAGTCTGCGTGCCATCACACTACTGGCTCAATCCTGGTGTTATTCTACTTAAGATACAAAAAAGTGAACATATGCTTCATATCACTGTCAACCAATGATGAGACGAGTCCCCCACCGCCTCTTTCTCGCCTCCTTCCCCCTCTTTCTTCAGTCACGCTGCTCTTGCTCATGGGATTAGAAGCGAAACCCAATTAGCCATTTGGCTTGTTGTTGGTATGTGGTGGAAACCTCACACTAGAGTCTAGACCCTGTCAGTTGTATTTAAACTAGCTAAGAAGAATACAAATCGTTCAGCTTTCAAGCTCAATTAAAGACAGATGAACAGACACTTAAAAGTAAATCTTATTATCATATTTGTTCGTTTTTATAAAATTGCAACATCTGTTGTGCTCCCCCAGGGATTTTACAGTTTTCTAAAGCCCTAAATGAATGTGTATCCCTTCAGTATGTTTTTCATTTCAGTTCATGAATGATCAACCATTACATTCTTCAGTTTACTTCCCCTTACCACACAATAACTAATATTTATTATTTATTATTATTTTTTTGCTTTTTGTTCTGTTTCTGATCATCTTCTTTCTTTCTCTGCGTTTGCTCTCGAAGTTCACACGTTCATAATCATCCTGACTGTTTCTTTTTTAATTTAGCTCAGACAGTGGTGGCTCAGTTACAGTGAGCAAGTGCCCAGTGATGCCAAGCATTCATGCCAACAACCACTGGATTCCCTAAAGGCTCAGAAGAGCATCCCTATTACAAAATATTAGCATATGCTTTTTGATTTTTAAAGGGATAGTTTACCCAAAAATGAAGTCACTCTTATGTTGTTCTGAACCTGAAACTTCTTCCATTAAATGATTATGATTCTTATATAGTGCTGATTTTCCCCATTCAATTTCATTATCACTCTTAAAAATGAAGGTTCCAAAGGGGGTTTTCACAGCAATGTAACAAAAGAACCATTTTTGGTTCTTTAAAAAATCTTTCACTTTGGAAAGAACCATTTTTTCTTCGTGTGAAGAACATTTGAAAAATCTAAAGGACCTTTTATGGAATGGTCCTTCATGAAAATATAGATGAAAAAAGTCTCCTTTTTGTGTTTTATGGAGGACAAAAAACGGGGTTTGGCACAATATGAGGGCATGTAAATGACAGCAGAATTTAAATTTTGGGTGAACCATTTCTTTAATTAATGCCGTAATTTATCCAAGGCAAATTGTCAAGTTGAGTACAAATTAAACAGGTAAATGCATGTGGGTTGAAAAGTCGCTTTTTTATTTGCGTATGTGCTACGCCTCATAGCCCATGTTCTCGCCACTACCTAACTTAACCATCCACCACATCATTCAAATGTCTCACGTTTTGAGTAGATGTGTTTCTGGACAACTTAGATGTCATTTGTCAACATCGTTTGTCTGCCAGGATGCAAAGTCTCATTTCATTACTGTCACCCCTTTGTCCTGACCAGAACAACTCGAGCGTGTTGAAGATGGCATGAACCATATCAACAAAGACATGATGGAAGCTGAGAAAAGTTTAAAAGATGTAGGCAAATGCTGTGGACTTGTATGTCCCTGCGACAAGTAGGTACTGGTGAAGCGTCCAAGGCTCTCACCTGTCTGCTGCTGTCTGACTGTCTCTTGTCACTGTGAATGTTTAAGCTTCTCTCTTTCTTTTTGTCCCTCTTTTCCTCCTTGCCTTGCCTTGCCTTCCCTTTCTCTTTCTCTCCTTGTTCCTTTTCCGCACTCTTTATTTCTTTTGGGGGTGTAATTGACTAATGTTTAAATCAGAGCAACTGGAGCGCATCGAAGAGGGAATGGATCAGATCAATAAGGACATGAAAGAAGCAGAAAAGAATTTGACGGATCTAGGAAATCTCTGTGGTCTTTGTCCATGTCCATGTAACAAGTAGGTGATGCCTGTCGCCTGCCTGCCTGCTTGCCTGCCTGAACCTGACAAATAGGAAAAAAACACACGTGGCCAGCTTGCACGCTCGCTCTTGCTCGCTCCGTAGCTGCCACTTCCCCCCACTGCGCTCTGCCTGGACTACTTCTCTGTGCATGGGGATGGTGGTAGAGCTAAGTCTGTCTGAGGCACCACTGGTTAACCCATAGTTGTAGCTGTAGGCCCTGCTCTCTGCCGGCTGAATGCGCAAATATGCTGGGCTTTATGCTTCACTGATCTGTTGGTCAAGGACTGTTGTTCGTAAATGTTAAGTGCCTGCTTAATATGCATGTGCTACTTTTTGAAATGCAAGAATTACACACTCCTTGAACGAACTTTGTGGACCACAGATTAGAATTCACGCTTTATTTATTTGATGCTGGCAGAGCTGGCTTCTTACAAAAGGGTTTCCTGAAAGGCAAAGCATGTCACTGCATATGGGTAACATGGTGGAAAATGTTATCTTGGCAATATAAACGGCCTGTGTAATTGATTATAGTACAGCTTATTACTAATAATGTGCTATTCATACCTTAAAGGTGCACTAAGTCATTTTTTGTTCTGTTTAGAACAGTTCTAGTCTGCAAAATTTGATTGATTAAGTGACGCTCCAAGAATGATCAGTCCAGTAGCACTGGGATATTTCTTTGTTTGTATCATCAATGTTCGTGTGTTACACAGACAATCCGATTTTTCAGTGACTCCATCAGCAGGTTGTCACTTAATCATTTTTTAAATGGATTTGTTAAAAAAAACTGATTAATTTAGGGACAATAAAATGACTCTCTTTGAGAGAGTCACTTCATTTTTAAAAACAATTCATTCAAAAGCATTGATTCATTCAGGAACAAAACAAGTGACTCTCTGTGAGTGAGTCACTGAATCATTTACTGAAATGGTTTGAGAGTCACCGAATTGTTGATTCATTAATACAAATGATTAATCCAGGAACCAAACTAGTGACTGCTTTTAAGTAAGTCCTTGAATCATTTTGTGATCTGAGTAACTAAGTAACTAATTAACTAAGCAACAATTCATTCAAAAACACTGATTTAATCAGAAAAGAAGCAACTGACTGTCAATATCAGAGAGCCATTGCTGATACAGGAAACAACAGTATAATCTTGCAGAACTGTATGGCTTCAAACATGGCTCATCCAATCAGAATAGAGTACAAACTTCTTGCTTTTTAAAATGGCATACAAAGATTATTAAATGTGTACATGGTTCTATACATTGTATAGGAAGATAAGTCAATGAAGTAATTCATAATGCTTTGTGTAGGAATGGACAGTCACTGTTTAACATATTTGCTTGTTTCTGTTTACATTGTAATAGTGATTTCGCTGATTGATAGATATTGTTGGAGGGTTGTGGGTAGGTTAATTCTTTACTGGGAGTTTTTAAATCAACATTAAAATGATTTGTTAATTAAAGTAAAAAATTACTTGGTGCACCTTTAAACCTTATAAATGCACAAGCACATTCAATCAAGTTTTCAGCAGTATCCAAGTGGTCACAGACATCGGTTCTTATTATTCTCTGTTTCATAAATTGCAAATATTATGTTAATAATATTCTGTGTGACCATCTCTTGCATGATGGCGCAGGCACTGCATAAATACTCATGTGAGCAACTGTCACTGGCTGAAAAGTGTTGAATGGTCATCAGCGGTAATGCAGGCCATCGCCAAACGCCAGTTGTTTGATGAAGTATTTATGAATGTTAACTAATGGGTAGTTTCTTATTCCTTTTATGTATTTGGGGTTGAAATAATCAGAGTGTAACAGAGCAAAACAGTAAATGTATTTTTATTTTTTATTTTTTTACTTTTAAAGTCAACAGGAAAGGCAAGTTTGTATAATGAATATTCAAAGGGAAAATGTCGAGTGGGAGCTTGATTTTATGCATCGGAAATTGATCGGATTGGGAAACTAGTCTTTTTTTGATAGTTGGCTTGATTAGAGGGCCGAAAAGAAAAGTCATTCAAGGGTGATGCAAGTTATTACATTTTGATGAAAGATAATGAATCATGCACAGTATGACAAGAATGTGTATTAAGAAGGTAAACAAGGTCAATTTTGATTTCATGTTGACTTTAAAGCTTGTGCAGATGAATGTAAAGGAGATTTTGGCTTACCTCAAAACTTTTATTCATGTTTCTTTTTAAAGACACGCACCTGTGTCTGTGTCAGTAAGGATTAAGGTCATGGCTGAGTCTCACTGCCTCTGGTCAGAGCTTTTCATATCAGCTCCTGTAGTCACAATGGCAGTGGCATAAGGCGATGCGTACCATTAAATCTCCATATACTGTAGAAACAACCCTATCTTACATAAAAGGTTGAAATTAAAGGTAATAGCTTATAGGAAAACACCTGCATTGCTTAGAGAGTTGCTGTGAGCTTTGTTCAGACAAGCAAATCCCATTTTTAGGTATGTATGTATCTGGACCTCAAACCTGTTAAAAACAAGTTCTTGACAAGCCCAATTCAATTCAATTTAGTGTTTAAAATCAAATTCAACTCAAATTTCAAAATCTGTTTGTCTGTTTTTTCCATATTTGGCACATGAGTACCACAGGAGCTGAGGCAGAACTTTCCATAAAAATATCGGGTTGTTGATGTGGGTAAACTAGAAATGTTTCGGGCCCTGTGAGGGGGAATTATAAGGTCCATTATGGTACAGCCTTCTCAAAGAACCTGTGGGTGGGTGGGCTCATCATTAAAAAATACATATATGCTGGACCTCTTGAATTTTAGCAACATTTCTCTTGGAAGAAATTCTCTTGGGATCATGTGACACTTAAAGGGATAGTTCACACCAACATAATTTACTCACCCTGTGCGCGTTTTCATCTGTGGAGCACAAAATAAACTGTTTCTGTCTAGTGTAAATCAATGGCAGTATTATTTATATACTGTTATAATATTTATGAATATATATTTAATTAGCTTTTATTTTCATGTTTTCATTTATATTTTTTAAGATTTAGTAATCTTTACATTTATTAAGCTTTTATTTATTTTTATTTCAGTTTCAATTGATGTTATTTCAATTAGCTGCCAGGGCAATATATTAGATTTTTTTTTAGTCTTTCATAGTATTTATTTTTAGTTAAAAAAAACATAAATAGTATAGTGAACAATAACAGCACTATGTGCTTTAGTTATATGGACAAAAAAATACTGACTCATTTTTCTGAGTATTTTCTTATGTGTTCCACTGAAGAAAGAAGTTTGAAGTGACATGAGGATGAGTAAATGGTGGCAGAATTTTATTTTTATCTCTTTAAGTTACTATGGTCACTGTTATGTACTGGATATTGACTGTCTGAAGAAGCAGGTCTGATTTCATCACTTACAGAATCAGACTGGATTTGAAAAATGGGTGCAGTGTGAACAAAGCCTTAGACCTTTACTGTATGCATACTGTTACTAAACAGTCTAATTCCCTTCCCTGCCTGAATGCAATGCATTTTACTTCTTATGATAAATGCTTTTGGTTTATTGATTTCATTAAAAAGCTAACATGCTGTATCTTGTTTAATGAACAGACTTGATATGATTAGAATAGGTCTCATCTGTACTCTCACTGAGAACATGTTATTTCTGAATGCTTCTCTTTGTCTCTTCACCTTGATAATTGTTGTGAACCTCCTCTAATTAACTGTCACGTCTCCATCAGTGTCTATGTAATTGTCTGTCACACCCCACTGTACGTGATGTGTGTACGTTAGTTCCAGGAAAGTGTTGTTCATTTATTCATGAGCACCTTTAGTGCATGTAATTCCATAACATGCAGATAATCCTGACCACCATTTCCTGTTTTAAGTGTTCTCTATCTGCATGTAATTCCTCTCAGTGCATGTCTAGTGCTTTATAGTGTTATTGAACACCGTTCGGTTTCTCACCCTGTGTCTCTCACATCCTGTGGTTGTTCAGGCTGAAAGGTGGTGGCCAGTCCTGGGGTAATAACCAGGATGGGGTGGTGTCCAGCCAGCCGGCCCGTGTAGTCGATGAACGAGAGCAGATGGCCATCAGCGGAGGATTTATCCGCAGGTCAGTTATTTAGGAGAGATTACTGCAAATACAGTAGAATTCAGTGGATTTTGGTGAGTAGACTTTTGAGAGAGTCCTAATCTTATATTTTGACAAATTACGAAATTTGTCATTTTATTCTATAAGCATGTTGTTAGCATCATTTGATTCCCAGGGAATGCATAAACTGTAAAAATATATACCAAAAAATGTATGTGTAACTTGCTAAAAGTGCATGCCTAGGCCTATCTATCTTTCTATCCATCTATCCATCTATCTATATATATATATATATATATATATATATATATATATAGAATATATATATAGAGAGAGAGAGAGAGAGAGAGAGAGACAATTGTCACACCAATTTTTAGTACGGAAATGCAACGATGCAACAAAAAAGCAATATTATTATTATTAATAATAATAATAATAATAATGTTGATAAAATCTTGTTCATTAATGTAATGCAAAAATAATTATAGGCTATATTTTTAAATAGTAAAATATAATTTAAAAAATTACTGTATTGAACTAATATAATGTGGTATGTAAAGTTTAGTGTGCAGTACACTGTAAAAATGATTTTTCGAAGTTGTAAATAAAACAAAGAATATTGGAGAATATATTTTTTTTTACAAGAAAATACTTTTTCAGAACTTTTTTAACTTCGAATTTTCTGATTTAAATCAATGCAGACTTGATTTCAACAGTTTCCGAGAATTTACTAATTTATTTTAGTGTATTGTTAGGTACAATACAAGGGAAAAAATGCAACTGAGAGATTTTGAGAAGATGAAAGCAGCAGGAATATTCCAAAATATTTGGAATAAAAATCAAATCATAATATAAAGTCATGATAGCCGTTTCTCAATATGCGTTCTTGTCTGTACTTGTGGACTTATGAAACATCATCAGTAGTCGCCCAAGTACAAAGTTCACATCTAGCGAAGTACAGTTCAAATTCCCAGATGTGTCCTTGCTCCGCCCCTTTTATCAAGGATGCATCAAGAGGTGACTTGTGCGAACTTGAGGCAGCGAGGTATCCCAGAATGCATTTCGCACCAATCAGCAAGCGTTAATGGCGGAGAGGAAACCCCGCAATATTTTCATAATATTACTGTTATTGTGTCATGAAATGTCGTTCTAAGAGTATTTCAGGCGAGAGAGTTGTTTAAAACTCAAATCTGCGGTTTATTTATAAAAATAGCGCCTATTTGAAAATTTGCTTCACCGATTTCGGAGACGTGAGCTCCACGCGATCAGCGGGCACTCAGTGCTCATGTATCCGCCGAGAGCTGCCTCACCACGGCTAGTCCTTCTGATATTTGCAGCTGGCTCTGATGTCTCTGTAGTGGTTAAACATGAGTTAAAATTCGTTTAGGGTAAATCTAACAGGCGAGCTTTGGTCTCATGACTCTATTATTTCTTCCAAGTCATATCGTTTTTGCTGAGCACAAAGTTATGTTTCATAAATTATTTATTTATTAATCGTAATGCAGCGCTGACTTTGTTAATGTTGCATACATTTAAATGAATTGTTTGCTTTTGTCTTTATTTCCTATTACATAAGTCTGTTGAAAGCACCCTTATTATACTTTATACTTTTATAATGGCTGTTATTGTTCATTAAAACTGACATTTAACAAAAAAGGCAGTTGTGCTTGTCATAGCCTATTTTATTTTATTATGCAACAGTGAAGATAATCAGAGTACATGTGCACATATTATCTGAACCACATATTAATGTTTTATATTTTTAAAATGAAAACAAAAAGAGGGTTGTGTTTTATATTTTGAAGAAAACGATAAGGCATTGGTGTTTGAAATCATTTTGTTTTATTGGAATGCGTGTACGCGTTGCATGAACCACATTTTTGGAGATGGTCCTCACTGCAGAACACAAGATCCAGGGGATCCAGAATCCACCTTACATATACCTGAACCTATCCGTCTCCACCCCCTGATCCCTAAACCTACCAATCTACCAAGTCTGAACTACCGAGGATGCAAGTCCGAACTTTGCGTACTTGGTATTGAGAAACGGCCTTGGTGTTTACTATTGCTATTTGTTGCTATGGTTACAGGCATCACCTGCCAATTAGAGCAGTGTATTGACTTCAGTTACCTGTTGATACAGACATTTTTCGATCGTTAGCTCTTGTCTGCTGTTGTGTGGACAGATCAATTTGAGCGACATGTTAGTAAATACACTTGTCACTGTGTGAGCGAAAGCTAATTGTGCTGTGGTTGTGTTCATCTATCTAGTGTATCAGCAGTAAATACACTGCGCTTCATTTGTCAGTGAGTCACAAGGATCTCTATAATTGTCTGCAGAAGACGAATGTCCGCTTTGTGCCAGACTGTAGCTTCAGGCATGTCAGGAAACCACTGAGCTGTTGTTGGTCCACTGTCTCAAAATATCCCCTGTCAGTCCACAAACAAAATGAAATGTTTAGCTAGAGTCCATATACAACTTAATTGTTTTAGACAGTTGTTCTAGTCATGCTCGTGTAGACAGAATCCATGGGTTAGGTAATGTGACGCCTACTGTATCATCATGTGCTTAATGTCCTTTTTATTGTCCTGTACAACCTGTCAGATTATGAAAGCCTGTTTCCGCAACAGATTAAAAAAATTTAAAAGATAATTGTGACATTTTTATCTCACTATTCGGACCTTATATCTTGCAATTTTGATATAAACTCGCAAATCAGTGAAGAAAAGTCTGAATTGTGAGACATACACTTCGCAAATGCAAGAAAAAAAGTCAGAATTGTGAGATAAGAAGTCACAATTTTTTATTTCATGGCAGAAAAAACAACAACAATTGCAATATGTAAGCTCAGAATTGTGAGATGTAAACTCGGAATTGCACCTGAATTCAGAATTCTGCGTTTATAACTCGCAATTCTGATTTTTTTCAGAATTCTAAGTTTACATCTCGTTTCTCGCTGTTTTGAGGAGTTTATAAATCGCAATTTGGACTTTTTTTCTCAGTTCTTCTTTTTCTCAGCTTAATTAACACAATTCTAATGCAATTCTAATGCAGTTAACATCTAACAATTCAGTTTCTTTTTCTCAGTTCTGAGAAAAAAAGTCAGAATTACAAGATATAAGGTCTGAATTATGATATAAAAATTCACAATTGTTTTATTCTGTGGCAGACACAGGCTTCCATAGACAGATGTTTTACTTTATAAAGACATGTTCCTGATTCATCGGTGCATGTTAAAAATGGGTTGCGAATGCATTTCCATGTTGACTTTAATGTAAAAATCATCCTGAGGATATCTCAATCAGTGCTCTCAATAAACCCAGCCTGTTTTTTTGTATGTCTTCAGGGTAACAGATGATGCACGAGAGAACGAAATGGATGAGAATTTGGAGCAGGTGGGAGGTATCATCGGTAACCTCCGCCACATGGCTCTCGACATGGGCAACGAGATCGACACCCAGAACCGTCAAATCGACAGGATTATGGATATGGTAAGATCATGATATTGTAATACTGGAGAAATTATTACTCAACACAAGAGCCTCAAAAGTGACCGCAAACTCTCTCATGAGATAAGAGCTTCTAATTATACCACAAGGTGCTTGTTTGCGCTACAATTAGTAAATTAGTAAATTAGTATTTTGAACCAATACTTCTGCAAATGCAAGGCTTCTTTAAAGATATGAACTCAATATGCAATGTTTTATAAATAATGACTGTTTTGAGTTTTGTGTCTACAGTTTTGAAAAATGACTTGAAGGTTCTGTTATTAGTGCAAAAATGACTGTAAAAAAATGTAATATATTAAAGTAGTCTAACTTTTAAAATAGCTATAATAATCAAGATTGTTTTTTCAGTAACTATAAATCACAAATCACAAAATGAATTGTTATTCTAAATCAGGGGGCTCAACAAACCTCCAAGAGGCTATTTAAATAAATATATAATTATGAATCAACAATATAATGTAAAATATTAATATAAATTATTTTTTATTATTTATTTATTTACTTTATGAAAGTTCTGGAATCACAAAATTAATAATATTTAATTATGAATAAACAGTAACAAAATTAAGCATAACCAGTTTTCAGTACTATAAAAGCATAGATAATGTTTTTCATATATAATAAAAATAATACTTTTAAAGTAAAAATTTGTAAAATAATAAATTAGGTAACAATTGTTGCACTTTCTTGTATATTAAAACCATTAAGACTTTTTTTGCATTGTGACATTATTTTCATGACAGTTAAGCACAATGTAATGCAAAAATATATATATATATTGTTTACGTAATAAATATTTCTTGTCATTTTTAAACAAAAAATGATTTTAAAAATTAGTGTATTATCACTCCCAGTTTCTTTTTGAAAACAAGCAATACTGAAAACCACCTATTGTATCTGTATCTATTATTTTTGTCTTCCAGGCCGATTCCAACAAAACCAGGATCGACGAAGCCAACCAGCGAGCCACAAAGATGTTGGGCAGTGGCTAAACCCTGCGAGAAGTGCTTAGGCTCCCTTTCCCCTCCCCGCTGTACCTGCAACAGTGCACATGTGCTTTTCACCCGGCCGGTTTGCACACATGCACTTATCAGCCCCTCTACGCTCTATCTAGGAAATGTCGTCGTGTGTCTGTCTTAACTGATAGTCTAGTAAATGGTCACATTTACTCTGTATCTTTCTTTCCAAAGGTTATATGTACATAGTGCATATTTGATGGCTAGAGCTCACATGAAGTTTCTTCTTCTTCTTCTTTTTGTTGGTTTCTTTATGTTTTTTAAAGTGTATAATTATTAAATATATATACACACATTTTTTGGATGAAATTTCTTAAAGGTTTTCAGTCATCTGTGTGTCCATGCTCTGTGTTTTACTCGATATAAGCCATGCTTCATATCATAACATAGATCACATGATGCATTGCTTATCTTAGCCTGCCATGTTGTAATCGCCTTTAGACAGTGTTCTGTAATGATTATTCCACCTAAAGTGGTCATATATGTATACAGCGTGTCACTTTCACTTATTATTACCCCATGTGTAGACATTACCGTACAGCATGGGCATGTCAGTACATGCATTCGGTTTGAAGCAACATCACAATAGTGCCACTCTTTCCATTCCTGTACATCTGCAAAATGTGTCAGTTGATGTCAAATCTGAACTAAATGCCAATAAAAACTAAACAAACCTGAATCTATTGTTTTCTGCATCGGTTCTTTGTGTGCTGCTTCATATCTGATTTAATATGTTCCAAACACAGAAACAATAGCAAGCGTTTGCTGTTGATACACAAGAGAGTTAGAGTGGCTGTGTGCGCTGTACTAACCCAGATCCTCTTTGAACCAGGGGCTTTACATGGATTATGCCTGGCAACGTCACTAAGTACTTCCAAATGCTGAAATACACAAGTACACACACACTGGTTCAACACACACAACATGGCTAAACACGAGCAAGTGTAAACCTAGGTGTTAGGGGACAGCTGGCCAAACGTGATTATTGAAGTCAGCTGCCAGTAATGTACAGCAACATTATTAACAGGCTGGAAAAATGTAAATTATTTGAGAAGATTACACGCCATAATGAACAGATCATAATCCTGATGGAGTAAATAGTTATAATAAAAAAATAAAAAAAAAGTTTTATTACAAATTAATTAATTATGTTTAAAATTATATTTATTTAACAGCTCAATTATGTGCACATGGGGTGAATTTTGAACAGATGTTGTTTGTGTGGTGCACTAATTTCTAACATAAAACTATAAAATACTAAGAATATTTTTTTATGCATGTTGTCTCTAATCAAAACCTGAAATGGTGTCAAAAGTTTTTTGTTTGTTTGTTTTTTTAACTGAATTGTAATTGAAAATCATTGTTTACAATTTAATTCTGTTTTGGTCAGTTTGTCTAAAAGCAAAAAACACTTCCCACATAAATAGTTTAAATAGTATTTTCTGGCTAGCTTTACTGTCTGAATGAATTATTATTATTCATCTGGTGTTTTTTCTTGTTTGTACATAGCAGAAAATATGCATATTTTAAAAATCATCAAAGTTAACATTAAGGTCTTTTGAAGTTTTTATTTATAGTAAGTAAACTAAATTAGACATTGAATCACAAAATGTTTTTACTTTTATCCTAAGTGAAAAACAAGTTCATTTTACAGCTAATTTAGATTTTTTTTTTTATGGTGAAATTAAGTTGTTAAAAGTCAAGTTATATAAATATATATTATATTGACCTACATTTGGTAACATTGTGGCCTGTGATTAAAGAAAATATAATGATTGGTTGTTATATTAAATCACTTTTCTTTTCTTTTTTCTTTTTTTTACAATGAATGAATGTTTTTGACCTTGGGAAAATAAATACTGTTGAATTATAGACAAAAAATGTAAGGTTTAAACCAAACCATAAATATAATTAGAAATGTACTAGAGCCCTGCACTGGCCTCAAATTTAGGCCCTAGCCCGGCCCTGGCCCGAGACGCCCTAGCCCAGTCCGACAGATTATCAGAATTACCGACCCGAGTCCGACCCGAGCCCGTCTTTTTTTTTTTCTTCTCCCAAAACTGCTTATACTACTGTTTCGGTTATTAAAATAGTTCAGTTTTGTGTGTAATGGCAAAATTATTATATTTAATTTTTTTTTATTAAGTTAATTTAGAAAAACGTTTGGAGCATTTTTGTTCGTTAAATAGCCTATAAGTTCTTGGGGTTTTTTAAGTAACGACCAAGCGGCCAACTGCATGAGCTGATCATAGCCTATGTTTGATCAATTTAGCCTTCTCATATCATCATGACTTGCCTAAAATAAAATCTATAGATATACTAAAACAGTTCAAGTATATAACAATGTTTAAACGTTAAACCTGCGCTATAATAATAATGTGCGCAGCGCGCTCTGCAGGACATGGAGGCACCAGCACAAACACTTGCATTGTTTTCAGTGGAAACAACTGAAATGGTGTGTATAGCACCAAATCTTGGTGCTTCAGTGGTTCTTCAGCAGTTCTCCACCGCTTCTTTGGCATGACTGAGGGGCTATATAGCACCGCTACCATATACAAAACCTGTTAAGCTCCTGTATGGTTCTTCAGCGCTTCTTCTGTGGTTCTTTGGGGTGATTGAGGTGCTATATAGCACCACTGCCGTACAAAGAACCGGTTAATCTCCATTAAAGGTTCTTTACGAGCCAAAGAACCAGTGTTGGTGCTGTTTAGCACCATTTTTGTTGAAGAAATACAATGCAATATGGCACCTCTTATGGTTCTATATAGCACCATTTGACAAAGGTGTATAGCACCTTTAAAGACATGGTGCTATATAGCACCAAAAGTGGTTCCGCTATGATTACAAGCCAAGAACCACTACTTCCAGGGGTTCATATTTATTCACTTTGACAATCCAGTGATGGGGAAGAGCGAGGATGATGTGTGGGGGAAGGGAAATGGGAATAACATAACCTCCGAGCTGGCCACCAAGAAAAGAGAAAAAAAAGAGGAGAGGAAAAGAGAAAGAGAGTCTCCCTTTGCCCTTTACCCTTATAGTGAAAGGTGGAAAAATAAAATGAGGCTACAATCAGAGATGTGAAAACAGGATGACTGGGACAATGATGTTCAGCTCAAGAGGGTTTATTTCCAAAGAGCAAATATGTGGTTCCTGGCGATGTGTAAAATATATTAAAAAAAATAAATAAAAATAAACTACAGCTTAGCTCCTCCCACCACGAAAAAGGTAAATAAATGCAGGATAAAACATGCATTGAAGAACATAATTTTTTTTGCTAGTATAGTGAATTATTTTAATGTTTATTATTGTAATATTAATCATTAAACATCATAATTTCCAACGATTTACATCACACAGTGTTAATTTAAAAATAGCTTATTTTTACCGGTTTTAATACACTAAATTTCACCATATGTATTTATAGTAAAACTGTGGTTATACAAATAGTAATCAATACGTCATAAACAGTTACTACACTTTTACTATAATAAAACCATGTTTGTAAATGAGACATGTTAGTGTAGACTGACAGCTAGTGGTCAAAGAAGAGCAGTCAGCTACTAACTAAGCAGCTTCTAAAATCATAATTAATGTTTAATTTGCAAGCCCAGTATATTAATGATTACCACAAAAAGAGCCTATTTTTTAAATCACTAGGTAAAGATAAATTATGACGTAACTAGGCTATTTGAATTGCATATTTACTATGTTTTATGTGTCCTGTTGAAGCGCACACAGTTGTATTATTGTTAGAAGTGGTAGTATTTATTTTTATAAAGATATACTCGGCCAGTTATTTAATTTATGATTTATGAGTGGAATAATTAATAGCCTATCGCTTTAGGATTTAATATTAGTAGGCTAAAACAAAGAGAAAAATCCCATTAAAATGGTGTGGTCTCGTGATTATGAAAGACGTTCTCACATCTTTTAATAAGCGACTGCATATAATAATTTTGCAGACAGGATATGAAAACCCCTGGTGAAGGGCAGCTGCTTGAAATCTCGCGAGACTCTTGGTGGCGCGGGATTTGGCTGGAGCAGATGAATGCGCAGTAGTTGTTCTGCAGCGCTATGGAAATGGCGCCTGCGTTCAAGCAGCAGTAGTCGGCGGTTATAACGATTTACATAGGACTCACGGGAAATCAAGTTTTCTCTTTGCGACTGCTAGACTACGAGAGTTTATCCATGCGAATGATTATGACCGGAAAAGAGTTGCCACCAAAGTCGTGTTTAAAGTATAACCAGTTTTCTTGAGGGCCGTCATCATCAGCGCGCAGGTAACGTTACAACGCTGTTATCTGTGGTAATTTTTAGCTATATGTGTCACATTAGGATATTCTAAAGCAGAGCACGTGTTTTTGCAGCTCAAGACCATTTAGCACTCATTTAGGTGTATTGTTTAGTATTAAAGACTATTGTGAGTTAGTCTCGTGCTGTGACCGTTAGCTGCCGTTAGCTTCTGCGGCTAATCTGACTCAAGCCACAACACGGCTCTGTACGAGACCTTTTACCCGCTCTATGTTTTATTACACATCGCAGTAAGCTTTTTAAACTTTTTGTTGGCCTGTCGTCGATTTATTTTGAGTCTTGTTTGATTTTATATGCTCTGTTGGTAACCGTAACAGTTCACGCTAGCGGTGCTACTGTCGTGTTGCGGTTGAAAACAGTTCCCAGGAAAGGTTGTTATAATAATACAGACCATACAGTAGTGTTTTATGTAAACTATGCAAGAGAATGGACGCTTTTGTTTTGCTTGGTATAAAGCGGTATTTGTCAGTGGTAATTTGAATGGACTTTATGGCTTGTCTGCGAAGATTTTAAGTGAATGACTCTGCATAACGTCAGATTTATCATATATAAAGTGATTTTTAGAAACAAATATGACCGCAGACGCATATTGTACTGTTTTTGTGTACTTTGCCTAGTAAATATGAATAAAACTGAGCTGTGAGCTCTGATTTCAGATCAGGTTTGTCCATGTGAGTCTCACGCATGGCACATGGATGAGTCTTATAGGCTGTTTGCACGATTATAGATGACCATGCTGTTCCAGGGGGCACCATTGCATGAATCGAGGATTTTGTAGTTTTACAGATCCAGACTGTCAGCCGATCCAGGGACTCCAGCAACTTAATAATTACTTTCATCAATACATTATAGCTTTTTATAATATCTAACCGTCAGCGAATTATGTTTAGATGGTTTGACATGTCATGCATGTTGTCGTTTCACCAGAGTGAAATAGTTGTCCAGTCCTTGTGGGAAATCTTTCTCTAGTCTAGATGTAATTCAGACAGTCACATCATGTGTTTTGCAAGATAGTGTGATCATGCCTGTACCATATACCCTTAAAGCTGGTTAACATGAAAGATATGCAAGACTATACAAGGATAATCATTTACATTATTTAAATACATTAATCAAAACTAAATTATTTTTGTGAATTTTAAGTGTTCTGAGATGCTTTTTTACTTTTTTTGTTTTTAATGAATATGCATTTTGTAGAAATTCATTAACGCCAGTTCAGTTTGAGTATTATCGATTTTATTTTGATTGCATAAAATATGAAAACGAGCTATAAGAAACATAAAAAAATAAGAAGCATTGCTTATTTAAAAAAAGACATTTAAAATGGCCAAATATTAACTTAAACTGCAAAAGGATTTACAAGTTTAATTTTGAATTTTTTTTAATAATTCACTGCACAAAATAACTTGTGTTTGGTACAAACCATGTTTATCTTTAAGCATCTGTCCTGTGTTTAATGTAGTGTATGTATTTTCTTTTGTAATTGTGGTGAGTGATTTTAGAATGAAGTCATGAGACCTGTCCATGTTTGTGTATTGGATTTTTACTAAATGTTATTTTAGTATTATTTATATACTGTAATGGTACTTGTATATTGAATTGTCATTTATTTTATTTACTTTTTAGCATGTAAATGTGCTTGTCTATGTGTTTGTCATTTTTATTTATTTTAAAAAAAATTCTATATAGCTTTTTATTTGTTTTGATTTTCTTATATCCTTAGTTATTTTTCTTTATGGATGTATATTTCAGCTTTATTTCAATTACAGAAAACAGTTTTTAATAGGTTTAATCAACAACAGTAGCATTATCAACCAAATCTCAGATGAATATGCATCAAAATATTGGGAGTAAGGCATGCATGATTGGGTGTGCAGCCTTTTAATGTATCATAATTATGCACAATTAAATGAACAGTTGCGTTTTTTCACATTTTAGTAGTTTTGTTTTTCCGTGGCTGACTGTCCGTAAGCTCATCTGAACAGACCCACCAGTTGATAATGACTGTTTTATTGTATGTTTAGAGGAAACACAAGTGTGGTGGATACGTAGTTTTTGCACTAGTTCGAAATGCATTCTGGTTGTGTTCAGTTTTTTTTTAATTATATTGTTTTTTTGATGTTTCAGGGCAGGCAGATTGATTTTTAGCATGTGTTTTCTCTTCAGTAAGCATGCGTGACCTGGCAGCCCAAGTCACCAGCAGCTTGCTGCGCTTCCCAGAGGTGACGATAGATGCTCTAGGGGAGGATGAAGTTACGCTGGACTCTGTGCTGCATGGGAGATTTACTGTTGGTGAGTCTTGTTTGTCCACTGATGGCATGTCCTGATCAACACTTGACTACATGTATTAACTTGAGCTGCATATTAGATGTTTCATGTATTTCCTAGGTTACTATTAGATCTTCAGTTCTCCTCTTGTGTTTCACTGACATCTCTTATTTATTGGGTGCAGGGAAAAGTGGACTGGCCTGCCTTGCCTGCGGGCCTCAATTGGAAGTGGTCCATGCTGTTACTGGAGAGCGTTTCTCTGCCTACCGCTTCAATGGGGTGTCCGAGCACCCGCCCACAGTGCTGGCTGTGCGGGACTTCTGTTGGCTGAAGCGAACAGGGCTGCTCATCGGTCTGGAGGAAGCCGAGGGCAGCATGTTGTGTCTGTATGATCTTGGTATCTCCCGTGTGGTCAAGGCTGTGGTCATTCCAGGCAGAGTGAGTGCAGTGTTTTTTTTTTAGTACAATTAACATAAAATTATAGTGTGTATTGATATTTCAAATATATATTGTAATATTTTTCAGTATGTTTTCAGTTTATAGGTGTTTTTGTTCTTGTTTATTTTAATTATTTCTTTTTAGTTTTAGTTATTTTAGTAGTTTGTTAAAATAAATTAAAATGAGAAATGTTTCTGAAATTAAGTTTGTGTTTTCATATTTCAGTTAACACTTCAATTTTATTTCAAATAAGGATTTTTTAAAATGGATTTAGCTAACTACAATACACCTGAGTGTAAACAGGTTTATTATGTAATTTGATTATATAATTGTTTTCACAAAATGCACCCTGCTTGTAATCTTGTAACTATTCCACATCTGTTGTTTTATAATGACACTCCTATGAATGATCATGTGATTGAAAAGAACATCTGCCTTTTCCGCAGATCACAGCCATTGAGCCCCTTGTTAGTTACGGAGGGGCCAGCGCTAACACGCAGCATCTGCACCAGAGTCTGCGCTGGTTCTTCGGTGTGGCTGCTGTGGTCACAGACGTCGGTCATGTACTTCTGGTTGATCTCTGTCTAGATGACCTGTCCTGTAGTCAGAGCGAACTGGAGGCTTCAGGTGGGACTGTAGTTTTTTTTGGCAGAAGCTTTCATGTGAACAGTAAAAAAACCTTTCCATAGTCTTAAACCATTTTAATTTGTTTTGGCCACAGATCTAGAGGTGGTCAATAAGTCTCCGTCTGAGATCCCACGGTTACGGGAGGGTGTGACGCAGCAGGGCAGACACCTGTGTCTTCAGATCAGCAGCCCCACAGGTACTGGAGCGACAGCCCTGCAGTACATCCAGCGCACCAACCAGCTCGCCGTGGGATTTTCAGATGGCAACCTGCAGCTCTGGAACATGAAGACCCTCAAAAAAGAGTGAGTGAAAGACTTAAAACAAGCTGACACTTTTGCCCATTTTAATGTAATTGTATGTTAAATTTGACATTAATTGAAAACTCACCCTGTCTATTTTCTAAATGCACGTTGTTGATTATATTGTGAACAATTCGTTTGCGACTATAATGTATTGATTCACCAATGAATTTGTTTCTGAACACGTCCTCTTGCTCTTCAGATATCACTCACAGCTAGAGGGTGGCAGAGTGCCTGTCTATGCGTTTACCTTCCAGGAGCCAGAGAATGACCCACGGAACTGCTGCTATCTGTGGGCAGTGCAGTCTGCACAGGATCAGTAAGTTTGCCATTTCATGTGCTGCTATCAAAATAATCTGACTTTTTCTGATTTATTCTGGTGTATTTCTGTCTTTGTAGTGAGGGGGATGTAGTCAGCCTCCATTTATTACAACTGGCTTTTGGGGAGAGAAAGTGCTTGGCTTCAGGGAAAATTATTTATGAGGTACAGAGTTAATCAGCATTCTCCATTCTCAAATTAATTTGAATGTTACAGTTTTTGTATCTATACAGTGTTCCTGCAAAATATTCATTCAGTGTGTGATGTTTGACTCTCAGGGTCTGGAGTATTGTGAGGAACGTTACAGTCAGGACTTGAACGGTACAGCATTTCCTCTAAGAGCTCAGGCCATCAATACCCGTCTGATCAGCTGTCAAACCATAGAGAAGTTTCGCCACCACCCTGATCGTGACGACAGCATGAATGAAGGTTTCTTTATATTTATCTAAATCATGCTTTGCAGAGTGATTGTTTGACATTGCGTGGTTTTTATAACATTCTTTTTTTCTGTTTTTTTTTTTTTTAGTGGCGTCTCCTGATACAAGTGTGTCAGTTTTCATCTGGCAAGTTAAATCGTATGGACAGGGCCAGCCATCGACCTTCATAGGTGTTTTTGACATTAACCGATGGTACCATGCTCAGATGCCAGATTCATTAAGGTGGGTATGCTTCTAGTTAAAAATACAGTCAGATGTGTGGTGAGGGACATGTAAATAGACTTTCTCTTTCCCATTCAGAACGGGCGAATCCTTAAGAAACTGTCCATATCTGGCAGTGTGGTCTCTTGACTGTGTGATCGAAATGACAGCTCCCTGTACACTATTGGACATCCTGATTCATGAGCGCAGTCTAAGTAGGGGTCTGCCCTACACCTCTCCTCCACCGGAACAGTTCTTCAGTCCCACAACCTACAACTTTGGTAAGACATATTCATTGTTTGATAATATCTTTTATTACATGTAAAATGGCTGTATTATGCAAATCCAAGTAATATGTCATAACCTCTGTATTCTTTTTCTATTGTAGATGGAAGCTGTTTGCTTAATGCTGGTATTGTGCACTTTACTTGCTCAGGCTATCAGAAAGAGGTTAGATTTTGGCCCTTTTGTATACTATGTTATTTGCTGAGTTTTTTTTTGGTCCGTTTAAATCTTTCTATGTACTCTCAGACCCTGAGCTACTTGAAGAAGGTGGCACCAAGTTTAGGTGACAGCATTTCTAATGGATATTCGCGCTGTCTCATGTCTGGCCTCCTATCCTCTCGTCTGGCTGATGTCCAGCCCTCCAGCCTCTCACAGGTATCACACCCTTTATTTAACATTATACAGGAGTAACTGCACTCTAGTCTAATTTTAGTTATTAGCTTAATCGATTTCACTCGCACTGGTACCTGAGTATTTATAACGGTAATGCATATTTGTTTGTTGTATGTTATTTGTAAACAGGAAGAGCAGCTTGATGCCATCTTGTGCACTGCTGTGGAGACAAGCTCATTGGGACTCATCACTGGCTGTATTAAACAGTGGACCACTGAAGGTGAGGATGGGAGAAGTAATGAATTTGTAATCTAGAGAAAATTTCATTACTAATAATTTACACTGGCAGTCAGAATTTCCTGCAGCATTATATAACTCTTCTGCCAAATTTCTGCGTGCAGAGCAACCAGGGTCAGCCGTCAATCTGCGCTACATACTGGAGTGGGCCTGGAATAAGGTTGTGCACACCAAAGAAGAACTGGATGAAATATGTGAGTTTTCTGCACCCATTTCTCTGAATATAGCTTTATAGCAAATTTAACAGCATACTGCTTTTCTCTTTTTCTCCAGGTGCTCCGCTCTTTGACAGCTCTGCAAACTTCACGGATCCCCAGATACTGCAGCTGCTACAGCACAGTCAGCGCTTGCTGGCAAACCTCAGCACCATTTTCCACAGTTTGCTAAATGAGGCTCAGGAGCTCACACAGAAAGGTGTCTTGAGTATTCATGGACATCACATTGTGTTCTGTGCTGTTATATGTGAAGTTGAAAATCACTAGAAGGACTGACTTATGTTTGGTTACTTGCAGGGTTGATTGGACTCATGAATAAATGCATGGTGTCTAGCTTGATCTCTCAGTACGCTCAGGTGGTTCTGTGGTTCTGCCGGACTGGTCTCCTTCCAGAGGGTTCTGGTATGGTTCTGGTTCTCACAGATTCTTTAGAAAATAACTGTGCATTACATATGATTAACTCAAATTGTTCATCTGACAACAGAGGATGATGATGTGCTGCAGATATCAAGGCCCTTTTACAGTCATTCTATTATAAAGAATTATTACGTCAGCCAGAGGGAGGAGCTGCGGAGACTGGCCAAGTAAGTGGCTGAATTTCCGAAGAACCATTGGGCTTTTTTTATTTAGCATTATTTATATTGTTTAATTAATTTAATGTGTTCATGATTAATAAAAAATGCATAAATTTAATATACATTTATTAAAATGTCTCCAGAAGTCACATTGTATTTAACAAGGTACAAAAACCCCCTTTTCTTCTAATAGGGACAAGTGGTGTGCAGATTGCCTCATGATTGATGGCCTGGTGAGTCAGTGTGGGGAACGCCTTACAGAACTTTGGAAAAGGGACGAGGGTGGAACAGGACAGTATCCTCCCCCATCACTTCATGTAAGTCAAGACTTGTTGAATGTGTTTATACAACGTTGCCGCCCTCAACTGCGCTTACTTTTATTTTTTGTTACCTGTTTCTGGTACAGGCCTTGCTGGATATTTACCTCCTGGAAAATATTGAAGAATCTGCCAAAAATGCTATTGTATCCTTTTGGGGTTCTTTACTACATCTTGCCACAAATATTATGTTGTTTGTTGTTGGTTAGTAAAGATTATTCCTTGACTCATGGTCTTAGGTTATTTATTTGCTATTGGATGTGATGTACTCATTTCCTAATAAAAGTGGGGCATCCGTGGAGTCTTTTCCCACAGCGTTTGCCATTCCCATTGGGTTGGTGAAATTGGTACAAGGCCTGTGGTTGCTAGATCATCATGATCATGAGGTATAAAAAAAGTCAATGTTTTTGCACTTACACTAGTATTTTTAAAAGAAACATTTTGATTTTGGCTTAATTTATAAATTGTTTGAATGGTGACAACATTAAAGGGATTCTGTCATAATTCTGTCATTAATTACTCACCCTCATGTCGTTCCAAACCCGTAAGACCTTCGTTTATCTTCGGAACACAAATTAAGATATTTTTGATGGAATCTGAGCGCTCTCTGACCCTCCATAGACAGCAAGGATATTACCACCATTGATTACGTTCTGGGGTACTCTCCAAAAAGGCGGAAGACAATAACTTTTTTCTTGAGGAGGAGAATTGCTGAATAAATATTTTTGTTATTGTTTTCTTTGTGCACAAAAAATATTCTCGTAGCTTTGTAAAATTTACGTTTGAACCCCTGATTTCACATGGACTAGGGATGCACCGGATGTGAAGCGAAAAGACAGAATAAACTGTACAGAACAGTGACGTGATGCGATCAATTAGAGGCGCGGACTAATGCAGCAAACATGTCTGCAGTGTGAAAGTACTTAAACGCAAAAATCATTATAAGCACGAAGCTGTATCTCGTGTCTCTGATGAGAAGAGGAAGACGTGGTTGATGCTGGTTACTGTGATGATTGAAATCACGAAATGACCTTAAATGATTAGTAAATAAACTGCAGAATTTTGTTTTCAAATACCCGCACGAATTGCATGTATTCAAACAGCGGTCAGTACTCTGCCTTCGGCCCAGTGTTTCATTTTGTTTGGCTTCAGTCAAGAATTTTCGTTTTGGTGTATCCCTAACATGGACTATTTTACTGATGTCATTGCTATGTTTCCGTGTGTTGATTGTGTAATATCCTTTCTATCTATTAGGGCTGGGCAAAAAAAAAAAATTTTTTCAATTAATAATTTTTTTTAAATGACGTCGATTCTTTTCCGGTGTTTATTTCAGCAAACATTTAAAACGAGATCTGTTTAATGTGAATCTTATCATTAGTCTGCTCCACTAGATGTCACCCTCTTATTTACCTTGCACGATGTTACAACGGAAAACCTGTCATTCATTCAGTGCTTATCAAAGCAGAGATAGTGTTTACAAGAACCAAGAACAAAGCAATGTGCGCAATTTGCAAAGCTCAGGTAAAATTCTATAGTAATACTACAAATCTGCAAAAGCATTTGACATCACGCATAAGGCACCATGAATTAATTTAGGGCTGTAGTCAACCAAAGAAATGCTTAGTTGACCAAAGTCCTGTCCTGCGCAACGATCAGTCGACTAAAAAAAAAAAAAAGACGTGATGTTTTGCATTTTGATTGAACATTTATTAAACAATTTTCATAGAGCATTTATAAAACAACAACGAAAAACATCAATACATAAAACTTTAATAATACAATTCTTTGAAAATTAAGTGATTGTTTTTTAACTGCAAAGTGAGGAGCTCTGTCCTAGGTCTATAGTGACTGTCACAATCGTGCACCTGACCACACCACACGCTACAAAAAATATAACTGCTAAAACTGCCAAATAATGAAAAATCCTAACAAAAGCTCTCGTTTATACAGGCTGTATATTCTTCTTTACTTTCAAAGCTATGGGTTAACTTTTGTCCAGCCGATCTTGGCGTTTTAAAACAAACGCACAAAAAACCCAAATAGCCTAAAAAACAACCCTAAATAATAGGCTGTATAGTAGGAAGGCCTATAGATTTATTTTAGTTTTTGTTACATTATTTAGGCTATTTTCAAACGCGTCAAGTGTACAAATAAAAACAAAAACATAAGAAAACACAATCCTATATTCCTTACTGAGCGCGAAGCAGCAGTGCAGCCAGCCACAGGTGCGGTTCCCGAGTGTTCGTGGTGCGCTAAACTGTGGCGCTGTTATAAAATAGCCTAAATTAAAGCATTTAAAGTTGGGGATAAAACATAGGCTAATTATATTTAGAATACAGTAATATATAACTGCTAATAAAGGAATAAATATCAAGGAGTAAATCAATGAAAATTACTTTATTGGTGAAAAAAAAAAAAAAAACATTATGCAACTGGTCTAGTTTAACATGAAGGAACTGTGTCAGAAATATATTACTATTTGGTAGTCTTAAGACTCAATGTAACAGCAATGCTACTACTAATAAATAATAAATCTTTATTTTTAAAGGAATAATCACATTTGTTTTCTTTTTTATTTTAACAGTATACCTCTGTTGTGCAGCATTTAATGTGGCTCTTAATTTCTTTTTTTATTAATTCACCATTTGCAAATTGATGTTTACTATTCATATTTTAGAAATATCAATAGAATTTGTGTTAAAACTATTCACTGAATGTAATAAAAAAAAATTGAGAATCGAATCGGGACATCTGAATCGATACCCGGCCCCACTGTCTATGGAGAGTCAGAGCTCTCAGATTCCATCACAAATATCTTAATTTGTGTTCCGAAGATGACCGAAGGTCTTACGGGTTTGGAATGACATGAGAGTGAGTAATTAATAACAGAATTTTCATTTTTGGGTGAACTAAACCTTTAAATGATCTACTCGCAGATATGAGAGCTATATCAGTTTAAAACTCTACTTAGGTACTTACAAACTAATACTTCATGAAGAATTTGTATTGATTCGTTGTCATCTCCCCCAGAGCTCTTTGGAGCTGCTTTTGCACCCAGCCACCAGTCACTCTCTGTGGAGCTGGCAGCACGAGCGTGTCTTGCTGGCTTTGATGTGCCAACAGAAACACAGCGTCGCCCTGCGCTACTTGCATGTGATGAAGCCTCCCCTGTGCACTACCAACCAAGCCAAGTTGTGCCTCTCTGTCCTGCTTCATAACAGGTATGTTTGTAGTGTACCGTTGTAATTAATATGTCAGCTTAAGATGGGCTCATTTGTAGTTGCTAGACTCTTACCTTTAATACGACAAAAGAAATTGCAACAATATAAAAATAGAAATAAAATACATTTATACATTTAAAATTTTTATTAAAACAATATCCTGGCCAGAGGAGAACTGGCCCCCCGACTGAGCCTGGTTTCTCCCAAGGTTTTTTTCTCTATTCTGTCACAGAGGGAGTTTTGGTTCCTTGCCGCTGTCGCCTCTGGCTTGCTCAGTTGGGGACACTTAATTTCTAGCTTTTTATCGTCAATTTGATTTCACAGATACTATTTAAACTAAACTGAGCTAGACAATGACATCTCTGAATTCAATAATGAAATGCCTTTAACTGAAAATTGAGTGTTTAATCTTATTATTATACATTACTGACACTCTATCCTCCAATTTGATACTAAGTGCTTTGACAGAATCTGTATTGTTAAAAGCACTATATAAATAAAGCTGACTTGACTTACCTTTGGTTTGTTTTGGGCTGACCAGGTGTATTGTGGAGGCCTGGGCTTTGCTAAGGCAGCATTGTAACAAATTGAACATGGAGGAGATGATGAAGTTTCTTTTTGAGACCTGTCAGGAGCTGGGACTGATGAAAGAGCTGCTGAAGCTGCCCCTTGGACTTGCAGAACAGGTGTGTGCAAATCTCTGTAGCACTTAATATTTAATGGGTGCACCATTTTTACGATATCTTTAGAATACACTAGCATTCTGTCGTTTTTCTATTCATCAAAGAAAATGTATCACTGTTTCCATAAAAATATTAAACCGTTTTCCACATTAATAAATGTTTCTTGAGCAACAAATCAGCATATTAGAATGAAGGATCATATGTGACACTGAAGACTGGAGCAATGGCTGCTGAAAACTGTAATTTAATAATATTTCACAATATTTCAGCTTTTTTGTTAAATAAATGCAGCCTTGGTGAGCAGAAGAGTTCTTGCTTAAAAAAACCTTTGGACAATAGTGTATATTAGCACTGCTTTATTTTTACCTTTACCTCAAATGTGCCTGTTTAGGAGTGTTTGGAGCGGTTCCTTCAAAGCACTGGAGGTTTCCAGAATCGGGAGCTGCTCATGGTCCACTACCTCCAACAGGCAAATTATGTGCCTGCACTTCAACTCAACCAGACCCTCAAAGTGAATCTAGCAGTATGTTCAGTTTCATATTATAGTCTACATCTGTATTTCATCTGTTTTTTTTTTTTTTAAATGTTATAATTTGGTTGAATTCAGGCTGATCGGGATCCTAAAATGAAGGAAAGGTCAAACACAAGGAACTCCATTCTCAATCAGTATGGGAAGGTTCTTCCTCGGGTTCAACGGAAATTAGCCATTGAACGAGCAAAACCATACCAACACCCTGCTACGATTCACAGAGAAGGTACTGAAGATTGTCATATTCACTTGGGCCGTGGGTTAAAATTTCAGCCAAGTTTTTTGGATAATCGCCAATTGCTGCTTTTTTCTCACTCTTAGTTAAAAGACCTCAGCCTCTGTCAACTGTAGCTAAACGTTCAGCCTCTGAAAATGTGATGACCAGAGCAGCCTTTATCAGTAATGTCCTCTCAAAGATCGAGGAAGTATGGGTTGGCAAGAACACCACTCCCCATTCATCTCCCTTCAAAAGGTACTGTACGAAGTAGTTTTTCCCCAGCTTTTATGTGAAATGTTTTCTTTTTAAAACCTATTTTTAACCTTTTTTTTTTGCCATGGATTTCCTGTGCAGCCCCAAAGAGTCCGAAATGCAAGTGCCTAGCCTATATCAGTCCTCTCCAAATAAACCCGAGGCCTTTGTAGGAACTCCCATAAACATGCTAACCAAAAGAATGTCCAGGTAAAATAGTCAAAGACTGGTTTTAGTTTGAAAGTTATTTTATTTATGCCTAAAAAAGACACTAGTAACATCTCACTGGCTTTGTCACCAGGCTTCTGGATTTGGTTGTGCAGCCTTCTTCCCAGAATTCCCCCGAGAGCTCTAATTTACCTGGCACTCCTACAAGGTCCATTACCTCATGGGCTGGACCGAAGAGTGTCAGCAAGGCTCCTGAGCTCAGTCTGCTGCAAACTCCTCAAGTGGTAAAGGTGAGACCGTATGGTTTGTGAACCTTTTCACATAAGCTCACAGACTTATTTGTGACTTTAAATGTGCTGTATGTTCTTCCTCTAGTGTTTTCATCTGGGACAGCTGAAAATTGTGCAGTGTGTCTTGGCTTTAGGAAATTACCCACCACAATTTTGAACTCTTTGCTTTTCAGAGAGCTCGAGCTTTGGCATCAGGCCCTGTTTTCTCAGCCTTCACCCCACAGTCTATTCTGAGGAGCAGCCTACGTCCCACTCCTGTGGCCACCCCTTCTGCCTCCCCAGGCCGATCAGTCACTCCTCCTCTCCGCTCCAAAGAGAGCCGTATTACCTTCATAGAGGAGGCTGATTCTCCGGAAGCTCCCAAGAGCTCTGTCCACTGGAACAATGGGGTAACATGCCTCTTTTACGTCTATGTAAAGATGAGTTTCCATGAAAAGGAATGAAAATGTAAATTTTTTGCTTAAATAATATGGTTGTGGTTCTATACAGATTGCAATTAACAGGGAGCTTAATACACCTAAGAGATCTTCCCCACCTCCTAAAGCAAGTTTTGCAGCCTGGAGTGAACATTCAGATGCTGAAGAGGAAGAAGCAGATCTAAAGAGGACATACATGCCCTCACTGGAAGAGAAAGAAAATCCTGATGTAGAGTCTGAGAGTGGATCCTCTGTCAAAGAGATCCCCGCAACAGAGTCCAAACAAGTGCTTCCCACTCTTGTGCGACGACCTAGTCTGGGGCAAGAAGCAAGTCTTGTATCCAATCAGTCTGATACCACTCTTGAGTTCCATGATGCTCCTGAGGATCTTATGGCAACAGAGGCAAACAGCAGTGTGGATCGGGAGGTGACCGTAAGACTTCCAGATACTTCAGAGGAATGTGAGGCTCCTGTAGAAGACATTACAACTGCAAAAATACCCTCTATTACGCTGCCTGAGGAAGAGCTGAAAATACCCCAGGAGAGAGATACAAAGGAAGACCTGTCCCATGGAAAGAGACCCTCAGATGCACAAGAAGCTCAAAGTAGTAGTGGAAAGCTTGAGGCGCATGTGGATATTGAGAATGATCGTGTGAGGGAAGTAACTGAAGAGCAGCTTGAGGAAACTTCAGAAGCTCAGGTTCTCAAGCCGGATGTAGTTACGGAACTGGAGCTTGTTGTTCCAGTTCAGGAACCAAGCTTAGAGTCTTTTGCTGAGATTTCTAAACATCAGGAAATCCAGGAACCAGCTGAAGAATCACAAAACACATCCTCCATTTTTGTTGAAGCTCTCAGTTTTCCTCCCAATATAGAGCCTGTGAACAAATCTATGGCAGAACATGCAGTTTATGACACTATTGATGAACCAGCTGTCACCAAGGTATCAGAGACGGTACCAGAACAACTAGTTTGTGAGGCTTCTGTATCTGAGATTCCAGCGGTTGAGTTGGTGAACCACAAACAAAAGACCAATGAACCTGAGATGAATGAAGAATGTAAAGAGGAATCTATGGAAACCTCAGGTACTTTTTATTTTTACTTTTTGGACATACAATACCTTTCAAAAGTTTGGGGTCTGAGTTTTTTGTTTTACTTGAATGCTTTTATGTAGCTTTTAATTGCATTAAATTGATCAAAATTGAAGTGACCGTAAATGTTACAAAAATTTATATTTTAAATAAATGCTGTTCTTTTTTAAATCTATTCGTCAAGAATCCTGAAAAAATGTATCTTCAGTTTCTGCAAAAATATTAGTCGGCAGAACTTTTTTGATAATAAAAATAAATATTTCTTGAGCACCATCAGCATATTAATGGCTGAAAATCCAGCTTTGCCATTACACAAAATTGCATTTTAAAATGCATTAAAAACAGAAATGGTATATTGTAATATATTCACAACTTTGCTGTATTTATTTACAAATAATTGCAGCCTTTGAAAACATTTAAAACATTTTCTGACCCCAAACTTTTAAACTGTACTGTAATTGTTTGATGACATTTGTTTTATGACTGATAATTGTACTGATAGGAAAATTTCTAAAATGAATTTATATTTTAGATTTGGATGCCTTTGTGGAACAGCATTTATTTGACCCTGATCTGTCTCCAACTTTAACCCGGTCCAGTATTAGGGAGGGATCACTCAAAAGGTGCTTGTTAATGACTTGCCCATCATGCTTTCTGGGTGTTGCTTTATGTATGTTTCTCATTTCCTGCCATTTTACCTTTTTTTACTTTTGCTGGTGCTGTCTACACCCTATAGTGAACCAGGTAGTGACATTAAAGAAGTTCAGCCCACTTCTGAGAATGAAGCAGATCTGAAAACACAGACATCAGAACCTGCCACCTCAGAATCCAGATGTAAGTCCTTCTCCGGTTTAACATTATAGTATAAGTTAAACAAAATGGTAATGATCCAAAACTAACCTCAGGATTCTTCCTATAGCTGTAGTGAGCTTGAATGACACTGATGAGCTCTCCAGTGATGAATCTTCAGAGGAGTCAGAAGATGAAGAAGAGTCTGAAGATGAGAAGGTGGAGGACTCGGGTAGTGAGGTTGAGATTATAAATGAAGTAAAGGGTAATGGCAGCAGTAACCACCAACCTACTCCTGCCCTTTACATGGAGGAACTCCCACCGCATGAGCATTACCTCCAGGAACAAGCCAATGCTGTGCTATCACTGGTTACACCTGAGGCACAGCTGAAAGTAAGTGCATCACTTAAGTCTTATTTTAATGGTAAAACACTGTGACTTGTACATGGACTTGTTCTCTCATTGATCTTATTTTATTATTATTTTTTCTGCAGGTTCTAGACACTGACATCCCAGAGGAAGAAGGTGAAGTTGTAATGGTTGGCCTTGGCACTGCAAATCTAGATGAGGAAGGTGCAATGTGTTATACGGAGCTTAAGCCATCCACCACTCTCCTGGTACCTGTAGAGCTGGCTGAGGAGCAGCATACACATCTTGTAGATGGAGGAACTTTACAGACTCTCAGGAGTGCACCAGATGGTACAATGCCAGAAGAGTCAGATGACTTCACGCTCATGCTTGATCCAGATGTAGAGGAACTGCCCGATTCTTCAGAGTTGGACCACAATGCAGCATTGCTAGCTCTAAGGGAACCAGAAGAACCTCAGTATGTAGAGAATCAGCTCACAACTAACTCTGAGGTTGTCATCTTGGAGCATACGGTTCAAGTTCCAGACAACAAATTGGAAGACATAAAAGACTTGGTATCAGACATTGAACCTGTTGTCATGGGTGCTCCTAAAATTGAAGACCAACCAGCTGAGGTCCTCCAGATGGTGGAACAAATAGTCAGACCAGAAGCAGAACCTTCTCTTCAAGGCACAAAAGATCTTTCCAATGGTGATGGGCTAGAATCTGGTCCTTGTGAGATGCAGGAAGAATCACATACTCTTCTTCACGGGGAAGTGTTGGAGTCTTCTCTGCCAGAGAAAGTCTTGCCTTCAGAAGAACTTTTAGCGAAGGTCAATGAAGTTGCTACATTGGACACAGAGGTGGCAACCGCTGCAAAAGATAATATAACGGAGTCTGACCAAATAGACACTACACTCTTATTGGCTGGAGAAGTTGAGGAACTTTCCACAACCAAACAAATAGGAAGGCCAAAGTCACCAGGAAGACCCAAGTCACCTGCAAGAACAAAAGTTGAAAGATCTAGAAAAGATACTGAGGAAGGTTTGGAGAACATTAAAGAGGTTCAGCGCAGCCCATCACGGAGAACTAGGAAAACCGTAACATTCCCTGTACCCATCCTTGATGGAGAGAAGGATCTCACTGAAGAGGAACAAATGGATTCTCAAGTACCTTCAACACCAAGACGCATTACAAGGAGTGGCAAACAGCTCCAAGACTATCAAGTTCCTGTTACACCTAGAAGAAGCACAAGAAAAGCAGATTCAGAACAGCGTGCTAATGAAAATGACCAAGACATGGCTTCTGAGAAAGTATCAAAGCCAGCAAGTCCGGCACGAAAGACCCCGCAGAAAGCTACACCTAGGAAAGGATCCCGACGAACCAGGAGCAAAGTGGTTGATGATGATGAGGCCCTGTCCACTGATCCTGTTCCCAGTGATGACTCAGAAATACAGGCCAGGCACAGTACCAGAAAATCTCAAGCACTAAGTGTTGAAGTTCCAGAAGCTTATCAAGAAGTCCCAGAGGAGACACAGTCTGCCAAAGCACGTAGTAGTCCTAGTAGGGTTACACGCAAGTCTACCAGAGGACTAGCGTTAGAAAGTTTCCAACAAGATCCTGCAGAAGAAGCCACAACCCTAAATCAACCTATTAGAACTCCTCCAAGTAGCAGGAGTAAGACAGTGGCCAGCACTGCAGAAAAAGTGAACAATGCAACCTTTATTATTGATGATGCACAACTTCAGAGTGTTTCAAGAAGACTTACGAGAAGCCGGCACTGGAATCAAGGTGAGGATCTTGATAAAGAAAGACCCAATTTGACTCCTTTGAAAGTGGAGACTGAAGCTCCCCAAGCTGATGCCCTTATAGAACGACTCAAAAATGAGGAAGCCAGGGAAGAGAGCGTTCCTGTTGTAACTGAAATTATACGTGCCAAGAGAAGACCTACTAGATCTGCAGCACCACCTCCACAGAATGAAACTGAAATGGCGGACATTGAAGAATCAAAATTGGTGGTGTCCGATGAAATACAGGAACATGCAAGCAAGTCACATGCAAGTGCTAGACGTACACGAGCGAGCAAGGTGGCAGAACAAAACTCTATGGCTGTTGCCGATTCAGTTACTCCTGTTGCTGATTTGAAACGAACAAGAGGTAGTCTATATTGTAATGCCACATTTTGCAGTAGTTTATAACCAGGGGTGCACATAAATGATCCACATATGTGGCCAAAATTACAGCGCATTTGCGTACGGACATGGATGACAGCTGTTAATGCACAGTTACAATTTTAGATCGACGAACCGTACTCTATAAGATTTCTATTCAAACTGACAACATAATCTAGGCTAGCCGCTGCAGTTTTCAAAGCAAAACTGTGACATTTCATTAATTCACTGACGCTCTTCCATCAGCAGTGCTAAACCCAGAAGAGCATATACTTACTTGCCGGCAATCCGCCAAAATAAAAGCTCGCTGATTTTACGTTTGAAAATGATGAAAATTCAAATAATAATAAAAATATTAGCATTTTATTTTTAAGTTTACTATAAAATAATTCTATTTGTATGTAATACTCCTTTTATTTTAAAATAAAATAGTATTATCACACTTGATTATTTAGTTTATTTAAAAAAAAAAACAACAACTAAAAGTGCAATAATATTATCACTATTATTATTATTTTTTCATAATTATATTTTATGGGTCACACTCCATGCCGTGGCCCGTGTGAGGACCAAACCAAATCTCCAGGTACTCATATGAGAACCAGGCTGAAAAACTTATGTGCACCCCTGTTTATAACACTTTAATTTGCCTACAATCCATTTAATCTGCAATCCTTTCATTTTAGGAAGGAGAAAGGGAACTGTTGTAGTTCCAGAGGTTTTGTTGTCATCTCCTGTGCCTCAAACCCATAGCTCAGCATGTGAAGGTGATTCTGAATTCAAAGAGGTAAACAGATCTTTTCTAAAGTTTGAGTACCAACGCAGTTTTCATTTGTGCTCCATCACACTTTAAACTTCATAAATTCTTCCTTTTGTTGTAGGACAATGGCCCTCTAGATGATGTTGCAGTTGAAACTGAGGTTGTCAAGCCCAGAAAGAAGAGGACAACCAGGTGAATAGCCCATGTCGCACGTAGTTCTATTAATATTGTAATATAACAAGTAGCTCACATGCATGGTTATAATTAAAGTAGGTTTTTGCATTGACGAGTTATAATTGCGAGATTCACAATTAATGTGTTGGTTGTGCATCACCTTGTCTTAGTTTGATTTTCTTACCCTAATTTTCTGTCATATTTTTAACAGAACAAAATCTGCTCCAGAACCTCCACCTCCTGTTGAGATCAGTTTCCTCTCTCCCCTCGCCAGTCCGGCTGAACCAATCGCTAGAACCGAAAAGAGAACGGAAGAAAAGGAAACCCCTTCACTGAGGATGAACCTACGCCGCAAACGCATGATGGATGCCGTTTTTCCTAAACCTGTAACGAGGAGGAAGAAGCTTTGATTGTGAATTGTTTAATTTGGACTTGTTTCCAAATTTGATTCTTTTTTCTGCTCTCCTTGTTTCCTAAGAGCTCTGCAACCTGCTGTTTTCTAATTAGGATAATCAGTGGATAATGTTTGGAATAAATAAACATCTAATTTGGGATAAATAATTTTGTATAATAAATTATGCTGTTTACCGTAAGGAGCACTGAGGGACTCGAGCACCAAAAAAGAGCTTTAGTTTTTAAATGTTTCTACTAATTGATGCAACTGTAAATAGCCTTTTAGGTATGTTATAAATAAAATTTGATACTTGTGAATTATTTTGTTACTTGTTTTGTTTACAGAAAAGATTGTGCAAGGTGTAAAGTCCGATCAAATAATTATAAGGTTTATGGTTGTACCACTTGGGAGACGATTCATATAGGTGGATACTTTACGCTGGTTGAAAGTGTAATAAAATCATCCGTATAGCATGGATGGACTTCTTGCTTTGATGCTTGGCACATGATCTCCTCTATCTTGAGGTCTTAAGCTGGTGAACAGCATTATTTGTTCATTGCAGATAATAATGTACATTTATTTTCATTCAAATGCATCAGTTTTATTTTGAACAACATTGTAAACTTATTTGTAATGCTTGTTTGCTTTCAAATACAGAACAAGAGTGTACAATCTTTGATGTGTTGTAGTTCTTCACAGAAGTACTGGTTCAACAAATTTACCGCAATTGTTTTCCTGCAAAAAAACGTAAACTGACTGTAACCAAAATGCAATATGTGTACATTGCTTTTATAATACTACTTAGTGTAGCAATGGTGTCTACAATATTTACCAGCCCAAAACTGTAACTTTGAAGTATGTGCAATAGCAGTCACAGGTATGTTTGCTTTAGCAGTCGCTACTGATAACCAGCAATTGTATAAACAGCTGTTGAATACTTGGACAAGGTATTGTTCATCTAAAAAGCCACCATAATGACCTGAACGAGAGAAGAGCACTTCATCCTAGCATTTTCCTCCATTATTACAGCATGGGGACTGTAAAAGTGATCTTCAGAGAAGCCAAGGCTACTGTATTATTCATCTTGCTTGGCCCTGGTAGAAAGTAAGAGTAACAGTGCTCAGGTTTCAGTCTGTCGCTCCGTCACTCATTCTGTGTTTTCTGTGTCCAGCGTATCCACGTGAGCATGAGGGCGAGGGGAATGGAAATGGCCAGCAAGGACTGTGTAAAAGTGGCAGTCCGGGTCAGACCCTTCAATAAGGTTAGTATGGCTAGACTATCTCAAAAACTGCAGACTTGTGCTTGAATATGTATTTAGGTTCATTTGTAGTACTTTATTTAGAAGTCCTCTTCAACAAGTTGACCATGAGATTGAACCATAGCTTTGAGACTAAAGCTTTTTCTCATACAGAGGGAGCGGGATGCAGGCAGTCGCTGCATTATCTCAATGACCTCCAACAATATCAGTATTCAAGACCCTCGTAACCTGCAGAACAGCCGCACCTTCACTTTTGACTACACTTACTGGTCTCACAGTGGCTTCAGTAGGAAAAAAGATGGTCTGTTTGTACCTGAGGAGACAGGTGGGCGCTACGCTGACCAGGTAACACATATCAGGTTAAACAGAGGATGTCTCACCTTGCATAAGATGATGCACCTTTGTTCATGCTAACAAAGACTGTAAAAGCAATGTGCTTTTTAAAATCTGATATCTGATGGTGTCATTGGTTTTGTGAAGTCTGATTAAGCTGAACTAACAGTTTCTGTTTGGTTCTCTGTTCCCTGTGGTCATTATCAGGCGAGTGTGTTTCTGGATTTGGGGCAGGGCATACTTGATAACGCACTGCAGGGCTACAATGCCACATTACTGGCATATGGTCAGACTGGCTCTGGGAAGAGTTACTCCATGGTTGGTTATGGTCCTAACAAAGGCCTGATACCCACCCTCTGTGAGAGACTGTTTCAGTCTATCAGGAGCATGCAAGACAGCAGGCAGTGTCAGGTTTGTCAATTATATTTACATAACATCTCACTGTTTTACAAAATTTACACTGCAGAGGTGGCTCAGGGGTGCTTCTGAAGTGGCATTTAGGTGTCTTTATAAAGACTGGTTAATGGTGCTCAGAGGTGGCATGAATGCATTTACACAGCAGTGATAACTGTATGCATTGATGTTAGCTGGGTCAATGCAGGCTTAAGTCTGGCTTTAATGTATTACGTCTTTACACAGAGTTTTGAGAAGGCACAGAGCATCCTTAGCTGTGCCTTCTGAAACCGTTTCTGTGAGGTTTGGCTTGGTGTGATTAGAATTATTTTCAAACCATACTCAAGACAATGGAAACTAGAGGGATAAATTACACCTTAATGATATAACCTATTGACAAATATAGTAGGTTTAACATGAACACTTTTGGTCAAAAAACAATTATAATTGATTTTGCAAAGTGATACATTGAATTTTCGTTGTCAAAACTGTTCACCTAGTAAAGCAAATATTTGGGCCTAAATGTAAGTATTTGAATTGCATATAAAATTTCCATCCATTTGGATTACACTGTTTAACTCAAACTAATAAACAAAATGTGATGCATATTTGTCAGTCATACATAAATAAGACAGGCAAGAAACAGATAATATTTCTGTAATAGTACTAATGAAATAAATGTTTTGAATGAACTCTGAATATCTTCCACAGCTAGCCATATTTTAACAATGTCCATACTCTTTAACTGAATAGAAGTCATTTTTACAGTGATTCAGATTTATGTTGATTCTGAGCTATTTGAATAAATGTATTTTGAAAAGATAATTATTTAAATAAAATCAAATAGATTTAAATGGCTAAACTATGTGCAAATGTCTTACCCCTTACCCTATGTCCTACCCATTTCATTTATGTATGACTGATAAATTAGCATTCATTATGTTTATTGTGTTATGTTAAAACGGTGTATGTATCAAAAAACGGTTTATGTATCAAATACATAAATCTACGGTGGCCGAGAGAGCTCAACGCGCTGCATACGAAAAAACACATGCAAATAGAAAGAAACACCTGCAAATTGAGAAAACGTTTTCATCTGTTTGACAGCACATGTGCTGCAAATACTCACAACACAAACAAAAACGCGCTGTGAAAACAGAAATGTACTGCAAATACTCACAATACATACAAATAGGAACGAGCTGCAAATACGCACAGACTACATGGGAAATGCTTAAGGGAACCACCGCAACAAGTGAGGAACCTGGTGGGGATATGCTTATCAATGTCTACTCTGAGGGGTGAGATTTTTTTTTTTGTAATATCCTGATCATATAATTCCTTAGCTTTTTTTGGATATTATTAGCTTAAATAAGCTGATGAAATACTACACAATTGCTGTAACTGTAAAATGTAAGTTGGATACTTTTACAATTAAAAAACAAATAACCATGGTTTTACTATTAAAATAAATAGCCTATAATATATATTTTTATTATTATATAAAAAATAAATACAAATAAAAGTGGTTAGTATAGTTAAACCATGGTGAATTAACCACACTAACCTAGTTTAACCATGGCATTTGTAAAACTGTGGTTATAGAAATGGTAACATGGTTACTACTTTTTCTGTAATAATTTTTTTAAGCATTGTTGGGGTCCCCTTTGTGGTCTGTGCTACTTGCAGCGCATTGTTTTTGTTTGTGTTATGAGTATTTGCAGTGTTTTTCTGTTTTTGCAGCGCGTTTCTGTATTTGGTTGTGTTGCAAGTATTTGCAGCACGTGCTGTCAAACTGATAAAGATTTTTTCTTAATTTGCTGGTGCTTTTTCTATTTGCATGTGTTTTAAGCTGCAGTGCGTTGAGCTCTCTCGGCCACCATATAAATCTTAAATTGAGGCTTAAATATTTATATAAAAAAAATATGCATGCAAAAATACTGTTACCTATTATCTTTTTAATAAGAATTAATTTTTTATTTTTAACCAAATACAGGTATTTTTCAGCATGTTGGAAATTTACAATGAACAGGTAAGAATTCAGCATTATCTGATGCTTATGAATTAACGTTTAACTGTTCTAACTCAAACAATTCCAAACATTCAGTCCCTAATTAATTGGCAATAAGTGTACTGTGGATAAACCATCTGCTAAATCATGACTAGCTGAAATTTATAGGGTTTATGTCATTGTGTAATGTTTTTCTTGACTTGTGTGGCACCGCAAACTGTGTTCAGGTTGTAGACCTGCTATCAAAAACCAGCCGATCTGTAGGTGGCCTGCGGGTGCGTGAGGACCAGCAGAGGGGTTTCTATGTGGAGGGGCTGAGACGGGTGCCCTGTGACAGTGCAGTACAGGTGGAGCAGCTGATGGAGCAAGGAACACGCACACGGACCACTGCGGCCACACACATGAACGCCAACAGCAGTCGCTCACACATGCTCATCATCATCCAGCTCAAACAGGTGTCACAATGGCCAATCATGGGCCTTTCATTCAGTCGCTCACTGAACTCATTATGAACTCTCACAAATGCTGTTATTATGACCAATAAATTGTAGGCACAATGTAAATAAAATATTTGCTGTGCAGTGCAAATGGCTTCACTGATTATGGTGAAGTATGATATTCAGTGTTATTTTCTCAGAGATTCTTTACTTGTATTTTTGCTGTGCTTGTAGATTTACTCAAAGGATTGCATCACCAAACAGTCCAACATTTACCTAGTGGACTTGGCTGGTAGTGAGAGACAAAGGTCATTAGGGTCAGAGGCTGACAGGTTGAAAGAGGGCACTGCCATCAATCTCAGCTTAACTACCCTCGGAAATGTCATCAGGTCAGCGGATATATATCAAATATTTCCTCATTTTCAGTGTTGTCTATGGAAACGCTGTATATCAATTGTTCTCTTGCTGCATACAAACTCAAGTGATGCAATGTTCTCTGTTACTGATTGTAGTGAAAATGACCTAAGAGTACTAATATAATAATCTTATTTAGCAGAAGCTTTAAGATGTAATGTACTGTAGGACTATAAAATCATTTAAATTGAAGTCAATATTTCATGCCCACCAGTACAATATTGTGTTGCTCCATAAAAAAGTAACTAATTGCATTAAGTAGTTTACTTTTTATGGAAAGTAACTGATTACATTACTTTTGCATTACTTTTTGTCACCTGAGCTGGGCTTGCTTATTTATTTTTAATAACAAAAACTGTAAAGGTCCTTTCACACAAAAGAAGAAATGAATAAGCCCACACGAGGACAGGAAAGCTGTCAGGGAATAAATGGGAAAACAAAATAACTTGTGTTACTTATTTGAAAAAGAAACTCAGATATCTTCTTGTAAATTTAAAAGTAATGTATTACTTTCCTAGTTACTTGAAAAAGTAATCAGATTAAGTAACTCACATTACTTGCATTACAACACTGATGCTTACATATTCATTTGGTAATTAGCCATATTACCAAACTGGTTAATTTTGACAATAATTAAGCATGGCTTAAGTATCCAAATACAATTTTGGGGCCACTGTAGGTTTTGTGTTTAATATGTTGTTATGAATTGTTTTTGCATTTATCTGTCTATTAAGTGCTCTAGCAGACATGACTCTTGGGAAGAAAGTAGTTCACATCCCTTATAGAGATTCTGTCCTCACCAAATTACTGCAGTCTGCTCTTGGTGGTAACAGTCGAACCGTCATGGTAAGATTCTGTTAAGTTTTCTCAATCTAATCTAATGTAGAACAAGGTAGTTGTGATGTTTTAAAATAATGGCATTGAAGTGTTTATTGTCCCTAATATACAGATTGCAACCTTGAGCCCTGCAGATATTTGCTATGAAGAGTCTCTTTCTACTCTTCGATATGCAGAGAGGTGGGTTTTGCAAGTTAGGCTAATGTACGCAATATATATTCCACAGGACACATTGTCTATCTTTTCAGGGCCAAGCGGATCCAGAATAAAGCCGTGGTGAATGAGAGTCCCACAGAACGACTGGTGAAGGAACTCAAGGCAGAGAATGCAAAACTACTTCTGAGGCTAAGCCGACTGGGCCAAGAAGGCCGTAAAGCGGATGATGAGACAAGTATGAAAAGTGATAGAAATACAAAGAAACTTTAAATGTAACTACAGTTCATCTAATGAAACGTTGTCTGTTGTAGAGGAGCTGCGGCGATTGTTGACACATAATGAGCTGCAGATTCGAGCCATTCAGACATTGTGGGAACAACATCTCCAAGAGGCACTAAAAGACTGGGAGACTCAGTATGCAACTATAACACAGGTACACAAAGATGCTCTTTTACACAGTGTGACTTTAAGATTTAAAACATGAGTTCCTCACATCAATACTGGCAATGAAACCCTCTATGGACACCTTGGCAATTGAATCGCCATTGGCTAGTAAATTTGTTTGTTTTGTTCGTTGGATAAAAGCGTCAGCTAAAATGAATAAATGTAAATGTAAAATGAATAAATGTAAATATGCAAAATGTAAATGTTGTCCAAAATCATCTTTGAAAGACTCGCTCCATAGAATATGTACACAGTGCTATTTTATGTCAACATTTGGCCTCTAAAATCAGTAATGATACCTGATCTCAGAGAATTCACAGATCAAAATCAAACAAATTAATATTCCTTTATTAATCCACTAGGCTGCAAAAGCTGGTCATATTACATTCATTCAGAGTTTTGAATTTGCTTTCATTTTTGTATTTTTCATTTTGATTTTAATTTTATATATAAAAATATAAATATACAAAAAGTGTGTGTGTATATATTTATATATATATATAGATATAGATGGAATATTTGTTCTTTTTCATCTAATAGTTATAGTTTATTTTTATTTTAATTAATAAATAAATAACAAGGCATATGGATAGTTCCTCATTTATTCACCATTCTTCCCACTTTAGGAACGAAGGATGATGCAGATGCATCCGTACATAATGAACATCAATGAGGATGCTCAGCTGTCTGGTGTTGTGAAACTCTTCATTCAGGAAGGTGAGTTTGTCTTACAATAGTGACATTAGACCAGTTATATCCATATATTAACTGAATGCAATATATGTTTTTATGAGAAGGTGAATGGGATATTGGTCTGGCAGACAACTCGCCCAGATCACTCTGTATCAGGGGTTTAGGGTGAGTCAAGCAGGAGAAAATAGACTAGATTGTATCTCAATATATGCTACATGTGCATCCCATAATGAACATTAATGTTGTGTCTGACCATTTATTAAGTCATTTTTTTATTAAGTGTTTTTCAACAAATGTGAGATGATATTTAGTTTTCCTGTTTTCAGCATTCAGGAGAAACATGCTGTTTTCTCAAACCAGCAAAGGAGATTATCAATTACTCCTGTGTCCGGGTCAAAGGTCATTGTGAACGGAGTGCCAGTATCTAAGAGGATAGAGCTGCAACATTTGGTGTGTTTTATTGTGTGTGTACAAGCTTCAAACACTTTAATCATAAAGGCATTTCTCAATTCGTCATGATTTGCATTTTCAGATATGAATGAGAAAGTAGATCTGTGTGTATTTTATTAAGTTAATATTGAACCAGTTGAGTGTTAAACTGCCTTTGTCCCTTGCCGATGAAGGATCGACTCGTCTTGGGTTCGAACAGCACTTACCTGTTCATCGGCTTCCCTTCAGAGCGCTCAGTAGAGGACTGGAGTCGTTACGATTATGATTACTTCCAGTCTGAGCTGGCAGCAGCTGAGGGCTTCCACATTCAGTCTCTGTGTGACGATCAGGGCCACCGTAAGCATTGAATCCATTGAAAAGTCTATTTTTGATTAGATAGCTTTATGTTTGTTTCATTTGGATTCATCCAGTGTTATTTTAGCAGTATTTATGTACTTTTATAGAATTTATTCATATTTTGCATTGCATTATTTTCAGTTTTCATTCAATTTTTCTTGTTTTTGTCATTTTTATTAGTTATCGTTTTGTTCAGGCAGCATTTCAAAGTTTTTAAAAACATTTTGCCGGCTTTTATTTTATTTCAGCTTAATTTCAGTTAATGAAAATGATTTCTAATAGTTGTAGTTAACAATAACACCACCTGCAGGGCCACACCAGCCTGACCCAAGTCTACTGGCTGTGTTTTATGACTATATAAAGCTGATGCCCATGGTGACAGAAGCTAATCAAATGAGTGAAGAGTTAAAGAAGGTGAGTACAGCGACAACACTTATGATCATGTGAAAGTTTACCAATTCATTTTTGGCAAGCAATAGCTAAAAAATACATCTTAGTATGAAATGGAGCTTAAAGGGATAGTTCACCCATAAAGGAAAATTCTGTGATCATGTACTCATTCTTGAAGTTTCTTTCATATATTGAACTTAAAAGAAGATATTTTGAAAAATGTTGACAACCAAATAGCTGCTGGTCCCCATTGACTTCCATAGTATGAAAAAAAAAATACTATAGACATCGATGGGGATCAGAAACTGTTTGTAACATACATTCTTAAAAATATCTAATTTTATTTTACACAGCAGAAAGAAATTCGTACAGGTTTGGAAAAACTTGAGGGTGAGTAAATGATGACAGAATTTTCATTTTTTGCATGAACTGTCCGATCGAAAGGATCACTAAAGTATAGTTTTACTCTTAAATAAATATAAAAGTACTTTTGAAAAATAAATGTAGGCCAGTCAAATGCTGCTTGCTTTACTATGACTCTTATTACCTGATTCTTTTGGTTTTTGAGTGAAATAATCATTATTTGGCATTTCTACAATGGAAGATTTAACTAAAAACACTGATGTATATAATATGCTGGTATAAGTTCAAGTCTTTTGTATTGTAACAAAACGTAAAAAATAATGCAACTTTCAGTGGTGATTCTTATTTTTCAGGGAGTTGAATTCAAATTGGAAATCAAGAACTTGGCAATGTCTGACTCTAAGGGTCATGACCTAGAGAAGGACATTGCGGTGAGAGTGACGTCTGTGGAGAGCAAACAGGTGAGAAATTCGTCAGCATTTGATTTAATTGCACATAAAGCTCCTTTTCGATATGCATGACACATAAGAGCAGCAAGAGGAATGGCAACAGCGAATAGTCTCTTTCTCTGAATACAGAAGAAAGTAGGTTTGACACAGATGCCAGCTGACGTGGTCTTCCAAAATGTAATTAGATGTTTTTGAAAACACGGGCCAGTGTAACTGAATAAGAGACTAATGAAATTACAGCATCAGATGTAGAGCCGAAGCACGAGGCTGTTGATGTTATATTATCTCAGAGCATGCACAAAAACGTTCTGGCTCTCACCCGATATTAAAGTCATAGTTTACCCGAAAATACAAATTTTGTCATCATTTACTCAATTTCATGTTCCAAACCTGTTTGAGTTCCTTTCTTCTGTTGTTGAACACAAAATAAGATATTTTGAAGAATATTGGTAGCCAAAACGTTGCTGGTAGCCATTAACTTCTGTAGTCAATGAAGTCAATGGCTACCAGCAACTGTTTGGTTACCAACATTCTTCAAAATATCTTCTTGAAACTCATACAAGGTTTGGAAGGAACCATTTTGTAGCAATCCAATTTATTGTCCTCAAGTTCACTTCAAGGTTTTATTTAATATTCCTTATTTAATTTGACATGCCTATTTTCCACCCTTTCTCTGACCCTTATATTTAAACAGGCAATTTTTGCTGCTATGCCTTTCAGACTTTTCACAAAAACATGAGGTCTATAATGATCCTCATGCTTTTTGTCGTCTTAGGTATGGATGTGGTCCAAAGCCAAATTTGTCAACCGCAAGTTTCTGATGGAGGAGGTGTACCAGCAGCAGGTGGTAGGAGGAGAGGGGGCAGACCGAGCTCCTCTTTCCAGGGACAGAGATCCATTCTGGGATCCTCTGGAGCCTCTGCACCTGGGAAGCGCTCACCTTTGGCTGCAGTCCCTGGCCTTTCGCATCCCTCTGGAGGAGCAGGTGGATGTGGTGGGTCCGGAAGGAACAGAGGAGGCCATACTGCAGGCACAGCTAGTGCCCTGCAGCCCAACGGGATTGTGGGTAACATTTCTGCATTTAAATGTGTTGAAAGAATGAAATATTAGTGGTGCTGTGATATTTATTTATTGTAGGCCCCTGGGTGAAGACGACATCCTTATAGACCCATCAGAGCTGCTTGGGAAACGACTGGACTTTCAGCTGGTTTTGGATCAGTGCTGTGGGCTACGCTGGGTTAAAGAGGCCCATAACAGAGGCGTGCAGATCGGGTTAGTTTGGATCAGTGCTGGCAGTATGTAATCGAGATCTTAGAAATAAGACTTCTGTATGTCCCAAAATTAATTTATGAAATAGAATTTATCATATTTTATGAAAGATTAATTTATTAAAAATAACTAGAAATAATGCTTATGCATGTCCAATAATTATCATCAGATTCATTGGCAGATTAGTTTGGACCTTAGTATTCTAATCAGACTAATGAATGCTGCAGTGCATAAATTGTCTAAATTCATTGTTATTTTAGTGTTATTAGTAATATTTGGCTTTTATTTTTATATTTTCAGTTTTCATTTTAGTAATTTTGTTCTTTTTATTTTAATATTTCTAAATATTTTTAATTTATTTTATTTCAGTTTTAGTATTATGTCAGCTAGTAGTTTTAGTACTTAGTACAAATTTAGTACAATTTTCATTTGGTTAAATTTTTACACGTAATATTCATATTTTATTTTAGACTGTTTTTACATTTTAATTTACAGTAACAACTCTGTGTCTGATGATTTACATCCCTGTTGAGATTTGAAATGAAATCTTATTGGAGCTCCGTGTTCTTTAGGAAGCATCATTATCATCATCTAATAGCGTGTCCAAAATCCTGAAATCCGGATCCTTCGGAAGTTGTCTTTTGTATTCTATACTTTACTGGATTTGTTTTACATAATTTTTTGATTTTGCCTGTAATATTGCTGTTTTGGTCCATGCTGCTTTGAATTCTGCAAGCATTACATTTCCTTGTAATGCAGCTAAAGTCTAAATGAATAGCCTAGCGACTGAAAGATTTGAACTCTGATTGACAGGTTTCAGGTGTTTGACTGTCCACAGCCTCTCTACACTCCAGCGGTGTGGCACAACGTTAACCCGCTCTTGGATCACAGAGTCCAGTTCACTGCCCTGAGAACCTCTCAGGAACTGTTCAACTACCTTCAGAGCAATGCCCTGGTGCTGGAGCTGTGGGGCCTGCAGGGTAAAAGTCTCTGATACAAGAAATATTATACCATACCATTCAAAGGTTTGGGGTTGGTAAGATTTTTTGTTTTTGAATGAAGTCTCGCCAAGGCTATTTAACTATATTATGAAACATAATTTCTTTCTATGATGGCAAAGTTGAATTTTTAGCAACCATTACTCCAGCCGTCAGTGTCTGACAATATGCTGATTTGCTCAAGAAATATTTCTTATTATTATCAACTTTGAAAAAACTTGTGTATTATTTTTGCGAAAACTGAGATACATTTCAGGATTCTTTGATAAATACAAATTTTGAAAAGAACAGAATTTATCTGAAATAGAAATCTTTTTTAGCATTCTAAATATATTTACTGGCAATTTTAATCAATTTAATAGATATTTTCTTTTTTAAAATTGTATAATTTTTTTATTTACTTACCCCAAACTTTTGAACAGTAGTGCATGTTGAGATTGAAATAATAAAGTCATTTGATGACAGAAAATACAAAGAATCTGTAAAAGCTGTAACAAGAATCAAACCAAACCATTTGCCTTTGAGGCATTCTTAAACTTCTCCAATAAAAATGTTTGTGTTTTGTAGAAGGATGTTCTGAATTAGTCTCCTGTATGGATGGAGTGAAGATGACTCAAGAAGACAGCATTGTTATTGACAAGATTAGTGCATCAGAACACCCAGTATGTATATCTTAAATAAAGCAAACCATGTATGTGATGTTTCCAATAGATGTGCATTGTGTATGTTAACACCCAAAATGAACCAGAATACAAGATGTTTACAAGTTGCATGTGTATTTCTGTTTGTATAGACTGCAGAAACTGGAGGCTTTGACGTCAGCTCATCTCTCCGAGCCCTTCATCAGGATTTGGAACAGCTAAGAAATGCTAACGCAACGCTGAAGAAAGAAAACAGTGCTCTGAAAGAGCAGCTCAACTCGGCCAGAAATGGTAACTACCTTCTGTTAAAGTCATGCGGGATATTATTGCTCTGTCAAGATATTTGTCAGGGTGAAACACAAATTGGGGGCTCAACCGGAACTGAAACCCAAGTTTTTTTCATTTTTCTGGATTCCATGTTTTTCCTGATTTAATATTTCTACATTCAGGTTTAATGGTTAAATTGAATTTTAATAATCAAAAAGCATGTCTGATTAATTTAAATTATGTGACGTATACAATATAACATCAGTTTATTAAAAGATTAACAAAATCTACATTTTTAAGGCTCTATGCAATCTTTTTTATTTTTTCAGAATTCCATTTTATTTTTCATTTTTCTGGATTCTGTTTTAATGGTTTAATTAGATTTCACTAATCAAAAAGCATGTCTAATCATTTGAATTCATAAAACTTTATTTTAAAATTACGATTACAAATATTTAATTTTTTTTGCAATAAGAGGACCCTATAAAATAATAGTTTTTTTATAAAAAAAAAATTTTTTCACGCATTCTGTGTTGATTGTTGAAATGTTTCTGGATTTATGATTTAATACAAATTTATTATCAAACATACTGGTAATCAAATCAAAGCATAAAACTTAAAAACAAATCTTATATTTTAAAACTTAAAACTTTAAAAAATCTTATATTTTATGGCAAATAAGTGCTGATTTACTGCTTATATTAAAACTTGGATATTCCAAGTGGGATATTCCTTTAAAAAAAATTAAATAATAGAAGTGCATATAATTATAAGAAGTGCAATCTGAACAAACTTTAAGAAGAACGTGCATTTCTGTTGCAATTTTAGTTTTAAAAAGTTAAACTTTTATTTTGATGGGTTTTCATGAATACCTTGAATTTCTATGTGTGCAATATTTCTGTATGAAATTTGCCAAATTGTATACTCTATTCTGCAATTCTGTCTGCATTTTCCTTATTGTGGAATCATAGAGCAGAAATCATTAATGTTAAAATAGCAAGCATGAAAACATTCATGAACACTAATGTATTCACACAACAACTCAGCATTTCTTCTACGAGTGGGCCACTAGATTACCAAACATGCTCAGTTTGTAACACACATTGTTATTCTCCCTTATTTCTGCTGCAGGTGTGGAGAATAACCGTGGTCGGCAGGAGCGCAGAGGCAGTCTCAAGCCCAGCTGTGATGCTGAGTTTGCCAAAGCTTTAAAAGTGTTCTACCACAGCATGACCTCTGTTAGGGGTCAACTTCAGCGGCTGCGCAGACACAGAGCCAGTGTAAGTCCCAATCTATTAGTCATACCAATCAGCCTCTTTGGTTCAGACGTGAATGTCCTTTTGATTGTACATGCTTTGACTGTAACATGTCTTCTGTCTATACAACGTGTGTTTGTGCCTCTATAGGAGGAAGCAGACCTGCTGGGTCTCAGACTGTTTGTGGATGAACATGCATATCTCCTGAAGGACTTTTCAGAACAGCTGGAACAGTGCGTCACCACTCTCAAACAGGATGTGGCTGCCATTGTGCGTCGAAAGAGAGAAAAGTCTGGAATCTGGTCCTGATACGCCTTTTAAATCAATCATCTTGCATATAAGACTGAATCTTGAATGAAGGTTGACAAAGTACTAGATTCAGGAAAAAGCATTTTTTTCACAAGTAGGAACGTTTTGCAACCATCCATACTGCCCTGAAGTGCACTCAGATTTTGTGATTTGCATTTTACTCAAATTAACGGTTTTATTTTGGTGATAACAACAAGCAAACAGCACAGTTGTCTAAGGCTGGCCTGTTAAAAGCTGGAATTGTCAGAGGTAACTTTTGCAGTAGGAGTGGACACAAAAAGCTAGCCTGGTATTTGACTTTTTTCCCAGATGAGGGAAGAGGGGGTCCAAGGTTTCAGAGTCAGAATTTTGTGCTATAGCTAGTAGTAAAAAGGTGATCTGTCCATGTGCCGCCTTAACTGAGGGGCTACAGCGATGTCACACTACATTAAAGGTATTTATTGTTTGATTTTTGTGATTACATTGACAGAACTTGAAAGCTGAGACTTTCGTATGAAAAGTAAGAAAGCACAAAGCTTCTGGCAATTCAGAAGCGCTACGAGAGTCAGGGATTTAAGAAACAGTGCTTCATCAAAATAAGCATAGGTTAGAATCGAAAAATTGATATTGTCAACCCAGCCCTCAATTATTATTATTTTAACACACTGTACAGTTTCCCAGACTATAAAAGTAGGCCGTATATACTAAGCAACTACATTTCAGTTACATAATATTAGACATAGAAATACAGTTGGATATGTTCTTTATTTAATTAGAAACAAACCAGAACATCATTCTGCAATCTTTCAAACAACTCACAGATTCATTGGTCTCTCAAATATTATTTTCTCTCATTTCTTGTATTAGTTAACCTATTCTGCGACAGTTCCAGGATTCACAAATATAACAACTCATGATAATATTACAAAAACTAGTTCTTTCTCTTACTCAAACTATATTTCTCTCAACTCTGGGTGTGCTTTTAAATGTTTTTAGATGTGTCTGTCATATGTGAGAATTAGCATTTCTGTTAGTGATAAAAACGATGCAAAAAAAGTCCTATTCAAACTGGAACATGATCAAATGGAGGGATTTCAAGAGTGTTTGCGTCACACTCGTAGTGCAAATTTCTCAGCCATTCGAGCAGAGTGCATGCATGCTAACAACCCCATCCCAGTGTACCATGCACAAGCGAGGACACTAAACCGGAAAACAGCAACACTGTAAGAAAGCTTTAAATAGCAACAAGACTTCTCTACGCTCAAGCAAGCAAATGAATAGACTGATGTTAAAGTCAAGCCGGTTGAGCCCCGTTTAATCTCTCACTTAAAGGACGGAGAACTGAATGCCGTGTTTGTTGAGGCGGTCGATGAGGGTGGTCTTAGCGAATGTTGCTCCTGGACTGTAAACACCGCCACTGTGGAGAATTGCCCAATAATATACATTCAGAATATGCCACTTATAGGGACAGATCACCCAAAAATGAACATTCTGTAATCACTCAAACTCTTCCAAACCTATACGTTTCATTCTTTCTGCTGAACACCAAAGAAGAATGTTGGTAACTACACAGTTGCTGGTCCCAGTTGACTTCCATAGTATTTTCTTCCACACGATGGAAGTCAATGGGGACCGTTTGTTTAACAACATTCTTCTTTTGTGTTCAGCAGAAGAAATTCATCCAGGTTTTGAACAGCTTGAGGGTGAGAATTTTCAGCTTTGGGTGAACTAACAATACAAACTGTTTATTTAGGTTTAGTTTTGACCTCCTATATGGCTGGACTCACGTTTTTGGAAGAGAATCTGATTCGTTTAACATGGTAAGAGCCGCTTGAACCATAGCGATTGGTGTGGCGACATATCCTGCCTCTGGAAAACATCACACACAAAAATTATGGATATGAGAAATATGCACTGACATAGCTACATTAATATGAGGCAGATCTGCATAAGTTACCTGGTCCTTTGACCAGTGCGCGGATCTTGCCATTGGGTTTGCCCTCACTAGGGTCGGAACCTTCAGTGTAACCCTCTCCGAGAAAGATGAAACGGAAAGAGGAGCCCTCCATCTGCAGATATCGCATTTAAATGAAACGGATCCAAAAAAAAAAATAGAGCTGATAGCCTAGATGATGATGATAATGCGAGTACAATACCTGTTTTCTAGTTGGACCTGCTTTGGAGAAGAAGCCGAATGAGAAAAACTCTGGAAACTGCAGACAAAGTATATATTTGATTACACAAGATCCGTAAATTAAAATGTAGGCATCAAATTAAATGCAATGTTTTTGCATTAAATATTCCGTAGCTTTCACAACATGATACAGTATGTTTTACCTTAATGAGGAGATTTCTGCCAAAGCTGAACTTTACAAGGAAAAAGAACATCAATCCAGCGAAGACAAGTTTGAAAATGTTGGAAATACCACCGACGCCAACATACGCCCCATACTGAACCTGTAAGAAACACGCACATGTAAAACATACAAAAGTATTTATGGCAATGCAGGTCATTTTACAGTAATGCAGTAATTGTGTTTAGTCTTTAGTCAAGGTAGATGCCAAATTTAATTGGATTTTGATGTGAATGAATATGACAGTCATGTCAATATGCCTTATTGTTGCTTGTATAGAATAAAAATGTATTCCACAAATTTCCAGCAGGGGGACAACTCATGTTGTGTGTGGGTAGTTTTGTTTTTTAAGACCCAGTTTTCAGGTGCACAACTTGCTGAACTGCCTTTACGTTCATCCTTTACAGCTGAATTACACTGACTTATGAGAAAAGACTATATAAAAAAAAAAAGTCTATGAATTTATGAATTACTGCTTTAATCTCGTTGTTTAATCAGTCAATGTTCTAATTTTTCTAAAACCTTGTGTTTCCTGGTTCAGCTAGTTCAGTTTCAGTACACTTTAACTGGTTCAGTGTTGATTTGAACTCTGACGCTCCCATTTGTACCGTCCCCTTGCCTCCTTTTTCAATAATTCTTAGTGAAAATTATAAGTATGTGGGGTTGTTCATTGATAGTTAACTAATGTTTTTTTATGTGCTTTTATCATATATATATATATATATATATATATATATATATATATTTTTTTTTTTTTTTTTAGATTTCTATATACTGCATTTTCAATTAAAAGATTGGATGACTTACCGGAGACTCGTTAAGTTCTTCAGTTAAGTATCGCTGGGTCCTTTTCACGACTGATGGGTCAGATCCCATGAAGGGAATTGCATATTGCTGCAACTCGTTACTATAAAACAGTGTGCCCCTGTAGATAGAAATTAATTTTTGTTAAAAACAGACATTAGCATATTCCTGAGCACATTAACATTTCATAATATTACTTGTTTGACTATATTTTTAGGTTACACTTTACTTGAAGCGGTGTGCATAAGACTGACACGACGTCATGAATATGAAGGAGGTTTTATGCATGTTTATGACAACTGTCATTAAGTGTCATTCGCTCAGTTATGTCATTTTTAATGCAAAGATGACATTGTTTGAGATGTCTATGTTATGGGCTAGGGTTAGGTCAAATGATGTCATCTTTGCATTAAAAATTACATAACTGAGCGAATGACACTTGAAGACAGTTGTCATAAACATGCATAAAAACTGAAATACAAGTTGTAATGGCTGTCATACACACCTCCTTTTAATTTTAGCCCCCACCACAGGGAGAGGCTTGTGACCGAACTTCTTCCTGAGGCTCCGCAACTTGTTGCTGTCGGCTAAGCCATAGATGGCCGACTGCCAGGTGCCATCATGGATGCAGCCTCCCTACGAGCACACACCAGAACGTGGGTCAGCTGACACTTAAAAGCTCTAAACACTGAAATAGTCTTGTGTTTTTAAAAGGCCTTTGTGTTTAATTCTTATGCGTTATAAGTTTAAAACTTAAGAACCCCAACCTCTGGCCCTGCACTTGCAGTCAAAAAGCTCTCAACGGCTGTTAGTGTCCCTGGTAATAATAAAAAAAACAAAAACAATATTAAAATATAAATGTATATAATTAAGCATATAGTTATATAATTTGTTATAAAATAGAATAGAACAGAATATAATTGCATGACAAACATGCCTTTAAACTGGTCCCTGGTATAAACGACACCCATGTCTGCAGGAATGGAGTCAAAACCACAGCTTCCCACAATGTAGACCCCCTTTTCAGCAGCCTGGTCATGGTAGTTCAGCTGCATACTCTCCAGAAACTACAGCAAATAGAACATATACACACTCATTACTGTATTTTGGATTTGCACTCGAACCAAGATGTTGCAAAATGTCAAGTCAACATTAAATTTGCTTGATACACATTTGTGGTCTTATAATTCATCATGTTATTACAAAGAATATGTCTTCATCATCTTCTATCAAAATAACTTGCTGATTTTCTTTTCCTGTTTCACACAGGAATGTCACTTTATGCAAGTATCGTGAATACTTCATGTTGATATTGTTATGACCTGTTATGATCAATGCCAATTTACGGTTTTACTGTAATTTGGATTTTGATCATGACACAAGAACAAAGTGTCAGGAAAAGCACCTGTGGTTCTCCAGAGATATCAATGCAGTGTGCTCCATTCTCCACACACGTCTTGACAACAGGGTCACCAAAAAATCTATACTGTAGATAAAGATCAAAGATTTGAATCAGTAATATAAGCAGCAATTTAGAATATTAGAATGGTTTCTGAAGGATCATGTGAGAGACTGGAGTAATGATGCTGAAAATTCAGCTTTGCATCCCAGGAATAAATTACAGTTATTCCACAATAGTACTGTTTTACTGTATATTTGATCAAATTAATGCAGACTTGCTGAGCATAAAATCAGCCTTACTGGCCCCAAACTTTTAAATGGTAGCGTAAATGAAAATGTATGCAATATTCTATACAATGTGTGCTATTGATTAAATATATCTGGGGAAAAAACAATCTGCAATCTGATTTGCATCCATATGAATGAATGGAATTCAATGGAACGAAAAGTGAATTGTGACCGACCCTTAATACAAGATCATCTGATGTTCAATGTACAAACGTAATTATCTTGTTTGATGGACGGTATTGCATAACCACATATAGTCACATACAGTTATCAGCCTGATAAACGTTACTGTTATATTGCAAAAAGTCATTAATCAACAGCCTGATGTTTTTTGACATATATATATATATATATATATATATATATATATATATATGTCAGCTCATATACAAGGGGTTCTGTGTGCTACGGTACTTACAGGCCCCACACAGCTGAGCACAATAACAGCCTGTTTGCACATGGCAGCCAATGAATCCGGATCGTTGACATCTGCGATGAGAATATCTACCTCAGACTTCAGCTCCGGCTTGCCTGAAAACAAACATTTTCAATGATTATTTATGCAAACTCTGCTGGGTTATGTGTCATATTTAATGCAAACTGGTGAGACTGTAAATTATTCGAGATGATGATATACTGCATAAATGCAAAACAGTCTTAGGCCAAACTCCATGTCATAAATAATTCAGTTTGTCCACTAAGATCAGATCTAGGAATCCTAAACAGTCATATCTTTATTCAGTGACCTGTCTGGCTAAATTAATTCTTATTGAAATCTAAATATAACTCTGAGCAAATGTTCTGCTTGAGGCCATCCATTCAAAGCTACGTGATTAAAGGCATTGAATATGTCACTGGAATATAATTTTCCATCAGCTGTTGAGGATTAATTAAACCCTCTCCGAAGACCACCATGACCAAAGAGCCTACTGTTTAAAAAATGCATGCAAATTATCCAAGCTAAACAATGCAATGTCCCACACAAAGGCAAAGCAGAACAGTATCAAGCATTAAAGAAAAACAGTTCACTACCGATTGCCACGAAGTGGGTCAAAGTCAAGTCCAGTCCAGTATAGTTGGGCGAATGCAACCTTTATAACACTTTCAAATCATTGCCAAGTTTGCTGCTCCTACAGTCTATAATGCTTCCTTTTGTACTTCTGCTAAAAGCATAACAGAATAATTGAAATGCAGATGTTTCCGATAACTCATTCTGCTCAACTATCCTGGAACTTTTTCAAAAGATACCAAACAACAGTAAATATCTCAGAGTGAGGGGACATCTGCTGCATTGAGAGGTCAAAGGAAAAATAAGGTTGTGCAATGTAATTATTTTTATTAGCAGACTTAGCATTTTGACTGTTAAAGGATTAAATTATCAATTTTTTCTAATATTTACACTTTTTCATTTCAATATTAAACTCATTGTAATAGTTTTAGTTAACAATAATAACCTTCATGCATGCACTTTATTGTTCTTTTGTCTTGCAACATCTATTGCATTACAAAAATACCACTGTCACCAACAGTTGTGTCTAAACTACCATAGTTCCTAGTTTCTGAAACACTTTTTATGATTTTACAACGCTAAAAATAACTGTACTGTGGTATTTTTGGAGCGCAATAGTATTGAACAGTTATATCAGTTCATTAAATTTAAAGCAAATCTAGCATAACTGAAGGAGGCTTCACGCACTGAGAGCTCCGGCGGCCTGCTCCACAACTTTCTCCAGCTTGGTGCTGCTCCTGCCGGCCACGGCCCATTTCAGATTCCCCTTGGGACCCTCGGATGCGGTGCGGGCCACCTCCTCCACCACGAACTGCCCCGTGAAACCAGAAGCGCCGAAGATAATGATGTGGTAGGGCCTGCTGGATGAGGTACTGAACGCCGCCATAGCGCTGCCGAGCTGCTGATACTGGAGGAGACAGACTGCGATCTGCGCGACTAACACCTGCTGACCCAAACTGACTCGCGCTACTTCCGCTAACGCCTACAACTCGAGGTCCATTCAAGAGCATCATCGATGCGCAGCTCTGTATGCGCACCCTCTGAAATCATCAATAAAATGACGGCGCCCAGTCGAGGATTCGTTAGATAATTGCACATAGATTTGGAAATTATTGCAATCCCAAAAAATGACGCAGAATCATGCAAATATATTGAGTGTTTTTGACCACATCAGAACCGCGTTGATTGAACGCATCCAGTACATCTAGAACACAACCGTGAAATACGTCACATCAGCTCGTTTTTGATTGGTGTGCTCGGTTTGTAGGCGGAACGGGGTTTGAGATCAAGCGATTCTTGGGATTATAGTATGATATGATTTATGTGCATGTTTAAATATGAAGTGGTGTTTGCATTGTTATAATTGGAATGAATCTAACGCTAAAGTTAACACACTACATAATATACACACACTATTTTTATTGTTAATGTTAGATAAATTACATAATTATATGAAGAGTTCATTTGCAAAAACAGGTAACAGATGATTAAAAATTCATGTTTTTTTTTTTTTTTTTTTCAATCTTGCATTCCAGTTAATATCAATCAAACTGAGCTTGGGTTGTTTTGATTAAAAAAAAAAAAAAAACGATTTATGAAAATTAATAAAAAACTAAGTTTTGCAAATAAACTCTTCATATATTTATTATTATAACATTCTTGGGAACTCAAAATTTTTGTATTATCACAATTTACTTATTTTAATCATTAGTGTATTTTTAAATATTTAATGTTGTTTACACTGTTATATTAATATACAGTATCCAATATTTCTATTTTTAATATGTTACATAAATGACATAACTGTGATATTATATTTATTGTTATATTTTGAGCCAGCATATTCACAACCCATTTTCTTCTGTAATGCGACATTTTGCCAGGATATTTAATATGTAAAATAGTAATTTTATATAAAAAAAAATGAATGGATTTTTTTTTTAGTGATTGATAATATTATTCAAATAATACAGAGACTCCTCAATCCCAACAATAAGATTTATTCACCAGGCATTTTTGGTCAAAAGACATCTCATTGCATTTTCCTTTTGAAATTTCCCCCCCCGAGACAATTACTAAACATATTTGAACCATACAATTAAGAAATACAGCAATCATCACATGATATATACACAAACTCAAAATTAAGTAAGACAAATAATTGTCAAATTGTCTCTGTACAGACAGTAAAAGAGTGCATGCACCAGAACGCGTGATTCTAAAAGACTTTGCTCTGCATTAAATAAATACTGAAAACTCGCACAAAGACATTCGACAGTCATCTGAACCAGCCAGACAACATGCAAATAAAAAACAGAGATCACAAAATAAACTTTTACAGTTCTCGCCAAGTACATTCATGCACTTGAGCAGAGCACAGCAAACTGACATCTATGTGGTAAATCTACGTTAACTTCATTTACTGCAGACTTATGCTGACTTTACCATAGTAAGACTGTGCTTCAGAAGGAAACATAAAAGAAGTTCAAGACACAGATTCGGTAGAATAAACACAGGATGCACTTATGATAACAATATCCAAATAAGAATAAATGTGACATTTAACACAGGAGGTCATGGTTTCATAACAAAAAGAATTGGATTTAAACGTCATGATTACAAGAACTGTTAAGATTATTAACAAGAGACATGCCTGAGCAAATGATATTGAAATCATATGACATTCTCGTTCTAGTACCAGTTTCATCTTAAAAACTTCCCATTGCTAAATACGGTTATACACTGGAGGCCTGGTTTAGAGGAAAACAAATCCTGGTTAGCATAGTTACCAATTCATTTCTATGCGGAAAATGACATTTAATAGATTTGGCTGTTTTACAAAAAAAAAACTAGACAAAAAACAATTATAATAAATTGTGTGCAATTTACATACATATCAAATATATTTTAATATATATATATATATATATATATATATATATATATTACACACAGCTGTTTTACTTGCACTTTAAAATGATAAATTTAGATATTTATTAGTCGCAAAATTATCATCTTTTTTTCCAACCAGCCACCTGAATAAAATAAGTGTAAATACAAGTACTTCAGTAATAATAATAATTACATAAAAATAATAATACAAAGGAAATTCAGGCTCATGGATGGTGTATGAAACTGTCAACTGTATCTAAAGTATCAGATTTATTTTAAAGAAAATATGTGACCCTGGAGCACAAAACCAGTCTTAATTCGCTGGGGTATATTAGTAGCAATATATATAAAAAAATATATTGTATGGGCCAAAATTATACATTTTTCTTTTATGCCAAAAATCTTTAGGATATTAAGTAAAGATCATGTTCCATGAAGATATTTTGTAAGTTTCTTACTTTGGTTAGTAATATGCATTGCTAAGAACTTCATTTGGACAACTTTTAAAGGCGATTTACTCAATATTTAGATTTTTTTTGCACCCTCAGATTCCAGATTTTCAAATAGTAGCATCTCGGCTAAATATTGTCGTATCCTAACAAACCATATAACAATGGAAAGCTTATTTATTCTGCTTTCAGATGCTGTCTAAATCTCAATTTCGATAAATTGACACTTAAGACTGGTTTTGTGGTCCAGGATCACAATATTGATTATCTTCAGTGATTTAACTTTTTATTAATGATCAAAATATTGCAGAATCTACTGGAAAATTATTTCCCCCCCGTATTAATAAATGGGTAACTATGATAACTGAGATTTGCCTCTTTGCTGATTTGATCTATATATCTATAATTATATCTATATCTGTAATTCCTCAATATACATGTATTGCTTTCCTGTACCTATAAACATCTTTCCATAAGTCCATCCAAGCCCATCACAGGAAAATGCTACGTCCAGGCTACAGATGATTATGTTCATTATTATATCTTAAGTACCATGATGGTCATTCACTTTTCCAATGAATAAAAGACAAAAGTCTGTCAACCAAGTATTAAGATTTCGATTTAAGACTCTAAAAATGAAGTCTCATCACATGAGGTTCAGTTGATGGCAGTAAACAGTGGGCTACTTGAGTCAAAAACTGGCCAAAGTGGTTTGCTGTGCCTTCCAGGGGCCGGACGTCCCCTTTAGGACCTGACAGACGGGCTTGTTTGGCCTTCATCCGTGACAGCGTGGCCCAGCAAAGGCCTACATAGGAGGATATCGCAGCATTAAAGATCACGGAGGCTACCGAGAAGAAGAAACGGAGAAGAAAACGAGTCGTCCCGTCCTGCTACGAGGTCGGGGACAGCCAGTGTTTGAGCTCATCCATGCCCCTCTGCACCCGTCCTATGTAGAAGTCCATGTTATGGGAAAAGTCTGTGCACACACTGGATTGGGCGTCTCCGAAAGTGCAGTAGAGCGCAGTCCCGCCCACACTGATCACCACGGTAGCCAAGCACAACAAGAGGAGCAGCAGCCAGGAGTCTCCACCCACCTCATCTGCATATTGCATATAAGCAAATCAGTGTAGAATCAGAACATGGTCAGTTTGAATGCTTCAAAAATGTGTTTTTAGCAAACAATAGCGGTTCTTACCGTGGTCCAGGCCCTCGTCAGGCTCTCGGAAACGGACTTTGCGTTTAGGGGCGACAGGGACAGAGCTGTTGGCTCCTTCCAGAGAGACTCTTCTCTTCAAGATCGACACAAGACCAGCAGCTGGAGTGATCTGAAAGACAGAGGGCAGGTTATTGTGAAAGACTCCTGGATTCAGAGCCTCATAGCATCTCCAAAACATTAGGAAGTGTTCTGCACTAACATACTCTACCCACTAGATGTCACTGTGAGCTGAGTGGGCAGGAAATTTATTGCTGATGTGTGTTTGAACCAGCCTTTTTGTTTTTTTTGGCTGCCTGGATACAGCGTTTTACCAAATTACTATTATTATTATTATTTTTGTTTTTCAGATTTAACAAAAAAACTTCCCAATTTTCAGACTTACATAAAATAAGCACTTTTTATATAATTATTTAATAGTTTTTATTCATTTGTTTATTAAAATATAAATATTAAAATAAATAAATAAATATAAAAACTACAAAAACATGCAGATCTACATCTCAGAATTGTAACATTTATTTATATTTAAGATTTAATATTTACTTTAATTTGCTAGTTAATGTGTACATAGCAGAGAAAAAGATAATATAAAAGAGAATATTTTAGAGTTTATGTAAATCAGGGTTATTAAAATACATAGAATAAACTTTCAAATGGACAAGGCAACATTTCTCATTTACACTTAGTTGAACTAAAATAACTAAAAAATAAAACTGAAATAAAAAATTTATAAAAACTATACAGACAAAATATAACAAACTATAATGGTATCTCAATGATATTAAAATAATGTTTTTACTTTAAAAAAATGCTGCATTTATCATTCTTCACGCTGTATCCATTGAGCATTTAGAAAAACATTTTAGACATTTAATTTCAAGCTGTACTCTCTTTACATAAAAAAAAACAATTATATATCGGAATCATCATTCATTATTTAAATATTCTGAATGGAATTCTGAGTCATTCTTAATGGAATAAAATAAATTCCATTACTAAATAAGTACTGCTGTTAAAATAAAAAAAAAATCATAATACATTATACATGTTGTTTACTATTCAGCAAAGAGCTGGAATCCATTTGCCCAGCACTTCTGCTGAATTGGGTTTACCCCTCTTCATAAATTATGTACATGAGAATGAAAGTATTGGAGACCGTCAGGAAAGAGAGTCAGTCAAGTTACATCACCAGTCACAGAGGAATGGAAAAGGTCACAGAGAGGTCAAACTGCTAAAGACCAATCGGCACGGAGGATGAGCTGCCCTGACCAATCAATACTGAATCCCATGAATACATCTGAATATATAATGAAGTGAGTGAGGCTGCATAGTGTCGTTATTGTTAACTTAAACTAGAAGTAAAGCAATTAAAAATATATTTGAATTGAAAGAAGCTGAAATAAAATATCAATAAATTAAAACTTAAAAATTAGAAATGGAAAAAATGAAAAGCTGAAGTACTAAATATACTAAAACATAAAATAAAATAAAAATAAAGCTAACAGAATATATATAAAATATATATATTTTTTTACAAAAGCACATAAAATTACTAAAGGTAAACTAAAATTAAATATAAAAGCTGGAGAGTAACTAAGTAAGATAAAAATAAATAAAAATAAATTCAATTAATTGAGGAATTAATTTACATTGACACCATTAGTTTGTGATCTTATTGAATTCTCATTTTTAAAAGAGTAGCAGGACTGTTTTTCACTAAAACCCTTGCGGTCCACTTATTTCACTCTGAGTGCTTCCATATTTGGCAAGATCGGTCCCCAATGAAAACTCATTTTCAAGCACTGCAATTATAGTTTTCTATTTTTGCTCCATTATAGCGGTTACATTTGTGAGGAGAGACTGAAGCCAAACATGTTTCAAAACCTGCAGAATGGCTCAAATCCACAAAGACTTTAAAAAGCAGGAGAGCAGACCTCACTGTACCACTAAACACTGTATTAAATGTCCAAAATAAAACTATTAAAGCAATACGGCACACGAGGATGTGTTTTTACCATGGTAAAGGGTGTTGTTAATCTCTAATCAGACTTTAGCGACAGAGCTATCCATTTCATTAAATGGCTTAAATACATTAATATAACAAAGTAGATGTCCCATGTGTTCCTGAAGACCAGCAGCAGCACTTAACTATAGGCTTAGATGTTAAATTCAAATGTTTTGCTTTAAATCTCTCATAAAAGGACTCCTTTAAGAAGTACAAAGCGCATAAGCAGCGTCACAAATTAATAGGACTAAAAACAGATGCATTAATCACTTGAGTAAATGACACTTGATTAATTAGACTTCAAAACACACCACAATGTGGTGAGCCCATCACGAAATGGACCATTAACAGTGAGCAATCAACATAACAGCCCAAAAATAACACATGCTTATCAGCGCTAATGAAAGTTTCCAGCTCCTCAAAGGCACTCTGATGACGCTCTTATACAGAAAAACATCACGTTTGATGAGTGCGGACATAAAGGGTAATGTTTGCTCTCTCTGAGGTCATTCAGCAGCATTATTAGCCACAAAAGGCCATAGTAACTCCAGACATGGAAGACGTGATTCTGTACACATCTAAAAAACATCGGCTCAGCCGTGGAGCTTCAGATACAGATACAGCAGAGATACTTGGAATTAAAGATAGAATGAAAAGCTATCTGATCTGCTTGCTCAATGGATTGGCTAATTTAATGGAATTAGCAGTAGACTGATACTGATATGCAAAAAAAAAAAACTTTTTTTATTTTATTTCAAAAGCATAAAAAAAGAAAAAAGATTATGCTTTATAAACTTTTGATTATGCTTAAATATGCTTGAACATCTTAACAGATCTCAGTAGTGCTGATGGTATATTCTGACAGTGCTGTGTGGCATTAAGTCTACTACAAATGAACCGATAAATGATGAGTATATGAATATTACATGTTATAATATAAGCACGTTTTGAATTCGGTTTTCCAGGTCAGTAGGTTCTGTCTGGTTAAAAAGCATCAAAATTGGGTCCTACTGAGCACAACTTAGTCATGTTTTCGCAGTATGTTGTCGACCTTTCCAACTAAAGGGAATGCTCAGACAAATGTTCAAAAGTCAAACCATTTTAACGAACTCAACAGATTTGACAATGATGATGCAGGCTGAAGGTCATAATCCACGTGTATGCTGATAAACGCCATCATCGTTGGGTCAATCTATTCTGGCACACAAAAGATATTTTGAGAAATGTCTTGTTTTTCGTCCATACAATTAAAGTCAATGAGACCAAAACATTCTTCAAAATATCATCTTTTGTCTTCCATACAATAAAGAGTCCTACATGTTTCATACAATTTTTTATTTATTTAATTTAATTTATTTTTTTTATAAATTTAATTCTATTTATAGAGTTCTGAAAAAAATGTAGCACTGTTTCCACAAAAATATTAAGCAGCACAACTGTTTTCAACACTGATAATAATAAGAAATGTTTATTGAGCAGCAAATCAGCATACTAGATTGATGTCTGAAGGATCATGTGACACTAAAGAATGGAGTAATGATGCTGAAAATTCAGCTTTGCATCACAGGAATAAATAATATTGTAAAATATATTCAAATATAAAAGTTATTTTAAACTGCAACAATGTTACACAATTACAAAATGTAGCCTTCGTAAGCATGAGACTTTTTTTTTTTTTTTTACTTACCGACCTCAAACTTTTGGATGGTAGTTTTTGACAGCACTAAACTTGCACAAGATGCCAGGCTATACACTAGTCCTGAAATCAAGATCCCCCCCCCCCCGCCAAGAAATGGCACATCACATGTTTGGGAACAGGGCACAAAAGCGTTTAAGACACAGGATATTGGCTTCATGAAAGCCTGTATTGTGCTGGCAGAGATCAGTGGTCCAGATTCCATTGTTGATTGTCTCATTGAGGGGGGAAGTGCCATTATGACATCATCACACACGGCTGCCTGTTACAATCATTCAGCTCTGACATTCAGGGGAAAGGTTTTAATTTTTGAGTGAACTATCGCTTTAAGAACCATTGAGACCTGCTGTTGATTACCACAGCACAGACAATTCAGACTCCCACAGTTTTGTAAAATTAAAAAGAAAATTGTCTAGATGGGACATAAATATGGCTATTTAACAATTATATGAATCTGTTATTTATATAATTACCTTATGTTAAATAAAATCATGCAACTGTATTAATTGTATTACTAAAACTAGAAATGTGATGCTTGAACTTTGCACAAAAAATTATAATAAATGGTCTTATTTTAAGATATTATTAGATGCAAAATTGTCCTTTTAGCATTGGGAATATTATTATAGTTGGAAAGCGCTATACAGAGGGCTCCCCCTTTCTGGTAACCTTAACATGTGAAAGTTACCAGGGTTGAAATAAGGTTTCATAATATTGCATAGACAAGGTTTGCAATCTATTCTATCTTAGAAATCAACATTGTTGTTTAACCTGGAATATTCCTTTAAGTCAATGACTATAGCAGCTGTAGAGGTGACGCAAGATGACATCACTATGACACCACCGGATGCTATCATAGTGATGCCAGCAGCTTCTAAATTTAGAAAAAGGAAATTAAGTTCCACAACAATGCACTTTAAAGGGTGATATATGCTATTTTTTTCTGTGTTAATTAATACACTTTCCCTTATCCCAACATACAATACAGACCTTTTTTTAAGTAATTTCTAGGTTGTTTTTTTATGATTAAACTTGGTGACGCTAGTGGCACAGAGTCACACTTTCCCTTTAAAATATCTCTCAGATTTGCATACTGCCCACAATATATGCAGAATATCAAGTGTTACCTCTCTAAGAATCAGAAAAGGCTTAGCAAAGTGCTCAAGGGCCTAATTAGAAAGACGTTTAAAACTAATTAGATTAGAAATCAAACTAATTCTCCAAACAAAGCCATGCCAAGCACAAAACAACAAATAAGCCTCTTTGTCATTTGAACTAAATGAGTGAAAATGTGTCACTCACCTCTTCTACCTGTATGCGTTTGGCCATGTCATCCAGCATGGACACATTCATAATATCCAGCGACTCCACCCCGTTTCCGTTCTCCTCGAGCTCCAACTCTACTGTTTTCTCAGGAACTTCCTGCTCCAGAGGCACCTGATCTGCTCCTCCTTCCTCCAGCTTCAAAGCCTCCTCTACCACCCCTCCATCTTCCTGCTTAGCGTGTGGGATGGGCTCCATCACATCCTGCCCCGTATCCACAGTGTCCCCCGTTCCCTCCATCACCCTCTGTTGGGCCTCCATGTTGCCTGATTGAGTGGTGTCCATTGGAGAATGGGGTTCTGGTGCTGCATCCCTGTGGGAAGCTGCCACGCTTACGCTTTCCTCTTCTGCTCCTGCATCCTCACAGGCTGGAGAGGATAAGCGGTCCGTCACAACCGAGGAGGAGGAGGAGGAGGAGGAGGGGTCATGCTGCTGTTCGCTCTGGTGGGATTGTGGGGCGGTGCTGCTACAATCTTCATGCTGGATGACTTCCTGTTGTGCCTCAGATATACTCTGATCCTCCATATCCTTCCCTGTTTAAGATTGAGAGAGAAGACAGTTGATATATGAAACTAATGGAGCAGCCTTGGGAGTCAAAGGTTCAAAACGGAATACTAGCATACTGCAAAAGGCTTTTTGTTAAACAAAACATTTAAAAACACTGACTTTACTATATTTACTTCAGCAAGCAGCATCACATTATCATCTTGCAAATATATGGCTATTTATAATTTTTGTTAATACCAGTATATTTAAATTAAGGTTGACAAATTAATACAACTGCATTATACTTTTAATTATATAAATAAGTGTACAAATGTCTCAAATCAGGGAAATAATATATAATTTTATTACAATATTATTAATTTTAATTAAAAAAGATTGTTTAATATTTGTAATAATTATATTGTTAATATTAATTGTGTATATGGTTACAAATTTTTTATATATTTTTTATAATTAATATAATACATAATTATTAATTACATATTATAAAATAATATATAATTATATATATATATATATATATAAAAACTATAACTTTTTGTAATATATACATTTTATTTAAATGCAATTACTTTATTTTTAAATTAAAAAAGCTGTTGTTTAATCTTTAATTAATAATTATAAATAAATAAATCATTATTTAAATAAATAAATAGATTAATTAGAACAAATATAAAAAATGCTGGAAAAATTGCATGAATAGTATGGTGTACTATGTCTGATTTCTTTGCATTGAATGACCACGTGGTGATTTGACCATCAGAGCATTGTGTACAACAGAACAGATCGATGGCGGACGATCAATCACTATTAATGCACCGTGGCCCTGTTGCCTGAAGCCCTGTGGATCAATAATGCAGGACTCCACTGTTGACTGTTCTCTGCTCCCTCGGCGGTCATAAACGCACGCCGGGCGCTGTGCTGCTCAGAGACAGGATCTAAGTGACGACAGCACGCTGTCAGAGATCAGAGAAAGACACACGACAACCAGCGCCAGGCCGATACAGTCTGACGCTCAGTTCCTAAATACTACACTCTCCCTGCTGTCTTCCTACAGTTTACCACTCCTTTTCCAGAATGTCAATCATGCCCTGCTGTCCAGGAGGTCCAGTTCCCTTTATTAGACAGTTTTATGTGAAACTGATGCATTCAGTTTCACTATATTTCCTTGCAATTTCCCCTTCAAATGTTATGTTAAATTAGTGAGCAAGTAGGTGATCATATTGACTTTACCTGATTAAAAGAAATATATACATTTTAGCAATTTAATATTGTATAGCTGAAGATAATTCAAATTTCATAATAAAACTATCAAATAAATACAATAAATTAATACAAAATAAAATAAAAGTTAAATAAAGGAAATCATTAAAAGAAACTCTGATAAATTATGTTAATTAATTTGAAAAATCAATCAACTACTAATTTCTTACTTTTGCCAGCCTGGAAATCACATTTTAAAATTTGCTAATATTTCTGGGATTTCATAACCAAATTAACCTGTATATTTTAGATTAAAGTTTAAATGTTTTATTGTTATTGTATCATTTAATGGCCATGACATTAAAATAATTGCTTATATATATATATATATATATATATATATATATATATATATATATATATATATATATATATATATATATATATATATATATATATACACATATACATATGTAAAATCTGTATTGGACTAAATATTCTCAGTAATTTCCAAAAAAAAACTAATTTTATCTTTAGAATGACTTTCTGTGGTTTCTCGTTGTCTGATCAAACGCATCAGACCATCAGAAACCACAGTTCAAGCCAACATCTACCTGAGGGCATGATATTATGATGAACTCTTGGATCATAATTCTGCATGTACAAGCAGTATGAGTGAATGCAATCAATCTTTATCTTGTGTGTCTGGGAGGGTTACGGTGCAGGGCGAGATGCACCTGCTGCAGGAATCCCAGCCAAGCAGAAAGCCTGCTCAACACACTCCAGAACAGGTGGCTGGGCAGAGGCTGTGTGTGTGTGCTGCCATGAATGGCATGTAAAAGTGAAACCGGGTCAGGGAACTCAATGCAAGTAACGGGGTGTTCAGGTTACATACCCCAGCAGCACATCAGCTGCGAGAGCCGGTGAGAAAGAGAGTCTCATCAATAAGGCATGATCTGCAGGGACAGGAGGGAACTCTAACTCTGTGTGTGTGTGTGGGTGTGTGTGTGTGTGTGTGTGTGGGTGTGTGGGTGTGTGTGTGTGTGTGTGTGTGCTTGAAGAAGGGGACATGGGGTTTGCCTCGTCCACAGATGATGCAAGAATCTTACTAGGTGTACACAACTAATATTAAAAGATCAAATTAAAACTGATGCTATTTAAATACTTAAGTAGTTTTATTTGCCATAATTTACTTTTTTTATAATCACTTTTCTGAAACAACTTTCTGTTGAGGTAACCACAGTGAGACCAACAATATTTCTCATTAATATCACAGCTTAATTGTTGTTAACTGATATATTGCTAAAAACCTTAAACATATTATGTTTTCTGTCAAAATAGGAATTACGTATTTTTTATTGTATATATTTGGGGAAGAAAACTAATGGTTAACTAATGGTTTAATTCAATCAAACCTGTTGATTGGCAAAAAAAACGTACAAACATTATCAGATGCGGAGTTCATATCCATCAGTTCTTCTCACAAAATAAGAAATAAGATTTTTTTTTAATTGTATATATTTGGGAATAATATGACTATAATAATATGTAATATGTATATTTTTGACAAATCTAAATCTTAATACCTATTTTGTGCGAAAACTGTACGTGATGGAAACATTAAATTTAAATATTACAGATATACAAAAGCACTCAAATGCCAAAAGTTTCAATGACAAAAAGTTTTCAAACGTTATCATTTAATTTAGGAGTGGTAAAAGTTGAAAGGAATAAACATAAAATAATATCTACAGAATTATTATGAATCATGAAAATTGGCAGAGAATTGAACATAGTTGTAATCTGGCTCAGAGGAAAATAGGAATCATGTCTTTTGTGGCAGTTTTTCTGGTGATTAATGTATAATATAAGATGACTCTTATATTATATTTTGTGAGAAATCATTACATTCTCGAGCAAAACAGAGATTATTTTTGGAATCAGCACCCCAAAATTAGTAAGAAACAAGTATTGGATTTCCTTCAGTAAATATGAAGCAGGGTGGCGTTATTTCACACTGAATAAATACATGCATAAATACACATATCATATTATGGTAATTACGCTGATGGTGGGGACATTCCTCATTTCTTTTTTAATAATTAACCTGTTAAATTGAAATAAAAAGCCCTAATAAGTATATCTAGTATAAATAAAGTATCAAATCCAAGACGATGTGTTTTCCTGTAGTTGATGGTCTATTTTAGGTGGTCTGGCCTGTCATTGGAGAAATAAACTCACCTGAGCTGCATGAAAGCTCCTGCGTGTTGAGGTTTTGCTCTCCTCCCTGTGTTTCTCTGATCACACTGTTCCTTTGCACTTTGGACAGCTCGCACTATGAACGCACACAGACAACGCTGACGTTCACCCTCTGGTCTTTAAACATTTCTTTTTTCTTTACAGTTACATACATATAGACATGCCGTTCCAAAAGTGAGCATCAAAGAGGCCGTCTTACCTTCTCAACGCTCCATGCAGGTCTGAAAAAAGACAAGAAACAGTGACGTGTCAGTCAAAATAATCTTAAGGAGTTGCTGTATCTGTATTTTTTTTTTCTTGCTCCATCTCTCTCGTAGCGGGACGACGTGCATAAAAGGGGACGCAAATCTAAGGTCGCTCTGCTCAGTGGGAATCTAATATTAGCGCGGCACATTTCCCATTCTGAAACTCTAGCGCTTGTCTCAAATTGCTGAAAGCACAGCAATGGGCCATATGTTTAAACCATTACAGGACTGCAAACTGCAGCCAGAGTGCAGAAATGAGACACAGACGAGCTAAATTTAGGAGGGGAAAGAGAGAAGCTCAGATGTGGCTGCCGGTGAAAGTGTCTGGCCTGGAGAAACGGGACAGAAATACACAGCTTTTACCCTGTACTTAAATTGTGTAGTGGCTCGAAAGGTTAAACATTTACTTGTACTCCATTTACAGCAGTGCTAACATATTTTTACAGAGATCAAGCTCTGTAGGACATCTGATCTAGGAAAATATATATATTATAAAAATATCATTGACCCATCTGTGTGGCTGAAGTAATGTAGTGTGGAATAAAATAAAATATAAAATGTAAATTATAAATAAAATACAAAAATATGATCTATTGTAGAATGCAATAAAATAATGATAAAAACAAAAAACAAAAAAAACAATTGTGGCTGATCTATTGTAGAGAGCAATAAAAAACCAATGAAAAAAAGAGGCTTGTGTTGATCTGTGTGGCTGAACTAATAAAGTGTGCAATGAAAAAAATACAGATGCAAACAAACAAACAAAAAAGAAAAAAAAATTATAAAAAAATTATAAAATATCGTTGACCTGATCTGTGTGGCTGAACTAATGTAGCATGCAATAAAAAAAATAAAATAAAAAATAAATAAAACAATCACACACACACACACACACACACACAAATTTATGATATAAAATTAAATAAAATATTAACCTATTGTAAAGTACAATAAAATAAAAAATAATTTCTGCATAAAAAGGATGAATTGAAAATATGATCTGTGTAGCTTAACTAATGAAGCATGGAATAAATAAAAGAAAAAGAAAGTTGACCTGATCTGTGTGGCAGAACTAATGTAGCGTTCATGTGCAGTGTGCACTCACTGTCTGTGCGTTCTGCAGATGTGTCTCAGTTTCTCCAGGTGTTCAGCATCCTCTCGACCGTCCTGACACTGGCCAACCAAACTCCGTCTCCTCTCTGATCACAGAAAAAGAGGTTAAAAGGTGCTCAGTCAAGAACCAGCTCTGGGTAACGGTTTACCAGAATCCACTTACCCCACTGCTGCTGTAGGGCGGTGAGGTTGGACAGCAGGCGCTCGTGATAGAGTCTCTCTAACTGTATGAACCTGACTGCTCTCTCATCTGGAAAATGCTCTGGTTAAGGAAAATCTACAGGAAGCGGGAAACCCCAAAGCACAAATGCACTTTACAACACCAAAACTAAAGGATGCCACAGTGAAATATTATCATATCAGACAATGACTGGCTGCAGTAATGCACTGAATGTAATACAATAAACAGCATTATATCCATAAACACTGCAAGCATCCCCGATTCTGTTACAATAACAAAGGCAATGGGGTAGAACAAGCGTCAAAGGCTGTTCAAACACACCATTACACAGTTCCTCTGTATTCGTATATAATTGAAAAAACAATAATATTAAGGATACAGTCCTCCTCACGCATATATGACTCTGCAATCTGTAAAGAAGAGGGTTTGCCTGGAGTTATTATGCATTACATTACACAATGAAAAGCATGATTAGGTAACACTGTACAATAACTCTAATGTATTACATTATATAAAACAGGTAATTAATTAAGTGATTTATGGATCATTTGAAGCTATACAGATATATAATGATTGTTAATGACAGTTATTATAAAGTGTTACCCGTAAATATACAGATGATGCACCTAAAACCTGCTGCATAAGGACTTAATGTAATTTTACAGATGCTTTATACCTGATAAACAAGTCAGTTCATCTTAGACAGCATTTATTCTACTACAGCTGCATGTATATTATGTTATCTGAGGTGCAAAGACTCGTTCCCATTGAGTAAAACTCCTGACATCAGCTCTCTTCAGACGTCTTGCAGGGTAAAGTTGAAGAGAAGAGGCAGGATGAAAATCACTATAGCATGTATTCCTCTGTGCAGTAAAGTCGGCACAACATGAGAGATGTCTCACCAAGTGGGCGGCAGTAACACATTCTGACCTTTCCTTCCTTACAACACTTTCTGCAGTTCTTTCTGCATAAATCTGTCTCTTTCTCGCTCTCCTTCATTCCTCAACCATCTAATCTTCATGAGGCTGCTCACAACCAAAAGATCTACATAAGAGGCACTAATTCTTTGTTTTTCTAGTATTTGTTTCCAGCACTGATATTTAAAACACTGTTTTTCTTCTTCGTTTGGTTCGTCTACTTTCAATAACTGGTCTGGGTGAGCTGAGGAAGTGGCTTTGTTGTTCATGTTTGAGTATACACAGCGCACTTAAAAAGTGAAAAGAAATTCCAGTTATCCAATTTGTTCCCTTTAAAACCTCTTATAAGAACAAAATCCACAGGGGAATAAATGAGAGCAGTTCCAGCAGAGTCGTCTTGTGGCTTGACATAAATCTCTCCTCAGGATGAAACTAAACCAGCTGAGCAAAGATGTTCTTGTAAAACATGTTGAATAAGGTCAAGCTCAAATAAACATTTAATAGAGCTTGACCATTTAAGGTGCTGGTTATTCTGCTTCCTATCAGATTCATTGTGTACTGCTATCAGTCAATGTTATCAGCACGGGCCAGCAGCAACAACAGACTAACATGAGCTTATTAATGAACAATGTGGAACAGCACAGGAAAATACACATACACACATACACAATAGCGAGGCAGACTGAAGTAAAAAGAGGTTTGCACCATCTACTGGCAATGAACAGATGCCCACAAAAACAATCAATATCAAGTTGCAAGGTCACATATCATTTTCAAAATCTAGGTTTTCAATGTATTTTTGTCTAATGTAAATTGCAGAGACATTTTTCATTGTTTTGCTAGCTAAAGAAGTGTTAGGGTATGCATTAAATTAAATCAGTATATTAGAATGATTTCTGAAGGATCATGTGACACTGAAAACTGGAGTAGTGATGCTGAAAAATTCAGCTTTGCATCACAGAAATAAATTACATTTTAAATAGTGCTGTCAAACGATTAATCACATCCAAAATAAAAGTTTTTGTTTTCATATTACGTGTGTGTGTACTATGTTTATTTATTATCTATATATAAATACACACACATGCATGTATATATTTAAGAAAAATGTTGTTTACACATTAAATATATTTATATATAAAATAAATTATATGACTATAAATATATACATGTAAATATTTTCAAACTATATTCTGTATGTGTGTGTATTTATATATACATAATAAATATACACAGAACACACACGTATAGTATGTAAACAAAAACTTTATTTTGGATGCGATTAATTACTAATTTTAAAATATACTCAAATAGAAATGTCATTTTAAATTGTAATAACATTTCATAATATTACTGTTTTAACTGTATTTTTTATTTTGAAAGTCTATTAGTAACAGATAAGCATTTGCTAATGAATGATGAGAGATTTAGTTGTTCATCTCTCACATTTCCGTGTTAAGAACGTTTCATTTAACACCTCATTTAGTCATTTTGAGCAGACACACACACACACACACACACACACACAACACACACAACACACACAACACACAGAGAGAGAGAGAGGAGATGATGTAGAATAGGAGTATGAGACCTGATGGAGGCACTGTGGCAGAAGAGGGTGTTCTCCCTGCTCCCCCAGCTCCTGCAGAGACGACACCAGGGAGCGAGTGAAGCCCTGGGGTGATCCAGCATCACCGTGAGGCGTCCCTTCAGGACTCACAAGCCCCTCTGACACTGAAAAGACAAATATCATATCCTCTTTCAAGAGCGTTGACACTGACACTAACTGTATGCTATTTTAGCATAATTATCACCAATAGACTTCTTATTTTACTGTATGTAGTTCAGTGTTATTTTAGTACCGATATACATGTTTAGTTTAATATTCTGAATATCTTTACTTTCTTATATTTTCAGTTTTCATTTGAATTTTAAGTTAATTTTTAATAATTGTGTGCGTGTGTTTAACCATATTACTGCTAAGGTTTAATATATATATATTTTTACTTCAGTTTAAATTTAATTTTATTTGATTTTATTTTCAATTTCTTTCTTTCTTTCTGTTAGTGCTTCAACTGATTTCATTTAGTTTCCAAGATAACTTTTGTTTAGTTTTTCCATCTAATACTTATATTTTATCATATTTCAGTTTATTTCAATTAACAATTTTTTTTTTTACTAGTCTTAGTTAACAGTAATAACCCTGACTTGGTTTTCAAAGACACATCTAACATATAGGTGTCTAGATAAATGCTCCAAAAAATTGAATTGAGAGGTTACACCCAGTGTTTGTACAGCACCACAGATATAGCTCGCTCTAGAGGTTGGCCCTTTATATTCACGCCACTCAAACCTGTCTGAAAGTTGCACGGCAAGAATGGGATGCAATCGCTCGCTCTACAGCAGAAACAGAAACAAAAGGCTAGCACTATTACTCAGGGTGTCTGAATCCTCAAAGACAATAGAAATGCTTCTCCACCCTCAGCCTGATCAATCCAATGACAAATAAATATGTCGTTCAGGATGACACCGTTTGGATTGGGTTGTGCCACATTCAATGTCCAAGGAACATTCAATATTAAGTCATTTTTATTTTTATATATAAGTGATACTGAATGAATCAGATTTTATATTATTAGCATAAAAATCCAATTCATTCTAGCACATCACTGCTAACTTGATTGGCATAGAAAGCCACCGAGCATCATTTCTTTACATATTTCTGACTTTAGGGGAAGGAATATATAGTTGTGCCTAAGGACTAATTCTCAGAATATCTTGTCATTTGCCAAAGTTTGTGAAATTCATGCCACTGAAATGTTACAGGCTCTTCTTCAGAAATTCTTTAGACTCTAACTGAAAAAACCTGCACAGTGGAACTGCTAGATGAGCTAGTGATTTCTTTTGTTGAGCGAGAACCGTGGCAGTGCATTCACACACATGCACTGACACATGACTCATGGGATTGAACTTGGGTTGACTGCTTCCAGGTCAACATGTGGAGAATTTCACACTGTGAAGGTTGGGGACTGATTAACTGATTCTGCCTTCATGTACTATAGGATCTATTTTTTATTTATTAATGTGTTTAGTCATGGCACGTCCAAACAAAGAGAATTTCACTGTAATTTATGGAAAGCTAAACAAATGCTGTAATATGACAGCTTAGCTGTAAGGAATTAATAGATTCACACTTTGGGTTGGGTACAAAATTTAGATTCTGTGTTATTTTAGTATTCTTTATATACTATTATTATTTTAAAATTTTTATATTCTCAATTTTCATTTTTTTTAATTATTATTTCTATTTACTTACTTACTTTACTTTAGTCATTTAGCAGACGCTTTTGTCCAAAGCGACTTACAAATAAGAAAAAGTAACTAAAACTAAAAAGTTACAACTCTATAAATACTATCTACCCACATATTTAAGAAAATAAAGAAATTAAATAAAATTAACACATGCATATAACAACAACATTTCAATATTTAGCTGTAATCAATTTTTATTTCAGTTTTGTCTTTAGTAATTTTAGTACTTCTACTTATTTTTTTATTTTATTTAATGTTATTTCATTTCTAATTTTTGAAATGATATAAAGCTGAAATAAATCTTAAAAGAAAAACATTTTCCCCTAATTAATCTATTTATTTTCTATTTTTATTTATTATTATTTTAGTTAACCTTAAATTTAGCACCTAATCCCTCGGTTTCACAGACAAGGTTTAAGCTAGTCCCAGACTAAAATGCATGTTTGAGCTGTGTCAACTGAAAATATCTTGCTCGGACATATCTTAAAATATGCCAGTGTCATTGTTCTGTGTCAGGATGCACACCTCAATGCTTTCTTCTAAAGCATTTTTGTAAAAGTTGCTTAAATCTCTTAATTTAACTAAGGCCTAGTCCTGGTTTAAACTAAGCCCGTTTGTGAAACCGGGCCAATATTTATTTATTTAATCTTTATTTCAATTACAATTTTAAAAAAAATTGTTTAAGGGGGTGTTTACATTACACAGTTTTTGACTAAAGATGGAAAACTTTTATGGGTTTTGGCTCTTCATTTACACAATAACAGCATTTTAGAGGCCTGAAAATTCAAACTTTTAAAAATGGGTTTCAAAGTGCAAGTTTTTGAAAACGATACTGTTGCCATCTCTGTGTAAACTACAAAAACTGTGAATTTTTGTAAAACAGCTGGCCTGGCACACATAATACCGAATTTTTAGTTGTGTTTGTGGGTCCGTGTGAAAGGGGAGCATTTTGACAATGTTGTTGTTTGTCCATGAAAGTAAAAACTAAACCACACACTCAGGATTGTGAGATATGAGTAACAAAGGCTAAATCTATGCTAATGATTCGTGTTCTGAAACTCAGTTTGACACGGTCTGTTACCTGTGGGACTGGGGCTGGGTGTTGGTGAGTCTCGAACGTGTCCATCCAGCTCTGGAGAGTATGCCCCACTGTTACTATCCACCTCTTCCTCCTCCTCCTCATCTTCTTCGTCCTCCACCTTGGAGCTGTCATAATCCTCGTCATCACCGCTGTTGTTTGTGTTATCCTGTAGGAGTGGCCTCTGTCCACCACGGGGCCCCTGTTCAACCTCCTCCGCTTCCTCCACCAGTCGGTTCTGGCTCTCGTCTGAGCTGCGGCTGGAGTCAGAATCGTTTAGGAGGTCGGGGTCAGTTACTCCTCCCCGCCTAACTGGGCCATCGCTCTGCCACTGTCCGTCATCCATGAGATCCCGCTGATCGAGAGCATGAAGATCCACTTGAACCCCTGCAGGCCTCGCAGCCACTCAACGACGCTGGAGAACAAATCAGAGGGACACTTTAATGGCCGTGATCCTTCATGAAAAGTAAAGAGCTCGCTGGCCTTTAAGAGAACTGACTCATAGTTTACCCATAATTCCACTTCAGGCTGGCTGAGTGCAGTGCATGAATCAAAACACTTGAGATTTGTCCATTTGTCTGTTTTGTTTTGCATTTGTTCAGAGCTGTATTAATCAGAGGCCAAATGCTAAATAGATTTTAGCTAATGTTTTTGTTGATTTGAACAGTTCTGGTATCATTTCACATGATATCATTAGAGAATCTTTAAAAAAGGAATTTATAAAACAGGTTTCAATAAAGATCATAAATGTATATAATAAATATTATATTCAAAAGTAATATATTTAAAATTTCTGATATACATTGTCAAAATTAAATATTTTTGTAATAAATTTAATAAATTATATATTATAGCACCAACCTGCTGTCCTGTGTCCCTTTAGTCAGCTGTAATATACTGAATTATGAAATGCTCTGAAGTCTATATGCTCTCTCTCTCTCTCACGCTCTTATAAAAACACACACACACACACACACTTTGGTTCTCCTGAATAGTGAATTCATACACCATGGAGATTTTCCATAATAGTCCCCATTGGGTTGTTATTGAAGAAGGAGAAACATGCTTATTACCATACCGTCTCATGACGGAGCTTACGCAATATCATACAGCATCTTACAGATCTTAAAGCAGACTGGCTGTTTGTTTTTCATCTGCTCAGGGGGATTCTGGAGCTGCAGACTGAATGAATGAATGAATAAATACTACAACGCTTATAGGTCACTGCGTACGATGATAACGCTTAAGGCAGTTCAGTGTGCATTAAGTGAACAAACTGAATCCAAGCTGAATGCAGTGTTACTGTAAACTAAAATGATAAAATATGATTTATTTTAATTGAAAGCTGGAAAAAAAATACGAGGTGTGAAAAAATTAACCTTTAAAAACTGATGTAAACATAAATTAAAGATATAGAAAAACGCACAAAAACTACAAAAAAAAAAAATCACTAAAGCACATACAAAACTAAATTATTAAAACATTATCTCAAATTAAAATGAAAACTGAATAAAATAAATACTACTGAAAAAATTGGTATATGATTTCCTTAGAAACAATTTACACTCAAAAACTGCTAGTACATTTCACAAATATACAAAAAAAGCAAGTAACAGAATTAAAAATGAAATTTTGAAATAGAAAGAGTGAATTTTTTTTTAGAAAACATATACTCTAATCTTTGTTTTATTCACAGCTATATAATACTAAAGAGGTAATAATAAAATATTTAAAGATATATGGGTTGATTTTTATCAATTCTGAAATCATTCAATTTCAGTTTTCTTTCTGCTTATTAACAACCTTTATCTTTCCACAGATCAAAGACAGAAAATAAAGGAAATGTTATGAGCTGGCCTCAAACTGATGTACTGTAACTACTGCAATATGAGTCAGAAATAATATTAGATTATATTTAGAAGTACACTTACTAGTATGTAGAAGACTTACAAGCTAATAGACATGGAGTAAAAGCCATAAACAGTACCATTGTATTACCTATTATTATTTTTTTATTTGTATGTGTTTTTAATTGATTGCAAATCATTTTTATTTATTATTTCTTAGTATAGTATGTTCATTTATGCATCTTTTACGATTATTTTTAAATCCTTTTTATGTAAAGCACTTAGAATTACCATTGTGTATAAAACGTGCTATAGCCTATAATTAAACTTGCCTTGTCTTATATATACATTAGAACTGCCATTATGTTGCAATTTACAAAATACATGAAGTGATCCAATGAATCATTATTTAGTTGGGCACTGCAGACAGAAAGAACTTGGCTGTTTGTGAAGAGGACCTGATCCTGATGTTATTTGGCTCTAGAAGTGTGGACTGACTCACGGCGGACCCCAGGCGTTCATTCGCTTTTCTGACAACACAGTGACCCAGAGAGCCAGGGACTATGGGATCTGTGCCTGTGGTGTGACCACCTACACACATCCAGATCATATCGACGACAAGGGCCAGGTAAACCGCTTCACACATGAGGGCTTTCTATCAATTCTGAGTGACTAGTGATAACAATTAGCTATGTCTTGGGTTTGTGACAGTCTTAATTTCAAAAACCAGATGAAAAACAGCTCATCAAAAGATTTTTATGTTAATAGTTGAGACTTTAAAAGGGCACAGCCACAATAACACGAGGTCAGTCACATTATGGCAAGCAGAAATTTGGGTATGTGAGCTGCCATGCTCCTCCTTCCGCTTTCTTTTAAGAAAGCGCTCATTAATAATCAAAGACAGCTGCACTCTCTCGTTAGCTCCTTTAACAACATTAAAGCCTGAGGGGTGAATGAGACAGGGAGAGTTGAGAAATAGGTTTATTCATCCTGAAAAACAAGTATGACTGGAGTAGCTAGACACAAATGTGTCCCACACGCACACAGCGTTCTTCAAAACCATCTGTGAACCCAAAATCAATTATGGAAGCAGAATAATGACAATAGTTTTTGAAACAAAGCATGCTGAATTCCACAAATCGAAAAAAAGATGCATTGCAATTAACAGTGCTTGCATTTTTAGGTCCTGAAATTTAACATGGTTGTTTATTTAAGCTGTGAATATTTCAATTCAAAATATTTCACACACATTTTCATAATTAAAAAATCAGTAATTCATATTCACCTTCCAGAATTCACTTCCAAAATATTCAATCTGTTTAAAAATACGATGTATAATATTCGACAGGCAAATTTCGGTCATTTTATTTCACTTTCCAAATTCGCTGCCACAAATTCAGTGGTTAAAATTCAGCGGTGCATATCCGGGACCCGCAGGAATAGTGAAGTGAAGTGACATACTGCCAAGTATGGTGACCCATACTCTGAATTCGTGTTCTGCATTTAACCCATCCAACGTGCACACACACAGCAGTGAACACACACACACCGTGAACACACACCCGGAGCAGTGGGCAGCCATTTATGCTGCGGCGCCCGGGGAGCAGTTGGGGGTTCGGTGCCTTGCTCAAGGGCACCTCAGTCGTGGTATTGAGGGTGGACATTCACTCCCTCCACCTACAATCCCTGCCGGCCCGAGACTCGAACCCGCAACCTTTGGATTACGAGTCCGACTCTCTAACCATTAGGCCATGACTTCCCGATGCGAGAGCACCGATGCATGATCTCCAGCTGATGTCAGCGCAAGCAGCTGTTGATGAAGGCTATATGTGGATCAAGTCATTCATTTACAAAAACTGATTTGCAGAAATGGAGCAAGTGCTAAGTAGAAGTTTTAATTATCGGGGCCAGTATAAACATGTGGAAACTCTGATTGTGTGTGTGTTTAATTCAACATCTTTGCTGTTTCCCGTAGCCTACATGTAAGCAGCTTTCTCTACCACAGAGGAGATTATAATGCTCTTTTACCCAACGCTGAAGTACAGAAATAACATTACATCTGAGGAAGACGTATACTGCTTTCCGTTGCTTAGTTTCTGCTTTTTTTCCCCATAATTTTGCTTCCATAATCAATCCTCTATTCTGACTTAAAACTGAACGTTTGTACTGAAGTAGAACTGAAACTCCTTTCTAAATGTTTTAGAATACCTTTTTTAATATTTAAATATACTTCGGCTCTATGGAATAACTAATTCTATTTGGATTTTAATTGGCTGGTCTTGGCAATATGTGCAGCACTTAAGCAACAGAATAAAAAATAAAAAATTTATTTTCTCCATAAGGGAATTGATTACGAACGATAATTTTAAAGATATGAATATGTGAGATATGAGGTTGTTAATCGACAGTATATGCTTTTGTTGAAGCCATCAGTCTGCATTATTTAAACTAATTGTATTTATTTTCTTATTTCAACTTTTTTAAAATAATAGTTTGGTGAAAACTACATTACCCATGAATCTGCAGAGAAACATCCACCAATCAGAGAATCAGGTAAATCAAGCCAAAATAACTTTTTAGGGACATATTTGTACGCACAGCATGCATATTTTGCATGAAAAAGAAGTCATTTTGATTGTCATTTGCAATGTTGCATGGGATTGTAGTTCTTTTCCTCATCAATTTAAAGCCATTAAGTACACATTGTACCTTTTGTTTTTAGTCTGACTTTCAAATACGTTTTTGTTTCAAATTAACGTTTGTAATGTTGTGATTTACCTCATGGGTGGTTGGTTTGGTTCAAGGTTTATAACTCTTAAACTAAGACTTGTTTTTAAAAATCCTACAGAACCAATGATATAGAAAAAAGTGGACGGGGACTGTGGCAGAGACAAAAGCTGTTACACCTTTATACCTTATTTTCCCCTAAAGACTGCATATTAGTATATTAAAAGTACTTATTACCTAGTGTACATATTTGTGCCTAAATGGTACATTTTAGTAGTATAACTTAAACTTGTGTGCCTTTTTTCCTGAGAGAGTATTTTCTGTTTAGGCCTGCTGTCATTACTACAAAACAAACTCCTGTCATGGTGTTCAGGATCATGTTGGTTCACCTTGAAATGGTTTATTGTATGATAATGGCAAAGTGACTCTATATTATAGCTTTTTATGTAATAATAATTGATGATAATAGCAGAAAAGTCCAGGCTAGCAAAACTAAACTCAAAACCTTTGGGAGGGGTTGTGACCTCTATGACGAGTCAATACATAGAAATGACATTCCTAGCCTAATCGTGATCTATTTCCCTGTATATGGAGCACAAAGAAAGTTATTTAACACATAAATAATATTTGCATAACATGCATATCTCACACAAACAGACAAAACTCTTCATTCTGTTTTGACACATGACCACTTGAAATAATTCTTAAACTTAAGACACCATTCAGTTTTAAAGATTATTGTCACAGCATTACGCTTATAAACTAAGAGAGACTAGCACAGGTCGTTCTGCAGATGTTGATATTATGTAATCCATCGTATATGAGCTATAGCTTACACACACACGATTCTATGTGCATCAAAACATCAGTCACCTTCATGTAGAAAAGCAGGGTTAAAGCTCCTCGAGAGCCGCTTTCATCATTTCTCACATCACATTTGTCTGAGCTTCTATCAGAAGAGTTATTTACCACATCAGGTGCCGGTGGTCATTAATTCAATCGCTAACATGCATAGCATCATGAATGAATCAAGCATTTATTGCAACAAACTGCACGTTTCATTTTGCTTTTTAAACACGGTTATTATCTTTCATGAATGCTGTATTCAAAACAAGAGGCAGCACTTACAGGTCGATAGGGTACAGATAGGGAAGGTGGTAAAAGTCGGATGAACAGGCAACCGCGCTCTTGACTGTCGGCTGATGTGTTTGTGTTTCTGCTGCACGTCTGCGCAGCTCTTCCTGTCACTCATCCGGGTACTTCAGCCGCCTGCGCAGCTCCTCCCTCTCACCCACCACTATCCGGGTACTTCAGCTCCTTAAGCGTTAACCTAAACCTAAAATAATTAGTTTATATACATATCTATGTAATTAACATTCAACCACTCTTCCATGTACGTCAGCGGAAACATAGATATGTATATTTATATTTTTTCTTCATATCTATAAACGGGTAGGTGTTTAATTAGGTCATGCAGATGTTGCTTGGTAACCGTCCCAACTTGTAACATAATTAATATTCATAAACCAAGTCTCATCATAGTAGGATTTGTACATTTGTAGTGAGATCATTGATTATATGGTACTCTACGCCACCTTGTGGATGAGATTAAAACAGTAAATTGTGTATGTACATAATAATAAAAAAGAAAGAATATATATATATATATATATAAAAGACAAATAAAGGAAGTAAGGAAAATTCTGGACTAAATTTATTGAATCAGTTGCATGTGTTTTAGCAAGTAATTTATTGTCCTATTATTACGCTTCTTTCTACAGTGTTGGTTCTTCATAATATCGTGATAGATAGATAGATAGATAAGACATATTAGACAGACAGACAGACAGACCGACCGACAGATAGACAGACAGATATAGATAGACAGATATAGATAGACAGATATAGATAGACAGACAGATATAGACAGACAGATATAGATAGACAGATAGATATAGATAGATAGACAGACCGACAGACGGAGAGATAGATAGATAGACAGACAGACAGACCGACCGACAGATAGACAGACAGATATAGATAGACAGATATAGATAGACAGATATAGATAGACAGACAGATATAGACAGACAGATATAGATAGACAGATAGATATAGATAGATAGACAGACCGACAGACGGAGAGATAGATAGATAGACAGACAGACAGACAGAGAGATAGATAGACAGATATAGATAGACAGATATAGATAGACAGATATAGATAGACAGACAGATAGACAGACAGACAGACAGACAGAGAGATAGATATAGACAGACAGACAGACAGATAGACATAGATAGACAGACAGACAGATAGACAGACAGACAGACAGATAGATAGCCAGAGAGATAGATAGATATAGACAGACAGACAGATAGACAGAGAGAGATAGATATAGACAGACAGACAGATAGATAGACAGACAGACAGACAGATAGATAGATAGACAGACAGACAGACAGAGAGATAGATAGATAGACAGACAGACCGATAGACAGACAGACAGATATAGATAGACAGATATAGATAGACAGACAGATATAGATAAACAGATATAGATAGACAGACAGATAGACAGATATAGATAGACAGACAGACAGACAGACAGAGAGATAGATAGATAGACAGACAGACAGACAGACAGACCGATAGACAGACAGACAGATATAGATAGACAGACAGATATAGATAGACAGACATAGACAGATATAGATAGACAGACAGACAGAGAGATAGATATAGACAGACAGACAGATAGACATAGATAGACAGACAGACAGATAGATAGACAGACAGACAGACAGATAGATAGACAGATAGATATAGACAGACAGACAGATAGATATAGATAGATAGACAGACAGACAGACAGAGAGATAGATAGAGAGACAGATAGATATAGACAGACAGACAGATAGATATAGATAGATAGACAGACAGACCGATAGATAGACAGAGAGACAGATAGATATAGACAGACAGACAGACAGATAGACATAGATAGACAGACAGACAGACAGATATAGATAGACAGACAGACAGACGGATACTATTTTCATTATTTCAATACCAATCAATTCTTACATTTATGTAGTCATTTATTTGTTGTTTATTACAAATTCATATATTTAAATACAACAAACATTCAAAAAATGACAAAAACAAGGAAACAAACAAAAAGTCATTTTGTACATTATTAATGGGTTTGGTAATGTAATCTTTAGAATTACAAATAGTTGTTTTATTCCTGTAATGTTCAAATGTGCTATTTCCTACTTACTATCAGATATCAGCAGGTATTTGGTGTACTTGTAGTACACACTTAATGGTTCATGGCAACAATACCTCGGCAGTCAACGATCAACCAAATTGACTGATGAAACCAGCTCCTCCAGTCCACATTTTATGACTAAATACAACTTTATCAAAATGTAAAGTCCTTCATAGACAAGTCTGTCTAAATAGGCTATTAGCAATCATTAAGGATTTGGGTTTCTTTAAGCAATACAGTGTTTTTCCTTCTTTAGCTCTCTCTTCCATATAAAACAAGCTCTTTTGTTTTTCATCCATGATTAGCTCTGCATGTCTGTATGTGTTTCATTTCAGTGTTATAAGTGACCAGTGTTTGTGGTTTCCAGCGTCTCCTCATAAAGCCAGCTCTCAGTGAAGTTTCCAGACTGCTCCATTAGCTCAAACAGACGCTTGAACTCATCAGGGTAAACGTCGCCTGTCATTGTGTCGTCAAGGAAGCCGAGCTTTGAAATGAGCTCTGATCCACTGCCGGGACTCCATGAGCTTTGGAAAACAGGATACAAAAGGAAAGTATGAATACAGCCGCTCTTACATAGATTTAGTGCGGTTTGTTCACTCCGAAATTCTAGTTTCAAAATACAGGTCGGAGTCCATAAACTTACTTAATTTGTTCAATCAATCTGCTTTTCCTTTTGGCAAGGCATTGTTTCAGCATCACAACCAGAGTGCTGCCGTTCAAGGGGGTCAGGTGAGAGTTAAACAAGTCCTCACGTGGAGTTATCCGCACCAAGCAAAGGTTATCATTCTGGGATTGCTGTGGAGGAAAAATGAAAAACTTGGGAGTTTCTCAGCTCATTTTTTTATAGTTAACATAACCTGCAATTAAACGAGTGGGTGATCAATCTGACTTTATTCATTGGGAAAATGAGTTGTCTGGCTCAGCCCATGATTCAGACCAGTGACTCACAGATCAATTCAGACTGATTTACTAATGATTTCAAGTTATTCATTAAGAAGAACTGCGATCAAATTCATTCGACAGAAGGATGTGATGACACAGTGCTTCTCCTGAACCACTAATACAATATAAACAGATGCTGAATCTTAAAGTGATAGTACTCGTGTGCCAAAACTTACAGTGTTCTTTGAGGAGGGCCTTCCAGTCTTCTTGGTTACAGTTAAAAAGGATGACAAAGGCTCCTGGTAATGAAGCAGCAGAAATTCACAAATACAGTACATGCACAAACACACCAAGCATTAACTGATAACTATTCCCAGAAAAAAGGTAACAATGCATAAATAATGATAAAAATGTCTCACCTCATGCAGTAACTCAATATCACAGGCCATCTGCCAGAGAACACTGAAAGCTTGGTAGTTCTTATAATCTCTTGGACGGGTCACTAGTTTCTGAAAGATAAATAAATCATAATTCATACTTGGATCCAGCTTGAAAGCTCAAACTCCTGCTACTTATATAGCTTAAACCTTCTCGTAGACTGAGACATGCAAACTCACGGTGTATTCTTTCTGGCTGATGAACATGATCAACTCCACACGTCCGTAGCGGAAAATGGAGCAGCGCTCAAACAGGTTGTAAATCAGCTTCCACAGTATGTTCTTCACATTTCTTTGTGAGAAGATCCCCACAATTTTGACTGGGACATCTGCTCAAGAAATGGAAAGAAAGAAAAAACATTTACACATTTATTCCTTGCTTAAATGGCTCGTTTACTCACCCTTATGTTATTGTCCTTCTTTCTTCCCTCCCACAATAATCTGAATGTTTAGGGGACTAACCTGCTGACCAAGGAACCTCGGAGATGGCAAGGTCAGAGAAGAGCTTCTCGGAGTACATGGCGGGAGGTTTCATGCTGCCGTGGCCGATGGGATCCAGTTTGAAGAAGTCACAATGAACCACATCCAGCTGTCCTTCCAGTTTGCTCTCCAGGTCCTTTTAAGATCAAAGGTTATTTTAGAGGTGTGCTGTTTTTTTCATTAATATCTATTGCGGTTACATTGACATTGATGTTCTTCATAATTAAGTAAAGGTAAACAGTTGGGAGGAGTTTGGATCAGTATATTAGATCAGTGCATTAGGTCTAAAAGCAATTGTTCACCCAAAAATAAAAATCTGCTGAAAATGTACTCACCCTCAAGCCATCCAAGATGGAGATGAATTTGTTTATTCGTCAGAAAAATTCTGGATACATTTAGCATTACATAACTTCCTCTGCAGTTAATGGATGCCGTCAGAATGAAAGTCCAAATAGCGTTAAAAACAATGACTTGCGAAATGAAAAGCTGCATGTTTGTAAGAAACAGATTCATCATTAAGATGTTTTTAAACCCTTTCTTCTGGCCAAAATACCAGTTCGTAATCCATAATAATGCTTCCTCTAATAAACCACACTTAATCAGTGTATATTTTTCTCCTGATTTAGATGAGATGACTTTTTCATTGGAGAAAGCAATATTACGGACAGTAGCGATTTTAGCTGGAAGCAACAGCTTGAAGTTAAAACTTCTTATTTAAACGAACATGAAGCTTTTTACTTCCTGAGATATTAATGGACTGCAGTCGCGTGGCTTATTGCGATGTTTTTTTATCAGCTGTTTGGACTCTCATTCTGACGGCACCCATTCACTGCAGAGGATCCATTGGTGAGCAAGTGATGTAATGCTAAATTTCTCCAAATCTGTTTTGATGAAGAAACAAACTCATCTACATCTTGGATAGCCTCAGGGTGAGTATTGAATAACTGTTGTAGTTTTTATAACAATTCAAAATATATTTACTTAATTCAGTAGGGAAATAAGTTCATTAACTTATTAACATAAAAATAAAAAAAAGTAGTAAAAAGACTGTGGATTGTCGTCCTGCCTGAAAAATACTGTGCAATATTTTTTGGCATATTGCCCACCTCTAGGTTATTTATTAGGGAAATAAAAACTGACAGTGAGCAGAATGAGAAGAGATCATTTCGGATGTCTACCTTCAGCTCAGGAAGGAAGTTTGTATCACTTTCAAGGGCAACAACTCTTTGAGCTCCACGGTTCAGCAGAGCACGTGTCAACACCCCAGGACCTGCGGACAGAGACAAAACCCACATTAATATTCATACAAATACTGATAGCATTCAATTATTAGTTGAGGAACACACACCTGGGTTACACTCAAATATAACAGTTTTCCCATCATCAATGTCTCCGGCTAGGTGGTCGGTCACGATTTGTGCGAGGGAAGGGTCTACGATGAACCGTCTCAGGTGTTTACAGGCCAGCGCTTTCTGTGTGTTCTCATCCACATCGCCCAAATCTAAAGGATCGTACCGGCAGAGGGGACGAAACTGACCCTGCAGGGGCACGGCGACAGCAGAGAGGTTCCTCTGAATGCCTCCTGAGGATGGAGGATGAATTCGCTCTGGCTTGCCCACCTGAGCCGGGGTTTTCCTTGACCCGGAGGGGAATGGGTCTAGAGAGTAAGTTCTCGCAGAGGTGGACAAAGTCCTGTGTTTAGTTAAAGGCAGAGTGCAGGGTGATGCAGATCTTGATGTTCCACACAGAGTTCTTAAAGTCAGGACAAAGAACCTACATCCTCCACATGCTGCCATGATGACCAACAAGCCTGAAGTCTGAAATCAAATAATATGCAATTATAATAGTGAGTCCAGACCTAACCAATTTGGTTTTTTACTGTAATATAGTTGCGCATATATATACACACACACACACACACACACACACACACAATTTTAACTGCATTCTGCCCAATACATAAACATTTTAAAGTTTCTTATGCAGGTTGAAACAGAAACCCTATGCGTTTTATACAACATGCATTATATAACATTAATAAATTATTTATAATATGCATTATAGGAAATTCAAAATATTATAGAGAACTACACAGGCTTCCAAAACCTTTTGACCTACGAACTTCCGTTTAAAACTCCAAGAAAATAATTTTATAGGAATTTGGATAGGAATTTGTAACAAATCAAATATTTTAGAGCTGAAAACCTAACGTTAAAAACCTGATGTTCCCAAGGTTTAAATGACTAGATAAGCATCAATTCAGCCATTTCACGTGGTTATACAAGTCAATTCTGATCAGACATTTTCTTTGCGTAATTACAATATTCTTTATTGAAAATAACTCTGTAAATGGCGTGGCTTAAATTCTTTAACTATTACATTACGTGCTATAATTCTGTCTATTCAGCTTGTACACCCTTAACTTACCCATGCTGCAATGGCAGCAAACGTACTCGTTAACTATCCGTCTCTCCTCATAAAATAAACACATGCAGATTATTGGCTACACATTTATAGATAATTTGAACACACACTAACCTCAAATAATACGGTTCGTGTCCACGGGATCTACATTAATGAAAGCTGTGACATTGAACCCCGCCTGTTGTTTGTTTCGCAATCCTATTGGTGAGGCGCACAACGCACGTCATGTTGCAGCGACGCGCCAACATACTATGCTGATCAAGAGTGCGTCAGTTTTGCGCATTCTCGAATGTATTGATATTATTATGTTGTGTGTTATACTAATATTATTATGTGCAGCAAGCATTCATATCAATAAAAACTAATTATACATAAATAAATAATTATGAAAAGATCTGATATGTGGTGAAATGGGTTGTAGAGAGCTTCGGATTTTTAATAACCTGCGCAGTGCCGTGTCAAGTTGACAGTCACGAATACAAACGGGCATTCATAAAGTGTATGTACTGTCGGCACATGGACGCTGAATTCGAGTGATGATATTGTTATGAATATGGAGAGGTTTGTCTGTGAGGTTAAAGGAAATGGTTTGCGTGCTCTGCCTGAAATCAAAGCAGGTGAGGTGATTCATTCATGCGAGCCGTATGCATTCTGCATAGCCAAGGATTTCTTGAAAACTGCCTGTCAAAGTTGTCTCAAGAGGTAAGAAACCATATTTGATGCTTAAATATATATTACAGAAATGCATATTGTATGCATTGTATATTGTTTTTGGATATAAGTTATAAGCTGCAGTGTTGGTTTTGGGCAATATATCATGCTGATATAGTACCTCTTTGATTTTATTATGGTATATTTTGTATATTTGTGCATTATTATTATGTTGTCATTCTGTCATCACTGTGGAGCTTTTGTCACCAAAACAAATTCCTCGTATATGTAAACATACCTGGCAATAAAGCTAATTCTGATTCTGGTACCATGTATGTAAATAGTATATGCACTGCAGTACCATGGTATATTTGTGGCAGTACTATTTTGTAAAGGTAAAAAGCAACAATAAGTCTGTCTGCATGCTTCTTTTTTCTTCTGTCGTTTTACTTATGATAATGCATTTGTGATATAAAATGAGTTTATGAGATGCCAGTGGATTCGTGGCCCTCCTGAGTGTGTTCTTTAGGGGGCGCTGTTGCTCTTTCTCTGATGTTGCTCATGTGTGTCCAACATTAGAGTGTTGTTTACCGAAGATAATCTATAGTGTAAAGACTTTACGCTTTTATGTTGGATAATAAAAATACCCCTTAACTAAAATTTTATATGTCTAGTGAAAATATGTCTAGTGCAGGCACACTATTTTTTACGAAGTAGTTTTCAGATGATTGCATTACATCTGCATTGTGTAACTAACTACCTCAGAGTCAGGACTAATTCACCAGTTTACTCAAGTTGCACCAACACTGACAGAACAGTTAAGCATCAATCCGCTCCAAGTTTTTATTCAAATACAGGCCAAATTCAAATATAAACCTCACTTTTCTACGTTGCGCATCAGAAAAACAAAGTTTGTTGTTGAGAGCATCTGTTGAGAGACTTTTCATCCCCTTCCGAAATATCACTGTCATAAGTCATTTTGTAAAAGGTTTCTTCTCGTGATCCGGCGGTCTGGCTTGTTTGTTGTCATCATTGCTATTCATTTCAGACACGTACTGTATTTTCATTTTCAGAGTGTAATTTTTCCTCTAGCCGAGCGGAAAGCGTGTGTAGGATGATGCTGTAATGAGATTGACGTTTCTAGCAGATGTGATGTGATTTAATTCACACCAGCTTTTCATGCCCTCTCTGTAGCCTGATCATTCCTGACACTTGATTAGAGTCTACAAAACTCTCAGATCTCATACTCCTGCATTGTGTCTGTCGAGGAAATCATACAGTAGACCTCAGCAGCCAGACAGTGCATAAGATTATTTCTGTTTTCCAGTGAAAACTGGCATCTGGGGTTCCATGAAGAACCTTACCATTGCAGAAAAGGTTCTTTATTGTGGAAAAAAGGTTCTTTAGATGATTTAAAATGTTCTTCACATTAAGAAAAAAATAGTTTACTAGAAGGTTCTTTCTGGAACCCAATCACTGTGGGGGAAAAAAACCCTTTAAGTTTTTGCACTATGGTTAAAAGTGTCTTTCAAATGCATAAATGTAAATGTTATAATATATGGGTACTACTAGGGTATGCTGGTGTGTACTAGGCTATTTTTATTCTCTTAAGTCTAAAGAGTCGAGAAAGACTCAGTGTGATTATCTCTAGATATTGCTCAGGTTCCTGTTTGGATGCAAGTCCATTGTATTTTTGTGTTTTATCATCCGCTGTCTAAAAGCTGTGCATCCAATCCCTTAGAAAGTTACATCTTTAGTGATGTTTAAAGTAATAGTTCACCCAAATTCACTCACTCTCAGGCCATCTGAGATGTAGATGAGTTTGTTTCTTTATTTGAAGAATTGTAGCATTACATCACTTGCTCACCAATGCATCCTCTGCAGTGAATGGGTGCCGTCAGAATGAGTCCACAAGTAATTCACATGACTCCAGTCCATCAATTCACATCTTGTGAAGTGAAAAGCTGCTTGTTTGTAAGAAACAAATTCATCATTAAGGCATTTTAACTTCAAACCATCGCTTCTGGCCGAAATACCAGTCCATAATCTATAAAAACGCTTCCTTCAGTTGAAAAAGTCCAGTTGTCCTTTCACATCAAAATCTACCAATATATTTGTTAAGAGCTGTTTTCGCATATAAAAAGTGCTTGATCTGTGCATATTTCTCTCCTGATTTAGATGAGACTGAGCAATATTATGGATAAAGGACTCATATTTTAGCTAGAAGCAACCATTTCAAATTAAAAACATCTTAATTATGGATTTGACTTCACAAGATGTTAATTGATGGACTGGAGTCATGTGATTACTTGTGGATTATTGTGATGTTTTTATCAGATGTTTAGACTCTCATTCTGACGGCACCCATTCACTGCAGAGGATCCATTGGTGAGCAAGTGATGTAATGTTAAATTTCTCCAAATCTGTTCAAATGAAGAAACAAACTCATCTACATCTTTGATGGCCTGAGGGTAAATTTTCAGCAAATTTTGGCTGAACTATTCCTTTAATTTACAATGAACCATATATGACGATATATGTATTTTCCACACTATTATAAGACTGTTTTCTTCTTTTGGAATTGATGTAGATTTTTCTTTGCTGCGCACATACATAAGCACATTATAGATATGTCAATTTCACAGATGTGTCAAACATACAAATAACAGATATATAATAAACAGATCTTTGTTTCAGACTGTGTGCTTTGGCTCCAAAGTATCTGGCACAGAACATCAAATATTTCTCATAGGTAATTTAAGTAGGCCTACTTTATTTATTAAAATATATAAACGAGGTTACGCTAATTCTCCCGTGCACATGTTTTTAGTGTCATGTTCTGGAGCTGAGTAAACACAGGCACTCTAAGGTATCCATTCTCGCCCTTTTTCTGGTTCTCTCCCTCCTGCTCTCTTTTATTCATCCATTCCCTGTCTAGGTATTAATTGCCATCTGCTTTTTGCCGTTTGGCTGGTCGGGGCGGCCGTTCATCATATTTCAGGTATGTCATTTTCCTGAGTCCCGCTCAATGCTTTTCTGAGCATGACCTTGTGGAGGGGATCTTTCCACTTGAGAGGGAGGGGAGAAAAGCAGACAAACAGGCTCGGAAGACAGTCATTTCTGGCCGGGGATTAGTGCTTCAGTCCTGCTGATAACCTGGCTCATCTATAGAGAGCCGTCTGCATGGACTCACCCAGGAGAACACTGGTGCTGAAAAGAAACGCCATGGAAACAGAACGTTAATAATCCGCTCAGAAGAGCTCTGTATTGTAATGGTCCCTGACTGCTGCTCTGAATAAACCCAAAGATGCTTGTGCTGTCGCAGAGCTCAAAGAACTTATTTTACAATATGTTCAGAAATGAGCACTTTAACACTTTACAGATGATGGTATCAGATTACTAAAATATACCATGAAAATAAGTTAGTAATAAGATTAACTATTTTGTAACAATAATGTTATATTCAAAATAATATTATGTAAAATAAAAGATTTCTTAATTTGACCATATTTAGCATCTTCATATAATTCTAATGAACATACTTGTATATCATTATATATTATGTCTATATATTTTTCAAAAATTTACAATACTCAAAATATTACCATTAAATGTTCAAAAAGTGTACATTAAATAATATATGAATGTATTTCACATTTTTTAAATATAATTTTCAAAATTACTATATAAAATAATGTCAATTGAACTATTTTCTGTCATATTTCAACATTTCAATTATTTCAATTATTATTAAATATTTGAAAATCATTCTTTTTACATAATGTTTGACATTTTACATATATTTCAATGTATTTCTTAATGCAATATTCAAAATGACTATTAAAAATAAAACATTTTAACGTATTATATTTATTAAATTAGCATATTAGTATTTATTTGTTGGTTGGTTGGTTTGTTTGTTTGCCTTATTAAAACTCATATCACCCACATGAGCACCCAGGGCTCGTTATGTACATGTGCTAACTATAGTATGCTGCAGCTCCAGCAGGGTTAATGTATGTATAAATTGTTAATGACATGAATGGGTTAAAGTAAAATATGACTCAATATTAATTTTACTGCTGAGATTCCCTCAGATGCATGACATTGATGTTGTGTTGTAGCATCATCCGTTCCTAATCATGATAGATTAAACTGCTCTTTTTATCCTATTCTGTTGAAAGCAACAGATGTAGACTTGTTCTCCTGGGCTTTATTTAGGAATAATGATGTCCATGACACCGCATACAGAGATTTTTTTTTTTTAGTAATACGAGTCATATGCATTTAGATGAATATTAATAACTGTGCACTGTAAAAGTTAATGTGGTATACCTGCTATAGAAGATGAATTTCTCAGGAACAGTTCTGGGACCTTTAGATGTAAAGACTTGTGCATGATCCCATGTTTGTAACAGGCTTCCAGTGCAAAACAATTAAAGCATATTTGCCATCGTCACTCTTGCAGCATGCATGTCGAGACAGTTACACCCTGTTGATGAAATGCAATATCTCTTGACCTTGGTTAAAGCCAAAGTAAACAGTGTGTAATGCATGACTGCTTCACTATTGAACTACTCATTTTCAATTACAGTAGCCGGGAGTCATGCTGAAATCTCAGCTGCAGTTCCGTTCAGCTGTGAAAAATGTGTTTTGTCGATACTCACATTAATTTTAAAGCATTTCAAAGTGCTGGAGGGCTGCAAAATGCATTTCAGAATGAATAATACATTTCTGTGAGTGCTGTAACAATTTTAACAGCTTCATAAAGTCATTTTATTGCTTGCTTCATATGATGATGATGATGATAATATTGTTTATTGTAAATAATAATAATATGTATTGTTGGTTATTATTATTATTATTATAAATCTCCACTGTTCTTTAATTTATTTTGTTATTATACATTTTAAAGCAGTACATACAGTATTTGTTATATTATACATTTTATTATATTTTAAATTATAATAATAATAACCATTATTATTGTTAGTGTTATTATTATTTTTTTATAAATTCTCCACTGTTCATTATTATTATTATTATTATTATTATAGTTTTAAATTATATTTCATATATATATGTGTATATGTATATATATATATATGGAATAATTAATATTTGTAATATTTAATTTACTAACAACAGCAATTGTATTATATTTATATTAAAAATATATGTATTTCTATATTAAAATACTTAAATATTTCTGTATTCTTATTTATATTTCAATGTTTAATATATGTATTTATAGTTCAAAGATAATTCTTTTCCATAGAGACTCTTGCTCAAAAACTAATCATTTGGGTTTGTTTATTTGAGAAACCAAGAGGGGCATTTTAGTAAATTAGGGCAACATCAAAGATGAGGGTAATTGCTACTCGCCTCTCTTGAATGTCTGTTTATTTCTAACGAGCACTAAGGACTGTGGGTGGAAGCATTAAGGAGTTGGTTAATGTGTTCCTCCCCGTCCCAGCGTGTGTCCAGTAGCCACAGGTCAGCAAATAAACAAACCATTACGATAAAGGACGACTGGAGGTGTGTTATGGAGTAATTAATGTTATGTTGGGTCTTAGGTCTTTAATGATATGGATTATGGGTTTTGCATGCACCTGCAGAAGACGCACACACACTATAAATCATAAAGAAATTCAAAGCTATGTTTTTATTCAAAGGCTCCTCATGTCTTATCAGTGAAATGGTTGTGTCTTATCGCACGCACCTTCCTGTGCTCTTTGATGCCCTGCTAATATGAGGCTATCAAAATAGTTGGTTCCATTTCAGATGTCACAGAAAATGTGTCTGTAAAGCGGAATTGAGCCATTTTTGCAGTGCAGGTCACTGGTCACCAGTTGCTTTGATGCTTCCGTCTGTGCCTGTTCTTTAAATCCACCATCTGTTCTCATGGAGCGATGCTCTTCCATTCTAGACCTCTCTTCCTGTACGAGCTGTGGACCAGCGGCGCCGTTTCTGTGATTAACTTCACTGATTTGTTCTGTGCATTTGTGTCAGCAAACATCTGTTCTTGAATCATTTATTACGGAATTATAAGGCAAACAAGCCGAAGGAAGTTTTTTGCATGTGCAGCGTTTGCGCTGTGGAGATCAGATGCAAATTCCTTCCATAAATTCATGAATATATAATTTATCTATGCATTAGCCATAACAGACAGGCCTGATGAAAAGCCAGCCGTGAAACGTGTGTAGCTGCTTCAATCTAAATGTAAGATTGATTAGAGGGCCGTAAACACAAAGCGTGGCATGAAAGCCAAACATGAAAGTTTAAAGCCCAGCTTGCTGATGCCAGTTTAATTCATAGAAACTTCATGTGGCAGAATAGTTTTTTTCCTCTTTACTAAACCTAGTTAAATCATCCCGAATCCTGCCTCTTGGACCTTTCCCGATCCCATCCCCCCCCTCTCTCTCCCACTCACTTCCTGTCAGATCTCCGCTGTTCTATCACTAAAATTTAATTAAATTATATTAAAAAACATTTTTTTTGGTTGATACTATAAGTTTTTATATATATATATATATATATATATATATATATATATATATATATATATATATATATATATATATATATATATATATATAAAAATAAAAATTATATAAGTGTGACCGATAACTGATGAATTGAACAGCAATTCAGATATTTCATAGATATATTTCATATTATTTAATAGATTTGTGCTTTTAATGCTACAAGTTAACGTTTCTTTTTTTTCCCCTCCACAAAGTACTTGTATTTTCTTAGTAGTTTTACCAAATAAAATGGTTAATAATTTTTTTTTTTTTAATAAAAATATAAGAAAATAGATAAATGAATAAATACATTTATCCAATAAATATTATTAAACATAGCCAGTTTATTGTCTCTAGAAAGCACTTAAATTTATGTTTATTCTGGGTATTTATTTATTTGCAGGAACAAAATGGCATAAAAAATGTAATAATCATTTAAATTTATTTAAATATTTATATGAATGTTTCAACCTAAATAATATAAATAAAAAATAAACCTAAATATTGTTAAAAAAAATATAACCTTTCTATTTTTAATAATATTAAGAAGTATTTATTTATTTATTTGCAGAGAAAATAAATGTAATCATCTGAATTTATCTAAATATATGAATTTGTCAATCTAAATAATATAAATTAAAAATAAACCTAAATATTGTTAAATAATTATTCAGAAGCTGGCTATTTTGTAACGATAAGTTAACGATAAGTTAATTAATTAATTAATATTAATATATTTATTTACCAGAAAAAAATATTTAAATAAATATATAAAGTAAAGATAATATAATAAACGCTTGTTTATTGGTTATCTTATGAAAGAGAAGAGAACCAATAAATATGATTAACCACAGCCAGTATTATTCTATTAATTTGTTTATTAAATATGTATATTTTCGTAGTAATAAAAATAATTTGTAGTTTCTGTCAATTAATTTTTATTATGAGTACCATATGGTGTCTAAATTGTACTGTAAGGCACATGGCACTATTTTGTGTTCATTCGACATACTTTCTGAAGTCTTGGAGAGTTTCTTTTCCTCTCTCAGGCAGATCAGGATAATGCCATCGATCTGCTCTTTTGTCGTGAATGACGTGTTGGATTACTTTCCAGAACCCCTTTTGAACTCAATTCAACAAGATGCAATAAGAGCCATGGCAACGAGACTAGTCTTTGTATCGTGAGCAAATGCGTTTGTGAAAACATCCATCATGTTACTAAGAGCCGCTGGAAGAGAGCAAACCTGTGACCTTGAGCATCATGTTTAGTATTTTGTTTGTTTCGTCCTCACTTTGACTGAAAGTCAATAGGAGAATAAAAGCTGTATTTATCCTCAGCCTCGTAACTGTAGTGATTTTGAGTGCGCTGGCTAGAAACACTTTTGTTCGGCTGTCTGGAAAATATCACTAACACTTCTCCTGCTGAGGCATGAACGCCTCTTCTGATTATGAGATGTGATATTCCAGAGCGTTTCAACAGAAATGGCAGGTCTAGGCTGTGGTACATGAGACCGGTTATAAAAAATTATTCCAGCTACATTTTTTTTCACCTTTTTATAGTAATTTATTACACCATGTACTATTTATTAATGTTTATTTCAGTATATTTTAAACTGTAATTTATTCCTGTGATTCAGCATTGAATTTTCAGCATCATTCCTCCAGTCTTCAGTGTCACATGATCCTTCAGAAATCAGGCTAATATGCTGATTTGCTGCTCAGGTAACATTTCTTATTATTATGTTGAAAACAGTTGTGCCGCATAATTTGTTTGTGGAAACTGAGATACGTTTTTTTCAAGAACTGCATTTATTAGAAATATTTTTTTTACATTAAAAATGTCATTTTTGATAAATTTAATGCATACTTGTTGAGCAAAAGTATGAAATTCTTTAAAAATGAAATCATACTACTGTAGCATATATAATATACAATGAACGCTTTACTCAGCTGTGATCTTGAGACCAGCCTCATGTGGATAAAAGCTTGCAATAACCCAAATCAGAGCTGTCACAGCAAAATAAGAAGGGAAGTGGGGAAAAAGGAGCCAATAGCCACTAATCCTGGAAATGAGAAACCTGCTCAGGCACAACGAGCCACAAACAGGCTGAATAATTATCAGTTCCTCAGAGCTACTGGTGCTACAGCTTACAGCAGGAATTAATTACTCAAGCACTGAAGCAGATACACACACACACACTCACGCACGCTAACTGTGCCAGCGGTGCACCTGTGTAAGATTAGGTCAAGGCGCAAAAATAAAACTTCATCCCCTGAAATGCATGGCAGGGAAGGATTTTGTTGTGAGCTACCATGGCTTTTCATTTGATATGGCATATTCATAGCACTAATACGCGACTGTGACCTTTCCAGGCAGAAAATCATTAGTATCACCATCATAGTGTATAATCCTATTTGTCACAACACACGAGGAGTGCTGTGAATTATTAGAGAAGGCCTTCATTTGTTGTAACCACTGATTAAAAAGTAAATAAATCTCATAGGCTCCATGACTTCAGCTTTAATTTTTCCACGGTCCAGGGTCGCAGAGAGTGTGGAAATTACAGAGATGCCATTAGACTTGAGGGTTTTTGGATGTAATCAAGCAAAACCATCAATAACAACAAGCAAAAGAGGCTCTCGTCATGTGATTACTGCCCTGGACAGACCAACACATCCTCCTGTAAACCAATTAGCTTAATACCGCATGCAAATCACTCTAGTGGAAAGTTTACTAACTTTTATTTTCATATTCATTTTGTAACTAGATTTCAGACTCTCTGATGCTAGCATGATGTTGGTGAAAAAAACTAACATTTTGTGTACAAACAGTTTTCACTCTTACATTGCTACTAAATTTAACACATAATGACAAAGAAACAGCAAGTAACGCATTGAACTGGATAAATCATTTTACAGTAGAAAGTCTGAAATAGTATTATCTCCTAAAATGTTCTCCAATACACTGTTTTATTCACATTATTCTGAGTGCATGTTATAAATGTGACCCTGGACCACAAAACCAGTCATAAGGGTGTATTTTTTTGAAACTGAGATTTATACATCATCTGAAAGCTGATTAAATGAGCTTTCCATTGATGTATGGTTTGTTAGGATCGGACAATATTTTGCTGAGATGCTACTATTTGAAAATCTGGAATCTGAGGGTGCAAAAAAATCACAATATTGAGAAAATCACCTTTAAAGTTTTCAAATGAAGTTCTTAGCAATGCATATTACTAATCAAAAATTAAATTGATATATTTACAGTAGGACATTTACTAAATATAATAATAATAGGACACCGGCAAAGGATATTAGTATCGCTTTTTATTTTTATTTTATTTATTATTTTTTTTCCTTTATATGTTTACTATTGAAATGTTGTTGTATGCATTTGTCAATTTTATTTAATTTCTGTATTTTCTTAAATGGGTGTGTATTACAGCGCGTTTAGTTTGTTACTTTTTCTTATTTGTAAGTCGCTTTGGATAAAAGCGTCTGCTAAATGACTAAAAGTAAAGTAAATATCTTTATGGAACATGATCTTTACTTAATATCCTAATGATTTTTGGCATAAAAGAAAAATCAAAAAATTTGACCCCTACAATGTATTTTTGGTTATTGCTACAAATATACCCCAGCGACTTAAGACTGGTTTTGTGGTCCAGGGTCACATATTTATATCCATATGCATATTTTCAGTGGATGCAAGGCCCTGTCATACATTTTTTTCTCTCATAATCCATTAAACTCTGTACATGTGATGTACGCGGAAATCAAAAGAAAAGCTCTCTTTTTACTACTGTTTTAAAAGTATGTACTTTTCCATTATCAGTGATTTAAATACACATAGGCTATAGTACAGTTATGCAAATGAGGACCAATTTCTCCAAAATACTTAATAATCGTATTTTCTGTGCATATTCAAGGCTTTAAAGCAAAAGCATTTTAACGTCAAAGATTTCATTTTTGCATTACAGTAGTTTGTTCACTACAGTAATACTCACTTTTGAATAGGCTATTAACAAATAGATGTTGTTGATCAAAGTCACTTTATGCTATAAACACATGTTTCACGAGGTCTTTACAAGGTATGACCATGCTCTCATTATTCTCTTCCATTTTCCCTATTTTTCTTCCTAATTAAAGTGGCATTTATAGAGGTGTTGTCTGACAGGCTTTGAAGAGCCAAGTCTGTCCTGTGAAGGTAAACGGTCTAATTGGTCAGTGAGAGTGTGTGTTTGTGTTTGTGTTCTCTTTGTTTGTCTGTCTCTTCCTCTGGTGCTGACTGCTGCTCTGGTTCTGGTCCGGACGCTCGTCTTTCTGTCTAATAATAGCTCTCTCGGTGTGTGTCAGGGAGTCATTCCAGAATAGGTTTGTGTGTGGACATGGAAATTGAAAAAGATTCCTCACAGCGCTCATGTTAGATAATTTGCTGATTATGTTACGATGCCATTTTTATGTGGAATTATTGTCAATTTTTGAAATGAGGAAACCTTGTTTTGTGTTCGGCCACATATGGAAATCCGATTAGACATTAGCCATGGGATAATCAGATTTTTGACTCCCTGCGGATGCCGCTGTGATTCCGTTCCTCTGCTGGTTTTGATCTAAAGAGATCCACCTCAGGATATTTGTCTGTTGCTAATAAAATTCAAATGTTTTTTCATTTCATGGTTTTATGTACGATGAAGCACTGTTGGCCTGCTGATTCTGAGCTCTGAATGCGTGTCGTTTTGAGCGTCTTTTTGCTGAATTCGTGAACGTCTGGCCACTGGAGCGCAGTGTTTCTCTTTCACACTTTGAGCGTTCAAATCCTGCTCTGCTGGACCTTTAGGGAATAGGCTTTTGTTTGATTTTTGGGTAAAAGACACACTTTTGCATCATTCTGTGACTTATCGAGTCAGGAAAAAACCCATAATAATAATATATTTTCCCGTTAACAGTTGGAGTCGTCATTAGCCGTACAGCTGCTACTGCTTTTGTGTGCACAAAATGTATTACCTGATAATTTTTTGTTGTGAACAATCGCTGTAGTTCGTTTAGTGAAAAATGATCTGGCTGATGTGTTATAATTTGATAATGGGAGTGTCAATTCAAAATAATTATATCTTATGGTTTAATGAAACAGTGTACATGCTGGGGCTAAAATTGTGTGAGTATTATTAGAGGGAAAAAGATCTGATTCATCGTTTGGAGAAATGAGGACATATTTCTTGTGAGATTCTTTTCTTGTGAGATTTAATCAGTGGTCGTTTGATGACATATTTAAGGCGTATTATCATTTGACATTTTGTATCATTATTAAAGGCCTGGCTCTTTCTCACTGCCTTGTACAGTCCACACATATGGCAATTATTAAATTCCCGAACCTTGCCAAATTTGCATAGATATTAATCATGGTTTTATGAATCTGTAGATGAGTCTCGGCTCTGCAGTGTATTGCTGTATTAGAGTGCTATGTGAGAATGCTGCTTTTCTGGCCGGTTCTTATCTGTAGGGAAACACTTACTGTCTGTATCTCAGAATCAATACTCTGAGGAATACAAGTGCCTGCTTTTATAGCAGATTCGAGTCAGACCATTAAAAACTCATAACTTTTGTCATATCCAGAAATAGCTGCACATTCAGCTCAGCAGCCAGCTATTTTATTTTATTTTATTTAGTTTTGTTTTTAATAATACTACTTTATTTTACTTCATTTTAATATTGCTAGTTCATTTCATTTTTCCCTAATCCAGAAATAAAATTATTTTATTAATACTATACTATTTTACTTTATTTTAATAATACTAGTTTATGTAAGTTTTCCCAAATCCAGAAATAATTTCATTTCATTTAAAATATTTCAATAATACTTTAAAATGTATTTTAATGTAATAATAATATAATAATTTTAAATATTTGAATAATAATAGTTTTCCAAATCCAGAAATAAAAAAAATATTTTTTTATTTTATTAAAAATATTTTAATAATACTTCTTTATTTTAATGTAATAATACTACTTTGTTTAACTTTTCACAAATCCAGAAATAGCTGCACATTCAGATCAGCTGTTTTGTTTAGTTTTATCTGAGTTTAAGTGTGTCCAGTGGAGATCATGATGCGTTCTCTATCTGTCATATCCTGTGTGCAGTAATGAGGGCAGCTTTATGGCTGCTCTGCTGCTGTAGTGTTGTGCTGTGACTTACGGCCTGTGCTTTAGTTTTGGACATTACCAGACTCTGTGTATTCCATTACGACCAATGACTCGTACCTTCTCAAGCATCAGCATTTTTCATAGGAGCCCACAGGCCCATACAACACTTTAATCTCCAGTTGAAGCAAAGGTTTAGTATTTCTTATTGTTTCATCATCTGTCTAGCTATTATTTCTTGCTTTGTTAAGCTAACTGTACTTTCTTAAGAAATCTCCCTCTAATTAAAGTTGCAGTAAGTCATTTTTTCACACACTGTTGTAAAAGTATTTGATAAACATGCAAATTAGGCAAAATGATGTTTACTCAAAGGATATAAAACTCCAGTCATAGGAATGACCAAAAAAAAAAACAAAGTGAGGGTCACTCTTTCATTCAGGTCACACCACTTGGAGATTACATGACCAGCGTGTCTTGCAATTCCAATTAATAAACTCCACACTGTAAAAAAAATTTTTTTTTTGGAAGTTTAAAGCATACTCAAGCATATATTACTGGATATGTTTACAAGAAAATAATCTTTCTACTTCAAATTTCACATTTAATTCAGTGTGTTACATGCTGTTTCTGTCTTTTGTAATTGTTTGTGAAATTTACTAGCAATTTCTGAGTGAAAACTGGAACCGTCAGTTCAGAATTGTAATGTATGCAAGCCTGAATGATTTATTTTCATAACAGGACTTTGCCTTTGGCTTTGCATGATTGTTGTTCTGATAACATCTTCAGTTCAGTGTGTTTCTCTTTGTGAGTCTGCACATTTAGTTTTTTTCATAATGTTATGCAGTTCTTTCTTTCAAAGTAAAATCAGCAGATCCCCACAGGCATGGACGTCTGATCATGATAATACACAGCTCAGATTCCTACACTCTTCTGGATCTCATAAGGGTTCTGGAGATCATGGCACGATGTTAGAAAGCATTCAATTATTTTTCTGTGAATGTCGCCACTGTAGATTGTAGGGGTGTAATGGTACACAAAAATGACGGTTCGGTACAGTCACAGTTCGGTATATTTTCGGTACAGCAGGGGGAAAAAATAAACACAATTTCTTCTTCTTTTTTTTCATTAAAGGTGCTGCATGTAGGCAATTTTTTTTTGGTCTCTATTAAAGCACAAATATACCATATGTTTGCAGATATTTAGGAAAATTTTCACATACTTTTGTTTCTTGAAGCATCTTGGAGACGTTGTTCTCCACAGTTCTTCTGGATTTAGTCTGTCTCAGTTTGTTCTGTTTCTTCATGTCAGTCCAGACAGACTGGATGATGATCAGATCAGATCTCTGTGTGGAGCACTGGCTGTTGTCAGAGAGAAATCTTACTGGATTATTACAATTAATGGCAAAATAAATGTTTGGATACAGTATATATTACACACAGTAAAAGAGTAAAAATGTTATAGCCTATAGGAAGGGGTCAGAGGGCCCATTCGTATAGAACTCAGGCCTGCACTATAATCTGTGCCTGACACTCTTCAGTTTCTTTTAGGAGATTGACACTAAAAATTTCTCTGGAGTGATTTGTCAAGGGCCTGTTCAAAAATCACACCACTTCCAGACATCAGGGTGGCAAGAAGATGAATCTGGTGCTATTTCATACTAAACTCCCTGATTATGTTCACTCAGGAAGGAGCAATATAGATAAGGGCGGAAGGAGACAGACAGTTATAAATGGTAAAATATGGTTTAAAAGATCTGTTTTAAAAAATGAACTCTATTCATTAAACAACTGTAACAAATAAAGCTGAGACATAACTATGCACGCACTAAGTGTGTAATATTCGTGACCCTTATGCATGTTTAAACGCAACATTAGCTCATTAAACTCATTTTAAACAGATAATTTACAGACATCCTTGACCTTTTGTGTTCAGTCTGTTCTATGCATCAGGGCCCGTATTCATGAAAAATTTTAGTGCCAAGAGTTGCTCCTAGTAACAAAATTCTAAGAAAATTCTTAGAAATGTGGGTGTTTCCTCTTTAAATTAAAGAAAAGATCCTAGTAAAGAAAAAAGTAATTCAGAAAGCATCTTAACCCTTAAAAGAGGTCTTAAGGTCCAAAATTGTTAGGAGTACAGACGAGGACTTTTAAGGGGCTTAAGAGTTTCTTTAGCAGCGGAGAAAATGGACGAAACATGAAGAGGGAGAAGAAATGCGTTGCACACAATGCATGACAGTGAGTTAATAAGATGCTACACATTAGCTCGTGCAGGGATCATGTTTGTGACCGATCTTATTAGAGACACGCTATCAACTCCGACACCGCGCAGAAGTGCCATAGCGCCAAAAATGGACGTAATCACTACATTAACATATTTGGCAACTGCAAAAATGCACCTATGCAGCAGTGATGACTTGGGTCTGTTACAGCACTTATCTGTTACAGCACTCTGTTCATTTCCTATAAAATACGGTAAGTATTTAAAAATAAAGAATATATATAGTGTGTGTGTGTGTGTGTGAGAGAGAGAAAAAGCGAGAGCGAGTACGGTAAAACAGGAAAAATTACGCCTGTAATTTCAAAGTGACTCGTGGGCACCGGAGGAGGTGCGACCGGCAGCAATGCCTAGCAGGTGTTCCACCTACCTGTACATTTCATTATTAAAGTGAAGTAACATACTGCCAAGAATGGTGACCCATACTCGGAATTCGTGATCTGCATTTAACCCATCCAACGTGCACACACACAGCAGTGAACACACACCCGGAGCAGTGGGCAGCCATTTATGCTGCGGCGCCCGGGGAGCAGTTGGGGGTTCGGTGTCTTGCTCAAGGGCACCTCAGTCGTGGTATTGAGGGTGGAGAGAGCGCTGGACATTCACTCCCCCAACCTACAATCCCTGCCGGCCCGAGACTCGAACCCACAACCTTTGGATTACGAGTCCGACTCTCTAACCATTAGGCCACGAATATACCCTACTCTTAAAAGCGCTCTTTTATTTCCTTCTTGACAACCAACCAATCACAGCCTTGAAAAGAATGTCATAGCTAGCAACGGGGTTAGCCCCGCCTCCTCACTAAGATAAAAGTTTTTGTCTTTTCCTCGCTCAGAGTTGCTCTCAGATTGGTCCTCAATCACTTTTAAGCTAAGACTCCTAGTTAGAATTTTTTAAGCTAAATTAGGAGCTCTCTGAAAGGATTCTTAGAATCTTTAGGAATACAGGCCCTGATCTCTGCATGTTAACCACATTCCTCACTTCAAGCTTACATGTTATAGACTAAGCCTCAAAGCAAAGGTGGTCATTAGACATATGCTTTAAAGCAAGTGATATTTAGTCAGGGCAGGAATGCTTCATTATAAGCCTCGTAAATCAAACCAGACTTTCTCCTCTTCAGCCTGAGGATGTAGTTTCTTGAGAAATACACAAAGCACTGAGGCTGATGTTAATTCTGTCTCCTTTATTCTTAACAGAAGTGAAAGTCTGTCGAGATGTTCTCAATGTAAGACGGCCCGGTACTGCAGTGTTCAGTGTCAGGTAAGAGCTCTTCACACACGCTTTCATCAGAGAGCTTTACAGACAAGCTTATGATGAGGTCTTATTTCAGTGGAAAGATTACATTCAGTTTTTCCACATAAGGTTTTGCACCTAGTGCTTTTGACAAATGCTTAAAGTGATATCCACTCACATGAGATGAATAACATCTGAAATCAGTGACAGTCTTTATTGCATTAAATTTGTGCTATTATTATCAAATATTTTTTGCAGGCTTCTGTGGCAGAATGAAAAATTATAGAGTGAAATTCAGATGTTTAAATGTCATGCCTGTGTCTTGTGGAATTTAATGCAGTCATTTTGCTTTATGTGGAATTTCACTGTCTATCAAAATGTCATTAAAATTCTCCAGTTTTTTTTTTCGAGCCGGCAGTTATCGGAAACTCCTGCATGAGGTTCAGTGTGACTTTCCGTCAGAAGTATTTGGTACTTGGAGCCATACACCTGTGAAACATGTTCACATTCACAGGATTTTTCTGTATTACTGACTTTTAACCCTGTAAAGCCTGCCATATGAAATATCGAATAGAAAAAATATGAGCAAAAATTTGGTCAAGCTGCTTATATTTATATGGCCAAAAGATAATAGCTGATAGCTGTGATGTAAACCAGTAACATTTTTAAAGAAATGTAAAAATTGAATTAAATTGTTCTAAAAATTAAAACAAAAAAATGTGTGTATAAAGAAAGTGGTTATGTGTGAACATGACAAAGGAAACTCTATAAAACTAGTCCATACAACCCATGCACTATGTTCTCACAGCTTTGCAAGAGGAACAGGCCAAATTTTAAGTTCATATTCACTTGAAAAAGGTCCTTTCTGCTGTAGTTTTCAGATCTCATTGCTCAAAATCTGGGTTTTCAGTCAATAACTTATTAAATATTGTTCTGTTCCTCACACAAAGATATTGTTCAACTTCAGAACAGTCATAATGGCTACTTCTAGGACTTTGTCCTTCCTTGTTTACTTTTATGCTGTTTTAAAAAGCAGCATGAGCGTGCTGCTAACCACAGAAGAAAGTAAGTCATGCAGGTTTGGAAATGAGGTGAGGTGTAAATCATGACAGAATTCATTTTTGGAGCGAAATATCTCTTTAATGTGTCTGTCACATGCTCTGCAGAAGTCTTTGCAGTTCATGAACATCCAATCTTTCAAAACTAGACGCCACGCTGCTTTAAAATAGCAAAGCCGTCACTGTCAAACCAGTGCCGTTCCCTCCAGGCACTCATGGTTGTCAAGTTTGTCTTTGTCTTTCTGTAATTGTAGGGCGGCCTTTCATCATAATTCCCTCTAAAGGGAGACCACACACAGAAAGCACGTTCTGATTGAAGATGTGTAACTTCATCATATTTATTTGTTTGTGAAATCTCTTCTCTGCTTTATCCTCATCTTCACCCTTCAGAAGCAAGCATGGCCCGATCACAAGAGGGAATGCAAATGCCTCAAGCGCCTCCAGCCACGGATCCCCACCGACTCCGTCCGCCTGGTGGCGAGGATCATTTTCAAACTGGTATGTGACATCAGAACACCTGCCGTATCAGGAGGACTTCAGACCCGTTCAAAGAGGGTTTTACATTTAAAACTGCCACAGGGCTTGAGATTGTTACACCCATTCTGTCTCTTTCCAGCTCAGCCAATCAGAAAGTGACCAAGAGGAGCTGTACTCAATAGCCGAGCACCAGTCACGTAAGTTTGTGTTTAATTGTATTACAGTGTACTGACACAAAGCAAGTGGATGTCACTATATTGTGTATTTTAGCAGGACTGCAACGCTGTGTTGACCAATGAGCATCCAGGGCTGGATTTTAGGGAAAGTGAGATTTTGATAATGCATCCTAGAAAATAAAGAAATAAATAGATAAATCTAATAATTTTATGATGACTTTGCACTAATCAGCACTAACACAAATTCTGAAAACGTTTTTTATATATAAAAAAAAAGTCTATATAAAAAAAAAGAGTACATGTATGTGTAAGTATATATATTTTTACTTTATATACTTTTATTATATACTTTTTTTTTTTTTTTTTTTTTTTTTTTTTAAACAGTTAGTTTTAAACAGTTAGTTTTAATTTTGAATTACTAAACCTGGCTCTTGGCATGAGCATAACTATTGAAGCTGACATGGTGTTAAACAAATGGGGGGAAAATAAATACAAGAATTAAAAAATGAAATAAAATCCAAATAAATTGTAAAAAAAATCGAACAAAAATGTAAAGCATCTTAAAAAATAACAAAAAATATCTTAATGTTGAAAAAAACATCCTAAATTGCAAAAACTAGTTGGTTTTAGAGCGGTTTTGGTCAATTTTCAGCTGTTCAGACCAGCTAATCAACCAGCTAAAACCCACCTTGGCCAGGCTGGGAGAGACCACCTTAAACCAAATGAAGAACTAACTTAAACCATCTAAGACCAGCAAACCAGCTTAGATTGGTTTGAGGAGAGTTTTTCTTCAAGGAAATACAAAATGTGTTCTAATTCACCATAAAAAAATAGATTATTGGAGTATGTTTTACTAGGAAATACTAAATCAGTTTTTGTGCTTCAAAATTTCACGTTTAGTTACTTGCCATTTTTTTTTCATTTTGTATGTAAATTTCACAAATAATTTCTAAGTGACTTTTTTTTTTTTTTTTAGTGTTGGTCTGTTGTGTACTAACCTTTTATTTGTGTAGCTATAAGGTTTTAAATAAAACCCAATAAAATATTTAAAATAGAAACCTGGGCCAAATTGAATCCAGTAATCAGGGATCACTCCTCTTTTTCATATGTATGTATTGACGATATTATATAATGAAAAAGAATTTCTGGTCTTCACTGGTAATTTCAAGTTACTTTAATTTAATATTTCCAAGAAATTATAAGGATTTATGCCGATTATTGTCCAAAAATCAAATTTTGAACGTCGCCTTTCAGGTTTCACAGAAATGGACAATGTCCATTGTCGTGTCAAAAACCTGACTTTTTTTGCTTAATAAAAAAGTAATATACAGAATAAAAGGCTGTGTTGTTAATGGACGGCAGTAAAAAGCACTAATTTATCCTGTGAGGTTGAAAGATTACATTTCCTATGATGGAAGGTGAATAAATGTCAGATCCTGGCTGGAGTTTATTGTACCATTATGAATTTTCCTCTCTTTCTTGGTGCGGACCCTCTGTGAAACATGCCCCGCGGCCCCTGGCTTTTCAAAAGTAATTGGCTATTTTGTTACAAGAGCCTTGGACTTCTCTTTGGCCCGACTCTTTTCTATTCCGTCATAAGTAATGTGCAGCCATTAGAGAGGTAATCCCGCCGATGGTCCTTAAGGAAGCAGTCAGCACCCCTTCTGAGCTTGTGCTTTCTCATCACACTAATGGCCTTATGAGACACCACTTGCTCTCACCTCAATATGAAGGTCTCTTCAGCTCATGTATTATTTCAGGAAATCCATCAGCTCCTCATTTTTACATCTAGATTCTTATGTAGACCAGTTCCTTTAGACAAACAGAAGAGTGTTTCACAGCAGACTGATTCAGCTGGTGGTCAAACGATGGGTTTCTCAGCGTCTGATATAGAATTTAATCCTTTTATACTTTATATATTACATTTTAATGGTAGCAAATGAGACGTGCAAAATTGCAGAAATTAAAGGAATCATTCACCCAAAAATTGACACAATAGGTTTTTACATCAGTTGTAAGTGGTCATGAGACATTAAAGTCATTACTTGCCATATGTTACTGTTTAAATTGCGTTTTCATTGCACATGATCAAGAGGGCAAATTATGGCAAAATAGAAATGGATGTTGTAGCGACTGTGGATTTTTATTAAATACAATAACTTAATACAATATTTGCTGTTTAGAGTGTGTTGTGTTTCCATCGTAGCATATTGTTTAAAAGTTTAGGATTGGTAAGATATAAAAAAAAAAAAAAGAATTTTTTGAGGCTGCATTAATTTGATTAAAAAATACAGTTAAACAGTATATATAGAAATATGGGTATTTTAAATTGTAGAAATATTTTACAACGTAATTTATAAACAAACCTGGATTTTCAGTATAATTTTTCACATGATTCTTCAGAAATCATTATATTGATTTGGTGCTTAAGAAGCGTTTCTTGTTATCAATGTTGAAAACAGTTGTGCTATACTTAATAGCTTTGTGATGCATGTTTTCAGGATTTCTTGATGAATAGAAATGTTAAAAGAACAGCATTTTGAAATAATCTTTTGTAAAATGTATATATCTTTACTGTCACTTTTGAGCAATTTAATGCATTAATGCAAACATTTGAGTGAAAGTGCTGAACTGAATTAAAAAAATATATATAGTGTGTATATATGTGTGCATTTGTCGTTTTGGGGGGCAGTCATGTCCTAATGGATAGAGAGTCGGACTTGTACCTGAAGGTCACGGGTTCGACTCTCAGGTCCGGCAGGAATTGTTGGTGGGGGGAGTGAATAACGAACGCTCTCTCCACCTTCAATACCATGACTGAGGTGGGACCCTTGAGCAAGGCACCGAACCCCCAACTGCTGCCTGGGCGCTCAGGTGTGTGTTCACGGTGTGTGTGCACTTGGATGGGTATGGGACACCATACTTGGCCACACTTCACTTTCACTTATGCGCTTTTTAGGAATTCTATTTGCATATTGTTTTTCCATTCAGCATTTTTTTTCTGATGTGCCAAAATATGCATAAAAATGCATGGCTAAACATCTCAAAGCTGCATTTTTTTTTATTAAAAGCAAGTGCAAATATTGAAGATCTGAGACCTATTTCAAAGTTCAAACATTTGTATAGCTACTTTACATTCACATAAAGCAACATATATACAAATAGTATTGACAATTGGAGTTCTACAGCCAGTCCCCATTCATATATTTATTGTATGGAAAAAAGCAGATTATATATGGAAAAATATCTTTTTTTCTGTTCCACAGAAGGGTTTGGAACAACATAAAGATGTGTAAATGGTCACATAATCTTTATTTTGAGGTGAACTATCCCTTTAAGGAGACCAACACCTGCTTCAGGCTCATAATTCCACACACGTTCAACCTCTCATGCTCCTGGGAAGTGTGTAGATCCGTCTGCCATCCAGCCTGTTATTTTCTTCTCAGGAGAGGTTTCAGACCCCACCGGTGCTCATTTACTGCCTGCTATTTTTTGATTATCCAAAGAACAGATTTGAATCTTTTCAGTTTGTCCAACAAGCCTAAGCACTTTAATTTTGTTCAGTTTTGTAGAGATGGAAGATAAAAGATACTACACGTGGTGAAGACGTTCCAGATTTATGTATTGAATCTGCAGAGTTTTACTACTGTGTGTGTCTGTGTTTATGATGGTGAATGTGTGTGTGTGTGAGAGCGAGAGATGCGAGCCGTGAGCTGTAGCCCACAGGTCAAGTGTTCGCTCTATGTGCCGCAGCAGCAGTGAACACACTGAAATTCATTGATGGTGCGTTTGGAGGAAATGAATCGGAGCAGGAGGGTAAATGAAAAAGCCCATATGTTTGGTAAAGCTGACATAAATCACACATCCAGAGTTATACTTACAAATACACACACTCGCGCTACAGTCAGACCTCTTTCTTTCCAAATACACACTAATCAGAAATCCATTTTACTGGTACAGCCAGAAAATACAAACTTGTCTAAACACGCACTTAAAACTGCCCTAATGAGACAAGCAAAAATGCTTTTTGATTAATCTTCATTGGCTAAACACACACCAACAGGTGAAAACAAACACACACAAAAGCCTTTTATCCTCCTCTGGTTTCTTATTGTGCGTTTCGGCTCTTTTGTGCTTCATCCTGGTTGATCATCATTAGTCATTTTCAAAGCTTGTGTTGGTTCAGCTCTGTGTTGTTTACATCTGCATGCTGTTTTATATGCCACTGTCACTGATAACATAGTATGTGAACTTTTTTGAGGTAAATTAGGTTTAATTCAGTTTTTTGTTTTTGTAGTCTTGATGTTATTTATTACTGCACCCAGTGTAATTTATGAACAGCTGATACATTTTCATTGAAATTAATAACCTTAAAATACCCAAGTTTTGTAGGTGGAACTTTGGGACTATCTTGTCTTTTGGACATGGTTGTCATTTCAAATATACAATATTGCACGATGCCATACAAATATTATTGCCAAATTCATGAATATGCATGGTATTCAGAATCAGAGAGCTTTTTTGCAAAGTATAATCATTCTTTTTGGTGTCAGGAGCTGCCAGTGCAGAAATACAGACATACATATAATTTAAGGTAATACGATGAAATAAAACTTTAATAATAAAGAGAATAGACAAATAAATAACAACATGGTAATAAAATATGGAGAATTAGTTTTTTCCATTATAGGTCCATTATAGAATTAGCTTTTATTTACTTTTTTTGAGTTTTCATTTTAATTTTAGTTTAAATTTTCATAATTGTATGTGCCTTCATCATTTTTATGATTTTCTTTTTTTTTTTTTTTATATTTCTATTTAGCTTCAAATTTATTTCAGTTTTAGCAATTTTACTACTTCAGCTTATACAGCTTTATTTCAGTAATGAAAATGATTTTTAATAGTTTGATTTAACAATGACAACACTGATTTCAGCATACTTCAAAACCAGTAATACAGTGTTTTCTGGTTGTGTATGGCAGTACCATGTTTTTTTTTTTTTTTTTGGCATACTGTATGTGATAATACCACATTTTCTAGAGATGTAACATTAGTAATACCACACCTTTTTAGACATTTACCATGTTAATACAGTGTTTTGTAGAAATGTTCCATGTTTTTGAACATTTACAACGATAATACCATGTTTATGAACATGTGATATTGCCATGTTTTTTTTGTATGCTTGTGTATTGTTTGTTTTATTTTAGATATGTACCATGTCAATAATGTTTTTAGACATACTGTACACTGTATCACTATGATTTTAGTCAAATACCATGATGATACCTTGTTTTTTTTGTTTTTTTTAGATATGTATCACAGTAATAGCCCTTTTTTTTTGGACATTTACCTTGTTAGTACTATGTTTTATACATATATCATGTTAATATATTATATTTTTGTTCATGTACTATGATAATACTCTGATTTAATTAGTAATATGTTTTTAGAAACATCATTACAACACTAGTTTAGTATAATATTTTTTCGAAAGAGGATGAGAACAATACATTTTTTGCTTGTTAGCAGAATCATTCATATGTATCGCTGTTGTCGAATGTTGAAAGCACTGTGTTCTGTGTGTGCAGGTCTTGCAGACATGAGCGAGGAGAAGAAAGAAGGCCTGGGGCACCTCTGCACGACGCTGCAGGTTTATCTCGGTGAGGAGAACCACGATCTGTCTCAGCTTCCACCCGGTCTCGACCCCATCAGCCTCCTCGCCAGAGTAAGTGTCCTTTCATTGTCATCTGCAGCATTCAGCAGGGGTTGCGCGCTCAGATCTCACGCAGCGTTATGAATGGAGTCTGCGTCACGTCGAGCACATATCGCGCCGCTCTGTTATCACCCCGTCCTCACATCACCTGCTGTGAACTCATGTTGCTATTTTTTGTTTTTTCTCCTCATAACAGGGAACAAGTTGTTCATAGGCGCTAAATGAAGTCATTTCTTGTTCAAGGTTGAATTTCATTTTAAGTTCCAAAAAATAGTCCAAAAAAATTCAGTTCAGTGGAATCATTAAGTAGAATCACATCCACAATCATTACATTCCTGTCGATTCGGATCCCAAGAGGCCCATGCTATAATTTTCTGCCGTTCCCTTCGTGGACGCCTGAGGTGCATGCTAATGTACTAGTTTATTTACAGATGTGTCAGTGAGAAGGCTTGTTTGGATTCCTGTGAGAGAAGATTTTATTTGCTTGTTTACCGCCCATCACTCTGTGCTGTAATTGTGAACGCGTTGAGTGAAAGATGCGTTTCAGAGCGAACACGGTCATCTTCTCTTTAGGATTGCATGTAAACACAGAAGGTGTTGCGCATATGGCCCAGGACAAACAAATGCCTGTTGCATGTGAACACAAATGCCTGTTTTATATGAGAGACAGCCAGCAGCCATCTTTCTCCTATTTGATGAGCATTTCTAATCCAACACTAAACACCACAGCAGGGCATGTCTCGAGTTACGTAAAACATGCACAGATGCTCGAATTAAGAGCGTCTAATGCACTTTTGCATTTGTCGACCTCAATTTGCAAGTTTTTTTTTTTTTTTTTCTGTTGCAGATTTTGTAAAAATATTGTCAAAAATTATTTAGAAATACTATTTGGGGCCAATGTATTGCTTTGCACAATGCCTCTAGTAGAATCCCTCAAGGAGAATTTGTGGTAAATCTATGGAATTTAATGCATGGGTTATCAGTCTGTCTCTCATGCAAGTCATTTATTGAATAGAGACTGAAGATTGAAAAGCATGTCAGAAGTGAGGTGATGGATTGAGTTGTGACATTTTCTGTCAGACGTATGAGGTAAAGAAACATCAGCATGGATGCGATGGAGAGGAAGTGCACCAGGAGTCGCATATGAATCGTGTTGCCATAATGTGAATCTGTCTCTTATTCAGTAATCATCATTCTCAGCATCTCTGCTCTAGATTATGTCATGTAGACCTGCGGGCAGCAGCAGGCTGATACGGGTCTGACCCCGATATATGACCTGAACCGACTGCTCCACATAACACACCTCAAGGAAACACCACAGTCATTAGCTAAAGATGTCTTTGAATGTCTGCAACTTCACTGTTTGATTAGAACAGTCTTAGGGCCCGTTCACATATCACGTCTTTTGCGCGCTCAAGTTCGTTATTTCAAATGTAGATGCGCCATGTGACTCGTCATGTGACAAGAACCAACCAATCAGCTTCCTCACCTTTTCCGTTAATTTGTAACCTCAGCAGCTTTTTTGAAGTATGGGGTGCATTCAAACACTGCTGCGTTTTTTTTTTTTTAATAATAAATAAACCTTGTAACAGAGTTACAGCAAGGGTTTTTCGGTGGTGGAAATCCATTGCTGAAATTTCCTTGTTGTAACGGAGAGCGCAGCTGATGGTTGCTTAGCAACGAAGTTTCAGAAGTCAGTGATGATTTGGGATGCAGTGACGTCTGCTGGTGTTGGTGATTTGTGTTTTATCAAGTCCAAAGTCAATGCAGCCGTCTACCAGGAGATTTTGGAGCACTTTATGCTTCCATCTGCTGACAAGCTTTATGGAGATGCTGATTTCCTTTTCCAGCAGGACTTTAGCACCTGCCCACAGTGACAAAAACACTTCCAAATGGTTTGCTGACCGTGATATTACTGTGCTTGATTGGTCAGCCAACATGCCTGACCTTTTTTCATTCCCCATATGGAATCTATGGGATATTTTCAAGAGAAAGATGAGAAATATTCAGTCCAACAATCCAGACGAGCTGAAGGTTCAATAGTGCCTCAGCAGAGCCACAGGCTGATCGCTTCCATGCCATTCCTCACTGATGCTGGAGTTTGTGCTAGGAGACCCCGACCAAGTATTGAGTGCATAAATGAACATACTTTAAAGAACTTAAACTTTTCTGTTTTGCAAATCCTTTTTTTGATTGATCTTAGGAAATATTCTGATATTTTGAGATATTGGATATTTGACTTTCATGAGCTGTAAGCTCTTATCAAAATTAAAACAAAAAATATATTTTTTATTTTTTTATAAGAAATATTTTAGTTTATATGAAATTTTCACTTTTTGGACCAAGTTACAAAAAAAAAAGAGATGCACCTGTATATAGATTATGTATGTATCGTTAATTGATGAACAATTTCCACACATTACCTACTTTTACGATGGATCATTTTTTATCTATGAGGAGGAAGCTAGGCTTTTCTTAACTTTTTCTGTCTCACATTCTTTCATTCTTCTACGCTTCAGTAATGTGATGCAGTTAACTCCTGGATGAATATTTCATTTTAGGTGTGGGTGGAAAACAAATGTGCAAACACTGGAAGACGTGTGCTGGTTTTGACCCTGACTGCTGATATATCTCCCTGTTCTGCATTACCTTAGCTCGCGAGAGTCGGCTCTTGGCCCGGCGCTTCGTCTTTAGCATTACAAACATGTTCAGCCGCGTTAAACCAACACGCTGCCCATCGCCGAATCAATTAACCAGCCTGAAAACAAGCAGCCGTGGTCCAAAAATGATTTCCATTTCAAATCAGACCGATATTCTGTGCCATTTGCTGAAACTAATTGCTGAAACTAATTCTCTTATAATATTCAAAATGTATCCCTTACATGCAGGGAAAGTTCCTCAAGGGAATTTGGGATGTTTGTTGGCAGTGTCATTTATTTATTTATTCATATTAAGCAGGAATTACCAAAGAACTGGAGTAGGTAGGAGGCAAAATCTCCAATTACAGTAATCAAACTGAGTGAGGGACATGTCGGAGCATGTGAATTTAGATTAAAATCCAGATCCGGAGGGACATTCATTCATGCCATTCACATTCAGAACTGAAGCGATGGTGAATCTGCCGCTTTAATTAAAGTTGCAGAGAAAGCTAGTGTTATTGTCCAGGGCTTTAGTGAATACAGTATTCGCTTCTGTTCATTTTTGCACGTGTGTTATGAACTCAAAAGAGAGTCTTACTATAGTCAGACTGAACAGTTCTGATTAACTGAGCTGATGGGTTTAAAATATTCCTTAAGAATGTGATTTGTTTCACAGCGATCTGTTAACAGCTTTATAATGAGAACTAACTACCATCCTGTTTATCCCCTTGTTATTGATGCTTGCTCATTAGGGTTAGGGCTAAACCAGAAGTATTAAACTTGCGTGTAGTTTTTAAGTTATATTTCAAATTATGTTTTTTTAAAGGTGTGTGTTTTTAATAGTTTAATTTAAAATGGGTTTACAAAAATAATGCTAAATAAATAATGAATAATGGAATTGGTTTTCTATAACAGTTATATTATATTATATTTCTCTTTGACATATAGCTTTTACATAAATTATATTTCAAATTGCGCAGTTTTTTTTTTTAAAGGTGTGTGCTATTACAGAAAAAATATTGTTTATAAATTAAAATATTATTATTATTTTAAAATCGGACATCTAAGAAACAGCATAATTTAAAATGGGTTGCTCTGTAGTAATAATAATAATAATAATAAACTTTTTTTTTTAATTTTCATCATAAATAAATATAATTAGAATATTCAATTCTTATTCTTATTGCCGACTTATCTTGAAACCAAGATATTATAGTTAACTGATGATGGGCTCTTATGACATCCAAAACACCCTAGCAACTGAAACACAAGAAACTCTCAGGACACCTTAGCAGCCATATATAGCAACAACCTGGCAACCACTCAGCTCACACTGTGGCGATGTCATTTTCATGGGCAAGGACCACTCGTTTTACATAGAATGTAAAAATCTAGTTTGTTTTGACATCAGATGTGATATAATCTGCTACTCCGCTTTGCCTTGTTTCCCTTCATTCACAGCTGTTGTATTAAGCATCATTAATATTTTATGTCCTCTATTTAGTTTTATTTGTCTGTATTGTGCCCAGGTCCAGAGTTATCTGAGGTACCAAATCAGCGGAAAGCAGAGGTCCATCTGTGCATGACAGACCCCAAATGAGGCAGCATTTATCAGTGCTGTATTAATACATAATGGAGGTGCTCTTCATGACATCACCAGCAGACAAACAGGTCTATGATCTGAAAGAGCACCATCCACTTTAAATATTAGTTGTAGGTTGAATAAGACTAGCCGACTAGAAGCAACTGTATAAAGTCTGTATATATCATAAAGGCATTCTCTCTGCATTACATTGGCTTCTTGATTGTGATATTTGAAACATGCTTTTTCTGTAAAGCTGTTATCCTTAATTTTTGTGAAGCACTATGGGCAACAAAGTTGCATTTAAAAGTGCTATATAAATAAATGCAGTTGAGTTGAAGTTGCTGGAAAAAAGCAGTCTCCAAATGAACATGAATTGAAGAGGGTTGAATAATTTAGTTGTGCTTTAGAATTAGAGTATACATAAAGCTATTATTTTTGCATTATTTATTTGTAAAAGTGCTGTATAATTAGATTTTGGAAACAGGAGTTTCTTATTATACCAAATGATGCTACTGCGTAGTATAACTCACAAACAAATGACCTCCGAATGAATGGCTTGGCTTGATTTTAGTGAATCAAACACCTAACAAATGACTCTTATGAACCGCTTCTTTTTACTGAATCAAAAACATGCAGTAAAATGTGTAGTCCGACTCGTAAAAAAAAAATTACTTTTATGAACCGCTTCTTTTTAGATAATCAAAAACATACAGTACGACACGTGTTCTGTAGACCGACTTCTGAACAAATGACTCTTATGAACTAGTTATTTTTAGTCAATCAAAAACATACAGTAAACATACACTCTCATGAACTGGTTCTTTAGTTAATCAGAAACATCTTATGAAGCGGTTCTTTTTAGTGAATCAGAAACATACAGGAAAATGTTTAGTCCGACTCCTGAACAAATGACTCTTATGAAGCGGTTCTTTTAGTGAATCAGAAACATATAGTGAGGCCGAATGGATGACTCCCAACCAGTTCTTTCAACCGATTCAAAAACATAGATCAAGACCATTTTTGTTTGATTTCAAAACGAATGATTCTAAAGTTTTTACTAAAAGAATTGGATCAGGGACTGGTTGTAGTTAAAGACACACATTCTGTATTTTATCTGTGGTAATTTATAAAAATAAATAAAATGTTATTTTTTTGTGTATTATTTTGTAGGCATATTGTTGCTTTATATATTGAAAGACCATTTCTGAAAAGTATTAACAGTTTGCATTGTGTATTATTTTTCCTCTTTTCTTTTCTCATATTTAAACATGAGTATTTAACACAGGACTTGGCTCATACTGGCTTAGATGAGATTTGGCCATTAAACTGGAACATGCTTTATTCAACATCCTTCCCAGCAGCTCCAGATTTGCAAAAAAATCTTCACCTTTTCCCCCCAGTTTCACCCCGAGAGTCATATATGGATTAAGAGCAAAGGAAAGATGATTTGTTAGATGACATCTCTCCTCTATCAGCGCTGTGCAGACGCTGTCATTGAACATATGTTTCAGTTCTGACATTAAAGGAGCAGAGGTCAGAGGTCACACTGACAGAGCTCTGGGTGGTCCGGCCCTGGCACTTAATAAGAGAACCCCATCGTTACTCCGTTCCTGTCATCTTCCAGTGCTTTTTCGTAGCACCCACCAATGACCCCAGTGACCTCAGGGTAATGTCTGCATGTATGCTTGTTTTCTGTCAGTCTGACTGTCCTTTCACTTCAGGCTCTTTAGCTTTAAGCTCCATTGTTGGACATATGACTGAAGTCATAATGAAAATCCATCTGTCTCTCATTTAGTGTGCATCTGATCATTTTATTTCCTTTTAGATTAGTCTTGCAGAACATAAAGACAATAACCTGGAAACCTTTATCATAACATGGCAGATGGTTTATATACAACTCTGTGTCTGCAGACTGAGACTAAACCATGAGGATCCCGAAAGTTTAGTCATTATACTGCTGGGAACATTTAAAGTTATTTTGTGTTCCAACCTCAGACAATATTAAGAGATTTACAACTGTGTCCATGGTCACCCAAAACTCACTTCCCCCTATTGTTTTCTTAATTGTTTTGCCATAGAATAAACCTTCAACAAGTCTTTTATACTTGGGAAGATGCATTTCTTTAAAAATTAAAATTATTCGTGGCACCTTAAGTTCAGCTAAGAATCCATCCATCCGTCAAAGTTTTTGAAGGAAATTAATACTTTTATTTTACAAAGATGCATTACATTGATCAAAAGTGATCTTGCAGAAGTTCTCAACTTCAAATAAATGCTATTCTTGTGAACTCTATTCATCAAAGAATCTTGAAAAAATGCAGCAGTTTCCATGTAAATATTAAGCAGCACAACTGTTTTCAACATTGATGATTTCTTGAGCAGCAAATCAGCATATTAAAATGATTTCTGAAGGACTATGTGGCTTTTGAAGCCTTAATGAACAAGACACTTAAAGAAGATTTCAAGAACCTTTTTCAAGAATCCTCAAAGAATCAGACAGTCAACTCAAAACTCCAAAATAAAAAAGAGAAAGAACCCTATAAAGAACAGCAATGTCAAGAAGAACCTGCAACCACACTTAATTAACCTATGATTCACATTGAAATTAACATTAATTATGTGAATCTCACAGACTGCACCAACAGGGGGCAGCGTGCTCTTAAATATCTATATCTTATATATACAGTTTGCACATAAACAATTGAATATACCTCTCGTTTTGTATGTTGGAACTCTTGGCCTTGAATGAAGGAACATAACTGCATTTGTGTCCTCTGGCTATTGCTGGCACACTGAGGCTCCTGCTTCACTGGACACAGTGAATCGAGTAGTAAAGCCTCCTTCTTTTGCACGTAAAGTGTACATGTTGGTGTCTGCATGTGTTTAGTCTTCATATGCAAATTCTTTGCAAGTTTTTGTTCAGGAATTGTCCATTAGAATGTAATTGTATGTGTTAATTGAGATTTTGTGTGTTTGTGGGAGCCACAAATTGTTAGTAAAACCTAAAGATTTGTATCATTGGGACCAGCCAATAAGTCCCCATGAGGAAAACGGCTTAACAGACATATTAAGTGATGTCTTAATGAAATGTATAAATGCTAAAAGGATTGTGTTAGAGTAATTCATCCAAAAATGAAAATTTACTTACTCTCAGGCCATCCAAGAAGCAGATGAGTTTGTTTCTTCATCAGAGATTTGGAGAAATTTAGCATTACATCACTTGCTCACCAATGGATCCTCTGCAGTGAATGGGTGCCGTCAGAATGAGAGTCCAAACAGCTGATAAAAACATCACAATAATCCACAAGTAATTCACACAACTGAAAAGAAAAGAAAGAGTCCATATTTGTACATTTTTCTCCCCAGATTCAGGCACTTGGAGAAAGCAATATTTTGGATAGAGAACTCATGTTTTAGATAAAAGCAACAGTTTGAAGTTAAAAACGTCTTAATGATTTTGTTTCTTACAAACACTTAACTTTTCACTTCACAAGACATTAATTGATGGAGTGGTGTAGATTACTTGTGGATTATTGTGATGTTTTATCAGCTGTTTGGACTCTCATTCTGACGGCACCCATTCACTGCAGAGGATCCATTGGTGAGCAAGTGATGTAATGCTAAATTTCTCCAAATCCGTTCTGATAAAGAAACTCGTTTACGTCTCGGAAGGCCTGAGGGTGAGTACATTTTCAGGCAAATTAAAATTTTTGGGTCATTTATTCCTTTAAGGTTAACAATAGGGGTGGGAATCGCAGGGTACCTCACGATACGATATAATCACGATACATGGTTCATGATAACGATAATATCACGATACAGCGATTCTGCGATAATCGATATATTTCTAGAAAATCCTATAATGATGCATCACTATATTGGTCTACACAAAATGCCTGTGAAAAGGTTAAGTGCAAGTTTTCTTTCTTTATTCAAGTGCAAACTGTTAGAAAACCGCAAAAAAAAGTTCTGTAAATCAATTTTAACATGTTGAGTAAACCTGGTACATTTCAAAATTTACCAGGAGTGCTTTCTCAACCTTTCTACTCCTCTCATTATAAAAACAGAGCCCCACACAAAGAAATAGCCATTCACATGGCGTCTTGCGTGCTCAGGTTCGTTATTTCAAATGTAGACGCACTGCAAGCACACGCACTGCACATTTCTGCACTGCATTGTGGCTCTGACAAGGTCTTGTTTCATCCTCCATGCCATAGGTGCAGATTTATGTTTCTGCCGGACGGTGCCCACCGTTCACACTGCATAACGCGCACTTGTAATATCTGAGAGAGAGGGAGAGCATCCAGTTTTGTTCTCTCTCTCTCTCTCTCTCTCACTCATATATGAGGGAAACCCACCTGCGATCCGAGCGGAGAGGTTAGGCTACTCATGAACTGAATATGCTCTCTGCAGTAATAACGTGATCGGTGCCTATGGTCCACGCATATATATATATTCCACACATTTTTAGACTCTGTGAACAGGGAAATCTAGTTAGAGCACCTTATTGTATTAATTAAAATATCGATATTTGGCGCCAGATATCGATTCTCGTATCGCATGGAGAAGGATCGCGATATATCGCCACATCGATTTATTGTCCCACCTAGTTAACAATAGGTTTAGGGGCTAGAAAATAGCATTAGCTCAGAATAAAACAATATAAGTCAATGGAAGGTCCAAACGTGAGAGAAAAACAAATGTGTGGATGTGGGTTATTGGAAGGAGAGCCAGTAAAATGGCCCATTACTATTCTGAGCACTATATGCGTGTGCATCAGTGCCTTTCAAGGAGGCTGACACATGCCTGGTAGGTAATACAGGATTTTCAAAATCTCTCCAACTGTTCCTGATATTTAATCTCCGATTATGTTTATTGCAAATATTTACCATCAACAAATTATGGCCAAGTGCATCAATTTTAATTGCCATGCACATTGCTGCAATTTTGTTTACATCAACAACACAATATCACATTATCGAAAGGGCGAAGATCGACAGTCATATCCACAAGTAATATACTCTTTAATGTACTCTAAATCAGTCTGAGTTACATTTACAGCCTCCTTTTCCACCCTATACTCAATCAGCTGCTGTATCCCACTGATATGTAGCAATAAGCAGCAGTTATTGAGTTATGACCAGTGTTGGGGGTAACGCATTACAAGTAACGCGAGTTACGTAATAATATTACTTTTTTCAAGTAACTAGTAAAGTAACGCATTACTTTTTAATTTACAAGAAAATATCTGAGTTACTTTTTCAAAAAAGTAACGCCAGTTACTTTTTGGCAGCGGCTATTTGCACTAAGCGGCTATTTGGCAGCGGCTATTTGCACTAAGCGGCTATTTGGCAGCGGCTATTTACACCAAGTGCAAATAGCATATTTTTTTTTGTGACAGATGCTATTTACACTAAGTGCAAATAGCAATGGATTCTATTTACACTAAGTGCAAATAGCAAAAATTTTTAACGATATGCTATTTACACTAAGTGCAAATAGCTATAGATTATATTTACACTATGTTAAAATAGTACGATTTTCTGCTATTTATACTACTTATTGCAAATAGTGGCAATTATCTGCACCTCAGTATTGTAGTACATTATAAAACAGTATGCAATAATAACGTACTGAGTGTAAATTATAATTTTAATTCAAATTTATTAAATGGATGCCACCTTATTGGGAAAATAAAGCCCTCCCTACACCTACCCTAACCCTACCAGATACTTTATTTTCAACTTTTTGATTATTTCCTTCATTTTTATTGAAAATAAATGCCTTTCTGATGCGATATGAGATTTGAAAAGGGAGAAAAAAAGTTTGGCAAAAGGTGGGCTCGAACTCTGGTCGATCGCGTCAAAAAGCATACGCCTTACCATCTACGCCACTGAAACTGATGTTGAACTAACTACTTTTTTTATTGTTGACTAACCCAATCACACGTTAGTGGGCGGAGTTAGTGTAAATAGCCTTTGCCAATAAGATGGGCTATTTGCACTTAGTGTAAATAGACACTCCGTTACTTTTTCCCCATTTATTGACTGACAGTGCGCTGTGTGAGCATGCTGTTACTATAGATCTAAATGTGAATGTGCATTAATTCATCCCACTCGCAAAAAACAGATTTAGTATTCATCAAAATGAATTAAAACAGTGAAATGCAAACTCAGAATATGACGCAAACTGCAATAATTAAATATGTTAAACAACACAAATGTATCTAATCACATTTTATTAACCAATGTCTTTGCTGCTGACCTTTGATGATCCAGTTCAACCATACTAATAAGCAAAAATGACTTTAGATAAACTAACAATTGTACTTCATTGTTTTTTTATTGCCGAAGAGTGTTAAACCTTCTTATCCTGAGTTTTACTTTACAGACGTGAATTTACTTTTCCTTCACAAGATACAGGGCTTTTACATTTGTATTAATGTAATTTCTTGTGTTAAAAACAATCAAGCCCTGCTCATATTTAAAAAGTAACGCAAAAGTAACGCAAAAGTAACGTAACGCATTACTTTCCATAAAAAGTAGCTAAGTAACGTAATTAGTTACTTTTTTAGGGAGTAACGCAATATTGTAATGCATTAGTTTTAAAAGTAACTTTCCCCAACACTGGTTATGACAGAGTTTAATTGTGACACACTCTACTGGCTCTACAGCTGCATCACCTCTCTGAAACACCTACACAATTCCTCATCCTGACCGGACCTTAACCCTGCAATACACACCACAGAGGCATTGTGCTTCATCTCCAAGAATCACGTCCTTCCCACTGCAGGGAAAGATAGAAATGGAGAGAGACAAATATTCATTCACGTGCAAGACAGGCTTCTGAGACTCTTGGGATTGGTGCACAAGCCTTAAAGGCAACATGAATTCAGAATGTACTTTCCGAATAAATGTGCCAGGGCTTATTGTGCATGAATTTTTGTTCAAAACAATATTTTGAGTTTATTCAATTTTCCAGATTAACTTCAAGTAGTAGTTGGATTTACATTTAACTCGTACCTTTTATTTTAATTCAGGATTTTGTAGTGCATTTTGAATGACTGTTACAGAAAATAAAAGTTAATATAGCATACATCTTATCTACTATTATTATTATTATTAAACTGTATTTAATGTATCTTCCACCCTGCTGTCTAAATATCGGTATTGGCTATATTGAAAACACATGGCGATTTGTCATATGGCAGTAAAATGTTTGCTAAATGGTTGTGTTTCATGTCTTTAAAGCCCCTTTCTTCCTTTTTAGGTTCTTTTCAACTTATGTGTTCACTGAATAAGAAAGTCAGTGGATGTTCAGACCCAGATTTAAAATTTTAGTCACAATGTAGAAGTATTCGTATCTCTTTGCAATAGAATTCTATTTCTAAACATTAGTTAATGCAGGTAGTTAATGCAATGAACAATTGTTTGCCGATTTTATTGTTCTATGTTAAAGTTCTGCATGTACTAATATTATTCATAGCATTTTTAGGTATTAATAAACATTAATGCATTTTGAATGGTCATAAAATAATAACAATGAACAATATATTTACTTGTGCTGTTAAATGATTAATCGCGATTAATCACATCCAAAATGTTTTTTTTTTGTTTACATATGTGTGTATATTTATTACATATATATAAGTAGACACACATGCATGTGTATATTTAAGAAAAAAATTGGTTTGTATATTAAATATATAAAAATTATTATAAATTAAAATTATATAAATTATATGAATATAAATATATACATGTAAATACATGCAAACATTTTCTAAATATATACTGTATGTGTGTGTATTTATATATGCATAATAAATATACACAGTACACATATGTAAACAAAAACTTTTATTTTGGATGCGATTAATCGTTTGACAGCACTAATATTTACACGTTCAAAAGTGTGGGGTCAGTAAGCCTCTTATGCTTCAATGTAACACAAACATTTCTTATTATCAATACTGAAAACAGTTGTGCTGCTTAATATTTTTGATTACTATTATTTTTTGGGGATAAACAGAAACAGATAAACACGTGTTCTAAACAGAAAGTTCAAATAAACATAATTTATTTGAAATCGTAATCTTTTGTAGCATAATAAATGTATTTACAGTCACTTTTGATCAAAAGCAGTATTCATTTTTTTTTAAACAAATGCCTTACTGAACCCAAACTTGTAAATGGTACTGTATAAATTAATATTGGTGATTTAGAAAATGCTGTAAAAAATGGTTGTTCATTATTACCACCTAATGCATTAACTCATGTTTCAGAACTGAACCTTATTGTAAAGTGTTACCGATATTTGACTGTGATAGACGGATGATGTTTTATTCTGTTCTGTTCACCTCTCTCTGCTGTAGGACAGCGGCTTTGTCCCCGAGAGCACAGGGAGAGTATTGATGAATGTGCGCCGTGTGCTGCTCAAAGCAAAGCAAACACTAATGGATGAGCTGTCTGCTCTGCTGTACTAGAATGTTACTCTAAGGTGACTGGTGGTTCCTGCGTGGTCTTCAGGGCATGCTCTCTGAATCTGTTCAACATCTGGACACCACTATGAGTTTTGGAAGTAGTGATTTGATAGACTTGCATTGGTTTGTAGTCCACCAATACTTAGTCTTGATATGGGTTTGTAACGACATGAGGGTGAGTAAACGATAACAGATTTTTAGTTTTTGGGTGAACTGTCCCTTTAAGAAAAATCTTATTTCAAATGTAAAGGCAAGCGGATGTATTCATTTTGATTTCCCCACGTGTTCTCTCTAAGGACCCCCAGTAAAATTTAATTTACTCTTCACATTAAGTGTTGATCGTCTCTTGTATCCGCTGAGATTGCCAGACACTTTACACGATCTCAATTAAAGTCCAGAGTCAGGACCGGATCAATCATATGCGCACACAAGCTTATTGTACATTTTCCTGCCTGCCGTCTTGCTCCAAATGAATTAAGGTGAGATTTTCATTCAAATTATACCTCCATACTGTAATCACGCCTTTTAATATCTCTTGTCCTTGCAATGACACACGCAGATTACAGTCTCTCTTCCCATCATCCTAAACAGTTTCTCGCACACATCTCATCTGTTCGGACCCCCACAATGTTTCCGTCGCTGCGTAGCTGTTTCACAGCACGTTTGCTTCTCTCTCACCCTCGACTCTACCCGTAATAAGATAATTAGTGATTTATGGTCGCCTTGCTTTGTTTGCTAGATTTTGACGCTTCGGGCTGAGGGAGTTGAGCTTTTTGGCAGCATTCTGAGTTTGTAATTAATTATCTTTTGACGTTTTTCCTTTGTAACGAGCCATTACTGTAATGTGCTGAAGTGAGAGAGGAGTGTGTATTTAATGAATGTGTAGCTGTTGCTTTATAAAGCATTTCCTCTTAATTTAGCGCATCTGAAGCTAGAGTGTGGGTATTCAGTGTGTAAATATGTTTGTTCAGAGCTGGTCTGAGCGAGACTAATAGCGGTCAGTTATTGTTGCATTCTCGTTCTGCTTTGTGTTTTTGTCTGTCTGTCTATCTATCTGTCAAAGGTTTGATCAAAGGAACAGTAAAAAGGCATTTATAATGTATCAATATATTTTCATTTTAAGTAAATGCTTCCTTTTGATCTTTTAGTAAAAAATCCTGATTTAAAAAGTCTGCATGGCTTCCACAAAAATGCACAACTGTTTTCAACATTGGCAATTTAATTTTATTTTGGGGTATAATATTGGGTATTAATTATTCATGCTCATTTTCCCTATTTTTACATTTAGATATAATGTGCACTTAAAGTAAATCTTTGACAACATATTTAATACTTCAATACCAATTTTAAATGTAGTCTTTAGCAAATCTCAGAATGAATATCCATCATCATACTGTACATTAAAATGTTAGTGAAGTGACATACGGCCAAGTATGGTGACCCATACTCGGAATTCGTGCTCTGCATTTAACCCATCCAACGTGCGCACACACACAGCAGTGAACACACACACACAGCAGTGAACACACACACACCGTGAACACACACCCGGAGCAGTGGGCAGCATTTATGCTGCGGCGCCCGGGGAGCAGTTGGGGGTTCGGTGCCTTGCTCAAGGGCACCTCAGTCGTGGTATTGAGGGTGGAGAGAGCGCTGGACATTCACTCCCCCCACCTACAATTCCTGCCGGCCGGAGACTCGAACCCACAACCTTTGGATTACGAGTCCGACTCTCTAACCATTAGGCCACAACTTCCCCAATGTGATGCCACTTATAGCATTTTTAGTTGGTGTATTTTGTTTTATTTACAGTTCAGAATTGATTTATTAGCCATTTATTGTTAATAGGCCACAGTTATCTGTCCATCTCAATCCATCTGTAGTAATATGAGTAGTATAAAGCTGCAATACATTAATAGTGAAATACTTTGACATTAAAAAAGTGACACACTTCACCTTTAAATTCTTGTTTTCTCTTTCTTTCTCTCGTCATTGTTCTCTTGTATTTGATTGATTTATTATATTTGGGTCCCAGTCTTTTTTCAGTTGTTCCCACAACAGACAACACAACATACAAATTAATACAATATGAACAGCAAATACTGAATAGAGGGAAACTGCAGGATAATATTAATTTCATCTGTTTGAAAATGTAGTTCTGGCAATATTCCACAAGGCAAAATTGATCTCAAAACTCAAGTGTTGATGTATGATAAAAATTCATTTAGTTGATTTTGAGCGGGATGTCAGATCAGGCTTTTATTTTAATATGTCCTCCAGCCTGGTTCTTCCATAGTGAGCTATGTGAAGCACTCAGTGTTTATTTATGTGCGTGTGTATGAAGTGTTTATCCTCGGATTGTCTTTTCCCATGTCTAGGGTGTGTGTTTGCTTGCGTCAGTGATCTGTCTGCAGTGCCCTGTGTTTGGCGGGCCCATAGCGCAGTGACTGATGCCAGCTGTGTGTCTGAGGAGGAGCTGACCACTGGCCTGCTGTTACTGTCAGATCCAGCCTCGCTCACAACCTTAACCCCACTGAGAGAACCACACACGATTAGGAATTTGATGCATATGAGTTAATGTAACTTTGGAGGGTAGCACTATATTGTTAATCATATGTTTGCCTCTTTTCAAAGGCTTCAGACAGACTCTTTATTATCTGTCTGTCTGTCTATCTGTCTCTGTCTGTCTATTTATTGTTTTGTCTATCTGTTGTTCTATCTGTCTATCTATCTTTGTATCGTTCTGCCTATCTATCGTTCTTCCTGTCGTTCTCTCTATCTATCATTTTTTTTAAAGAAATTAATACCTTTATTCAGCAAGGGTATATTAAATATAAGTATAAATGGCATTCATTTGGAAATATAAATAAATAATTTAAATATATATTATTGCAACACACAAAATGTGTATGCAGTACCCTCCAAAAGTATTGGAACAGTAAAGACAAATTGCTCTGTTGGCTGTGGAGTCGAGACATTTACAAATATGATTAAAAGATGAATATGAGACAAAACTACAGAATGTCACATTTTATTAGTGGGTGATTCAACACATAGATGTTTTACCAGCTAAGAAGTTCAGCACTTTTAGCGTTTCATCCCTCTATCTGATGTGAGCATAAGTATTGGAGCAGTTGCCTCACAGCTCTTTCTAAGTGATCAGCTGTGTCCTGTTGCATTAATTCTTCAGATATTAAAAGCAGGGAATGTGTCGTATCAGTTATATCCATTACTTCTGCATTCTGAATCTTGCATTTGATGATGACACACACAAACCAGGATGAAGATGAGGGAGCTGACTTTGAGAGAAAAGCAAGCAATTTAGATGCTAAAAGAGGAAGTAAATTAGAGCTCTAGCAAAAACAAAGGGCATGGAGAAATCAAGAGTTTGGAAACCACCAGCAACCAACAACTATCTGATCGGCTGAGAAAACATCAGTAGTTGATGACAAACAAATCATAAAAGCTGTGAAAATGAACCCTAAAAGACTTGTCTGTAAAATCACCAACAACTTCCAGAAAGCTGGGGTGATGCTCTGACAATCTACTGTCCTCAGGAGACTTTGACACAGAATTACAGATGCTACACAGCAAGATGCAAACCTCTGACCAGCACCAAAAATAGAAAGCCAAGATTAGAGTTTGCAAAAAAGCACAAAGGTGAGCCAGAAGAGTTTTGGAACTGTGTTTATGGACCGATGAGACAAAGATGAACCTTTATCTAAGTGATGGGAAAGCAAACATGTGGAGAAAAAAAGGGAACTGCAAATAATCCTAAACATACAGCCTCATCTGTAAAGCATGGTGGAGGTGGTGTCATGGCATGGGCATGCATGGCTGTCTCTGGAACAGGCCCTCTCAACTTTACTGATGGCTTAATGTATGATGACAGTAGCAGAATGAATTTGGAAGGGTACAAAACCATCTTGCCTACCAATATTCAAGAAAATGCCACCAGATTCATTGGGTAGTGCTTCATATTGCATCAGGACAATGACCCAAAACACCCTGCAAGTTCAGTCAAGGAATTTATAAGGGCAAAGAAATGGAAAGTCTTAGATTGCCCAAGTCAATCTCCAGATTTAAATCTGATTGAACATGAATTTCACCAGCTGAAGAAGAGAGTAAAGGCAGAAACTCCCCAAAACAAGCAACAATTGGAATTGGCTGAAGTAAAGACTGGGAAAAGTATTTCAAAGGATGAGACCAAGAGTCTGGTGATGTCTATGGGTCACAGACTCACTGCTGTGATTGTGTGCAAGGGATCTGCAACTAAATAATAGCTTTTAATATTTTATATCTGCCTTATGTTCAACTGTCCCAATACTTATGCTCACATCAATGAGTGGGATGAACTCTAAAAGTGCTGTTCTTTTTATTTGGTAAAACATATGTGTTGAAACGGCTAATAATAAAATGTGAGATTCTGTAGTTTTTTTTCTCATATTCATCTTTTAATCATATCTGCAAATGTCTTGACTCCATAGCAATTTTGTCTTTACTGCTCCAATACTAATGTAGGACACTGTATATATGTTATATGTATATGCATGTATGTGTATGTACATATACAATATATATATATATATATACCTACATGTATACATTTTGTGTGTTGCGATTTTTATATATATATTATTGCAACAAACAATGTTTGGATGCTGTACTGTAGCCCTTATATCACATACTGTACAATAATTCAGTTATTTTTGACTGCCAGACAGGTTTGTGCATATTCATAATTATATGCAACTTGATTATAATTAGTGCATTCAGTTTTTATGACAATTGCTCATACAACAGCAGCATGTAATTGCTCCCTCAAACTAATTTTAACCACAAGTCATGTGATTTTCTTTGTTTTCCTCTTTCTGTTCTTTTCTGTGCATGTTCTGAATGAATTTCTCAATTTACCAATTCAGTGATAGGTATAACCCTCTCTGCCCTGCCCTTGTCTGAATGGGTTAAAAAAATTGCAACCTTCCAAAGAGAGAAAGAGCGTAATATATAATTAAATTAAATATTAGATAAAAAAAAGAATGAATAAATAAAAAAACAATTATATATTTACATTTTGTCAGTGTACCTTTATATAGCAAGCATTATAATAGGCCTAATTATAGTATAACTTTTTGTTTTACATGTAAAAATCTTGTGTCATGAAGTTCAGTGTGAGGATTGTGGTGAACGTACTGGGAACAAGAAATTAGGTGGTTCGTAGTAACTCAGCTCAGTGGTTACAGGTGTCTGAAAGGAATGAAAAAAACAGAGCTTAATGGGGATGATAATGATGTAATAGATCAGAGATCTCACACAGGTTTAGAATGAGTGTGTGTGTATGTATTTCTCCCATAAGAGCTGAAAGAGCAGTATTTATTGAACTGTATGGTGCAGTTGCACTCTGGAGAAGCAGTGCTGCTTTATAACCATGATTGTGCAGGCATGGAGCTAAAATCTCAGAGGTGTTTTTAGGGTTGAATTTATGACCTGGTATGAAATGCACTGACTGGGATTTTCCTTAATATGGACACAAATTGCTCTGATATTTTAGAAAAGGTTCACTACAGTTCTTTGTGTGTGTTTTTTGTTTGGGTTGGTTTTTGTTATGTTAGTTATTTTTAATACATTTTTTGTGTTTTGTTTTGTTTGGCTTCGTTTTTATTTTGTTAGGTTTTTTTTGTTTTGTTTTGTAACATGGTTTTGTATAAGTACCATGGTAGCTATATATTACAGTACTATCGTATTCCTCCATGTGGTTCCATCACGGTTCGACGGCACTTGTAAAAATGACCAGACCTTTACCATGCAGTGTTCTGCATATATTGTTTGTAATGTATTAATATTATTTATGAGTTCTGACATGCATTACCTACAAGCATCCACAGCCACAGCCAGACTGTTACCATAGAAACCAGCTCTTTATATGGCATCCCCTCTCTCTCTCAGCACCTGTTAAAGGTCTTGTGTTTCGCCCATTGTTGTTCATAGGTTACAGTATAGAGCAGATTTATTTGTTTGTCTTTCTTTGTTTTATTACAAACATTTATGCACAATTTGTGGTGGCTTGACTTTGGTAATGAATAGATTTACATGATACCACATATCCATAGATTCCATTTAATGTGAGTTCTGTTGGTATTGTAACTGATTTCTGTATGCATTTATAAAAAGAAATGTTCCTTTTGACGCATGCCAGATTAATATGCAGAGACGACTATAAGTAAGCCATTGATTTTTCTAAAAAAATAAAAACACTACGCTTTTTCAGAATAGCTTAAAATTAGGAGGTACAAAAAAATCTATTTTTGATTAGATTGAAGAAAAACCCATCAGACCAGCAGTGCTGAGAATTAATTTCCCATCTAACGCTGAGCTGCAGCAGAAATGCCATTGGTTACATGGTAATTAGCTTAACGACAGGCTTAGCTTAATAACTTTAATGCTATTGTTCAGGCTGTGTTGCATCATTTTTATAAGGACGATATAAGACCCTATTTGTTTAATTAACTGAGCATTTGTGTAGTTCATGTCTGCTGAAATGGAGACATTTACTCTCTCTTTCTCTCTTTCCCTGCACTTTGTAAAATTTTCCAAGACTGCATCTTTCAATTAGTTTTAGCTGTGATAATCAACCTGTCCTTCTCTGCATTTAATTGTAATTACTGTGCAGTGGTAGTGTGTTCATGATCAGTAGGAAAATACCACGTCTATTCATTAAAAATAGCAGCATTTATGCAAAGGACCCTTCATACCAAACACTGTTTGGTTTTACTGATGAATTCATTCAGTTTGCTGACTTCTGTATATTGCATATATATATGAAAATATACAGTATATATGTAAATGGTTCACCAAAGCTTGTTGCATAAATACAATCTCTTGTTCTCTTTGGACCTTCTCATTATTCAAACAGCCATCCATCGAGAGCAACATTTCATAGGTGTTTCATATTTTGGCAAATGCATCTCCTTCAATATTGGTCTATGGAGAATTTCAGTGCTTAATTGAAAGATGAAAATGATCAGATGCTTGTAACTTTCCCAGGTCTAAAGACATTAGATGATGGACGTCTTATCTGTTTATTAATATTTGTGTCAATGGAACCTTCAAGTTTTCCCATTAGTCTCAAATGAGGTTAAAACTGAAAGGAAGTTTAGCAACTGCAGAACTCAATGCCACGTTTTAAAATGCTGTAATATTAATGCACTGTGATTGGATGCGTTTCTTCGCTCTTATTTTGTTACATATCTGCGCAGTCCAGTTTTCCATTGAAAATGGGGTGGGTGAAATAAGAAAAACATTATTTAAAAATATATATTTCATAATATTCTCAGCAGATTGGTAATGATTTTATACATCACAATATACAAATTTATATGAAAAAAAGAAACGTCTTTTTGACTTAATGTCTAAATTAAAGATAGGCCTAACGCACATTTTAAGAATTGTTGTAGCACATTGCAGGAAGCAATGAAACAATGGTTTAAGAAATAATCATTTAAAATTCTATTTTATTCGCTTGGCGTCATTTATTCCCAAAAGAAAATGAAGTATGAAGTGAATATGAAAAATGAAAATGAAGAAAATATTCTCTTTTTCGGTGCATTAAAACCCATGTTAGTTGCTAGAGTTAAGAAAACAGTCTTTGAACTTTGTAAATTTATGTTCTAGGATATATTTCTTGAACATTTTCCAGTATGAGACTAAGAACAAAAACCTCCTGTCAGATCACTGCCAGGATACTTGAACGGAAAACTGAATAAAGCTCAACTCCCACAATCAGCTTTTGGCTTAATTTTACTCAAAGATACATCATGTGCACAAAAAGTTGGGATTTTCATGTCTCTAGCAGTGGACCACCACAAAACCTGCACTGGTTAAACTCTCATACTGTTATAAATAATGAAATCTTGCAGTGTTTCATAGTGATTTATCTGAGAAACCCAGTAACAAACTTTAAAAACAGAAATGTTTCCACATTTTCACTTTCATTTGCAGATCTTTGTTCTCTATTCCTTGTATAAAGCTGTTCAGTCATGACATCAATTTATAGGACAATTCGGCAGACTAGAGTTCCCTCAGCAATGTTTTTTTAAGCACATAATGTAATTTATGTTATAGAACAACACATGAAAGTCACTTCAAGTAATGTTCACCCCGTACCTTATTTTATGCCAAAATCCAAAGCCACTATTCTAAAAACCCAGTAGAAATTCCAGAGGGAGCACATGGCTCAAAAATGCAAATTCTCTTCCAGATTTTGAGACTACAAACTGAACAGCTTTGTTGTACCAAATAAATGGCATTTCCTGTTAGTTTCGGCCATCTGTTTTTCCCGGCTGGTCTTGATAAAGGGCAGGTATGGCTTTCGGTCTCGTTTCTCCTCTCACATGTACAGCAGCCACAGCAGAAAATCAATAACCTTTGATTCCAATCAATGTTTCATGAAGATTTACACAATTTATTTTGCACAATTTATGGCAGGTCTCCTTCTTAATGGACTTGGAAAGAAAGCAGGAGACAGAATTATCTTTTTGAGACCAAAACCCTAATTATTAAAGTCTGAATCTCTCTCTTTTTATTTTATTTTATTTAAAAATCTAGAATAATACAATATTTTATTTTATTTTCATTCAATTTGGTGCCACTAGTGGTGCAGCAATTTTTATATTTAGGCAAAAAACTAAAAAAAAAAACACTAACAGGATTTCTATAGTGTATTTTACTGTAGTGTGTCTTACTGATGTTCTTTTCACTGAGGTTGTTTAACCATTTTATATCATGCATAAATAACTAACAAGGTACGGTTTTCAAAGGGCTTTTCTCAAGGCAAACTGAATGCATTTGCAGACTCTGAGCTTTCCAAGTGGATGTGGTTCACAGGTGCTAGGAAACCAAACCGGTCGTGGTACCATCCAGAACAAACAACGGGCTTATACACTGCAGGAAAGTGCCAGAATCACTTCATCAGGCACCTGCTTAGGACTTCTCTAAAAGCAAATGCTGTTATCATTTACTTAACCTCATGTTATTCCAATTCTTATATGATGTTCTGTCTTTATAAGAGCTGATAAAATGTAAAAACTGTAACTTGAATGCAATGTAAGTCGCTTTGGATAAAAGCGTCTGCTAAATGCATACATGTAAATGTCTTTTGCAGGACACAAAAGGAAATATTTTGAAGAATTTTCACGTGACCATTGGCCATCAAGCTTGAAAAGCACATAAAAGCAATTTGAAAGTACCATACAAGTAATAAATTTGCATGAAGAGGAACAGAATGAAGTCATTATTCACAAATAATCATCCCCTCTCTCCAGTGTCATTCACATTTAAACTTGGCACGTCAAAAGATGTGAGAAACAATGTCTTGGTGTGCGAAATCTAAGCACCTGAGAGGGACGATTGGCAGTAAATGAAAACTCATTGACACATTTTTGCACATTGTTATACAGTTATATCAATGCACTGTAAAACCTGCTGGTAAAGTGTCATAGAAGCATCCTCTAATTAAGATTTTACACTGGCATTGATCCATAAGTGACACTAGAGACACATTGTTAATTGTGATAGGACAGATGGAGTAATCGCTACATTTAGCAGAATAGCTTTTCTCAACAGAAGTCCTCCCGAAAGACAGCTCTGTATTTGAATGCTAAGATCCGAACCAGACAGCAATAAATCATTAGCCACAAATGTCCAAAAAAGCTCCTGACAGCATCTGTTTGCAGAGCTACAGTTTAAATAGAACTGGGCCAGGAGCTCTGGGGATCTTCCTGTCTCAATAGCACACACAAGCTTCTGTTTTTCTTATGAGGTTGCTCTCGTTCTCATCACATCTCGTCCTCTTCCAGGGGCAATAACAGGCTAATTCTGGAGTTTCTTCATCCTGAGATAATTCCAAGGCTGTTATCCTCCCCACCTTTTTCCATCCTGTTTTTCCGGCACTCCTGCTGAGGGCTCTTGAGATGCTTTGAGGGTGTCTCGCAAACCTCGCTGTGCCGGAGTTGCCTTTGGGCCACCACCAACATCTCGAACTAGTAAAAACCCAGGAGACGAACATCTTGATTTATATGTACCAGATGCAAATTTTAATAGTACACTCCTCGCTTTATGAGTTCACTTTTCGTTGAAGTCTGCGTGGGTTATTTCAGGTGAAGTTAAGTGCCTGTTTATGATAAAAACAAAAGTTATTTCTTTGGGTAATAGCACTCCATTTTGAAAAGCCTCACTAGAAAACCTAGGCGTAAGTATCAGGCAGCTAACTTGTAAGTAGGGCTGTGTATTGGCAAGAATCTGATGATGCGTTACGTATCATGATACAGGGGTTGCATTACTATATATTGGGATTCATTGCATTACTGTAAGCATGGCGATATATTGGGATATTTCTTATTTTAGGAATAGGATATATTTTTAGGAAAGCTGTCATTAAAGGGGTAATTGGATGCAAAATTAACTTCAAGTTGTTTGAACATAAATGTGTGTTGGAAGTGTGTGTACACATCCATCCTATAATGATAAAAATCCACCCAGTGTTTTTTTTTTTAAAATCCATATTTTAAAATCCCCTTTCTCAAATCAGGCTGTCCTGAGAGCCCTGTCACGATGACGTAGTTCTGCACAGGCCGCTCCCATGATAGTTGATTGACAAGACCGTCTTACCTTAGACCCGCCCCTGAGTGAACTGAGAGCTGTAAACAGTCCGACCGCCATTGTGTTGACTCCGGTGCAGGGGAAGACAAGATGTCTTTGATTAAGCGATTGAGGTGTTTTGTTGTTGAATTTAATAATGAATATAGCAGTCATCATTAACTCCCGACATCTGAGCCACTGAAGATGCAGAGGATTAACATTACTTTCGTTTTGAAAGGAATGCGATGATCTGCCAAAATGCATCAATGTTCGAATCATTCGTGATCCAGCCTCACCTACAAAAGAAGTGAGTATAAGGGTTTTTTTATGAATCTTTGCAAATCGCCTTTCCTAATACATGCTAGTTAGCCAGTTTTGCGGCTGAAGTTTACAGTCTGCTCGTCACCCCACGGAAGAGAGGGGCAGTGTCAGCAGAGCTCATTAGCATTTAAAGCAACATGGACTAAAAAAGGCTTTCTGAAAACAGAGCTGATTTTGACAGGGTAAAGAAGGTGTTTTTGTTTCAACTTGTGCAAAATGCGCATACAATGACCCCTTTAAGAACACACCACCATATGAAAACCTTAGCAAAAAATAATTATATAAAAATTATTTAATCAGAGCACACTGGGATCTGTATTTGCAATAATCAGTCCCTGTAACATTCAACGTTATTGAACCACTTTTTGTGCAGGACGAGTAAAGGGGGAAAAATTCAAGTGCTTGCAGGATTCTTTGGTTAAATATATTTTATAAAAAGACCATATATATTTTTAGACCCTGCTTTAAAGGTTCACAGTTTAAGTTTACAGTTGTGACATACAATGTCATAACATTTTGATCTGAACAAAAAATTACATCTGCTTAATATCAATGAAAAATAAAGTACTTGCAGAACACAAACCAATTGTAATTGTAACAATAAAATAAATACAGATGTTGAACATTCTCAGAACCTTTCAACTTGGATTTTACAGGTTTTTCGGTTTATATTTATGTTCCGCGTGAAATCGGCGAGACGCCGCCGAGCACCGCCCAACTGCACAAAACGCCTCCAACACGAGAAAAAGCTGCAGCCGTGCGGTGAACTTACCGCTCGCCGTGCCCCGTGCAAAGGCTCTTCAACACAGGACGCGGCAAGCAGCGGAACCGAAGCGGACGTTACCACAAAAGCCCAAATGACACCACACTTCAGCTTTGTACACTGAAACGAGAGCTGGAACAATTCTTTCATCCTCCATTACTGGCAGCGAACTATATTAATGCTAACATTAGTGGGGTGCCCTAATGCTGTCACTGTATAAGTTCAGAGATGAAGACTGCTATCTAGCAGTCGGGATATGAACTCAAAATGAAACGACTGCCATGAATCTTGTATTTTTTTTTTTTTTTAAGTTTTTGAGAATCGATACAGTATCGCCAAACAAAATATCGCGATACTCACATGTATCGATATTTTCTTACACTCTTACTTTTAAGACAGCATCTTTAAGTCCAAATTTAAACCCAAATTGACTATTCTTATTTATGGAATTTGGCATATTCATTATAAATGATTTATTTGTTCACATCATACCAATAAGTAAACAACAGTTATCCATTGATCCAATCAATTCTCGATGGACTAAAATTAGGTCCTTTGAAGCTGTTTCACTGAGAGATCACTTTAAGGTAGAAAAGTCGTAAATTCCCCTTCATGCCAACATTAATTTAAATTTAAACTAAACGAAAACTCCACTACAGTGACAGTGATTTTTGGCAAAATTACACAGGCAAAAAAATGGCCTATTCTCATATTTTCTGTTGTCAATATAGTGTTGTGGTGTTTGATTTCACTTCTTAATGATCACAACTTTATACAGAAATATCCTGAAACCCTCCTGAAAAGAACCTGTTTAAACCATTCTAAACCATTTTGCTGGTCTTTGCTAGTTTGTGTTGGCCTTAGCCAGTTTAAGATGTTCTTTCATTCTGCCTAAGTTGATGTTTAGCTCCAACATAAAATCAGCAAGCAGACCTCCTTAGACTGGATAAAGATTAAAACAGGTTTTCACCCAAACAATTGTTAGTGAATTTCACAATTAATTACTAAGAAACATGAAGTAACACTGAAATAAATGTGGCATTTTCAAGTAGAAAGATGAAAAATAGTATTTTCTTGTAAAAGATAGTCCAGTAATTGTATTTACAACTTCTTTTTCTTGCAGTGCATTTAATTGCATGGACATATATTCATATTTTTTTCTATTACAGTATAACATTTATTTATGTTCAACATTTCCCTTGACTCAACCCCATCTAAGTTTGTTACAATGAATTTTGAGATACATGCAATGTTGCATTTGATTTTTGACCAAACAAGGTATCTTAAAGTGCTAGTTCACCCAAAAAAATTCAAATTCTGTCACTAATTACTCACCCTCATGTCGTTCCAAACCTGTAAGACCTTCTTTCATCTTTGGAACACAAATTAAGATATTTTTGATGAAATCTGAGAGCTTTCTGACCCTGCAACACTACTACCACATTCAAGGCCCAGAAAGGCAGCAAGGGCATTGTTAAAATAGTTCATGTGACATCAGGGGTTCAACCTTAATTTTACAAAGCTACAAGAAACTTTTTGTGCACATAGAAAACAAAAATAACAAGTAATTATTGACAATTTTATTTTCGGATGAACTGTTCCTTTAAAAAGCAGTGTTTTAGTTTGGAGTGAATGCATGATGCCTTAAAATGTTATCTAGGTTGGCAGCTCACTTAGTTTGGGAGCAGAGCATAACGTGTGTTTGTTAATATGGAGTGTGTCATATGGATCATCTCTCCCCAGAGCTGGTCTGCTTGTGTGCTGTTGTGTGTCGAGTGCGGTCGTGTTTGGTTGGGTATTTGGACGCGATTCATGCTTAAATTGGCCTCCTTCCCGGCGTCTCACACGCACATGCGTTCACGCACCGGTGCTCTCTTTGGCCGGACCGAGCATCCCTGGAACAGAGATGTCACGCCGTTGAGTGTTCTGCCATGGTATCTAGGGCCATTCTGAGGGTGTGGAGGACTTCTGGTGCTCTGCCCAGACCTACAGAGAAACAAGCAGCCCAATGAAGAGCAAATATCTGCCGAAATGAGCCGAGGGAACATGGCATTTACACTTGACTCTTTTGTTTGCCAGCATGTTGGTGCCCACAATCATTGGCTCAGGCTTAAAGAACGCTGCCAAATTGTGGAAAACCTGGAATAACATAACAAACTTGAGGATGTTGTTTGTCCGGGTGTCATGAAATGGGATTGTTTTTGCCGAGTGATGAGATCCGGCTTGTTTGAAATGCAAAACAGTCAGATGGTAAACACGAAAGGGCTAATTCTCTCTCGCTTTCTCACAATTATATATGTGCTCACATAAATTCACTCACACACACCGTGAGTCTCAGAGCATGCTTTTAAATCTGCACACGTCCACATTTCTCCACCGAGTCCAACAATTTGTCATTGTGATTGGCTAACATCTCTCTGCTTCCATTCTCAAATCGCCAAGGCAACAGAACATTCATTCTCCGCTACTTTCCGTTCTCGCTTGCACGTTATAGCAGCTCATTTCCACATCAGAATAAACCTTTCTTTTTTTTTTTTTACATTCCTTCTTTCTTGCATAGTAATTAAGTTAGGATTTCAAAACTAGGCTTTAATTTATTTATGGCAAGACTCTAAAGGCAAAACCATTGTTTTTCAGGCACTGGTCAGTTTTGTAATGTTGGACCATTTTGCTTTTATGCCTCTGTCTTATTTGAGGCTAGTGGAAAGAAAACATCCAAAACAGACATTTATGTGTTTGTTAAATTACACTTCATCTATTTGCATCTGTAAATTTCAATTATAATGCATTGTTTTCTGAAAAACCATCCCAGAAATGTTCACTTAACTTTCCAGTTTATTCCCATCTATATTCTGAAGGATTTGTTTGTGCATGTATCATTTCATATTTAGACATTTTAACATTTTATTTCTAAAAAATGTTTTGTTTTTTTGTTTTGTTTTTCGCCTCCTCTTGGCTGTCGACAGTGTTTTCTGATTTATGGAGTGATTAAAAAAAAAAAAGATGTCCAAAGTGTTCTGGAAGTATATGCAAATTAGTGCATATTTAATTAGATAATGTTTCATTTGCATATTTAAACATCACATTTTTAGAAAGCTTGTAACAACTGTGTTAATGTACTGTGATTAATCCAATCGGGGAAAATAGGGTGATTTATCTTTTAGTTATAATTTTTAATCCCCAATAATCCATAGTGTTTTAGCTCACCAGTTAGGGACTTCATTGCTTACAATTTTACATTATAACTATAATGTAGTATGCATCCAAGGTAATAGCATTCCTCTTGAAGATAGCACTGATGTTGAAGAAAATCTATAGTGATCAGTTTAGTGAAACAGACTCTTATTGGCACTATAGCTTCCAAAGAGCATTATATAGCTCTTCACTAGACCCTTATTTCTCATTGGTCAATTGTCACCGTCTCCATGGAGATTTGTCAGATAGAGGGACAGATAATAAGGAAGTGAGAGTCTTTTGAGGTGAAAGTCTGAAAATGATTTGATAACAATTCCTGCGGTGGAAAAAAAGATGAGAAAGGATCCCATAGTGTGCTTACAGACACTTTTCTTTATTAGGGGCATTTGAAAACTGCATTAGTATCCATAGATACAGAGCTGATCTGCCCTTGATTAACACAGTATTTGAGCACTCATGGCATGGCATGAGTTTGACTAAACAGTTAGTTAATACTTTTATTCAGCAAGGATGCTTTAAATTGAGTAAAAGGGACAGTAGATGCTTTTACATTAATTTTTTTTTTTAAATAATAGAAAAGTCATTTTAATTTGTAATAATAATTGCAAAATTGGTAGTGCATTTTCTCTTTAGTAATGAAAAATTATAATAATATTCACCACTGAACACACTTGCAGTTTTCTGTACATGGATCTTACTCTTTAAAAAAAAAAAACAGCTGAGCAGAGTTGGTAAATAAATAAATAAATAAATAAATAGCGTTTTGAGTTGGAGTCTTTAAAACACAATGCATCTGGAAATGAATTGTCTGTAATGAGAATGAATTTAAAGACTAACAAAAATCTCCACTAGGAAAGTGTGAACAATTCAGTTGATCTCCGTGATTACATCCTAACCCATATTTAATGGAAAATTACTTTACCATTTTATATTAAATCCATGTTCCTTTTTTGATAGCAGCCCTCTATTAAAAATAATAGCCTTTTGTCGTCTTTGTGATTTTCAAACACTGAAATCGAATGTCGTGATTCACCTTGGAGCTGGTTGGTTTGGTTGAAGGCTTATAGATCTCTTTACTGAATAATATTTTTGAAACTACTATGCACTTCATGGATGTAAAAATACTATTGCGCTCTACTGATCTTCAGGTCTCAGTGCAGGGACTGTTTGCTGAAGGCCAGGACTGATTTGCTTCATTCTCCGACAGAAAAAGCCACTTCAGTGTGTGTATTGATCTAATCTAACACCCGTATCCATGTGTAGCCTAACTCTCACTAGCATACATCAGCACTTTCAGATCTGAGGAAGCCAAAGGAGAGCAGGGTTCCGGAAATGAGGGCTCCATCTTTAAACCCACCGAGACCACAAAAGCAGCGCTATTACACTCAGAGCTCTGAGAAATTAATTGACTCTTCTGACCGCTATCGGAGGAATCCAATAGATGTGTATTCAGGTTAGCGCTGGTGTGGGCCAGTGTTGGCTTAATGATGCAGGGGAGGCGCGCTCTTCCGCTAAGCCGCGATGCGCCAGTACACATGTAGCCGAGCCGAGAGGGAGCAAATTAGAGCAGAGAGCTGATGCAAGAGTAAGGACATGGTCACCGTTTGGTCTTCCCAGGGGCTTTGGTCGATCAGTAAGGTTGTGTTTTTGTGCAGAGAAGGGGGTCATTCAGCTCTGGGTCTCATCTCCAAGACCTTCTTTAGTTCACCTCATTGATCACCTTAAAACGTCCTTCAGTTTGTTTAGTCCATGGCTAATTAATTCAAATTTCTCTCGGACATGGAATTGAATTGCTAAACACCCCAGAAACACAAAGAGATTGTTCGGTGGCAGTGCCAAAGGACTGCAGATGCCCCTCATAATGTATAATGCATAAATCATATCATCAGATGGGAGATCAGATAGTTTTAGCATGTTATTAATTTCATTTTGTGGGCAGTGGAGTCAATCAGACCACTGGTCCACTTAATATAGTGACATGCTGCAGACCGCTTGTTTTTTCACTGTTTTTGCATGTGATGACTGAAAAAAATGCCTCATTTTAAAATTCTATACTGTTTTGTCTAAACAAATTAAAACACAATGAAGGAATAGTTTAATCAAACGTGAAGATTTGCTGGAAATGCACTCACCCTCTGACCATCCAAGATGTAGATGAGTTTATTTCTTGATCAGAACAGATTTGGAGAAATTTAGCTTTACATCACTTGCTCACCAATGATTCCTCTGCAGTGAATGGGTGCCGTCAGAATGAGAGTCCAAACGGCTGATAAAAACATCACCATAATCCACAAGTAATCCACACCACTCCAGCACATCAATTAATGTCTTGT